>NC_138349.1:46279149-47730815 GCF_046562875.1 Panthera onca | reverse complement strand
TTTTGGGGGTCATTGTCCTCTTTACTCTCCATGTTGGGGAATCATATCCTGTGCCACAGAATAATATTCCCAAATCTTTCCCATAAAACTCATTGTATGTTGGAACCCAGTGACTTGTCCTATGGTCGCTGCCCCACTCAGTAGCTTGATCTTCTTTCCCTGTTAATCTCGGGGCACCTTGTGCCATTTGCCAGTACCTAGGATGAGAGTGAGTAATTTTACCTTACCTTGAAATGTGTCGTCATCTTTTACTTTTAAATATCATTTTCAAGGATGATAGAGAAGTACGTACTCAGACTCTTTTCACAAAGTGATGAACTTCAGGTTTTCTGCAATGAGTTGGTTGGTTGAATTGAGTTCTGTTCATTCAGGGGGACAGGACCTCTGGATGTGTGACAAAGAAAGCAAGACGTCTGTTTTTGAGTAGTCCAGGGAGACAGACAGGAGGTAAACACGTTTGCTCAAGTATATAGAGCATATAGAGGAAGGACTAGTTAGTGCTAAGGGGAGATTAGATGTGTTAGGTAAGTGTTGGTTCATCAGACCATACCTGAAGAGGACTTTGAAGAACAATAGGGATTTCCCTGGCAGGTGATTGGCAACGTTTTGGGAGCCCTGGGCAGGGTGAATATAGATGAAGAGACCAGACCGCACTGAGGGATATGGGTAGGAACTAGCACGGTCTGTCTCTGCACCTGGGAATGGCTGTATATTGCCAGGTGCAAGAAGGAAAATGCTTAGAGTCTGCACAGTCCTGGGGCTGGAGGGACAGAAAGCTGCAGGAGGGTGCTAACAAATACAATGCTTTTAGAGGTTAGAGTTTGCATTTTCTCAAGACCCCTGAGGCAGCAGAGTTGAGGGAGGATTGGATTATTCAGGGGAAAACCACAACAGGCAGCCCAGTGAGGAAGCCACTGCAATCATCCACGAGGGAGAGGAGAAGGGCTGGAATCAGGTAATATCATCTAGGGATAGAAAGAAGAGGGCATGTTTGAGACATATCAAAGGGACAAAATTGACAGCACTTGACTGCTGATTGGTTGTAAGAGTTCAGGGCTGTCCCCCACTCTCTGGACTGAGTGACTGAACGAATGATGAGTCCATTAACCAGAACAGAGCATCTGTAAGGAGAAGGCAGTGGAGGAAGACAAGGAAGCCCAATGTGGGGCACGATGAGATGATGCTGCCTTTTCAGAAACCTCTCCGTGCCACTCAACTCTGGTCCTGATTCTTATAGGGTGCTTCTTGAAGCCAGCTGTCTTTTACCCGCCTCTATTGTGGGCACATAACAGTAGCTCAGTTTCAAACATGCAGTGTTTTAGGAAAAGTACTTGGTACACCCGGGAGAAAGCTGGAGTCAGGGCAGTGTTGGAGAAACGGCGTAGGAGCTCAAGAAGGCAGACGCAGCGCATTGTGAGTCTGTGCTCAAATCCCAGGGGAACGCCTTACAGGAAAAATAAATGAACTCGCAGGAGACAAAACACGAAGAATCTCTGAATTATGGAAAGCATGTTAGAAGGGATGGAGGAGGAAGCATGGGCAAACCCATGCACGAGTGTGAGGGGGTGTGGAGGCGAAGGGGGTTCGGAGCTGATGGCCAAGAAAGAATTCTTGAAGATGTCTTTGGTGCAAAAAAGTGATTTTAGTAAAGCATGGCCCTGTGGGCAGAAAGAGCTGCACTGGGGTTGTGAAGAGTGACTGCTTATATACTGTGGAATTGGGGGAGAAAAGTCAAGAGGAAGTTTCTTGAAGGGATTTCCATATGCTAAAGAAGACTCATAGATTACTGGAGGCCTGGCAATTGTCAAGCTAAAGTGGTTTTTCCTTCTAGCAAAGCATTATCTTTAAGACAGTAGGGAATTCCTAGAGATTAGGCTATTGATGAGATATTTGTAAACTGATGGAGACTCATCAGTTAGCCATCGGTTTTCTTTCCCTTTCCTTTATCATTGGGCAGCCAGGAGTGCCTGAGGAATATAACACATATCCTACCCTAGGTGGCAGGGGTGGGGGTGGGGGGTGGGGTACTAGTTTGTGCTTGGCCTTCAACTTGCCTTATGGTCCCTCATCCAGAGGATTGTGAAATAGTGGAAGTACTCCGGCCTGTGCTCAGCACCTGGAGGAGGCCGGCCCTGGAAGCATGAGGATTTCTCTGGAATAGCAGTCAGGTGGGCTGGTGTCCTCAACACCCTTCGTTGCCCCACTCGGTGCACAGGACAATGACAGGGGTGGGAAGAATGAGAGGTGGAAAAGTGAGAAAGGCAAGGCAGTGTCTGTTGGAAATCACCCTGGAGGGGTTCCTGTGGTCCCCAAATGAGGTCCTGGTGCATTCTGCCCTGTGACCCAGATGCTTTGCCCCCACCGTGATCTCAAGTCCACCTCACCTACCACTTCCTTTTCTCTCTTTCTACTTCCCAGTGGAAAGTAAAACTGTAGGAGGGAAGACCTAAGAAAGTCTATACCACTGCCTGTCTGAAAAATGAGCTAAAATCTGAGTTTGTAGTGGGTATAATTTACATCATAATAAAGCTTCTACAAATATGATTTTACAACAACCCTTTCAATTTCCAAACTCCTAGAAGTTTGGTGATTTTAGATACTTAAAAATTGTTTTTAATGTTTACTTGTTTATTTTGAGAAAGAGAGAGAGAGGGTGCAAGGAGGGGAAGGAGGGGCAGAGAGAGAGGGAGAGAGAATCCCAAGGAGGCTCTGTGCTGTTGGTGCAGAGCCCGAGGTGGGGCCTGATCTCACAAATGGTGAGATCATGACCTGAGCCTAAACCAAGAGCTGGTCCCTCAACCAACTGAGCCACCCAGGTGCCCCTTTTAGGTGCTTTTATGATGTGGAAGGGCATTGAGTCCTACAGCGAGATCTCTGGGCTAATGCACTTGTTAACTTTTAAGATTGGTGGTTGCTGGGAATTTGTATGATATCACACAGGGATAGCACAGACCAGCTACACAGCGTGCTCTACTCAGCTGGTTAGCAGTCTGGGAATTACAGTATCCCTTTCTGCTCATGTCTTAATTGACTGGGGGGGGGGGGTAACTTATTTATGAGGATTGCAGTAGCATGAGGGCTGGTTTTCTAATGAGAAAGTCATAGGATATAGAGTTTTCTACATGGCAGGGCAATGTGGTGAGGGGCAAAGTCATGGGTTTCAGATCCAGGTGACCTAAATAGGAATCCTGCTCCCATCACCTATTTGCTGGATGATCTTGGCAAGTTACTTGACCACCCTGTATCTCAGTCACCCCATTTATAAAATGGGGGTGATGACATCTGTCTCATGGGGCCACTGCAAGGATTAGATGAGATGAAGCATATAAGACACCTGGACCAGAGTAGGTCCTTGATCAAGGGGCCTTTTCCTCACCCCTAGAGAAGGTGGAATGAAAAAAACACAGCAACGAGGAGCAAAGAACCTGGATTCAAATACCATATCCAATTCTCCCAGTTCTGAGAAGCTCTTAACTTCTCTGAGTCTCACTTGCCTCATTTGTAAAAGAGGATTAATATAATTGTACTCTCTAATTACTTCTCCCTGATGCTATGAGGCCCTCAACCATAGTGCTGAAAGTCCTTTAAGAGCCATGAAGCCTTCTTAGTTAGTGTGTTTAGGAGAATGTGTATGAAGGGTCAAGGAGGAGAGCAGAGAGGATGTCTTTGTTTAGAATTTGTGTGGGAAAGACATTCATTTAATATTCAAGAGACATTTGTTAGTGTGGGCCTAAGGTATGTTTATTCTGGGAGTTAGCATGGTCTGGAGGACTGTATGGAGGTGGGATTTGACCCTAGAGTTAATTCACAGGAAGATATTGGGTCTCTCTTGACATTTTGATGGAGGAAGAGAGCATCATCGTGCATATGTATGGCTTCAGGCCAAGAGGGTCCTTTTGAGGGTTGATGTGGGATTCCAAGGAAGACAGGCCTTCACTCCAGGCACTTCTGACAGATGTCTTAAGTGAGTCTGAATGGGTTGTATCTTAATGGCCCTGGCACCAAGCAGATGCACAGTCACCTATACTGAATGAATAAACGTGTTGACTGTGTCTTTGTGGGACACAGAAAAGACAGGGCATGGATAGATTTAGAACTGGGGGTGGCAGTGACATTGACTTCCCATGTACTTGCCATTGAACTTCAGTGCCTAACGAGCAGCAACTGGGCCATGCGGGGCACTGGGCCTTGCCCCACTCTTTGAGTAGGTAAAGGAAAGAGATATTGTAACAGCTCTTGGAAGACAGAAGACAAGAGGTAAACTGCAGGTGTCCCATGGTAGCTAAGAGGTCTCATTCTCAAAGCTCATATAAGAAACCTCCTGGCCACTTAGAGAATCGGCTGGAAGAAAGTTTAGAGGATTCAGAGTTTCCGTGGAACAAGTGGAGTTGTAGTTAGAGAAATACATTTGGATGCCCAGACCAATGTGTTGTAGTCTATGTCCAAGGAATCTTGGGTAGAAACAAAAATGAATGAGCTGGAGTCTCAATTCCTAACAGACTTTATAGTCTAGTGGTGAAGTAGACACATACCTCCCTGATTTAGGATGGAAGGAAGTAACTAGGGTTGGAGGAGAGGTCAAGGACAGGTGACACGAGTACTCAAAGGAGGAGGAGATGTGCTCTGCTCAGGACATCAGGGTAGGGGTGGGCTTTGATCTGGGCAGGGGTAGACCAGGGAGATGAGGCAGAGACTCGTTCAGACACCAGTGCTAAATCCCTAGAGGGACAACCCAATCGTCCCCCTGCTGTGTCATATGTGCATGCCGTTCCTCTCAAATGGGGACGGGAAGGAGGCATCATGAGAGGCAGAAATGGCTGCAGGACCTACACGTCTCACCCCTCCACTCAGATCTTAGAGATACCTTCCCAGGTACCCCTTATCAGAGCTCTTTACAGCTTGATGCGGACAGTCTGATTTCCACAGAGCCACCTAATTAATCTTGCAGAAGCATGACTATTTATGTTATGACCCTGCTCCAAAACCTTCAATGACTCCCAATTGCCTCTGAAAAGTTTTTCAAACTTCCTTGATGACAAGAATTACTGGAGGGGTCCCTAAGTGACTCGGTAAGTTAAGCGTCAGACTCTTGATTTTGACTCAGGCCATGATCTTGCAGTACCTGAGATCGAGCCCTATGCTGGGCTCTGCGCTGACAGCATGGAACCTGCTTGGGATTCTCCCTCTCTCCCTGTCTCTCTGCCTCCCTGTCTCTCTCTCAAAATAAACAAACGAAAAAAAAATAACTATTGGAATATCAGGACTCTCCCCTGGAAGTTCTTTTTTTTTTTTTTCTAAGTTTATTTATTTTGAGAGAGACAGAGACAGCATGAGTGGGGGAGGGGCAGAGAGAGAGGGAGAGACAGAGAATCCTAAGCTGTCAGTGCAGAGCCCGACGGGGTCTCGAACTCCTGAAACTGTGAGATCATGACCTGAGCCAAAAGTGAGAGTCAGATGTTTAACCAACTGAGGCACCCAGGCACCCGTCCCCCAGAAATTCTAAACCAGGATGCCTAGGTTAGGCCCCAGCAATCCATTGCTTTGATAAGCACCCCAGATAATTCTTAAGCTCAAGAAAACTTGAGAAAAGTTCAGAATAAATTGTAAACTCATGAGCGTAAGACTCTGGAGAATGCAATAAAGTGGTCTGCAGACAGAGAGCTAGGAGATGGGTATGCTGGGTGGGGTGGAGAGAAGTCAGGTCTGGACTTAGCACAGCACCAGGTTAGAAGTCTGGCTCCTGGTCTGGTCCCAGCTCTGCCCCTGACTCACACTGTGGCCTTGGACTCTACTTTCCTCTCACTGGGCCTCAGTATTTTCTCTTCTATAGTACGGGAGGTCGGGATCATCATATCAGCTCCCAGTCAACCTCTGGTTTTGGCAAGATTCTATGGAATCTTGGAATCTATGGAATCTATGGAAAGTTCTAATGTTGCCAAGTACTTACTGGGGTTTGCTTTCCTATCCTGGGACCTGGGTGAACCTGGAAGAGGCAGGGCCTCCTGGACCAGCCCATGGTCACAGCCAGACAAGGTTGGCCTGGGGCACCGGCAGGCAGACAGTCAGTGGCCAGCACGCACACTAAGCCATGTGTGGGGCTGGAAGAACAATCAGTCCTGTGATTCCAAGGTAAGCTCCTGGAACCAGAGGTGAGGTGAAAGCTAGAGATCAGAAACATATTGTTGGGAATGGTCCACGCCTCTAGCATCAGGCGGGTCTCTCACCTGTGCTGGGTGCCTGCAGAGCATAGTACTATGGCATGCATGAGGCCAATTGGTTTAAGGCTGCAGCTTCTGGCTGGAGGCTTTAAAAATCCTTTGGCAGATCAGGGCATAGACAAGCCAGGCCTGCTAATGATGTCAGGAGATCTGCTAGATGATGTCAGGCAGGGGTGCTGGGGAAGGAGCTTCGGGAAGGCGGGGAGCTTTCTTGGCAGGCCGCTGTCCCCTGCCCCGACCCTTCCCCGCTCCTGCTTCCCACCTCCTGCCCAGGACCAATGATCTGTGGGGTGTGTGCTGTCATCCTGGAGGAGGTGCAGATGGAGGGGTAGTGAAGCAACAAAGCCGAAAACCTTGTGTCATTTTAACGAAGAAGAAATGAAACATCAGGCAATTAGGCAGGAGTACATCAATTAGTGAGCCAGAAAAGAGCTTCACGATATTTTGATGACTCAACACTGGCAAACAAAAACAAAATTAAAAAGGAAAAAAGCCCTCAAACAAATACCAGAAAACCCGCAGAAATCCTTAAATAATCACTTGATTTAAGTGCATTTAAAATATTGGAAACAGGGAAAAATGGAGAGACGCATTTGGAGGGGAACAGAGTTACCACGAGGTGATTGAGTTCCCCATTTGTAAGGAATATAGTTGCACTGATTCCCTTCCTGGACTTCCCTCTCAACAAGCCCCCCCCCCCCCCCCCCCCTTTGACCATCAGACTGCTGTGAACTTCCATCCACTCCCCAGCCTGGGAAATAGAGGAGCAGAGAAGGCACCTCACACCTCCCTCCTCAGCTAGGACAAGAACCCTGTGAAACAAGTCATGTGCAAGTGGGTAGATAAGGGAGAAGGATGCGTTTTTGGGTTGACCTCAGCTTTGACATTCACTGGCGATGCGACCCAAGGGAGGATAGATTAGCTCGTGAGTTCTAGTGTCCTCATTTGCAAATCAGGGTAATGATCCCTATGTCACAAGGTCATTGTCAGGATTTAATGAGAACATGTATAAAAAGTTGGTGACGTATACTGGGTGTGAACCACACGCTATTTTCCTGTCCTCAGAGCTTCAGTCTCAAAGATAACCAGGATCTCCTGAAGTGTCAAAACACGCCAGCTTTCCCTGTCCCAGCTTGTTTTATGAGTAAAAGAAAGGGCCTTTTGGCCACACGGCTACATGCGGCCATGCTGGGTGCCAGGCCTAGAAGATTTCCTGGAAGGTTTTTTTTGTGTTGTTTTTTTTGTGTTTTTTTTTTCAACTTTGTATATGTTTTATTTTTTTTCAATATATGAAATTTATTGTCAAATTGGTTTCCATACAACACCCAGTGCTCATCCCAAAAGGTGCCCTCCTCAATACCCATCACCCACCCTGCCCTCCCTCCCACCCCCCATCAACCCTCAGTTTGTTCTCAGTTTTTAACAGTCTCTTATGCTTTGGCTCTCTCCCACTCTAACCTCTTTTTTTTTTTTTTTTTTTTTTTCCCCTTCCCCTCCCCCATGGGTTTCTGTTATGTTTCTCAGGATCCACATAAGAGTGAAACCATATGGTATCTGTCTTTCTCTGTATGGCTTATTTCACTTAGCATCACACTCTCCAGTTCCATCCATGTTGCTACAAAAGGCCATATTTCATTCTTTCTCATTGCCACGTAGTATTCCATTGTGTATATAAACCACAATTTCTTTATCCATTCATCAGTTGATGGACATTTAGGCTCTTTCCATAATTTGGCTATTGTTGAGAGTGCTGCTATAAACAGTGGGGTACGAGTGCCCCTATGCATCAGTACTCCTGTATCCCTTGGGTAAATTCCTAGCAGTGCTATTGCCGGGTCATAGGGTAGGTGTATTTTTAATTTTTTGAGGAACCTCCACACTGTTTTCCAGAGTGGCTGCACCAGTTTGCATTCCCACCAACAGTGCAAGAGGGTTCCCGTTTCTCCACATCCTCTCCAGCATCTATAGTCTCCTGATTTGTTCATTTTGGCCACTCTGACTGGCGTGAGGTGATATCTGAGTGTGGTTTTGATTTGTATTTCCCTGATGAGGAGCGATGTTGAGTATATTTTCATGTGCCTGTTGGCCATCTGGATGTCTTCTTTAGAGAAGTGTCTATTCATGTTTTCTGCCCATTTCTTCACTGGGTTATTTGTTTTTCGGGTGTGGAGTTTGGTGAGCTCTTTATAGATTTTGGATACTAGCCCTTTGTCCGATATGTCATTTGCAAATATCTTTTCCCATTCCGTTGGTTGCCTTTTAGTTTTGTTGGTTGTTTCCTTTGCTGTGCAGAAGCTTTTTATCTTCATAAGGTCCCAGAAGTTCATTTTTGCTTTTAATTCCCTTGCCTTTGGGGATGTGTCAAGTAAGAGATTGCTACGGCTGAGGTCAGAGAGGTCTTTTCCTGCTTTCTCCTCTAGGGTTTTGATGGTTTCCTGTCTCACATTCAGGTCCTTTATCCATTTTGAGTTTATTTTTGTGAATGGTGTGAGAAAGTGGTCTAGTTTCAATCTTCTGCATGTTGCTGTCCAGTTCTCCCAGCACCATTTGTTAAAGAGACTGTCTTTTTTCCATTGGATATTCTTTCCTGCTTTGTCAAAGGTTAGTTGGCCATACGTTTGTGGGTCTAGTTCTGGGGTTTCTATTCTATTCCATTGGTATATGTGTCTGTCTTTGTGCCAATACCATGCTGTCTTGATGATTAGAGCTTTGTAGTAGAGGCTAAAGTCTGGGATTGTGATGCCTCCCGCTTTGGTCTTCTTCTTCAAAATTACTTTGGCTATTTGGGGCCTTTTGTGGTTCCATACGAATTTTAGGATTGCTTGTTCTAGTTTCGAGAAGAATGCTGGTGCAATTTTGATTGGGATTGCATTGAATGTGTAGATAGCTTTGGGTAGTATTGACATTTTGACAATATTTATTCTTCCAATCCATGAGCACGGAATGTTTTTCCATTTCTTTATATCTTCTTCAATTTTCTTCATAAGCTTTCTATAGTTTTCAGCATACAGATCTTTTACATCTTTGGTTAGATTTATCCCTAGGTATTTTATGCTTCTTGGTGCAATTGTGAATGGGATCAGTTTCTTTATTTGTCTTTTTTTTGCTTCATTATTGGTGTATAAGAATGCAACTGATTTCTGTACATTGATTTTGTATCCTGCAACTTTGCTGAATTCATGTATCAGTTGTAGCAGACTTTTGGTGGAGTCTTTCGGATTTTCCATGTATAATATCATGTCATCTGCAAAAAGTGAAAGCTTGACTTCATCTTTGCCAATTTTGATGACTTTGATTTCCTTTTGTTGTCTGATTGCTGATGCTAGAACTTCCAACACTATGTTAAACAACAGTGGTGAGAGTGGACATCCCTGTCGTGTTCCTGATCTCAGGGAAAAAGCTCTCAGTTTTTCCCCATTGAGGATGATGTTAGCTGTGGGCTTTTCATAAATGGCTTTTATGATGTTTAAATGTGTTCCTTCTATCCCGACTTTCTGAAGGGTTTGTATTAAGAAACGTTGCTGAATTTTGTCAAATGCCTTTTCTGCATCGATTGACAGGATCATATGGTTTTTATCTTTTCTTTTATTAATGTGATGTATCACGTTGATTGATTTGCGAATGTTGAACCAGCCCTGCATCCTAGGAATGAATCCCACTTGATCATGGTGAATAATTCTTTTTATATGCTGTTGAATTCGATTTGCTAGTATCTTATTGAGAATTTTTGCATCCATATTCATCAGGGATATTGGCCTGTAGTTCTCTTTTTTTACTGGGTCTCTGTCTGGTTTAGGAATCAAAGTAATACTGGCTTCATAGAATGAGTCTGGAAGTTTTCCTTCCCTTTCTCTTTTTTGGAATAGCTTGAGAAGGATAGGTATTATCTCTGCTTTAAACGTCTGGGAGAACTCCCCTGGGAAGCCTTTTGGTCCTGGACTCTTATTTCTTGGGAGATTTTTGATAACTGAATCAATTTCTTCGCTGGTTATGGGTCTGTTCAAGCTTTCTATTTCCTCCTGATTGAGTTTTGGAAGCATGTGGGTGTTTAGGAATTTGTCCATTTCTTCCAGGTTGTCCAGTTTGTTGGCATATAATTTTTCATAGTATTCCCTGATAATTGCTTGTATCTCTGAGGGATTGGTTGTAATAATTCCATTTTCATTTATGATTTTATCTATTTGGGTCATCTCCCTTTTCTTTTTGAGAACCCTGGCTAGAGGTTTATCAATTTTGTTTTTTTCAAAAAACCAACTCTTGGTTTCGTTGATCTGCTCTACAGTTTTTTTAGATTCTATATTGTTTATTTCTGCTCTGATCTTTATTATTTCTCTTCTTCTGCTGGGTTTAGGCTGCCTTTGCTGTTCTGCTTCTATTTCCTTTAGGTGTGCTGTCAGATTTTGTATTTGGGATTTTTCTTGTTTCTTGAGATAGGCCTGGATTGCAATGTATTTTCCTCTCAGGACTGCCTTCGCTTCATCCCAAAGCATTTGGATTGTTGTATTTTCATTTTCATTTGTTTCCATATATTTTTTAATTTCTTCTCTAATTGCCTGGTTGACCCACTCATTCTTTAATAGGGTGTTCTTTAACCTCCATGCTTTTGGAGGTTTTCCAGACTTTTTCCTGTGGTTGATTTCAAGCTTCATAGCATTGTGGTCTGAAAGTATGCATGGTATGATTTCAATTCTTGTATACTTATGAAGGGCTGTTTTGTGACCCAGTATGTGATCTATCTTGGAGAATGTTCCATGTGCACTCAAGAAGAAAGTATATTCTGTTGCTTTGGGATGCAGAGTTCTAAATATATCTGTCAAGTCCATCTGATCCAATGTATCATTCAGGGCCCTTGTTTCTTTATTGACCGTGTGTCTAGATGATCTATCCATTTCTGTAAGTGCAGTGTTAAAGTCCCCTGCAATTACCACATTCTTTTTTTTTTTTTTTTTAATTTTTTTTTCAACGTTTTTTTAATTTATTTTTGGGACAGAGAGAGACAGAGCATGAACGGGGGAGGGGCAGAGAGAGAGGGAGACACAGAATCGGAAACCACATTCTTATCAATAAGGTTGCTTACGTTTGTGAGTAATTGTTTTATATATTTGGGGGCTCCTGTATTCGGCACATAGACATTTATAATTGTTAGCTCTTCCTGATGGATAGTCCCTGTAATTATAATGCCCTTCTTCATCTCTTGTTACAGCCTTTAAAGTCTAGTTTGTCTGATATAAGTATGGCTACTCCAGCTTTCTTTTGACTTCCAGTAGCATGATAAATAGTTCTCCATTCCCTCACTCTCAATCTGAAGGTGTCCTCAGGTCTAAAATGAGTCTCTTGTAGCAAATAGATGAGTCTTGTTTTTTTTATCCATTCTGATACCCTATGTCTTTTGGTTGGCACATTTAGTCCATTTACATTCAGTGTTATTATAGAAAGATATGGGTTTAGAGTCATTGTGATGTCTGATTGTTTTATGCTCGTAGTGATGTCTCTGGTGCTTTGTCTCACAGGATCCCCCTTAGGATCTCTTGTAGGGCTGGTTTAGTGGTGACGAATTCCTTCAGTTTTTGTTTGTTTGGGAAGACCTTTATCTCTCCTTCTATTCTAAATGACAGACTTGCTGGATAAAGGATTCTCGGCTGCATATTTTTTTCTGTTCATCATGTTGAAGATCTCCTGCCATTCCTTTCTGGCCTGCCAGGTTTCAGAAGAGAGATCAGTCACGAGTCTTATAGGTCTCCCTTTATACATTAGAGCACGTTTATCCCTTGCTGCTTTCAGAATTTTCTCTTTATCCTTGTATTTTGCCAGTTTCACTATGATATGTCGTGCAGAAGATCGATTCAAGTTATGTCTGAAGGGAGTTCTCTGTGCCTCTTGGATTTCAGTGCCTTTTTCCTTCCCCAGTTCAGGGAAGTTCTCAGTTATTCTTTCTTCAAGTACACCTTCAGCACCTTTCCCTCTCTCTTCCTCCTCTGAAATACCAATTATGCGTAGATTATTTCTCTTTAGTGCATCACTTAGTTCTCTAATTTTCCCCTCATACTCCTGGATTTTTTTGTCTCTATTTTTCTCAGCTTCCTCTTTTTCCATAATTTTATCTTCTAGTTCACCTATTCTCTCCTCTGCCTCTTCAATCCAAGCCGTGGTTGTTTCCATTTTATTTTGCAGCTCGTTTATAGCATTTTTTAGCTCCTCCTGGCTCTTCCTTAGTCCCTGATCTCTGTAGCAATAGATTCTCTGCTGTCCTCTATACTGTTTTCAAGCCCAGCGATTAATTTTATGACTATTATTCTAAATTCACTTTCTGTTATATTGTTTAAATCCTTTTTGATCAGTTCGTTAGCTGTTGTTATTTCCTGGAGATTCTTCTGAGGGGAATTCTTTCGTTTGGTCATTTTGGATAGTCCCTGGAGTGGTGACCTGCAGGGCACTTCCCCTGTGCTGTCTTGAATAACTCGAGTTGGTGGGCGGGGCCGCAGTCAGACCTGATGTCTGCCCCCAGCCCACCGCTAGGGCCACAGTCAGACTGGTGTGTGCCTTCTCTTTCCCTCTCCTAGGGGTGGGATTCACTGTGGGGTGGCGTGGCCCGTCTGGGCTACTTGCACACTGCCAGGCTTGCGGTGCTGGGGATCTGGCATATTAGCTGGGGTGGATCGGCAAGGTGCACAGGGGCGGGAGGGGCAGGCTCAGCTCGCTTTAACTTTGGAGATCTGCTTCGGGAGGGGCCCTGCGGCACTGGGAGGGAGTCAGACCCGCCAGAGGGATGGATCCGCAGAAGCACAGCGTTGGGTGTTTGCGTGGTGCAAGCAAGTTCCCTGGCTGGAACTGGTTCCCTTTGGGATTTTGGCTGGGGGATGGGCGAGGGAGATGGCGCCTTTGGAGATGGCTGGGGGATGGGCGAGCGCCTTTGTTCCCCGCCAAACTGAGTTCTGTCACCCTGGGGCTCAGCAACTCTCTCTCCCTCCCATTGTCCTCCAGCCCTCCCGTTCTCCGAGCAGAGCTGTTGGCTTATAACCTTCCAGATGTCAAGTCCCGCTTGCTGTCCGAACATACTCCGTCCAGCCCCTCCACTTTTGCAAGCCAGACTCAGAGGCTCTGCTTGGCTGGCAGGCTGCCCCTCCGCCCCGGCTCCCTCGCGCCAGTCCGTGGGGCGCGCACTGCCTAGCTGCCCTTCCTACCCTCTTCCATGGGCCTCTCGTCTGCGCTTGGCTCCGGAGACTCCGTTCTGCTAATCCTCTGGCGGTTTTCTGGGTTATTTAGGCAGGTGTAGGTGGAATCCAAGTGATCAGCAGGACGCGGTGAGCCCAGTGTCCTCCTATGCTGCGATCTTTCCTTCTCCCTGGAAGGTTTGAGGAAAGTTACCTTCTTTTTTTTTTTTTTAATTTTTTTTTTTTAAGTTTATTTATTTTTTTGAGACAGAGAGAGACAGAGCATGAATGGGGGAGGGTCAGAGAGAGGGAGACACAGAATCTGAAACAGGCTCCAGGCTCTGAGCTGTCAGCACAGAGCCCGACGTGGGGCTCGAACTCATGGACCGTGAGATCATGACCTGAGCCGAAGTCGGCCGGTTAACCGACTGAGCCACCCAGGCGCCCCGAAAGTTACCTTTCTGTAGGGACGCTTCCTTCATTTTCCCACAATGGTGTTGTCTCCAGAGGAAGCCTGTACAAAGAAGTCAGTGAAAATAAGTTTTCACTGTTATTTCCTTGTTCTCGCTGAGTAGAATATGCATGTCAGTTTCCATCTGCTTTGTATCTCTTCAATGCCTTAACTCCTTCAATTCTGGAGCCCAGGAAAGACATTCAATGCCTAGGGAACAAACTGGTCTATGATTTCGTTCATGCATTCATTCACTTGTTCATTCATTCAGCATAGATCTGCATGTTCCCATTCACATAAGAAGGTGCTAATATGGTCAGTCCTTTGGGGGTGGAATGTGGGATGCAGGGAGGAGGTTGCAGATGTACGGGTGCCTCCCGCAGGGTGATGGCAGCATCTGCAAAGAAGAGCCCCAATTGCCAAGTGTGCTGGAATGACTCCAGGACCATCAGTGATGCTGGTTCAGAGGTGCCTTCCTGTGGCTCTGCCCTCAGCCTGGGAGCAGGTGGGCAGGGTTTCCTTTGGCTTAGTTACAGAAGGGCCGAAGCTGCCCTGGACAGACCCTGTGCCTGTTGGAGTTTGAGCACCCTTCTGAGGTGTGTGGGGGGCAGGCGTGGCCTGGTTCTGTGTGACACTCAGGCTGCCATGAGCATGAGAAATGTATTTATCCTCACACCCAGTACCCATAGTGCATCCATCCACATAAACCCACATGCCCCGAACTCCAAGCCACAGAGCCGGACAGCCACTAAAAGTCACTTAGATGGCACCATCATGATACAAATGGCGAAACTGAGGCCCAGAGTGGGGAGTTCACGGGTCTGAGATCAAGCAGAGAAGAACACAGGACCCAGCAGACCCCGGCCTCCCCCTTCCCACCCAGTGCTGCTCCCTAGACACAACCTCTCTCAACTCTAGTCGTTCTTTCTAGTATTAACTTTATTGTCTTGAAATACAAGGGTAACCTACTGTTTCTTGATTTATCACTATTAGGCAATTATCTGTGGATTTCTTGTCAGTAGATGTGGGGTCAGCTCTCCTGTTTCTTGCCCCCTCCCTCTCTTTAGTTTCCTCAGCCACCCAAATCCTCTTAATGTAATGAAAAAGACTGCTCCCTGCAGGTCAAGTTGGTCCCGTGGTCACATTTTCTTTCTTGTACAACTTTTCATTTGCCTGGAATTAAAAAACCACGCATTCCTTTTTCATTTGCATGGTTTGTGACGCGCTTGTCATTATTTTCATTCCCATTAGATATGCTATAACCTTAACAGATGGCTTTTCCCAAATGGGGAAGGGCATTGTCACCCATGGCTTGGATCAGCCCAGTTCCTCCCCACTGTGGCTAGGGGGCATAAATTGGGGTTATGCTCATAGGAACCCTCTGCATTTCAGGGTCCCTGACACATAACCTCACGGGGGGCCTCGACCCTCCCTCCTTAATCCAGGCCCTCCTGGAGCGCCAGAGCGCTCACAAATGGCTCAGCTTTTGCTGTGTGCATGCTTTGTCAGACCCCCTCTCTCTGCTCCCTCCAGGCCTCTCCATGAACGAATATCTACGGGGAGCCGTAGACCTCTGCCAGATACCATGCCTCATGTTCTGAAGGCCCCGCGGGGCCAGCTAGTGCTGTGGCAAGACGGGTTGGAGGTCTCCTTCCCCTTTTGGCTACCAGGCGTTACATAACACTGTAACACCAGGGCTGGGCCACCACGGCCCTGGATTGTAGGGATGCCCCATGGCCATCAGGGGCAGGGTTCTCTCCTGGTGCTCTTAGCCCCACCAACAGAGCAAAGTCCCAGTCATCGGCTCACAGGGCTTTGCATGCGGCCAGGGCTGTTGTCTGCAGGCCGGGCTAGCGAGAGGGTGGCTTGAGCCTGGGCCCTTTCAATCTGCTCCCTGATCCTTTGGCTTGCTGGTTTTTCTTCTCCTTCCCTCTGCAAGGACGCTCCTTCCTCCTCTTGTTTCTTGACTGATCCTGGCACTGCCAGCCGCTCCCTTCCTTCCCTCTAGCCTTAGTCTCAAATACATTTGTGGAGCAAAATAAAATCTCCCGCTTCTGATGAAAGCACGGTGGAGAGAGGCTGTCTTTCTCCAAGATTGGCACCTGTCTCCTGGAGTCTTTGTTTCAGCTGGGGTGCCCCCAGGGTAACCAGCGGGAAGGGCAGGAAGTACACAGAAAACAAATCCATGAATGCTTTGGTCTATGCTGCCTCAGGACCAAACTAGGTGCTGCCCACGGCCTGAGTCTTCAGCTTCCGAGCTTTTAAGGGAAAGGCTGTTATCCGATTTGCTGATTTGATTTTTGTTCGCTTTGGGAACCGGGCAGATTTCTGAGACTGGCCTGAGGGCATATTCTGCCACGGCTGTGTGATCCTTTCTCCCAGGTGCCTGGGCCAGTATCTCTGTCCCTGGGTCAAGGCCACCCTGCCCGGTTCCCTTTTTGTTGAACAGGAAACCCTCAGTCTTTCCAGCAGATCTGGATCCAGCTTAGGCTCCAGCTGCAACCCGGTGCTCTTGATTTAAATGCCGTAAGTTCTGGAATGGTTTTGGTGTGTCTTAATGACATGATATTATTTTCAATATAAAATGTTTTGCATGTGTAATTAACTATGATGGATTTTGCAAATCTTTGTGAGACTTTTTGCAGCAATTGACAAGTCAGAGCCAATTTCTCTTATTATCGTTTTGTACTATATTCGGTGCAAAGATACAGCTCCATTGCTGGTAGGGGGACATCCACAGCACCCACCCCAGTTGTGGCTTGACTTGTCACCTCTTTCCCAGCCTGGCTCTGCACCAGCTTGCCCAGCCTCTGCCTTCTGTGCCTCTGGGGAAAGTACCATCAAGCAGATGGATGGAGACTTTTCAGCTTTAGAGGAAATTCACTTTAGCAACCCAAGAGCCATTTGAGAAACCAATGTTTCTGTTGTAAACATCTTACACAGCCATAAACTTTAGCCTCTCTTTAGAGCCTCATAGAAGGGTGACCCTGCCCTTCTGTGACCCCTGCATCTGGACACTGGTTTGTATGAATTGTCTCCTCTGCAGGGAACCTGGTGACTGTCTGGTAGGGATGGGGAGAAGCAGAAATTCAGGCAGCCATCCCCCAGAGCCTCAGGCAGGTCCCGCCAGACTGCCCGGGGTGCCGGCTCAGTTCAGTGCCCCACCTGGAACTGAGGCAGGAAACCAGATGTGCAGATCCCTGCCAGGCCCAGGCCTGCTGCCAGTGTGGGTCCATGCCCTGGCGGACTCATGCCTCCTGTCTGACCTCTGTGTGGACAGAAGTTCTGTCTCACTGAGCAGCAGCTGTCTTTATTGGACTATGATGGTGTATTAGTCCGCTAGGGCTGCTGTAACCAAATACCACAGCCCCAGGGGCCTGAATCAGCAGAAATTTATTTTCTCACAGTTCAGGAGGCTTTAGTTCAAGATCAAGATGCCGGCAGGTTTGGCTTCTCCTGCAGCCTCTCTCCTTGGCTTGCAGATGGCCACCTTCTTGCTGTGAGATCTCACGGTCTTTCCTCCACCTGCAGCCCTGGCATCTCTTTCTGTGGCCAGATTTCCTCTTTTATTTGACTTTTTCTTGTTTTCTTTTTGTTTATTATGGAAATAATTAAATATAACAATATTCACCCATTTTCAAAGTACACTTTGATGAATTTTGCTAAGTATATACAATCATGTTACCACCATCCTACCCAATACATATATTTTTAACATTTATTTATTTTTGAGAGAGAGAGAGACAGAGACAGAGACAGACACAGCATAAGCGGGGGAGGGGCAGAGAGAAAGGGAGACACAGAATCCGAAGCAGGCTCCAGGCTGTCAGCACAGAGCCCAACACGGGGCTTGAACTCACCTACTGTGAGATCATGACCTGAGCTGAAGTAGGACGCTTCACTGACTGAGCCCCCCGGGCACCCCCATCCTACCTAATATTAACCCCAGCCCCTTTACCCTAACAAGACTCCCTGTGCCCCTTTGCTCCCATTGATCCCATTTCTCTACCCCAGTGCCAGGCATACATTGATCTGCTTTCTATCACTATAGTGTTGCCTTTTCTAGAATTTAAAGTTTATTTATTTATTATTTTTGAGACAGAGAGGAAGCATATGTGCGTGGGAGGGACAGAGAAAGAGAGACAGAGACAAGGAGAGAAAGAATTCCAAGCAGGTTCCTCGCTGTCAGCTCAGAGCCCAATGGCAGGGCTTGAACTCATGAACCTTGAGATCATGACGTGAGCTGAAATCAAGAGTCAGACGCTTAACCGACTGAGCCACTCAGGCACCCTACCTTTTCTGGAATTTCCTATAAATAGAATCCTTCGGCACATAGCCTTTTCTGTGTGACTTCTTTTATGTGGTATAACATTTCTGAGATTCATTCGTGTTGTCATAAGTATTAATATTTTGTTCCTTTTTCTTGCTCCATAGTATTCCATGGTGTTGTTTCCGTTTTTTGTCCATTATGAATCATGCTATCCATGTTTTGTGAGGGCATATGCTTTTATATCTCTAGGGTAAATACCTGGGAAAGGAATTGCTTGACAGTCTGGTAAATGAGCATTTAACCTTACAAGGGATGGTCATCTTGTTCTGGAAGATGGCTGTAACATTTTGCACTCCCAGCAGCGATGTAGGAGAGGGTTGCAGCTTCGCCAACACCTCCCCAGCCTCACAACACTTGGTATTGACAGTCTTTTTAACTGTGTCATTCTGATGCGCGTAGGGTAGTACTTCATTGTGGTTTTAATTAGCATTGCCCTGAGGACTGGTGATGGTGAACGCGTGCTTCTTAGCCACTTGTATATCTTCTTTTGGGTAATGTCTATTCTTAAGTTTTTTTTTTTAATATTTATTTTTATTTTTGAAGGAAGGAGAGACAGAGTGTGAGCAGGGGAGGAACACAGACAGAGGGAGACACAGAATCTGAAGCAGGCTCCAGGCCCTGAGCTGTCAGCAGAGAGCCCAACATGGGGCTCGAATTCACGAATGTGAGATCATGACCTGAGCTGAAGTTGGACGCTTAACCGACTGAGCCACCCAGGCGCCCCTTGGTAATGTCTATTCTAATCTTTTGTCCATTTTTTATTAGGTTTTCTTGGTCTTTTTTTTTTTTTTTTTTTTGAATTGGAAGTGTTCTTTATATATTCTGAATGCAAACTCTTTGTTTTGAAAAATTTTGTTTTCAGCCTGCGGCTTACCATTGTGTTTTAAGATTTTCTCATAGGACACCAATCAGATTGGATTAGGTCCCATAGTAATGGCCTCATTTTAACTTAATTACTTCGGTGAAGGCCCTCTCTCCAAATACAGTCATATTCTGAGATACTGGGAGTTAGGGCTTGATGTGTGAATTTTGGGAGGGGAGACACAATTCAGCCAGTAACAGATGGGAAAGAATGGGCTCATTAGGGAGCAAGGAGCAAGAGAGAAAAGAAAGAAAAAATAACACTTATTAAGTGAAATAGAGCAGAGCATGGCATCCCAGGTATAGCCTCATGGTTCTGATAAAACTCTGAGAGTCAATGTTATGTAGTAATTTATTGTTGTGCTGGGGCTTTGCTTTGAGTTCTGTGCCCTGCAAGTCCCATACGTGATTAAGTTGATGAAACTTTATCTCAAAAGGGCTTTGTTCTTCTATGCACATTTTACAGAGGAAATAGTAATTTTTGAGACCCTGTAATATTGAGTAATAATATCCAGTAATATTTGAGAACCTGAGCCTGTCTACAGACATATATTTCCCAGCTCTTAGGGGCCAGCCATGACATGTCCAGCAAACACAAGGCTTCACTGGGGTGGGTGTGCAATCATCACTAAGTCTCCTTGCCCATCTCACTGAGTTCCTGAAACAGGTGCGTTATCTTGTTCACACAGCCCTGCATCTTAATAGATAAGGAAACGGAGGTTCAAAGAGTTGGGGACTTAGGGTCCCTAACTGAGGGGAAAGGGTGAGGATGGTCTTTGAGCCCCGAAAGCAGCAGAAAGAAGAAAATCAGTGCAAATAAATAAATGAACAATCCTGCCGATTGAACCCATGGAAGATCCAGATGCCCACTGCACGAGTTTTTTGGTGACGGGATGAAGGTCTGTCTCTGGCCAGGGTCGGGATAGAAGAGATAGCCAAGGACCAGCGGGGAAGTGGCCCCAGCAAGCAAGGTTCTCCGGTGCTGCTGCTGGAGAGAAGAATTTCCGTTTCTCCAGCAGGTGGCACTATCCAGCCGATTATCCAGGAGCGCGGGCTCTGGCTGGAAAAATGTCTGCTTGAGGTTTTCCCAAACTGCAGGCCTGCAGGAGTGGCCACTGTGCCATGAGGGTGCCGGGCTGGTGCCTTCTCTCCTGGAGAGTGAGAAAGAGGGATCTGTCCTCACCTGAAAATCAGACCTCTACACATGGGTTTGCCGGAGAGAAGGAACACTTCTGTGTGATCCCAGGGCTCACTGGCAGGGGTGGCCAGTGGGCCAGGCTCCAGGGCCAATGAGAATGCTCTTTTTTCCCCCCAGCCTGAGCCTGGAGCTTTTTCTAGAACAGGGGTGAAAAACTTCCCGGTAACCAATAAAGGAAATTCTCCCTGAACACCTCGGCCCTTCGCACAGCAGCTGGCCAACTGCATTTTCTCTGAAGCTGTCCTTGAGACGTGAGAAGTCTTGGGATAAACCAATCAATTATAAGCATTTTTCTGAATATGCCCATTTTGGATTGAATTCATATCTGTAAAGAGCCGGGGACGACTCAGGTCTTTCCCGTGCTGTCACTCCTCCCTTTGTGCCACAGAACATCAGCCGATGACAATGGCAGTTGCAGGTACAGCTGTTGGGTCGAATCCAGACACTTCTAAAACTTGCTGTGTGACCTGGGCAGATTACTAAACCTCTCTGTGCCTCAGAGCCCTCTTCTGTAAGATGGAGGTGGTAACAGTTCATATTTCATGAGCTTACTCTGAAGATTAATAAGTGTGAGGGACTCAGGGACACCATATCTAAGCAGCTGTTACCACCATCAGTTGTGCACAGGACAATTTTCTCAACTAGGTCATGTACCGCTAACTCTTGGCATGCAGTAGGTTCCCAATAATGCTGAATTGGATTTAAATAGGGGAAAAAGAGCTCGGGGAGTGGGAGAGCCCATATTGGTGGCTGGAGTGTCCACCCGTTTCCAAGAGGGACCTGCTATTTAGGCCAGCAAGACTCAAGATTCAGTAACTCTGAAGAGTAGATGGGAGGGGGTGGGTAGGGGGAAGGGCTGAGTCCAGCAGCATATAGTGGGGGTGCCAGTGCCAACCTGGGGCACCCATCTGGGTCCACGACTGAGAAATAGGAATAGAGCCATGCTCCAGGAGCTCTGCCACCCAGGAGCATAGCCAAGCAGCCTGGCCTGGGAAAACCAAGAGTCAGGTCACACACACAGCCCGGACAAGGAAAGAGGTTCAAAGCTGGTCTGTCAGGAGGCTACTGAAGGCTCTAGACTCATCTGTCACCCCCGACGCCTGACTTGGGAAGAGCAGCAGGCCGATGTAGGGCTGATAGGATAAGCCACAGCAACCTCTCTGGGCCCCACCAGCCAGGTCCGCAGGCACCTTCTGGAGGCCCCATGCAAGGCCAGGGGTTACCCCTTCATTGTTGGATCCTGGGTGGGGGCGGGAAGAAGCGCTTTGCAGGAAAGGGGCTGGGCGCCGACTTTTTGTCAGTTTGGAAGTGTTCCAGAAATCTAACAAACCAGCTGGTCTGTGCTTGCGTGACCTGGCTGGACCCCAGCCTTGGCGCTCCTGTTGTCCGTCTCTGCAGGCATCTGATTCTCATTGTCCCACTGAGGGTGCTGAGGAGAGTGCAGCTGGGTAAGTGTGGGAGACAGGCACTGCCTGACCTCTAAATTATTATTTCCATGGTCTCTAGAGTATGTCTCAGATAGGACCCAGAAATTAAACCTGGTGGTGAAGAGCCAGGGGTCCTGCTCTCTGTCACCCTGAGTATGTTATGATTCCACCAATTCCAAGCTGTGTGACTTTGGGCAAGTTACTTGCCCTCTCTGTGTCTCAACTTCCTTCTTTCTTTTTTTTTTTAATATTTTATTTTTAATTAATTAATTAATTAATTAATTAAATAAATGAAATTTATTGTCAAATTGGTTTCCATACAACACCCAGTGCTCATCCCAAAAGATGCCCTCTTCAATACCCATCACTCAACTTCCTTCTTTCTAAAAAGAGAACCAGAATAGCGCCTCCCTCAAGAGATCCTGTGAGGATTAACTGAACAATGCATGCAATGCACTTGAAACAGTTATAATTATTTATAATACTTCAAATTATTCCATAAGCATTAATGATTATTGCTAAGTATACATTAAATTTGCATCCTATCCCAAACTCCATAGTTTCTGGCCTTAAGGACACATACATATTTGGGAAGGAACTGTGAACTATATGTCAGTCCTCTGCCCCTGGGTATGAGCTGGTAAACCCAGGACTAGAAAGGGAGGGGATTGACCCAGGCCATGAGAATAAGTGGCTAACACAGAGGAGGATCCAGCCTACCTGACTCATGCTAGTCTTCTATGGGTATATGCTTTGATAGAGTAATCTAGTTTCTTTTCTCCTCTTCTTCCATCCATGCTGATGCTCGGGCTCTGATCTCCAAGGGTGAGAGAGAACTGAAAGCAGAAATGGCCAGAAGTCTTCATGGTTTTATTTCCCAAGGTCTTAGCCTCTAAAGGGAGTGGAAGCGAGAAGCAGACAGGGAGCGCATCTGGCATGAAACATTCAGGGAGAAGAAGCATTTACTCTGAGACTAGAGGGATCAGAGGAGGGAAGCAGAAGGGCTAGTTAGAACTCCATTGTGGGCCAGCAACAGGGCTGCCATTGGGGCCCCACTGCTGTGCTTTTCCATGAATTGCATTTCTGCAGGCACAGCTACTTTGTGCCGTGTGGCTACTTTGTTGCTACTTTGTTGCTACTTTGTTCTGCAGAGATCCAGGCCACTGCAAGGGTCTTTCCATCCCAACGCTCTCAGCAAGGAATGGCCGCAGCAGCTGTCTGGAACAAAACACCTTCTTCCCGCTGCCCTGCTGCTGGTGTGTGAAGGGTTTTATAGACTGCCCTGCTTTGGGTGGAAATAGAACAGCTCTGAATTTGCTACCTATTACCTGGAAGTCATTTCCCATAAAGTTATGCCCTTTGGTGCACCATCAACCACGTACTGCAGCAGCAGTCGAGAGTTTGCTCTTTAACCATCTCGTGCCCTCTCTCTTTCTCTCTCTCTCTCTCTCTCATACACACACACACACACACGCACGCACACACACGACTGGGTTTTGACTATGCCCTTGTGAGCTCCCTGGCTCATACCCGGGTGTGCTGGAGACTGTGTGGCTGTTCTCATCACTGCAATTGTCATTCGACTGCAGGCTGCGTGAGGGGCTGGGGTCCCAGCTCTGACCTGAACTGGGCTTAAAGCTTTCCTCCCCCCATGCCCATATGTTACTCTTTGTGCCCCAGTAATCAGCATGTGTATTTTAGCCAGATTCTTTCCGGAATCCCCAACAGGGAAGGAAAGGGGATGAGCAGGAAGCCAGGTCCCTGGTGGAATGGAGTGGGGGTGGGGGCACACCAGGTCCCTGAGGAGCTTGAGTGGGGAGAGTGCAGGGCCACCCAAATCAAAACTCTTCACTTGCCAGGGCTGCTGAAGGGTCTCCCAGCACCTCAGAAGGAAGCAGGGCAAGTCCAGGTTGTAAAACTTTCTTCCTAAAAGTGTTGTAAGTCACTTTCCTTTTTGCCCCTCTTTGTTTTCCAGAGTCTATAATAGCAATCGGGTCCTTGCTCTGTCTCCCTTTACGTGGCATCCTGGGGCCAGGCTGGGCTAGGGGGCGGGGCTGTTGGTTGATGGGCCACAGAGGCAGTGACCATTGCCTGGCTCGGGCCCCCGGGTGGCTCCATCCTCCGAATGGAGGCCTCAGACAGAAGCCTCATGACAGGACATGGTGCTGGTGTTACCCGGTTGGCCCTGTCCTGGGCCAGACAATGAGGTGGAGAAGGCAGTGGGGAGGAAGGAAAGATATTGACTTTCAAGCCCCTGTTGGTTGCTGTAGCAACGTTCAGAAATGACTGGAGATCAATGGCAGCAGCCTGAATTTTATTTGCTTTTATTTCCTCTTCAGGAACAGCAGCAGGCCTAAAAATAAGAATGGTAGCAAACCGGTGGTGGGGTGGGTCCCCGCGACTGTGGTGGCTTCTTTCTGTGTCTGGAAGGTCTACAGCCGGGGAGAGAGAAACGGGGGTTCTTTCGAGTGGCAGTGGAGGGAGGTGGGGGGTCATGGGAAGAGCCATGGAGAGGGACATCCCTGCTGGGCCATTTAGCCTGTTTGGTTAGCCGTACAATTTGGCAGCCAGGGAGGGGGGGTGCGGGGGGTTCGGAGGAAGGAAAAATCAATCGTGCTGTCCACACAATTGTGCCTCTCTCAGCTTCTGACCACTTTAACTTTCATAAAGAGGCATTAAGGAGTATAAATAGAGCCTGGGGGTGGGGTTGGATTTCTACCCTTGCAGAGTTCTTGTGGGGACCAAAGGGGTCTGGTCCATTCAGGATGCTTGGAAAAAAATGACGCAGGCCAATGTCGATGCATCCATGCAAAGAGTGAAGGTTCCAGTTTGGATGAAGTTATCTCTGACACCTTGTAAACCTATGTGCAGAGATTCCCTAGTTCGATCCTGAGCTCCTGCATTAAAAACCCGCCTCAGCATCGCTTTGCAGATTACAAAGTACGCCATATCCATTTTCCCCTATGGTTCTTGTAACACTCGATGAGCTCTGTGGAGTGTATTGTTGATGAGTTGGGTTGACTGATGAGTTTGTCATTCGTTTGTCCACTCACTCACACAGAATACACATGCATGAGGTAACTGCTTTATGCCACTCACTCTTCAGATGAACGAAGCAAAGTGTATGCCCTCAAGGAGGTTACGGTCTAGTTGAGAGTTGAGGACGGCAGTTCTAAGTGAGCAAACAGGTGTCTGATCTGTGAGATGCTGTACATGCTCTGGAGAAATGAACAAGGGCATGGGGTATAGGGCATGGAGCTGGGTGCTGATGGCAAATTTGCCTTTTATACCGGGGCTTGGGGGATTAATGCCTCTCGGACAGTGGCATGTAAGCAGAATCCTGAAGGAGGTAACGAGGTGGACTATCAGATATTTGGAGGAGAGCATTCCAGGCAGTAGATTCAAGTTCAAATGCTCCGAGGCATGGCCATGCTGTTGTATGAGGTACAGCAGGGAGGCCAGCCTTGCTGGAATGTAACAGAGATGTGGGGAGTCCGGTCGGAGAGGAGCAGGGACCAGGTGACGAACAGCCTGAGAGGCCCTTCTGGAAACTTGTGGGGCATCAGTCACTTTCACACAGCAGAATTATGTGATTGACTTATGTTTAACAGGATCATCTATTGGGGTGCCTGGGTGGCTCAGTTGGTTCAGCCAGCAACTCTTGATTCTGGCTCAGGTCATGATCTTGTGGTTCGCGAGTTCTAGCCCCATGTAGGGCTCTGTGATGATGGCATGAAGTCTGCTTGAGATTCTCTCTCTGGTCCTTCTCTGTTTGCTCTCTCTCCCTAAAATAAATAAATAAACCTTTTTTTCTTTTTTTAAAGGCTCATCTATTATTTTACCACAATTTTAAAAAAAAAATCACCTGCTGGGAAAAGGCTACTGTCAGCAGTGGGAGTAGGGAGTGTGGAGGCCAAGGGTGGCTGCTAGGGTCAAGTGACCCAGGTTGTCACCGCAGCAGTGGAGAGACGCAGGGGGATTCTGGCTGTATTCCCAAGTCATTGCTGGCAGGATTTACTGAGAGATTAGATACGGTTTGTGATGAATTTTATATATAATGGTAGAAGGATAATGTTATATAATTAGTCTAACCATTAGCATATGAGAACTATATAATATGAACATATCATTTATTCAGATGTTACCAATCCTTTCATTTTATCCCACTTTGCATTTTACAAACTGTTTTTGCAAATGTGCCTACCGTGTCCTTCAAACCCCATGAAGAAGATTACAGTTTGCATTTTCAAGGGGAGGAAATGGAAGCTCAGAAAGAAGAAATGGTTTTCCTAAGGTAACATACCTATTTTTATTTTTTACTTTCAGAGGTCCTTCTCGTATGGTAGAGTCAGGGTTCTGACATAAAACCGTGAAATCACATTTGCCCATAACTTTTCTCACAGTGTCCCCAGCAGATCATGAGTTTTCTGAACTCACTGCCCCTGCCTCACCTCATTTGTGCACAGGGCTCGTGTCCCAGCTGCCCACCCGAGCAGGGTTCTTGGGTGCCCTGGACACCTGTACAGGCACATGGAAGGTGAGACCAGAGCGAGGGAGGGGCGGCACCCGGCAGAGGACAGGCACTGCCCGTGCAGTATCCACACCACAGAGCGACTCATTGCCCCAGCAGTGGGGGCAAGGCTGAGAGCCAGAATTCAAGGCCTCTTTGAAAGTGGGGGTGAGCAATGAATGATCTAGACAACAGATAATAGAAAGCCCAAGTGCTTAGTCTGGGAAGACAGTTTCTAATTGTCCACCTGGAGTCCTTTTTGAAAGACTCTGGTGCCAACCCCAGGGACACGCCTCTCCCAGTCTGGCTTCCGATGGCCTTTTGCTTACAGTGCGCCCTTCCTGAAGGTGGGTGAAATACATCCAGGGCACGCAAGCAAATGTAGCACCTTGTCGACAGTGTTCTTCCCAGGGCCTCCTACTGGCCAAGCGTTAGCATTGCAGGCTCCTTTGCAAGCTTCTCCCGGAAGTTGCTGCTAGCCTGGAAGGATCTTCCCTTTGGAGAATTCCCAGGCTGGAGAGGTGAGTTTTGGCCTGGGCCTCACAGGGAAACTCTGGCAGCCAGTGTAGGACCTTCATCGCTGAGTGGAACCCCTCCCCCCCCCCCCCCCCCCCCCCCACCAAGAACGAGGGAGATAGGGTTTTTTATACATGAATTCGTCAGTCATCTGTTGATGAGGTGGAAGGACAAGGTAGACTCTGGGGACCTGGGTGGCTCAGCCCATGTCCGGCTTCCTCTCGGGGTGTGATCTCCTGGTTGGCGAGTTAGAGCCCCACGTGGGGCTCGCTGCTGTCGGTGCAGACTGCTTCAGATCCTCTGTCCCCTCTCCCTGTCCCTCCCCTAGTCTCTCTCTCTCTCTCAAAAATAAATAAACATTAAAAAAAAAAAAAGTAGACTCTGTTGAGAGAAAGCCCATAGACGAGGAAATACAGCCCTTGAGGCTGGGAATCAGGCCTGCTGCCCGACCTCGTCAGAATCAGGGAGCTGGAGTGTGAAGCTGCACGGTGTGTGTCCACAGCAAGGGCAAGGGGATGCCTGACCATCTCAGAGGAACAGGAACTCAAGGCCAGGAACCATGTCTCTTGAAACTTTCTAGAACCTGGATCTTTGTAATTTCTCTGGGCAGGTCCAAGTGGGTCCTTAATTTTTTTCTTACATACCTCAGTGTTTTGATAGGATTTTTTCTGTCTCGGTTTGGGTGAGGAACCAAAGTTTGGCACAAGCAATGAACGCTATATTCCAATGCTTCCACCACATTCCACAGTAAATGGCCAAGAATTGTTTAAGCCAGTCCACAAGCTGAATGCTCCTGGTCTACAATGGCATAAGGGCCTTGAACTAGAAAGTAAATCAACTATGTCCCTAGGCACATCGTTAGTTTGCTGACTTTTGAAAATTATTAGTATTATAAATAGCAAGGCTTTCCTTTTTTTTTTTAAATGAAATTTATTGTCAAATTGGTTTCTATAAAACACCCAGTGCTCTTCCCAACAGGTGCCCTCCTCAATACCCATCACCCACCCACCTTTCCCTCCCACCCCCATAAACCCTCAGTTTGTTCTCAGTTTTTAGGAGTCTCTTATGTTTTGGCTCCCTCCCTCTCTAGCCGTTTTTTTTTTTTTCCTTCCCCTCCCACACAGTCTTCTGTTAAGTTTCTCAGGGTCCACATAGGAGTGAAAACATATGGAATCTGTCCTTCTCTGTATGACTTATTTCACTTAGCATAACACTCTCCAGTTCTGTCCACGTTGCTACAAAAGGCCATATTTCATTCTTTCTCATTGCCACGTAGTATTCCATTGTGCATATAAACCACAATTTCTTTATCCATTCGTCAGTTGATGGACATTTAGGCTCTTTCCATAATTTGGCTACTGTTGAGAGGGCAATAGCAAGGCTTTCCTCCTGAAGGAAGCAGAGCACTGACCTGCTGTCCAGGATAAGTTCCTTCTCTGGTTTTCCAAGACCACACTGTAAAGTAGTGCTGATGGAGGGCACTTAAACTTGTCTTCGCATTGAGGATACAAAAGGGTTGCAAAGGAGAAATGATTTTTTGGAAACGTGTTGGGACGCCTGTCCCTCACTTTAAGCACTGTAAAAGGTGCTCCTGTGGGACTGCTATGTGAGCTTATTAAGGGACCTGCTGAGAAATCTAAGGGGTGTGAGGTAGGATCACTGCAGATGAACTGCTGACGGTGGTGCAGAGGTGACCAACACTCATTTGTGTTTCCGGAATTTATCAGGGCCGGGCTGAGTGTTTTCCACGGAGCAGCGAAGGCTCTGCAAGTGAGGGAGCTGGTCTGGGTCATTTTCATTCCTGGCCACAGGGCCTCCTGCAAGGCCGGTGGGACCTCCGCAAGAAAAACCCTAGAGCTGGACCACCACATCCTTGAGGTGCTGTAGGAGGAGTCAGCCACTCACCAAAACAGAGATGTGTCCGTTCACATCGAGGGAGCAGCAGGGGAGAGCTACCTACAGGATTCTCCAGAGAACCCACCGCAGCTGCCCATCTAGGAAAAGTTCTGCCGTAAACACTGGCCAGGGCAGCGTACAAAAGAGCTTGTGACACTTTTATTCCGGTAAAACTTCCTGTTCCCATGGTGCCTGGGTGGCTCAGTTGGTGAAGCCTCTGACACTGGATTTTGGCTCAGGTTTGTGGGATTGAGCCCCACGTCGGGGCTCTGCACTAACAGTGTGGAGCCCGCTTGGGATTCTCTCTCTGCCCCTCTCCCTGCTCCAGCGTGTGCACGTGCTCTTAAAAAAAAAAAAAAAAAAAGACTTCCTGTTCCCGTCACTTCTCCATGGGCCAGTGCTGGAGGAGGCAGACCTGCGGTCAGATGGAGGTGGTGGGAAAGGGATAGTTGAAGCAAGATCCACCACGAGCCGGGCAGGTGATAATTGTTGAAGGAGAGTAATGGATTTCTTTTATTCTTCTTTATTTGTGTATGCTTGGAAGTTTCCATATTCAAAATATTAAGAAAGGAAGAGAAACAGAAGGTAGCAAGTGGGAAAAGAGGTGAGCAAGAAGAGAGAATCTTTGTGACCGCAGGAAACTAGCAGAGGAGGAGGATTAAGTGTTACTTTCAAATTAAGATTGAAGTGTTAATTATTAGATGGAGCCAGACCTTCTAATTTCACAATCGGGACTGAGCTTTGTGGCTTCAAATGGCTACAGGACTTTATAATAACCAGAAACGACCAGGAAAGTCCTGGGAATTATTCCTAGGAGTAGATAAAAAATTAATCCCACTGAGCAAATTTAAAGGGCATTAGACAATTTTCGCTAAGAGAAAGCAATCGCCGTTTTATGTAGGTTTTGATCTGGATTCAGACAGAGTGTGGGTTCAAAACTCTGATCGCTGTGCAACTTGGGTCTTAGTTTTGTCATCTGTACAGTGTCTGTGATGCCTGTAGAAGGTCATGGTGCCAGAGATGACACATATGGAGTGTTTTACATAACAAGTTGCAGATGTTATTGTTAATTGAACTATGTTACCATGTTAATGTAATGATTACATAGGGATGCAATCAGTTGTCAACAAATATTGATTGAGGACATGCTACAAGTCAAGTCCTAGAATGAATTCAGAGGATATGGAGGATGGTGTCAGGTTCCAGAGGAAGAAGAAGAGGGAGACAGAGACATTGAATAAGTTTGTGATTATATCTCATGAGTTGTGCCTCTTCAACAGGCAGGTCACTTGCAGGGGACCAGGAGCAGACCTGAACATATTCAGAGCCTGAGGTCATGTCTTTGGAGCAGCTTCCTACGCAGCAGCACAGGCTATGTGTGTTTGTGGGGGTAGGTGTCCTCAGCTCTTGGGAGGGTGAGGAAAGCTGAGTTCCCTGGGCTGTGAACATCCTGTCTGGACCTAAGAAGAGAAGACCCCGCAGTTATCTGCACTGCGTGGCCACAGCTCTGCTCTGCCCAGCTGTGTGGGCTACAGGGGTCATTTCCGTTCTCAGTTCCATCTGTAGAGTGGGAGAAGGGAAAGGGAGGAAAACAGAAGGATCTCAGAGGTGGTCTTCACAGTACATCATAGAGCATCAAAACTGAACTTAAACCTCAGGTCTATCTCCCAGAAAGGTCTGAAAAACACACTAGAAAGCAATCCCTATTCAGCCATAACCTCTGTTAAGAAATGCTCGTTATGGACTCTGAGGAAATTCACCTCAGGGCTAGGTAGCTAGGTAGCATGACACATGGGTTCCTGGTGTGGCAAAGGGGTTTGCCTCAAGAGAGAGGAAGGTTTCTCAGGGGCAACTGGGAGACCTTGATATCATTCTTTCCTGGGGGTTCCTGACATGCAAGATTGTGTCAGAATCCCAGGTCCTTGCACGATTTGTCCCTAGAGGTCAGGTACTGCTGGCCACTGACCTTTTCATTAGGCATGGACTTCTGTGTCCTGCACTCTGCTTTGCACCTATGTTCCCCTTGGTGCATGGGGTCCACTTGGGGGCTGCCCACTCTGGTCCCACAGCCAGTTCTTTCTGGGGTCTGTCCAGTTGCCGGCCATGCCTCCTGGATGCTTCCTGTCTTGGGACCCACACAGATCATGCACTTTTTTCTCGCTGTCTGCCCTCTGCAGACTCTGTTTTCAGTCTGGATATGGTCACAAGAGGTTCGGGGAAAACTCTTACACCAATCTCTGTTCTTCCTTCTTTAGCAATTAAGCTTTTGGAAATAGATGCCTAGAAAGCTCACAGGCTATTTTTACTTTCTATGTTGCTACAGCTCTCTCTGCAGCAAAGAAGATCTGCTCTTCTAATAGAAATTATGGTAGGTCCCAGTAGGCAGCCTTCTCAGAAGTGGAGGCCCTTTCTCCTAGTTGGAATGGCCACAAATTGAACCATTCTAGGCTGATTTGCAGCCTCTCCCCACCCTGACACACCTCTAGCAGAGAAAGGGGGGATGACCATCATATTGTACTGACCTGAGGAATGATGATATTTCTGATTCTGCTTAAGTCTTTTCCCTTTGAATTTCATTAATAACGTGATTAGCAATGAAATAGCTCCATTAGACATTTTTATGTGTTTTTTTTTATTACAAAAGTAATAGAAACACATTGTAGAGAATTTAAAAAGTGAGAAGGGAGCAGGATGAGGAAGGAAGGTAGGTCCAGGGAGGAATGAAGACAACCAGATATAGATTATTCAAGAACACGTCTTGTGTGCTGAACTCCTAGGTGTTTTACGTGCCCACTTACTTAATCGCCACCACATCCCTGTGTGCTGTTATTATCAGCATTTTGCAATGGGGAGAACACTGGAGCACAGAGATGTTAAGTAGCTTTTTCAGAATCACACAGCTTCAGGCAGTCTGACTCACCATCAAACAATACTGTCTTCTGGATGTTATATTCCCACCTCAGTTGGATTTAATTCTATTCTTTGCATCATTTAAAGAATAATGATTTGTAGTTTTGGGGCTCCTGGACGACTCAGTCGGTTAAGCGTCCAACTCTTGATTTTGGCTCAGGTCATGATCTCACGGTTGTGTGATCGAGCCCCGTGCCAGGCTCTGCACCGGGCATGGAGCCTACTTTAGATTCTCTCTCTCTGTTTTCCTCTCCCTCTGCCCCTCCTTTGCTCACTTTCATGTGCATGATTCCTCTTTTTCTCTCTCAAAAACGAAACAAAAACAAAAAGAAAATGACTTGTAGTTTTGATTTCGATTTCCTTTTTAATCTAGCCCAAGAGATTTTCGTAACTTTCAGAACTCCGTTGGTTACGATGACATTTGAATTGTTTTCTCATGCAGTTGAATCATGATCAGACTATAGTTTTGTAGATTTTTGAATTTCACCAAGCTTTTCCTTTGGCTAAAGATGAAATCAGTATTGTAAAATTTCTTTGGATGTAAGACAGGAGTCAATCAATCGATCAATGTAGCTGTTCTCAATCAAATCTTCATTCTTTGTTGGCTTTTTGCCAACTTAATCTGTAACACTTTACAGACATGATTATATTTTAAATTTAAATTGTATCTGACTCATACCTTAAAGTATTTCTAGGAGATTTTGATTTAGATGCTATGTTATTTGCTATAAAGTATATATGACTATTATAATGCCATCATGGACTGTATCTTTTACCCTTACACCATCTACCGGGTGAGATGCTTTGGACTTGAAATCGAGGTTATTTGATATTGAGATTATTGCTATTGCTTTTTGTTTGCTTGCTTGTATATTTTCACTTGTGAGTATTCTTTCTGTCGCCCTCATTTTCCACATTTGTCGCTCTGCTCTAGGGGTTTCTTGTGAATAACACAGGGTATGGTGTTGTTTCTAACACAACCTAATAGTCTGTGCATCGATCTGGAAATTCCGGATGATAGGTGATAGCTTAGATTTTATTCCTGTCATTTTATTTAAAGCTTGCCATTTATTTTATTTCACTCTCTCCTTTTTCTCTCTGTCTTTATGTCTGGTGAGTCAACAGAACACATTTTTTATTCTTCTGTTCCCTCGTTTTAATTGGGAAGGTCTGATATGCCCCTACCTTCTCTACAGCTTTCTCTTCATATTCTAAGGGAACTAGTAACCCTCCTTTCCCTCGGATGCTTTAATTTCCTACTCCTCTCTGTCACTTCCTGCTGCGAGTCTCCAACAACCCGGGTTATTGTAGCAACTTCGATAACTTAAAATTTTAATTTTATATAAAATTTCCCCAAACTGCATGTCTGCTTGTTTCAAGACCCCTCTTGGGAAGCAGGGGTGCCCTGTAAGAGGGCCGCGCCCAGCCTGGCTGTACCCTGAGTCTGAGCAGTAGGGCACAACAGGGGCCAGGTCTTCAACTGCCATCTTTGAATTAAAAGCATTAAAATTAATTTTCCTGGTCTATGACAGCAGAAGGAAACTGAAGGAAGTGCTGAGTTTCAGATGAATGTTTGTTTCTTTATTACATGCCATTGCTCCCTTCCCCCAGAGATCCTTCTGGAGTTAAGGAACAGCGTAGGAAATATTACCAGGTGGGGGTTAGCTTTTAAACTTGCATCTTTAAAGGAAGCCTGAGTAACTCAGTCGGTCGAGTGTCTGACTCTTGATTTCGGCTCAGGTCACGATCTCAGGGTTTGTGGGTTCAGGCCCAGCGTCGGGCTCTGTGCTGACAGTGCGGAGCCTGCTTGGGATTCTCTCTCTCCTTCTCTCTCTGCCCCTCTCCCACTTGCTGTCTCTCTCTCTTTCTCAAAATAAATAAACACACAAAACGTTCTAAGAATTACATCTTTTAAATAGTAGACACTTTATCAACCAGCTGCTTGCTGTGCAGGATTTAAAAAAATGAGCACTTTTCACTTTTTTTCTTGTCTCCATTTCCCTCATGTCTCTACTTTTGTTTGTTATAGTATTACTTTTCCTTCTTTTAGGACATTTGCATTCGTGTCTTTAAATTTCATAATACTTGAGTTTTAGTTGTATATTTAAATAGATTCCATAATCTCCACTTATCTTTTACCACAGTTTTTCATATCTACTTTTTAATTTTAATCATTTCTTGGGAGTCAAATCCATTATCAAGTAATTTTTACAAGAAAGGCTCAGAGTCGTATATACTCAACACTTACCATAATTCAAGGCAGTCATCATTGTTTAAATGCTACTTAATAATCATAAATAGAATAATAGAATAATGATAATAATACCTTTTATTCTATTGAGAATATTTTGCTTATTCATCTACTATTTAATTGTTTTCCTTTTTAACATTGATATTTCTTTGTTCCTAACAGAATGAAATTATTACCTCTTTGTTTTTTCTAAAGATATATTAACAGAAGTATTTCTTTTCTCATCTGCCTTTGTATTTTGGTTTCTTTCACTATACAGAAACTTTAATTATATGTAATTAAATCTGATGATCTATTCTTTGTGATTTCTTCTATTACTTCTAATTTACATACTTGATACTCAAGTTTATAGTCTATTTCTTCTATAATTGGAATTTAATATCTTAGCAGGTAGCTCTGTAATTCATTTAAAAGTTTATTTAGTATATGGTTTAAGGAAAAACTCAAAGTAAACTTTTTTTTCTCCAAATTCATAACCAACACAAATTTTGGTAAGTTCTTCCCTTCCTATATTTGCTGAATATTAAACTCTAATAACCCCCCTCCACACACACATTTTCTCGCTCTTGACTTCTTTTTGTCTTTTTTTCAGCTGCCTATTTTCATATTTTGATCTCTTCCTTTTGTGATATAGGACTTAACCCCCTGCTCTGCCATTTGCATTGATTGTTTCATTGAGATAATTCTCTAAATCAACCTTTTCCAAACTGTGTTTCCTGTGTTTCAATGAAGTCTTTGCAAATACAGTGCAAAAATCCGGTCACATCACTTATTTCTCCAACTTAAATTTAATAGATCAAATGGCTGCTTTCCATATTTAACCAAGAACACTGGAAGTAATTCTGTCTAAAAGGTCTCTGTGTGGGGCACTCTGTCTTATCTTCACAGCAAGGTTGGAAGACCAATTAACTGCTCAGTTATGTAATACGGATTTGCTCCCCTCCTCTGTGAACAAACTTTTCTCGTCCCAGAGATCTTAAGCCTCTGCAAGATGGGGTCCAAAAGGGTTTCTTACACCATTACATTGGGACAATGAGTGTAAACTCTCCACGCACGTGTCATACCAGGAGAGTCACCCTGGATGGTATCTATAGGACAAACACACTGTTCTTACCTCTATTATAGTGTTTAATCATTTGTTCTGTGAATTTCTCTTTTAATAAGTGTGAGTCTGTCTTCCCTGACATAATGAATTGCTGGAGGGCAGGAAATCTATACCTTTACTTCTGTGTCTCCAGTGCAGAGCACAGAATCTACCTTGTGGTTGAGGCTTAATTGCTACTCCTTAGTGAATGATCAACTTTCCTAAATCCCATCTTCTCCCCCAGACCAACCTAGACCAACCAACCAACTGACCAACCATCACACCATCCAATAGAAACAATGATGCAGTTTTCAAGGCAGTTCCCCAAATTTACTTAAATCAGTTGTGTTTGTATGCAGTCAGCCTGTTTCAGTTATTGGATCTAGATTCTGTGGCAAATCCAGACAGAGATGAATCAGACATGATTCCCTTCCTCAAGGAACTCAGAATTTCTGAGGATGATGACACATTGGCTTAAATATAATTCAGAGAGAAACTGATGGATGTCACACAAGCTGTGTACCAGGAAAGGGAAGAAAGGAAGTGAAGAATAATTTTTCCCCCTATTAGCCTTTGGGGATAAGAAACACCATAATTTTGGTCTTATTAAAGGCTGCCCCATGATTAATATTTCCATCTAAGAAGCAATTAAGGACTTATTATCCAGGGAGATTGTGACAAAGGAATTAAGTCACGCCAGCTCTGTTCAGACAGAATAAGGCTCTGCTCTGAGTATTGAAAATTAAGTCTGTTTAGAGTAAAGGCTTACATTTTGTCCTTAGCTTTTGCTCAGGTGCTATATAAGAACCACTGAGTGGATAAGTAATAAATTATCTAGACCTACCTAGCAAATACAATCTACAGTGCTAAATGGAACGCATTATAATCATGGTGTGAAAATCAGAATAATAATAATTTAACATGTGGACTCCAAGGGGCAACAATCTGTTTTAGTCTGTTAAAGTACATTCATTTTGAGATATAAAACTATACTTTTCAGTGTTATAGAAAGTGCTTAATTATTTCCAACTATTATTGAAAGAGTGGAGAAATCCTCTTGCCTCTGTGCTGGAATCATACGGTGTTCACAAGGGCATCTAATTATAAACATTTTGTCAGGATTTTTTGCAAACCCATTTTTTTTTTGAGGCGCTAAATGGAAAAGCTTACTACAAATGCCTGTAAAACAACTTTTAAAAAAATACACAAGACATCAACTCAAAAGTAGGTACTTCCATATCTGTGGATTCACAGAAGAGCAGAATAGTAAGGTCTCCTTTTACTTAGGAGAACGCAGTAGCCCAGAGAGGCTAATTGTCTTGCCAAGTAGGAATATGGCTCAGAGTAAAACCTATGCTTTCTTACCTTCTTCCTAGTGTTGGTCTTTAGAGGGTTTTTTTTTTTTAAATGGAAGGAGTGGGATTTTTATGTCCTCATTTGAGAGGTGGAGACGTGGAGGCTTTTTGTCATGAAACAATGTAGCTGAGCCATGTAGGTTGCAAGTGGTAGGTCTCTGATCAGAATCAGAGTCTGCTTGCTGCTGTCCCCTCCGTGGTGCCTGTCACAAAGCTGGGCTCCTCTAGGGACACTCTCCTCTGCTGTAGGATCAGAATTTCCTACCTAGTATGTCTGCACACCTCTAAAGAGGTTGCCTCTCCTCTTGGAACCACTGAGGGGTTATCAGGAAGAGTTCTGGATGTTTCTGTGGATCTAGTCAGGGTAGGATCAATTTCCATTTGATAAATGTTTACTGAGCACTTACTATATGCTAGGCACTGCTTTAGGAGCCAGAAGCAATGAATAAAACAAGAACTTTCTCTCAAAGAGCTGACAGTTTAGAATAGAGACAAGCCAGAAGGAGGAAAGAGGAAAGGGTGATGGTAAGACCCTGGCCTGGGGAGGCGTCCTCAGGAATGGCAGCAGTCTTATTCCACATTTTCGATGGAAACTTTCTTTGTACTGAATTCCCGAATCCCACAGATCTCAGTGTAGTGACATTCTACTCATTCCTCAGCTCACCAGCTTCAGAATATGTGCTTGTCTACACTAGCCTTTCCAGAAGTTTTCCACATGATTAATGTTACATTTAAAAATCTCCTCTTTGCGGGGCGCCTGGGTGGTGCAGTCGGTTAAGCGTCCGACTTCAGCCAGGTCACAATCTCGCAGTCTGTGAGTTCGAGCCCCGCGTCAGGCTCTGGGCTGATGGCTCGGAGCCTGGAGCCTGTTTCCGATTCTGTGTCTCCCTCTCTCTCTGCCCCTCCCCCGTTCATGCTCTGTCTCTCTCTGTCCCAAAAATAAATTAAAAACGTTGAAAAAAAAAATTTAAAAATCTCCTCTTTGGATAGGCTCGCAGTAGATGCCACACAGCTGTAGCTGTCAGCGGGTCATGCTGCGTGATAAATTAGCCAAATGGAGCTCTGGAAATGCTGTCACTTTCCTCCATTAATGCAAGAGCCGTGGATGAGTCCCTGCATTGTCACTGTTCCAAATGACACCTGGGGTCAACAACAGATCTCTGTGTGCAGAGGAGTCTCCTGATGTGAGTCCCAGACACTTGAGAGATGGCAGGTACCAGTGGAGCTCTTCACAGAAGACTGATTCTCCTCCACAGTGGTAGGCCAACAGTGGGACCCTAAATCTCTTCTCAGTTATAGCCTTCTTTTTCCTATTCATGCTGCATGTTTCCATTTTTTTAGGTGGTGCATTTGCTTATGGTGTGGGGAAGTCTGGAATCATCCTGAGGTGAGACGTGGTGTCCAGAGATCATCCAGAGGTCTCCATCTCTGTGTTGACATGGGGAGGTTGTGGTTTTGTGTCAGGACACCCTGTCTTGGGGACCTGCCTGGGCACTCTCTCTTTCTGTCTTTTTAACATGAATGCTCTGGGTTTGTATCCCATGCTGCATACAGCCATTTTCCAAAGAGGGGACAGGGCTAGTGACTAGGTTTCTGCTTACTGAACTATAATTATGGCCGCTGTTCCTTGAGGTTTAATGAAGACCCCTTCGGCAGAATTTGGTGGTTCAAGTATTCTTTGGTCAATGTCCCTTGGTTTGGTCCTGCGGGTGGCCTATTATAGTGTTAGTGATGGTTTAATCTCTGGAGGGTCATCTTATTCTTGTAGCTCCTGGTTCTAGGGTTTTTCATACCCTGAGAGGAAGAGCAGCTTCCATTCCCTTTCCATTTGTGTGTGCAATTGATAAAGAGAAGCCATAGGAGGAATCCGAAGCCAGCCTTCAATTCCTGCTCACTCAGGCAGTGGGAAAATCATCACACAGGTATGGCCTACTGAGCAGTGTCCCTTCAGGTCCAGTGGGACTTCATTTAAATCAGGCCCTTCCTATTTATACCCTCTAGGAGACCTCAGAATTGCTACTTTTCTCCTTGGCATGGCCCTGAATGCATTCTCTCTCTGTCTACCAACTAATTCTGGCCATTGCTCCCTAGATTCTGGGGGTGCTATATTCTCTGCCTCACAGGGTGATGGGGAGATTCACTCTGCCCCTTATGGACAAGAACAATTGCCTGATTGAGATGGAGCTGAAAGCAGAATGTTTTGGAGCAGAAACCAGGCTACCTTGACCGTCTGAGCATTATTACTCTATGAAATATCAAAGACTATCACATCTGCTTCCTGGCTAAAGCAGTCAGGATTATGTTGGTTATTATTCCTTGACTACTCTTGAGTGGGCTGCACATAAATGAGATAGATGTTTAAAATGTGGGTAATTCAAGGGATATAGGAGTGCTGATGCATAGGGGCACTTGTACCCCAATGTTTATAGCAGCACTTTCAACAATAGCCAAATTATGGAAAGAGCCTAAATGTTCATCAACTGATGAATGGGTAAAGAAGATGTGGTTTATATATACAATGGGGTACTACTTGGCAACGAGAAAGAATGAAATCTGGCCATTTGCAGCAATGTGGATGAAACTGGAGGGTATTATGCTAAGTGAAATAGGTCAGGCAGAGAAAGACAGATACCGTATGTTTTCACTCATATGTGGATCCTGAGAAACTTAACAGAAGACCATGGGGGAGGGGAAGGGGGAAAAAGTTACAGAGAGGGAGGGAGGCAAACCATAAGAGGCTCTTAAATACTGAAAACAAACTGAGGGTTGATGGAGTGTGGGGAAGAGGGGAAAGTGGGTGATGGGCATTGAGGAGGGTGCTTTTTGGGATGAGCACTGGGTGTTGTATGGAAACCAATTTGACCATAAATTACATTCAAAAATAAATAAATAAAATGTGGGTAATTGCTTGTGTTAGGATGCAGCTAAATGCAAAGACCAATAGTTGTCACGAGAGGGGCAGCCTCAGCTGGAATGGGCCTCATTCATGTGGATCTGGATGGCCCCATTGGAGACTGAAAACAGAGTCCATGCTTCCTTCCCACTGGCTCACAGGTAGACAGGCTTCCCTCGGGGGTTGGCACTGGTGGTCACTTTCCAGGAGAACACATCTGCCTCTCCATTTCCATGGTTACAACTCTGGTCCAAACTACCTCTGTTTCTAGGGCTACTGCATGGTTTCCCAAACGGATTTATCCACAGCTACTGGCCTTACTTCTTTTCATCCAGTTTCCACTCTGTAGCAGGCATTCTGTAAAGGAGACCATGCCACTTAAAATCCTTCAGCTAAGTCCTTGCTTCAAACCACCCTCCACTAGTTCAGGAGATCTTCCCTGCCTTGGGCCCTTGGAGCTTACAGTTCCCTCCGGCTGGAGAGTTTGCCACATATTTGGATCTGTTTCATTCCTCAGATTTGCTTAAATGTTCCCTCTTCAAATAAACCTTGCTTGCCCTTTATAGCATCTCTAACCCTACCCTGCCCTAGGTATTCTCTATAGCATCATCTTTTCTATTGTCATTAGAGAGCTGATTATCTGAAATTGTCTTTGCTGTGACTGTGGTTGTTGCTCTTTAGGAGACCATCATATCCACAAAAGAAGGATCTGGTCTTCCTGGGTGAGGACTGTTCCTCATAACTGTTTCCGTTCATGACTCAACAGCCCCTCAAGATATGCTGTGCAATGAATCTCCCTACAAAGCTCTAGGTTTGTGGCTATTTAAGTGCAGCTTCTAGAATCATTCCAAAGCCCCACATGGTCAAGAGTATGCCAATGGAGATATTGGCTCCTCAGAAATATTATCTCTGGGGGCGCCTGGATGGTCATTTGGTTAAGTGTCTGACTCTTGATTTTGGCTCAGGTCATGATCTCACAGTTCGTGGGATCGAGCCCTGTGTCAGGCTCTGCACTGACAACATGGAGCCTGCTTGAGATTTTCTGTCTCTCTTTCTCTGCCCCTCCCCTGCTCATTCTCTCTCTCTCTCTCTCTCTCAAAACGAACAAACAAACATTTAAAAAAATTGTTATCTCTGTGTATTTGAGGGTTTAGTTATCTCTTGCAGGCCAAGGGCCTCAGTTTTCTCATCTCTAATAACAGTTTGAAATGGACTGGGCAACCTCTTATGACCTTTCCTGCTCTGAATTTTGATGATTTCAGTGTATGAGCCTCTGTCTCTCAGAGATCTCATCTTCTCAGACTCTAGAATGAGAATAATTTCACACAGATATCTATGGCGCTCCTGTAGACGCTGTGTATTTATGAGACGGCTGTATTGACTAATCTTGCTTCTTTTTGGTCTTGGAAGAGAAGTTTCTCTGATTTAGTTATGTCTGATTTAGAGGAGTTTAAATTTTTTTTTTTTTTTTTCTGAAGAGTAACAGACTTGTGTGTGGAGTGTCTCAGCACTGCATTAAAGACTTGTGAGCTGTTTTCTCTCAGAGTGTGTGGCAGGTTCCATCTGGTCACACAGGGAGTGGGCGCGGCCCTTCCCTCCTCTGCTCTCACAGGCCCGAACCTGTGGGGGCAGGAAGCTAATTATCACCTCCTAGGATGCTTGGAACCTTGTCTCAGTCTTGAAAGGACGGTCCTCATGCTGGCCCTCAGAAGGGAAGAGACCCACACAGGCAATTATTTCCTTAGCTCCGTGCCATCCTGTGAGCACATGTGCCAGACATGCTTGAACTTTGATCAGGAGACTCACATGGAATTCAATGTGAAGAGAAGTATTGGCTGAGGAGGCCCCAAAGCCCCCCTACTTGGTGATTATAATGAATGGGGGTGTCCAGCCTGTGCTGAGTCACTGTGAGAGGCAGGTGGGCTTTGGCAAAGGCCACCGCATGGAGCCATCTCCCTACTGTTGTCAAGATCAGGCTCTCCAGAGAGAAGGGGGTGTCACACATGAAAAACCCCCACTCTGCCATGGTGCTTCGCATCCTACCAGGCAATCAGCTGTAGCCAGGCTGAGAGGAGGTGGTTTGAAAGGCCTCATCTAAGTAGTCTAAGTCCTGGGCGGACATGGGGAGGGGGGTGTCTGACAAGATGCAGGATGCGGAGCACTTGTCAGGACAACTAGAGTCCCTTTCTCACCTCACATGGAGGCTCACACCCTTACTGTGCTCCGTGCCACGTGGTCCACTTTCTCTGTCTCATTTTGTCCTGCTGGCATCATGCGAAGCAAGATTTTATTTTTAAATAATCTATTTTGTAGATAAAAAGGATAGCTTTCTGGCCACAGTCACTCAGTCGGTACCTAGAAATGAGGTGTTCTGGTTTCCTTTGGCGTGTAACAAGCCGTCTCAAAATTTAGTGGTATAAAATGATAGCCATTTATGACACTCACAGATTCTGTGGGTCAGGACTCTGGGAAGGGCACAGTGGGATATCTCTGCTCCACCAAGGACTCTAGTGACTGTAGGTATTCTGGTTGTGGGGGTGAGGGGATTTCTGGAAGTCTGGGTTCTGCTGGAACTGTTACCAAGAGCACCTACATGTGGCCTCTGTATGTAGGTTGGGCTTATCCAATATGGTGCCTGGCTTTTGGAGGAAGCGTCCCAAGAGGACCATCAGAGACCAAGCATTCCTCAAGATCAAAGCAAGAGCTATAAGGCTTCCCTTGACCTCACAAATCAGCCATCTCCTCCCCACTGGATAGGCCGAAGCAGTCACAAGTCAGTCCCATTTTACGTGGACCCCACCTCTCCATGGAATGCGTGTCAGAGAATTTATGGCTATGTTTTACGGCGGCCATACAGGATTTGAACCCTGACTCTACAGCCGTTGCTCTTCTCATTAGACATGTTGCTTGGGTATAAGAGGCGTGTGTCCTGGGGGAGGCTTCAGTAGGGACGGGGAGAATATGTCTTTAACATGGCTGTATCACTAAGTCCCTATGGTCCTTTGAAAGAACATGCAGTAAATAGCAGCATGGTTCAGGAAGCAGAATTCTGGAGTAGGGGCCAGGGCACCCACCTGTGCAGCTGTGGACGATCTGCTACAACTCTTGTCTCAGGCCTTCCTCTGTGAGAAGGGGGTGATCACAGCATCTCCTGGGCCATCTGTAGGGCGCCAGTGCCCTGGAGGTGTGAAAGCCTCAAGGAATTCCCAACCTGCTCTTCAGGCAGGAAGAAGTTCTCTGTGTCCACAAGGAGGCCCTGCTCCTCAGTCCTTGAGCCCACTGCTCTCAGACACACTCAGGGGACAGGCGAGCCTTCTGTACCCAGCCTGAATCCTAGAAGCCTAACCAGACCCCCTCAGACTACACAGAAGGTCTTTTCCTTCCTTGACCATCTACGTTATCTTGATGCTATTATACATTATTCATTTTCCAATTCATCACATCCTGGAAAGGATAATAAACGTGGAATCACAATTTCCTTTTGAAGTCGTGGCCCTACTGTGTCACAGGTGAGTAACCAGGGGCCTATCACATAGCTTCTGATGACCTCAGTTTTCTGCGAAACAGCGATCGGTCTATCTGTTTTCAGGAACATTATGGGGATTGAATGAGCCAATATGAGAAAGTGTTTTCTAATCTGATAAGCATAATGCACGTTTGGTGTTTTTATTATGAGCATTTCCTCTAACCCTTAGCAAGCACAGTGCTTCACCCACAGCAAGTGCTTAATAAATATGTGCACTTTAGTCTTGATTTACACCAGACCCCAAATGAAGTTTGTGTCAAAAGGAGATTGGAACTTTCATCTCCTGTCCTACTCAGGGACATATGTCACAGAAGCTCTTCCGAATGGATTGGCCACACTGTACTTTTTCTTTTTCCTGCCAGGCTGAAAGAGGGATTGCAGGCTTTTTTAAATGACATAGTCACAGCATTGATTAAGGAAAAATAACTGACTCTGTCAATTTAATTAAAGAGCTAAGGATGGGCACCCCATTCTCAGGCTGTCTACGTCAGGGCAAAGTCATTGTGGGAAGGATCCAGGGACTCCTCTTACAGTACATTTTGGAAGCTGAATACATTTTTGCAACAACCCACTTCATCCATCAGAGATTCGATTACATCAATCTAGGAAAAGCATGGAAACGGTTCTCCCCATGTCAGGCTGCTGCAAAAAGGGTGACCAGAACAAACCCACAAGAGACAAATCTTGGTGGTTGGCATATTTCTTGTAATTTTTAGTCTGCTCTGTTTTTATTGTGACAAATGGATCTGTGTTTTAAACATCAGGCATTTATTAGGTTCCCACTGTGTGCTGTGTGCTATTTTAGAAGCTATGGGGACTATGGTTCAGAAGAAGCTGTCCCTGCATTTCTGCCAGTTTTCTGGTGTGCTGAAAAAGGCTCTCAGAGCCCAATACTGAGAATGTGTGAAGGACAGACAGTGGGGCTGGAGGTATGCATTAGGGCTGGGCTGGGCTACGGAAAGGGGACAGCACAGGTTGTCAGCTTTTGATCTGTATTTAGTTCAATTTTTTTCTGACTAGGTAAGCAATATTGGACAAGCTGCTAAACCAATTTGAGGCTAGTTTCTTGCTTAAATAGGTCTCATACAGAAGGAGAGAAGCCAGTGAGATCTGTAGAGTAAAGCTTTGAACTCACTCAATCCAGTAAACAGTTATTAGGCTCACTTGAAAAGGAGGTAAGGGGGAATTGCCTTGGATGGCTTATTGATGAGCTATTTCTGTCCAAAAACTATCCCAAAGTTAGTGGCTTAAACAAAAACCATCTAATGATATCTTCTAATTCCATGGGTTGACGGGGGCTCAGCTGGCTGGCTCCTCTGTGGTCTCTCTTGAGATTTCTCAAGCCCTTGTGGTCAGATGGGGCTGGACCATCGATGCTACTCTATGCAGCCTCTATCTCTATGTGACATCTTGTCCTAAGGGTCCTCTCCATATGGTCTCTCTTTCTCTCTATTCTGGACTTTTCCCATGGTCAGCTTTGGAGATCCAACTGGAGGAGCTGGGAGTGGTCAGGCTTTCTCAGTGCCTGGGCTTGCAAATCTCAAGATGTGGTTTTCTCCACAGTTTGATGGTCAAAGCAGCCACAGGCCCACCCTAGATTTCAGGGGAGAGGCAGAAGCTCTGTCTCTTGAAGGGAAGGCAGAAATGTTTGGGGGCTATCTTATGTATCCCAACTGCCCAGCTCCGGAGCCCTCCCCCAGCAGCCTGTTGGTGATGGGATGTGCAAATCACAGTTTCAGAAGACCCACTGCTGACAGGGAGGCAAGTAGACCAGCCACTGAACAGGGCCTCCTTTCAGTGTACTTCTTTGGTATGCAGACCTTCACATTTGACCTTGGCAGCTAGCACTTTTCTGGGCTCTCAAGGGTTTCTTCATAGAAACAAGCTTCACAGGAGACTGATGTGAGCTTAGACTATTGATGTGTTTATTTACAATGGCACACTTTTCCTTCAACTAAGCATCTGGGATTCTGAATTCTTCATTAGAGAGTTTCAGTCCTGGGCTCACGTAGCAGGATTCTTGAGGGATGTCTTATCCAGGGTGGAAAAACATTGGATTCTCCTGGACACTGCTGACATTTGGCTTTTTCACTCTCTTTTCCAAGGTCCACATAGATCCTTGGAATGTAGGATCATACATAAAATGTCAAACATATTGCATTAATACTATTGTAAAGGTATAGATTATCATATTGAGGCAGGTCTTGATCAGATTTGAACATCTTATTCTTTCTGCTTTGACTTGAGAGGATTCAGAGATTTGGTGGTAACCTATAGATCACTTATTTACTCTGTCCATTGTCAGCTTCATTATAGTAACTCATTGCCAAGTTCAAGGAGTGAGTGTGAGCCAGGAGGGCTTCCTATACATTGACCTTGAAGGAGTCAGCAATGCTGACAAAGTGCCATGGCCCGGGATGAATATAACAAGAGCTGCCACTTGACAAATGCAGCAGGTGGGAAGGGCACATTCATTTCAAGCAGTCAGACCTGGGAGGACTTTAGTGAAGACCTTTATGGAGGAAATCGTTGGACAAAATCAAGAAGCCTGGCTTTTTGAGGGTTACGGAGAAGTGCAAAGCAAACAGGGAAATAAAATAGAATGATACATGGCATTTAGGGAATACCGTAGATTGGTAGGAACTATAAGGGGCCATATGAATGCAGTTTTAATGATTGGTATGATTATTGATTATGTCTTATTTTGAATTTCCAAACTAAGGTAGATGTTCTTTGAAGGTGAAGACCATGTCTTATACTAAAGGTTTTTTGGGACTGACTTATAAGACTAGATAGCAAGGTGATGGACACTCAAGGGGAGAAAGATGGTCTGGTAGGCAGATTCATGAACCCTAGAGGATTCCATCTGATTCCTGGGACTGCAAATGTGATGGGATACCACGCCTACAAATATGCTATTTACAAGAAAGAATAAACATTGCCAATAGAATTAAGGTTACTAATTATAGACTTTAAGATAGGAAGATTATCCTGGATCAGCTGGGTGGACTAAGCAGAAGATGGAAAGGAAGTCAGAGATTTAAAGCACAAGAAGCCTCTTAATGTCAAGGAAACAGGGACCTCATTTCTACAACTATGAGGAACTGACAATAACCTGAATGAGCCTGAAAGTGGGTTTTCCCCCAGAGCTTCCAGATAAGAGCCCAGGCTGGCTGAATGACACCTTGACTTTGGTCTTATGAGACCCTAAGCAGAGAACACAGTCATACAGTGCAGGGGAGACATATGACCTACAGAAACCACGAGCTAATAGACTCATGTTGTTTCAGCCACTAAGTTGTAAATTGTTCTCTGCAGCCTTCAGAGAGAGGCAGTTACCAGAGAGGTGTCACTGTCTTGATCTAGGAGGCAGTAGAGGCCAGATCGTTTGATGAACTGCGGTAAATGCTGAGCTCCAGAATGCTAAGCTAGCTGGTTGAAGACAGTCAGGGAATGGCCTTCCACAGGAAGACTCCTGGGCTACTTTCGTAGCATCCTTATCATGTTGGGGTATCTGAACAGAAATCAGCACTCTGCAAGCTCATCCTGGGATCCTTTGTCATCCTTCCTCCTCTCCCCTGCCTCTTGGTCACTCTGCCGGACTTCTTTCACACAAAGTACCTTGAGGACAAAGTGGGGTTTCACATCTTCTTCAAAACTCTTTTTCCCTGTGGACTGTGTTAATTTGGTTCTGGTCAGATTTTGGGAATCAGCACTAACATCTGAATGCAATTTATTTAGTTCTGATAGGGAGGATTTGCAGACCCCAAGAGGAAGTTTGTTAACTCCGCAGTGTTTATTATACAGGTCTAGTATTTTATTTATTCCTTTCTTCCTTTTGTTAGCGTTGGGAAGTTTCTGTTGTTCTTTGCCTTTTACAAAACGATCACTCCTCCATGTGGTCAATGCATTCTTTAAGGCACAAAGCCAGCTCCTCTGACAAATCTTTCCTGATTCCTTGCGGTGTGGTTGTCGCTGTCTCTGATTTTTGCACATCCCACATGTATAATCCTCATCAGGAGTTCTCTGCTGGTGTGTCCCCTTCTGGGCTATAACTCCTTAAGTGCCTGTCTACCCAGTACCTGGGATGATGTTGTGGGTGCCCAGGGGTGGCTCAGTAAGAGGATGGGAGAGGCACAGTGAATGCTGGAGCAGTCTGCTGAATCACAGACAGATGGGACCTGCCAGATTGCAAAGAGCAGCTGGGTGTGAGGCATAAACACCAAGGCAATTAATTAAAAACATTTTTATTTGTCTTGATTAAAAAGAAGTTAAAGCTGTGAGAAGTTTCTACTGAGGAATTAAGGAGGGAGAGGAGTCATATGCGCTTGGGAAGGAGGAGAACCCAAGGGGAGCCAGGAGATCTTGGCTGGAGTCTTAGAATGGCTACTAATTCATGGTGACCTTGGACCTTGAGCTTTCCACCCAAAGCAGTGAAGACTTGCATTCCCTGAATCCTCAGAGCTCTTCCGGCAGGCACCGGATGTGCTGGCTGAGTGGGCCGTGACAGAGGGCACAGTTCTGTGCCTGTGCTGGAGTCCCATCCAGGATCAAAGGAAGGGAGACAGAAAGTGAAGGCCCCACTTCTAATATTTTCAAGTCACACAATCAGTTATTGTTTTGACTGAGAAGCATGCCCACTATGGTCTCCAAGTTCCTGTATGGGGAACGAATGCACATTCTAACAGTTATCGCCTCTCATTGGAATCCCTGTCCCTGTGTTTGTTGATATGCCCAGTACCTTGAGGGAGAAAATGGGCAATCTAACTTGGTTTTGCTCTAGTCCCTAATAACGAGAAAACCAGCTGAGGTGGAGCCAAGCAGAGCTCACTTTTCAGAGGCTTCCTTCTGAAACGGCCCCATTTCATTCCTCCAGCCATGGAAGTCTCTCCTGGGAGGGACCTCACCTGCCAGAGAACAAGTAGGATGTGTCCTTCATTTTTCAAATGGGGAAAACTGAGGTCCTGTGAGGGAAACTACGCAGCCTGAGACCAGAGTAGCCAAGGTTTTATTGTGTGTGTCTTGCTGTATCTAAAGGAGATGCTTTCTCACTGTGAAACCTCACTGGGCAAGGAAGCAGCTGAGGTTTCTGGACCCTGTTTGGTGTGGTGAGTCTTAGATTGACGAAGGATATGGGAAGGATTTTGCTTTCACATTGGGAAGAGAAACAGTGAGACCATTGGCACATAGCACCATTGGTGCTGAAAGGCCTGAGTAGGTGGAAAAATATAGGAGACATTAAGGACATCACCCCAAGCAGGGCTGGGAGGTCTTTGTGAGTTAAAGTGCTTTGTTTCAAAGCAGGCTGGAGATTAAGTAGATAACTAACAGCATGTAAGGCCTTGTATCTGGGAGCTCAGAATTGCTTCTCTCCTGGACATTAGGCACGGGGATGCTTCTTGCTAGGTGGAGTCATGGCAAGCTTTTTGGAATTCAGTCTTTGCCACTTAATGGCCTTGTGACCTTGGCCAAATTTTCTCTAAGTCAAAGTTTCCTTACTTGGCAATTTGGAAAATTAACCTTTGCCTCATTGGTTTGTTGTGAAGTTTAAATTATTCAACATGTAGAGGACTTCTACTTTAAATGGCCCCCGACAATCAATCCCAGTTGCTATAAGAATGTTAATGAAATTCTAGAAAAACAGTTCTGAAAATAGGAACAGTCAATCATCACAATAATTTGGCAGAAATTTCCCTAAGTACAATTCTGATGAAAGGTTGATCCGACCTATTGTCTCATAGCTTCTTTTTCTTAGCAATGCAAGTGACTTATAACATTGTTTGATAATTTCGTTATCTACTGGGCACTCCAAAATGGCCCCCAAATTCTCAACTACTTTGGTGGCACAGGTTCTGCCCACTGTCCTCTCTGAGAAGGATGGCACCAGTTGCTGGGGAATAAGTAGGAAGTAGAGTTGTGAGTCTGTAATTTCCATATACAACCTAGGGAGGGACTGGCTATTGTGCATTGCATTCTGGAGGCTGTTGTGGAACAGGATGGAGAAAAGGTGGACTCTGGGAACAGGGAATGATGGAAGTGGGTAGCAGTTTACAGATTTTTATGAACTGCATTTGCTCAAAAGAGAATCCCCAGCATACTCTCAACTTTAGTAGGAATTACATTCTTTGCCTTCAGTTATACCTAAAATCAGAGCAGTGGGAAATACAGTAGGAAATACAGTACAGTAGTAGCAGTAGGAAATACAGAATTTGGAGCTGGGGAGGTGGACATCAGTTTTTCCTCTAGCTTAAACTCTAAGAAGGAATTTTACTTGGCTCTGGCACTTGCTAGCTGTGTTATTTTGTGTAAAGTATTCCATATCTTGGATTTCTCATTTCTAAAATAGAGATAGCAATATCTATGCCATAGGGTTACAAGGGAGATTAAGTTAGTTTTCAGTACATAGTACTTGGTTCTTGGTTCATACTTCTTAGTACATACTAAGGCCTCAATAAATATATTACTATCAATTATTATGCCTAATCCAGCATCTGCATTGGAGAATAGGCAGGAAAGGCAAACCATCTACTCTATTAACAAATACTAGTCTTATACATCAAAATAAAAAGTTTCTGCACAGAGAAGGAAACAATCCATAAAACTAAAAGGCAACTTATTGAATGGGAGAAGATATTTCCAAATGACATATCCATTAAAGGGTTAGTATCCAAAATATATAAAGAACTTATACAAATAAATACCTAAAACACAAATAATCTAATTAGAAATGGGCAGAACACATGAACAGGCATTTCTCCAAAGAGGACATACAGATGGCCAAAGGACACATGAAAATGCTCAATATCACTCATCATCAGGGAAACCCAAACAAAACTACAGTGAGATATCACCTCACACCTGTCAGATGGCTAAGGTCAAAAACATAAGAAATAACAAGGTGGTGAGGATGTGGAGAAAAAGGAACCCTCTTGCACTGTTGGTGGGAATACAAACTGGTGTAGCCACTGTGGAAAATAATGTGGAGTTTCCTCAAAAACTTAAAAAGAGAACTATCCTATGATCCAGTAATTGTGCTACTGGGTATTTACCCAAAGAATACAAAAACACTAATTAAAGGGATACATGCATCCCAATGTTTGTAGCAGCATTATTTACAATAGCCAATATGGAAACAGCCCAATCGGAAAGCAGCCCATTGGAAAAAAACGATGTCTACCTTCACCTCCCTGGCTCCAAATTCTAGCATCTACTGTATTTCCTACTGCTCTGATTATATATATATATATATATATATATATATATATATATATATACACACACACACACACACACACACACAATGAAATATTATTCAACCACAAAAAAAGAATGAAATCTTGCCATTTGCAATAACATGGATGGAACTAGAGAATGTAAAGCTAAGTGAAATACATCAGTCAGAGAAAGACAAATACCATATGATTTCACTCATATGTGGAATTTAGGAAACAAAACAAATGAGCAAAGGGGAGAGAGAGAGAGAGAGAGAGAGAGAGAGAAGCCAAGAAACAGACTCTTAACTATAGAGAGCAAACTGATGGTTACCAGAAGGAAGGAGGGTCAGGGAGTGGGTAAAATAGATGATGGGGATTAAGGAATGCACGTGACATGATGAGCACTGAGTGATATACGGAAGTGTTGAATCACACCATCCTGTACACCTGAAACTAATATAACACTGTATGTTCGTTATACTGGAATTAAACTAAAAAACACAAATACTAGTTCTAAATAGAAAGAACCATGTTCAAGAATGAAATAGCAGAAAAACAAAACAAACAACAAACAGAATGAGGCCTTTCAAATAATCCTGAGGCAAAAATTATTTATAACTAGGATGTAGAAAAACATATACTTAACATCTGAATTTTAGAAAGCACAGTATTCATGAAACAAGAATAGGCGAAGAGATGGGGGTAAGGGAATGAGATATAAAGTCAACAGATGAAATGGTAAGAAAGTGAATTGAACTTGAAAAAGATTCTCAGAAAAATGAAACAAATTAACGTGTGAATCCAATTGTTGGTATAACCACACAGAAAGGAACTATTCCTAGTGGCACTAAAACACAGTACTTTTACATCATTAGAGGAATTTTCTCTAAGGTTGAAAAGAATTGCAAAATATCTTAAATTGTATTCAGTAATCATATTGGTGGTAGTGGTGTTGGTATTATTCTGGGACTAGGTTTGTATCATGGAACAAATCAAGTGAATGATTATGTTGCTTACATTAAAATTGCACTGTTCGTGGGAATGAAAACTGGTACAGCCTCTCTGGAAAACAGTGTGGAGGTTCCTCAAAAAATTAAAAATAGACCTACCCTATGACCCAGCAATAGCACTGCTAGGAATTTACCCAAGGGATACAGGAGTGCTGATGCATAGGGGCACTTGTACCCCAATGTTTATAGCAGCACTTACAACAATAGCCAAATTATGGAAAGAGCCTAAATGTCCATCAACTGATGAATGGATAAAGAAGATGTGGTTTATATATACAATGGAATGCTACTTGGCAATGAGAAAGAATGAAATCTGGCCATTTGCAGCAATGTGGATGGAACTGGAGGGTATTATGCTAAGTGGAATAAGTCAGGCAGAGAAAGACAGGTACCATATGTTTTCACTCATATGTGGATCCTGAGAAACTTAACAGAAGACCATGGGGGAGGGGAAGGGGGAAAAAAGTTACAGAGAGGGAGGGAGGCAAACCATAAGAGACTCTTAAATACTGAGAACAAACTGAGGGTTGATGGGGGGTGGGGGGAGGGGAAAGTGGGTGATGGGCACTGAGGAGGGCACCTGTTGGGATGAGCACTGGGTGTTGTATAGAAACAAATTTGACAATAAATTATATTTAATAATAATAAAAAAAGATTTTGGCATGGTTGAAAGAAAAGGAAGGTGTAAGATGGATGAGGTTAAGTGAAAACTCTATAACTCTGAATTTGAATCATCATTGTGACTGTATTTTACCTTAAAGCATTTTCTGGGGCACCTGGGTGGCTCAGTCAGTTAAGTGTCTGACTTTGGCTCAGGTCATGATCTCATGGTTTGTGGGTTCGAGCCCCACATCCGGCTCTGTGCTGACAGCTCAGAGCCTGGAGCCTGCTTTGGATTTTGTATCTCTCTCTCTCCCCCTCTCTCAAAAATGAATAAACATTAAAAATTTTTTTTTTTCCTATCTGTTGACTGAAAGGGCTGGGAAGGAATGACCAACCCAGTAAGCAGTGAACATCCTTGGTGTTTAGATTACAATCTCTAATACCATTTACAGTGACAGCTTCTTGGAGAACTGGCTGATTCCAGATCTGGGGAAGAAAAGGTTCAAGAATGGCCTAAAAGAACTTGTTATACTACATAGCAAAGAAGCTATTAAATACTACTAGATATGTGTCAAAGGGCTCAGAAGGCCACCTGAATAAGCTCCTGCTGGCTAAAGATGGGACAAATTGGTAATCCATAAGGATAACAATGTGATGGATTAAAACATATCAACTAGATCTCAGTGGATGTGTTCACAATGATAATAAGAAAACTTATCAATAACTTTTGGAAGATTCTAGGGAATCACTATTTTAAAATCTAGAAAATGAAGAGAAAATAGCAAACATTTATCCTACCTTTATTTTCAGATTTCTCCTTCTGGATAATGAATTGAGGAGGAGTAGCTTCTCTGTATAGAAGAATTTTATCTTGGAGCTCCTGGGTAACTTGTTCGGTTATGTCTGACTCTGGATTTTGGCTCAGGTCATGATCTCACAGTTTGTGAGATCTCTCTCTCCCTCCCCTGCTTGAGCGCTCTCTCTATCTCTCTCAAAATAAATAAACATTTTTTTTTAAAGAAGAATTTCAGCTGACATACAAAGGATGATAGAGTTAGATCATTTTGCAGTGTCTAAAGCATTAATGAATCCAGGCAATGGAGCCAAACGAGGCATGTAAGTGGTTGAGAACATCACAGTAGGAAAGGAAATCAGACATTTGTGTATATCCCGATGGAAATAAACACCACCACCTCTGAAACAGTCATGCTTGTGTGTGTATGTGTGTGTGTGTGTGTGTGTGTGTGTGTACACAAAAGAGGGATGTGGAAAAAAAAATATAGACTTCATGTTTTTCCTGATGTCACAGTCTTCTAGTACAAGCTTTCAAGATTATTTTGCTCATAGGTTCACTGGAAAGTGACCTATTTTCCTAGAATTTCATTCGAACTCTGACTCTGGTGAAGCTTCTAGATCTAAGTACTATTTTTGGAAAGCACAGGGAACAAAGGAACATGTTAATGATACCACAGGAATGCAATCAGCAAAGTCCAAAGTGTAGGAAACTCTACAAGACAAATCCTGTTTCTACAGAAAAATAAAAGCACATAAAAAATTGAAGGAAAATAAAAAAAAATGGAGGATATCTACAAATTACAAGAGATTTAAGAGTTACATCAAATTGATTTCTGTTTCAAACAAACTAACTGTTTTTTTAAAAAACACAACTGATAAACATTTGGGGAGATCTGGACACTGAATGTAGATGTATTTATGCTAAGGAATTATGAATTGTTTTAGATATGATCATGGTATTGTTGATAAATCTTCAAAAGAAGAGTCACCTTTTAGAGATACATAGTAAAACATTAATACTTATAGATGATATGATATCCCTATTTTTGTATATATTTAAAACATTTCATAATAAAAATATAATGAGAACAGAAATGACCTCTAGGCAAATAAAAATACAAAGCCAAATGAAAATCTGGTTGTAGACTATGCAGGACAGGAACAACTGAAAAAATAGCGATCAACATAAAGAGGACAATCTTGGATTGTTCTCCCACAATACATAAGTAAATACTTACGAATCATGATTCCTTGAAGATAGAAGGAGCTTAAGCTATGTTTTTCTCTCCTCGAGGTTTACTTTTCTACTTCACCCTGCCCTAACCAGAGCTGCAGCACAGAGGAAATGTATGGGAAATACCACATAGCAATGATTTCCAAGGTTTGTGAATCTGGTTCACACTCTTCACCATATTTGTGTGGCAGCCCTAGAAGCCTAGCTCCCAACTGTCTTGATGAAAAATGAAGTTCTGGGAAAATAGGCCACTGTCCAGTGAATCTGTAAGCAAGATGATCTTGAAAGCTTGTAGTGGAAGACTGTGACATCAGTATCATCATGAAGTCTATATTTATTCATTCCTTCACATTCTTTTTTTCCCATCCACTCCTTGACACCTAAAATCTTTGGGATTTGAGAATATAATGTTATTCCCCAACGCATAAGATTTCAGTGGCTTGCCTTGCCCAAAAATAATGTGTCAAGTCACATACAGCAGTCAAACCTTCCGTCTTACAAATGCCACGATCCTCTGATTCCTTAGCCATGGATGTTCTTCCATCTCTACCAGCCCAGTCCAATCCATTCTTCAAGACTCAACTCAGATGTTTCCTCTTCCGTGAGGACTTCTTTGTCTAGTTTCATATTTCATGGATTCTCTATTTCTTCTCCTTCTCTTTTGAACTTTCACAGAGCTTGTTTGGTATTTCTGATGACTCACATCTTTTGCCTTGTGTTTAAGTTGACGGTTCCCCTTTCCTACTAGATTTGGGCTTTTGTGTTATATTATTTTAGTGTACGTCTAATAAGCAGAATATATATATGTGTGTGTGTGTTTGCATTATATATCATATAATATACAATATCATGTAATATATGATATATGTCATATATCATAATTCTCTTTTTTCTTCTGGGAAAATTTAATGCATTTATATTTTGCGTAATTATTGAACTGTTCCTGTAATTACTACAAGTAATATTTTTTTTTTTGCTTATCATACTCTGGATTTGCTTTTAATCTACTTTTCTTCTGAATTGATACAATGTTCTTATTTCCCTCTTATTTTCCCTATTGTTTGGCAAGCCAATGATATTTCTTGTAATCGTTATTCTTAAGTTTGAGCATACTATCTCTCCATAAAAAAAATGCAGAAACAAACTGTTCTTTGATTCTACCTCTCTTGTTACTATTGTCAAATACTTTGGTTCTATATTTATAACACAAAACTTTTAGTTTCATTATTATGTTTATGGACAATTTTTGGCCACTTTCTCTGCTCTCTATTCCTTTTTGCATCACAAACTTCCCTTTGTGTTTATGTTTTTTTTCCTTGTTGAAATATAGTTAGTAATTCTTTCAGTGATGGTCTGTGAGTGGTAAATTTTCCGTTTTGTAAGTCTGAAATGTATTTATTATGCTGTAACTCACAAGCGAAGATTTGTAAATATCTATACTTCTGGGTCACAGTCATACAGCCATCAGCACTGAGAGTTGCCATCCTGTTGTCTCTTGGCATCTCTGTTGCTTATGGGAGTTTGAGAGTAATTTAGTTGTCTTCTGGCTTCTGCACTTTCTCTGTACCCTTGATTTTTATATCCATCACCACAGCTTATTTACTTGAGCATTTATTTCTATTCCTCTTGTTTGGCTTTTGGTCTAAAAAACTTCTGTCCTTTTTCCTGCTAGAACATTCTTGGCTGTGGTTTCAATGCATATTGCTTCTCTATTCCCTCTGCTTTTTGCTTGGGAACCCTTATTAAAAGTTTGTTAGAGCCTTTCAATCTTTCTCCAGATCTCTTACTTTCTTCCTCATACTTTTCAATCTACTTTCTCTCTGGGTAAAATCCTCAGAGAGCTTCCAATTCACCAATATCCAGTTTAATTTTCTGGTCCAGCAGAATTCTGTCCAATCTAGAGTTTATTGAACCTGCCCCCATGCGTTTAAAAAGTTTCCATGACCATATTTTTAGTTCCCACTTTTGATGGCCATATTTTTATTTTTAAATTTTATTTATAATTTGTTCTTTTTAAAAATAGTAATCTCTTCTGCCTGTTTTTTTTTTTCTTAATAAAAAATGTTTACTTTTCAGTTGATTGCAAAATACCTCAAGTAAAAGCCTTGACCCAATGTCCTCATCATGGACCCTTGCTGTCCTCTCTACAGCCTGACTTGGGGATATCCACACTCTGTTGTCACTGCACTTCTGGCAGCCACAGGCAGGGTATGGGCACCAGAGAATAAAGGTCTATTAATCACGCCAATACTTTGGCAAAGGGGATACAGGGAATTATTCCTGGCCCCTAAAGCAGCTCACACATTTTGATAATATGGTTTTTATTTTACTCTCCTTTATTTTAAGAAGTGTGCCTGGGAGTGCCTGGGTGGCTCAGTCAGTAGAGCGTCGGACTCTTGGTTTTGGCACAGGTCATGATCTCATGGTTTTGTGAGTTCAAGCCCCGCATGGGCCTCTGGGTGGCAGCGCAGAGCCTGCTTGGGATTCTCTCTTTCCCTCTCTCTCTCTGCCCCTCCCCCATTTGCAGTCTCTCTCTCTCTCTCTCTCTCTCTCTCTCTCAAAATAAATGAATTAAAAAAAAAAGATGTGTGCCTGGACCACATAGATTGCTCTAAAAACTCCAATCCATAAATCTATGTTTACTAAGTTATTAAATCTCAAACTGCTCTCCATTGATTTTATCTATAGGTATCAAGTTTACCAGAAGCTAAACCATTTTGTTTAAATTCCTACTTTACCTGTCAATTAACTGAAAGATCATAAATCATTTGTTAAGCAAATGAAGCACATCTACTGAAGTTATTTTGTCAGATTACTTAATGGCAAGAATGTTATTGGAAGTACCTCTACAAAATACAAAAGGATTATATCACTTTATTATATCTATTTATTATTTATATCTATTTATATTTCTATTTATCTATTTATGACTTCTAAAACTACCAATTGCCTCCAAATTAATCTTATATTCTTTTCAAATAAATGATGAGATTGTGAGAGCCATAGCTTTGGTGATAGTTTGAAGCAAATTTAAGTTCTGTAGCTCATCTGGACCAAGTAATTTGTTGTTTCCCGAAGCCCTCCTATTAATTTATATTCAGGGTTTTATGGTCCTGGCCTATTCTTCACTTGTTGTACACCTGAATTGCATTTTCCTTCTGTTCTTGGTTGAGTTCATTCTCTGGAAGTGTAAACTCATCACAAAACCTTCCCAGGCGCTGACCAAGAGGAAAGGTAACTGCAGCAGACAATATTTGAGCTCTACCTAAATCCCTTGAGGTGGCTTTTACCTTTTCTGTGACTCTCTCGCCATAGGCACTGAGAGAGGCAAGTGCTTGGGAGTTTCTGCCAATGACCAAGGGGCATGAGAGTGTGGCAGCCCAGCCCCCCTGCCTCAGGGTGGGAGAACCTCTTAGCTGCAATTTATATGGGAATAGGCGGAGACAGAGACTCAGCCTGAAACCGCACCCTTGTCTTGTGGCTTCTTGTTTCCTGTCCTGCTCCCTCGACTCCCTTCTGGGGTCTCCTTGGAGGAAGTCCTGTCCAAATCACTTGCTTATGATTGGGTGATGGGTGATACCCATTTCTGTTCATATTTAGAACATCCATATTGTAAAGAGAAGGGGAAATATTTTCAGGTTTTCTTGCCCATGAAAAAAAAAATTCAACCAAGTGAAATTTGGCACAACTGGGCTGGCCATGATGTTTTGAGATTGTCCTTTGATTGCCTCGGAGCCGGTCTGTGCAGGGCTGGGCACCACACGGGGTGATAGTGGCACCATCCCCAAGGGAGATTTAGCCATGTGGTGGATGGGGGAGGTGGTGGGTATTTTGTGGGGTTTCTGAGCCAGACATAGAGGCGTCCTTTGCTTGGGCACTTTCTCCGGTTTCTTGTCTGGGGTGACCCGATCTGTTTTGTTGCATAATTTTTTTGTCCTTTTAAAAATGGCTGTTATTCTTACATTATCTCTTCGAGGATCTTAAACATACCAATTGTGAAGTTGATATGTGATTGTTCTAAGTGTTTGCATTTTGTTGAGAGTGAACTCATCCTTTCACGGTTGATTTTGTTGGCCAGTCTGCTTAGAGTTAGCTTTTCCCCATGTGGTTGGGTTTCCTTTCCTTTGGGCTCACACTGAGTGGGGTTTTGTTTTCTCTCTCTGCACTCACTTCTCCCTGTCCTGCAGCTTTGTGGCTGTCCCCATCTGGCCAAATGGAACCTCAGAAGCAGGCTTCACATCTCATGCTTCTATCAGAGCCGTTGCATTTGCAGGAGTTGGTCCCACATGATCAGCTTTCTCACGGCCCTTCCAGAACTGCTGTTACTGGTGCAAGCTGCTGCCTGGGGCAGCAATGGTCATAGTTTGTTTTTGACCCTCTTTCATATGAGGGTGTCTGCCCAAGCCCTGTCGTATGTGGCAGGCTGGCTCTTTCCCTCTTTGACTCTTGGGATTTGGGGTCTCCATTATTGCCTGTAGTTGAATTTCCAGTCTTTATAGTTTTGATCTGGAGTCAACAAGGTCATGGCCTCAGTGCCTTCTTAAAATTTAGTTTGCCTTCTGTTTTGGTTCACTGAGAAATTTCTTTTCTCTTTGAAAGGGACTTTGTCTTAATTTTTTCTTAAAAAGTCAATGAAAAATGTTAAATTGCTTTTTTTAGAGCAAAGGGGATAGTTTAAAGAATGAACCCTTGACTGCAAATCCAGCTTTGGGCTTTTTAAGAACAGGATCTGTGTTCTCTCTTGATTGCTAAATGTACAGAGTTAGCATCATATCTTGTAATAGCCCACAATAAAATACTTACTGAATAAATAATTCATCTTTGAATTATTGAGTGGTTGGGTAGTTTTCACACTTAATCTTCAGCACTGGGAATTTTTTCTCAAGTAAAGTCTTATCTTACATACAAGTCCCAAATATACAAACATATAGAAGTGACATTTTATTAATATATGTTATTTTATTAGGTTCACATTTATGACATTTACTTATTTTAAAGTCAATTATTGAGTTCAGGGAGACTTAGGAAAAATGAACATTTTGAAAATTCCTACAGAGGAGAAAACCTGTCATTTTAACCTCACCTTCCAATTTCTTTTTCTTTCTTTCCTTCTTTTTCATTTCTCTTCTACTTTCTTCTTTCCTTCCTCTTTCCTTTTCTATTCTCTCTCTCCCCTTCTTCCCTCTCCCTTTCTCCGTTCCTTCCTTCCTGCCTACCTCCCTCTCACTTTCTTTCTTTCTCTCTCTTCCTCCATTCATTCCCTCCTTCCTCCCTCCCTCCTTCCCTCCTTTCTCCCTTTCCTCCCTCTTTCTCCCTATCCTTCCCCTTCCTTCCTTCTTTCCTTCCTTCTTTCCTTCCTTCTTTCCTTCCTTCCTTCCTTCCTTCCTTCCTTCCTTCCTTCCTTCCTTCCTTCTCAGTTTAGTTCCATTTGTTTTTCCATTATCCCCCAAGCATGTGGTAGGGTCTATTAATCAGCCACTGTTTGAAAATCTCTGGGGTAAAATGGTCACTTGCAACCGCAGTTTGGCGACTTGTTTTCTAGGTCACACTGTCAGTGTCAGCAGTAGAGTCAGACCTGGTTTTCTGGTCTCATTCCCTCATGGAAATATTTTCTCTTACTATGGTGTTATTCTGAAAAGAGACTAAGCAGCATTATGGTGGTGGTGGGGCGGGGGTGGTTTACCACCTCTTTCTGTCTCACCCAAACAGCTAAGCCACAGGCAAGTAAAGCCTCACGCCCATTTTTTTCCATGCCTTTACATTCTCGATCTCCTCCAAGACCATCTTGCTTGGTATAAACAACACGAATGAGCGGTTGCCGTCCTCAGATGGTAGCCTAGCTGTGTCAGTGGAGGACGACTCCTAAAACAGACCTTGAACAGACGTTGTGGTTAATGACCAATGACAGGGTCATAATGGCCAGACTTTCTTAATGTTTCTGCTGCTTCCTGACCAGAATCTGGATGTAAATGTCCAGGGGAAGGAGATGTGAAGCTCTTCTTTCCACAGGCTTTAGCTTCAGAGCAGCAACCAAGGCACCTGTGACGGGCTGGTAAATGTGTAACAACTAGCTCCTGAAAGCAAAAGCCCTGATTGGTGGCATTTATCCGTTTCTATGGTGCACATTCTCCCACACGGCCAATTTCAGGCTAACAACAATTTAACACCTGGTTTACAAGCAGTTTTGTCAAACTGGTACAAGCTGGCTCTAATACATCCCTGGCCCAGAGACACAAGGACAAAGGGTGCCTGGGCCAACTTCTCAGGGATCGTGTTTCATGTGGTGCTTCAGATCAATGTGCCAGCCTCCTGCCTTTCTATCAAACTCTATTCTAGGATGCTTATGCATCCCAGTATCCTCAACCTTTGTCCCCTGCTGCTCCTCTGGCTTTTAGTCTTAGCTGGTGTGGTTGTCATCATTGGGTCAGTTGTATTTACTTAAAGGCTTATGGTGGCAGATGTCTAGATAGTCCTCACAGCTGATGCTTGAATCTGGTTCTGTTTGCAAAGAAGGAAAGAGAGAAATGACTAATTGCGAAGGGAAACCTTGTCTTTATCCAAGAACTATTTAGGAAATGGTGAGAATAAATGAACTAAAGCCTGCCACTTGGATTACCCATGCTTATGTCCTCTGGCTGAGTAACATGGCGGAAGGAAGAAGGAGGGGAAGGATTAATGATATCTTGTTACTTTGTAAAGATGCTGTCCAAGCTCAGCAATAGAGAGAAAGTTTGACTAAATAGGTGAGTAACACTGCCTTGGGAAAATGTTGCACTTCAGCAGTTTCTTTTCTGGTTTTTAAAATTTTATTTTTATAGAGAAAAGCCGCCACAGAAATCCAGCTGTTTTGGTCATTGCACGATGGAGCCTCAAGTAGAGGCAATGACTCAAAAGGAGACAATTCAGGAAGGAAAGCAAATGATGGCTCACATATAATCAGGCAATAAGTCCTGAAATGCATTCAGCTTTTGCCAGTGCAGGTCGGTTCAGGGTAAAGTCTTCAAGCGAGGAAAGTATATTTGATTGTTGGCAATAAGGACCCAAGAAACCCCTAATGACACCTGGGTTCCTAAATTTTTGTGCTGACTTTAAAACCGATGCACGGCATATATCCATTAAAATTTTGAAAGGATACAAGAGAGACCTATACTGTAAATCCTGTAAGATAACAATGGACAAATTAGGTCATAACATTTCCTACATGGCCTCCACTTTGGAAATGAAGAAACAGACAGATGATTATTTTTATTATCTTTTTTTCATTTCATTGTTCTCATTTCCAGATGCTATCAGCAAAATCATAAAATACTAAGATCTCAGTGTTGTGAAGGTAAAGGGAGAGGAAAAGGAATGAAAAGGGAAATAAATGATTATTTATTGAGTAACTCCTACGTTCCAGGAACTGTATGAGGCCACTTTACAAATTAAATCCTCACACTTCTGTGAAGGAGATGTGGAACACTGTACTATCTGTTCAGAATATTTATTGGTTCCCCTCCTCCCCCCATGCTGGTCTCTGCAAGGGCCATCCAGGACCTTTCCAAGGGAAGGGTCTTAGTAATTGGTTCTCTCATTGAAGTCAGGCTTGATCTTATGACTTGCTTTGACCAATGGAACTTGAGCGTAAATGATGGGTGCCTTCTCTCTACAAAAGCTTTGCAAGGCACTGGTGTTTCTACCCTCACTTTTTTCCACCTGCTCTAAGAATAACAGGTCTCAGATAAGGGCTCTCTCTCAGCCTAGATCCCAGAATGAAGGAGACCTGGGGAGCAGAGCCACAGCTGATCTGCAGCCAACATGAGCATGAAATGAGAACTAAACCTTTGCTGCTATAAGTCCCTTGGATTTGTGGGTTTGTTATGGTAGCAAAATGTACTAAAACATAGCAAAACATTGACCAATACAAAAATTGGTTCCAGAAAAGGGGTGCTGTGTGACAATAAAAGCAACAATGGAATCTAAAATATGTGGCAATGCTAAAACCCTTGGTAAAACTTTTTTGTGCCTACAACAGCTTGTGTTGCAAGAGGTCATCAAGAGGATGTGACCACGGGTGACCCGGGAGCTGGTTCCTGGCAATTGGGGGCTCCTCACCCCCTCCCCATCCTTGGAATGTTCATTATTCTCACCATGCCCATGGTGGGAGCCCTTTCAAGAACATGATTGGAGAGAATAAGTCCTTGTTGAGACTAACTGGGTGATACATGTGAGTGAACTCAGGTGAGGCCTCTATATAAACTTTATTCAAACAAAAAATTTTAATGTTTATTCATTTTTGAGAGACAGAGCACAAATGGGGAGGGGTAGAGAGAGGGAGACACAGAATCTGAAGCAGGCTCCAGGATCCGAGCTGTCAGCACAGAGCCGGATGTGGGACTTGAACCCACAAACCATGAGATCATGACCTGAGCTGAAGTCAGACACTTAACTGACTGAGCCACCTATGTGCCCCCCTATATAAACTTGAAGATTGTGACAGCAGAGCATAATTCTACTTCTCTTCCAGTTGCCCAGGACAAGCCTTGTAAGTAAGTTCTTTTGCTTCTTAAACCTGCCACTTACCCATCCGAAGCAGCCTGCTTGTTTCCTTGCATGCTCTGTATATGGGAGCCACTTTGCAAACCAACAGCTTCGAAAGTAGATAATGAATCTAATGGACTCATGGCTTTAGGAGAAGCTGGGAAAATAGAATGTGAGTTGGCTGCTATTGGAAATGTGCTGAAGCAATGAAGTCACCTCAGAAAAGAACTGGCCGATCTGCAAGCAGAATTGAAAGGGAATATAGAATCTAGAAATTCCGGGATGCTCATGGTTGAAAGATGTGTTCGGTTCTCATTTATAACCCATTTATAAAGTTGAGATATGCTTTGGCATGTCTCAAAAAGACTTATAGGTGCCCCTTACATGTGTTGCCAATCAAAGAAATAAATAGCTGTTTTTGAGAAAGTCTTATTGCCAAAAAAAGATACCAGCATGGCTTAAAGAGACTGAGACTGCTGAAGACTTAAGTGGCCTTAGGACACTTAATCTTCTATAAGAAGAAATAGGTCCTCAGTCCATAAGAGGGGCATATTCTCCAGTGCCATCTTCAGAGGTGGACAAGAAGGGCAATCAAAAAGGGGGGATTTTCAAGAGAGCATAGTCATAAAGAACAATGGATTCCCAATCTTAGGTTAAAGGGATTTTTATTTTTTTATTAAAAAAAATTTTTTTTAAATATTTATTTATTTTTGAGAGAGAGACAGAGACAGAGCATGAATGCAGGACGGCGGGGGGGGGGGGGGGTGGCAGAGAGAGAGGGAGACACAGAATCTGAAGCAGGCTCCAGGCTCTGAGCTTCAGCACAGAGCCCGATGTAGGGTTCGAACTCATGAACCAGGAGATCATGACCTGAGCTGAAGTCGGACACTTAACTGACTGAGCCACCCAGGTGCCCCGAGGTTAAAGTGATTTTTAAACATCTGACCCGTAGGGTTTCAGAATGTTTTGGACCAGTAACTGATGTGTGTCTATCCCTCTTTCCATGTGGAAGTATTTGTTTGGTTGTCTGGTCCCTCTTGACCCATTCGTTATATGCTGTGTGTGTGTGTGTGTGTGTGTGTGTGTGTGTGTGTGTGTGTGGTGGTGCAGATAACTTGTCTCTAGTTCATAGCTCTCCACATCAAGAGGAGCCACAGATAGACTGGGTGCAGAAGCGTTTCGAAAGATATTTTGGGTCTAAAGCCATGATTAAATAAGCCTTTGGGAGATATTTCCCCTTGGGGTATGGAGGAGTGTATTTTTCATGCAAAAAGGTGAAAAGTGAACATTTGTGATCAAGAGAGCAGATCATGATCATAGTCTCTGCTGTTCTCCTTTCAGACCATTGTATCAGAGCCCTTTCTTTGTACTCTTCTATTCGTTTATATCAGGCTTGGCCACATAACTTCACACTGGCCGATGGCACATGACTGGAAGTGGGGTATGCTACTCGGTAGCAGAAGCGTCGAGAACCATTGCTGTTGCCAGCACTGTGCTTTTCTTTATGCCAGATAACAACATGTCCCTGTTAGGGGTCTGGAACTCAGAAGGAGGAAATGTGGAGAAATGCCACAGCCAGCCCACAGCCAAAATGTACCATAGGTAATAAACCTTTACTGACGTAAGCCATGGAGATTTAGGGGTTGTTTATTTCCACAATATGACTTAATGAAAGCTGACAGACAAAGAAAATGAGACTCATATATGTGACGGTTTTAATGGCCAAGAGCAACGTAAGAAAGCATTGCCATAACTTTGGCGTTCATTCCATTTGTTTCGTATTTAACATCTTGAGAGCCATGCATACTATTCTATCTCAACAGTCTCCATTTGTATGAACATTAGGAAAGCCAAACAGGTTTTCACTTATTTGCATTTTAATTTTGGGAACTTACTTTCTTTGTGGACCATCCACGTCAGCTCCCCATTTTCTATTACTTGTCTTTTTTAAGTGAATTGTAAGAGTTTTAAAAAACTTATCAAAGACATCTTTTCTTAACTGTAGACATTGCAAATACCTTTTCCCAGTTTGTTTCTAAATATTGTATCTGATGATATATAGAAATTTCAACATTTCATGTAGCCAAAATGCATGTACCCAGTAGTCCCAGTAAGTATTTATTTAATGAATCAATGAATCAATAAATAGCTTATTTCTTTGCTTTTATATATTTAAAATGCTCCCTCATTTGAGGTGAGAAACTATTCACCTAAATTTTTCTCTCATTTTATGTAATGTTTTGCTTCAATCTCTCTCTCTCTTTTTTTTAATGTTTATTTATCTTTGTGAGAGACAGAGTGTGAGCGGGGGAGGGGCAGAGAGAGAGGGAGACACAGAATCCAAAGAAGGCTCCAGGCTCTGAGCTGTCAGCACAGAGCCGGAAGCAGGGCTTGAACCCACAAATCGGGAGATCATGACCTGAGCTGAAGTCAGATGCTTAACTGACTGAGGCACCCAGTTTTGCTTCAGTCTCTCGATCAGGGGTTCCAGCTCCAGTTGTATGTTGGCATGAATAGTATTTTGGTGTGTGTGGGGGGGGTGGCTCAGTTGGTTAAGTGTTTGACTTTGGCTCAGGTCATGGTCTCGCGGTTTGTGGGTTTGAGTCCCGAGTGGGGCTCTGGTCTGACGGCTCAGAACCTGGAGCCTGCCTCAGATTCCACGTCTCCCTCTTTCTCTGCTCCTCCTCTGCTTGTGCTCTGTCTCTCAAAAATAAACATTAAGAAAAATTTTAAAATATTTGGGGAATTAAAAATTTTTTTGTTTACATTTATTTTTGAGAGGGGGGAAGGGGCGGAGAGAGAGGGGGCAGAGGATGTGAAGTGGGCTCTGTGCTGACAGCAGAGAGCCCGATACGGGGCTTGAACTTGCGAACCATGAGAGGAAAACCTAAGTCAAAGTCAGATGCTTAACTGACTAAGCCAGCCAGGTATCCCTGGGGGACCTTTTAAAAGCACAACTTTCATACTCTCAGAGGGTATGACTTAAGATTCTGTTTTCACACAGCCTCCCTTTCTTTTTCCCCAGGGTGTTCTGATACAGTTAGTCTGCTGTTTGGAGAGCTCTATTAAACTCATTTTAGTTTTGATATAGTCCAATTTGCCTACTTTTTTTTTTGTTATCGCTTGTGCCTTAGGTGTATTATCACAGAAACTTTAGCCGAAATGAAGATTAGGAAAATTTACTTTAATTTTTTCTTCTAAAGGTTCTACAGTTTTATCTCTTATATTTAGGTCTGTGATCCTTTTTTCAGTTGATTGGGTGAGTTAAGAGTCCAAGTTCATTCTTCTGCATATGGATATTCAATGATCCCGACATTATTTTTGGAAAATACCATTCCCCCTGCCCTTGGATTGTCTTGGCATGCTTGTCAAAAAGCAGTTGACTATAAATGTGAGGGGTTATTTCTAGAGTCTCAATTCTACTCCATTGATCTGTGTACCTATACTTATGCCAGTATCACATAGCTTGGTGTAGTAAACTGTATAATTGGGAAGTGTGGATTCTTCACCTTTGTTCTTTTTTAAGATTATTTTGGCTCTTCTGGGTCCATATGGATTTCCTTATGAATTTTAGCATCAGCTTTTCATTTGATGCAAAAACCACCCTTTAACATCTTCTCCTACCACCCCCATCACAGAGTTCTCTTTTTCCACAGCCACAGGTACTACCTGACAGGTTTTTATTAACATAAATTGTTTCTGGAGCAGATGGTGAGATTTTCGGTGTAATTAGAATAGCTTTGAATTCTATAGTGTTATGGAAAACCTAAAGATGTAATCTCTTTGGGGGCACCTGAGTGGCTCCGTTGGTTGAGTGTCTGACGGGCTCAGGTCATGATCATGTGGTTCGTGAGTTCAAGCCCCACATCGGGCTGACTGCTGTCAGCACAGAGTCCACTTCGGGTCTTCTGCCCTCCTGTCTCTCTGCCCCTTCCCTGCATACACATTCTCTTTCTCAAAAATGAATAAACATTAAAAAAAAGACTTAATTTCTCAGATCTCAATTCTCCCTACGCAATGAAGACGTGGGAACAGATCAGTAAACCCAGATGCCTGTGTGTGACTTGACTAGTCAGAGCTTTACCACTTGTCCTGTTTACTCAATTCAGCAATGATTACTGGCTATGCTCTTTCCCTCTTTTTTCCCCACTTTCCTTCTCCCTGCATGTGTGCCAAAGTCTCCCAGATGAGCTGTTTTCTCAGGTTCCTTAGGCTTTTTGAGGACCATGATTCAATGAAGAGGTCAGCATTCCGAGCAAACCCCCTTTCTCAAGATTGAAAGTCATTTCCAACTACTGGGTCTACTCAGTTTGTTCTAGTGTTATGTTGCTTATAGGTCTGCTGTGTTTGCTTCTATGGAAATGTTCACTAAGTCTTGTGTTTGTGCCTCACGGACTTTAGTTTCCTCATGCATCATGAGGAGAGCAAGTGTTAAGGGATAATATTTTATTTTCCCAACATTGCATGCTAGTTTGCATTATTAATACTAGGTTGGCTCTGAATCGCCATAGCAGGGTTAAATGTAAATGGGAATTAACCAGCTCTGAGAAGGGAAGGGAAGTAGGCTCTAAACATACTTTTTTAGTCTGTTGGTGGGTAAAAGTGCTCTGTACCCCAGAGCCTGGCCTCTAACCACTCTGTAGAATTCCTCTAGCTGTGGACCTCTTGTCTAATTTTTACTTCTCCATCTGTGAGAGCAGAGTCGTAGCAGTGCCTGGTATCTAAGAGGAGCTTAATAAATATTCATTGGATGAATAAATGGATAATTAATTCTGTGATTGAATCTTTCATTACGCCAAGTATCAAGCCATGCACATTTTACTTAAGTCTCACTATAACTGTGTAAATTCTTAATCCATTGACTGACATTAATACTTGTAATCTGGACAACACTACCACATTCGTTATTTTCTTTGAATCTCATACTATCCTGTGATAGACACAATTGGTTTTATCCCTATTTTACAGATACAGGATATAGAGACACAGAAGATGTTTAATGCTTTAAATCAGTATTTCTCCAGTTTAAATGATGCACAAACCATCCGAGATTCTTATTAAAAGAGAGATTCCCTTGGGGCGCCTGGGTGGCTCAGTGGGTTAGGCAACCGACTTCGGCTCAGGTCATGATCTCATGGTTTGTGGGTTCGAGCCCCGCCTCGGGTTCTGTGCTGACAGCTCAGAGCTTGGAGCCTGCTTCGGATTCTGTGTCTCCCCCTCTCTTTACCCCTCCCCTGCTCACGCTCTGTGTCTCTCTGTCTCTCAATAATAAATAAACATTAAAAAAAAAAGAGAGAGAGAGAGAGAGATTCCGATTCTGTAGAAGATCTGGGTGGGCCCGAGAGTAGTAGTTCTAATGATTTACAGGTGATGCTGTTGCTGTGCTTCTCGCAAGACTTTAAATAGACTTTTTTCTTTGCTTTTGTGAAGATGAAGGGTTAAAAAAATAAACAAGGCAAACAAACATTATCCCCTCCTCCACCCCTTCTCCCCAAATAGACCCTAAGGACTAAGAAACCTAAAAGCAAAGTATATTCACAAACACCACGCAAATGAAACCCTAAAGATAAAGGTTGATAAATCAGCCATTCTTTGAGACTACACTATACTAGAGCCTACAAGATCCTGCAGACTAAGAAAGCTGGAGGATTCTCATTCTTCTGATTTTAACACTTGCTGCAAAGCTATTTTTAAAATCTAAAACCAAAGCTACAAATAGGAGTGAGAAGACCCCTGTGATTGTCTCTAGAAAAGGTTGATTTTGACCAATATAAGGCATATTAGTTCCATAATATGCCTTGATATTTCCTTATAAAAAGGAACTTGAAAGTTCTGTAAAGAGTGAAAATTGTTCACTTATTACACATGGAAACAGAAAACTAACGACATTCTTAGGAAATCTTGATCATTTTCACCAGCTAAGAAGGTAAGCGTATCCCAAAGCATGAAGATAAAGGTTTGCTATTTATGGCTGTGCTCTTGATCAGTTACTGGGGCTTGATCAGTTCCATGTGGGGCTCAGCAGACATTCATCATTACTACTGCTACCTCTCATACCCAGGGTTCCTCATCTGGCCAGACCAGATAATTTCCTATTTATGCGCTAAAGACCTCACCATTTTCCATGGCCTTTGCTCTTGAAACATGTAGATGCTTTGGAAAGTTAAGAGCAGAAGGCAATAAGGAGATGAGAGGAGATGATATCCCAGCCCTGGGCTGGTGGAGTGTAGCAGAAAGCTAAGAACGCTAAGTGATGGCCATTGAACTATTGGGCTTTGCTTACTGTGCAAAGATTTTAAAGCTAAAGTTCGTTGGTGTCCTTTTTGCCTCATGTTTTATAGCTAGTAGGCACCAGTGTTCCAGATCATAGGTATGTCCCTCAGTTAAGTAAAATGGGGGACACTTTAAAGGTAACAGGATTGAAAGATATGGAAGAATTACTGGCTCAGAGAATTCAGTGTGAGGAGAATTTTTAGAAATCAAACTTGAATTTCTAGTTCAAGATAGCATATGAATCCCATGAATGAATTCCCCTGAGTCCTGAATTCCATCACATGACTAATAGAATATAGGGAATCATCAAAAGGTGCTGCCCATTTGCCAGAATGTTGGCGAATTTTCGCATGGTAAAGTGTAGCCAAGACCACACTGAGTAGTGTCTGATTAACTTGTGAGATGTTGCATCAAAAATAAAGTATGTTTGAGAATTAATGGATGGGGTTTCTGACCGAAGCTTTCTAATGTTGAGAGATGAGAATGGAGGGGCTAGAGGTACATGTAGCATGGGGTGCACTTGGAGGCAGTTTTCAACTCCACTTGAAAACCCTAAGGCAAACTTGCACCAGCAGAGATACTTGAGATGGGGGGGTGGGGTTGGTGCTTACTCTCAGTGAGCTCCGCTGAGTTCTCTCGAACACTTGGCTCAGCTGGGTTTCTCTGGGAATTGGACACCACAAGAATGGCTAAATTTCCCACAACTATACGGTCCACTAATTTTCAACAATGCAGGAAAGAATATCCAATGGGAACAAGACACTGTCTTCAACAAATGGTGTTGGGAAAACTGGATGGCGACAGGCCAGAAGAATGAAACTGGACCACTGCTTACACCGTGCATGAACGTGAATTCAAAATGGACGAGAGACCTAAATGTAAGATAGGAAACCGCCAACATCCTGGAGAAGAACACAGGCAGTAACCTCTCTGACCTCGGCTGCAACAATTTCTTGCTAGATACATTGTCGAAGCCAAGGGAAACAAAAGCAAACATGAACTATTGGGACCTCATCAAGATAAAAAGCTTCTGCCCAACAAAGGAAACATCAACAAAACTAAAAGGCAGCCTATGGAAAGGAGAAGATATTTGCAAATGACACATCTGATAAAGGGTTAGATTCTGTAAAGAACTTATCAAACTTAACACCTCAAAAACAAATAACTCAGTTAAGAAATGGGCAGAAGACATAAACAGACACTTTTTCAAAGAAGACATCCAGATGCCTAACAGACACATGAAAAAATGCTCAACATCACTCATCATCAGGGAAATACAAATCAAAACCACGATGATACCACCTCACACCTGTCAAAATGGCTAAAATTAGCAATACAAGAAACAACAAGCAGTGAGGATGCAGAGAAAAGGGAACCCTCTTGTGCTGTTGGTGGTAATGCAAACCAGTGCAGCCACACTGGAGAACGGTATGGAGGTTCCTCAAGAAACTATACATAGAACTACCCTACAATCCAGCAATTGCATTGTTATGTATTTACCCCAAGGATACAAAAATACAGATTCAAAGGGGTACATGCATCCCAATGTTTATAACAGCATTATCAACAATAGCCAAACTATGGATAGAGCCCAAATGTCCATCAATAGATAAATGGATAGGGGTGCCTGGGTGACTCAGTCGGTTGAGCGACCGACTTCGGCTCAGGTCACGATCTCACGATTTGTGAGTTCGAGCCCCGCATCGGTCTCTGTGCTGACAGCTCAGAGCCTGGAGCCTGCTTCTGATTCTGTGTCTCCCTCTCTCTCTCTGCCCCTCCCCCAATCATGCTCTGTCTCTCCTGTCTCAGAAATAAATAAACATAAAATAAATTTTTTTAAATAGATAAATGGATAAAGAAGATGTGGTCTCCCTCCCTCCCTCCCTCTCTCTCTCTCTCTCTCTCTCTCTCTCTATTTCACTCACATGTGGCATTTAAGAAACAAAACAGATGAACATATGGGAAGGGACGGGGGAAAAGAGAAGAGAGGGAAATAAACCACAAGAAGACTCTTAATGATAGAGAGCAAACTATGGGTCGACAGAGGGAGGTGGGTAGGAGACGGGCTAGGTGGGTGATGGGTATTAAGGAGGGCACTTTTTGGGATGAGCACTGGGTGTTGTATGTAAGTGATGCATCACTAAATTCTGCCCCTGAAACCAGTGTTGCACTGTATGTCAACTAGCTAAAACTTAAATGAAGAAATAGCTAATTGTCAGAGAGGCCATTGTCCAAGTTAGAGAAGGACCACACTGATCTTTGGATTGCAATGATAAACAAGGAGGAGGAACCCTTCTGCACAAAGATGAAGCAAAATGTCCCTTGGCTGCCTCTTTTGGACGCTAGTTCCCTTCTTCCCAAAGAAAACCAGACTTCTCATCTGCCAAAGCAAAATTACATTTAAGTAGCCAGGTGGAGATGTCAAAGGGGCAGTTGACTATGTGAATCCAGACCTTAGAGAGATCAGGGCTGGAGTCAGCAGTACATGGGTGGTAACTGAGACCATGCTGTGGATGAAGTCACTTGGAGAGAGATTAGACTCTGCAAAGGGAGGGCTCAGAACTGACCCCAGAGGAACTCCGGCTTTGAGAAGTGTCACTCTGAGGATGGGATAAAGACAGAACTACAAAGCGTTGTGAGGACAGGCTCCAGGGCGGGAGGAGAGAATCAGGATTGTGGAATGTTTTGGATGCCCACACATGAGTGTTTTAAGAAAAGAGTGGTCATTTGCGTTAAATGCCACTGGAAAGTCAAATCAGAAGAAACTGAAAAATATTCTTTGTATTTCATAGCATCTATGGATATGTGAAATAAAGAATTGGGTCATCCGAAGAGACAGTGTGTGTGTGTGTGTGTGTGTGTGTGTGTGTGTGAAAGATGGCAGCAAGGAGTGGGGAGGATGGTTGGAGTAGTTAGAGTTCTCCAGAGAAAGGAGCCAGGAGTGCGTGTGTATGGGGAGAGGCAGAGAGAGACAAAGATAGGGAGACAGAAGTCCAAAATCTATTGGGCATGCTGGCAGATTAGAGACGTAGGGAAGAGTTGATGTTTCAGGAGGTACAGGAGTCAAGGAGAAAGAAAGTCGATGAATTTTCCATTCTCTGAGCACTTAGCTCCCCAGGTCTCCTCCTAAATCCTATGGAGGCACCAGCATTTAGGGACTGTAGAGGGCTCTCTTGGCGGTGTGGTTTGGACAAAGTTGTAACCCTTGGTTCTGCAACTGCCAAGTTACAAGTTAATTCCTGTGGAGGAAAGTTTCAGAATTGTCTTTTTTTTTTTCAGATGGAAAACAATAAAGGTTTTTAAAGGACAGATAAAGGTTGATGGGGGCCAATTTTCTTTTCTTTTCCTATTGAGTCTTGTGATATTTTGACAGAAGTAGGAAGGAAAAAAAGATTGAAGGAAGGCTGTTGACATTCCCTTCTGTTTCTGTAAAATTCACTGATCTCAATGCTATAGTGCCATGGTGACCGGTCAGCGTTCCTTGCAGAACTCACCATACAATTTGTCCACTTTGTCTTGAAACAGAGCTTCCTACCCAAAGGAGAGACTATATCATGATTGGCATAGAAACATCATATTAAAGTTGCATATTTTTTTCATTCTGCAAGTATCTTAAACCTCAGAAGAAATATAAATGATATACATATATATGTACAGTTTTCTTCCTATTTCTTTTTTCTTTTAATGTTTATTTTTAAGACAGAGAGAGACAGAGCATGAGCAGGGGAGGGGCAGAGAGAGAGGCAGACACAGAATCCGAAGCAGGCTCCAGGCTCTGAGCTGTCAGCACAGAGTCTGACGTGGGGCTCAAACTCACAAACTGTGAGATCATGACCTGAGCCGAAGTCGGATGCTTAACCGACTGAGCCACCCAGGCTCCCCTTTCTTACTATTTCTAAGCAAACATCAATGTATTAGTGCCTAAATTGTTTTATAATTGACTAATTTATTATGCTTTTGATGGTGAAAATCTTAGTTGTGGCCTACTAGATACAGACCAAAATGGGAAAGCAACTGTTTTTCTGTCTGAGTCTCAGTTTGTCCATTTGTAAAAGGAGGAAGGCACTATGTTCACTTCTTCAAGGGCCAGGCCGCACAGGAAAGCGATAAAGTGTGGGAATTGTTTTCAGGGAAGGCACCAGGCTCTTATACTCATGCTATGGTTTGAATGTTTGTTTGCCTCTGAAATTCATATGTTGAAACCTAAACCCCAAGTGATGGTTAATACCAAAGGTGAGGCTTTGGGGAGGTTAATAGGTCAGGTCATGAGGGTGGAGCCCTCCCAAATGGCATTAGTGACCTCTTAAAACCCCCTGGCCCCTTCCACCAGGTGACGTACAGTGAGAAGATGGCTGCCTATTGGGTAGGTTCTCACCAGACATCAAATGTGTTGGTGCCTTGTTCTTAGAATTTCCAGCCTCCCAGGACTGTAAGGAACAAATTCCCATTGTTTAGAAGCCACCAGTCCGTGCTATTTTGTTACAGCAGCCTTAATGGATTAAAACACCTTATGAGTGACAGTGGTCAGCAGAGAGAGCTTTCAAGTGTTTGGCAAATCTGGGAGCCACAGTTGTGCCTGGGGCGGAGTGGCGACTCTGTGGTTATGACATGGACCCTGGGTCCAGAGTTCCCACAGTGAGGGGTTCTGGAGGAGGGCAGGATGACGAGTGAGGGTGACCCTGCACGTGGGTCACGGAGCCTAGCCTCTGTCCGGGGCAGCTAGCTGTGGTGCCCAGTAAGGAGGAAAAGGAGGAGGCTGGGCCCGCCCTCCTGACTCTGTTCCCCACTTTGCACTTCGAAAACAGAAAGCTTATTTTCAGAATTTCTCAGCATCTTTTCTTAAACCATTGGCTGCAGTACATTTTTGTTTGCATTTGAGGGCTGTGCACTGCTGTTTTCTTGTGTTCATTCCTCTGCTAAAATAAATTATGTCTTTCACAATATTTACTTAAGTAAACACTCATCAGAGTTAGCATTAAAACGTGGATAGAACAAACAAGAGGAACAAGAAACCCTTGGGATAATTTCGAGGCCGGGTGCTGAGCCCCTTGTCAATGGAATGTTGATGGGTGTGCCTGATGTTGCCGGGGTCTTCTTAGATTGAGGCCCCATCCAGAGGGACACACATGTGCTCATTTCCTTCTCCTTTCTCTGGTTTCCCCCATGCACCGTGGTGCACTGCACCGGAGAAGTGGATTTCTTGGCCCATGGTGTGCCCAAGTCTCTGCACCATGACCTCCACAAACGTACCTTCTCTTGTGCTTTCATTTAAACAGCTCCAATCTTAATATAGCCAGCAGAAATGCTTCCAAGTGTGTGATATAGAGGCAGAACTGTCCCCTAATTTTGAATTCTGGAGCAGGTGCTTTAGTTTTCAGGCGGGCATGGTTCTAGCACTCAGCTGGAGGTGCAGAGGGAGTTGGAACCAAACCATATCTTTAGGTCTCACGGGCCTATGTGGGCTCATCTCTCATTACAGTTTTGTGGTTATTTCACTACTTGTGTGTCTCCCCCAAAGCACCTGAGGTCTTGCATGCAGAGACCCAGGCATATGCATATCTGACACTTTAGTATCAATTTATCCAAATACATATGGCACTTGTAGGCTGACCACTACAAAACCCACTTTTTATTCCATTCATTTCCTCTTTCTCTCTCTTTTTTTCAGTTTCATTGATTTTTGCTGCTTATTATTTTCTTCCTTCTGTTTGCTTTGGGTTTATTTTTTTCTCTTTTTTTCTAGGTTTTTAAGGTGGAACTTCACTGACTTGAAACTTTCCTCTTTTTTTTAAAAAAATGCATTTAAGAGCTATGATTTTCCTTCTTAGCACTGCTATGGCTATGTCGCGCAAATTTTCATACGCTGTATTTTCACTTCCATTCAGTTCAATGTATTTTTAAAAAATTTTTTAACCTTTATTTATTTTTGAGAGAGAGAGAGAGAGTACGAGAGGGGCAGGAACAGAGAGAGAGGGAGACACAAAATCTGAAGCAGGCTTCAGGCTCCCAGCTGTCAGCACAAAGCCTGACACGGGGCTTGAACTCACAAACCTTGAGATCATGACCTGAGCTGAAGTCAGACGCTTAACCGACTGAACCACCCAGGTGCCCCAGTTCAATGTATTTTTTTTTTTAATTTCCCTTTGACCCATGGAGTCTTTAGAAAAATGTTGTGTAATTTCCAAAGTATCTAGCGATTTTCCTGTTTTCATTCAAATACTGACTTCTGATTTAAAAAAAAATTAATGTTTATTTATTTTTAAGGGGCGGGCAGAGAAAGAGAGAGAGAGGGAGACACAGAATCTGAAATGGGCTCCAGGCTCTGAGCTGTCAGCGCAGAGTCCACTACGGGGCTCGAACTCACGGACCGCGAGATCATGACCGTAGCCAAAGTCCAACGCGTAACCAACTGAGCCATCCCGTGACTTCTGATTTAATTCCACTGTGGTTGGAGAACACACTCCGTGTGATTTCCATTCTTTTACATTTGCTTTTGGTTTGTTTTGTGGCCCAGGATACGGTCTATCTTGCTATGCGTTTTGTGGGCACTTGAAAATAATGTACATTCTGTGATTGTGTGGTAGTGTGTTGTGTAAACGTTGACTGGATCGTGTTGGTTGATGGTGTTGTTGACTTCCTTGTCCTTGTGACATTTTTGTTCAGGTGTTCTACCAGCTGATGCAAAAGGTGTGTTGATGTCTCCAACCGTAATGCTGGATTTGTCTATTCTCCTTTTGTTATATCAGCATTTACTTTATATACTGTGTGCTGATGTTTGGTGAATGCACATTAAAGCTTCCTATATCTTCTTGATGGATTGATCCTATTATCATTGGATAACGTTCCTCTTTTTCCCTGTTGATTTTCTTTGTCTTGAAAATCAACTTTAACTTACTTGAAAAGTAAGTAACTTGAAGTAAGTAACTTTTAGGTAACTTGAAAATCTTACTTTATCTGATATTGGTATAACTATACCGGGTTTCCTTGAATCAATGCTTACATAATATTCTTTTCCCATACTTTTACTTTCAACATGCCTGTATCATGATATCTGAAGTGATCTTTTTGCAGACAGCATAGAGTTGGTCATACATTGTTTAAAGTTTATTTATTTATTTTGAGTGCACACAAGTAGGGGAGGGGCAGAGAGAGAAAGAGAGAGAATCCCAAGCAGGTTCTATGCTGTCAGCACAGAGCCCAATGTGGGGCTCGAACTCACAAACCATAAGATCATGACCTGAGCTGAAATCAAGAGTTGGACACTTCACCAACTGAGCCACCCACGTGCCCCAGAGTTGGTCATATTTTTTAATCCATTCTGCCAATCATTAAATGGGAGATAGATAAATAATGACATGAAAATGTTCAGAATACACTATTATATTAGAACAGCAAATGAAGAACTATGTTTAGAATGATTCCATTCAAAATATTTGAAATGGTGCATACAGGTCTTACTTGACCTACAATGGGGTTATGTCCTGATAAACCCAGTGTAAGTTGGAAATACTGTAAGTCAAAAGCATTTAAAAACACTTAACCTACCAAACAGTACAGCCCTCAGCTCAGCGTATCTGAAGTGTGCTCAGAACACAATATGTTAGTCAACAGTTGGGCAAAATCATCTAACAAAAGGCTATTTTATAATAAAGCGTGGCATTTCTGGTATTTTATTGAATGCTGTATTGAAAGTGAAGAGCAGAATGGTTGTGAGGGTGTGGGTTTTTTGCCCTCGTGATCTCATGGCTGGCTGGGAGCTGTGGCTCACTGTTCCTACCCAGCAAAACAAGAGAGGATTGTGCCCTGTATTGCTAGCTTGGGAAAAGATCAAAACTGAAGCTTCAAAGCACAGTTTCTACTGAATGCATATTGCTTTCACACCAATCATACAGTCAAAAACAAATCTTAATTTGAACCATTATCAGTCAGAATCTTAGCTCCATTTGAATCTAGCTGTATAAACTTCAGCCAATTACTTAATGTATTTATACTTCAGTTGTCTTATCTATGAGATGGGGATAATGATAAAATTTACTTCATGAGGTTTTTGTGAGAAATTAGTGGTCAATATTCAGAATACTGTCTGGCACAGAGTCATGGTTCTTGAGATCAAGCTTGAAGTCAGCACTGTTAGCATGGAGTCTGATTGGGATTCTCTCTCTCTCTCTCTCTCTCTCTCTCTCTCTCTCCCCCTCTTCTTTGCCCCTCCCCTGCTCTCTCTCTCTCAAAAATAAATATTAAAAAAGTATAAATATGATATTTACATAATAAAATAGTAATTTATGAAGTAAATATAACATACATTGCACAAATGACACAGACATGCTTCTATTATTGTAATATTTGGGCATTTCTGATTCAAACAACTATAATTATCTTACACCTTTTTAGCTTTTTATGTATTTTGAATACCAAGAAGTCAGATTATTGGTCCCACTATAAGACTTTAAAAAAAGCTGTGGAAAATAAATTCAAAATGGATGGAAGACCTAAATGTGAGATAGGAAATCATCAAATCCTACAGGAGAAAACAGGCAGCAACCCCTTTGACCTCGGCCATACCAACTTCTTTCTTGACATGTCTCTGGAGGCAAGGGAAATAAAAGCAAAAATGAACTATTGGGACCTCATCAAGATAAAAAGCTTCTGCACAGCAAAGGAAACAATCAACAAAACTAAAAGGCAAGTGATGGAATGGGAGAAGATATTTGCAAATGACATATCAGATAAAGGGTTAGAATCAAAAATCTATAAAGAACTTACTAAACTCAATACCCAAAAAACAAATAATCCAGTGAAGAAATGGGCAGAAGACATGAATAGACATTTTTCCAAAGAAGACATCCAGATGGCAAACAGACACATGAAAAGATGCTCAGCATCACTCATCATCAGGGAAATACAAATCAAAACCACAATGAGATACCACCTCACACTGGGCAGAGTGGCTAAAATTAACAACTCAGGCAACAACAGATGTTGGCAAGGATGTGGAGAAAGAGGATCTCTTTTGCACTGCTGGTGGGAATGCAAACTAGTGCAACCACTCTGGAAAACAGTGTGGAGTTTCCTCGAAACTACCCTATGACCCAGCAATTACACTACTAGAAATTTATCTAAAGGATACAGGAGTGCTGATTCGAAGGGGCACATGCACCCCAATGTTTATAGCAGCACTATCAACAATAGCCAAATTATGGAAAGAGCTCAAATGTCCATCAACTGACGAATGGATACACACACACACACACACACACACACACACATACATACATACATACACACACAATGGAATACTACTTATGAAAAAGAATGAAATCTTGCCATTTGCAACAACGTGGATGAAACTGGAGGGTATTATGCTAAGTGAAATAAGTTAGAGAAAGACAGATATCACATGATTTCACTTATATGTGGAATTTGAGAAACTTAACAGATAATCATAGGGGAAGGGAAGGAAAACGAAGATAAAAACTGAGAGGGAGGCAAACCATAAGAGACTCAAATACAGAGAACAAATTGAGGGTTGATGGGGGTAGGCAAAATGGGTGATGGGCATTAAGGAGGGCAATCTTTGGGATGAGCAGTGGGTCTTATATGTAAGTGATGAATGACTGGATTCTACTTTCAAAGTCAAGACCACACTATATTGTATGTTAACTAACGAGAATAAAAATGAAAAGAAAAAAAGAGCTGTGGACTTTATTGCCAAATTTCTTTCCAGAAGTCTCTATCAAGTTATACTGCCTCCAGAAAAAGTATGAGCATCCTGAATTTGCTGCATCCTCTGAGAGCCTTGAACATCTTTTTAAATCTTTTACTAATTACTAGGTGAAAACTGGTAACTTGTTATTATTCACATTTCTTTGTTTCTTTTGAGGCCCCAGCTTGTTAGTTCACAGGTTGTATTTTCTCTTTGGTAAATCTCCTGCTGATGGCCATTTATCTTAATGTTTTTCTTATCGATCGGCATACTCAATAGAGACTATTTAATAAGGGCACTTACCCTTGTCACATTTCCTGAGAAAATTATTTTCAGTCTCCTGTTTGTCTTTGTATTTTAGTTGCTTTTTATGTGCAGAAGTTAGAATTTTTTTTTTGGAGTCAAATCCTTCAATATTTTCTTTTGTTTGTTTCTTGTGTTACTGCTAGGTTTAGAAAATGATCTTTTTTTAAAAAAGCTTTGAAAAATATGTCACTTTTCTTCTAGTTTTTTCATTGATTTTTTTTCAAGAAAAATATTTCACTCTTTAATCTATCTGAAATTTATCTTGATGAATTGAGAGGGATGGAGAACAAGTCTTTTAAATGAACAACGAAAAATAAAAAACCTAATGAGAGCATGATGTTAAATGAATGAGAAGTGTCTTCCTTGGACACTGCCCGGATCTTCCTTGAACTGCTATTTTTATATCATTCTAGATTCACTGGCCCAAGTTCAGAGGAAAATGCCTGGAATTACAAGAGGAATGCAGTTTATGTATTATGGGAAATGGTTTGGAGACCCTAAAATCGAACGACGGTTGTTTAAAAATGTTTAGATGCTTGCCCACCATGTTGTTTAGTCGTCAAGATCCCAAGCTCTAAGGACACAGGGACCTGGATTCATGTCCCAGCTTATGGGATATATTCTTTAGAGATAGGTGCAGTTCCATGTTCGGCCTCAGTCTTTCATCTATTAAATGAGCATGATAATAGATCTTCCTCACAGCGATGAGCATCATGAAAGTTACATGAGAAAATGCAAGCAGGCATCTTGTAAGATGCTTGCCTCAAAGAAGGCGCTCAATAGATCCTGGTTGTCAGTATCACTAATTCTGGTTTTCATTCTGTTTCGTCCCAACCCAAAGAAGAGAATGAGGATGAAGAATGGCCAATTTTGGCCTAAATGAGGCAGGATTTTATGAGATTCTGGGTTGTTTCAGAGGACAGTGATTCTTTCATCAGGGCGCGTTCCCAGGCCATGGTTGGGATAGCGCTGAAGCTTTCTGTGAATGGCGAGACCAGGGGTTTTCCTCAGACCACCATGCTACCATTCTGTGAGGCTGTCTTCACCTGGGACCCCGTGGAGGGGACGTAGGTGGTAGACTTGCTTCTTCCTGCCCCTTCATTCCCCTGGCATGTTAGCTCAGGGATACAAATGAAACTGAGCCTTAGACCAGCCAGTGCAGAGTATTGAATGCTAATTAGTTTGTCAACACCGCAGGTGTTTTTGAAGAGAGGAAGGGGCATGATGCAACCTATACTTTGGGAGGAGGATGCAGAGTGGATTGCTTGGGAGACGGATTTGAGGCAGAGAGACACAAAGGAGGTTGTTCCATCGGTACAGGTGGGAAGCCGTGAAGACTGAGGGAAGAGGACAGAGGTAGGGACTTGGGTTGGGTACAAGATATAATGAAGAGGAGACCTGACAGGGTTTGCCCACATTTGTCTGTGTGTGTGTGTGTGTGTGTGTGTGTGTGTGTGTGTGTGTGTCTAAGAAAGATAAACAAAACCAGATTATAAAGTGGTGAAAATGGATTTTATTCAGGAACTGCAGACAGTAGGGGAAAGAGCTGAGCTCCATGCTGGTTTATACAGAGGTGACTGTGTTTTAAAAGAAAAATGAGGGACCAGCGAGGGGAAGGGGCGGTGAGCAGCGCTCAAACAGGGCCAGGGAAGTACAAAACAATTACAAAAAGCTGGTAGGAGGGTGGGTCAATGTAAGTGTGATCAGACCAGCTATGTCTGCTAGCTAACTGATCTGTCCTCCCACAGAGACTGGGACACAGAGGCCCTACCTTTCCTGATGATTGCATTTCAAAGGAATGACCTTCAAGTCCTTTAAAGACAATCTTGGGTTGTAGGAGACACATACATATATATCTGGAGTGGGTAGAGGAAGAATTTACAACCGTAAGCTTTATTTTTTAGTAAATACTCTAAGATAGGAGGGTGTCAGGGGCCTATGGTCAGGTGCTGGCTAGAACAAAACATGAATTTTTCTGACAACCTTGAGCTTTTTTAGACAGGAACTCAAAGCGTTGGGGGGGGGGGCGGGTCTCAGCCATCACCACGGCAATGTGGCCTTGGGCTGGAGGAAGCCGTGCTAAGGCTGTCAAGCCTCTGGGTGCGGTGGTTTGGAGGGAGCTGCTGCGTGACAAGAGTTCTTGTGTGGTTTTCCACACAAGGGTGTCGAGGAATCCTCTGCCTCTGCACAGGACATGGGGCAGGACAGATGGGTGCAGAGCTGAGCGCTATTCCTGGTTCTGTGATTCATGAGTGGGAAACACATTGCTTCCCTCACATTGTGATGATCAAAAAGGATAATATATGTGAAGGGACTTGGATAATTGAAGTCATTATTTTAATACTGGAAATCATAATTGGAGAACTTGGAGCCCTCTCATGTTGTGAATTTATGTAGCAGCAGAAATGGCCAGGGCCTGCAAGGGAGGGATTCCCAGGAAAGACTGCTTGGCCCTCCTTTATAATTCCCTTTGTAAAGTGGTTACTTACAACCGACTGCATGATGCTTGTTTCCTTATTTATTTATTTTTCTTTAAGACATACTTTCTCAGCTTAAGGCATGGCAACCTCAAATCTACTACCAACAGAGAAAATGCTTTGAAAAGAAAACTAAGTATGCTCAATGTGTGATCAGCATTATTAGATTTTTTTAAAACTTTATAGGTTTTTTTTTTCCCAGTAAGAGTGCACTAAAAAAGAAAGAGTTTGAAATTTCTTACTACTTTTCCGCCCTGTAGCCACGAGCTATGTCACTTGGAAAACATCTGGTCCTCAGACCAAGGCTGTGACTTGATTTCTCCCTTTGTAAGACTGCTGGTGTACCAGTTCGTGACCTTCACAGCTTAATTAATGAAAAACACCTTTTGAATTTGCACGAAAACACTAGTTGGAGTTTTGTTTTTGCTTTGTCCTTAATCTGCTTTCCCCAGAGGGCCAGTGGCTGGAAGCTTTGTTTGAAAGGGATGGTAAGAAATAATGTCCTGAGTTTTGATAATGTCTTTTCAAAGGATCTTTTCAAAGTGCTTTTCATGATCTCATTTGATGTCCACGACAAACCGCAGAGCCGGGAGCAAGGGCGAATGTGCCAAGTGCACAGATCAGGATGCGGAGGCCCCAGAATGCACGTGCCTGTGAACTTGAGTGCCGCAAGGTACCATGGTTCTAGTTCAAGTTAGCAGTACCTGTACAGCCCACAGCAAGGATGGGGCCTTCCAAATCTAGCACAACTTCGTAGTTAGGCTGTACGTGACTGGTATTCCTCAAGGAATCCTTGTTTGGGGTTAAAGAAAGATTACTGTTCAACATGTTATTCTAATATCCCATATGCAAAAAAAAAACCCCACGTTTTTTTGAAGAGTTTAGACTAGGAATGAATAATCTCTTCTGATGCTGGGATTTGTTTCCTTTTTTCTTTGTATATATACACCATATAATTTGCACATTCAAAGTGTATAATTCAATGATTTTTCAGATATTCACAGGTGTGTGAAACTATCACCACATTTCACTTTAGAGTATTTTTGTCACCTCACAAAGAAACTCCACCTTGCTATTACACTTATTACCCTAATCGCCCCCAACCCAATCTTCTTTCTTTCTCTGTAGATTTCCCTATAGTGGCTTTTCATGTGGATGGAATCATATGAAATGTGGACTTTTGTGACTGGCTTATTTCATTTTTTTTATTAAAATTTTTAAATATTTATGTATTTTTGAGAGAGACAGAGACAGAATGCGAGTGGGTTAGGGGCAGAGAGGGAGGGAGACACAGAATCCGAAGCAGGCTCCAGGCTCTGAGCTGTCAGCACAGAGCCTGACACAGGGCTCAAACCCACGAACCATGAGATCATGACCTGAGCTGAAGTCGGACGCTCAACCGACTGAGCCACCCAGGCGCCCCTGGCTCATTTCATTTGGTATAATGTTTTCGAGGTTTATCTAAGTTGTTGCATGCATCAGTATGTCATTCCTACTTATGACTGAATAGTGGTTCATCGTATGGGCACATCACACTTTTTTCTCTATTCATCAGTTGGTAGATATTTGCGTTGTTTCTACCTTTTGGCTATTATGAATAATGCTGCTATAAATTTTTAAGTACATTTGTGTGTGTGTGTATGTGTGTGTGTGTGTGTGTGTGTGTGTGTACAGTAGTCCCCCCTTATCCATGGTTTTGCTTTCTGTCATTTTAGTTATTTGCAGTCAACCATGGTCTGGAAGCAGATAATCCTCCTCCTGACATATCACCAGTGGGTCAATAATAGCCTAATGCTATATCACAATACTAACCACATTCGCCTCACTTCATCTTATCACATGGGCATTTATCATCTCACGTCACAAGAAGAGTGAGTACAGTATAGTAAGGTATTTTGAGAAAGAGACCACATTCACATAACTGTTACTGCAGTATATTGTCATAATTGTTCAATTTCATCATTAGCTGTTGTTAATGTCCTACAGTGCTTCATTTATACATTAAACTTTATCAGAGATATGTATGTAAAGGAAAACATATATAGTGTTCCATACTATCCACTGGGGGTCCTAGACTGTATCTTGATTGGGTAAGGGGGGACTGCTGTCCATTTATTCTCACTTCTATTAGCTAAAAACCTAGACAGAATTCCTGGATCATATGATAATTCTATATCTGAGGAACTGCTAGACTGTTTTCCAAAGTGGTTTCATTATTTTACATTCTTGCTAACAGTGTGTGAGGGTTACCATTTCTTTATGTCGTTATAAACATTCATTGTATGCCATTTTGATTCTAGACATCCCAGTGGATGTAAAGTGGTTTTGATTAATATTTTCTTGATGACTGATGATATGATGATGTGAGCATCTTTTCATGTGCTTATTGGCCATTTGTAGATCTTCTGACTATTCCCATCCTTTGCTCATTCTTTAAGTAGGTTATTTGTCTTTATTACTGAATTGTAAGAGTTCTCTATGTATTCTAGACAGTGCCTTATCAGATGTGTGATTTACAAATACTTTCTCTCATTTGGTGAGTTAAATTTTCACTTTCTTGATAGCATCCTTGAAACATAGCACTTTTTAATTTTGATGAAGTATAGTTTTTCTATTTTCTCTTGTTATTCATGTTTGAGTGTTATTATCTAAGAACCTGTTACTAAATCCAAGGTCATGAAGATTTACCCTTGTGTTGTCTTCTAAGAGTTTTAATAATTTTAGCACTTATATGTAGGTCTTTGATTCATTTTGAGTTAATTTTTGTATATAATGTGAACTAAGAGCTCAACCTCATAGTTTTGTATATGGATATCCATTTTCTTAGTATTATTTATTGAAAAGATTATTCTTTCCTCATGATCTTGGCATTCTTGTTGAAAAGCAGTCAATTATAGATAGATGGATTACTTCTTGACTCACATTCTATTCCTTTCACTCATATGCCTATTTTTATGCTAATACCACAATGTCTTGACTACCATTCTTTTGTACTATGTTTTGAAATCAGGAAGTATAAATCCTTCTACTTGTTTTCCCTCAAGATTGTTTGGCTCCTCTGGATTCCTTCAATTCCATATGTATTTTAGATTCAGCTTGTCACTTTCTCCAAAGAAATAAACTAGGATTCTGATAGGGATTGCATGGCATTTGTAGATCAGTTTTGGGAGCATTGACATCTTAACAATGTTAAATCTTCTGATCCATGAACATGTGCTGTTTTTCCATTTACTTAGATCTTATTGAATATCAACAATATTTTGTAGTCTTCAGACTATCAGTTTTGAGCCTCTTTTGTTAAATTTATTCCCAAGTATTTTATTCTTTTTGATACTATTGTGAGTGGAATTGTTTTCTTATTAATTTGCAAATTTTCAGATTAATTTGCAAATATACAAAAATGCAACTGATATTTCCATATTGATTTTGTATCCTGCAACCTTGCTAAATTTATTAGTTCTAATAGTTTTTTTTAGTGGGTTCCTTAGTATTTTCTGTTTATGCCACCTGTGTATAGAGAGTTCTACTTCTTCCTTTCCTTTTATTTTTTTCTCTTGCCTTCTCGACCTGGCTAGAACCTCCAGCACGATGTCAAATAGAAGTAATGAAAGCAGACATTCTTGTTTTATTTTCATTGCATGTAAGTGTTTTGCTTATATCTGAAATTGTTCAGCCCATTTAATCAGTTCTGAGGGGGTGGAATTTGAAGACTTTCATTGAAATGGTCATCTTTATCACTCCTAAGTTTATGTTCTGTAATTACTGTGTGTGTGTGTGTGTGTGAGAGAGAGAGAGAGAGAGAGAGAGAGAGAGAGAGAGAGAGAGAGATGGGTTGGGGGAGAGAGTGAACCTGGCTTTGATGTGTCCTTTGTGTCCTTCCTTCCATGCATCATCATCTTATCTGGTCTGGCTTGTTTTTTGTTCTCTCTCCCTCCTTTAGCACTTTATTTACAGCACTCTTTTAAAGAGATAATTTGTTAAAGGGGACAGTGTTTCATCTTAGCTTCTCAGCAAGACTGGGAGCTAGTTATTACATACTTAGGCTTGATCCTTAAAGGGAACCTGAGTCTCTAGAGACACTGTATGCTTCAGATTATTAAATAGAACAATCACATCATAATGACTTCTAATAGTTGGTTCTAATCTACATATTTAACTTGCAGTTGAGTGTACTCAAAGGTATTTACCTTTTTCAACCTTTTAAATACATAAGGGTAGCAAATATATAATTTCCATAAAGGCCAAGAGAAGGTAGAAAAAAATTTTCTGTACAAACTCGTCTTAAAATAAATCTTAATCCATATGGTTAAATGATAGATAGCTATTTTATTGATTATTCCAATTTACAGTCTGTCTTTACTTTTAAAATAGTCTGACACTTTCAGTACCTAAAAAAGGTAAGCCATATTCACTTTAAAGATGGTTACAGAAATTGATGGGAAATATCTGTTTCTGACTGCCTTCTATTCTCATCATTTTCTGTCTGGCTTCTGAATCTTGCCTCAAGATCCGGTTTGTGATTTTGAGGCTGCCTTTTGGACTTGGCATCTGTATGTGATCCCACCAGATTTTGATTCTGGGCTTCTTTTCATGGTCTTTAGCTTAGACATATTTTTTTTCTGTTTTGGATTATGATAAACGTTCATTCCTCTAATAAATGTCTCAGTGGGTCTACCTCTTTTTTATTTGTGGGAAAGAGAGAACTGAATTCAGAACATGTCTACATAGCCAGACTGAGTAAGAAGATACCTGTAGATATCCTATAGGATATTGTAGAAAAAATAAAGAGTCTTAGAATGGAAGCAGTTAGGAGATAGTAGGTGGAACAGGGTGTAACAGATAAATAAAATAAAATAAAACACTTGGAACTTGGGCAACAGAAAGAGAAGTCTCTTGTTATACAAGACATCGATAGGTGGACAGTTCTACAAATTCAAGAAAGAGTTTTCCCATAGGTGTGGTTAACAGTCACAGATAAATAGTTGCTTCGTAAGATAATTATGTTTTTTTTTTTTTAAATGAGAAAGTCTTACCATTTTTTATACATGCATTAAGGGATACACTGGGATCTGATATCCTTCTTCAATTTCTTTTGCTCAAGAGGCTGGTGATAATCCCTCAACTGCCAGTACGAGCAAGGGAACATTTACAAAATTGATCACATCATTAAGGGAAAAGGAAAAGTCAAATGACTATCTCAATCAGAGATCAGATTGTTCTTTGAGCAAGTTCCGTATCCATTTCTAATAAAAATAACTTAAAACCTGGGAATAAAATTGTGTTTTAAATGACATTTTATCTATCTTAAAGGTATGGCAAATTGGCAACATTTATCAAAGCCTGAAAAAATGTGTTTATCTTTGCCTGAATAATTCTATTTCAAAGAATTAGTCTAAGTAATAATTCAGAAATGTACACAATATTTTTGTCAAAATTGTTATCTGTAATACTAAAAGTTAAGCATGACTTCCATATTCATCACTTGTACCTTAGATCCTGACAGTATAGCCACAAAAAATAATTACTGTTCAGCCTTTGGAAATCATGCTATAGAACAGGAATTGTCAAACTTTTTCAGTCAAGATCCAGGTATAGTAAATATTTTAGGCTTTGGGGGCCATATGGTCTCTATTCCAACAATTTAATTTTGCTTTTGTAGCGGGAAAGCTGCCATAGATAATACATAAATCAATGAGTGTGGCTATATTCCAATAAAACTTTAGTTATGGACCCTGAAGTTTGAACTTCATACAGTTTACCTGAGTCACAGAATAATATTCTTCTTTTCATTTTCACCCCCAACCATCTGAAAATGTAAAAACCATTCTTAGCTTGCAGGCAATACAAAAACATACAGCAGGCAGGATTTTATCCCTGCTGTAGAGGAATGTTTTGTAATAGCAGATAAATTTGTCACACATCAGGGACGCCGGGGTGGCTCAGTCAGTTAAGCGTCTGACTCTTTTTTTTTTTTTAAATTTTTTTTCAACGTTTTTTATTTATTTTTGGGACAGAGAGAGACAGAGCATGAACGGGGGAGGGGCAGAGAGAGAGGGAGACACAGAATCGGAAACAGGCTCCAGGCTCCGAGCCATCAGCCCAGAGCCTGACGCGGGGCTCGAACTCACAGACCGCGAGATCGTGACCTGGCTGAAGTCGGACGCTCAACCGAAAGCGTCTGACTCTTGATTTCAGCTGGGGTCATGAGTTCATGGTTGTGGGATTGAGCTCCGTGTAGGGCTCTGCACCGCTGGCTTGGGACTCTCTCTCTCTCTCTCTCTCTGCCTTTCTTCTGCTCATTCTCTCTCTCTCTCTCTCTCAAAAAAAAAAAAAAAAATAAGCAAATATTAAAAAAATTAACACATCTTCATAAGTGATAAAAATAAGTGGTGAAAAAAATATGTGAACCATTGTCCTCATTTTCTAAATAAAAATTAAGTGCTCTTGTAAGGTCTGGACTGGAGAAGGGAGGAAGTCAGGACTCTTCTCCAGAGAACAGTGCATATAAATGAGAACCAGACAGTGGCAAACTTGACACAAGCTGAGGCTTGAAAAAATACATGCACTTTTCTTTTTTTCTCTTCTGGATCATGCCACTGTCATAAGGAAGTTCTCTGGGCTAGCCTGCTAGAGGGATGCGACACATGTAGGAGGGCCAAGATACCCCAGTCAAAAATGGCCTAGACCAGCTAGGCCCCAGCAACCCAGCAGCTAAATCCCAATGCACCAGTGACCCAAAATGAGATCATCTAAGCCCAGTCCAGATCAGCAGAACTGCTCCCTGAGCCGTCGACTCACAGGAACTAATAAATGCATGTTGTTTTCAGCCATTAAGTTTTGGGTTTGTTGTCAATCAGCGCTAACTGAACTGGACAGTCTTGCGACATGCTGAACTAAAAATCTATAAATGATCCAGGAGGACAAAGAGAGGCAGAGGGACAGAGGTGAGAGGTTGTGGTGTGGGTACTGGGGAAACCAGCTCAGAGCAAAGGGTAGGACTCCATGCCTGGGAGAAGGGCGGCTCTGATCCAGGGCCAGTATTTATTTGGTCCTCATGGCTACACCCACCTTGGTATTACTCTTTCAATGGCCAGAAAATGGCCTTGCTAGACAAGAACAGGCCTTTCAGGAAACAAACTACGCTTGTTTATAACTCTCCTTGCTGAGACAGTTAGAACCATGGAAGCTTCCCAGGCATTGTGGCTGCAATGGTTGTTCTTTTTACAGTTTTTTCCTAGGTAATTAAAAGCTCTTATGTAAGTGCGTGTCCTTGGGCTTATCACAAATATTTTAGAATTCCTAAGATGGATATGCATATATTAGAGATACCTGGGGTCCTCCTAGTCTATTTTGACTTGGTTAGAAATAGTAGCTTTTATATTTTGTGTCCAAAAGAAGGCCCCGGACAATGCCTCTTATACATACACAATGAATTCAGTAGGTTGAAATTACTTTGGTGAGTGTAAACCTTGTTTCCTTCCTTTTGGTGAAATCTTTTCTGTCCAGGATCTCCAATCAAATATGGGATTCTCACTCTGCTGAGTAGAAAGAACTTTTACACCCTTCACTTCTGCATAGCTCTTTACAAAACTCCTTCACATGAATGACCCCATTTATTCTCATTACAATCCTAGGAGGTACATAGTATTATTCACACTTTAAATAAGAAGACACTGACGGTAAGAAAGGAGAATAACTTATTCCTGGTTCAAGTTCATTAAGTGGCAAGAATGGCACACAAAACCCAGGTCCTTTGATTTAAAGTCCAAATCCCTCTCTCCGACAGCATAGCTGTCTCCCTGAACACAGCTTCTTAGGTGAGCTGTATATGGTTGATTTAACCAATTTTCTCCCTCCAGGGCAGAGAAGCTGGTTACTGTAGAGCATCACTTGCTGTTTCCAGGGATCCCAGCTACAGAGCGAGTGAGAAGATTAGTAGCCTGTTAGGCAGTCGTTCCAAACATCTGCAAAACTCATCTGCGTACTGTGGGAATGTGATTTAGATGAACCCTTTAGAATTATACTCTAGAGGTCCTTTGTGGGATGTGTGCTAACTTTATTTTGGAGCTATCCTACACCCTTCTTACTTCTATTTCCTTCCATGTTCCATACTTCTTTTGATAGTGTCATTATTCTTTTAGTCCCGTAGGACTTTTGGCCACATTTTACTTTCCCTCTTCTGCTCATCTACAAATGGCATCTAACAAATGGTGGCATCTAGCTAAATGCCAAACCATGTGGGTCCCATCACTGTGACATCATTGATTTCTCTTCCCTTCCTTCCATTCCCGAGGCAATGGCCTTGTCGAATCCCTTGCTATGTTCTCTATAGACCACATGGGATTCTGTTTCCTTCCCCTCTCTCCCCTCCCATGCTTTTGTGCATTACCCCAGATTAACCTTTGGAGGTAGAGTTATATCATTCTTTTGTTTATTGAAATCTTCTGTGGATCACTGCTGCTTAGGAATAAAATACTGACTATAAGTGGGCTCTCTATAATTTTTTTCCTTTTAAATAGGTTTTTTTTTGAGCAGTTTTAAGTTCACAGCCAAACTGAGCAGAAAGTACAAAGAATTCCTATATACCCCTACCGGCTCATATGCGTAGCCACCCACTGTAACCACTCTACACCAGAGCAGTACATTTGTTGCAGCTGATCAACCTACATTGATGCATCATTATCACTCAAAGCCCATAGTTGACATTAGCATTCACTCTTGATGTTTCTGATGGTTAATTTCATGTGTCAACTTGATTGGGCTGATAGATTCCCAGATAGCTAGTAAAACATTTCTGGGTGTGTCTGTGAGGGTGTTTTTGGAAATGATTAACATTCAAATCAGTAGACTGAGGAAAGATCTACCCTCAGCAGTGTGGATGGGCATCATCCAGTCCTTTGAGGGCTCAAAGAGAATAACAAGCAAATGAGGGCTAATTATCTTTTTCTCTTCTTGAGTGGGACACCCATCTTCTCTTACCTTTGGACATCGCAGCTTCTGGTCCTCAGGTCTTTGGACTTGGATTTGGGTTAAATTATATGACCAGCCTTCCTGCTTCTGCAGCTTGAAGATGGCATACTGTGGGACTTCTCAGCCTGCATAATCATGTGAGCCAATTCCCACAATAAATCTCCCTTTGCATATCTTTATGTCCTATTGGTTATGTTTCTCTGGAGATCTCTGATACAGGGTTGTACATATTCTGGGTTTGGACAATGTATAATGACATGTGTCTGCCATTATATTATACAGAATAGTTTCACCATGGTAAAAATCCCCTGTGTTCAGCCTATTCATTTCTCAATTTTTCCCAGCCCCCAGCAACGACTGATCTCTTACTGTGTCCATATTCTTGCCTTTTTCCAGAATGTCATGTAGTTGGAATCCTACAGTGTATAGCCTTCAAATTGGCTCCTTTCATTTAGTAATATGTATTGAAGGTTCTTCTGTGTTTTTTCATGGTTTGATATCTCATTTCCTTTTAGCATTGAATAATATTCCATTGTGTGGAGTACCACAATTTGTGTATATATTCACCTCCTGCAGGACATCTTGGGTTGCTTCCAAGCTTAGGCAACCATGAATAAAGTTTCTATAACCATCTGTGTGCAGTTTTTTGTGTGGACATACATTTTCAACCGCTTTGGGTAAATACCAAGGAGTGTGACTGCTGGATCATTTGGTAAAAGTATGTTTAACCGTGTAAGAAACTGCCAAATTGCCTTCCAAAGTGGTTGTACCATTTTGCCTTCCTAGTAGCAGTGAGTGAGAATTCGTGCTGTTCCACATCCTCGCCTGCATTTGATGCTGTCAGTGTTTCAGACTTTGGTCATTTGAATAGGTGTGTAGTAGTATGTCATTGTTTTAATTTGCATATCTCTAATGACATATAATGTGGAGCATCTTTTCATATGCCTATTCTATCTATATATCTTCTTTGGTATATATAAAATATATAATTCATATATATTTCATTCTTTCTTTCTTTCTTCCTGTGGATGTCCAGTTGTTCCAGTACCATTTGTTGAAAAAATTATGAATATCATAATTCATATGCCTATTCTATCTATATATCTTCTTTGGTATATATAAAATATATAATTATATATAATTAATATATATATATATTAAACTTCTTTGTATATTTTGGATAACAGTCCTTTATCAGATATGTCTTTTGAAAATATTTTGTCCCAGCCTTGTGGCTTGTCTTATCATTCTCCTGATAGTCCCTTTCACAAAACAGAAGTTTTTAACTTTAATTAAGTGTAGCTTATTAGTGCTTTCATGGATCATACCTTTGGTGTTGTATCTAAAAAGTCATTGCCAGGAACACTTGGGTGGCTCAGTTGGTTAAGCGTCCAACTCTTGATTTCAGCTCAGGTCATGATCCCGGGATTGTGGGATCGAACCCTCATTGAGATCAGCGCTGAGCTTAGAGCCTGCTTAATATTGTCTGTCTCTCTTAGGGCACCTGGATGGCTCGGTTGGTTAAGCATCTGACTTTGGCTCAGGTCATAATCTCATGATTTGTGGGATTGAGCCCCGTGTCAGGATCTGTGCTGACAGAGCCTGGAGCCTGCTTCGTATTCTGTGTCTCCCTCTCTCTCTGCCCTTCCCTTGCTCATGCTCTGTCTCTGTCTGTCTCTCAAAAATAAATAAACTTAAAAAAAATGATTCTCTCTCTTCCTCTGCCCTTCTCCACTGTTTAAGCATGTTCTCTCTCTAAAATTAAAAAAAAATTATTGCCATACCCAAGGTCATCTAGGTTTTCTTCTATGTTATATCCTAGGAATTTTATAGTTTTGCACTTTACCTTTAGGTCTATAATCCATTTTGAGTTAATTTTTATGAAGGGCATAAAGTCTATGTCTAGATTGTTTTTTCTTTCTTTCTTTCTTTCTTTCTTTCTTTCTTTCTTTCTTCCTGTGGATGTCCAGTTGTTCCAGTACCATTTGTTGAAAAGACTACCTTTGCTCCATTATATTGCCTTTGTTCCTTTGTCAAAGATCAATGGACTATATCTATATCTATATCTATATCTATATCTATATCTATATATCTATCTATCTATATATATCTATTTCTGGGCTGTCTATACCTTTTGATTGATCTATTTGTCTATTTTTTCACTAATACCATGCTGTTTAGATTACTGTAGCTTTATAATATGTCTTGAAGTTGGGTAGTGTCAGTTCTCTAACTTTGTATTCTCTTTCAATATTGTATCAACTATTCTGAGTCCTTTGTTTTTTCCTACACATTTTAGAATCAATTTGTTGATATCTACAAAATAACATACTGGAATTTTGACTGGGATTGCATCAAATCTATAGCTCAAGTTGGGGAGACTCATATCTTGATAATATTGAGTCTTCCTATTTATGAACATGGGATATATCCTCTTATTTAGTTCTTCAATTTCTCTGAACAGAGTTTTACTGTTTCTTTATATATATATATCTTGTACATATGTTGTTAGATTTATACCTAAACAACTTCATTTTGGGGGATGTTAATGTAAATGGTATTATGTTTTTAATTTCAGTTTCTGCTTGTTCATTGCTGGTATATAGGAAAGCAATTGACTTTTGTATATTAACTTTGTATCCTGCAACCTTGCTATAATTGCTTACTAATTCCATAAGGATGCTTTAGTCAATTCTTTTAGATATTCCACATAGATAATCATGTTACTGGCGAAAAAAGACCCTCAAGGGTTTTTACAATCTGACTTCAATTTTGTTATTAAAATCATTTTCTGCTGTTCATATCTCTTTAGGTTACTTGCCTTTTTGTCTTTGTCCATATTCTTGGACATATCACAGTGCTGACATGTTAAGCTCTGAAGTCAGATTGTTCCTTGCTCTGTCATTTACTAGCTGTGAGACCTTAAGCAAGTTACTTAACGCATTAATTTGTAACGTGAAGATAAGAGTATCTTCCCCACAAGTGTCAAAAGGATTTGTTAGGAGAAGCTGTCTGGTAGAGTAGTTAAAAGCTTAGAAAATACTAGTTAAGATGGCAGATACTCCTTGAGACATTAATTTAAGTTTTATTATGTTTTGTCTTTCACTCTTCTTCTTATCAGGCTCAAGGTCTTTTGGACTCAAGACTTCCTGGATTGTGTTTTGAATAGACTATGACCATTGAAGGGAACAGTGTTCAAAAAGCTCAGGAAAGCCTCTGAGAGAAATGCAGTGAAAAGGAGGGACAGTCTGCAAACTAAAAGAGATCCTCAGGCAAGATAGAGCCTTTGGCTCTTAATTGGAAGCAGAAAACTGCCTTGATAATATCTGGGGAATGGTAGGATCTGATAGAAAGTATGAATATTGTAGTAGAGAGGCTGATTCCAGCCTCACTAGAATTCCTGTGTCTAAGGCTTAGAAGCTAATAGCAGAGTGGCTACCTCAAAGACACCACAGGGACTGAGACAATAGGCATATAAGCAGAAGTCAATGGGGGCAGATGACCAATGATTAAAGAGGCTTCCTTTTATTTTATTTTATTAAAATTTAAAAAAAATATATTTATTTATCTTTGAGAGAGATAGAGACAGAATGAGAGTGGGGGAGGAACAGAGAGAGAGGGAGACACAGAATCTGAAACAGGTTCAAGGTTCTGAGCTGTCAGCACAGAGCCCAACGTGGGGCTTGAACTCATGAACTGCAAGTTCATGACCTGAGCCAAAGTTGGACGCTTAACCAACTGAGTCACCCAGGTGGTTCGAAAGAGGCTTCCTTGATATCTTGGAAGTTTTAAGCCTCAGAACCTTGAAACAACACTGGAGTAGGAGGATTGAGGGCTCAAGAGTGATTAAGGATGTAGTTCCCATTAGCCTAGCAAAGGGTCTTGGAGTCAGTAAGTTGATTTATGGAAAATAAAGAAAATAATTATTTCGTACCAGAGTTTATTGACTGAAATATAATAACTACATCATCATTACCATTATCATCACCACCATCTTTTTTATTATTATGTTATTAATTCTCTCTGGAATGTAACCTTTCCCCATGTCCATAACCCAAAACTACTCATATTCCCTGGCCCAACTTCATTGCCTTCTTCATGAAGCATTGCCCGATCACTCACCTATAATTGTATTTCTCCACTGACCAAACATTTGTAACTCTTAATTCTCATGTATTGTTTCCACTAGTAGATGGGAGGAGCTCCTGAGTGTGGAATTTACTTATGATTCAGCATTTATTCCTAGTGCCTGTTAACCTGTCCTAAAGCCTAATATTAACACAAAATGGAGAAATTTATGGGGGCAAGCAGGAAACCTTGGAAATCTCTGACTACGTTTTTGCTGTTGGGAGTTTGACTTTGGTCTTAAGATGCCGGAGCTTGAGTCTTAGACACGTGTTCCTTTGGCTCATCGCTTTGTCAAGCTAATTGTTTCAGTGCATGTCTGTTAGTCTCTTGCATCATTCCTGTTCATTCCTGGGCATAGTAACTCAGAATGTCTAGGTACTTAAATGGTGAACAATTTTGAATCTTCAAAAGGATGATGGAAGCCTTCATTTTAGAAATCTGGGGTAGTTTACAGCATACGGAGGTTGCATTTATTCCACAATCAATGTAGAAGAAGGAGGTTATACAATTTATATAAATCTGATGCAAAAATTATCCTTGATATGAGTTTGAGGTGTCTCCTTATGCTCTTCTGTGCCGTTAGCTTGATGAGTTAACTTAGTCCAATCTATCCGGTATCAACTCTGTCCTATCAAGGTATCCTAAGGACCCAGAAGATGCCCTGGCCATTGGTCTCTGTTCTGTGATAGTGCCTGCACAAGGCCTTGCAGTGCAGAATGTGTGGAATTTCCATGCTCAAGGAATAGGAAGCTGCTTCAGTTCTGAGTAATGCCCAGGGTTCTTCATTTTCAAATACTTTTTATTCTTCTTTAGGAATTTAGCTATTAAGTCCCCACTGGTTTAAATAGCTATGAAACATTGAACATTCATTTGCTTTTGAGCCCTAAGTGAATAGCCAAGAGGATCTATTCCTTTAGAAAATATATATTTATTCTGCCCATTGCATCTAAATGAATCTACAGCAAAGCTGTGTTTACTCGCATCCATATGCAAATATTGACTTATGCATTACAACGATGTAAGCTTGGTAGGTTTTGGAAGAAAAACATAACACAGATAAACATTTATAAGCAATTCAAATATTAAAGAGCTTAAACATTTCAAAAGGCATTCACATATGAGTTTTTCTGGGATGTCATTATGATGCTGCAGTCATTTGCAAAATATAGTTACTGAACTACATAGCTTTTACGTATGAAAGTATGTGTTTATTTTTGACAGCAATAAAATCAATATGTTAGGGATTCATACCATCTTTTATAATGGTCCCCAGGGAGATATACTCAGCTCTGTATTCCCTTTCTAGATGATACTATAGTGAAATGGGACAGTAAATTTCATAAACTCTCATAAGCGTTGCTAAATATTCCTGGTAATTGTGGGTTAGGATTGTTTTAAATGTTTATTTGGATGCTTAAAGGTATATAACTTTGCAGCAGAATATGTCATTTTAGCCTTCTCACATATGTTATTTGTTCATCTAATATGACTTTTATTAAAACATCGTCACATTTGGTTAGTGTACATGTCACTCTTTTGAATTCTGATGGCTGTTTTCTTTCTATTTTTCCCCTTTTATAAGCAATTATATGAAAATGCAGTTTTAACTTATTTTGAGTTCTGAAGAATGATAAAAACTGGTAAATTCCTACCTCAAGACAGACTTAAAAAATGCCAGAGAAATTCCTAAAGGTCTGTCACTACTCCTACCTCTACCTCCCACCATCCTTGGGCAAATTCTTCATAATGATGCTTCATGGTAAAATATGCAGTGCCATTATTAATTACTAACTATGTAAGCCAAGAGGGAGAACCTAAGCTTCATTTGAAACTCTTTTCTCTTGTGACTTTTATTAAATAAAGAAGCTACTGTTATGGAAAGAGATAAGAGTGACATTCAAAGACGATTCTTTCAGCATTCGATAGTAGAAACACAGGGAGATGAGGATTAAGTGACCATGAAATATGCTAATTCCCAAAAACTTTATGGTTAATTAATTTATTCAATAATATTTCTCGTGCACTTATTTTTAAAAGTCACTGGCCAAATCCTGTTCAGGATATGTTGTTTTATGAGACTGAGAGGCAGTTCTCAAGGAAATTTGGGTCTTCAAGTTGAGTTATGACGTGCACATCCATATCAACTGAACACAACAATAAAACATTACTTGCTACAGGGAACTACAAACAAGAGCTGAAAGAATGCCAGCAAGGGAGGGACCATTTTTGATGAGGTGATCCAGACCGACATCATGGAGGAGACAGCCTATAAGACGGCCTTCAAAGAATGACCGAAGTTCAGTAGATGTGCGGATGGGGATGGTGGCTTCGGAAGAGGAAATGGCATGAGCAAAGGTGTGGAGGTGGGTAAGGGGGCATATAGCTTGGGTACTATTCTGTGGTTCATACTGGCCTCCAGCAAAGGGTTCATGAAGGCAAGTAATGGAAAATGAGACTGGAAATGGGAGACTAGACCCCAATTGTGAAGGGTCTCTACTTTTTCTCTGAGCTGTTTTACTAATTCATTTTATTCAATACGTATTTTATAAAGTCCTCAGTATATGCCCGACGCCATGCTGGGACAGATGGGGTAGTTGTGCTCATGGTGTATAAAGCAGCGTGAGGGAACCAGGTAGTTAGTTACCTGAGTTGGATGTTGTGCTGGATGCCACCCAACTCCCTACCATTCCACTTCCACCACCCCCTGTGCTTTGCTTCGGGCTCTGACTTTTGTGGAATGTATGAAAAGACACCCTTGTCCCTAGCTTCTGGGTTCACTCAAAAGGAGGGAGATCAGGAGGGAAGAGAGTGAGGTTGGGATATTTATTCTCCTGACTTTCTCCCTGCGGGGGTCACTTTGCATTGGCCTTGTACCCCTACTAAAGGCCATGACTCCTATTGGGGAGCTCTGTTCATCCAGCTCTTCTTTGAGGTCTGGCAGCTGTTTCCTTCTTCTCTCCTCCCAGAAGTGGTAAAGGCAAATTATTATCATTAGCCCCGGGCTACTATACCCTCCCTTTATTTAACTCTTCTCATTAGTCAACCTGACTGTGCCATCTGCTGTATGACAGGTCCCTGATTGATAGAACTGTGAGAGTGTATTAGTTTCCTGAGGCTGCTGCAACAAATTGCCACAAATTTGGTGGCTTAAAACAATAGAAATTTGTTCTCTTACCGTCCTTCAGGCCAAAAGTCCAAAATCAGCATCACTGGGCTACAATCAAGGTGTGGTAGGCTGCATTCCCTCCAGAAGCTCTAGCGGAGACTCCCTTCTTCCCTTTCCCAGCTTCCATTTTCATCCCCCCTTCTCTTCTGTGTGTGTTGCCCCCTTCTATCTCTACGAAATCCCTTCTGCTTTCCTCTCATAAGGACCCTTGTGATGACATTTAGGGCCCACCTTGATAATCCAGGATAATCTCCCCTTCTCAAGATCCTTAATTTAATTACATCTGAAAATCCTTTTTGTTATAAGGTACGATTTACAGGTTCTAGAGATTAGAGCTCGATATCTTTGAGGGGTCATCATTCAGCCAACTTCAGATAGGGAACTACAAGGCTCTAGGAATCGCAAAGCAGAGAAACCCCAACCAAGGTAGTAGGTCCAAGAATGCTTTCCTAAGGAATAAGGAATATTACAACTGAAATTTGCAGGTAACAGAAATTATCTAGGCACAGGGAATCATGGATGGTGCTGGGTGGGGGACTGTTTAAAACAACAAATAGCTGGAAAAGGGAATGAGTATGCATTGCCCATTTGGCACATTTCAGGATTTGACTGGTTTTGAATATGGCTAGTGTGTAGAGTTAAGTGAGTAGGAGAGGTTGATGGAAAGGTGGCTGGCAAGAGATGGGGCCAGAAAATGAAAGATTTTATCAGTGATGTTGGGGAATTTGGACATAGTCCAGCTGGCAAAGTATACATTGCATGTTTTTTAACGAGAGAGTGAAATGATAAAAGTAGGGCTTCAGAAAGATTAATTTAGTGTTAAAACACAGGGCAGATTGCAGCAGGGAGAGCCCGGAGGCAGGGAACCCAGTTGAGCAATGAGATGAAAATTTCACTGATGTTGGCCGCTTGGTAAATATCTGAGGGTATTAGACTGAGTAGTGTTTGCTCTGTGTCATCAATCATCGATGAATATTTATTAACTTTGAACAGCATGTGAGATTGTGAATAGTTGAGGAAGATGGAAGAAAGGCCTGGTATGTGGTCTAGGAGCATATAGAAGGCTTGCAATTTAATTGCACTGAGCTCTCTTTTTCTCAAAATATGATTTCCTGTTTACTGTTTAGGAAATAATTGATCTACTTGTTATCTTGAGTGTTTTGCCAGATACCACATTACTGATTCTACAAAGAAAGGTTAGTTTCTGAAATTTAATCCTGGAGGTGGAAGGCCAGAGATAAAACATGGGTAGGCTCTAAGACACCATTTACAAAGAAATCTTCAATGACATTAACTAGAAAAATGTTAGCCAGAAGCATATGATTTTGAGTCATGCTAAAAAATACTGGAAGGAAACAAATGCAGAGCAAGTGCTCTGTGTAATTTTAGAAATGTAGTTTGGAATATCTGACAATTTCTTATATGCTGTAGTAATGGGTAGGTAAACACAAAAGAATGTTCAAATAGGTTGATCTGGTGAATGTGAACAATTCACTTGTTACTAAGTTGCTTTTTACTTATTGAAATAGTCTCTTCTGGAAAAAAAAAGTAGACCAGAAACTCTGCATAATTTTAAGTTTGAAAAGCCATGAGGGAGACTATAATACTAAGATGTCCCAATTCTACCTCTCCCCCAGCCAAGTCATACTGTGCAAACAGCTTTTATCTTAAGGGGAAAATTTTTCTATATTCAGTAGTCTATTATTCATTCTTAATAATTTCTTAATTAGCCAAGATGGGTATCTACTGGAATGTATTGAACATGCAAGTACAGCTTGCATCTCTTCCAAAGAGATAGTCAATGAGTTTGCTTTACATGGATGGATGAAACTATTTTCAATTTTTTTGAAAATTATGAAGTGTTAATGGAAAAATAGCAGTAATGATGCCCAGAAATATGCCTATAGCCAGAGTTTAGAAGCAGAGTTGAACTGAGACATGAATGTGCTCGGCCAAGACCCAAGGAACGAGAAATGTGCATTACGGAGATGTCCACATTTGACAAGGGAAAGCTATGAGCACTCGGTTACCTCATAACCTTACTGTCAAACAAGACTGCAAAGAGAGGCATACTGTTGGAAGGTATCTCATTAAATAAATTTTAAAAAGAATTGGAAAGTATTCAGTACAGATAATAGATAGTTAATAAAGTCAATTTATGTTTTGGAGAAAGCATATAATGCTGAGGTGGAGGTTAGGAATGAAAGGGTATAATTGTCTAGTATTAATGGAAAATTGTGGAGGTTTGCGCTGTATCCATTACGAAGGTGGAAGTACATTCCCCAGAACTCCCTTCCCTCTACGGTTCCAGGTTAGGGTGGGCTGGCCACAACAGCAATTTGTGTGAGACTTCCAAGTGGAAAGGGAAGTAGTTCTTATGCTTGGTAGGTAGGGCTCCTAGTACCACTGCCCCTTGCAGAAGTCATTTGCTAGCCTGCTCCCGGTGTTGGCCTTTGGCAATAGCCTGGCTTGCAGCACCTCCAGGTCTAACCAGAGCTTCTCTGTGCAAGACTTCTGCACAGCTGTGTGATCAAAAGGGTTCCCTCCTGCAGGTCCTTCCCACCACTGAGGATGGAGGCAGAGAAAGACAGATGCAAGTTCCACTCTGTCTTCATAGGTTGCAGATTGTCTTTATGAGTTTCATTGTCTTTTCTATTTGCTGTTTCTTTTCCACTTTTTCTTCCCAACTGCTGGCCCTGCTGACCTATTTAGACCTATTTAGATGTGCTCACGACCAGATCCAGAGGCAACAGCCTTCCACAGACTTCTCCACAAACTTCTTTTCATGGTCCTCAGTTAGTGACTTCTTTCTGATCTACCACTGTCTCCTCCTGGACCCCTACACTCCCAGCCTCACCCAAAGTTGTATAAAGTAAGATTCCCTTACTAAATCCTTATTCGCTATCACATAGAGTGGTTCTGCTTCCCCAAACCCTAGTGGATACAGAAACTTGAATCCCCCTCTTTTGCAATCGTCATCCACTAGAAAGAAAATATGTTGCCTAACTAAAGAAATTATATCATATTATAGGACTTAAAAGGAGAATATACATACACACACATTCACACGATATGCTCTTCATTAAGAGGTAAGTGATGATTTTGACCCCTTCCCCTTGCCTCTCCCTCTATGCTGCCATGCCTCTCTTTTAATGACGCTCCTCCTTTCTAACACAATGAGACCCAAAACCCTCCATGAAATTTCAAGAGCAGAAGTAAAGGGGATGCATTTTTCCCTGGCCCATATCACCAGTTCTCCCTTGGGTGGAACAGATTATGGAGTGCAGGTGAAGATTTCCACCAAGAGTCAGAATTCTTGGCAGGTGCTTGGTTGTGTAGTTAGGTTCTGTAGACATTCAACCCATACTAACCGAGTAGATTCAACAACTAAAGCTAATGTAAACCAGTGGTGAATTCCTTTCAAAGAAAGGGACTGGAAGAATGTCAGAAGTTTCCAGTGTGGGCTTTCATTACAGTACATGCAAACTTTGTTACTTTTTCTCTATCCATTTGAGAACAATGCTGTGGGGCATGCAAGCTTTCAAGGGCTTTTCTTAGAGGTTGCTATCAAGTGCTTCTGAAATATGACCAAAAAATGCTTAAATTAATTTTATTTCAGTGCCATTTTGTATACTAAGCCAAGAAACTATGCCCTATTCTATTACTGAATTTTAAAGAACTCTCAGCTATGTCATCCAAAATAATGAAGCCAGTAGACGTCTATAATGTCCCAGGGACAGTATAACATAGTGATCACCTTGCTACAAACATAAAATGCTCCACATAGGATCCTACCCTATAAAATTAAACAGTACAAATACCCCTTTCCCCTTTACCCCTTTACCCATGCGGTCCCTCAGAGGAACTCATAGAGTTCCCTACCAAATGTGTACTGAAATATTTCACTCTTGACTTCTTTCTCTCCTCAGTCTCAGCCAGATTTCAACGGGGACTTGGTAGGTGGATAGGTCTCTTCAGGGACTGTATTCTGGGACATCTTTCACTCCGTGTTCCCTTAGCATCCCCGAAGCCAGATTACTTAAATCCTAAGTCTTTCACAGTCTCCTCCTTCTACACTTCTGAAGAGGCATAAGGGATAAACAAATACAGTACCATCAGTTAAAAAGTATGATATTTAGTGCTGAAAACATATCAGTGACCATAAAATAATAAAATTTAAAAACCCCACCAAAAAATCCTCAGACAAAACCTGAGTACTCAAGGCTACAACAGTTTGTAAGTCGCGTTAACCAAGGACAAGTGGCACTTCCAGAGCTCAGTATGTCTTGAAACCCAGATTCACGTTTTGTTTCCAATGTCGCCAGAGATTTAGTGTCAGGGGAGGACGAAAGAGGCAGGGAAAATGGAGTAGAGAGAAAGAAAGGCTAGAGATGTTCAGTTTTGTCAGCGTTGGTCAATTTGTGACGGTTTCTCAGCATCTACCATCTGTGAACTTAAGACTCAATTACAAGAAGTCTCCCACCGAGGTAATTGAGAAATGAAAATTCTCATACCGAGGAAGAAAAATCCTCAGTCTAACCAGATGTCTTCTCTTCAAGAGTTCGTGTATTGCCAGAGTTTAGAAATTCATAATGATTTCACAATCTTCCCTAGAATTTTGAGTAATCCATATATATATATATGTGTGTGTGTGTGTGTGTGTGTGTGTGTGTGTGTATATATATATATATATATACACACACATATATATATATTTTTTTTTTTTTTTTGAGAGAGAGAGAGAGAGAGAGAGAGAGAGAGAGTGCAAGAGCTGGAGAGAGGGGCAGAGGGAGAAAGCAAGAGAATCTTAAGCAGGTTCCACACCCAATGAGAAGCTCTATCCCATGACCCTGGGATCATGACCTGAGCCAAAATCAAAGTCAGACGCTTAACTGCTTAACTGACTGAGCCACTCAGGTGCCCCTTGAGTAACCCATCTTATTCCATTTCTATTTGTTTACTTCTACTTCTTTCTCCCTTTGGATGCCTTTCCATTCCTCTTCATTCCTCTTTGCTTCTGGAATCCCAATTTTATCTCGCTTGGGATTTTCTCACAGACTCAGCCTCAGCTGTCATGAGGAAATTGCATGTTAATAACAGATAACCTGTAGCAAATTCATGGCCTTGTATTCCTCATGATGTCATCTATGGCTGAGAAATAATGAAGGAAAAGTTCAGTTAGCAAAAATGTTTCCATCTACCAGTGCATGGCACCAATAAAAAGTCTTGCTTTTCTTCCCCAAGTTCATTTGCTGAACTTTTTGCTGAATCTCTTAACTTTTCATGGGTGCTGATGTCCAGATATAATGCTCTTCTTAAGGATACTGGCCTTGGAAATAAGTTATGGTTACCTAAGTTAGTTTCTCATATTTAAATCTCTTATCGGGGCGCCTGGGTGGCTCAGTCGGTTAAGCATCCGACTTCAGCTCAGGTCACGATCTCGCGGTCCATGAGTTCGAGCCCCGCGTCGGGCTCTGGGCTGATGGCTCAGAGCCTGGAGCCTGCTTCCGATTCTGTGTCTCCCTCTCTCTCTGCCCCTCCCCTGTTCATGCTCTGTGTCTGTCTCAAAAATAAATAAATGTTAAAAAAAAATTAAATCTCTTATCATTAACTAACCTCACTTTGCTAAATTATCTTAGATATTAGCTGTAGTTACATGATTTAACAGTAGGACTATAACTCACAAATCTCACTGCCATCTACTTTGCAGAACTTGCTCAAATTCTCAAGACAGTTATGCAGAGGACCCTTGGGACATACAGTATTGTTCAGTAACGCATGTAGCTCTCCAACCTCCCAAACTCTACTGGGTCATTTTGCTCTTGGCTTAAGGCCTAGCTTGACTGCATGCATTTCTTGCTTTTCATTGCCCATTTGAACTTTTGATGCAGAAAAGAGTAACCTTTCTCTAGTCAGAAGAAGGTCTAGATCCTGCTGACTGCATCAGTTCATACCATCTTTGGGGGAGACTGGGAAGGAAATTTTTCCCCCTTTCCTTCTGCCAAAAGGGATTCTACCTGGAAGGCATTTAAAGCTCTTTGTTGTGCAAAGTACAGCTCCTGCAAATGGCACCTTGGGCTAATAGTTATTGCTTTCTAGCCTACAATCCTTCACTTATTCAACAAATATTTACCGAGCATTCCAGGTTTCCAAGACATAAGGGATATAGCAGTTAATACAATAGACACATTCCTTATTCTCTCGCAGTCTATAATCTGAAATAGGATAGACATGGAATAAATACACAAGCAAAGACATAATTACCAATTGTGCCGGGTCTCTGAAGGAGAAGTGAAACTTGTGAATAGGGGTTCTAACAGTAACTTAATTCACAGGAGGGAGGTAAAGGAGGATTCTCTGAAGAAATGATGTTGTAGCTGAGGCAGGAGTGATGAATTTGAATTAGTTGGTCACAGAGTCGGGGATGGGTGGGTGTTGAGCATTCCAGGCAAAAAAAAAAAAAAGTAGTATATGCAAAGGTCCTGGGACCACCACCTCCTCAGAAGAGGGCAGGGGTTGAGTGATATAGAAGTTAAAGTACATGGCTGAACTTTACTGTGAGAATTTACCCATTTGTAATCCATTGGAGTCATGCTGAGATACCTCAATATTTCTTGAAACCAAGGGCAATTTTGCTTTTGCTGGCCTAACTTGGGAAGATATGGGAGTAAGGTAAAGAGATAAAACACACCTTACTCACTTTCTGTCTTCTAGAACTTCTATAAACTCTCTGCTCTGTTGAGAGTCTCTCCTTCCATCTTTAAGGCTTTATCAAATACCACCAATTTTATGACAAGTTTGGTGCTGGTGGGCATGTTAGGTGGGCGGGGTGCATTGGGCCTGCTCTCTTTTTTTTTTCTTTTTTCAATGTTTACTTATTTTTGAGAGAGTGAGAGAGACAGAGTGCAATCAGGGGAATGGCACAGAAAGAGAGGGAGACACAGAATCTGAAGCAGGCTCCAGGCTCTGAGCTGTTAGCACAGAGCCCGACGCGGGGCTCGAACCCACAAACCATGAGATCATGACCTGAGCTGAAGTCAGATGCTCAACCAACTGAGCCACTCAGGCATCCAGGGCCTGCTGTCTTTAGTTAGAAGTCATGAAATATCCTTTGAATTTGTTCATTTTTCTTTGCCTTCACCACTACTGGTCTAGTCCAGGACGTTTTTACTTCTGCATTAATCTTCTTGCATATATTCTTTTCTTCCTTCTGTTCCTCACCTCCCTGAAGCTACAGTGATTTAAAAAAAAATTGACTATATTGTAGTACTACTTAAAATCCACTGTCCAGCCTCAGCCAGCATCATTCAACTTCTCAATTACTTTGTTTTAGTGATACTAGGTGGTTTTTCAGTTTCTGGAAGGAGCCATGCTCTCTGCAAACTCTGATCATCACACTTTGGCTTATCTCTGCCTGGATGCTCCAAGAGGTATATAATGGGGGAGACTGATCTCTCTGGGTGGCCCAGGAAGAGCTTTCTTCAGAGAAGGACACTTGAGATGACATCTGAAGGACTGTTAGGTTTAACTAGTTGAAGAAAGATTGGAAGTTTTACACATGAAGTTTTGCATAGGAAGAATACCCAGGGGCACGTGATGCTTCTGTAAAACGTGTCTGGAGGTGTCAGGAGAGTGTGAGAGGTCACATTAAGGATTTTAGTCTTTCATATTAAGGGCAATTGGAAGCCATGAAAGATTAAGAGAAAAAAAGCACGTTCATTGGGATTGCCCAGGATTTGTAGCTAATGCCTAAACCCAGGGACAAAGGTTGCTATTTACTCATATTCTAAGTTCAGAGATCTACTGGCTGATGGGTTCAGGCACCTCACCATATGGTCTACTGAAAGGTTTCAGTCTTAAAATAAGCCCAGCAACTAACCCCAGCAACATAGAAAAGAAATCGGAGTTTCTTGGCCTTTGGGAGCCCAGCATTGCTCATGGAGAGAAGGAAGGGGAACTTTAGAGAACCATTTCTTTCCTTCTTTCTTTCTTTCTTTCTTTCTTTCTTTCTTTCTTTCTTTCTTTCTTTCTTAATATAATTTACTGTCAAGTTAGTTAACATACAGAGTATATATACAATGTGATCTTGGCTTCGGGAGTAAATTCCCATGTTTCATCACTTACATACAACACCCAGTACTCATCCCAACAAGTGCCCTCCTTAATGCCCATCACCCATTTCCCCCTCTCCCCCCCCAACCCCCCCATGAACCCTCAGTTTGTTCTCTGTATTTGAGAGTCTCTTATGGTTTGCCTCCCACTCTGTTTGAAACTGTTTTTTCCCCTTCCCTCCCCCTATGGTCTTCTGTTAAGTCCAGAGAACTAATTCTAAATAGGAGGGGTAGAGGAAGGTAGGGAGATGAAGGGCTGCCTAGAGAAGGAGACTGGTATTATCCTTAACTTTTCATTTGGAAAAATGTCAAGCCCTCAGAAGTTGCAAGAATTGTACAATGAACATCTGTATAACTTTCACTTGGATTTATGAGTTGTCAACACTTTGTCACTTTTGCTTTATTTCTCTCTTTTTATAAATGTGAGTGAGTGAGAGTGTGTGCGAATATTTATTTGTGAATGATTAGAGAGCTAGTTGAGAGTTAGTAATGACTCTTCACTGTTAAATTCTCCAGCATGTATCTCCTAAGACTAAGGGCATTTACACTGATCACCATAATACAAATATCACTCTCAGGAAACTCAATATCCATATAATACTTTTCTTTCAACATAGAGAAAGACCCAGAAGGCTGACACTTGAGTTTCCAGTGAAAAAAACTGAAAAGATTTTAGGTGACCTTTGGGTTTTGCCTTGTGCTTTGTTATCCAAAAATTTCTTGGTATTTGTTTTACTTATTTAAAATGAATACAAGTTACACAAGTATGTAGAAATATATTATCCAATATTAGGAATGCAATGAAACTGCCATCATCGTCTTCTTGGTTGGTGTGAAAGGTCTGATGTATCTCAAAAAGGCAGGCATTCAAATTCCTTTAAATAATGTGCATGTTTGACCTGGGGAAGGTCATTTCTAGCAAATTACACTCCAAAACTAGGTTCAGAGATTTTTCTCTACAGTGTTATATTTAGGCAACATATTGGGAATAACCTAAAAGCTAACCCAGTTGACAGTTTGGTCAAATCAATTATGATACATGTGCACAATATAATACTATGTATTTCATTAAAAATGTATGTTTTGTAAGAATTTTTAATGCCATGTTAAACAAAGCTCATGTTAAGAGAAGAAAGGGCTGAAACCTTGGAAAAAATTTTTCAGTGTATACATGCTGAATTTTGTCTACACACACATAGATACATATACTGTCATATAAAGAAAAAAATTTGAAAGGAATGAACCAAAATGTCCGAAGTGGTTATTTCTGGCTGGTGGAATCTAAACCATTTTAATATCCTTATTCATGCTTTCCTGAATTTTCCAAATTCTCTTCAGTGAATAGATATGCTACTGTTTCTGCATGAATTTTTATTTTATAGTGAAATCAGTTACATTGTAGAAAATGAAATCAGAAGAAATAAGGAAATTAAAATCTCCTGTAATCTGGAGCATTTAAAGTTGTAAATATTTTCTCTATATTTTATCATTATAAGTATATGCATATGAATGACATATGTGTGTATAGATAACATGTGTACATGTGTGTACATGGGCAAGTGTGTAGATGTCATATTCATCAGTGATGGGGTTAAATTTGCATCAACGAAGATTCAGAATCATCTCTCTATAGTGATGAAGCGTGAACCATTAACTGGAAATAACAAGAAATATTATGGAGAAGAAAATGATAGGTAAATTGATCCGTGGGTATTAATCAGGCATGTATATACACAAAAACACATAGGTAAAACTTATTCTAATTTAAGATAATACTCCACACAGTTTAATTTTTCATTAGTGACATATGGTGAGTAACTTTCCACTTCCTTCCACGTTTATTTCTGATCCTGCTATATTCCATTGCATGGCTTATACTGTTAAAGCTGTATTTCGTATAGAAATTGATCCGAGCTCATCAAAGTGTATTACTTATTAAAGAGGAAACTACAAAGTACCCCTGGCCCTCAGTGGTGGTTAGATATTTGAATCTCCTGGAGGGTTTTCAAAAACACAGAAGCCTGGAGCTCAACTCCAGTGATTCCGTTCTGGTTGGTCTGGGATGGGGTCCAGGAATAAGTATTTTTAAAAAGCACCCTGAAGTGTTTCTAATGTGCATTCAGGATTATGCACCACTGAGGAAGACATGCCAGTTGGATGTAACATGGGAGAAAAGAGGCTTACAAACCTAAGACTTCTAACTCAGCACAGACTGCTGTTTTGCAGTTTTGCTTCCCGTGGCCATGATGTAACATGGATACAATGACAAGGATAAATGTGCAGCTTGGACCGCTCTGAGCCACTTTCCCACGATGATCAGACACGAGCCATTAGCTGGAAGTAACAAGGAGTATATGAAGATGCAAATGATAAGTAAATTGATCTGTGGCTATTAATTAGACATACCAAGCACTGTAGAGCTATTTGACAGGTGCCAATTAGTAAATAGGTGGCAAAATGTGTCAAGTGAAGGTCAGCTAACAGGAGCACAGTCTCACTTTTCCTGCAGCAGCTGTCGGAGGATTTCTCTAGCAAACCCTCTAAGATGCTCAACACTCCATTTGTTTAATTGTCAACTTTTTGGGAAAAGAGTTCCTTTCTCAGTATGGTAGTATATTCAACCAATATAGTATATTACACCCATTCTTAGATGCACATTGTAATATTTGAACACCTGTGAAATTTGACTACATCTTACCATCGAAATGGTAAAAACATGGTTGCACTGTTTTCCTTCTTACTGGTACATAGAATAGTGGAGCATCTTGAAACCAATGGTGCAGTGACATATAGTCTTATTTTATTTTATTTTATTTTATTTTATTTTATTTTATTTTATTTTATTTTATTTATTTTTGAGAGAGAGAGAGAGAGAGAGAAAGAGAGTGCGAGCAGGGGAGGGGAAGAGAGAGAGGGAGACACAGAATCTAAAGTAGGCTCCAGGCTCTGAGCCGTCAGCACAGAGCCTGATATGGGGCTTGAACTCATGAACTGTGAGATCATGACCCGAGCTGAAGTCGGATGCTCAAGGAACTGAGCCACCCAAGCGCTCCATGAAATAAGGTCTATTTTAAAGTCTTCACAGTCAGACAATTTCTTAACACTTTCTTTAACACTATCTTCCTGGGATAAGCCTCCATTATCTTTTGCCTACATTTTTGCAGTCACCTCCCAGCTTGTCATTTCTACTTCTACCCTTTGTCCCTCTTCAATCCATTCCTAATACAATGATCAAAGTGTTAAAACTGAAGCCTCACCTCAGCCTCAGGACCCAGCTTCCCCTGCAGCCCTCCCGAGGATGTTTCTTTTCTCTCCCAGTCATCACATCCTTGCAGGTGTGCAGGGGTACTTCTGCTCCTCATTGCATGTTTCCATTCCTCCCCCCTTCCTTCCTGAAAACCTTGAGCTTTGCATTTCCTGTCATTAGACTGAATGTGAGATTAACCGATAAGTGCGCATGCCCACTGCAGCCATCTGCAGCTGACCAGTGATCTTCAGCAAAGGTGTTGACTTCTTGTCCACTGCCATTCTCACCAATGTTCTGCTATTTTAATTCTTAGTGATTTACATATACATGTGGATGATCCTTCCAAATCCCTGGATTGGTGGTTTTGTGGCCTCTCCTTTAGTAATCTTGTCTTTTTCCCTACTTGAGTTCTTTCTTTCGTGGTAAACCTTGATCTTGCCATGAAACTGTGTCTCCTCCAAAATGTCAATTTTAAGTGTTCTGTAACTCTCCCACCATCTTTCTTGCTCATTCCTTTCAGTACCTGACTTCCATAACTTTAGTCTCCATGTGGTCCTTCAATCCACAGATGTTGCCATCTTTCTCTTCTCCATCACCCTTTTCTTGTCTTCCTCCCCCTTGTGACCTAAGCTTCAATTCTCTGGTCAGTCATTTTGGTCATTTCTTTGCACACATCCTCAACTCTTTTGACCTCTTTCTGTTTGTCATGCTGCTTGGTGCAACCACGGATGAACCTCCTCCCAGACCTGGATCCACGACAGAAAATAGCTGTGGTAAAACATGAAATGTTGCTGACTGCTCTTTCTTTACCCTGATGGGCAATGACCTCAAGTGGATCTTTAAAGCTGCCAGGTGATTACATCATATTTTCCAGATTTATTTCTTTTCTGCTCTCCTGGATGGCTATTTCTTACTTTCCCCTTCTCCTGAAACCCCTAGCATTTTCTTCCCATCCCGCCTGCCTTTGCTGCAATACTAAGAAAAGTGAATGCATCTGAAAGAGCTTCCACAGACTCCTGCTATCCTTACCTGACAGCTTACTTGCGTGGGGGAGTCTTTCCAGTCTAACTTTTTTGTGTCACTTTGGATGAACTGTCTATGTTCCCAGCTACAGCCAAACTTTCTTCTCATGCACAGGTCCCATCCTTTCTCACTTATGTTCCTCCAGTAAATTCCCCACCTCTTTCCTACATCTTTAGCTTACCCTTCTCTTCTGGGTCATTCCCATAAGTGGAGCAACATGCTGTTATTTCTTTCCACCTACAAACGTGCAAGCAAGCAAACTTTCTTGACCTCCTCATCTGATTTCTTTCTCTTTCTATGTGTAGCAAAGCTCCAGAAAGAGTGGTCTGCCCTTGTCGTCTATTTTTTCTTCAGTTCCTTCTTGAAACCACTCCAAACAGGTTGTCACTCCCATCCTTCACTCTAAATACTCTTATCATTGGATGACCTACACTATTTATGACCTCCAATGGCATTTGCACCACCCAATGTCACTTCTCCATTTCCACCCTGTTAGTTAACATAGACAGATCTCCTCTTAGATACTTCCCTCTCTTGGTCTCCAGAATTCTACTTTTCCTGTTTTCCTCCCGCTTCACCAGCTGCTCCTTCTCAGTCTCTCTTGCTGATTCTCTTTTCCCTAAACTCAGAGTGTTGTCCCAGGGGGCTCAGTTGAAGGATCTGTTTTTCTTCTTCTTCTTCTATAAAAATGAAATCCCCAGATATGCCTCTAAATATGCCTCTAAATATACTAAATGCTGATGACTCCCCACATTATATCTCTAGCTCCAACCTTTTTCCTGGACCCCAGACTTGGATGTCCAGCTTGTTACTTAACATCTCCATTGGGATGTGAATGTCCAGTAGGCATCACAAAGCGAATAGATCCCAAATGGAACTCTAGCTCTTTCTCCCCATGCTACCTGGAAAAAAATATGCATTTACAAGAGTCCTGCACTTTATCTGGCAGAACAGGGAAGAAAAGCAATGTCTTACTCAGGTAAAAACACTATGCTGCTCACATCAGAGAGAGAGAAAAAATTTAAACTTTAATTAATGCCGTGGGTGGATTTATATATTTGGAGTTGTAGCAGTTCCATCAAACAAGGAAGTATATTTTTACCTCCTCTAAACATCTGTGGGTTTAAAAATTCCATTTTAACAGGGGACTTAGAAAAAATAGGATTTTTCTGTACTTGCTTTATCAGCTTTCTGTCTTACATTCTTACATTTTTATTTGCAAGATGAGTTATGCTACTTAATGAGTTTTTTCTTTTAATTTAGGTGTTTGGGCCATTTTTCAATCCTTCGTATAATCCCAAGCAGTACAAACTCCCCCTCTACTTCCCTTCCCAACTCAAAATGAAAAACAATGTGGAGAGGAGGAGGGTTCTGTCTGTGAAAGGTTCAGTTCTTATGTACACCAAATTAAAAACACGAGTAAAAAACATTTTTAATATATGGAGCGGCCTGGAAAACTCAGGAAAAATTCGTGGACTGTAAATAGTGTAGGTCATCTAATGGGTATAAATTGCTCTGTGATTAAGTCACAACAAATGCACCTCTGTCAAGGTCAGCACTCGATCCCTTCTCTTGCTTACTCAAGGATAGTAAGTACTTTAATAATTTTCCCTCTCTTGTATCAATATTTTTTCTTTATTAGATTTTGTCATCATCACATCACATGCTGTATTTCTTTCCAGCTTAAAGTGAAAAACAAAACTCCCTTTACTCCTTTGCCTGTTCTGTTACTATTCCATCTCTCTGTTCTGTACAGAAAACTTCTTCGAAGGTATTGTCCATACACCTGCTGTTCTTACCTACACCCACTAGTGTTAGGTTAGTATTAGGTTTGGGTGTATAACGTAAAAGAAAATTTAAAAGATGGCGGTTATTTTTTTCCACAAAAAGGTCAGATTTTGAGAAAGAAAGCTGGGAAAAAAGCAGATTAAAAAGGGGCAGCCAGATGTCTGAAGCCAGATCCCCTTGCCTACTTTTGGCTTCTTCAAATCTTGCTTGCCTCTTGTATCAGCCTGTAGCCCTGAACCAGAAGCTTGACTGTACTAACCCCGCCCATCCCGGAAGCACATATGTATAAAAAGACCAGTAGAACCAGCCAGATGCTCAGCCTTTGGAGGTTACTCTGCTGGGCTGGTGCGGAAGCACATATGTATAAAAGGACCAGTAGAACCAGCCAGATGCTCAGCCTTTGGAGGTTACTCTGCTGGGCTGGCGCGGGTGCGCAATAAACAGTCTTTTCTGATTCCCTGAGTGCATGTGGCTTGTCTCTTCCTGGGCACCAAGTATTTGCTGCAACAATTTAGTCTGGTCATGGTTGATATGGTGACTCCTTGGACAGATGTGACACATCTACTCTACCACCTACCTATGCTTGGTGCTTCCAAGGCCACATGACCCACAAAGGCTGCTGCTGCTCTAGCCATCACTTTGGGTTTTAGTACTTAGAAGGTATGCACGAAGGAAGGTGTGGCAGATGTTACTGTTTGTACACAGTTTTTCTTATCTCCTCTTCCCTGCGGTGGTTTAAAAAGTTGGTGGAGAATAATAACCTTCTTCGTTGACTTTGGGCCCAATCATGTAAATTTTTTGGCCAATGGGTGGAAGTGACCTTGTGGGTTCTAAGCATTAGGAAGCATTAGGTGGTATGGCAAATTTCCACAAGGCTTCTTAGAGCTCCCACCCCTGCCAGGGGAACAGCATATTTCTCTGTCGGCCTGGAGTGAAAGCCACTCTGAACCTGATCCAAAGTCTGGAGAGCAGCCTCACTTAGCCAAATCCAGTGAGCTCAGCTCAGAGCAGCCACACTACTGATCCAGAAACATGAAATTGAATGTATGTTGTAGGTCGTTGACATATTTTGGGGTTTGTTTCATAAAAAATATCACAGTGAAAATTTTGACGAGTGCTAAAGGGCCAAGAGTGCCTCCTGGCTCCATCAACTCCTTTTTCAGCTGGCCTCCCAGAAATCCCACACACACACTTCAACTTACCTGTCATACATGGTCACACCTGGATCAAAGGGAGATTAGAAAATACAGCTGGCTGCATTTTACCCCAAATAAAACCAGAGTTCTTGTTCCTGAAAAAAGAACGGTGCATGGCTTTTGGGTGGAAACCAGTAGTTGCTTCCACAAGAATCCAATCAGGCTTTTTCTCTAGCCCTCCGAAGAAGCCACTCTTCACAAGTCAGCCCCAGTCATTACTGGCCCCTCAGTAGGCTTTGTCACAGTTCACTCCTTGGAATGCTTTCCTACTTTATTTCTAGGATAGCTCTTGGTCTGTTCCTCCCTCATTGGCCATAGCTTTTCTGTTTCCTTTACATGATTGTCCTTTTTCCTGAGCTCTCAACATTGCTTGGAGCTCAGCCCTCAGCTTACTTTATTGGATAGCCATTTTTGTTCTCTCTTCAATATTATCCAGTCCCAAGGTATTAAATAACATCTATATATACTGATGGTTCCCTAAGTCATTTCTTCAGTTCAGATTTCTCTCAAAGCTTCAGATTTTCATATCCAACGGTATCCTTAGTCTTGCCACCAGATGTCTAACAGGTGTGTCCCATATGACCCAAACAACACTATTTCCCATCCCCAGTGACCTAAAATTGCTCCTTTTACAGCTTCCCCATGGTAATTCCAAGGCTTCTAGAAGCTTAGGCTGAAAAATGATTCCTATCTTTCTTTCAGACCCCATTTCCAAACCATCAGCAAATAACTACCAGCGATCTTTATAAATAAATCATGCTATATTCAGTGAAAAGGAATGAACTCACTGTGTTTGAGAACAACACGGAACAATCTTACAGATATAATATTAAGTGAAATATGCCAGGCATAAAAGGATATATTTTGTATTTTTCCATTTGTATTTAGTGCATAAATAGACAAATCTAGAGTGAGAGAGGCTGGAATAGTAGTTATCTCTGGGGAAAATATTGAAAGGGAAGGGAGAGCAGGGATTCTGGGTGGTTACATCAGTATACACAAATGTGAAAGTTAATCAGATGATTCAGTTAGGACTTGCACACTCTAACGTATGTAAATTATACATCAACAAAAAAGAAGTATTATTATTGGTTATTAGTACCAATAACTCACATTGATTATTAGTACCAGTAATTCACAAACTGTGGATTTGTTATGATGTATACGATGAAAAAAATTCATTGGGAATATATTTTGTCATTTGTATTTATGGTAAGAAATATGTATTTGTTCTTTATCCCTGCTTTGGGCACATAGGTAAAACCCTTAGATTTTTTAAAGTGATGAGAGCAATAAGGGTGTTGTTTGCTCTGTTTATGTTAATGAGGTGACTTTTGGAATGCACCTGAGAATGGGGGCTGGTTTCCCAGAGAATCAACCTTGTAATTAGAGGGTTAGAACTTTCACTCTCACACCCTGACCTCCAGGAGGGGAGCCAGCATGGAGATTTGTTCCATCACTAATGGCCAATGATTTAATCAGCCATGCCTATGTAAAACCCATGCCTCCATAAAAGCCCAAAAGGATGGGGTTTGGAGAGCTTCCAGATTAGTGAACTAGAACACTTCCATGTGCCACCATGTGGGACCCCAAGCTCCATGGAGAAAGAAGCTCCTTTGTTTAGGACCTTACCCTATGTACCTGTTCATCTGGCTGTTGATTCATATCCTTTAATGTCCTATGAATGAATCGGCAATACAGTAAATAAATGGTTTTCCAGACTCCTGTGAGCTGTCCTAGTAAATTAATGAAACCAAAGGAATGGGTCACGGGAACCTCCGATTTACAACCAGTCAGTCAGAAGCATGGATTGTGATTGGCATCTGAAGTGGAAGGTAGTCTTGTAGGACTGAGCCATTTGCTTGTGGAATCTGATGTTATCTCTGGGTAGACAGTGTCAGAATTGTGTGGAATTCTCAGACACCCAGCTGGTGTCTGAATTGCTTGTTGGCATGTAGAAGCCTCTAAACACATACACACACATGCACACACACACTGCAGTTGGGTCCAGGAACCCAAAAAGATATTTATAGATATGTCTATATCCATAGAGTATCTTTACAGAATTGGTCACTTAATACATTCACTGCTGTATCATCCTGGTCCAAGCCACCACAATGTCTTGACTAGATTACCAGAATAGCCTTTTAGTATTCCTACTTTCCCCTTCATCTCCCCTTTGGTTACTCATACAGCACTAAGGTTATCTCTTTGAAATCCAAGTCAGATCATATTAGTTCACTGCTGAACACCCTCTAAAGATTTCCTGTTGTACTCAGAGTAAAAGCCAAAATCCATGTGGCTGTACCCTCTCTTCCTTAATGCTCTCCTTCAAAAGTCATCTAAACAGTGGAGACGTTTTTAACCTCCTATATAAATAGTATTCTGTCACCTTCCTGACACTCTCCAACCCTTTAACTGTTTTTACTTTGTAACTCAAATCACCTTCATATAGAGTATCTATTTAGAAGTTTATTTTATTTATTTTTCTCTCCCTCTTTCCCAATGGAGTGTGATGTGAGGTATATGGTCCCTCCCCTTGAATCTGGAGGGGCTTTCTGACTGCTTGCCCAACAGAATATGGTGGTTGTGATGATGGTGGCCAGTTCCTGGCCCAGGCCTTGAGAGACTGGAGGCTTTCTCTTTCTGTCTTTTGGAACACGCTCTCTAGGATCTGTGAGTAACTATATAAGAAGTCCAACTACTTTGAGACCTCCATGTTGGAAGGGTTATGTGCTGGCACTCCCAGTGGAGCCTAGCCTTTTAGCTATGCCGGAAATGAGTGAGGCCATCTTGAGCCCTCTAGACCAGCCATCTTCCATCTGGATACCACCAAGTGACCTCAGCCTATCTCACAATGTCTGTCACATCAGAAGAATTGTCCAGCTGCGTCCTGTTCAAATGAGGGAGCCAGTTATCATGAGATAAAATGGTTGAAACATTCAGTCTCAACATTTTGGGATAGATTGTTAAGCAGCAATAGCTAATCAGAAGTCCTCTGTATGTGTGTTGGAGGGTACCTACCAGCAGGTTTTCTTTCAGGGTATATGTACAGGGAGCACATAGGTAGGCTTCCTTCTCTCCTCAGTGACAAAATCAACAGGGCTTCATCCTGTGGCGCCAGCACCCACATCCACAACATGGGCTCTCTCTAGGCAGATCATGTAATTTCATTAGAGAAGAGATTATAGACTTCAATGTGGGGGCAGATATTAGCTCTTGACAGTCTCTCTATGGGCAGGGGGTGCAGGACATCTGTCCCAGGTGTCCCATACACACTCTTCTATTTATGTCAATCGCTGATTGGAGACTTTGAGGTGTTGCCAGTGGAACAGCCCCCAAGTTCCTATGGCCTTTTCTTTGTGTCCAAGATGGCAGCTTCCTACAGTCTGTTGATATGCTCCTGTCCCCTTTCTGGCCTGTAGAAATTCATCAAAATGTCTGAGTCAATTCATAGGTTCCAATTTTTCTTTCTTTCTTTCTCTTTTCTGTCTTTCTTTCTTTCTTTCTTTCTTTCTTTCTTTCTTTCCTTCCTTCCTTCCTTCCTTCCTTCCTTCCTTCTTTCTTTTTAAATCAGAGCAGGAACAGGTTTATTCCTTTCTGTACATCTTTGCTCATTTCAGTGGGATTTGGGAGTGGTGGGAAGGAAACATTTGTGCTTTGTTTTCTCTCTGAAACCCAAACCCATATTTCTATATGAGAACATACACGGCAGGACTTCTTCAAAGGAAAGGATCTTTAACGAAAGTGTGTGTGTTTGAGGAAACACTGAGTTCTGGCTGTTCAAATGTCACCTCATTTGCCACTTGTTCAGATGTGCCCTCGGAGCTGGCTGGGTCCAGCTAGTCAGGAAATGCAAACTCATTTTCACTGCTCCCTCAGACCAGCTCAGTTCAAAGCTGCCTGGTCTCAGACAGGGGGCAGGGAGGGTGCTGTCCCCAAACCAAGTTCCCTGAGAAGCCTTCCTTTCAGTCTGGGCAGTGAACCTGCCCCATAGAACTGAACTTCATGGCATGAAAGTCTAGGTGAAGCATATGTACGTTTTATTTATCCTCAGATCCTATTCTTTAATTAACTGAATTGCACACATTAGTACTGTATAATTTAGAGGAGCACATATACTTTTATTGCCCAACCAACTAAAATGTTCATCAAGCATTTTTGATGATGTGAGAAAATGCTTCTGATAAAATGTTAAGAGCAAATGTGAAAAAGAAAGCATAATTCAAAACGTTAGCTAGCCTAGGACTTCAAAACTGTGAAAAAGACATAGGAGCATGTGTGAGGACACGAATTTTATTTGCTTAAAATAATTGTGTGTATTTTTATTTTTTATAAAATTTTTTTTAATGTTTATTTATTTTTGACAGAGAGAGAGAGAGAGACAGAGCATGAGCGGGGCAGGGGCAGAGAGAGAGGGAGACACAGAATCGGAAGCAGGCTCCAGGCTCCAAGCCGTCAGCACAGAGCCTGACATGGGGCTCAAACTCACAAACCTTAAGATCACGACCTCAATCAAAGTCAGACGTTCAACTAACTGAGCCACCCAGGCGCCCCTGTGGGTATTTTTGTATTAAGAAATTATGTGTAACCTAAATAAACTTATTGTTTAAAAAAACAAGGTACATCCGACAGAATATAAGACTTTTCTAAATCGGGCAAAACAGTGGATACCTAAGGTTCTGTGTTCAGGGCTATGGCTTGCTAATAGTTCAGACTGACCATCCACTGAAAACATTTAGAAATCTAGGATAAAAAAATATTAAAAAACATCATAAAAGCATCTAAAAGAGACAAGATTGTAAGGGATTGCCAAGTCCAAGTCTCGTTGATGGCAGCGATGCTGAGGGGTCAGCAAAGCACCAAAGTTCCTGGCTGTCTGTGGGTTTTGCTGAATTTGGCAAACCGGTGGTTTTTGGAACTTGCTGAGTGGGAGGGAGAGAAGCCCAGTGGCCACCTATGTTGGAGAGTCTAAGAGGAGACCATCCCCAGGAAGCTAGGGCTCCAGAATGCCACAGCTTCAGGATGAATGAACCAGAAGTAAGTCACCCCTGCCCCTAGGGGACTATAGGACCCGTGTGTTGGCTTCCTTAGAAAGAAAAAAAAAAAAAAAAAAAGAATCAAACCAAACAAACAAAAACAACAAAAAAACCCCAATGAATTGTCACCACACGCCTGCTTCTGCTGGGCTTCTCAGTTCTAACTTTTTACTTCATCTGGGCGTGGGGTGGGTCCAGGTTTTGTGGGGACTACGCTTTTACAATTTTGGGGAGGGTCTTTCATTAAGAGAAAAAAAACCCACAATTAAAATGCATAATTAGGTACAAACACTGATTATTCATTTGGAAGAGAGAACGAGTTGCAACAAATTCCAAATTTAAAAAGCTGACACGTATCACACACATCATAACATTTTAGAAAAATAAGATTTATTTATTTATTTATTTATTCAAGACCTGACCTCAATAGAACCATTTTGTCCCCCTACGTTTTTTGGCTGCTTTGATAGCCTCTTTTTATGACAATGATTTTATAGAGAGAACGTAAATATGATTTAGCCTGGACTCTAGCACTGGTGATAGAAATTTATTTTACTATTGATAGCTTGGAAAAACTTCTTTAGCTCTTCCTACCTCATTACTGGTCACATCATGTACCTTTTAAGAATTGTTATCAAATTTCAGGCATTTGGGGACATCTCCCAAGTTGTTTGTTTTTTAATACATAAGCTGTAAAATCTCAGAGGATTTTAAATTTTCCTTGGCAGTGACTAATCTTCCATACTCTTGGAACTAATGGCCCATTAACCAGTTATTGTTGATGTTATTAGATTTGTGTGATTTTAGACTGTATTAGATTTATGTGATCTTAGTTGACGTCAGTAGTTTGCATCAAATTAGAAAGAAATTTAAATCTTTTAATGTGGGTTCAAATATTTCACTTATTTTTCAGTCTCATTTTTAAGCTATCCAAGAATCCATTCCTCACTTTTATCTTAAATTTATGTCTTTCTTTTAATCATTTAGTGCTCTTGGTATAATATAAAACATTTCTTGCTAGTCCTTTCTTCTCAATGTATAATTTAAGAATCATTCTGATTGATTCCTTTATTCATCTTGATCACCTTTGTTGTATATTTCATTAATATTTTATCACAATTTCCTTTCAATTCCTTTTAAATAACTAAAGATGGCGTGAAGTACCCATTATTGGTCTCTAACGCGGGGTTCTTTATCACTTGTTTCATGGGAACATTCCAAAATGTTTTCGCATATTGTGGTTAAAATGGCACATTTGGACTTTATCAACATTTTCAACAAACTCTTTGGCATCTCACTTGCATTGGGGTTTCTCTGCTGAATCGTTGAAATATATATGTTCAGGTCCTTAAAATGGCACTCTTCTCCTATTGCAAGATGGAACAATTTTATCATGGGCAAGGCATCTAGCTACATGTTTTAGATTATTTGAAGGAAGCACCACCTTGACACGCATATTTAAAATATTCCATATAGCGGCACCTGGGTGGCTCAATCAGTTAAGTGTCCGACTTCAGCTCAGGTCATGATCTCACTGTTCCTGAGTTTGAGCCCCGCGTCAGGCTCTATGCTGACAGCTCAGAGCCTGGAGCCTGCTTCGGATTCTGTGTCTCCCTCTCTCTCTGTCCTTTCCCTGCTCATACTGTCTCTCTTTGCCTCTCAAAAAATAAATAAATGCTAAAAAAATAAAATATTGCACATAAAAGACAGTCTGAAAAGAAAAAGTGTGACTGTTGTAAAAGACAGAAGTGGTCAACCATATCAGTGACTGTGGAGGCAGCTTCATTGGACAAGACTAAAGGAATGAGTTGCCCACGGACATATGAAGGGGTTTCAGCCCTGTGGCCTGTGTTATGGTGTATGTGCCTGTGATTATTAGTCCAAGGCAGGTTATACTTGTATAGAACTTGTTTCGGGTTGTCAAATAAGCAGATAGAAGCTTTTCAATTAATGGAAAAGGTAGGAGCTATGCTCAGAGTTTGTTTGTTTGTTTGTTGCTATGTCATTTGAACTTAAATAATTTAAACAATTCGCAATTAATTAATGTTTGTCCGATATGGTGACAAGTCTACAGTAATGTAGATGTCTTTGCTGTCTGGTTTGATTCATCACTTTATTTTATACAGATTTTCCTTTATTTTTACTAATTATTCATAAACTGTTTTAGGTAAACAGGTTGTGTGTGTGTGTGTGTGTGTGTGTGTGTGTGTGTTTCATTTGAAATTTTAGTGTTGTGTGTGCAAAAAATGTATCAAATGTAGCAAGTAGATGATTCCTGTGACATTTCTATTATTTGAATAATACTATTTTCATTCTCACCACTGAAACCTCTTTCTCTTAAACATTACATACTCACAACTACCCTACAGATCATTTAAATAAATGTTCTTTATTTCCTCTTTGTAGTAGGCTTATAAAATCATGGTAAATTTTTTCACCAGGTGCTTTATAGTTTTGATTCTAATGTAAGTGGTATCTTTAAAAATATAATATAATTTTCATTGCTATATAGAAATGGATCTATTTCTGTCTGCTTATGTCATATCTGGAAGTATTGCTAACATCTAATATCAATAGTTCATCTGTAGATTAGACTAGTTTCTAGATTAGTGCACATATAATATAATATCATCAATGATAATTACAAATTTGGTTATTTCTGGAAAATATGGTTTAATTTTTATCCCTTTTTTAACTGAAATAGAATTAACACACCGTGTTTTATTAGTTTCAGGTGTACAATGTAGTGATTCAACAACTCTGTATGTTACGAAGTGCTCATTACGATGTGTCCTTTTCGATTTCCTTTATTCCATTCGTCCCCCCACCCACCTCCCCTCTGGTGACCACCAGTTTGTTTTCTGTATTTAAGAGACTGTTTTTCTGTTTGTCTTCTTCATCTATTCATCTATGGATGGACATGTGGGTTGCTTCCATATCTTGGCTGTTGTAAATAATGCTGCAATAAACATAGGGGTGCCTATATCTTTTTGAATTAGTGTTTTTTGTTTTATTTGGGTAAATCCTCAGTAGTGGAATTACTGGATCATATGATAATTCTATTTTTAATTTTTTGAGGACCCTTCATACTGTCTCCCACAGCGGCTGCACCAGTTTGCATTCCCACCAACAGTGCATGAGGGTGCCTTTTTCTCCACATCCTCACCAACACTTATTGTTTCTTGTGTTTTGATCTTAGCCATTCTGACAGGTGTGCGGTGATATTTCAATGTGGTTTTGATTTGCATGTCTCTGATGATGAGTGATGTTGAATGCCTTTTCATAGGTCTGTGGTCATTTGTATGTCTTTGGGAAAATGTCTATTCAGGTCCTCTGCCCATTTTTAAATTGGATTATTTGTTTGTTTGTTTTTCATGTGTGTGTGTGTGTTTTAATTTTTATTCTTGCCTTACTTCTCTGGCTGTGACCTCAGCATGATTTTGAATAGAATTGGTGATAATGGACAATTTAGTCTTCTTTCTAACCTCAGGAGGAGTATGTTCAATATCCTCATTAGCTGGGATGAGCACTGTAGAATTGTTATGATATACTTGTTTACCATGCTGGCACTCTAAGCTGAAAGGGTCTACAGAGTCACAAGACTGGAAGAGATGGCTGAGAGAATGGCCACTACCCCATATTGAGTGGTGATGGGGATTTCACGGGGTCAGGAAGGATTAAAAAGACTAGCATTGGAGTATGAGGGTCAGAGAGAGTGTTAAACATGGTAGAAGAGAAAGCAGGCAGTGAGAGAGTCAAAGGCAGGGATGGTGGGCACTCTCGCCAGTCCCAGGAGTTGGCAGGAAACCCAGATGCATAGGCAAGAGGTCCTCTACCCGGGCTCAGGACCAAGGACAGGGTGGTGAGAATAAGGGTGGCATTCATGACTTCTGTCCAAGTCAATTCTGATTCTGTCCTGTTTATGTTTTATTATACTAGATGTGAAGTAAAATGGTCATTGGCCTTTCTTTAAAGTTGCCTGTCTGACTTTCCCAGCAGAGGGTGGGAGGAAGTTGAGCCCATGCCCCCAAATGGCAGACAGCTGAGCAAACTTCCCCACAGGCACCAGGGCTGCAGAAACCAGAGACCTATCCTAACTACTGTGAGGAAAGGAGACTGATACATGCATTTTGTTTTCATTAAACCTAATTATTTTATTTTAGGGTTAAATTTTTTTTTCATTTTTGGCAAAATGTGAGGACATTTGGGACCATGCTAATATCTTGTTCTTTCTTGTCCTCTGCACCCATGTCCCTGCTACTTTACTCCTTAGAGGGAACTACAGTGATCAGTTTGTTGTATCTCCTTCCAGATATGTTTCAGTGAATTTGTGTTCATCAATATGGCTATAAAATATATATAGTATTGTTGCTGCTGGTGTGTGTGTGTGTTTAATGCAAATTTGATCACATTCAAGTTATATTTTCCCTTTCCTCCTTTTGGAACAGCAGTTTCTTCAAAAGTGTCTCTTTGAAAACAGTATAAGAACTGCCATGAAATAATCTTCTCTGGAGACTTTGTCAGAGATGATGATGAACGTAAAGATAGAAGATGCTAATGCCATAGAAACTCAGGACTAATCAAATTGAAAATGGCTTAATTTACGGTGGGAACTGTATGGCAGATAAAACAAAACAGCTGCTCCAAATTTCCTCCCTCCCTGTGAACAGCCCACAGGGCACCCGCACACCTTAGTGATGAGGAACTCAAGTGAGGGCTCCGGTTGGCACCAAAATAGCTATTAATTGTCTCTTCTCCTTAAGATCAAGTCTGAATGAAGAGGCTAAATGAGTTTCCTTTCAGCTTGAGAAGCGCTTTTTCAGTGGCAGGAGGACCGCTGCAAAAATGAAGGATGAATGTGTGGTGTGTGTTTTAAGGGCACTGCTTCCAATTATTCTTGTCCCTTTATTGTTGAGAAGCCGTGCCTGTATTAGAAGGATCAGGGACTGAATACTCTTCAGAAATTCATTATATGCAGCAGCCACTTTTTAACCTTTGCCTGTGAGTGATTTTTGAAATGCACTCATGGTGGATGGTTTTTAAATTCTAAAGGTGAATGAAATGGCATTGTCAAAGCAGTAATGTCTATGGTGATGAGAACACTGGTGCCTGGAAATTGAGTTCTCCGAGGGAGGGACATTATGGGAAGAGTGAGAAAGAATTGTGTCTTGATTTCCAATATATTAATTTATTCAAATAGCATCATCTACTTGTATAAAGGAATCATGGGACGTTAGAGTCAAAAAGACCTTAGAGACAATCCAGTTATTGAAATAAATTTTTTAGATGTAATGAGAGAGGTAGACAAACCACACGGACGGTTCAAGGTCACACAGTGGACAGAACAAGAAAAAGCCAGGCTTCCTGGATTGGGATGGGTACTATGGGCTTTCTCTGGAGGAGGCTGCCCTTCTTTTTTTTTTTTTTTTTTTTTTTTTTAATTTTTTTTTTTTCAACGTTTTTTATTTATTTTTGGGACAGAGAGAGACAGAGCATGAACGGGGGAGGGGCAGAGAGAGAGGGAGACACAGAATCGGAAACAGGCTCCAGGCTCCGAGCCATCAGCCCAGAGCCCGACGCGGGGCTCGAACTCACGGACCGCGAGATCGTGACCTGGCTGAAGTCGGAGGCTTAACCGACTGCGCCACCCAGGCGCCCCAGAGGCTGCCCTTCTTAATTTGGTCAATCGACGACCGTGTATTGACTGAAGCATTACAAGAGAGTGAAGTTTGTGAGATGGCACGGGGTGGAGGAAGGGACATTAGTTATGGGGTTAGACACCCGGATTTGAATTCTGAATCTGCCACTTCTGTGATTTTAGGCAAATCCCTTTACTGGCCTCATCTTAGTTTAAACCAGCTTTCCTATTTTACAAGGAAAAGACATTTTGGGGGGGAAGCTGAATGAAATAGTTTCAGGAAAGCGCCAATGCAAGGTCCAACGCACTGTAAGCTCTTGAGAAGTGATTGTTTCCTTCTCTGTTAAACAAGATGTCAAAAAGGAGAAAATAAAACAGAATAAAACCAAACAAAACCCCACAAATAACTCTTACTGGAAATAACTCTTATCTTAGGTTTTCTAAATTTTTCTCCTTTTTCCTTCCTTCCCTAATCTACTAAATTAGGTAAGCAATCATAGCTCTTGGTTTTGCCTCATCTGCAAAGTGATCTTGGGAACGTTGGCTTACCAGGAAAAGCTGCTACGTGTCTAATTTTACATAACGACCCAAGAGATGGTGAAGAGAACTGAGAACTTGTGGTTGGGCCCCAGGTCACTTGGATTCAAGCACTCAACAGGAGAGAAGGCAAAGGTGGCTCCTGATTTTTCAGAACTCCTCTCAGGGCACAGGCAACTCTTTTGAGAATGCAGAAGAACATTCTTGTGTTTTGCCTGAGGGTAATTGTTGGCTGAGGGCAGGGAACAATGGTTCCTGGTTTGGAAACTTGGTGGGATCATCAGAACATCCCCTGATGAATACCAGCTCATACAGGTTTGATGAGCATTTTTAAAGGCTACCCTGACTCCATGTTGGGGCTTCAAGGATAAAGAAACCATGATATCTCACTTCTGGGGAGAATGGTCCCAATCCTTGAAAGACAGGCTGTAAGAAACTAACGTGGAAAATCAATATGAAACAAAGACCTCCATCCCTACTCCAGTGACCCTGACTACAGTGACCAAGGAAATGTAAATGTTTTAAGTCAGAGAAGGGTGCCTGTCTTGAACTCTGTCTTGAAGAAAGGGGTATGATCTCAAGGGAATTCAGTAGAGGGGAAACTCAGACATTCTAGGAACAACAAAAAAAAAAAAAAAAAGAGAGAGAGAGAGAAGGAGATAAAGTCAGGCCATGAGATATGGGAGAAAGTGTTGCTCAGAATGGAGGCTGGAAGCAACGTGTCAGGTAAAGGTAGTGGCAGTAGATGTCTTTTTACAGATTTAAAGGTCTTCCCACTGAGTAAGTAGGGCAGGACCTGGAAGGAAGCTTGAGAAAGTCAAGGGCTGAATTAGGAGGCTGAGGAGGGAGGAGTTCCTTGTCCTGATCCCCTAGTGGATGAACAGCAGGTGGCAGCAGCAATGACAAGGGCTCTCCCTTGGTACTGAAGAGATGTTGCAGATTCTGGGTCTTTTTCTCGTCATTAAACAGAGGCGCAATCATGGACGGGGTTTACAGAAGTTTCAGGAATGAGGGTAGGTAGCATAGGGATGCTGTCCAGGGAGGTCTACCCCCAGCGTGGGGTGGAAAGGGGCCATAGGTAGGGGAGCTGCAGTGGGGAGGGTCCTGCCCTAGTGGCTCTAGCACCTTCTCATAAGCACCACTGCAGGCTCGGAAAAGGCACAAAGTTGCTGGGGTCAGAGTGACAACCAGTAGGGGTGCCAATGACCACTTCCCACCCCCGGACATCCCAGTTCCCTTAGTCTTTCCCTGCCATCCCTGCCCTGAGTGTGCAATTGACCCCCCTGTTAGCATCCTGCTCAAGCACATTTCCCAACACGTTTTCTAGTTTTCTAGCAGTGACTGTGGGGTTTGAATTGCTTCTTCGTACACTTGCATTCAAGGGTTCCACACCTTCCCTCACTTGAGGTCTAGGTAATGTCGTGGTGATTCGAATCTGGCTGACAGGGACGAGAATCCCTAGAGGGAGGAAATGGAAGTGGAGTGGAGAATGAGCCACCCACACTGTCAGTGATATGGAAGGAGATGAACTAAAAAAGAAAACCAGGTCAAAATCTGGGAGAGCTGTAGCAAAGAGACCCAGAATCTGCTTATCACACGGTGCTTAAGAAGCTTTGCAAATTTGTTAGTGGTCTGATTCAGCAGAAATAGTAACTGGTAACAAACTGATAACAATACTCCTAGAGAGTCTGGATGCCACTGTGGGGCAGAAAAGCTCTGTTTGTACAGCCCCTGCTCTCAGAGTCAGAGGGAAAGTTGTTTCACGTGGACACTCATAGGCCAGGTGGGGCAGGTGGAAAGTGCCGGGCACCTTCTGCCAAAAGCCTGAATGCCCCATGCCTGGGACAGCATTGCCTCTTATTGCCTTTCCCTGGTTGACAGCCGGTGGGTACAGCCAGCTCTTGAGCTTCCAATCCCTGCCCTCACTGAAAGTGAACCGGAATGAGTGCCACTCACCTCCTTCCTGTGGATGGGTGCTGGCTCCTGGTACAAGTCCTGATCACTGGCTAGGCGGTAAGGTCAAACCTGTGCCTTCTCACCTCCTGACTTCCCTCCCCCACTCCTGCAGTCTTCTTTTTGGCCCTGGCTCCTTCAAGCTAGTGGATACACGTGGATTCTTCTTGAGCCTTTTCCATTATTTCCCAGCCAGGCTTTTTCTTCTCGCACTGTGGGCTGGAAGACCCTTCCCTCGACCTGATCCTGCCTGCTCTCTGTCTTGCAGAATTAATTGACATTTCTGGCTTGAGGTTTAAGGATGTGGGAGGCTGTGTTTACCTTTAAACATCGAGACAAGTTTTGCTGTTCCAGATAGGGAGAAACTGTCCAACATGTAGGCACATGGTAGCAGAGAAAGCCCAGCATATACTTATGTTTGGAAAGCTCCAGTTATAAAAAACAAACAACTGCCTTTACCTAGAAGGATGTATTGAGAAAGATGATAATGACACTCAGCTAATTCCAGCTTCCCTTATTGTCTTTGTCACTCTGTACTTCTTATTCCATGGTTTTGCTATAATTTCTCATTTGCTTTTGATTTTCCACCACGTTAGTTGCCATTTTGGTTCTGTTTTCCTGTTCCTTGCTCCATTTGAACTATTGTTCTTTTTTATGTATAATTACAGTGTAAGCCAGAAGTCCAGATAATATTAAGCTAGAAAGGCCCTGTTAATATGCATTTGCACCACAAAAAGGAAATGAGCTCATTTGTGTGATAAATGAAAATGTGTTATCTTGCAGAAATAGTGAAACATTAAGGTTATGCAATGTGAAGATTCAATGGCGTTTTCCCAAGTTCAAGGATTGCATTTGGGAACTATATTTCCCCTGGGTTGGAGACGGGTGTTAAGTAGGCAGAGAATTAGAAGCTGATAAAGGAATTACTAATACTACCATTTGTTTTACAAATTTCAATTAAAGGATTTAATACGATGGTTAAACCATAAATTACATTTAGTAAAGCTACGAGACTGGCATTTTCCTTAATTTAATATTCCTGCTTAATGCTAGGAGGCATTAATCCAGGAGGTACTGGGTGGTCTCAAGTTCAAATGAAATCCCTGGTATTTGTGATTTCTGGTTAAACAAGAAATACTGTGCATTAGACTGGAGAGTGGAATGAACTCTTATGTTGTTTTTTAGAATCTGGAATTTAATGCGATTCCATTACCTTTGAAAGATTTAATAGATCTCAGAATGAATCAAATGTTTGGATAAATCACTGCAATTTCTCTTTCATTAGCTTGACAGTTGCCAATGAAGTAGATTTTTACTTTGTTAGCTTTCTAAGCTAATAAAAATAAACATTTAAAGAAAATGAACATCCAGGCACAAATGTGTATACTCAGTGTCACCAAATTATAAAAGCTTAACAAAAATCAGTTTTGTGGAATTCATAGGGAAGATTCCATGATATTTCCAACCAGGTGAAGAGAACCTATCTTGTTCAACCACAAGGTTTAACATAATTTCTCTGGTTTTTCGTATTTTGCATTCACAATCTGTCAAAGGAAGGGCTAACTCCAAGTTAGTGTGTGTGCGTGCGTGTGTGCGTGTGTGTGTGTAAACTTATCCCCAGGTCTAGTTAGCTTGGTTTGTCATTTGAGTTGTCTTCAGTGAAGTGAGTCCCATGGAAAGGTGAAAGCCTTTGAGTCAAATGTTCCATGCTTTCTCTTACCTGAGGTCCAGATAGTATCTTGGTGACTCTAATCTGGCTGATACAAATGAAATGACCAGAAAGAAGAAATGAAGGCAAGGCAGACAGAATGAGCTAACACCAATGATAGTGATGGTAACAATGAAATAGGAAAGAACATCAGGTCAGAATCTGGAAGAGCTTGTCAGACACCCTTGTGTTTCCTGCTTATACATGGGGGTCAGGAGGCTATGAATATTTGTTAGTGGTTTGGTTTGGCAGAAACATGGTAACAATACTTTACCTAAAATTCTTGCACAGATGCCCTGGGTCCTGGGGCCAAGTTCTTTATAGACATTGTGTAGTCTTGGAAGGTTGGCTACTTTCTGCACCCTGGCCTTGTTTCTCTATTTCAGGCACAGTGAACTTTTAAAATTCTTCTCAAGTATCCATCCCCTTCATGCTTTCAGGAAGTCTGCATATCTTGCTTCCTGTGCCTGAATTGCTGCCTATCCCACTCAGCAACATTTGCCTTACTTGCTCTGGCTCATTTTCCAGTTCCCTTTTTCTGGGAAGCCTTCCCCTCCTCAAGGACTGGGTTAGGGATCCTTGTTACTTGTTCTCATAACGCCTATAAACACTCACTACAATTGTAGTTAGTTGCTAACTTATTGAGTTGTTTCTTTAATGTCTGTTTCCCTCCAGAGGCTGGTATGTCCGTGAGAGTAGGGACCATTATGTCTTGTTTACATGCATGTTGCATGTAAGGTGATAAGAAAAAAAAATGCCACCTACATGAGTGCTGAACAAGGAAAAGGCCTGGTGTTATGGGTTGGATTGTGACCTCCTCAAAAGATATGTTAACATCCTAACCCCCCAGTATTTGTGAACGTGACCTTACTTGGAAGTAGGTTCTTTGCATATTTAATCAATTCAAATAAAGTCATTAGGGTGGGTCCTAATTGAATATAATGGAAATTCTTATAAGAAGAGGAAAACACCATGTGAAGTCAAAGACACAGAAGGAGGGGTCCATGTGACCACGGAGACAGAGATTAGAGTAATGCGTCTATGAGTCAATGAACACAAGAAATCAGTGGCCACCACCAGAAGCAGGGAGAACACAAGGAAGGCTTCTACCCAGAGTTTAAGAGGAGCATGTTCTGCAGACACCTTGATTTCAGACTTACAGCCTATTGAACTGTGAAAGAGTAAATTACTGTTACTTTAAGCGCCGCCCCCCCCCCCCCAATTATGGTACTTGCATGGCAGGTATTAGGAAACTAACACTTCCAGCATTTGGAACTCGTACAAAGGTACAACTGAACTAGCAGCAAGTGACCCTGACTTCTGTGATGATGGGCAGTGGTACTCAAGACCAAGTTTGCTTTTAGAATTTAGGATTAGATTGACCTGGCAGGTGAGGCATGAAGTAGGCAAAGCTGAAGAGAGAGAAGAGTTTCAGGGGCTTGGCATCCATGAGAACAGCTAATAGTAATGGTTAACATTTAGTGAGTAATTATATCTACCAACATCATCGAAGGTCTATACAAACATGATTTTATTTATTCCCGTAAATAAATTATGAGACAGAGCCTATTATCTTTATTTGTGGATACAGAGAATGGGGAATAGTAAGGTTGAGATTTAGTAGGGTCTTGATTTGAACCCAGGCAAATATGAAGACAGACAGCAGTGAAAGACATCGCGAAAAACACCACTTGACGTAGAGCTATTTAGCTCCTCAAAATATTTATTAAGGATCCATATGGGTCAAACTGTTTCACAGCCTGCTGCCGTGCACTGAGATTAAGCTGATTTCAGAGGTGTTATTGACATACAGGTATATGCTTTCTATTTTTAAGCTTGTTTTGACAATAGTGTCAATCAGTCTACATGTTTCATAACCCCTGCGGCAATGTGGTGTGATATTGTCATCATATTCACAATCTTGGTTTTACATCCACCTCATTAAAACCCAGAAGTACTTAGGACATTCTGGTGCCGACTCTTCCCTCTCTTACAGGTGCTCCTTCTGCTTCCAAAGTAGGTCAACCAATAGCCCAGGCTCAGACAAGGAGAATATGCAGAGGAATCAAATTCTGGAAGGAATCCTGATGGAGAAAGAGATCATTAATTCTCCCTCTAGAGAGAACTTCATCTCTCAGAGACGAAATCTATTCTTGAAATTCCCACGAGAAAGAGAATCCACTGAGTCTCCGAGTGTAGCACGTGAGATGGTGGAAGCAGGGCAGGTAGTCGGAAAGTCTGGGCTTCATACCGTGCCCTTCCACTTTATCCCCCTGGCTTACTGAGGCTGCCTGTCCTCGTCTGGGAAATGGAGGTAACACTGGCTTACCTGCCACATAGTTTTTTGAGAGATGAAAAGGAGAACATGGAGAGGATGGTGTTTCTTCATTCAGGAAAATTCCACTGAAAAAGTTCTATTGGGAAGGAGCATCATTTCTTTCCTTTTAGGTAGGTGAACATTTTTATTGTTGTGTCCCAAGGATCTTTCCTTTTGCTTGTACAGATTTTTCCGTTTCTTCTTTTTCCTTCCTTCCTTCCTTCCTTCCTTCCTTCCTTCCTTCCTTTCTCTTTTCTTTTCTTTTCTTTTCTTTTCTTTTCTTTTCTTTTCTTTTCTCCTTCCTCTTCTTCTTCTTCTACACCAATCATTTCTACAGTCTCTTGAATCTTTTTCACTTTTTCACTTGCTGTATTCCAGGCAGAGGTTCAAATTGCACAGAGGGTCCATATTGTGGTGCACACACTGCGTGAGTCATACATGTATACACTGAAAGAAATGCTGTTTACAGAAACTTTATGTGCTTTTTATTCTAAGTGATTCACTAGATCCATAGACCAATTTTGGTAGTTTTGGACATGACTGTAATTTGCACAGCTAATTTTTTCTTCTCTAGATGTACTGTTGGACTTTCCTTTTCCTTTAACTTGACTTTGGCAATTTTTTTTTGTTGTTAAGATCATCTCAACTACTAATGCCATTATTCCAAAACATGGGCAGTCCTCTCAAAATACTGTGATGTTTGCCCTTAAGAAAGTGTTCCTTATTCAAATCACAAGTTTAAGTATTATGATCATTGATCTCGAGCGTGTTACAGAGATGTCAACACATGAGTACTAACAACTGATGGTAATAATAATAATAATAATAAATAATAATAAATAAATAAAATAATAAATAATAATAATTATTTAAATAATTAAATAAATAAATAAATAATAATAATAAAAAAATAATAAATAAATAAATAAAAATAAAAATCAAAATCAGTGCCAGTTCAGCTCAGGTCATCTCACGTGCCAGGCACTGGGCTCTTTTTTACATTTATCATAGGCATCCTCCAAAGAATCCTGCCAAGTGGGCATGACTGTTGTTATTCTGCAGAGGCGAAAGTTGCAGTTTTCATAAATTAAATTGCAGAAAGACAAGTCAAGCAACGTAGGTCTAGGGACCCAACAACCAGTGCTTTATCCTGTGTATTAAGGATGTGCACAACCACATTCTAGGGATGATATGGGCTGTTACGGACTGAGCAGGACTGGTTTTGGAACCTTGATGGAATCAGGACACCAGAACACTATAGAGTCTTTTCCCTACTATCTGTAAAAATCTGCTTCTTTGCCCTTTACAGTAGCTGTTACATCCACCTGCTCACAATGAATTTTTTAATCACCTCTGGTGATGTGATTCTGACGCCTGAAGTATTTTGTCCTGGCCACGATGGGGAATCTTCATTGTTACAACATCTGTTCACCCCCTTCCTCCTGGCAAACTCTGAGGCAGAGGATTCGCTGGAGGGCTTTTAGCAACGTCTCCCTTTTCTGGGCATGCGGAAAGTTGGCCATCTGGCATTGGTCATGGAATCGCCTTCACTGACCTCTTGCATTTAATTTCCTGGACTGAGGGCTCACCCTTACCCACTGTATTTACTATGGTGATTTTTGGCCTCTCCTTACATAGGCGGTTAAGAAATTATAATTCCTCCAGGAGGGACTAAGGCTGTGCTTTCTAGCAAGACAAAGAATATATCCCACTGTAATAGGACTATGGTTTTCTAAAAGACAGTTTTATTACTTGCACTTACTGTAGTATCAAGTTTCTTTGGATTTACTTATCATAATAGGACACGACCATCTGAATTATAGTCTACAAAAGTGTAGGTAAGAAATCTCCCTGTGGTCACCTCCTCCACCTTCCTGGAAGCTCAGCATTTTGAGCTGGACCAATTAGAAAGATGTAATTGCATCTTGAGCCAAGGGGTTGGCTTTTTACGATGGTTGACTTTTAGCCAGTCTGGCGTCTGTTGCTCTCTTCACTTTTGATTCCTTGAATTTCCTCCTCCATAGTATTTTAAGATTTAAGTGTCCAGATGGATACTAAATTCTTTTCTCACACCTGGCTTCCTGAGCAAGCAATGAGGTTTTGCTTTTTCAGCAGGCACGAACCATGTCTCTTGGCCTGCTTTTCGTAACACACGACACTTTTTCCCCCTCCTTGGCTTTAATGGTCTCATTAAGGGTCTTAGAAATGGGGGCTCTCAAATATCATTTATCCAAGTACCATCAAGGTTTCAGTGGGAAAGGGACTGAGAGAAATAGAAAAATAGTCACAGATTTCTATTCATCTCCAGCCAGCTTGTCATGCTGCCCTTTGAAAGATGGCTTCATAATTAATATGGGCAATGGACAGGCCAGCAGTACCACTGGCTGCCCGGGCAAGCCACTCAATGCTTTTTTACTGCTAATAAGACATAACTATGGCTAATAGTAGCGTTTGCAGAGTGTATTAATGAAACACAATTTCTGAGTGTGATACGAATTTTATCTAATTAGTAGCTTTTAAAAAGCCTTCAGACATGTTTCCAAAGGGAATTGGATGCACTGAAAAGGGATTCAGGAGCCAGAGACCCTAAATGGCTCAATACTCTGCAGACAGTGTGAGGTCAGTTTCCTAGGCGGCTCAAGAGAGCCCTGTTCCAGGAAACTTGATTGAGCATAAAAGTTCTCTGATATTTTTCCTTCAGTAGCACAATACCTTGGACTCCTTACTACTTCTTTCAACCGATGAGCCAGAAAAACAACAAACAAAACCAAGTTAGACCTTTTCTTCAGCTTGAGGTACTCATCATTCCTGACACTTTCTCATGGTATGGCAGATCACACAATCTGAAAAGAGCATATAATGCCAAACATGGAAGAGGCTTGCAACTCTAACCAGAGCCTAGAGTTGCTAATGCCTCTCAGTGACCTACAGGCTCTTTAGTTAAAAGTCCAACACACCTTTTAGCCAATTTGCTTTTCTTCCCTTTTCCTTCTTCCTCTTTCTGCTCTCTGCCCTCCTTTTGTCTCTTGGTTAGTTTGCTTCTTCTTTTCTCCATACCTGTTTCTGTGTGTGTATGAATCTCAGACATTGATAATTGAGTTAGTCATATTTTTCAGTTCACGATTCATTAGCACACAACTTCTTTTCTTTGTTTGGTTGTTTTCTCCTTCAGTGCCCCTCTTCAAGTTCATGTCTATTTCTCCCATAGACGGACACTCAAGGGCATTTAATGTCTCTACTTAGATAGGTCATCAGTGAAAATCATAAAATTTAGTTTGGCAAGTGCGTCTTTTTAACTTATGTAAGTGGTGTTGTGTGACAGAACTCATTTTACTTCATTTATTTAATCAATTCTATTGTTAAAAAGTTTCAATATTGTTGGTGTTTGTAAATCTCTAGCTTATTCTATACATCATCTATCAAATACTTGTCTCACATTTTACTTATTCATTCCTCTGTTGATGGCTTCAGACTTGTTACCATAAGCAATATTTTTTTAATGTTTTATTTATTTATTTTGGGAGAGAGAGAGAGAGAGAGAGTGTGAGCAAGGGAGTGGCAGAGAGAGTAAGAGAGAGAATTCCAAGCAGGCTCTGTGCTGCCAGCCCATAGCCCAATGTGAAGACAGTACTCACAAACCTTGAGATTGTGACCTGAAATGAAATTAAGAGTTGGATGCTTAACTGACAGAGCCACCCAGGAGCCCCCAGCAATATTTAGTGAACATCCTTATACATGCCTCCTTACATTCCCAGGTGAGAGTTTTCCTATTATGGAGTAAGATGACTAAGGTTGTAGATATGAATATCTTTAATTTTGCCAAAATATCTTTAATCTTCCCCTCAAAAAATGTCTTCTCCACTAGCAATGCATAGTGGTTCTTACTTATCTACATTTTTGCTATTGCTTGGTATTATTGGAGCATTGAGTCAAAGTTCAGAATCTTACTGTCTAAGTCAGGACCAAGTGAGTATGAGACTCCTTGGATGAGTCCTTTAAGTATGATTCTTTGAATAAAATTTCTCTTGATCTGCAAAATTAAAGAAACAAGTTATTTGTCCCCCACATACCCAACATTCAGGATGGAACAGGCATAGGATGATGTCTGTAGACATGACTATTTAGAAAGCAGGACAATAGGAGACACTAATTGTCACCAGATCATAGTAATTGTGAAATATATGCAGGAGGTTCCCTTTTTTAGAACTTAGTTATACTTCTGCAAAAGAGTTATTCATTATTATTCTTCATGGTTTTGGCTACACTCTCTGGGTTCTGGGTTTCACTCTCTGAGTCATGCGTTCATTTTTATAAAGGTACCTTGTGTTTGTAGCTGAGTAGTGTTCTCCGAATGCTTCCTGGTTGTAGATTTTGGGGACCCAGAGGCGTATTTTCATTTTGTGCTGTTTCTGTCCCTTTCAGTCCAAGTTGTAGATGTTTCTGAATATAGCATTCTCTTAAAAACCTCGTGGGTCTCCTGTGCATATTTTTGGAGTTCAGGCCATTAGACAAAAGCATACTAACAAATCTTTTCAAGATAAGCCCTTTATTACTTCGGGCTTCTATTGAGGAACAACGCTCTTAAGCTTTTAGAAGCTCTGTTGTTTGATTTAAAGGACCTGTGAGTCACACTCTTAAAACCTTAAAGAGCTTTTTTGTCCTACTGAATGACACTCTGAGGCACCACCTTTGATATTTTTATTGATATTTCTTTGATACTTCTCACTCCCTCAGCTTCATGTTTAAACCCTATTTTCTTGAGAGTGTCCTTGGTTTGATCTTTGCTCAGAGCTATTTCCTAAATTTAGGATTGCTGGCCATCCGGTGGGGCTGGGAACCTTTGAAACTAGCAAGTTCTGGTTCTTTCTGTGTGTAATGGTCCTTTCTTCAACTTATCACTGTCCTCTCAGATTTTACTCGAAGCAGCATTTCTGTGGCATTTTCATGACTCTGGCTGGAAATCTCCTTACCTAGATCATCATCCAATCCACGAAGTATATTTTTAACTTCCACATTACTTCTGGTTACTGTTGCTAAACTTTCTGTCAGGACATAATGAGGGTCTCCTTTCCTCCAGTTTCCAGTAAGAATTTCCTCATTTTCTTTTAAGCCCCCACCGGCAACCTCCCTAAAGTCCAAAATTTTACTAATGGTCCAATTAGACAAGTTAGACTTGTCTGGTTGCTGCCCACTGCCTGGGCCGTATATAGGCTTTTGTTATGGCACATCTTCCTTTTGGTGCCAAGATCTGTATTAGTTATCGCTCACTACGTTACAAATCACCCTAAAACTTAGTAGCTGAAACAACAAACATTATCGCACATTCTCACACCTGGGAATCTGGCAGCAGCTTTTGCAAGATGTTTACCGGGGTGTCTCACAAGGTTGCAGGTAACCTGCTGGCCAGGGTTGCAGTAATTTCACAGCTCGGAAAACTTGATGATAGGCGCATGCACATCATTGTTGGTAAGCCTCAGTTCCTCACTGGCTAGTGGCTGCAGGTTTGTTGAGACCTTGTCTTGCAAATCTCTCTGGAGGACTGTTCACAACGTGGCCGCCTGCTTTCCCCAGAGCAAGACATGAAGGAGAAAGGGAAAAAAAGAGGGAGGCAACTCAAGATGAAAGTCATCGTCATTAACAACCTAACCTTGGAAATATTTTGTTTTCTATGCCATAGGCAATTGGTTACACAGACCGGATCTGAGCCGGTGTGGGAGAGGACGATGCAAGAATGTGAACGCCAGGAGGCACGTATGATTGGGAGCCATCCTGGAGTATGACTACCGAAATGACTTCATTTTCTCAACACTATTGTTAAACAATTCATGTTTCCCCCCCATTGATTTTTAGTTATTATCCCCAGCATATGTTACATTCATAATTAGAAATGGGCTAATTTCTGGCGTTTTAATTTTATTCCATTTGTCTCTTTTTATTACTTGTGATCTCTCGGTGTGCTATAATTTGTGACCTTTCAATAATTTGTCTTATCACATGGAAGGGCATGAAGGAAGGAAATGGTTAAGAAGTAGGTCTAAAGTCTATTCTCGCCCATGGGGATTCCCCTGGGAAAGAAAGAAGGCCTAGACTGAGTAGAATCTTCATGTAAATATGCTAATGACATATGTGATAAACGACTAATGTTTTTTGCTAATGGGAGAGTTTAGCAGTACATCCTGTTTTCTAGGATTATTCAAGCAACGTAAGTAGACCTGAGATCTATGGATCCATGGGACACACCTTCCTGGAAAATGTCACATAAATTGTGTAAGTCTCCAACTACCAGATGAGCAGATATTTCCTACCAACTTGGCAAGTAGGTAATCAAATTTTGAGGCTTCTTTTTATTCCGTTTAGTTGTTTTTTATACCAAGAATACTTTATTGGTGGTGTTGTCCACTGGAGACACATAGTATCTGTTTGTTTTTGGTCATGTTGAAGTCTTTGGTGATGAGTGAATCAATGCTTAGGTCAATCAATTTCTTAGGGGTTGCAAAATGGTAGAATTCTAATTCTATCACTCCTTCTTCATTTTTTCATGCTTCTATAAAAAGAAAAGTCCCGGGGCACCCGGGTGGCTCAGTTGGTTAAGCATCCTACTTTGGCTCAGGTCATGATCTCCCGGTTTGTGGGTTCAGGCCCTGTGTTGGGCTCTGTGATGACAGCTCGGAGCCTGGAGCCTGCTTTGGATTCAGTGTCTCCCTCTCTCTCTGCCCCTCCCCCACTCATGCTCTCTCTCTGTCTCTCAAAAATGAATAAACATTAAAAAAACTTAAAAAAAAATTCCCTTCCTTTACTATTCAATAATCCATTGGTATAGTTCTTATATGAAAGGCACGATAAATACATTAGCCTTTCCCTTTATTAATTAGTTTTCAGAATGACTTGGTTTGGGGAACCAGGATGGCTCAGTTGGTTAAGCATCCGATTCTTGACTTCTGCTCAGATCATGATCTCACGGTTCATGAGACTGAACTCGGTGTTGGTCTCTGCACTGATAGTGCAAAGCCTGCTTGGGATTCTCTCCCTCCCTCTTTCTCTCTCTCTCTGTCTCTCTCAAAATAAATAAACTTAAAAAAATAAAATGACTTGGTTTGCTATCATCCTTTAAATTTCACTTATTATTATTATCTTGCAGTATTATTATGAAGTCATGGATTTAAACATATTTTGATCAATTGTGGGTATTATCCTTATTGATAATGAAGTTATACCATATTTGATATAACTCATCAATTTGGCTTTTGAGTCCTTTAGACGTGATTCTAAAATTCTTTGACGGTTCCCTTTTTATTGGCTACAACAAAATGTTCTATGCTTATCTTGTATATTTCTGCTCCAGACTGGAAATTAGCTATTTCTTGAGGATATCTAATTTCTATTACAGAGAAATGGTGTTTAGAACTCATAATCTGAGTGCTAAGGTTTTTTATTGCTACTGGGTTTCTCCACGGACTTGCCAACAAAATATGTTGCCAGACTTCTGAGAAAACATTTCTTTCTTTTGATAAATGGTGTCTTGGGCTAATTTTAGTTTATGTTTCTTTTAATATGAGTAAGCTTGAACATTTCTTATGTCCAAAGACATTTCCTTTTTCCTTGAATAGTCTGTTCATTTCAGTAGCCCATTTTAAAATAATATTTTTGGACTTTTTCTTCTCTGGTGTAAAAGTTTTTCATACTAGCAGTTCTCAAAGTATAACCTAGGGAGCCTGGGGGTTCCCCAAGACTACGTCAGGCAGTGTATGAAGTAAAAAGAATTTTCAGAATACCAAGATATTGTTTGCTTTTTCACTGTCATTATCTTATGAGTATACGGTGGAATTTTCTACAGGCCACATGACATGTGAAATTGCAATAGGAAGAATGCAGAAACAACCATCTATTAAGCTAGGCATTTTTAAAAATTGCAGAAATGTGAGGCAATGGCAATCTTCCTGCACTTTTTTTCTGTTTCAATTTTTGTGTAATCAAGATTATCAATCTTTTTTTGAATTTTATAGGACATCAGACTTTTTGCCAGTAACACTGGATACAAAAAGATAACTAAGAAATATTTTTAACTCCTGGGGAAAAGAATTTTGAATTAGTGCTGTACATCATATTAAGGGATCAGTGTGTGAAAAAAATCTTCAGATCCTGAAGACCTCAGGAAGCCTGGCATGAAAAGATCTTTCTAAAAGCCATCTGGATGGGCGTGGTGGGGAGAGCTATGATATCAATGCCCTTGCTAAATTAAAGTGGGCAGAACAGTGCATAGGGCACAGGTGAGGGGAGGTGGTCTGGGGCATGAACACCTCCCTCTTCATGGGCAGTAGGCTATGCTAAGTTTTTGGCATGGATTTTGGTAGTTACATCATGCTGTTGATCCACACTCGCATTTATTTTTTCTTTCTGTGATGTCCTATCAACGATCTATTACCTACTCTCTACTTAAGCAGATTTTCTTTTTCTTTTTCTTTTTTTGGCAAGGGAGGAGTATTAAGTACAGTACATTTTATTTTTAAAAATGACATATTTAACCTTTTGGATATCTGAGGAAACTCAGTTTGGCCAGTATTGGCCTCACACTTGTCCTGAAGACCAGTCTTCTCTACTCTTAACACCATGAGGGTAATTATACGGGAACAAGTAGAGACCTTGACTGCTTTTGTGTCTGTCCTAGTGAACACAGTGTAGCTCATACTGTAATTCCACGCTCTTAACTCTGGAGCCACCTCCCTAAACTTTAAAAAGAACCATACAGAGAGACCACTGCTGTGAAAATATTAGATTGCTTCTGAAAACCTACTTCTCCTGGACCTGATCCCTGCGAGGTTAGCTTCATTCTTATGGAAACTAGCAGTTACACATTAAAGATTTTCAGCAGTCCCAAGCTGAGGATGCATCCGGTAGCAGCACTGTGGGGAACACAAATAAAAACAGTCATCAGTTACTGTAGTAATCAAACATTATTGTGCGAAAGCTTGGGAACAGCCTTGGGAACCCAAGCGTATGGGCTTCAGGATGCATTCCACAGCTGTGCCCTCAATTCTCATCATCTCTTTCCCCGTGGCTTAGGAGAGAACAAACTAATCTGGGCACCAGGCTGTCATCTTCATTACCTAGGAGATAAACTGATCCTCTAAGGATTTCTTCCCCTCCAGCCACTGGTCCTCCCCTGCAGTTTAATTTGCATTTGTATTACTCATATGGTTGTTATTTATAAAGTGGCAGAGATTAGGTTTCTGGGTAAAGTTGGATTTGGTGCTGAAGTACATAACTACTTTTCAAAAATGAAATTTCTTAAGCCCCCCTCTCCCCCCCAAAAGAGGGATTATTCCTAGAAAGATGCTGACTTGGTTTTAGGATGGAATGTTCTCCCTGCACAATTCTGACTGTGGTCAGTACTCTCCAGTCCTTGGGTACTGGTACTCCATGAAGCTCGAAACATCATTTTGGAGGTACAAAATGATTTTAAGTGAGCAAGTATTTCAAGAGCTCTCTGTTTTTATTAAAGTAGAAGAGGAAGTTTTGAAATCTGGCTAGTTGGCAGCTTCAGAGGAGAAGGATTTTGGCCAAGTCAACCAGTGAGATCTTGTCTTTAGATTCGTGCCACCCAGCATTGCCCAAACTGAGAGATAGATTTGCAAATATCAGATCTCGATGTGTTAATTTACAGCAGGAGATTCTCTTTTACGGATTCTTGAAGACTTAAGTCCATTATCCTGAGCACTGTTTTCTACAATGCTATCTAGATGAACTGGATTCCAAGTGTAAGGATTGGGCCACTCGTGCAGGATATGGGCAAGGAACAGAAGAGTTCTCTTTCACAGTCAGGGAGTCTTTGTCCCTCTTTATGGCACCGTGGAAGCAGCACTCACCTGTGCTTACATTCTGGCTTTCCTTCATCTAACCTTCACTTCCACATAGATGCCACAGGTATTTTGCAACTCCAGAGAATGTTTTTCAGCTTTTCGTCAGCAACACCACACTCATGTCCTTCTAGGTTTTTATCCTTAGAGGTAGAAAGTCCATAGTTAAGTGCTCACATAAGGAAATCTAGTTGGCCTAATTCTAACACATGCTACCTAGAGGCTTTGGGTTCATACCTTTCTGAATTGTAGTTTCCATATCTATAAATGGATATCACATGAGTATCTTATCTCATGGGGCTGTACTGGCATCAAAAGAAGTAGTTCTTGTGAAGTGCTAATGATGTGTGGTATGCAGACTTCATGGTGGCCCCAATTATTTATCTTTTTATGTAGCCCCCTTGATAGTCAGTAGGGCTGATAGATGCAAACTCTAGGATATTATGGACATGGTGGAATATGATTTCTGAGGCTAGATCATAAAAAACATTGTGTTTTCCATCTTGCCTTCTTGGGTCACTTGCTCAGGAGGAAGTCAGAGGACACTCGAGTAACCCTTGTGGAGAGGTCCAAGTATGGGAAACAGTAGTGCCTGCTGATAGCTACGCCAGGGAGCCATTTTGGAAATGGATGCCTGCAACGTCACGAGAAACCCTGAGCAGAATCACCTAAATAAGTCCTTCCTGAATTTGTGATCCACAGATACTATGCAATAATAACAGTTTGTTGTGTTAAGTGGCAGAGATTTGGGGTAATTTGTTATGTAACAATGGATAACCAATACAGTATAAAGGTACTCAATAAATCATAGAAATTATTATTACAGTCTAGTCAATTAGATTATAGTTTCTGGTCTTGTTTTAATGTGGGAGAAATGCCAAAATGATCAGAGACACCTGTTAAGCCATTTTAGTGTGGGCCATTTCTCTACGGGGCTAATTTGTCTTTCAGGATGCAATAGTGATTTTCATTAGCTTCACTTATCTTGTGGTACCTTAAAATAGTTATTTGAATACTGGATACACCTTTTAATTATACTAGACAAATCAGATTGGCCAACAGCTTCAGGATAAGAAATGTTTTAGGATGAATACAAAAGACACCAGAAATAGAACATTCAGTGTAAAGCCCTCTGTTTCTCATCGAACATTCTAAGGTTAGGTTCTCAAAATGGGTCATGATTCTGAGACTAGGATATAAGAAACTGAAATAAATGAAGATAAAGGAGAACCTTATTGATTTATATTTCAATTAATAGTTAAACTTTTATGGTCATTTGGGAAATTGTTTTATCTCTGAGGTGTAACTTTTTTTTTTTTTTTTGAGAGAGTGCTTGTGCAGGAACAGGGAAGGGTTAGAGGGAGAGGGAGAGACAGAATCTTAAGCAGCCTCCCTGCCCAGAATGCAGCCCAATGCAGGGCTCTATCTCATGAACCGTGAGATCATGACCTGAGTCCAAATCAAGAGTGGGATGCTTAACCAACCGAGCCACCCAGGCACCCCTAGGTTTGCAATATTAAGTGGAAAGGCAAAAAAACATCAGCCACAAATAAATGAAAGGAAATATTGCCTACCTTGGGAGACTGGACTATAGAGGAAACTAGCCCTTAGAGTGTCTTCTAGCTATAACTTTATGTTCCTCCAGCCTAACCAGTGGGGACATTCATACAAAAGATTCATACAAAAGCTGAAGTCGTGGTAGAGCACACAATCGTGGTGGGATAGTCAGTGGTCTTGAGGCAGGAAAACTAGGTTCATATTCTAATTCACCTTTTCCCCAACTATGTGGTTTTGAGGAAACTAACTTCTGTATGAGCTTTCTTGTATGAAAATGGAGTACTGATTACGTCACAAATCCTTAGGTTTAAATAATGGGGTATATGTGATTGTGTATATTCAGTGCATGACCTGGCATGGAAACATGGTAAAAACTGAATCTGAAGGCGAATGAAGAGAGAAGTGAACTTGCAAAGGGAATGAGCTTGTGCACACTCTTGTCTTTTGAGTGAAAGATTTTTTGTGAGTTTCTTACCAGGGAACGTGAAGAAACTTTGCCAGGTTTCCTCGCGTCCGTATTGGTTCCATGGAGTTTGGTTTTATCTCCACTTAGAAGTACCAGTTGTCCTGCATTTTGCAATAATATCTTTACCGGCCTCTGGCATCTGCTAGGTTATGAAGTTCTTTTGGGGAAAGAGACTACATCTTATTTATTTATTATTATTTTTAAAAATTTCTCAAGACTTGGCACATAATAGGGTCTTCATAATTATTTGATGAGGAAGTAAATGTCATAGATTTTTAAACCAAACTCTTATTCTTGGAACCATGGACACTACTATGAAGTTTCTCCAGTCCAGAGGGCAGGCACCAGTTGTTAATTTAAAAAAGAAAGAAGGAAAGGAAACAGGTGGTAGGTGAAAAGAATGTGATGGTTTCTGTAGAAACACATCACTGTTCTTAGTGACCCTGAACTGAGTCTAATTATGTGGGATTTAATCAATGCAGATGAATAAGCCCTTAGATAAAACCCTCAAAGCCTTGTGCTTGCATGAACTGTCATAAGGATTTTTTAAATAAGTGTGCAGATTGCCCAAGGAAAGGGACTTCCCCCAATAATTAACCTACGCTCCGGATTTTGTTGGCATGAACACTTTGCAGCGGTTAATGTATATGAAATTTTTTAGGCTGGGGGAGGGGGGTGATACGAGATCAGAAGAGAAGGCACCGGCTTGCAGGGATGTGATCAATGACAGACATGGAGAGTCAGATGGGGAAACAGGTGCATCTGCAACCCACATAACTTGGTAATGAAATGTGGACTATCTTAACTGCTTCAATAGGATGTTGCAAGATGCCAGAGAATCATTTAATTCATTAAAAAAGTAAAGTGCGTCAATGACAAAACCTTTTCCCTTGCAGAAGTAACTGAAAAGGGCCAAGGTTAAAATATTAATGAAAACATACATTGTATCTTCAATAAATAGTAAAGTGGCATTGCGTTCAGCATTATTTACTGAGGAAGTGATCCTGGGAACACGGCTGTCAGCAAAGTGAAGGGACCTGGGGGGGAACAATCTACTCTTTGAGTTCCTTCTCCCAAAGGTTTTATTTTAAAATAAACGCTAGTTCTTCGAAATGCTCTCCCAAACTATTTTCCAGGCTCAAAGAAGTTTGGAGAATATTTAGCACTAAAACTATCCTTTTAGAGAGACCCAATGGATCTTTCTTTACTGTCAGATGGATTTTTAAAAACATAATCATTATAAAAGCAAAACAGGCTCATTCTAGGACAAACACACTCACAAAGGATTTCTTCCCAGTTGCCAAATTCTACTCAAGAATAGAATATAGCTGGAAAGAGCCACATCGTTTCTTCATATTCCACATATAGACCCAGATAGTTTGGTTCAGGAGTCAGTCAACCTGTAGCAAATTCTGGCCCCTCCACTAATGAACGATGAGACTTTCGGTAAGTTGGAAGGTACTTAACATCTCTGTAACTCAGTTCCTGAAGAGTGAAATTGGGAAAATAACAATACCGACTTTATGGAGTGTTAAAGGCTTAAATGAAATAATACAGGTAAAATTTTCTCCTAAACCTTAACACTTAATGGATCTATTTCTACGGCACTATGTGTAGATGTGTCTTATTGTTTTTGACAGTTGTGTAGAATTTAATTTTATGACATATAAAAGTTTAACTAGTGAATTTTTAAAATATAATTTAGAGTAGAATCGTTTTTTTTCCAAAGCATGGCATGAAACTCAGCAGAAAAGAAATGATTTAACTGCATACAAATGAACATTTATGAACAGGAACAAACCTCGTGGTCAATGTTAGAAGACAAATGACAAAATAGGAAGAAAATTAGAATTCATAGGAAAAAACCTAACTTCTTTAAAATATAAAGAACTTTTCCAAATATATAGGACATTAACCCAATAGGAAAATGACAAAGACTAAGTACTTCTGCAATAAACACACACCCACTACTCATTTGCAAATGACAACCATGAGACTGTCCCTTTCCCATAAAATTTGCAAATATTAGGAGGCTCTTAATACACAGGGTGGGAATATTAAGAAAATGGGAATATTAATGCACTTTTTGGGGATGCAAGATAATTTTTGTTGGAGTGCAAAATTTGAATTTGAATTAAAGCTTAAAAAGTGAGTGTGCCATTCGAACCAGGAATTTCTCTCCTTAGATGCTACTCCTCTACTGATATGCTTGTGCACAGGCAGAAAGACTTATGGGTAGGCCCGCTGCAGCATTTTTTTTTTTTTTTGTGCTCCTAAAGAACTGGACACAGAACATGTAAGGTTCTGCAAAGTCTGTCACTCACCAGCTCTTTTCCACTGGCTCCCCAAAAGATGGGGGTGCAGGGGCATGGAACCCTGAGAACTCTCAGACACTGCTCTCCTGAGAAGCAGAAACCTGAAGAGGTTTGCAGAGGGGTGGAAGCCTTCAAAACCTTCCTGCTCCCAGGACACAGGCATTGCTTCTGTGGGAGCAAGGGAAGCCAAAGTTGGCTACCTGGGGGATGGACAAGAAGCTCTCCTGCCATGGGGAAGTGAGGGAGGGGCAGGAACACTGAGAAAGCTCTACCCACAAGGCCCTGGTGCCCTTGGACTACAGGGATCCCCAGCCCCCACCAGGAACCCAGCATCTCGTGTCACCAGCACTAATAAGCTCCTGCCAGGCAGCAGCAGAGACAAGAGAGAGCCACCCTGGTAGGCAGGCAGGCCGGGATCCCTGAAGAGGCAGCAGGAGCCTGCAGCAAAACCTGGAGCACCCTGAGAGCTGCACCAAGTGCCAGGTAGCAGCCAGAGGAATTCGAATGTATGGATCGCAGAAGATAACCTAGCGTCAAAAAACCTAAGCTCTGCTCAACTTCTCACCAGACTGACTCAATCCCTACCCCCGCAGACTGGAAAGAACCAAGGAACTTTGCAGATAGGCTGACGGAAATCATCCAAACTGAAACTCAACGAGAAACAAGAGTAAAGAAAAAAGAACAAGGGCTCTCCCTGAATGTTGGCTTGGGATCTAAGAATTTAAGACGATTTTATTAAATCATATGCTTGATAAATAATTCTACCTTGGCGTTATTCCCTGATTTTTTTTTGGAGCTATCTTCACATTAATGATGGCATCAGATGGGGATGTCTAGTGGATGAGTTCCTAACACACAACGGGGGGAATTGCAAATTCCCACTATGACGAAGACATTAGAAGTTCCTTCAATGCAAGACAGAACCCAACACAATGAATTGAACAAAAAAGTTTGGTAACTTTTACCTCTAGTCTCTGCTGTGACTGGGCTCCACAGCAAGGAAACAATGGTTTCTCACCAGTTGTGAGTCTATTTATACCATTTCCTGTTGGAACTTTATCGTTCCAATAAATCTACCCGACGCAGAGAATATGCATACAATCTTCTATATAGCCAGTTTCCTTTATTAAATCATTTGTTCTAGAATCTATAACCATGTTTGCCTTTGTTTCCCCTAAATACTTGGCAGGAAACAAGAGATCACTCCTACTCTGAGTCATGAAACTAAAGTAGAAAGAGGTTGTAAATATTTTATGTTGAAGAGAGACAGAGGGGGAAAAATCCCTTAATTTGTTGTCTTTGACTAAACTATGAGACTGCTCAATTTTTTAGGTTAGCAACTTATGTTTCCCTGGGTCAATGACTACTTGCAGAAAAGAGTAAGTCTATATCTGCTCAAGGAACAGATCTGATCTGAATACCAGAATACCACTGATACATGGAGAGATATTGGTCTCCTGTTTATAGTTGATATTTCCACATTAAGATGAAAACAGCTGCCAATTCAAAATTGCAGCCCTCAAGCAAAGCCCGACGGCATTATAAAAACGCATATACTCCTGCCACTTTCCAGCTGTCAGCTTTGAGGCTCACCTTTCTTCTTGCATTTTATTATAAATGTTTTGACCAGGATTTATAATGTGGAAGCAGGAGTTCACCTGTTCCCTGTCACAAGGCACCACACTGATTGAGAAGACAGAGGGAAATCAGAGCTGAAGCTTGGTCCCTGAAGAACCATTTTGCCTGGAAAGGATCCAAACCCATCCTTTCTATGGGCCACGTGGTATAGTGGTTAGGCTTACTTATCCACACGGGACCGGGTTTACACTCCTGGGCCCCCCTGTTTATTAGCAGGAATACCTAGAATCAGTTACTTGGCATCAGTGAGCCTCAGTTTCTTGTATTTGAAACTGGGGTAAGATACACATCTTCTTGAGCTAGGGGAAAGGCTATATGAGATGCCATGTGGTTATCTTTTTGGCACAGCCCTTGGGTCAAGCAAGTATTTATCTGGTAGTGTAGTAAAGAATTGAGTTGATGTTCTGGCCCAAAGATTAGGCATGGCTGCCGTGGTATGAAAGGTACTTTGCAGAGGGGGCGGGTGGGATAGGCCCGAATGCAATGAGGAAGATGAAAGCCAGAATGTCTGGAGAGCCTGGTGGCAGGAAGAAAGTGATTTTGTGGTTGTCCATCAACCACAGAGAAGTCTGGTAGGAGAACACAGGGCCCAGACAAGGGAGAATGTTCAGAAACATCAGAGTGATGTCTGGAAATCATGATAAGAATAAAGCAGTGAAGTCCACTCTTGCTGAGAAAGAGTATAGAGGAAGCTGCCCTAGTGGGGAATATGTCGGCCCCTAATAGGGGGCCTTATGTCATTGCAGTAGAAGAACAAAGCACTATTCAACTTCTACCCCTGGGGTCAAGGTAAAATCCAGTTTGAACTAGCATTCGTTAAGCCCTTCATAGGTGAGGAGTATGGGGCCTGAGGCAGGGTGAGGCTGCTTGAGGAATTTAAATGGCTCCCACAGGGTGGGAGGAATAACACAAAGCTGTGTAGAAAACCAAGCACGTTTTGCATGCTTCAGCATTGCACACCCAATCTGAATAATATTGTGTTGTTCTGCCAGAAGCTGATAGCTTTCACACTTCCTATTTTCCTCATGTTGCCGAAAATAAATTGTCCACTAGATATGGATACCTGTCAATAATGGCCAATGGGTGGGTTATAATTGGGTGGATTCAGCATAATTTTCCAACAGAACCCTCCATCCTTCTGGCGTCTGTTTTCCAGTTCTGTTATTCTGCTCTTGGAAATCTTTCTCTATAGGCAGGTCTTTCCCCAGATCTGCAGGTGGGGATGAATGCACAAATAACAATCCACCTTTATGGCGGCTGAGAAAGAAACAAAGGTTTGCCTGCTCCTTCTCAGGTGCTGTTTGCTTGGGAAGCTGGCTGGGAGGTGCATCTCTGAAGAGCTGCCTTCTGTGGGTGTGGGAGATGCACCCTGTGCTTTCACTTCTTTGCAGATTCATACAGCCAGAGGACTGTTCAAACAGACTGCTTGCCGGAAGTTAGGCCCTTGTTTCTGACTCCAAATCTGGTGATCTAATTTCTGCATCACAGATTTTAAATATGGCCGTTCTCCAGATATGTATGATTAAAATTCAAAACACATACAAATATCGTGGTATTCAAGAGAATGAAGTTTTTTCTTTGAAAAATAAAAAGCAGATAAATCTTGGATGTATCTTATGGTTGCAATAATAGCTATACTAATGTTTATGTCAAATTTCAAAGAAGAACAAATAACTTAGCTAATGGTGTGTAACAAAGAGTCCCCCAGTGTGAAACACAATAGGACTTGTTAGTTCATAATGTAGGATACCTGGGGAAAAATGGATTTTCAGTTATCTGGGATGAGCTGATCTGATATTTTTTAAATAGCAGGAGAATAAGAATTGCTTTGAATTTAATGTGCTTTAAAAGCAGTAACCTATAAAGTTTTACTTTGTGGGTGTAAAGTCTTAGTAATAAGACATTTTGGTGTATTTATGACCTTTAATTGCAACAGATCAAGTGTGTGTGTGTGTGTGTGTGCGCGCGCGCGTGTGCTGTATCTGTGTGCTATGTGAATATGTTTGAGAAGAGGATTATTCGTCATCTAATTAGATAATTAAATGGAGTCAAATCATGAAGCTTTATTTCCAGACTCTAGGCGTTTCAAAGTGACCATTTTAAATTTAAAAACATCAACTTTAGAGATTTTGTAAGACTTGTTTTGTAGATTCATTTGATCTTGAATAATGGCATACGAGTGATTTATTTTCTTTGAGTCACATATTTAAGAAGGTCAAACTTGTGAATTATTACAGAGAAAAACACCACCCTCACTTCCTTGCTAGGCATGATCTTGGTGATATAAAGGCTGGGCTCACAAACAATATCTCCAACACTATTGTTAATGCATTCAGGAAAGGAAGCTGTGTGGTATCCACTTTTTTTTTTAAGTTCACTAATCAGTGCATAAAAGAGGTTATAGCTTGTTCTCACTTGAAATGATACTTCATGTGCATATCCTTGAAATTTGTTCATGATAACTGAATTTAGTTTATCAGTGGAATCCTAAGTTTTGCTACTGGATAAACTTTGACAAGACAATGCAATGTTTTTTGTTTGTTTTTTTTTCCTAGAGCTCCTTTGGCTGCATTTAGGCCTACAGACTGGTTGAATATGTTATACAAAAGGATTTGGGGGTTACAGAGCCAACTAAGGGGCACCGATTAGTCTAGTAGTGTTTTCAATGACTGCTCACAGATACAACCCATGTCTTGGGCAAGAGGTAGCTGGGACTGTGCCCATGTGGGAAAGAGTTCTAGCACTGTGCTCGTAACTTTAATCAAGTTGGTGAAAAGCTTGACATTTTGGAAGATAATCTTTGGCATATGCTTATAATATCCTCTGTATTTTAAAAGTTAAAAATAATTTTACTGAGCTATGTCCTAGAGTTCAACTAGCCTAGATCACTTTTTCCAGTTATCACATGCTTTTTCAAACATGAGATTCAAACCTCCTTTTATTTTAGGAAAATTATTTGTAAATTATAAATTTAAATATAAGTTATGTTTCTTTCTTGCTTTCTTTTTGATTTTTAGCTACTGGATAGGAAACTGGGGCTTGGGTAATACCTTGAGGCATCCTGTTCAATTGATCATCATGTGTATCTCCCCATCCTCCTCACCCATCCACTCTTTAAATCTAATTCTGAATACTATTGATTCCCTTCATAAACTACCAGAGCAGCCTACATTCTAGAGACAGCGTATTGATCCACCTTAGTATAATTATTCTGCCTACGATGATCTACACCAATTCTAATATTGCATTATATTTGATGCGCCTCCATGACAGGGGATACATAGGGCCTCTGAGACTCAGATATAATGCTATTGATTAAAAATTATTTAATATGACCTCAAAAATCGTTAGTCTATGACAGAGCCATTCTTCTAGAAGAGCTCATCCTGAAAGGTCTAGGATCTTGCAAGACTGGATTGTGTTGCTCTTCTCCATGGCTTTCATCATGTCTGTGGGCATGTAGCACCTCATTCCTAGCCAACGTTGTGCTGGTAAGTGCCTAACAACTGGTTCTAAGAGAGGAAAGACAAAACCAAAGCAAAAAAAAGCCCCAAATACCAAATTGATAGCATCTGCCAACTTCTGTGGTATTGATACTGTCACCATGACTGGTTTCAAGTTACCAATGTGACATTACTGAACATGGAGTTGGGAAGAGGTGCTCATAGTTGGCTCTTGAAGGCAGGTGCAGGAGTGGGCGTGAGCTAACTCTAGCACACGACTGCTCCTTGCCTAAATGCTTCACTTGTAACTTCGGCTTTCCAGCTTCAGGTGCTGAAGAACTGTTGAAGTTGAAGTGATTCAAACTTGGTTTCTCTAGATCCAACTCTGGGAGACTGTCAGCTGCAGCGGAGGAAGCTGTATTTTGCTGTCTCCATGTGGTGGCACAGATGCATGAAATTTGGCAATGTCTGAGGGCATTTTGGTTGTCCTCACCGGGGAGGAGGGAGTATGGCATCTAGTAGGTAAAGGTCAGAGATTTTTCCAACATCCTGTAAGGTACATGGTAAGTCCCACAACAGAGAATTATCTGGCCCAAAATGTCAATCAGGCCAAGGTCAGAACGCTTTGTCTGGTCAGATCCAAGCACACCAGAGAATTAGCGTATGCTGCAGTCTTCACTCCTTCTTTTTGGAATTTGCCACCTTGTACCCCATAAAAGGGATGTTCAAATCCAGAGATACTCAGTGCTGTTACATCTTGCTATGGGATTTGGGCAAAAATTTATTTTTGGAACTCTTTGGGTACCAATATTTTGTACGGCTTGGCTTGATTCTTTTACTATTGTTACTTGAACCTCTGCCTGTAGTTGAACCTCTCAGCTCTAGTGGAGGTGCCCAGAGATGCTGCAGATAGACATTACCCTAACCGTGTGGGAGATTCTGGCTGGCTTCAGGCTGTGTGAACTTTGAGCAATTTTGTTGCTTCACCTCAGTGCCCCTGCATCTTCTGTAACACACCAGGATGATTCCCTGGGTTTTTGTAGCTGGCCATTATATGCCTGCTATGCCCATAGCTGAAAGAAATTTGGAGAAAAGCTTGCCAAAGTGTCCTTGCTGTCTTTAGAGCAACAGCCAGCTTGTCAACAGTGTGTATCATGGCCAAAGTTGTGGCCTCAGCCATCTTCTCTGTGTCTTTTAAGTTTTCATAACTTACTTTGTTTGCACTTCCATCTGGATATGCGGCATTAGAAGAGAAAGTTCCAGAGCAGATATTCAGGGATATTTGCATCAGGGAAATGCAAATCAAAACTGCAGTGAAATATCACTTCACACCTGTTGGAGTGACTACAGTCAAAAAGACAAAAGATAGCAAGTACCTGTGAGGATGTGGAGAAAGTGAACACTTGTGCACCGTTGGTGCCAGTGTGGACTGGTAAGGCTTCTATGGAAAACAGTATGGAAATTCCTCAAAAAGTTAAAAATGGAACTACCATGTGATCCAGCAATTTCACTTCTGGTTATATATCTGAAGACAATGAAATCACTGTTTGCAGAGCTGTCTGCCCCTCCATGTTTATTGCAGGTTTATTTACCAAGACACGGAAGCAACCTAAGTGTCCATCCAAAGAATGAATGGATAAGGAAGATGTGACATATAAAGGAAAGCTACTCAGCCATATAATGGAAGGGAACTCGTACTTTTATCTTAAGTTTATCTTCCCAGAGGTTGGTACAACTTGGGCCAATGAGGTGTAGAGGACAGTTTGTGGAAGTTTGTGTGGGAAGAAGCTTCCTTACACCTAGGAAGAACCGTGGGAATGAATCTCTCTTTTTTGCCAGATGTAAACCAGGAAGTACATAGCCTCATTTACTTCTGGCATCTATCTTATGGCCTGGGGTGAAATCAGCTTCAAACTGACTATAACTCTGCACATGGGAGAGAAGAGATGAAGACACTTTAGTCCTTGATGATGCTATTTAACTGCTGGATGGATCCATCTGGATGCCCTCTTTATCCTGAACTTGTACAAATATGGAACAGTGACTTAAATAACCAGAGTGGCTTTGAGTTTGACATTTCTTGTACATGTTGCCAAATGCATGGACAATGGCATATATGTGTTTGAAAAACGTGTGTTTTTGTGGCTTTCCAGTAGATGACAAAATGTGAGTTTCCATACTCCTCTCTGTCTCTTGTATAAACATCTAAATTAGGAAAGTAGATGAAAAATGGTTAATAAAGCTGATAAATACCTCTGTAGGCCAGAAACAGAAGAGAAACAGAGAGTGGGGAACAGATTCTGAAGCCAGCAAAGATTTTTTGAGTCCCATGCTTTTTTAGGGATAGAGGAAATTTCTATTATCAATTCCATTTGTTCAATACTTGCTGCATTAATAAAGTTTTTATGTTTCTTCTTGAAATATAAAATTTTAATAAAAATTTTCCATTATGTCTAAGTTTTCAAGCTTATTATCATAGAGTTGCTCTTAATATTCTTCTTTCTATGTCTCAAGTGTACCACATATCTAGTTAAATACTTTTTTCATTCCCAATATAGTTTATTTTTTACGGATCTCTCTCTCACTTTCTCTTTTTATTCCTCAGACTCACCAGATACCTATTTTATTAGCATTTTCAAGGAATATTTTTGGTGTAATTGGGGGAACTTTAACTTAGACTGCATATTAAGTGATTTACAGAATTAGTCTCAATTAGTTTAGCCATAAAGTTAGTATTCTGGTTATGTTGGAGAACATCTTTATGTCCAAGAGATGTAGGCTGAAGTATTGAGGGGTGAAATATCACAATTTTGGGGCAGGGAGGGAGAGAGGAAGAGGTAGAGAAAGAGAACATAGGCAAAGGGGACAAATGTTTACAAGGTTAAATGAAGAATCCAAATTAGTATGTACTGTATTTGCAAATAACTAATAAACCCCATCTTGAAAATGCAACTGGTACAATATTACAAGTCATCCATAAAAGGTTAACCTTTTAATATTAATTCAACAATTCTTTAAGGTAATTTTTAGCAGGTCACAACAACCCCAAATAACAGTGATTTAAATAAGATAGGGGTACATTTGTCTCTCATGTAAATGACATCCAGGAGTTTGTAGTTTAGGGCCATTCCGGTTGCTTCAATAGTATTTCTTTTTTTGTTGTTGTTGTTTATTTTGAGAGATTGAGAGAGAGTGTGGGGGAGGGACAGAGAGAGAGGGAGAGAGAGAATCCAAAGCAGGTGCCATGCTGTCAGGCAGAACTGGATGTGGGGCTCCATCCCATGAACCATGAGCTGAAGCCAAGAGTCAGACGTTTAACTGACTGATCTACCCAGGTGCCCCATTTCTCTGGAATTTCTATCTCCTTGCTTCATCAATCTAAACATAAACCATCTATTGGACCATTGCTGCATGGGCTTCAGAGATCACATTAACATCCTAGATAACAGGAAGGAGGAAGAGGCAGATTTGGATACGTCTTCCTCTTAGGATCACTTGGAGATCATCCTGCTTAAATCCCAATGGCCAACACACTTACTTGCAAGGAAAACTGGCAAATGTAGTTTTATTCTCAGCTAAAATGTCTTTAGCCGGCAATCAGTTTCTATTATTAAGGCAGTTGACGAGAAATAGCACTGGGGCACACGCTAGCAGTTTTTCTCCCCTATTGTTACAAATGTTATGGAGACGTGGCGAATGTCTTCTACGCCTTGCCATGTGCTGTTGTGTTTCTGGCATTGATGATAGTCACCTTGTTTTAAGACCCGAAGAGGAGGGAAGTTCTCCCAATTTGACTACCGAATTTTCTTGAGAGGCCTTTCTGGGGCATCTATTGTGATCTCTTTCAAACCCTTCTACTTTACAAATCTAGAGGCCACATACCTTGCAGCCTTGCTGACTGTCAGAAACCTGATGATCACAAATAAGAACATTTTCAATTTCGTAAGAGGGGATTTAGTTTCCTCTCCATCATTTCCTCTAATTTATTGTTTATTTTATTTAATTTCTTTCATTTAATTTCTTTCATTTTCCTCCCTAGAGAGTCCTTTCCAGTCTCTCTTGTATCCATTTTTTTTTTTTTTTTCTGTTTGCTGCTGTAAAGCCCTCCCACACTGGAAAATACTATTATAGCACACTGTAACATAGAATCCATTTGGGCAATGCTTTATCCTGATTTTTTAGATCGTGTTAATGTCAGTATCCTGTTTTTTTCCCCTTCCTAATACAGAAGTAAATGTTTTATGTCTGCTTTAAGTCATTAGGTTTTTTGCATGTCCTGGGATAAGACCGAATGCTTTATGGTGAGGAAAAATATTGACTGTTATCTGAATCGCTACTGTATTGTTCTTTTCAGAGAAAATGCATTCTAGGTCAGACTTACAGCTGCAGATTGAAAAATTCCCCTAAAGATTAATAAGGATTTAGTAGTCTAAGGCTGTGATGTGGTATGCCTGTTTGTCATGGCTGTTAGTTTCAGCTTCTGCTGTGTTGGGATGCAGGTTTCTATCACTATCCATGGCACTACTTTCCTGTTTCATTTGTTCTCATGGACAAATGGCTGGGGTTGGAAAATAGGAGTGCTACTAATTGACCAGCTGAGGAAAGGTGTTAGAGGCCCTGATAACTTTTTAAAGGTGTCTTTTGGTGTTTTACTGTAACTCCCGGGTGTTATAGTGTGTATTTTTTTCAAGTGTATTTAGTTTGAGGGAGAGGGAAAGAGCATGTGCAGGTGGGGGAGGGGCAGAGAGAGGGGGGGGGGAGAGAGAGAGAGAGAGAGAGAGAGAGAGAGAGAGAGAATCCCAAGAAGGCTCCCCACTGCCAGCGCAGAGCCCCATGTGGGCTTGAACTCACGAGGTTGAAGTCGGATGCTTAACTGACTGAGCCACCCATGTGCCCTAGTGTTTATGTTTTTTTTTTTAAAGTTTTTTTTTTTTAATGTTTATTTATTTTTGAGACAGAGAGAGACAGAGCATGAATGGGGGAGGGGCAGAGAGAGAGGGAGACACAGAATCGGAAGCGGGCTCCAGGCTCTGAGCCGTCAGCCCAGAGCCCGACGCGGGGCTTGAACTCATGGACCGTGAGATCCTGACCTGTGCTGAAGTCGGATGCTTAACCGACTGAGCCACCCAGGCGCCCCAAGTGTTTATGTTTTTTTAAGAAAATCCCTTGGGGTGTCTGGGTGGCTCAGTTGGTTAAGCGACCGACTTTGGCTCAGGTCACGATTTGGCTCAGGTTTGTGAGTTTGAGCCCTGCGTGGGGCTCTGGGCTGACAGCTCAGGGCCTGGAGCCTGCTTCTGATTCTGTGCCTCCCTCTCTCTCTGCCCCTCCCCCACTCAAGCTCTGCCTCTCTGTCTCTCTCTCTCTCAAAAATAAATAAAAACATTAAAAAATATATATATTTAAAAAATTCCTCAGAGTCAACTCACAGAGCACACTGAAAATTAATTATTTTAATTAACAAGAAAAGCACAATTTGTGTAGCACTATGTGCTTTTTCAAGGAGTTTTCGTTTCTATTCTATTTCATATTTTCATAAACATATGTGCCGTTGTCGCCAACTGGCCGAGAAAACAATGGCCAAAGAGGGTAAGTGGTTTGTCCCTAGGTGACTGTATGTCTTAGTTTATGCCTGTTTTCCTAGAATTAGTGCCCTCATTTACTTTCATACGTGCTGAAATTTGTCAGTCATCAAGTCACTCTGTTTCTCAGGATAGGATCCCAAGCCTCCTCACTGCCAGTTTATCTACAGGTACTTTTGGTGGTTACTTTCCTAGCCTCGGAGTCATGATCTTTAATACTTACGGGGACAGGGGAAGTCCTATGGGCCTAACTTTTTATTCTCTATGGGAGAGTTTAAGCTGTTTTCGTCCAGTTTCTTTTCCAATGCCACATGTCTGGTGGAGGCAATTTCCTAAATGCACTGAAAAAAAGACTGGTAATCTAGAGACTTAATATACATAATTCAACGTTGAGTTCACTAAGCTCAAAATAGTGAAAACATACACTGATTAAATTTTATATGTGTTGCAAACTTTGTTTTTATTTATGCTATTACAGATTGGATTTGAGGCATTGAGATGAGAAGTAAGCAGCATGTAACTTGTTATAAAGAATGGGAACTAAGCTTATTAATTTTGTTCATTGCTTTGTCTCTAGCGACTAGCTCAGTGCCTCATCTGGCAGATAGTAGGCATTCGATAAATATTTGTTAAATGATGGAACGAGTAAATGAATGCATAAACAATGCTTTTCTCGAGACTTGACAATACAAACTTATTTTGGGCATGGATTATTCACAATGAGATGCAAAAGAATTACTATGTAAATTAGATGACAACAAATGTGAACACTTTGAATTTTATGAAATATTAGGTCTTGTAAACTTGGAGGGTATCCGATGTTGGAACCCCCTTGTTGGTAGAAATATGTCCATCTTACCACCATATTAATTAATTTCCGATGCTTTGACAAATGGAAATGTGGAATTGTTATTTTATGTTGGTGTGCAGATTGGACATTTGAGTAAATAAGATAACAATTCAAGTTGCCTATAAATGTTTATAATGCTTGTAAAACACGATACTTTAGATGGAATTTTGTATGGTCAGTGTTTTTGCTTTTGTTTTTGTTTTTTTAAGAGCTCAGATAACATGAGGATCTTTTAATAACAGTGTTTCTCATAGTATCACAGCAAAGGCATATGGAGAGAATGAGCTTGAATAATCAGAAAGCGCTCTATTTTGTTATTTTAGAGAGAGCACCAGAGGTAATACTTTCAAAAATGGACTCTAAAAGTAAAAGAGAAAGTAAAGTATCTGGTCTGACATTGTTGCATGTTTTATCAAGCCTGGTTCATTATACGTGTGTGCTTATCTAAGTGTTCCTGTTTAAATAGTAAAAGGAATAAAAACACGAATGCCATAATGACCTTGTTATGCATTTTATTATTTTCTTTCCCAATTGTCTTGTGTCTGATGAAAACTCGGGCATAATTTCATGTGCATGTGCTTTTGGAAGTGAGCCCAATGATGAGAGTGACCGTGAGTGTTTGTAGGGTTATATCTCAACCCTGAAAGTGCTGAAAGTGTGCTTAGAGATTGTGCAATTGAACTTTTTCAAAAGCTTTCCGGAGTATTTCCACTGCTGGTACATGTCCAGCTGGATGCTTTCCTTTCCTTTATTAGAAATGTTTGCAAAAAACTTTTGGCTTCTGTCTCTCTCCCAAAGCATATGGATGTGTGGATTCAGTAAACAGAGCCACATGTTTTAATTTGGGTAACTTTGATGGAGTAATATGTGTTTTCTATAGAAATCTGTACTCACAGTTCTGTTGGTCAACTCAAGTGCCCTCTGGGCTAGATTTATGGATTAGAAAGAGTGGCAGAACTGAATCTGTAAGCAATCACCATGGAAATTTGGGTGGTAAGCTGAGTAAACAACCCCTAAATATGTCCATATCCTAATCTCTGGAAGATGTGAATGCTACGTTCTATGGCAAAAGGGAATTTGCAGATGCGATTAAGTTAAAGTTAAACCTTGAGATGTGGAGATTATCCTGGATTCTTCACTTGGGCCAGATACAATCATAATGGTCCTTATCAGAGGGATGCAGGAGAAGCCAGAGTCAAGGAACGAGGCTGTGTGACAATGGGAACCCAGACAAAGGCAGTGAACTTTGAAAGTGGAGGGACTTGGCCACAGGCTAAGGAATACAGACCACAGCTATGGGCCGAGAAAATCAAGAAAAAACATTCTTCTTAGGGCCTCTGGAGGCAACCAGTGCGACTGATACCTTGGCTGTGGTCTCGTGAGACCATGTTGGACTTTTGACCTCCAGAAATGTGAGAGAATAACTTTAGGCAGGTTTCAACCACTAAGTGAAGTTAATTTGTTACAGTGACAAGAGCAAACTAATACGCTCAGGGCAGAGATGGTGTATGGAGCAAAGGCAGTGTCCTAGACTAGCGACAGGTCGAGAAGAAGCTCTTTTTCTTCGAATGACAAAGCCCTGACCCCTTGGGGGTTGATTGTTTCCTCTCTGCTTTCACTTAGAATTGAGAGCCACTGGTGACTTTGAGAAGATAATTGTCACAGCTGTCCTCACGGTAACCTCTTCTTATTGAATTCCTAGAGGACAGCCAGAGGCTGGTTCATTCATATGCATTATCTCCCCTATCATCCCATTGGCTTCATCAACTGGACATTGTTGCCCCGGTTCTAAAATCAGGAATTAAGGCTTACAGAAGTAAAGTAACTTGAGACAGTCTCCACAGCTAACAAGGGACAACACGTGGATTCCTCACCCTTCATACACTGAAAAACCTTTGAATGTCTTTACACAATAGCTGGTTTCTAAACTGCGTAAAGAGAATTTGTTTTATGTATTTTCTTCCGTGTCGATGGAGAGATCCTTAGGAGGGGAGAGCTTGCTGCACTCGTTTGTGCTACAGGATTGTGTCCCACAGTCATTGGCAGGCATCTGGGGCCAGTGGCGATGAGTGGCATGAAAAATTGATCCCCAGCGTTGGAAGGTGAAGTTCTGCTATACACTCCTCGTGATGCCCAACTCGGACTTTCTCTCCAGGAACTCTGGGTGGCAAAAGTCTTTCTGCTCTGATAAGGCCTGAGGAGCTGGTGGATTAGGCCGGCTCTGCAAGGAAATTTAGAAAGGACTGTTTAAAACGCTAGGTTTTGGAAATCTTGCCATTTGCAACAACGTGGATGGAACTGGAGGATATTATGCTAAGTGAAATAAATCAGTCAGGGAAAGACAGATATTATATGTTTTCACTCGTATGTGGAATTTGAGAAACTTAACAGAAGACCGTGGGGGAAGGGAAGGGGAAAAATGGTTTCAAACAGAGAGGGAGGCAAACCATAAGAGACTCTTAAATACAGAGAACAAACTGAAGGTTGATGGGGTGGGGGGACCCGGGAGAGAGGAAAATTGGGTGATAAGCATTAAGAAGGGCACCTGTTGGGATTAGCACGGGGTGTTGAATGTAAGCGATGAATCATGGGACTCTACTCCCGAAGCCAAGTGCACACTGCATACATTGTATGTTAGCTAACTTGACAACAAATTATATTAAGAAAATAATAAAACCTTAGATTCTGATTCTAAACAGAGTAGAAACAGGGAGAAGGGCACTGTACGTGGGAGGAGAGTCATTGCAGGAAGTTTAATGGAGTGGCTGAGCAGAATTATTATGTAGCAGATGTTTAGAGCAGGAAAGGATTTGGAGAGCCCTTTCACCCAGGTAGGCACTGAGCCTGGGTGAGGTGCACTGAGTCTCCTGAACTACGGTGGGTTCGGGCAGAGCGGGGGTCCTCTGTTGGCATCTTGACCCCAGACCACTGCTGTTCCCAAAGCCCTATGACTTATGCTGTGAAAAGGATTTGTCTTAGAGAAGAAGAGCCTTTCCAGATGGGTAATGAAAGCAGGAAGCAAGGAATGTGGTCCAGGATGACCTCTATGCTTCTGAAGGATACATGAAATGGCTCTATTGGGAAGTCATGTGACATGAGTTTGGACAGACAAAGCAAGGTTCATCTCACGGGAAGCATCGTGCTTTTATTTATCATTGTCTGAGTACTTAAATGTCTCCAGGAAAGACACATTCTGTGCCCTACTTCTGGAAGGCCAGCATCATCTTATACCTATGAAGTGCTGTAAAACCAAAGTGGTTTTAAATATATAAAATGAATAATAACTGTTATAATTTATAAGGACCTGGCTGTATATGGAAACTACCATACTCTGTATTGTCCATATATTAATGAAACCTTCAAAAATAACTCTGTGAGATATGTTACCTTCATTTTTTCGAAGAAGAAATTGAAATCCATTTAATACTCATGACAGCCCTTGTTTTTCAAAGCATGTAACAGATCGTTTGCTTAGAACAATGTAACAAAGACCTGGCAAGGGTAGAGTGTGGACACAGGTTTCCAGTCTCTAAGTACACTGCTTCTATTGCTACATAAACCCAAACATGTTCAAAGGACAAAAACAGAAAGGCAAGTATAAGCTATGACTCTGGAGGACACAGGCTTGAATGTCAGATCTGCTATTCCCTAGCCCCAAACCTGGGCAAGTGAATTCACCTCCCTGAGTCCCAATTTGCTAAAATTGTTAAAATATGAATACGTATAGGGGCGTCTGGTGGCTCAGTCAGTTAAGTGTCCAACTCTTGATTTTGGCTCAGGTCATGATCTCATGGTTCTTGAGACTGAGCCTGGTGTCTGTCTCTGTGCTGACAGTGGGGAACCTGCTTGGGATTCTCTCTCTCTCTCTCTCTCTCTCTCTCTCTCTCTCTCTCTGTGCTTACCCTTCTCGTGTGCATGCATGAGCTCTCTCTCTCAAAATAAATAAAAAATAAACTTAAAAGAATAAAAAATTAAAAAAAAATAAAGTCTGAGTAAGTATAGAAATTCCTCAAAGGGTTGTTGAAAACTTCTGTTCTAGAAGGCATTTAAAGTGCCTACCCCACCGTAAATGCTTAATACATGTGAGCTCTTCAAACTCAGTATCATCTTATTTTTATTTTTGTTTATATCTGCGAACAGCCTTGAGTCTAATTCAAGATGAAATAAATCCATTTAGGAATGACTCAGAAAGGGCCTGGGAAAAAGTTGTCTTATATTTTTAAGTCCCTTGGAATAATCTATGAAGTTTTAGTTGTCTCTTTCAACAGCAGTGGGTTTGCTTATATGTTCTTTTAAAAATGTAATTAGATCACACGTAGATGTAAGGTAAAGTGTTTATACTTTTCTTATCTTCTCTGTTTCGTTTTTGAAATACTATTTTCACATGGAAAACTTGGGGAAGATCTTCTTAGATATTAATGATAAGTAATGGCCACCCGAGATGAAAGAATATGTGTGTTGGTTAAACTCAGATTTGCCAAGGAGGTTGCGAAGTAAAAATGTAGGAGCAATGTTTTAGGTAAAATGATCCCACTGCTTTTGAAGTGTATTGAGATAAATAGTTGCAGGGGAATTTTCAAGAAAACTGGTTAAGATTTCAAAAATGAATGTTTCTTCTCTTCTGAGAAAATAGAATATGTGATCATTATAACAACTGGAAAAATGAAAAGGGAGGAAAATACGTGTCTGTGCACATGTGTGTGTTAATATAACAAATTCAATATTAACTGGGATGGACAAAACGGGTTAGAGTTTATTCTTTTATAACTGTCCTCATTTTCTGCATGAGCTCCCTCCCACCCTCCACTCCATTGGGTGGGAGAGAGGCATAAAAGGAGGGAATGGATGTATTTAGTCCAAATTTATAGTCTGTGTTCTTTCCAATAATTTAAACTGCCTTTTAAAGAAAACTAGTCTCTGCTTGGATGAATCAGGCAAATGATTATTCTCATTCTTGTCTTTTCCAAGATCACATCTAGTGGTATTTGCGGGGGTGATTTATTTATTTATTTATTTATTTATTTATTTATTTATTTATTTATAGTTTACATCCAGGTTCGTCAGAATATAGTGCAATAATGATTTCAGGAGTAGAATCCAGTGATTCATCCCCTACGTGTAACACCCAGTGATCATCCCAACAAGTGTCCTCCTCAATGCCCTTTGCCATTTTGCCCATCCCCCCAACCACAACCCCTCCAGAAACCTTCTGTTTGTTCTCTGTATTTAAGAGTGTCTTATGTTTTGTCCCCTTCCTTGTTTTTATATTATTTTTGCTTCCCTTCCCTTATGTTCATCTGTTTTGTATCTTAAATTTCTCACATGAATGAAGTCATATGATATTTGTCTTTCTCTGAGTGACTAATTTCACTTAGCATAGTACCCTCTAGTTCCATCCACGTAGTTGCAAATGGCAAGATTTCATTCTTTTTGATTGCTGAGTAATGCTCCATTGTGTGTGTGTGTGTGTGTGTGTGTGTGTGTATATATATATATATATATACCATATATATACCATACCATATATATATAGCATACCACACACACACACACACACACACACACACACCCCATCTTCTTTATCCATTCATCTATTGATGGACATTTGGGCTCTTTCCATATTTTGGCTATTGTTGATAGTACTGCTGTAAACAATGGGGTGCATTGCCCCTTCAAAACTGCATACCTGTATCTTTTGGGTAAATACCTAGTAGTGCAATTGCTGGGTTGTAGGGTAATTCTATTTTTAATTTTTTGAGGAACCTCCATACTATTTTCCAGAGTGGCTGCCCCAGTTTGCATTCTGTGGGAGTGATTTAGATGATATGACTTTCTGTAGGCAAGAGAAGTGGGTTCCTTGAATCTACACAAGGAATTTGGCTCATATTGTGTGACTGTCATGGGATGACCAACTAAGACTGATCCTTCCCTGGCAACTTTGGTGGTGTAACTGGTTCCATCTGACTTTTTGAGATGTCATGGAGTACTTTAGTCAACAGTCATCATTATTTGCCTCTGGTTTCAAATTTCCCTTACCTTGAGGGGTCTTTGCCTGAAGCCAGGTTTCTTCTGGACATCCAACCCCTGTAGTAGCTCCATTTCCCTTCATGGATTCAGGGACCCCCTGAGTCTCTTGCATGTGAATTCAGGCTGTAGGAAACCAGGAGCACTGCTTTAGTCCTGCCACCTGCAATTCTATGGGCTTATACTGTGTTTGCGTTGGCTACGGGAAGGTCTTTTCCTGGGAGAACCAGGTCCTCTCACGATGTAAACTGAGCTGCTGCTGTCCAACATTTTGGACTTCCCTGTACTTACCTGGGTGCATGTAAATGGCCATGTCCCCCCAGTCCCCACCATTTTCTTGCTTGTGTGGTAGTAGAGGCAATGAGAGATGGCTTCTCACAATCTTCTCCTGTCTGCCTCATCTTTTTTAGAATCCAACTCGGATCAAAAGCAGTGGTATTCTTTTTTCTCTTGGCTTCTCTTCTTATCTAGCTTTGTCCTCCCAAGTCACTTCCTCCCTCTTTCTCAATCTAGACTTCAATATAGAGAGTACAGGGAGTGAGAAACTCTTTAATTGATAAGGGGACAGGAAGCATTTAAAAATAATTTACCTGATTCTCACTGCCCCAACTCGTTTCCTTCCTAAGAACAAACCTCATGAGAAATGACATGGCCCTATATGATGCAAAACAGACCACTAATTTGCATCATAAATATATCTGGAGAGATTTCATATTTCCAAATTCTGAAAATGCTGACATTTTTAGATAGAGTCATATTTCACATCATACAAAAAATAATTCCCTATTGACCAATGAATTTCGTGTAAAACATGGAGCTAAAATGTTTATTTGTGTAATTTCTTGGTGGTAGTGAAATTGCTAAGCCTAAAATTAAGAGAAGAAAATACATCCCATACCATACAGGAGTAATTAATACGTTTGACCACATAAAAATCCATATCCTAAAACACCATTAAAATTGAAGACAGACTACACGCTGGCAAAGTACTGTTGTAAAATCATTGACAAAGGTTGTTGAAAAGAATCTTCCATAGTCTTTTCTAATGAATAAAAGACTAAAACCCAGTGGAGAATTAGTAACAGTCACATTGAGAGAATTAACAAAATTCGAGGCACAAATAATTTATGAAATCTTATTCACTCTAAGATTTAAGCAAAATTCTATCCATCCCAAATTTCTCAATTCCAATATGTCAAACAGGCAGCTTCTTTAATCCAGTGTTATCATTCTCTGCTGCAGAGTGTGAACTCTTCTGCACAGCATCATGGCAATCTGCTAACAGTTGTTGAAACATACTTATAACCTTTTCACCAATAATTCCACTTCTACACATTTTAACTAGGGGAATTATTTGAAATGTGTACAAACATATTTTCACATTTCTATTCCCAATAGAATAGAAACACATTCTATTCCCAAAAAACCCAAACTGGAAATACCCAAATTATCAAATAGAGATTGATTAAGTAAAGAAATATATCCATATAATGGAATAAATACTATGTAGGCATTAAAAGTGCTGTAGAAATGCCAACATGTTAACAATATATTAAGTGAAGAAAATACACTATAAAAAAGATATGATAGGGGCACCTTGGTGGTTCAGTTGGTTAAGTGACCAACTGATTTTGGCTCAGGTCATGGTCTCTAGGTTGGTGGGATCAAACTCCACGATGGGCTCTGGGCTGACAGCGTGGAGCCTGCTTGGGATTCTCTCTCTCCCTCTCCATGCCCCCCCCCCCCCCCGTCCCCCTACTCTCGCTTTCTCTCTCTCTCAAAATAAATAAATAAACTTTAAAAAAAGATATGATATATTTGTAATGGAAGGGAAGAGTGCACGCATGCATGCACAGTTGTGTATCTCCCGTATGAGAAGATAGCATCTTGTTAACTCCCTTCCTGACTTGTGTTGGGAGGCCGGCTACTCCTGTGAGTACCTGAAAGTCACGCGTGAGCATGGTCACGTCAGTCTTTTTTATTTGGTTTCACTGGCATTTCCCCTGCACCACCACTTCTGGCCACCCATTGGCCCCAGCTCGCAGCTCTGCCATTAGGAAGAGTATAAGTGAGGCGGGCACCAAGTCTTTGCTGGGGTCCCGCCACACCTGCGAGAATGATGGGGAGGCTGCACCCACCTTGATAAGCTAGAGCGTGCTGCCGCTCTCAGCCCATTTACTTCTGCAGTCAGAGCTGCATCGTCTACCTCAGTCCTGATAGACAACAGAGCAGCTGTTGTATGGGGCAACCAAATGGTTCAGAGGCAGATAATTAAGTTGTTCTTTTATCCCCAGCAAAGGTACGGGAAGTATTTCCTTGAAGCTGAGGGGTCTATATGTTGGCATCACTGTGCCAGCATCATTAAATGAACAGTCTCTAAAACTATAGTGGATTTGAAGATCTTTAGTGAGAAATAAAAGACAGTATCTTGACCACAATATTTTTTTTATTTAAAATGAAGAAAATTAAAAAAAGATATAAAGCTATTGCATTCAAATGCCAATATAGAAATTATTGGGCATTTACTATTAGGAAGGTACTTTAAAATTCTGACTTGTGTTGATATCTTTACCTTTTGTAACTGCCACTCTATTGACACCATGGCATAAAAGTCTGTGAACTGAGCAATCCTGAGTTACAAAATGCTTAATAGGGTGTTTTTGTTTTGTTTTGTTTTGTTTTGTTTTGTTTTGTTTTTGTCCAACTGCTATGTGATTGGTTTTAAATCACGAATTAGTGTATAATTTTAAGAAGGGCAATGAAATAGAAAAGCTTAATCGGACGATCACTAATTGTCCCTTAATTGGTGACTCTTGACAATTCAATATTTCATGTGTAAAGGATATTTCAGGTTAAGCACATATTTGTTACAGGGCACCTGGGGGGCTCAGTCGGCTCAGTTGTCGACTTCCACTCAGGTCATGATCTGGCAGGTTCGTGAGTTCAAGCCCCACATCGGGCTTGCCGCTGTCAGTGCAGACCCCACTTGGGATCCTCTTTCTCCCTTTCTCTCTGCCCCTCCCTCGCTTGCACTCTCCCCCAAATAAACAAACATTAAAAAAATAAAGAAAGAACGTATTTGTTACAAGAATATACCTGTGTAATTACGTAAGTTACGAGTTCATACTTCTGTGGTCAAAGTTCGCCAGGACTCAAGGTCACATGACACGTCAGTTTGCATTGATGCTTCTATTCCCTTTCTGTCAATGCTACTGGAAGCAGAGTAATGAAGCCCTGCTTATGAACCTAAAAAAATCGAAAAGAAACCAGGTCATGGATTTGAATCTATATTACAGAACTTCACAATTTTGGACAGCTCAGTAAGACCTCAATTTCCTCAATATTTTCTTATTTGCTACATGACAGGCTGAAAGAAGACTTGATGAGAACGTTTACGTGTAATGTCTTCATTAAATTAGATGCCACTTAAATTTGGAATATATTTTCCAGTTATTGTTTTTATTATTACTGACTGGGAAAAGGATGAAACATAGCATCCTTGACTTTTGGTTATGAATGGCTCAGTTCAGCTTTTCAATAAAAATGCTTGAGCATGTGCTAGGCATGGGGCATTCTTTATGTGCTCTAGGTACAGCAGGCTCCATATAGTGATGGGTCAGACATGGTTTCTGTTCCAGAGACACTTATGATCTAGGGGACCAGACTTTAGAGGTTTTCTATTCCATAGTATTGATGAGGAAATTACTTGATTCCTTTCCCAAAATATACCTGAACAAGAGCCTGTGCTCTCTATTCTTGTCTGCCTCTGAGAGTAGGGGCCTGAGGGTATGTATAGTCGGGAGTGACTGTCATCAGCCCGGCCACAGAGTAAACGACCCAGATAGGATTAGAGGACATTTCAATGGCCATTCATTTTTATCTGACATTCCAACATAATTTCTGGCAAGAAGGGACAATGTAGGAAAGTGAGAAGGGTTGAGGAATCAGAAAGACCTAGCTTCACATCTTTGTTCTGCACTGTATAAGCATTTTATGTTTGGGGGCAAATGACAAATGTCTCTGAAACTCAGTTTTCTCATCCGTAAAGTGGAGACAATGCAGAAGAGAATTGAATGCAGTAATAAACGAGAGCGACATCTCAGTGCGTTACTCCTAGTAGGTGTCCAAAGATAGTAGCTTTTATTCAATTCCGTGAAGGCTGGGGAAGTCCTGATGTCTGGAAAAGAGACTTTAAGAGAGCCATGTGCCTCAGTGAAAGAGAACAAAAGGCCCTCAGATTATCTGTATGTAAGATCATGAGGTTAGACTGTAGATCAGAGATGAGAACCTCAAGCATGACATTGATTTCCAGAACGTTTGTCATTTCCCTGCATTGGTTTTTGTCACTTTCTCTTCATATTCTTCTTTACCCCTTTTCTTGGAGAAACCAGCAACAAATGTGTTGGATAATTTAATTCTGAGCATTTATATTTCAGGACAAGAAAGGATGGTGGGTTGGTGGAGAGGGAAGACTAAAGGTGGGGATAGTTTAACGCTTAGAATAAAGGTAAAGGTAACCAGAGAGAGAGAGAGGAGAGGAGAGGAATGTGGCCTGAAGATTTGGAGGCAAGGAAAAAAACTGAGTTGAGTGAGACAAAGTGTGACCCCAGCAGATCTGGGCGCCCCTGGTTTTCAAGCACTGCAGGGAATGGGGGAAGGTGGGGAGATGGGCAGGACAGAGGTGGCAGGATTAGAGGGAAAAGCGGGAAATTTCCCTTAGAGGCTCCACCCCACTAGAGAGCCCTCCCTACTCCTGCAGGCCTGAGGAACCTGAAGGGAATTTTGTTCCCATCCCAGAAGTGGAATTTTAATAATCATGGAAAACCACACACAGCAGCCAGAGGAGAAGGTATAGAAGTGAAAGAAGCCTGAAGCTGCCGGAAGGGCTGCCTAAAGGTTTAAAATTTTTCATCTCAATGAGAAGAATTCAACTTTACATTAGTACAAGAACTCTCTAAGTTTAATAAACTGCCTTATTTTCATCTTTTGCATAATGTGTACATTGCATTTATAATTTCTACTAATTGCCTTAATGTCCAGGAGAACTTCTGAGTATGTTAAATGGATTATGATGATCACTTTGTTTGGATTAGTAACTGATTGCGATGAAAGGGAGTAGCAGACCAGATTAAAAATTGTTAATTCAGGGGCACTGGGTGGCTCAGTCGGTTGCCTCCAACTCTTGATTTTGGCTCAGGTCATGATCTCATGGTTCATGAGTTCGAGCCCCACATTGGGCTCTGGGCTGACAGTGTGGAGCCTGCTTGGGATTCTCTCTCTCCCTCTCTTTCTGCCCCTCCCCTGCTCATGCTCTCTCTCTCTCTCTCAAAATAAGTAAAAAAATAAATAAACATTAAAAAAAATTGTTAATCCATTAATGACTTGGGAGAGGAAAAGAAACCTTACACTTTAAACTGTTATCTCTTTGACTGTAGGAACAAATTTAATTTCTCTGAAATGAAAAAAAACAAAACAAAACAAAACCATTCAAAGTAGTCTACTTTAAGTAGAAAAATTAAGAATGGTTTCCCAGGCTTTTTGTTTTTCTTTAGAGGTAGATATGTTTTTTGTCTCAAGTTTCTAAGTCAGGTGAGATACAGATGTATTGAGATGTATTGATTGTTATATTGATTCAGGCATCTGTCCACCCATCCATCCAGCATGCTACTCTCTCTGACCTTCTGATGTTCCTCAAGTAACCAGAAGAAATGAACCTTTCACACATCAGTGGAAGGAAGGGAAGGAGTGTCATGCAATAGTTAAGGTTCTGGTTCTGGAGATTCAAAGACAGGGCTGCAGTTCTGGACCTATTGCTTACTTGTTATGTGATCTTATATAAGTCATTGAATCTCTCTAAGCCATTTATCTCTGGGTGCAACTGGATAAAATAATGGTGTTGTGACGAGGAGTATGTGAGATAATGTTTGTAAAATACACGTTATCTGGTACTTGGTAAGTACTCTAAAATGTTTGGTCTCATTATTAGTAATTTTGATGATGATAATTATAGCACGAGTAAAAGGTTAGTAGTAAAATCCAACAATAAGGAATCAAAAGCCAGATTAAAAAAATGGGCAAAAGACCTGAAAAGTCACCTCACCAAAGAAGGTATACACATGGCAAATAAAGGTCATCCGGAAAACAAAAATTAAGACAACAAGGATATACCACTAGACGTCTATTAGAATGGCCCAAATCTGGAACTCTGACAACACCAAATGCTGGAGAGGATGTGGAGGAACAGAAATTCTCATTCTTTGCTGCTAGGAATGCAAAATGGCGCAACCACTTTGGAAGACAGTTTGGCAATTTCTTATAAAACTGACCATACTCTTACTCCTACAAGTGATCCAGCAATCGCATTCCTTGGTATTTACCCAAAGTAGTGGAAAGCTTATGTCCACATGAGAGCCTGCCCTTAGATGTTTAGAGCAGTTTTATTCAGCTTGAAAGCAACCAAACAAACTGGTACATACATAAAAGGGAATATTAGTGATAGGAAAAAAAGAGCTATCATGCCATGAAAAGACAAGGTGGAAACTTCGATGCGTATTACTAAGTGAAAGAAGGCAATGTGAAGTCTACGTGCTGTACGGTTCCAAGTATATGACATTCTGGAAAAGGTTAAACTGTGAGGAGAGTAAAAATATCAGGATGTCAGAGGCTTGTGGGGAGGGAGGGAAAGATGAATAGGTAGAGCACAGATTTTTAGGGCAGTGAAACTATTCTATATGATACTGTAATGGTAGGTAAATGTCATTAAACATTTGTGAAAACCCACAGAAGGCACAACACAAAAAGTGAATCCTAGTGTAAACTGTGGGCTTTAGTAAATTATAATAAAATAAATAAAAAGTAATAATAAAGCAAAGATACTATCTCATCAATTCTAATAAATGTACCCCACTAATGCAAGATACTAACAACAGGAGAAACTGTTTGGGAGAGGGAGTGTATTTTTCTGTAAATTTAAGTGTTCTAAAGTATAAAATTGTTAAAAAAATAACTAGGGATGAAACAATATCAAAGACTGTGGTATCCAAAGTATCCCAAATTGGGGGCACCTGGGTGGCTCAGTCATTTGAACATCCGACTTTGGCTCAGGTCGTGATCTTGCAGTTGACCAGTTTGAGCCCCATGTCGGGCTCTGCGCTGACAGCTCAGAGCCCGGAGTCTGCTTCAGATGCTGTGTCTCCCTCTCTCTTTGCTCCTCCCCTGCTCATGCTCTCTCTCTCTCTCTCTCTCTCTCTCTCAAAATAAATAAACATTAAAAATTTTTTTTAAAAAGACAAGTATCACAAATCAGACTGGCGTCAGACTTCTTGAAAACGATGGCATGATATGCTCTCAAAATTGAGGGAATGTGATTTCAAATGCAGAAGTATGTATCTGGCCAAACTGTCCCCTACTTATGGGTAGACTAAAATAATTTTTAAACATGAGAAAGAAAAAAAAGATAATTGGTGCCATGACCAAAGTCTATAACGTATTTATATGGAAAGGAGAATACATTGCTCCTTTGGGAGAGATTTAGGAAATGCTTGACAGGAGAGACTTTGAGTCTTAGAAATGAGGACGCAACTGACCAATGGATAAGTACAGGAAATGTTAACGGGCAGAAGGAGTGGAAGGGACAAGGGTAACAAGAATAAAGCATCCTGGTATCCAGAGTTTCATGTGGTGTGATTGAGCGTAGTAATGGGGGATACAGTTTTGATAAAACTAAGATGTAGAGTGGTCCCATTATGAAAGGCTTGTCTGTCACACCAAGCTTATGAACTTTACCTCGTAGACTAGGAGTTGACAAACTTTCTCTGTAAATGGCCAGAGAGGAAATATTTTTGCTTTTGTGAGTCATTTGATCTTCTGTATAACTACTTAACTCAGCTGTTGGAGCATGAAAGCAGCCATTGACAATATGTAAATGGTTGGGAGTGGCTATGTTCTAAGAAAACTGTATTTACGGAATAGTTGGGAGACTCTGATAATACTCTAGGCAGGATACAGAGAAGCCATGATCTGAGGAGGCATTGGTGATGGAAACTGTGAAGTAAAAATGAAGTAAAAAGTGTAACGAGAGTAAAGTTATTGAAATGGTCATGGATTAGAGTCTGTGACAGACAAGGTGGGTTGCTTTAGTTTTTATACCAATATGCCTTTCACTGAGGTAGAATAGGGGAAAAAAACCACCCCTACATTTAGTGGAGAGATATTGGGTTTAGTTTGGAGGTTCCTGGGGCTCATCCAGAAATCGGAGTTACTGTTACATAAATGAGCCAACAATGGTCTCTGTATATTGGCCCGTAGGTTGTTTATTTCTTCACAGCAGGCTGAGACCCATTAGCGCAAAAGCCTTCCAATGCCAAGCTCAAGATTTTACACATCCAGTTGTTTTCAATAGAAACCAAACAAGCAGATTCGTAGCGATTTAGAGCCTGCCTTCTTTGCAGACCTTACGAAACTGCACCCAACATCTGCTACCTATAAATAGATAAAACCTCTGGTGCTATTAAAACCCCAAGCCGTTGCTGCTCTTTGGACTCTCTGGCCCAGAGATTCCCTCTGTGCTGCTAGGAGAAATCATCTAGACATGTAAACCCTCCTCTGATCCTTCTTTTCCCTAAGCGTTCCTTTGCCCTCTTCCCCAGTGGTCTCACACCTTGAGAGACTTCCCTTCCTAGAAACCTACCAAAACATCATCCGAATAAAGCTTGTGAGTGCTATTGCCACCTCATGGTCATATCTTTTTCCTTGATCAGCTCCCTGATCTCCTCACCCTCCCATAGTTACAGTGATCGATGCAAGCTTTATTGGCACAGTTGGGATGGATGGATTTTTCCCAAGGAGTAAGAAACAGAGATTAAGGATAAAACATTAGGGATTCCTCAGGAAACATCATTATACATTGGCCAGGAAGAAGATTAAAAAAACACTTGAAAAAATAGACATAAATAAGACAATCAGTTGAGAATCACGTAGAAGAAAGAGGCAATTTCAAGAAAGGGATGTTCTAGTATCTGATTCCACAGAGAGGTCAAATGGGCCAGAACTGAACATAGTTCACCAGATTTGGGTGTTAGGGGCTCATTGTAGGAGTACCTTCAGTGATACCACTGAGACAGAAGCCTACTGATTGTAAGCTGAAAAGTGATTAGAAAGTGAGGTGAGTCTTGAAGCATTAGGCATTGGAGAATGAGTAAATCATGAACACTGAAGTAGAGTGTGGAGTGGCACAGAGTTTCTTGATGAGGATGGAGAGTGAGCAGCAATCCACGTGGTGTGTGGATATCTGTGCTGGTCTGCAGACACGCAGAAAGATAACCAGGAAAGGAAAGGTTGTGTTGATCTACAGGAAAATTGTGTTGATTTTAAGGGCAAAAATCTTAAAGAAACGAAAGGATAAAACCATTGTAGATATTGGTAAGAGTATGTCTGGTGTGTTGAATCACAATGTTTACACTGGACCAGGAAAAACATGAATCCTTAACTAGATCATGACCCCAAGTAGAGATCATTTTAAAAACATTGGTTTCCGAAGAATATCGACAGCAGGAGTGTTGGGAATGGAGAATAAGAAAGCTGGATTGGCAGGGAATTATGAAAGCTCGTATCTGATGCTGTCGAAAGAGAATTGGGCCTAAAATCAAAGTAAGAACTGACTTGTGATTCTCACCTCCTAGCCGGTTGACTTTTGGCAGATCACTCATTGCCTCTGTGCTCAGTTGAATGGTAAAATGAAAAAAGGTACTTATCTACAGCCTTCATTTGGATCAGATTCAAGTAAAACAACAGATGTAATGATGTTCTGTGCATATGTAAGACTGATGCACTGTAAGTCCTGTTACATCCACATCAACCTTAATTCTCTTTCCATAAGAATATAGAAACACTCAAACCAATGGGTCTCAATTCTGACTGCTTATCATAATTTTCTATAGAGTTTAAATATATGTATATGTATATATGTGTACACACACACACACACACACACATATATATATATATGTATGTATGTATATATACGTATATATATATGTGCTTGGCTTTTCATTTTCATTCTAGATTCAGAGGGAATTTGTATTAAAAAAAAATAAAAGGAAAACCCCTCCACAGGTCACTAGCATGTGGGATTCTAACAATAAGAGCCCTCATCTCTTGAAACTGAACCTGAGGAAAACAAATTTCCTGAATACCTGAATGGTGGTTTTTCTGAAATGGAAGAAACCTTTACTTAAATTGTCTCTGAACGGAACAAATATTGTAAGAAATCGTATTTTCCCCTCAAGTGATATTGACATACACTATCTTACTCTATTTCACAATTTTATGAGATACTTTGGCTTATCTTCCTCATAAATACATTCCTGTTGAAAATACTTTTTATGATAAGTAGATGGCAAGGGTATTACAATCTTTGGAAAGATTGAGAGACAGGTCATCAAATGAAGATCAAAACCTTGGGAAGATTTTGTATAGAATTGAATGGCAGAGGGAACGGGAGGCGAAAAAAACCAGCTTTTTGAAAATTTCATTTTAATATAATTGGTATTTTTATCATGTTATATTTTAAAAGATATTTTCAAGTCCATATACATTATTTCATTTTGTACACACAATGCCCAGTACCGCGACCAAGATGCGTGGAGTGACTTACCAAAGGTCGCACACCTAGTAAGTGGTCAAGCTGAAAGTCAAAACTAGATGATCTTACTTAAAATGTTGCAGTGTTGAAAAATCTCCCAGATTGGGAGACAGAGGCAAAAAAACTGAACCGAGTGGAGAAACAGTCCGCTGGGAATGCTATAACAACATGCCACAGAGTGTGGGTGACTCTTCACAGTCGTGAAGGCGGGAAGTCCAAGATCAAGGCACCAGCAGATCTTACGTCTGCCTCCTGGTTCATAGATGGCCATCTCTTTACTGTGTCCTCTCTTGGTGGAAGGGACAAGAGAACCCTCTGGGTCTCTTTCACAAAGGCACTTAACCCCATTAGGCTCTATGCACTCATGACCCAATCACCTCCCAAAGGCTCCACCACCAATTACTATCACATTGAGGATTAGGCTTTAACGTATGAATTTGGTGGTGGGGGGTTGGGGCACAAGTATTCGATCCATAGCAATTATAAAATCAAATAGGATGAAAGATTCAGAAAGACTAAAATATAAATCTATATCACATCTCTATCCCACTCAAAGAAAACTGTGTTAAGTGTGGGGTTCAAATGAATTTTCTTAAATTTTTTTTTCCTTTACCGTTTATTTATTATTGAGAGACAGAGAGAGACAGAGCATGAGTATAGGAGGGGCAGACATAGAATCTGAAGGAGGCTCCAGGCTCTGAGCAAGCTGTCAGCACAGAGCCCAACGCGGGGCTCGAACTCACAAACTGTGAGATCATGACCTGAGCCAAATTCGGATGCTTAACCTCCTGAGCCACCCAGGTGCCCCTCAAATGAATCTTCTTCTAACTGAAATCTATAAATTGCTTCAGTCTGTAAAAATCACACCATATTCTGGTTTCCTTCATATTTGTGCTATGATTTTACTGTATGTTTTCTGCTTTCCCTTGGAGTTTCTATTTGCCTTTGTTGTTCTTATGGTGAACAACAACAACAAAAAATGTACATTTTGCTACATCCATGAATTTAACGAGCTTCTTAAAGAGAGGATCTTTTTCATAGGATCCACTTTCTTCTTGAACAGATGATTTCTGTAGTCACCAGAGTTCCCTTACAGACTGTGCTACTTCTCTAGGTCCACAGGAGAGCTATCCTTCTGAGACTGGCGTTTGTTTCCTTCCTGAATTTTGTATTCCATATGTTTTTCATGTCACTTTTCAGGTTAGTTGTCTTTAGGACTTTCTCAGATAACTCCATGACTGTATGTAAGCAGGATAAATTTTCTGGTCTTTCGAGGTTAAAAGTGTCTCCTTTTTATCATCATATTTTGATATTTTGTTTGGCTATGGAATTCTAGGCACAATGCCTGAGGACATTACATGGAAATTTGCACTGCCATCTTATATTGCTCTCTATGATAGGCTCCTGGACACTTGGCGGCCTGTCTCTTGTACACTGAAGTGTCTACCTCTGTTTGTTGTTGTTGTTGTTGTTGTTGTTGTTTTGTTATTTGTTTTTTACCATCCCTCCCATGTATTCCTGAAGTGTTGGGAAACTTTCTATGACTTTCCCCTTAGTAATATCCCTTTATTTCCATTTTATTTTCCCCTCACTTTCTAGAATTCCAATCAATCAGCTTATGATCATTTCCTGGATATCTCCTTTATTTCCTTCATCTTTACCTCATATTTTCTAGTCCTGCCTTTTGTTTCACGCTACTGAAGATTTCCACGACTTTGCCTTCAACGATTCAATGAATTTTTAAAGACAGATTTCAGGAACATTAATTTCTCCAAACTCTAGTTCTTTAATTTCTCCTTTATTTATAGCATTTGTTCTTATTTTGATGATACTATATCTTCTTTGAGTGTCTGGAGACACTAGAATGTAATTCTTGTCTTCTGGTTTTAGGCTCATTATTTTCCCACTGAAAATTGATTTTTTCCCCTGGATTAGTTTCTCTCTCTCTCTCTCTCTCTCTATCCTTATTTTCTCTGATGCAGTTTTTCTCATTTATTTGATGATCATTGGTTAGGTTCTGCTTTAGTTGGAGTGAGCCAAGAAGCTGGAGGCCTCCACAAATACCAGAAGAAGGAGGTTTATTCTTGCAAACAGCCAGCTTAGTTCTCTGTGAGCATTTTCATTTCTTAAGAAAAGGGCTTTCTTTTTTCTCTTGATTTAATTTGTTTCATTTGAGGCATACGTATCATACTGCTTGTCATTCTGTGTGTTTGTGGTGGCCATGGTTTAGGGACTGGCAAGACAGTGTCAAAGGCAGACCTTGAATTATCCCCTCCATTCTCTAGTTTGTGTGTCTGAATTGTGACTTCCTCTTTTTGGTTTCAAATACAAATATATTTTCATCTGGTTGTGTGTGTGTGTGTGTGTGTGTGTGTTCCAGAAATTTATCTGAACTTTCATGTACTGATGATGCTGTCTCTTGTCCTTTCCCTTTATGGGTTGATTCCATTTCAAATTCTCTTTTCTTGTTTTAAGTTTATTTATTTCTTTTGAGAGAGAGAGAGAGAGAAAGAGAGAGAACGTGAGCAGGGAAGAGGTGCAGGGAGAGAGGGAGAAAGAGAGAATCCAAAGCAGGCTCTTTACTGTCAGCAGGGCTCCATCACACAAGCTGTGAGATCATGACCTGAGCCAAAATCAAGAGTCGGATGCTCAACCTACTGAGCCACCCAGGTGCTCCCGCCTTCCAAATTCTTTTACTGTGACTTTATTAGGGTCTTATAATAGGAAGAGGCAAGTGTTTGTGCTCAAGTCATCAATTCATAACAGAATTCTTGTGAAGCTGATAGTTTTCCTACAGTATTTTTGGAGCCATATTACTTGGCTCCTGGCATGGGCTATGACTAGGTTGTCTTTATTATAGACAAACTTTCAATTAACTTGGGCGTGTTTTACTCCTATTTTTGAGATTCTGAAATTGCCCTTCTTCTGAAGTTCTGAACAGATAAGAGAGGAGATGAAGGTGAAGGCGACCTGACTGTACTAAGTCCGCGTATTTCTTACGGCAAGTCAGTGCATTTTGAATGGAGCACACGAGTCAAGAAACAGAAGTGCCTGGGCACCTGGGTGGCTCAGTCGGTTAAGCGTCCGACTTCAGCTCAGGTCACGATCTCACGGTCTGTGAGTTCAAGCCCCGCATTGGGCTCTGGGCTGATGGCTCAGAGCCTGGAGCCTGCTTCCGATTCTGTGTCTCCCTCTCTGCCCCTCCCCCGTTCATGCTCTGTCTCTCTCTGTCTCAAAAATAAATAAAACATTAAAAAAATTAAAAAAAAAAAAGAAACAGAAGTGCCAAATATTACCCAGTGTAAGGAGGGTGTTGCCCGAAGAACAAGTTAGGAGCGTTTGCTGTGGGCACTGGGATTGTGTGTATGGTGTGGTGAGCTGAGAATATATTGCTATTGATTATAAGCTCTTATGTACTTTTTCCACGTTTACCCATGTGCCCGTTTAAATGCTCTATTTTTGTTTTTTCTGACGGTCGTATTTTCCACTCCAAAACTATGCTTATGGTTCTATTTTACTTTGCCTCAGAGCTTTATATTATCCACTAACTCCTTACTAAGAAAGATGAAGAGTTGCCTCACCCTGACACTTTCCCCCGATATTAAGGTACATGTCCAGGCGTTTAGTTGTTGTTATGTCTTTTCTTCCTCTTCCTCCTTCTCTTTTTTTCATTTCTCATCTTCCTTTTCCTCCTCTTCCTCCTCTTTCTCCTCCTGCTCCTTCTTTCTCCCCTTCTCCTTCCCCTCCTCCCCCTCCTCCTCTTCTTCCTCTTCTCTCCATCATGTTCTGTTCTCCTTCCCCTCTTCCTCTTTTTTCTTGTTCTTGGGGTTTGCTGCCCAAATCCCCCCTTCAGGATGGAAGCACCCCCTCCCCCAGTCCTGGAGTGTTGACGGCATATAGATTGCAGCCGTGTTGCTCTCTGGTAATTTCTTGGTCTGGGAACTGTGTTGTCCCAGTTACACCCTCTTTCTGGGACAGCCCAAATCTAATGACTGTTCAGTGAGAATATAAAAGGGCAGACCTTCCTTGTCATGATTAAGGCAGCTCTGAAGGGCCATCCCAGCTCCAGAACGTCCTGTGGGATCAGCTAAGGCCTCTGGGGCAGCCAAATCACATTTTAACTTCTCATCTTGCTGCCTCCAATTGTTTACAAAAGTTGACCCCAAGAGCACTCCCCAGTGAACTTCCCGCATGCAAATCTTCAACCCCGAGTCTGCTTCCTGGGGAATTGAACATATGATATTAGGAGTCATAAAAGGAAGCACTGGGAGAACTAAGCACAAAATGACAAAAGTAATTCTTCTTGAATTAGGATTTAGGAAGGTTTGGGATGTTTTACACTATAAGCCCTTTTATCATAGTTACTTTTTAGCATGTTTAACAGCAAATACAAATTTGGGCGGTTGAAGTTTAAGAAGAGCAAATTAACTGTAGAGAAGTCTTGAGGTTAAGTATCACAATTGCAGAACTATATTCGTTATCCAGCTTGTATCAGTTCCCATTGAAATGATACACAATGTCAGCATTGGACACTATGCCAAGAATTTTACAGAATTTCTTTCCAGCAGGTACATCAGAAAACATGTCGCAAAAGAAAACTAGTGGACTATGATTAATTTTATGTGCAGAAGAAGACCACTTGAGAAATATTTATTCATTTAACAAATATTTGTTGAGCACTTACTATGTGTCAAAAATTCTAAGATGTCTATGTGGGTGGTCGGGGGACAGGCAATAAACAAATGGTCCTGTAAATATATAATGTGTCAGATGGTGATAGATGCTCGAAAGAAAGATAAATTAGCTTAGTCAGTGAGAGAGGCAAACTCAGAGAGGAAGGTGGGCCGTGAGACAGATCTTTGGAGGAAATCATGAGACAGATCTTTGGAGGAAATCATTCTCATGTTTCTGGCAAGTGCTGAGGACTGTCAAATGATGTGAAAGGGGGACTCCACAGCTGCCTCCTGACCCAGAGGGTGCCAGTGAGACGAAAGGAACACGGCTCCAACTACCTTCATGCTTTCCTAGTAAGCTCAGAAAAAGAAAATGCTTTGGCAAACGATTGGAGTATCTGTTTCTTCCCCATTCCACACAGTGACTTAGAATTCCAATGAGGAGCAGTAAAAACCCAAGGTGATTTGTTATTCCGTCATAAAGTTTGAAAGTTGTGGAAAGGCTCAATCTCTGAAAGAAATGATCTCTGAATCTCTGGAAGATCAATCATCATATTGATCATCTCAGATAATTGCAGACCCTTCTCGTCCTCCCCTCTGTAAAGATGGGCAAACAGAGGGGGGAAAAATGACCAGAGAGGAAAAACATTTCAATGTTTGAAAAGGTTGGCTAAATTCGAGGAAGCAAGGGGAATGACACATTTAAAGTGGATACCATGAGCCAAAGAAAGAAATGTGAGAAAGCCTGATTCAAATGGGTTAACGAGAGTAAGAGAAGATTGCAGAGAATGAATAGTGAAATAATCTGACACCCGGAAAGTTTGCCTTAGGAGTAGGAGACATGGCTTCCAAAAACTTAAAGTTAATTAAAAGGGACACAGAAAGGCCGATTCGATTCTGTAGAAAAGCAAACCACAAAATGTGATGACAAAGTAAATTTGACAAAACTAAAGTCTCTCCGATTCAGCGGAAAAGAATGAGATAAATAAATGGGAGAAAAGACTGTAAATAGCAGGGAGGGGCATACGTGGATTTTCATCACATATTTGTCACTGGAATCACAGAACAAGAGAGGAGGAAATGAAGGAGAATAAAAAGGCATTTATTGGGTGGTTACCACACGCGGGACCCTGTTCTCAGTTCTCCACATGTATTTAGTTGTTTAATTCTGGTAACAGTCTCAGAGGGTATATGCTGTTATCTCCATGTTACAACTGAAGAAAGTTGGGCACAGAGGGCACCTTGGACAAATTATGGAATTTGTCCGTTAACACACGGCTCAGAGGAACGGAACCGGATCTAAATCCAGGATTGTAACCATCATGCTGTTTTGTCTTTGAAAATTCAATAAAATGGAAAACAAAATGTTTTATCTTCACCATCAGATGGAAAGAGACTCGTAAGTAACTTTGTTGCCTTTCACTTGGCTTGAAAGGATGGATATGCCACGAAACTGTTTAAATGTCGTGTTTGTTTTCCTCTGGTACTTTATGGTCTTAAATTTGATGGTATTTTTTTTCAACTCATCTAGACTAAATATTAGTACATGTCATAAGGTGAAGATGGAATATAAATATCTCCAAATAATTAAATTATCATCCCAGCCCATTTATTGATTTCTATAATTTCCCCAAGGATTTGACGTGCTGTCTACATGCACTAAACTTGATAAATACGCATTTCTGCTTAATCTTGAGTAAAATTTATAATTAAAAAATTTCTGTATAATTATCTACTTACTTGAGAATTTAAAGTTTATTAACTTAGAGTTGCATACCGAGTTCTTTTTAATACATAACTCTTTCCTTAGCATCTGTGGTTATATACACTTTCCCCGCCCGTCCCCCTCCCCAAGCTTAGGTTGTTTCTTTAGAACAAACTTAAAGATTTTGGCAGAAGGATCATGAGGGATTTTACCTACTTCATTGAAGTTAAAATAAATTGGGCACTGGGAAGAATCTCCCCAGGTTTCTTTTTCATACTTTGTGAGATCCTGAATAATTCCCTGTACTTGGCTACCCTCCCTGCTCCCCACACATGTGTGTGGGCCCGAACAACAGAATGTTCACAGCCTGAAGGTAGGGTGTGAGTGGGCCCATTGGGCCATGGTGCTTTGTGTTAGCATGCTTTGCTTTTCTCTAATGTGAGTATTGTAACCATGGCATCCTGACCAAGCTCAAACTTAATTGTGTATGGTCGGACACAAGAGACGGCTGAAAAGGATGTTTCTGGATTTACGCCACAGGCAAGAAAGGTAGCAGTCATATCAGGATGAGCTCTCCCAGGAGAACTGGAGCTTGTATGACATCAGTGGAGTTTGCATCATGGTGCTCGACAGCACAGTGTCTCATTTAGTCTGTTTCTAGCCCCACACATCTCTGAAAGCCTCCCGGTTATTTGAAGGGCATGGATGGTTCCCAGGAGCTGAATGCCTGTGAATACTTGGTATATGTCATGCTTCTTGTGGACAGGATCGGCAACTATTCACGGGTAAAGTTCCTGGGCATGACCCTGTGCTCAAGCTTTACACAGGGATGTTCATTGCTTGCTTATTAGAAGCAAAGAAACAAAGAACCTGAATGGATAATGGCAGGAAATCAGCAAAACAAAGTATTCTAGATACATCATATGTGATAAGAAGCATTTGGTCCCCATGGTCTCTGCTCCCTTGGTGGTGCTCCCGTGGTCATTATGTTACGTGGCAAAAGGGACTTTGCCAATGTGATAAAGGTCACTCATCAGTTTATCTTAAGATAGGGAAGAGTATCCTGGATATTTGGGGTGCCCTGTGTAATCACATGAGCCCCTGGAAGCAGAAGAGGAAGGCAGAGAGTGGCTGGCGATAGAAGGGAAGTCAGAGAAGTACAAGAAATTGTTAATATACTGTTCTTGGCTTGAAGATAGAGGAGACCCTTTGTCAAGGAAACAGGGGCATCAATCTACAATGGCAAGGAACTGAATTCAGCCAACCACCAATGGGAAGAGGAACTCGAGCCCCCGCTGAAATTGCAGCCTTGACTTCAGCCTTGTAAGACCCACAGACACCGTGAGACAGATAACCAATGGATGTTGTTTAAGCTGCTAAATTTGTGGTAATTCACTATGGCCATGACCAGGAACTAAAACACCTTGTGAAATATACTCTGTCTCCTAAAATTATGTTAGAAATAATCATGTATGGAATTGCAAACCTCAAATGAAACTATGATTCTGATGGGTACAGAAAATGTACTTTTCTTAATTTTTTATTTATAATTTCTACAGCCCCTCTCTCAAGTGCACACCCACAGGAATGACCTGTGGTTGGTTGGGTCTTCAGCCTAGTCCAGGCTGGTACCTTAAATGGTCACTTTGGGTTACTTTCAGTCACTCTCATAAAAATGCTCAGTTTCGCAATTTCTCCCCCTCTACCTGCTTCTGCTTCCCTCTCTCAGTTGTTACATGTTTGAAAGAACACCAGAATGGATGATTTAGGAGAACTCAGGGCATTGGAGGAGGAGGAGGTCCTCCAATCTTCATGGTGACTTTTAATTTCTGCTTGATCTGCTGGTCTTTGGGACTGGTCTCCTTCCACTTGGATTCTATGGTTCTGCTGGCCTTCAGGACAAAACATTTTGACTGTTCTAACTCATATTATTATTTTCCTCAGCTATATTGGGCCTGGTGTTGCCTTTCTGGCTGACTGTACCCCTCCCTATCCCCCACATCCCCTACCTTGTCTTTCCCTGGTAGAATAAGGCTCTTCCAGGTCTGGCCATGTTTCTGCTTTAGTTCAGAGAAGCTGCTTCATGGTCACTGCTGGAGACCCTCTCCTTGCTCCCTTTCTGGCACATCCTTCAACAGGCTCCATAGCAGGATTTGTATCATTTCAGGATCAAGTCTGTATCACATAGAAACTAAGGATGGCCCAGGAAAAGCCAGATCTCTCTGGTGTCAGGCCATAGCCACCCTGGAGATAAAACTGGCACCTGTATCTGCTTGTTTCAATCCCTTCTTTTGTCTCTCTTTCTCCTTTCCCATCATCCCTTATATCGTATCCTCCCATCATTAAGAAGAAAGCACACTGAATTTATTGTTATATGTAGAAGGCACATCTCTGCCAGACTCTGAGAGGGCTCTATAAATGTGCATCCTTCAGGCATGGTTTTTGCAATTTTAAATGGGGAAGATAAAGGAAGTTGGGAAATCCTATCTCAACAGTGCTGGCCTCTCACGCTAATTTTCTTGTGGCAAAATCTTAGTTTTCTTATCAGAAGCTGATTATTGCTTTGTTCTTTCCCTTTTCATTTCTTCTGAAACATATGTTCAGCTCCCTGCAGGAAGATGGATAAGGTAAGAGAGAAAGTATATTAATGATGTTTAAAATATCAACACATTAAAATTACTTATCCTTATAGTAAAATGATCATATCTTATTAACTAAAAAAATAAAGTCGTAACACAGTGAGTATAAAAAAAACTGAAAACCTGAATCTGAAAAGTTTACAATTGCAGAGTGATAAGCTTGTGGAGATTTTGAATTTTTTCCTTGTGTGTTTCTTGTCCAGTTTTTCTGCTGTGCATAGAAATCGCTTTTATAAATAATAAAGCAATGACATATTGTATTTGAAACATAGGCTACTTGACGTACACATTGCTCCTTCTTGTTTCCCCCTTGTGCTCAGTTATTCCTCTAGTACCTTCCCCCATCAGGTTCTGAAATGCCATGTTGGTCAACATTGGCTCAACTCAGCATTGTCATGGAAATTTGAAGTTACGGTTCAATGTGAACTCAGAAGTTCTCAACCTGAGCCCATAGCCCTCACACACGGTTAATATTTCCAACTCCTCACATCTCTTGACAGGAGTCATTATTCTATAAGTTTATTTGGCTTTTTAAAAATTAATTTATGTATTTTCAGCAGGGGGAGGGGCAGAGAGAGAGGGAGAGAGAGAATCCTAAGCAGGCTCTGTGCTGTCAGTACAGAGCCTGACATGGGGCTTGATCCCCATGAACTGTGAGATCATGACCTGAGCCGAAATCAAGAGTTGGACGGTCAACCAACTGAGCCACCCAGGCACCCCAATAAGTTTATTCGGCTTTACAGCATTTTGATATTTGCCTAGCTAAATTCTTACTCAGATATATTTTTCTTAAATAAGAATCTAATTCAATGCAGATCAAAACCACAATGAGATATGACCTCATATCTGTGAGGGTGGCTATTCTCAGAAAGACAAGGAATAGTAAGTGGCAGTGAAACCCTTGTGCACTATCGTCAGGGGTATAAATTGGTGTACCCGCTGTGGAAAACAGAATTGAGGTTCCTCAAAAAGTGAAAAAAAGCTCTACCACACCATCTGGAAATTCCACTTCTAGGTATTTATCCAAAAGGAATGAAATCGCTGACTTGAAAAGACATCTGCACCCCATGCCCATTGTAGCATTATTTATAATAGCCAAAGCATGGAAGTAACCAAGTGTCCTTAGATGGATGCATATCTGTATATAAACCACATTTTCCTTATCCATTCATCCATTTAGGGACACTTGGTTACTTCCGTGTTTTGGCTATTATAAATACAGTAAAACCTTGGTTTGCAAGCATAATTTGTTCCGGAAACATGTTTGTAGTCCAAAGCACTTGTATATCAAAGCGAATTTCAAGAACCATTGGCTCAGTTGTGATCATGTGATGTTTGGTGTCACATACCCCTAGTATTACAAGGCATCGCTCCTTTATCAAGTTAAAATGTATTAGAAATGTCTGCTTGTTTTGCAGAACACTCACAGAACAAGTTACTCTCAATCTGAGGTTTTACTGCATATATACATATAACATTGTAAATGTATATGTATATTTCAGCATTAAGAAAAGAAGGAATTCCTCTACTTTGTGACAACATGGATGGACCTTGAGGACATTATGCTTAGTGAAATAAGAAATAGAAAGAAAAACACCATATGATCTCACTTACATGGAAAGTCTAAAACAAACAAACAAAAATCTGAGCTCATAGTTCAAATCTGTTAGAATGGCTATTATTTGTATGATGGTTGCCAGAGGTGGGGGGTCAGAGATGGGAAGATGGTTGAAGGGGGTCAAAGAATACAAACTTCCATTTTCAAAATAAGTAAGTCTGAGGGGGTGTAATGGACAACATGGTGACTATAGTTAATAATACTGTAATGGATGTTTGAGAGTTGCCAGGAAAGTAGATCTTAAAAGTTCTCATCGCAAGGAAACAAATTTGTAACTATGTGTGGTGATGGATGTAACAGAGACTTAATGCATCGTGTATAAATACTGAATCATTGCCTTGAATATCCTGAAATATAAGGGCGTAAGTCAATTGTACCTGAAAAGAAAAAAAACCTGATTCATTGTTCCAAATGTCTAATATTGTGTCAGTTCTGGGTACAATCAGGAGACGGAGACTACCAGTTATTTGAATAGAGATAATATAAAGAGCAATTCACTAAATACAGGGGTATTTACTAGGAAACTGAAAAGGTGAAAAGCCAACTGTAAAGTATCAGTTGTAGTATCAATTTGTAACCGCAACTGTAGAAAAACAAAGGGTCAGGGGAGCAAAGGGTATCAAACCTTAGTAACTCAGCAGAGAAGCCCTACAGAGCTGAAACTCAGACCTCTGAGGAGGGAGTCAGCCGGCTGGTGCTGGAGGCTCTAAGGTTGGAGGAGCAATGAGGCTGGTTTTCCAAGTGATGAAAAAATTGCAGGCTGAGCTGCTGCCACTGCTGCTACCAGGGTAAAGAATCCAGGCTGCGTGTCCTTCATTATAACAGCAGGCAAGTGGGGAAGCAAGTCTCCTGCCCCCACCTCCAGCCCGCCAGTCTCCCTCTACTGCCCTCTACCGGCAGAGCCTAACAGGGCCAGCTGGCCAAGCGGGAATGTGGTTTGTACTTTCCCAGCTTTATTGACCAAAGATGGAAGAGCTGGTGTGGAGTTGAAAGAGTTACTTAATAACCGGCACAAATATGAAATAGCATTTATATTTATGTAATATCTATGTCTAAATAAAATAAGGGAGCCTCTTAAATTTTAGATATCTGTTATAGGAAAAGAGTGTCATGGGCAAATAGACAACCAAATGTTATTTTAACATTTATAACATCTATAATTTTTTTAATGTTTATTTATTTTTGCGAGAGAGAGAGACAGAGAGAGAGAGACAGAGCACGAGTGGAGGAAGGGCAGAGAGAGAGGGAGACACAGAATCCGGAGCAGGTTCCAGGCTCTGAGCTGTCAGCATGGAGCCTGATGTGGGACTCGAACTCAGGAACTGGGAGACCATGACCTGAGCCGAAGTCGGATGGACAACCAAATGCTATTTTAAACAAAAAACAATTTATTTTTTGAATAAGTGAACAAATGAATGAACGAACGAATGAACAAAGGAATGAGCAGATGAAAGGAGGGGTGGATACATGACATGGAAGGCCACCTTCTGGGGGTTTTCTCTCACTCAGTCTGTCACAGGAACTCTTCGTCACGGTGTTCGTGTGGACAGAGTTTTTCTTGGTAGGATTAACATCAGTTGGGATTCTCAGATGCTTTAATCACCATAAGTCGTTTCTACCGACAGCCTTTCATTCTCGGTTGCCATCATGGCAAAGAAGAGATATTTCATGAAAAGTGTTTGGATGTATCCGTTTCTTTCTCACAGAATCACAGGAAGATACTTTGGGCCCTATTTTAAACCACAGAAGACAGAAGACAGATTTTGTTCTTAAATAGGAATAAAATGAATGAATGAGAAAAAAATATGAATAATACCCATTTTAGAATAAACAAAGATTTATTACTGACTCGCGTGGCTTATTTTGCAGGAAGACCTCAGGTTACTGGCTATGGTTAAAAAATGAATTCTCTGGCAGTGGAGAAAGAACAAAATAATGGGCTCATTGGAAACTGAAATCCAAGTTTCCTTCATGAGCTCTAGCTAAATTGGCTTCCTACCTATTTCCAGAAAATATATCCAAAGCCTTAGGACAAACTGATAAGGGACTTCCTTTGGCATTTACCCATTAAAAGATAAGGTTTGATTTCCCTCATGATTTTTGAGCTCATAAAATCAAGTAAGAAGATAAAGCACATTAAGTATTACATAGCGGGTTTTAACACAATGAAAAAGCCTTGCCCGAATTCGTGTTACTTCTTTCTTTTGTCTTTAAAACTCAAGTTGTCTAAGAAATTCTTTACTTTGTAAGAAGAAATATGTATGTATTCTAGAATTAATGCTAGACCTTAACAGCTTAACTTGCAGATGGAAAACAAAAAGCAAACCTGAAACTCTCCTACCCACCGAACCAGACAACTCTTGGGATTTAACAAAACAGGGTAAAAGGGAGTACCGTTAAACTTTACTCCTAAATCACTGGCGATGAAATCTTTTCTTGTGTAAAGCACAAAAGACAGAGTGTAGGAAACTTTCAGTGAAAGAATTCCTTTCTCACGGCGAACAAAGAAATAAATAACAATGAAAACATAGGGTATTCCTTAGTAACTCAGCATATTTGTGCAGGGAAAATTGGGTATATAAGTTTTAAACACAGAGGTGAGAGTTTAGATTTTGTTATATTAATACTGATACATCACACAAATCATCTTTCAAAGAAATGCTAATATATATATTTTTTATTTATTTTATTTATTTATTTATTTTTTATTTTTGAGGAAGAGAGAGAATGTGCAAGTGGGGGGGGGGCAGAGAGAAAGAGAGAGAGAGAGAGAGAGAGAGAGAGAGAGAGAGAGAGAGAATCCCAAGTAGGCTCTGCACCACCAACATGGATCCTGATATGGGGCTCGAACCCATGAACCATGAGATCATAAAATGAGCCGAAATTGGATGCTTAACCAACTGAGCCACTCAGGCGCCCCCATGCTAATATCTCTTTAAACGTATTACCAGCCTCAAAACAGTTGTGTCAATACAATTTCAAGTCTTCATTCATGAAGTTTTCCATCCTTTAATACTGATTTCTATCCTCCAATAAAAATAATGATGAGCAGTGTTCACTGATGATCTTGATAAGAACTAGGGCCTCTTCTAAGTGTTTTGCATCATGATCTCATTTAATTTTCACATCTGTCCTCACTAGTGTATTTAATAAATGTTTATAGAATGTCTACACCATGGCTTACACTTTGGTAGTGGTCCTGGTGAATTATTGTTGAGGAAAGAAAGAAAAAGGAAAAAAAAAAAGGAAAGGGAAAAGAAAAACCTAAGACAAAAAGAAATAGAAACTTAAAGCCAGTCCTAATCTTCCATAGAACCTGGTACCTACCTTATGAGGCAGGTATGAGATAATATAATATATTTTATATATTAATATAATATATATAATATAATATAATATAATATAAAATATATAATAATATATATAATATATAATATATAATAATATATATATTAATATATATAATTTTATATATATATATATATATAGGTCTCTACAGTACCCTCAACACCCATTCCAGGCACAGAGCTCCCGAACTTCTTGTAAATTCCTAAGTGATAAAAGTGACAGTGTTCTAGTATTTGGTTTTTGGCCCCAGTTCCAGGCACAGGGCTCCTAAATCCTTTGGGACTTCCTGCGCGATAGAATGTCTTTTGTTCTAATGAGGCAACTCCGGGTGGCCACTTTCATGGCTTCTGGAGGGGGGCTGGTCACCAGAAAGATCGAGCCATGATTAAAAGGTTGGGCTTTTGAGCATCCTCCCCTCAATTCTCTAGATAGAGGAGACAGCATGAAAATGGAGTTAATAATTGATCGTGCCTACCTGAGGAAGGCTTTGTAAAAATTCCAACAGTATGGGGTTCTGGGAGCTTCCAGGTTGGTGAACGTGTGCACATATTGGCAGGGTGACACATTCCACCTCCACGGGGTCAGAAGCTCCTGTGCTGGGGACCCTTCCAGAGTTTGTCTTATGTATCCAAATCTGGCAGTTCATTCCTATCATTTATCATACCCTTTAATAGACTGCTAACCATATACGTAAGCGGTTCCCTGAATTCTGCGAGCTGTTCTAGCAAATAATCAAATCAAAAGGGGAGGAGGTGGTGAGGACCTCTGGTTTGTAGCCAACTCGGACAGAAGTTGTGGTTCACCAGGGGACCTATTACTTGTGATTGGCATCTGAAGTGGGGGCAGTCTTGGGCGACTGTGTCCTTAGCCTGTGGGATCAATGCCATCTCCAGGCAGACAGTGTCAGAACTGAGTCCAATTGTAGGACAAAATCTGCTGTCAGAAGTGTTGAGAGTGTGGTAGTCATGTAAGAGCACAGGAGACACCTGGGAGAGAGTCTGAGTTTTTCCTTTACAGGCAGGTACTGTTATAGCTTATATTTACAGAAGAGAAAACAAACTTCCAGAAAGACACTGTGCCTTGCTCAGGATAACCCCATGGGAGGTGTCGGAGCCAAGGCTTCCCTCAGGTCTCTTTTTAGGTCACAGGGTTGTCAGATGGCCTCAAACTGTGTCATTCCCCTCCTGCTGCATCTAGGCCCTCCCCCCCCCCCATTGTCCCTCCCCCTCACTCACTGAGCGCTTCTTGCGATGCTGCCTTGAACTGACACTGTGCCTTGATTTATACTGAGTGCACGCTTGGCTCCCATCTGGATTCTCAGCTTCGCAAGAGCAGGTGTCATTTTAATGTCATCTTTACCTCTCACCCCACTACCAGTTTGATGCGTACTAACACCGTCCATGCATGCCTGGCTGGCTCAGTCAGAAAAGCATGCAAATCTTGATCTCAGGGTTGTGAGTTCCAGCCCCATGTTGGGTGTAGAGATTATCTACATAAATGAAACTTAAAAACAAACAAACACTGTCCAATGAGTAAAGGACAATTAATTAATTAATTAGTTATTTTTTTTCTTAAAATAACAGACTTATTCTCTCAGAGGTCTGGAGAAATCTCCAGTCAGTACCATGGAGCTGAAACCAAGGTGTCCTGTGAAACCAGTTATGTCCCGTGAAAGCTCTAGGGGAGAATCTGATCCTTGTCTTTTCCAGCTTCTGGTGACTTCTGACATTCCCTGACTTGTGGCTACAGCCCTCCAATGTAGCCTCTGTCTTTTTTCCTTTTTTTAAAATTGTTAAATCAACTTTAAAGGCTTTGTTTTTTAGAGCAGTTTTAGGTTCACAGCAAAATTAAAATGAGGACACAAAAATTTCCCATATACTTCCTGTCCACCACACATGCGTAGCCTCCCCCGTGATCAATATCCCCCATCAGACCGGTACATGTGTTACAACTGATGAACCCGCACTGATAGATCATAATCACCCAAAGTCCACAGTTTGTACTAGGGTTGACTTTCATGTACATTCTTGAAGTTTGGATAAATGTAAACTGAATTCTATAGATCCGTCATTATAATTTCATACAGAGTGTTTTCACTGCCCTCAAAATCATCTGTGCTTTGCCTATTCATCTCTCCCTGTCCCCTACCCCCTGGCAACCACACTGATATTTTACTGTCGCCATAGTTTTGTCTTTTTCAGAATGTCATATAGTTAGGATCCTACAGTAGGTAGCCTTTTCATATTGGCTTCTTTCACTTAGTAATATGCATTTAGGTTTTCTCCATGTCTTTTCGTGGTTCGTTTCTTTTTAGCGCTGAATAACATTCCATTGTCTGGATGTGCTACAGCTTATTCATTCACCTACTGCCAGGATATCTTCGTTGCTTCCAAGCTTTGCCAGTTATGAATAAAGCTGCTATAAATATCCACATGTGTTTTTTTGTGTGGACATAAATTTTCAACTCCTTTGGGTAAACAGCCAAGAGCACGATTGCTGGATCATTTGGTAAGAGTATGTTTCACTTTGTAAGAAAGCACTAAATTGTCTTCCAAAGTGGCTGTACCGTGTTGCATTCCCAGCAGCAACGAATGCGAGTTTCCGATGCTTCACATCCTCACCAGCGTTTGGTGTTGCCAGTGTTCCAGGGTTTGGCTACTCTCACAGGTGGGTAGTGGTATGTCAAAATTGTTCTAATTTTTTTGCATTTTTCTGCTGCATATGATGTGGATCATCTGTTTTATGCTTGTCATTTGTATTTCTTCTTTGGTGAAGTGTCTATTAAGGTCCTTGGCATATATATTTTAATCTGATTGCTTGTTTTCTTATTGTTGGGGTTGAAGAGTTCTTTGCCTATTTACCGTAACAGTTCTTTATCAGGATTGTGGCTTTTTTTAAATGTCTATTTTATTTATTTTGAGAGAGAGAGACCGTACGTGTGTGTGTGTGTGGGGGGGGTGCCCTTGAATGAGGGAGGGGCAGAGAGAGAGGGAGAGAAAGAATCCGAAGCAGGCTCTGCACTGATGGACACAGGACATGAACCAAACCGTGAGATCATAACTTGAGCTGAAATCAAGAGTTGGACACTTAACCGACTGAGCCACCCAGGCACCCCTGTCAGATTTGTGTTTTGCAAATGTTTTCTCCTAGGCTTGTGGCTTGTCTTCTCATTCTCTTGGCATTGTCTTTCCACAAAGAAAAGTTTTTAATTTTTATGAAGTCCAGTTTATCAATAATCTCTTTCATAGATTGTGCCTTTGGGGTTCCACTGAAAAGTCATGGCCATACCCAAGGTCATCTAGATATTCTCCCAGGTGATCTTTTGGAAGTTTTGTAGTTTTGCATTTTACATTTTGGTCTATGATCCATTTTAAGTTAATTTAAATTTTTTTCTTTACTGTTTATTTCTGAGAGAGAGAGAGAGAGATGACAGCGTGTGACCGGGGCTGGGGCAGAGAGAGAGGGAGACACAGAATCTGAGGCAGGCTCCAGGCTCTGAGCTGTCAGCACAGAGCCCGACACAGGGCTTGAACTCATGGACTGCGAGCTCATGACCTGCTCCAAAGTCGGACGCTCAACTGACTGAACCACCCAGGTGCCCCTAAGTTAATTTTTTTGAAGGGTATAAGGTCTGCATCTAGATTCAGTTTATTTATTTATTTTTTTATGTGAATGTCCAGTTGTTCCAGCACCATTTGTTGAAAAGCCTACCTTTGCTGCCTTTGCTTCTTTGTAGGAATAAGATGCTTTTCAGTATGGAATATTGGAAAGATAGCCAGATGTGAATCAGCAGTAAGAGCATGGGCTATGGTGTTAGATGGGCGTCTTAAAGTCACACTTTGGCCCTTTCCATCTATAAGATCTTCGGGAAGCCATCTCGACTTAATTATTAATATTTAAGCTGTTGATTGTAATGGATTAATATGAAATAAAACTAGCTTAATGTATTAAATGTGATTTTTTAAAGTTTATTTATTTATTTTGAGAGAGTCAAAGAGAGAGAGCACTCATGGGTGGGGAAGGGGCAGAGAGAGAGGGAGAGAATTTCAAGCAGGATCCTCACCAGCAGCACCGAGCCCGACGTGGGGCTCGATCCCATGAATTGGGAGATCAGACCTGAACCCAAACCAAGAGCCAGACACAACCAACTGAGCCACCCAGGCACCCCTTAAATGTGCTTTTTAAACTATGTTTCATGAAATATACACCTTACGCTGACTGGTGACAGACATCAATCTGCCCTGAATGCCACAGGGATCTGAAGTAGTGCAGTACAGTTTGGTGCAAAGATCACTGTACTGGAGGGGTTCTCAGTGGCATTCATGGGTCGACAGTATTGGCATCATCTGGGAACATGGTAGAAATGCAAAAATCCCTGGACCTGAGTTAGATCTGTAGAAAGTGTGGTAATGGGACCCAGCAACCACGGGTTATACCAGTCTTCCTGGTCATTCTGAGGCACTCCAAAGTTTGATACTTACTGCTGTGCATGAAACCTGTCTTTGACTTTAGGCAAACTATCTCTACCCTCTGGTAATCAGTTTACTCACCTTTAAAATGTGGCAGAAGATCACATGGTTGTTAAGAGCTCTCCCATGTTGACAGTCAGTAATTCTGTTCTTAAGAACTGCTAATAAGTTTATTAACAACTCTTATTATGTGACAGGCACTTTGTCAGCTGCATGACATATGGTACTTCAAATAATCATAGAAAATCTATAAAGTATAAAACTGAGGTTTCATTTCACTTGTGTAACTTGAATTTTAGTTCAAGAATACTGAAATTGTTCATTATAAAGTTAGGATACCAAAGATGCCAGTTTCCAAAGCTGTGGCTTAATCTCTTTACTATACCGATCCGTGGGAATGGGTGTCAGCAATGTTGTCCTGTTTATTATTAAAAGCTCATAATCAGGAGCAATGTATTCTGAGTATTGGTCTGTAGTCATTCACCAAATTTCTAATAGATTGGGTTGAAGACTGCTAATCAAAGTTTCCAGTGGAGAATGGATGTCAACCCAAATATCCCTGTGTTTCCCAAGTGCTAAAACTCACTTCACTTTGTAGAGCATTTTCTCACCAAATTAATATCTCTTCACTTGATTTTGTGCAAGGTGGAATAATGGAAAAATTCAGATATGGTCATTTAATTTGTTATGTTAGCTTGTTATCACCCCAAAACTAAGAGGTCAATTCTAATCACAATTTTTTAATACAATAAGGCAAATTCAATGGATATATTATATCATAGGTCTTTGGTAAAGCATCTCGAGGTGCTGTTTGCTTGGAAAAGTGATGGTTAAGACTCAGAGATTGTTCTTTAAAATGAAGGAAGACAGGGGTGCCTGGGTGGCTCAGTTGGTTAAGTGTCCGATTTCAGCTCAGGTCATGATCTCATTGTTCCTGAGTTTGAGCTTCACGTCGGGTTCTGTGCTGACAGCTCAGAGCCTGGAGCCTATTTCAGATTCTATGTCTCCCTCTCTCTCTGTCTCTGCCCCTCCCCCACTTGTGCACGCTCTCTCTCTCTCTCTCTCTCTCTCCTCTCAAAAATATGTAAACATTAAATAAAAAATTAAAATGAAGGAAGACATGGTCTCTCTCCATCATCTTCTAGGTAGGTTTGGCTAGAGTAGTCAGGCCTTTGACAATCTTTTTTATATATTTCATAATATAGTGTTGATAACTTAGAGTGAAAATTTGGAAAACTTGGATTTGATTTGCATCTCCTCTAAGTTTTCATTCCTTATCTAAAAAAATGATGATATTTTTAAAAATCCCTGTTGATTTTCTAACAGTTTAGTGAAAAACAAGTATAATAATATTGGACATACTTTTATCTATGAGGTATGTAATCTTTTTCAATTGTTAGTACTTTATATGTAAAGAACCTATGAGGTTATTATAATGAAACAAGTGATTTTACAGGTATATACAGCAGTCTTTAGCAGAAAGAAGCTAAACACATATTTCATTTAAATGTTAACATGAAATAAATGTTTCTAGTCTTTGTAAACATTTTTGTCTCTTACTAGAACTTTACTTTCGATGCATGCTTGTTGCAATTTAAATTTTCTCATTTAAAAGTTTCAGTAATTTAAAAATGTTTATGTAATGCTTAATGTACTCCAGACTCTGGGCTTGATGCTGGGAAAATGAAAAGCTTACTGTTAAGGGTTGTAATTGGACTCAGATATAAAAATTCAATCGTAACGAAGTGTGGTGAGTCCCACAATAAGGTGTTTTTAACTGATACATAAGTTACATAATCAATAAGATTTGGTGAGTGTTTGGCTGTAGGAGGGGAGGAAGGAGAATCCAAGGATGAGCTTGGCTTGGGAAGTTAGGCAAATAGTGGTCTCATTTCGTGTGATAGAAATTCTGAAGAGTAGTATGTTTGCATGGGGCGGTGATTGCTTCAGTATAGAATGCAATTAGTTTGAGGTGTCTTTTGGACACCCAGATAGGAGTGCCAATTGTTAAGTTGATTTATATGAGCTGCGCTCCAGAGATAGAGGTTTTCGCCTGGGGATTAGAATTCCGGAGTCATCAGCATATAGATAATAACTTTTCCATCTTCATAGTATGACAGTTATATTATTCTCTTCAAGGAGAAAGTATACTTGAAATATATGAACCCATGAGCGTTTTTAGTCAACTTTCAGGGATTCCTCTTTAAATGGACTAGGTAAGCACAGTATTCCAATAATGGAGCCTCAAGAGGATTGAGCCATCACCTTCCATCATTCAGACGTGGATTTATATAAAGGCAGGGATATATTCTCGCACAAACGGAAAATTCATTCAAAAGAGATGAATTGGAGTCACATGAGCCAAAAGCAAGTCTTTACCTCCTCCACAGGAAAGCTTCCCCTTTATCACAATTCAGCAATCTGAGGGAAAATAAGGCTTAACAAGCAAGATGCTGAGGGAGCAAAGTTGGGTCGATATTTTAATTTGTGTCCTACAATTATGGATGCAGAGAGCATTTCTTGTCACTGTGCTGATTCTTAATAGCCAGTGTCCGGCACACATTTTATTTCCCATCAGTTGCTCTTGAAGACCCATGTGATATATAAACTCAAAATTGCTCTTCTAAAAATCGTAATTGGTGGATAGTGTTAGACGCTCTGATCTCTACCGACCTCACTCATCCTTTGCCTCCACGCTGTTCAGTCCATCGATGTGTATCCCTTAAAACTTGTCTAATGGTATTAAGACATTTTAACTTTATTAGATCTTCAGAAGGAAATATGTTGTCTTATTGATTGCATTTTGGGGAGACTTTGTTTACCAGTAAATAATAAAAATAATAAAATAAAATAAAAAAGGAAAATAGAATCAATACTTCCACGATTCAGCTTTATCCAGATGCATGTGGTTTTAAGTATTATCAAATTAATTCTTCCTTTTTTAAAATGCACTTCCCTCTCTCCTTCCCCCATAGACAGAACTGTAGTGACTATCTTCAAGGAAGGCACAATTTTCTTCTTTCTGAATTATTTTGTGTAGCAAATTAGGAATGTAATTGCCGGATCAAAGAAACCTTCACTTGAACCTTCATACTGCTTTCCAAATGTTGGAACCATTTTGTTACTTACTGATTTTAAGAGTAATTATTTTTGCAGCTTTCAAATCATATCTGCACAAAACCCACTTCTTTGGTCTTGCCGAACACCAAGTTTCTAAGTCAAGTTATGAAATGTTCATTTTAGGTCATTTTACTATCATACTCTTCAGGTGTTTTTCGTGAAGATGGAAAGAAGGAATGAGAACAGTTTTGTTTAACCTTAGGTACTATAAACAAGGATAATATAAAAAATAATTGCTTGTTTTTTAAAATATTTATTTATTTTTGAGAGAGAGATAGAGAGAGATGGAGAGTGGGGGAAGGGCAGAGAGAGGGAGACACAGAATCCGAAGCAGGCTCCTGGCTCCGAGCTGTCAGCACAGAGCCTGACACGGGGCTCGAACCCATGAACCATGAGGTCATGAGCTTCAGCTTAACCGACCGAGCTACCCAGGCACCCGAATAATGACTTGTTTGCAATAGCTATTGCCCAATCAGAAGTTAAGTCTGAGCAATTAGAATGCCAGGCAGTGTGAACAACTTGTGCAGCTGGACTAGTGCACCTTCTGAATGTCAGCCCTCACTAGGAAGTCCTCGCTAGCTCTCAAGACACATAGGGAGTTGATGGTACAGTTGAGAAGCTGTTATTTGAATTCAATAGCTTACATTGAGCTAGGGTTTTAGAAACGATTCAGTGGAAGTCTCTCGTCTTTTCACCACGGACTGCCAGCGGATAGAAGTATTAGACACGAAAAAGAGGGGAAAGTTGGACAGATAACAAAAATTGAAGAGATGCTCAATCATCCTTATAATCAGAGAGATGCAATTCAAAAGAAGTATATCTCATTTTGTTTACCTAAGATTGGCAAAGATCGTGAGGTTGGATAATTCCTGGCATCGGCCAAGATAGGGAGAAAAGAAAATGCTACTGCAATTAAAAGAGTAGATTTTAAAACACAGTGTTGTGTTTTAATTTAATTAATTTATTAATTGTGACATAATTAATAAACAAAAAAGATCTATAGCATGTTATTTATGTAAATTAAAATATTTAAAATAACAAAAGCATGGTATATGCATGTATGTGTATTTAAAGAGAGATTACAGGGGCGCCTGGGTGGCTCAGTCGGTTATGCGGCCGACTTCGGCTCAGGTCATGATCTCACAGTCTGTGAGTTCGAGCCCCGTGTCGGGCTCTGTGCTAACAGCTCAGAGCCTGGAGCCTGTTTCAGATTCTGTGTCTCCCTCTCTCTGACCCTCCCCCATTCATGCTCTGTCTCTCTCTGTCTCAAAAATAAATAAACGTTAAAAATTTTCTTTTTAAATAAAGAGAGATTACAATTAGAATGGTAGGTAAATGTAAATGGCCAAATTTCCCTCCAAAGGAGGACCAAGGGCATGTATGAAGTATCTTTTTTTCTTTTAATTTTTTTAACTTTTTAAATTTATTTTTGAGAGAGACAGAGACAAAGTGTGAGCGGGGTAGGGGCAGAGAGAAAGGGAGACACAGAATCCGAAGCAGCTCCAGGCTCGGAGCTGTCAGCACAGAGCCCAACGCGGGGCTCGAACTCAGGAACCGTGAGCTCATGACCTGAGCCGAAGTCGGACGCTTAGCCAACGGAGCCACCCTGGCACCCCTGTGAAGTATCTTTAAGTAGCATCCAACAGGGGTGGGAAGAGTACAGAAGATAGAGATGAGGAAGAATATAATAACATTCAACAATAAGGCTCTAATATGGAAACCTGACAACAGTGTGCCTTAATCTAAGGAATGTGACTAACTCAACTATCTGCATCAGAGATCAAAATAGAACAAGAATAAAGGAAGGAAAGAAGGAAGGAAGGAGGAAGGGAAGGAAGAAAGAAGGCAAGAGGCAAGGACAGAGAATGACAAACTAAAAGAGGTACATAGGAAGGTAGGCATAAAGAAGGAAGCAAAAACAAAACAAAACAAAACAAAAAAAAACCCAGCATGTTTTTTGTCAGCCTGTGAAGTCTACACAAAAATTAAATTCAGTATCTCAAAAATACAGCTATAAAAACTTTGTAAACAAAATTAAAAAGCAAAGCTGGGGAAAATGTTTGCAAAATATACGACAAAGGATTATTTCTTTGGCATATTAGGAAATCTTACAAATTGACAATCTAACAGCAAAGAACGTTTACAGTACAGATTGTTCACAAATATCTAACAATTACAAATATCTAATAATTATATGGAGAGTTGCCTAAATTTATTTATGATTCACAGCAACTGATACTATTAAACTGGCACAGATTAACAGAGTTTCACAATGTCCACCACTGGTAAGTGGAAGAATTCTGGAAATTTCATACACTGTTGAAGGGAATATATAATTGACATAGCCTTATTTAAAGGGCAATTTGGCCACTTCAATGAAAACTTAAGATGTATATTTTCTTTGACTCAGATATCTTGGAAATTATCCCATATATTCATTAACACGTATGTGGAAATATATACATATGTATAATCTTTGTTACTTGGGGAATTCATTTAGCTTCTATGTGAATATTTTCCTCACTTATAAAAGATAATAATAATAATAATAGTCACTCCCTCATAAATTTGGTGTATAGAGCTATTGTTATATAATGAGTTACTATATATAAATTACTTAAAACATTACCTGGTCCATAGTAATAATAATAGTGTGATAACATTAACAATATTACTACTACAGCTATAGTTGTATTTATTGCAGTATTACTGTAATACTGAAAATAACCATAGAAACGTTAATTTTTATCAGTGGAACATCAGTTAAATTAATTATGGTCTCTCCATCCAATGGCATATTCTATGTGCGTAACGAGATGAAAGGTTTCGGTGAAACATTATTAAGTGGACAAAGGAAAATTCAGAACAATGCATGTGCTCAGCTTGTATTTATATGAGAAAGAAAGGAAATATGTTATATATGAGAATATATAATTGTCGATGGGAGTTATTGATGGAGATGGGATGCAAAAGATTCTTTAAACTGTTTGAATTTCAAGTCCTTTGCTATTTTTATAATGATAAAAGCACTGTCATAGTAAGTATAAACAGGAGATATTTATTGATATGGAAAACCACTCTCAGTATATTCCCCAGTGCAAATAGTAGGCTGCATCAGTAAATATTTATTTTCCTTTCTATTCATGTATACAACACACATACGGTTCTGGAAAGCTATATACCAACATCTAAACACTGATCATTTCTGGGTAGTGGCATTCTTGGAAGTTTTATTTCTCTGCTCTTCTTTCTACAAATTTTTAAAAATAAAATAAATATTGTTTTGACAAAAAGCAAACAATTACAGATGTTTGCATATATATATATGGACAAATATTAATATTATCACCATCTCTTCAATAGAAAATTAGCTATTTAAGTCTTTATGATTTTTCTGTATCTTCCCTAAACTTTCAGTAATATTTAAATTTTAAAAAATGACATGTTGCGGGGTTAATTTTAGCTCTGAAAATTCCTAGCCACATGAAATTAGTCTATTTAAATATTCTCTTTTTTGTTTGTTTTCCTGAGCCTTTGTTTGCTTATCTGTAAAACCTGATGATCATATTAAAAATAAGTATGCAAACCTTTTGGCTGTTTTGTCAGGTCTTTACAAATGTTAGCTGCTGGTGTTATTATAAACTTGTCTGTGAGCATCATGTTCAGTGATGATTGAAAATAATTCATAAATTGAAAATAAAACAAAGATTCTGCTGCAATTAATTATTCATTGCAGAGCTAGTCGCGTTTAGTATTCCCTGTCAGCCTTCTGGCAAAACGTAAATGACTCGAACCACCTCATCAAATGGTTATGTTTCACTTCTGTTTCCACGCTCAGCAGTGTCTATAACAATTTGTTTAACCTAAGAGAGGATCAATTAATTTCATCTGAATTAAGTGGAATAAGCTTTACTAATCAATGATTTAAAAAAAATTTTAACATTTATTTATTTTTGAGAGACAGAGAGAGACAGAGCATGAGCAGGGGAGGGGCAGAGAGAAACACACACACACACACACACACACACACACACACACACAGAATGTGAAGCAGGCTCCAGGCTCTGAGCTGCAAGCACAGAGCCCAATGCAGGGCTCGAACCCACGAACCACGAGATCATGACCTGAGCTGAAGTCAGCTGCTTAAACGACTGAACCACCCAGGCTCCCCTACTGATCATTGCTTTTATCTAAAATAAATATTTTTATGGCTATCATATTTTTTTTCTTGTCTTTGGGAAACATTTAATTTAATTTTTTCATGATAAGGAGAACAAAAAGGGGATTTGAAAATGCACTGAAATGAGCTCCTTAAGAAACTCACCCATGTTTGGCTTCTCTTTCCTTTTGTTTTCCTTTTGATGGCACTTCTGTGAAACTGAGTTTCCTTTTATCTAGGAAAATTTACTGGATCCTTTTATGATTTAGGTATAGTTAGTTCATCAGAATTGAAATTTTAGAATTTATGTCTTCTTGGTGTTCGCCTTCTTTTAGAGGACACTTAAGGTTCTGAAAAGCATCCCTGGGTCTAAGAACCCCTGAGTGCCTCCACACACATGGTGACTTTCTTCAAGTGCTAATTGACACACTCTATATATCACAGGATGCCAAGATCACCAGAGGAGACACCTAAAGAGAAACATCAAAAGCCCTCTCCTTCAAAGGAGCTCCCAAAAACTGTTGGGAGTGCAAATTGGTACAACCTCCACTGGGGAACAATCTGCCAGTTATTATCAAAATTTTTAATGCAGCTATACTTGCAACCTGCAACCCCATGGCTTGGAATATATCACGTGGATATATAGGCATTGGTTGGCCACAATATACGTGCATATTCTTTAAAACATTAGGGAACCGATAGACACAACATTGTGTCCCGTACATTGTGGGAGCGGAAGGAAAGATGTCAATGTCAAGGGATACATGCTGAAGAACTTAGGAAGAACCGAACTATGACAAAATGTTACTATTCTTAAATCTAGGTGATGTTATTAAGAAAAAATTTTCGATGTCGCTGTTGAAGACGGTAAGGCAGACTTCATTCAGGACCTTCACAACAGACATAGGGACCACTACAACAAGATTTTACAGCTCAATGCCAACTCTGAGTGCAGCATAGACAAGTGAGAATTTATAGCCAAGGACTAGGATGGGGGTCTGTGGATGGAAAGTTTCTAAAAAGGAACATCAAGGGTAAGGGATGTTCTGACTCAACCCATTTAACAGGATTCTTGCTGAAGACAGGCCAGGGTGATCAGGTCATCTGGGAGATGAACAGATATAGAAGATATTGAGATTGGAGAAGTTCTCACCAAAACTAGATTTTACTAGTTCAGGAGCCTGACTGAAATTTGATCAAGTAAAGAATCTTTGTCAGTTCTATTTGTAACATACAATTTCCATTTTTCTCCGTGTTGAAAACGTTAATAGTAAAAAGTTAGAAAAAAAGTACTAGAAAGTTAGAAAAAAAGTAATTTGAGTAAACAAATTATAGTCTATCTATAAACTTTTATCTTATGCAGTTGTCAAACAAACAAAAAAAAGGAGATCTGTTTGAGCCAGGATGAAAGTAAATATTAGACATGTTTTCAAGTGAAACTGGTAATTGGCAGAAAAGTATTCACATTATGAGCCACAGAGAGGATTTGAAGAGTTACTTTAAAATAAGACTCTAGAGCTATGATAGAATAGCTTGCAGAAGGCAAACACTCCTACTGAGCACAATTAGAAATCTGGAGAAAATAGAAACAGCCTATGCTTCAAGGCACCAAAGAGCCACTGAAGCAGCCAGGATTTAAGGGACAAGATTTCAGAGAGGAGAAAATCTTGGAGGAGGAAGATGGCATTTGTAGTTGCTTTTTCCCCTCAGAATGTTTGCTTATTCTTGGTACTGAGCGAGTGGTTGAGAATTTAGATACAGGGTAGGAAGAGGTTTGCAGCGAGGAGGGAGAGAAGTCAGCAGAAACTTTGGCAATTTCACAGGGGGAAAGAGAAAAAATGGCAGGTTAGTGATACCAAAACAGGACATGGGGCGGGGCAAGATCCTGGTGAAAAGGAGGCCTAGAGAAGTGAGACCCTGTGATCAGCTCTGTCCTTGAGGCATTTGCCAAATTCTTAAACTACACAGGGAAGGAACCTAAGGTGGTAAGCAGAAATCTCATGAAAATCAGAGTGGAGTGTTCTACCATTGCTAGGTGGCAAGAAGACAAAAACTATACTTCAGAATCCACTAAAAGGAGGGACTTTAAACAACTTTCAGAGAGCTATCCACTAGGAGTAGAAGTGAAACAGAAAAATGAATCTTTATAAAAACTGTAACTCACATTAAGTCAACCCAGTCCCTGATTGGATAAAGGTGACCTGCCCACACTCTATTAGAGGAAGAGTGAAGCTAGGGGAAGATAATACCTTCTGGGGCCTCTACAGTCTATGGTATAAAATGTCTACTAAGCAATAAAAAATTATCAGGTATTCTGATAATCAGGACCAGGGGGGAAAGAAGACAATAGAAAGAGCCACAGATGGTCTAAATACTGGAATTACCAGAAATGGACTTTACAATAGGTGTGATCAGTAGTTTCAAGAAAATAGATAATAAAGTGGAGAATGCCATTAAAGAAGTGAAAATTTAATTATCAAAAAATGAAATAACACTAAAAATTCAATAGATGAGTTTAATAGTAGATTGCATGTGGCAGAAAAGAGGATCAGGAAATTGGTCAGTGGAAGATATCCTGGCTGAGGCACAGAGAGCAAAAATGATAGAAAGCAAAAGAGTGTAAGATACATATGGGATGTGGTGAGAAAGCCTAATGTATGTAATTGGAGTCCCAAAGCTGAAGGAAAGAAAGAACCAGACAGAAGGACTAATTGAAGAATAATGACTGGGCATTTTCTAAAAATATAAAAGAAAATCTTGCTACAGATTCAAGAATGTCTAGAACTCAAAGCATGAAAAATGCCAAGGAAAGGATACATGAGTGTATTTGAACTAATAAACATATGTAGAAAATTGCACCCACCAATGAGATAATGCATTTTGTTGTCAAGTACATGGAACATTTACCAAAACTGACTCTATGGCGAGCTATATAGTGAGACTACTCACTAGGGGTGATAGTGAGTGATGGCATTTCCATTTCTACCCTTAATTCCTGGATCCATGAATCTTGGTTAATGGGAGAAAAGCACTATATATTAGATGCTGATTTAGAACACATACAGGCTCCTTGTGGGCATCGCCTCATCACTGCAAGGTATTGACACATAGTTGGTGCTATAATTGAGTCTTCAAAAGGCCATTTAACCTTTCTATTAAGTTGGTTGCTTTGGAATTGTGGGGGAACATTGTAAGACCAGTTAAGTTCATGATCATGGGCTCACTGCCATATTTCTTTTGCTGTGAAGTGAGTTCTTTGGTCAGAACCAATACTGTGTGGGATACTGTAACAGTAGACAAGGCATTCTGTAAGTCTGTGGATGGTAGTTTGGGCAGACATACTGCATCAGGGAAGGCAAATCGTATCCAGAGTAAGTGTCTTTTTTAGTAATGGCAAACTTCTGCCCCTTCCATGATAGAAGCAGTCCAATGTAATCATCATCCCACCAGATAACTGGCAGATCACACTGGGGAATGATGCCATATCTTGTACTTAGCGTTGGTCTTTGCTGTTGGTAGACTGGGCACTCAGCAGTGATTGTAGCCAGGTTGATATGGTGAGTGGAAGCCCAGGTTGTTGAGCACATGCATAATCATTATTCCTGCCGTCATAGTAACTTTATTTCTGATGGAAACAATGATAGGAGTAGTCATGGAAAGAAGCTGACAGGTACCCACAAAAGGGGTCATCCTATGCATTTGATTATTAAAGTCCTCCTACGCTGGACCACTCTTCTGTGAACATTCACACAAGACACAATTATCTTTACAGCATTTCCCCATTCAGAGAGGTCTATCCATGTTCCCCTTCCACAGACCTCTATGTAACCCATTTTCCAACTATGTTCCTTTTAAGTACCTCATCATCCAAGCAAGCCAATGGTCACAACTCATGAATTGGTATAGACTCACATTTCTGGTGATTTCTCCTTTAAAGAAAAATGAACAATCAGCTGAACTTTTCAAAGTTCTCCCACTGGTAGGATTTCCTTTCACCACTGCCTTTTTCAGAGATGTCTCAGAAAGTGGATGTAGAATTCTAGCTGTCCACTTTTGGGTGCGCCTGCATATCATGAAGAATTACCTGTAAATCAGGCCCGAGTTTCTCTTCCTCCATCAATTGAACTCTATGTGAAGCCATAGTTGGGAGAGATAAGGTCATTGAGTAGACGTAGTGTCCACTAGCATTCGGGTTACTTCTTCTCAAATTTACTTGTGCCTTCAGGGCTTACTGAAACCCAATCTCATGTATATCTCTTCCATCTGATAGTAGAGTGCTACTGTGCATGCCCAACTTTATTGCTTGGTGGGTCAGGTGACACCCTGTCCCTCCTGGGCAGCACAGGTCATGTGGTAGCTTTCCTTTCTCAAAAGGAAAGTGTATCTACAGAGGCTGGCAGGGTAAGGCTGTGTTCCTTCTAGAGGCCTTAAGGGACAATCTATTTCCTTGAAATTTTTAAGCGTCTAGATGCCACCAACGTTTCTTGGCTGTAGGTCTTTTTCCAGCAACATTACCGCAGTGCGTTCTCTGAGCTTAGCTGGGAAAGTTTCTCTGTTTTCAAGAACACATATGACTAGATTGTAACCACCTAGAGAAGACAGGATAATCTTCACATATCAAGGGCTGCATCCTTAATCATATCTGCAAAGATATCTGCTTTTGCTACAGAAGGAGACATATTTGCATGTTCTGAGGACTAGGTCATGGATATCTCTGGGGCCATTTTCTACCACAAATGCCTGCTATCAGTGTGGATGTCCCATTCAGTATAATAAGGCAAGAAACAGAACAGAAATGAAAGCATAGTGACCAAAAAAAAAAATCATTAGTTGCATGTGTTATGGTTGTATACCTAAAAAAACCCAGGAAACAAACTACTAGAAATAACAGATGAAATATTAAAAATAATTCATGAATTTAGTAATTTTATTCAAGATAGGGATTAAAAATTAATTCTATAATTACACAGTAGAAAAAGACAAAAATGAACTGAAATAAAAAAATTTCATTTATAATAGTATCAAAAACATAAAAAAATCTAGGATTAAATCTAATAAGGTGTATGAAAATCTCGTCCAGTAAAACCCCTACATTGTTGAAGGATATCAAAGATCTGAATAAATGGAAGAGGATATTTAATGGATCAGTAGGCTCAATATTATGAAGACATCAGTTTCCCTCAAATTAATCTATAGATTAAATGCTATCTAAATCAAAATACCATTAGTGGGTTTTTTTCCCCACAGATATTGACAGGTGATTTTAAAATTCATATAGTATTATATAAGGCTAATAACCAAAACAGTTTTTTTTTTTTTTTAACGTTTATTTATTTTTGAGACAGAGAGAGACAGAGCATGAACAGGGGAGGGGCAGAGAGAGAGGGAGACAAAGAATCTGAAACAGGCTCCAGGCTCTGAGCTGTCAGCACAGAGCCTGACGCGGGGCTCGAACTCACGGACCGCGAGATCATGACCTGAGCCGAAGTTGGCCGCTTAACCGACTGAGCCACCCACCGCCTAACCGACTGAGCCACCCAGGCGCCTCATCCAAAACAGTTTTGAAGAACAACAAAGCTGGAAGCCTTAGGCTTATGTGTAGGTATCTACATGTATCATAAAGCTATAGAAATTACAGAAGTGTGGTATTGTCACCCAAACTGACCATGGAATAGATTGAAGAATCCAGATACAGGCCTATGCTACAATGGAATGGAGGAAATGCTGATCTTCTCAGTAAACATTCCTCAGTCAATTGGCTATCCATACTGGAAAAAGTATATTTTAATCCCTACTTCACATATACACAAATCGATTCCAGACCATTTGCACAACTAAATGCAGACAGTAAAATAATAAAGACTTTAGAGATTAATGCAAAGGAGCCTTGTATCATGACCGTGAAATTGTCAGAGTTCTTAAATAGGACACAGAAAGCACTAGCCATAAAAATAAATGAATTGGGCTCTACTTAAAATGAAAGAGCTCCCGTCCATCAGAACACATCAATAAGTGAGTGAAGGCATCCAACAGAGGGCGAGAACATATTCATGAATATATAAAGAGCTTCTGACACCAGCAAGAAACGAACAGATCACTTAATAGAAAGATGGGCAAAAGATTTGAACAGACATTTCACTGAAGAGAAGATCCAAATGGCTAATAAGCAAATGAAAAAAAAAAGTTCAACTGCATTAGTCATCAAGGAAATACAAATCAAAGCCATAATATCACACGGACTACATATTCATCTTAATGGCTACAATGGAAACCACCCAAATGCTAAGTGTTGGCCATCGTGTGGAAAAACTAGAACTTTGTTCATGACTAGTGGGAGCATATTTATTTTGGAAAATGAGCATTACCAACGAAAGCTGAAGATAAGTGTATCTAGGGCCTAGACGTTCTACTCCGAGGTAGACAGCCGGCAGAAATGTGTACATATATTCATCTAAAACATGTACAGATAGTTCTATGATGTCCATGTGAATTTTAAAAAGCCACCATGCTATGTAAAATCTCACAAGAAAACCCACGGGGATTAAGGGAAAAATGGAGTTTAGGGCAAGGTACTCAAAAACTTTATCGGTGACACATAAAAAGGATAAGAACCTGATAAAAATGATAGTGCAATTTTATACATAGTAAACAGTTAAGAAATATATAAATACTATAATAAATATGGCATTTTTCCTTGAAAAAGACCTAAAGTTTCCCTTTGGAAGTGGGCATCAAGGGTTGTAGCTTGTGAATGATTGTGAAATGCTGGAGGGGGATGTACCACTTTCCTACATTGTCATAAGAAACTACCACAAATTTGATGGCTTAAAATACCAGAATTTGGGGTGACCGAGTGGCTCAGTTGGTTAAATGTCTGACTTCGGCTCAGGTCATGATCTCACGGTTTGCGGGTTCGAGCCCCGCGTCGGGCTCTGCTGAGAGATCAGAGGCTGGAGACTGCTTCGGATTCTGTGTCTTCCTCTCTCTGTTCCTCCCCCTCTCACACTCTTTCTCTGTCTTGCAAAAATAAATAAAATGTTAAAATTTTTTTTTCTTAAAAATTACCAGAATCTTATTCTCTCCCAGTTGTGGTAGTAAGAAGTCAAAAATGACATGTCTGCAAGGCCATGCTCCCTCCAAAAACTGTAGCGGGGAATTCTTCGTTTTCTCCCCCGGCTCTGGGGCCCTAGGTTATTTCCTGGTTTGTGGTCACTTCACTCCAATCTCTGCCTTTATCTTCATATGGCCTTCTCTTCTTTCTGTGTCTTCTCTTCTGTTTCTTATAAAGACACTTGCCAAATGGGGTGCCTGGGTGGCTCAGTCGGTTGAGCATCCGATTCTTGGTTTTGGTTCAGTTCACGATCCCAGAGTCATGGGACTGAGCCCAGTGTTGAGCTCGGAGCTGAGCGTGGAGCCTGCTTAAGATTTTCTCTCTCCTTCTGCCCCTCCCTTGTTTGCGTGTGCTCTCTCTAAAAATAAAAATAAATAAAATTTTAAAATTAAAAAAAAAAAAAGACACTTGTCATTGTATGGCCTACCCACCTAATCCAGAATGCTCTCATCTAGAGACTTAATTACATCTGCAAGGATTCTTTTCCAGATAAGGTCACATTCACAGGTTTCAGGCTTTAGGCTGTAGACACATCTGTTTGGGAGCCGCTATTCAATTCACACTAGAGGAAAGTTATAAAAATTTGTTATAAAAAGTTATAAAAATTTTTTACAGCTATAAATCCTGGGTCATATTTTTCTGTCTTTGAGGTATAGGTCCCTTGAAGCATGTGTTCATAGTAGATACCTGTTATTTCAAAAACAAAAAGAGTTCCATATATAGCCTTCTTCATCAATTACCTGAACATCAGTCTCACTAGTGGAAATACTGGTGGCTTTCTCATTTGCCTGAAAATTGAGGGCTTTGGAAATTGTGGCATGTTTGAAATCACCAAAGCAGGCACTCCTTTTGGAGCTAGTTTAGCAGGATTTGGCAGTTTCTGTTTCTGCTCTTTGTGTGTAGATGGTTCTCCCCTTTGATTGTAAGAAAGGTTGTTTCTGAGTTTTTCACGGCTTGATTTTCCATCCACATGCTCAACAATATTTCCACTTCTTTTATTTCTTTAAGCCTTGTTCTTATTGACTTCACAGTATTTGAAGTCGTTTTAGTCTTTCTGAACAATGAAAGACTTTTGTTTTCGCGACACAGGCTCTGATGGTCCAAATATGAATTCCTTTATGATTGTTTGCTCATAATGTCTTATTATTTCTAGCTTCTCCTCAATATTAAATCTTTCCACTTGGCACTTTTGAACCAGGATGCCCAGTCATGTTTGAGATGACCAGCGTGTGTGTTTTTAATATAGAAAGTTCACAAATGAAAAAGAACAGCAAAATGCAACCTTGTGTAAGAATATGTGTGGTGAACTAAGGAAACTGGTAGGTGCTTGAGTGTGTGCAGGTGTGTATTTTTTTGTACACCTACATGTATACCTCCGTTCCGCTGGGTGCAATTTTGCATTTTCTCGTGGACAAAATTGCACATAAGCAAACCTAAAATTTACATGAGTTATAAACAAAACTTATTTAGATTGTTCTGTAATATATCAATCAGGTTAGAACAAATTTTTGTTTTCAAAACAAGCATTCTACAGGAACTATCTGTACTAGAATGTTCACAACAACAGTATTTGTTAAGAGCTCCAAACTGAAAGTCAGCCAAATACTCCAACAGTAGAGTAGATAAATACAGTTGGCTAGGCTCACAATGTAATACTACGCGGCAACACGAATGAGTAATCCACAGTATACACAGAAATATGGGTGCATCTCACAAAGGTAAAACTGAGCAAAAGTCAACATACATAAAAATATACAGACTGAATGATTTCATTTATACAAATACAAAAATGGGCAAAAGAGATTTATGATATTAGAAGCCAGGCTAATGGCTACTGTTGAGGGTAAGGAAGTTTCAAGGGGCTTCCAGGGTGCTGGTTAGACAGGCGAGTTCCCTGTGAAAATACACTACGCTGCATACTTAAGTTACATGCACCTTCTATATACATATATATTATACTTCAATAAAAAATCCATTTAAAGTCTACAGGGAATCTGGGTGGCTCAGTCGGTTAAGGATCCAACTCTTGATTTCGGCTCAGGTCACGATCCCAGGGTCATGGGATCGAGCTCCGTGTCAGGCTTCCCTGCTGAAGATTCTCTCTCTCTCTCTCTCTCCCTCTCCTTCCCTCCCTCCCTTCCTCTGCACCTCTCCCATGCTTGTGTGTGCTCTATCTCTAAAGTAAAACATCAAAGAAGAAAAAAAAAGTCTTTTTAAAGTCTGCTACGAAAACAAGAAACAGTGGTACCAGCTAGCTCTGGAATCAAGCTAATAGAGTTTAAACACTAATTCTAGCATTTACTAATTGTATGGCCTCAGGCAAGGAACTTAATCCCCTTTTGCTCAATTTCCTCACATGTGCCACGAGGAAAACAAAATGCCTACTTCATGGGGTTGTTGTGAAGATTTAAATGAATGAAAACTGTGGGGTGGCCAGTGTCTGCACATCCTATGTGCTGGTGGAGTATGTCATTGTTCACCTTGTTTGCTACCCTACATTTTTATCTAAATTGTACTTTGAAGGGCGCTTGGGTGGCTGAGTCCATTAAGCGTCCGGCTTCGGCTCAGGTCCTGATTTCATGGCTCACGAGTTCGAGCCCCGTGTGGGGCTCTGTGCTGACAGCTCAGAGCCTGGAGCCTGCTTCGGATTCTGTGTCTTCCTCGCTGTCTCTGCCCCTCCCCCACTCGTTTGTGTGCTCTCTCTTTCTCTCAAAAATAAACATTAAAAAAAATAAATTGTACTTTGAGAATATATTTTTAAATGCTTTTTAAAAAATGTTTATTTATTTTTGAGAGATAGAGAGAGAGAGAGAGACAGAACCTGAAGCAGCCTCTAGGCTCTAGGCTGTCAGCACAGAGCCTGATGCGGGGCTCGAACTCATGGACTGCAAGATCATGACCTGAGCTGAAGTCGGTTGCTTAACCGACGGAGCTACCCAGGCCCCCCAAGAATATCTTTTCATGTTTGTTTACTTCTTGAAGTTTAAGTATATAAGAGGGCCCTCTGATTTCCAAAAATTTCTTATTGTTGGAACATTTAAATTTTGTTGATGAAGGAAATCAAATGCTGGGCTTTTGGCCCTATTTTTATCCCAGATGTTATTTCTTTACTTTTTTTTTTTTTAAGGTACTATATATATTTTTCTGTCTCCCTCCTTTGTGTTTTGGCCCATTTATTTTCATGGGTTCCTGGGTTTCCATCTTTCTCCAAACTCATCTTACTGTCCTCTCAATGAGTAGGTGACTTCAGACCCAGTTTATTATTCTTAAAGTTATTTGCTCTTTGTAATGTTCCATTTTGGTTCCTTCTCCTCACAAATGATTTTGGCAAAGACATTCTTTTTCTACCCGTGGTTATAGCTACTTTTGCCCTTAAATTTATGTTTCCCCGTTATCCATGTACATTCTAGCTCTTTTATGTCAGGAACTCTCACCTACTTGCACTTTTATTTTGATTTATCTCTCAGTTAGTATAACTTTTTGAAGAGAGAAATACTGGTGGAATATTTATGTCCCCTTTTATGTATAAAAATGTATTCTTGTTGTCTGAAAAGTATCCGAAGTATAGCAACATAATGCAGGAATATAGGGCCTATTGAGTTCTTGGGCCATAGATTTTTTGTTCAGACTTCTGTAATTACCTTTTTTCCATTTTTCACCTGGCATCTGGTTTTTCTTTGTCTTCCTCGGTGACCTAGGAAACCCCCGTCAAATTAACCCTGAATGCACGGGAAATGTACCTTCGGATGTGTGTGGGGCAGGAACTCAGAAACGCCATTCCCAGGGGACCGAGAACTCAGCCTGCACAGCTCTGAAGAACGTGCAGTAGTCTCTGCATTTCCTGCATCCATCTGCCTGTCATCTTGTCACTTCTTGTCACAAGTTCCAGCTTTCAGCGTCGCTCACAGAGGTCTTTGATCCTTATCCTCTCCCTGGCCGCATCATTAGGTCCTCTTGAGCAATGGAAGAGAAATTCTTGTGTCCTCCCGCCTACTCTCCTAAAAGAATGAACAGCTCAATGTTGCATAAGAAGGGAAATTTACCAGCGTATGTTGCAGTCACTCTATTCGCCCTAAGGAAAAATGAGGTTCAGAGAGGTTAATTCCTTACCCCGGGACAAAGTGTGGCAGAAACAGCACAGGGGTTTGGAAGAGGAACAGAGAGCTTCTCAGGGAAGGGAGAGCAGGAGCCTGGACGGGAGCCAGGAGGAGGACTTGATGGTTTCAAAGGTCAGTGCGGAGACAGCCCGGTCCGACCGTTGAGGCCCGGTGTTGGGGAGGTTCAGACCTTCACTAGGCATACAGGTGAGTGAGGATCAGAGCAAAGACAGGGGCATCCTGTCTGGGGGACTATGAAGACTCAGTGGCCAGGAAGAGCATGCTATGCAGCCAGGGCCTGCACCTGCCGGGACTGCTGTTCACCTTGACCAGGACCATACTCAGGAACGTCTCTGCGGGACCGAAGTTCATCTGGATTTGGAGGTGGAGGCCTCCCTGGATGATCTCAGGACATGCATTGGACTTTTAATGAGATGTGAGGGAACGGCTTCTGGGTCCAAGGATGACTGTTGTCCACAGCGGGACTTGGCCATCTCTCTCCAGGCGCCATGGAGTCATTACAGCCAGAGGGAGGAGTGGGGAGCTCTGCAGAAGCCTAAAACTGAAGAGGCCCGATCCTAGCTCTGCAGGAAAGGGACTTATGTGTTTATAGCAGAGAGAAGCAGAACCAAAAGAAGCATGGGAATATGGCCCAAGGAAAGTGAAGTTACACTCCTGGGCCCCTACTCGGTGCCCCTCACTGTGCCCCTGGGCCCTTTGACAAAACAGGAAACAGGGAAAGTAAGAGACTCTGAGTCCATATCATGCCTGGACGTGGTCCCAGGGCTTTTGTGTCTAGATCTGCCTCAGTTCAAATTTGGTCCATACATGTTCTCAGACTCACCTCTGCCCACCCCGGAGGCACCAGGAGAGTTGCCAGAGGAGCCCTGTGGCCCTGGTTCCCCGCCCAGATTTCTCAGGCTAGCGTTAGCTTTTCAGCCCCCTTGCCACTCGCAGCCAGGCTTCTCCTTGTAACCCCCACAAGAGCACCCCCAGAGACCGGAGTCATGATGATGATGATGAAAGAGCAGGCAGCACCTGAAGTGAGACAGGGCAATGACCCACCCCCTCCCCCACAGTCCTACCCTCACACAGAAACACGAAAGCGGACTTACTCCCCAAATGCATATTCTGACACCCTAAAGCATCAATTTCATCTCTACGTTCCCTAGGTGCTCCACAGCAGGGATTCTAAAGCAATTAGGGAAATCAGGTCTTTGACAGCAATAGGCACTTTGCAGGCTCTTTGTGGAGAGTTGTGTTTCAATGTGGTACCGCTGTCCCCACCCCATGAACCACATGACAACTCAGTGGTCTGGAGCTTCAGGAAAGGACACAACATGTATGCCTACCTGGGTCTACAGGCCCTGGGCTCTGTTCCCAGGAAGGTCTCCAGGCTCAGGGTTAGGACTCTGAGCTCCAGGCCGTGGGTTCTATTTGAGACTTGAGGCTTCTGGGTTGAGATTTAGTTAGTTTGTTTTCCTGAACTCTGGCTTCCAGGGGCTGAGCTAATTCTCAGCTTTGTCCGTGGGGTTGCTCTGGGCTGCGGGATTTAGATCTTAGCTGGTCTTCTCTCATTCTTGTCTCCTTTTTCCCAAGCTCAGCCCAATAAGGCCCGAGACTTCGCACCAGGGCTTTAGAGCTTTGGATTCTGGGCTGTTCTGTACCCTATAAACTGAGCTCTGTTTCTGTCTTTATCTTGGGGTCCTGGTCTCAGGGCTCAAGCTTGAGGTCTCTGGTTTTTGGTTCTGGAGTCAGAGCGTGGCTCAGCTCAGGGATCTGTCTCATCCTTAGGAAACACAGTGAGCTGAGTTTGGAAAGAAGGTGATGATACAGGGCCCAAACCAAAGAGTATGGGAACAGTTGGGTCAGCATCTGTTTAACTGACAAGAGTATCATTCATCTTCTTGGTTCTGATTGCAGGTGGGGGCTTCTCCCTGGCGCAGCTAGGTTATCCTGAGGTCAATCCCCCATCGATTCTCAAACCTCATTCTGCAAATCCTGCAAGCTGAAGGTTAAGTAAATCTTACCAGAAGTAGAGGTTCCCTATAAGGCTTGTCTATCTTCAGAGCTTCCCTGGACCCATAGGCTTGGTGAGTGTTGGGACAAGGGACAGGGAAGTTTAGGGGAAAGTTGTGGTTCACAGGGGCTCCCTGTATTTTGCATACAACTTTGTACACAATGCGCCATAAACAACATTATTGAATAAGTCAATATGTGAACAAACGGAGAAATACCCAGAAAGACTTGGAAAGAAAAAAGAGTACAGAAGCAAAACTGCTGTGCGAGAGAATAAACCAGGAGCGGAGGTAGAAAGCCAGCTGGTAGGGGCTTCACCCAGGTGTTCTGGAGGAAGGGGAAGACATCTTGCTATGAACTTCCCATATGGATTCATTGGAAACACTGGATTTGAGAATGGAGGGGAGGAAGGAGAAAGCCTGGCAACCAAGGGAGGGGGGAGGGAGGCAAAGGAGGGAGCCGCTCTTGTCTCCGAGGAAGTTGCATCCATGTTCAGGAGTGGGGGAACAAATACTCCTAGACAGATGCTCAGTCTGGATCATCAGATGCATGAGATTCACCTCCAGAAGCTCTGGTTTAAAGACCATCTCTGTATGCTTTGTGGCGGGTTTGCTCGCCTTGTCCAGAGATGACAAAAGTTTCATGCACTCTCAACTAACAGTCGGGAGGTTCCATCAAGGGACGTAATCTGGTTTCCAGTGGAAGAAAAGCTTCTTCCCAGCTTTCCTTCAAGGTCTTTGACTCCGTTTTCTTAAGGTTTCCAGGTCTTCATCCTAACGGTTCATCTTGTCATTTGCTTCAAAATGTTCTTCCCCCCATTTCAGGTCCTGATCCGCCTTGACAGATAATATCCCAAGAAGGTCCACATCTTTTTCTGACAATGTTCTCTCATTTCATCGACACCTGTGGACTGTACTCTTGGTTTAGACTGGCTCAGTCTTTTAAGATGAGTTTCCCAGTAGTTGTTTTACAAAAAAAATAATTGAAAGACTTAAAGTTATTTTTAGTACAGTTTTAGCTTTTCAGAATAATTAAGCATATAGAACACAGAGTTCCATAAACCCACTGCACCCTCTACAGCTTTCCTTATTATTAATAATGAAATTATTATTAATTATTATTATCTTATTAATTATTATATATAATATATAATCTTATTAATTATTAATATCTTGCATTAGTGGTATATTTGTTACAATTAATGAACCAATAATAACATATTATTAGCTGTGGTCCATAATTTACATTGAGGTTCACTCTTTGTGTTGTACAGTTGTATAGATTTTGACAAATGTGATCACCAATCTACCACAACCATCTCCTGTCCAGAGGAAGAAGGTGGGTGTCATGATCATAGTCAGGAGGCCTGAGGAAGAGAACAGAGCCGAGTCCCAGAGGTGAGAGGTGGGGCCCTCTAGTCTTTCCAGAGGGGGCCTCTGGGCTGTCCCCTTTCTAGGGAATTTGCAAAGTTTGGAGCTGAAGAACCTGGACCCCATGATCCTGACACCCTTGGAAATAGTCACTGTAGAGCAACAGGGACCAGATCCAGCGCTGGGTGGGAATAGCATTCCGCCAACTTCCTCAGAGGCAGTGTCTGTCACATTACCAATTGTTTTTAGTTTGTGTTTTGTAAGAGGTTAATGGAGGTACAAGTCAAAACCATACATTTATTTAAAGTGTGCAATTCAAAGTTGTTTAGTATATCCACAGAATTGTGCAATCATCCCCATAATAAATTTTAGTGGATTTTAGTTATCCCCCAAACAAACCCTGTGCCCTTTAGCCATTAGCTCCATGGCCCCAGCCCCCATATTTCTCCCAATCCTAGGAAACCACAAATCTACTTTTTCCTTCTATAGATTTGCCTGAATATTTTGTATAAAGGAAATCATACAATGTGTGGTCCTATATGACTGTTTTCTTCACTTAGCATGATGTTTTCATGGTTTGTACTTGTTGTAGCATTTATTGGTACTTCATTAATTTTTTTTATTTCTGAATAATGTTCCAGGGTATGGATATTCCATACTTTATCCATCAGTTGATGTAAATTTGGGTTCTTTGTTTCTATGAACATTTGCGTATAAGTTGCGTGTGGACGCATGGTTTTATCTTTCTCAGATACATACCTAGGAGTGAAATTGTTGGACAATATGGAAACTGTTTAACTTTTGATGAACTACAAGACTGTTTTACAAAGTGTCTGCACCATTTTACATTCTGCTAAAAAAGTATGAGAGTTCCCATTTCTCCTTGCTAACACCTGCTATCATCTAACATTTTGATTCTAGTCATCCTAGTGTTGTGAATTGGTGTCCCATTGTGGTTTTGATAGGCACATCCCTGATGACTAATGATGATGAGCCACTTTTAATGTATTTATTGGCCATTTGTATATCTTATTGGGGGAGTGTCTATTCAGATCCTTTTAATTGAGTTGTCTTTTATTATTGAAATGTAAGCATTCTCTAAATACAAATCCTGTATTAGATATGTTATTTGCAAATATATTTTCTCAATTTTGTGTGCAGGTTCTTTTGTTTGTTTTATCTTCTTGATGGTGTCCTTTGAATCACAACTTTTTAATCTTGATAAGTGCCATTTATCTATTTCTTTTTTTTTTTTTTTTGCTTGCTTGTTTGTGTTGTATCTAAGAAATCATTTCCAAATCCCCACTCATGAAGATTTACACCTATTTTTGTTTTCTAAGAGTTTTATATTTTTGGCTCATATTTAGTTTCGAGTTCCTTTTTCTTTTTTTTTTTAATTTTTTTAACGTTTATTTATTTCTGAGACAGAGAGAGACAGAGCATGAACGGGGGAGGGGCAGAGAGAGAGGGAGACACAGAATGCAGGCTCCAGGCTCTGAACCATCAGCTCAGAACCCGACGCGGGGCTCGAACTCAGGGACCGCGAGATCGTGAGCTGAGCTGAAGTCTGAAGCTTAACCGGCTGAGCCACCCAGGCGCCCCTTGAGTTCCTTTTTCAATATGGTGTGAAGTAGAGGTCAGGCTTCCTTCATTTGCATGTGGATATCCGGTAGTCTCTGTACCTTTTGTTATAAAGATTATTATTTCCCCATTGAATCGTTTGGACATACTCACTGAAAATCAATTTACTGTAAATGTGATTTCCCCCCTAGATTCTCAATTTTATTCCATTGATCTATATGTTTATCCTTATGTCTTGATGACCGTAGCTTTCTTGCAAGTTTAGATATCAGGAAGTATGTGTATTCCAACTTTGCTCTTTTTTAAGATTGCAGTGGCTATTCTGGGTCTCTTGCATTTCCACATGAATTTTAGGATCAGCTTGTCAATTTATGCAAAGAAACTAACTGAGATTTTGATAGCAGTTGAATCTGTAGATTAATTTAAGGACTATCACCATCTTAACAATATTGTTTCCCAATCTTAAAACTGAGATGTCTTTCCATTTATTTAGATCTTTTAAAATTTCTTTCAACAATATTATGTAGTTTACAGAGTGTAAGTTTTTCCCTTTTTTTGTTCAGATCAAAGTAACTTCTAATTTTCCTGATCAATTCTTCCTTGACCAATTAGTTGTTTAGCAGAGTGTTTTCTTATATTAATATACATGAGATTCTCAAAGTTTTTTCTGTTACTGTTTTCCAATTGCATTCCACTTTTGTCAAAACGCATCCTTTGTATGTTTTTGATCCTTTCAAATTGATTAGTGCTTCATCTGTGGTCTAGCATACGGGCTATCCTGGAGAGCATTCCATGTGTGCTTGAAAAGAATGTATATTCTGTTATTGGGTATAGTGTTCTGTAGGTATCTATTAGGTCTGGTTGGTGTACAGTTTTTTCAGGTCCTATTTCCTTGTTGATCTTTTGTCTACCAGTTAACACCCATTATTGAATTTGGAATATGGACGTCTCCAACTATTATTGTTAAATTGTCTATTTCTCCTTTCACTTCTGCCAGTTTTGTTTATTGTATTTTGGTGCTCTATTGTTAAGTGCTGTGTATTTCCTGTTCCACCACAGCACATGGTCTACACTTTAGAACTTGGCTTACTTGACTATGCCTCAATTTCCTTACCTGTCACATAGGAATCTTAATGGAAATTCCCAAGGGAGGAGGCTCTCTGTCCTCTTAGACTGACCTAGCTGGATCCATAATTAGAGCATTGTCTTTCGATGGAGGGTGCTCTTCCCAGGCTCCTGTCTGTCTTGTCCCATAGTCAACCTGCACATATTCCTGAAAACACCATAGAGGCAGCTCCCTCAATCCTGAGCAAATGAAGCAAGTATTGGTCTCTGATTAAGGTTACCAGATTTAGCAAATAAAAATATAGGATGCCTGGGGCACCTGGGTGGCTCAGTCAGTAAAGCATCTGGCTCTAGATTTCAGCTCAGGTCATGATCCCAGGGTGGTGGCTCTGCGCGGAGTGTGGACCCTGCTGAAGATTTTCTTTCTCTGTTCCTCTGCGCCTCCTCTGCTGTGCCTTCTCAGGTGCACTCGCTCTCTCTAAAATAAATTAAAAAACATATATATAAAGGATGTCTTCATTTGTTTAATTTGAATCATTTCTATGGCTTCTGCATATGTACAATGAGATAAAATAAAAATATTACATGGGCATGTTTAAATTAAAAGTTATTCAGGGGCGCCTGGGTGGCTCAGTCGGTTGAGCGTCCGACTTTGCTCGGGTCATGATCTCACGGTCCGTGAGTTCGAGCCCCGCATCAGGCTCTGTGCTGACAGCTCAGAGCCTGCAGCCTGCTTCAGATTATGTGTCTCCCTCTCTCTCTGGCCCTCCCCCCGTTCATGCTCTGTCTCTCTCTGTCTCAAAAATAAATAAATGTTAAAACAAAATTAAAAAAAAATAAATTAAAAGTTATTCATTATTCATCTCAAATGATTTATAAATATCTATATTACATAACACTTCCTTTGATTATACTTCCTTGATGCTCTGACCCTCTTTAACAGTTCCCTGTTTTGAAGAATTTTCTTATAAAATTCCTTGCAGCCATAGTCTTTATTCCATTTACATTGTAACACAGTTTTTGTTACACATAATGTAGCCACATACAGTTTATTTCACATGCAATTTATTTTACTTTTTTGCCCATTCAAAATTAATTAATGAAAAAATGCACTCAACATCAGCATATGAGCCAGCTGCTAACATTTATAGTTATGAAGTTTACCACCTAAAATCTCTTCGATTTAGATGTGTCAAAGTATATAATGCCATCTTTCATGGCGTAGCTCGGTTTTCCGTTCTTTAGGATTATGTTGCATCACTTGATCGCTGGTTTTTAAAAATGTTTCTCGGGGTGCCTGCGTGGCTCAGTCGGTTGAGTGTCCAACTTCGGCTCAGGTCATGATCTCACAGTTCGTGGATTCGAGCCCTGCATCAGGCTCTGTGCTGACCTCTTGTTCAGAGCCTGGAGCCTGCTGCAGATTCTGTGTCTCCTTCTCTCTCTGCCCCTGCCCCGCTCACACTTTGTCTCACTCTGTTTCTCAAAAATAAATAAATGTAAAAAAAATTAAAAAAATTTTTTTTAAAAATGTTTCTCACCACAAAAAATGAATTATTGTCAATTTTTTATTCCATTCTTCTTCAGTACTACATATCATGAATTCACTTATTCCCATGCCGGAAAAATATTTAGTAGTATTCATGTAAAAAATTGGATTTTTCAAGAGATAGGATCCATTTAAAAAGATAGTCATGGCAAATGCGGTAATAATTACCCTCTTCAAATCAGAATTGCTTTCCTTTTCACAAGTAATGCCACATCTAGTAAGAGCAACCTTAACACTTAAAGGATAAATTTTTCATCAGTTCTTTCTTTAAGCGGTTCAACATGTTCCTTTAAGCAATGGAGTACTTCAGTAACACTGTTTACTCTCTTTTTTTAATTTGCATAAATCTTTTGCTAAAGAGACATTGAAAACTATGAACAAGAAATAAGTAGGCTTCACTCAGTGAATTATTTAAAAAGTCAAGGACTTTGGGGTCACCAGAATTAAAGTATGATTTCAGTGCTTCAAAACAAACTGAAAGTTCTCTCAACTCTATCTGTTAGAGAGAGCCAACAAGTTTTTGAATTTGGGAGAAATGAAGAAGACCGAATGCAAACAAAATCACAAAATTCTTTCATTGTTCTGCTTGAGCAGTGCTGAAGTAGGAGAACGATTGCATGGCTATTACTTCAATGTCAACGGAAAGGGTATGGATGTGGTTTGAGTAACATTTTGCAGAGTATGGACAGGGCAACCAAAATCTCCCAGAGAATCATTCATCCCTAGCTTCAACTTGAAATAAAATTATTTGCATCTTTACACCAACATGTGTTTTCATATTGTATCCATCAAAAGCAGTACAATTAAAAAAAATGAACGCCTAGTTCAATATGAGAGTTTTCTACAAACATCTGCTTTTGATTTTGAAGTCTTGTCTGGAAGGGATTTTACCGGTAGGACCCTTATAAGTCAGCTCTTTTCATGAAAAATATTGCACAAGCAACGGAACATCTTTTTCCCTCACTGTGATTACTTCCAATCATGGTTATGTTGTAAAAAAAGAAAAAAAAAGGTGAGGCATTTAGATCTCTGATAATCTCTGTAATAGTAAATGGAGCTATTACATTTTTTATTATTGCTGTAGATTTCATCCTAGCACTCGAAAATTTACTTGCAATTTTGGAATCCAAAAATACTTTTGGTAGCAGTATGTTCAAACAGACATTTGAGCTAAAAGACTGATAATGATATACAGGATGGGAAGCCATTACAATTTCTGCCATGATTATTTTATCTTCTTCAGCTGAATTTCTCTTAATCAAAAAATTCATTATTTTATCACTTCCTTTGGAAGTAGTTGAGGAAATTATACATCTCTTACGGTTAGCTGTCAGTACATGCTGGTTTATATCTGACTTTCAATTTTCCATACTGAATAACAATTGCATACTGTTCAAAGAGCTATAAGAAGACATTTCCTTCATTTAATAAATGTCTATTGTTCAGAAAATTTATCATGAAATTTACACCTGTGTTTTGGCCTCTGGGGGTTCAAATATACACAAATAAAGAACGGGTAATAGCGACAATCCAGGAATTGAAAAGATTGCTAATCTCACGTCTTCCTCAGTATGTCTGTCAGTCATAAACACAAATTTAAAAAAAATTAATGTTTATTTATTTTTGAGACACAGAGACACAGACAGAGTGCGAGCAGGGGAGGGCAGAGAGAGAGAGAGAGAGAGAGAGAGCGAGAGACACAGAATCCAAAGCAGGTTCCAGGCTCTGAGCTGTCAGCACAGAGCCGGATGTGGGGCTCAAACCCACAAACCTTGAGATCACGACCTGAGCCGAAGCTGGATGCTCAACTGACTGAGCCACCCAGGCGCCCCACTCATAAACACAAATTTATATTTAACAGTAAACAGAGGTGATGTCGAAAAGATTGAGAATTTGTGGACCAACATCTGATGCAAAACGAGATGAGCTTCCTGATCCTTTGCAGGCGAGACCTGTACTTATTGGGCATAATCTTCCCAAACAAACCCAAAGCTGATCCTCTACAAGATTTTGGGAAGCCTGGTGTTCAGGCGCTGGAGGATTTTCAGAAGCAGGAGTGTTTAGAGATTGATGGATTTCCAGTTGTGTTAGTGCTGTCACTGGACTGGGACTGCTCTTGGCTGGCTGACCTTCAGGAGCGTGGCCACTGGAGCGAGGCACTCAGTGATTGGCTGCTGTCCGGAAACGTGGCGTTGTCTCTGATGGGCCAACTTTCACAAACCAGGTCTCCCAACTTATCTCTAACAGTGGTTACTTGTTAATGATTTGGGAGATTGACCAGAGAGCAGTCCTTTCTTTTCTTGGATATGAAAAAGAAGTAGTTTTTTAAAATATTTATTTATTTATTTGGAGAGAGAGAGAGAGAGAGAGAGAGAGAGAGAGAAAGCAAGTGAGGGAAGGTCAGAGAGAGGGAGAGAAAGAATCTCAAGCAGGCTCTGCGCTGTCAGTGCCGAGCCCTGGGGTGGGGGGACGGGTGGTAGATCTCACCAACCCTGAGATCACGACCTGAGCTGAAATCAAGAGTCGGATGCTTACCTGATTGAGCCACCCATTAAAACCCATTAAAACTAAATAAGTAGTTTTAATCCTCAACCTCTTTCCTTTCCAGACCCCCCTCTTCTTTTTGGTCATCCCTTAACCAAACCTCAGGAGGGACCTTAGGGATTGTGCAGATCTATATCTATGGAGATGCAATTTTTACCTAGTGTTGCTGTTTACTTGATTTAAGGGCCAAAATCCGCGACAGAAAAGTGTCTTGCATTGCTGAATTCTTGTACCGTATTGAAAAACAATCTGATTATGGGATATTTAGGGCTTCTTGACACAGTCAATATAGGCTGCAGGACAGACTCGTCTACATGGTACGTCCTGAATGTACAGAATTCTTGGGCATGTCATCTCTGGTGGCTGAGAGCAGAAATGTGCTTTCCTGAGAGCACCCGTCACCTCCACCTTGCTCTCCACAGTCAGCCCGCACTGGGCCTGCGCTCCTGCTCTGCCCCAGCCAGAGCAGGCTCACCTGACCCACAGGCTTGCCAGCAAAGTGCTCCTCCATCCTGAAGACATCTGTGACCAGGCGAGTGTGGAATTTAAATTTTAATCGCAATGATGGAAGACGTTCTCAAGTGTGTGTGCTAGCCCTGTGAAGGGATACATTCTGCTATACCCATCATACTCTTTTTGTGATGTAAATTTCAGTTCAAGGATTTAAGAATGTCCACCTTTTCCCTCTTCTTTTTCTTCCTTTTCTCCTCCTCCCCTTCCCTCTCCTTCTCCTTCCACTTGGTTTCCTTCCTTTTGCTCAGCCTTCAGTTCCCTTTTCCTGAATCTGCTGATTGTAGCAAGCTGACCTTTCATTTACTTGGTTGAGTCTATTTTTGCGGGGTTTTTTTTTCTGTGAACACAAAATAGACATGCACTAAGACATATTTCTAGTTTCAATCTCGTTAGAAGTTTCTTCTTTTTCTTTCATGTTATATTTTCCTCCTTTGGTGTGTATTCCTATGTTGAATACTCTTCATAAACTCTTGTTGACATTTTTCTCTTTCTTTAAACAAAGTGAGGTGGATTCTGTTTTTAAAAATTCTACTTTCTTTCCTGCATTATCAAGTAGATGTTTTCTAATCCCTCTCTTTGGAATGACAGACACAGACAATGAAAATGAGACACAGAAAATGAGTTGGGGCATCAGATGCAGGACCTACAGGGGGTCATTACCTTGGTACAATTTATTCTCTACATTTGTTGAAGTTGCTGCAGTGGGTCCACTATTCTTTTTTTTTTAAGTTTTATTATTATTATTATTACTATTATTTTGAGAAAGAGTGAGAGAGTGCGCGCACAAGTGGGGGAGGGTCAGAGAGAGAGGGAGAGAGAGAGTATCCCAAGCAGGCTCCGCACTGTCAGTACAGAGCCGGATGTGGGGCTCGAACTCACAAACCATGAGATCATGACCTGAGCCGAAATCAAGAGCTGAACGCTGAACCAGCGCTGAACTGACTTAGCCACCCGGGTGCCCCTGGTCCACTGTTCGAGATCCAGATTTTATTTTGTCCTGTCCCCATTCTAGCTATGTTGTATGTTCCCGGCGCTAGTTTTCTTTTTTGTCAGATAGAATCACTTCCCTGCTGTGTTTTTCATTTAAAAGGATAAGTTAAACTACACCCTGGCCTCTTTCATACAGGTATAGGAGTCATTTGTGGGATGCTCACAGCCATCACCTCTATTTTTCACTGTTCTTGACTTTCACTAATCTGAGGAGATGCCAGGAAAGTGAACCCACGTGTTTTTGTGGTCTCCCACACCACAAAATAAAATCCTTCAAAGTTGGACAGTATCTCTGCATTCTCTGTGACATAACTCCACGTTTTTCTTTCTAAAATGGAGTTGTTTCTTTAATCTTTTGCTACAGTTATGACTCCACTTGTCTTTTATCTGGAAACACTATCTCATGAAATGTCTCAAATATGAGTGAGAACTTTCCCTCAGTTTGGGATTTTTGACCATTTCCTTCATATTTTTTTTTTCTGTTCATCTGAATATTTTAGTAGAGGTCAGAGACAGTTCAGATTATGTGCTTTCAGAATCATCAGATCCAGAAGGCTCTACTGACCTTTGCTATTACTACAAACCTCAATATATGTTTATGAAAGAAACTATAGGTTGTTTTAAATTTGTAACTTTCCTATATGTTACATTTACTATTTCCTGTATATTTTCTCTCAGAATTGATCTTAAAAATCTTTTAAGAGAAAATACCTTGTTTTCCAGAAACGGGGGTAATTGTGTCAGGTTTAGAGGAAGATGATGTTCCTACCAAGTTGGAAACCAGGGCAGGAGGTGAGGGAAAGAGGCTATCCTGAGACTGAGATGCGCCATCAGGATTAATTATAGACATATCTGTGATAGTGATTTTGACAAGGAACAGGCAAATTTTTTCTAAGAGGGGTGGGATAACTTGTTAGACCTTGCAAGCCATATGGTTTCTGTCACAGCTGTTCAACTCTGCCACTGTTTCCTGAAAGCAGCCAGAGACAGGATGAGAGCAGTGTGTTTCATTACAGCGGATGTGACTGTGTGTTTCATTACAAATAGAGCTGGTGAGGCAGATTTGGCTCTTGGACTATGGGTTGCTGACTCCCGATTTAAGCAATAATTTTTGAATTGTGACTATTTAGTAATTAGTAAAAAAACTTAATGTTTGAATATTAACAGCTCATATATATACATATAAACATATATATGCATATGCATGTACATATATTTACATACACACATTTATACATACGCGCGCGCGCGTGTGTGTGTGTGTGTGTGTGTTGTTGTTGTTGTTTCTATATACCTAGTTCTAAGCTCTACTCTAAGCCTGGCATATACTTGGAACTCAGTAAGTACTGGCTTTACATATGAGTAAATAAATATCAATCTGTTCTCTGTTGTTCACATTACTTGGAATGATTATTGACATGGCTTTCTTGCCTTTTCCTTACCAGGCTTAAGTTGTGGGAGCTTTTTGAGTGTCAAAGTTTATTTTAACGTAATGCATGCATGTGAACTTCATTTCTAGTCCATCCTGTACATTCGCTGTTTGGAAACCCGCGTCCTTTGGTCTCCCCCAGCCTTCCCCTTGTGCCCCACTTCAGACCTTTTACGCCTATTCCCTCCCTACACCTCGCTGTACCTTTGGCTGCAGGAATTTTCCTAAATTATTGCCATACAGATGGAGAACAAACTTTCTTTAAATTTTCAAAATGTTGAGCTTTTTACAAGTTAGTTTTTAAAATTTTTATTCATTTATTTTGAGAGTGAGAGCAAGTGTGAGCAGGGGAGGGGCAGGAAGAGAGGGGGAAGAGAGAGAGAGAGAGAGAGAGAGAGAGAGAGAGAATCCCAAGCAGGCTCCACACTGTCAGCGCAGAGCCTGACACAGGGTTCAAATTCACGAACCATGAGGTCATGACTTGAGCCGAAATCAAGAGTCAGATGCTTAACCGAATGAGCCACCTGGGTGCCCCTGAGGTTTTTAAAGGCTATCTACACTCTCTAACCAAACACTCAGTGGGCATTGTCTCCACTGCATGGAATGCCATTCATTCTACTCCCATGGGAGAAATGCCAATATTGTGTTTTTGAGGCCCAGTAAACTCCTCCGATATTTCCCATTTTTATTGTCTATCTTTCTCACCTTTTATGACATCTGGATGATGCTTTCATCCAGAGAGATTACTCAGTCACATCGGCTTCCTTGCTGTCTACTTTGACAGAGAAATAAGCTCTCGATAGCTCCTCCCTGACTTACCTAGCCCCTTGGACATGAGTATTTACTGGCTTCACTATCTTATTCCCTTAGTGAAATAACCATTTGTGCAACCTGGCCCCTCCCACCAGGAGGGAAAACTCCTCAGCTTCAGGCCTTCCAGTGGTACCCTGGGAACAAGCTCTTGGTCCCTCAGTCCCCATAGAGAATGTTCTTCTCTCCCAGAGTTACCTGAAATTCCATGAAAGCTGCTCTCTTTGGGATAGACCCCAATATTCCCAGTTAGATCTGGGGCCTCCCAGATGCTATCACAAGAGACATCACTATCAGCATCTGTGTAGGGTGTGTATCTGCCTAGGGTGTGTACAGACGAAGTTGTTGGCTCAGGAGAATGAAATCAATGCGGGATACTTTGTCCAGCAAATCTGAGAGGTCTCTGGTTCCCTGCAATTGTCACAAAGGACCTCAATCTGGTTATACTTGAAGACCCTTATAGTTTCTGAATCAAAGCGTAGATCATGCTTTAAGGAAGTCATTTCACACCCAGACCAGTTTATTTGACTGGCTGGGCATGTCGGCTGGCATACTTTTAGGAATCAAGACTGGGTTTTCGAGGTATGCCCATACTTCCTCAGGTTGCAGGGGGTGACTCCGTAAAGACAGCATCCTGTTCATCTGGGGAACATTCCAGCTGTACAGGACTTCCTGCTCAGCCTCTATAAGGCTCTTCCCTTGCTACACGGTTGCCTTTGCTACTGTCTGGATCTACCTTGCTGCTCTCAGCACATGTCCCCATTTGCAGTCCAAGCAGGGCCCCAGTAATAATAGTTCAGGGTATTTCTCAAGCTTTTTTGAAGACCTACTGTTTTCTGCTATGTTCTTGGGGCTCCAAACATGCATAATCATACCCTAGCCTTCTGAACTGAACTTATCACTCGGTGATAGCCCTTTGCTTCAGGGTACTCCACTGTGGTTCTTTCCGAAGGGTATGGGAAGTACCTCTGAACATGTAGTGGGCATCAGAACCCCCCGGAGATCTTGTTAACCGTGCAGACGTGTGAAGTCCAGCTCCAGAGTGGCTGAGTCAGCCTGTGTGGGCTGAGACATGGGAATCTGCATTCTAACAACCCCTCAGCTGATTATGATGGAGGTGGTCCAGGGATCATGTATTTAAAAATGCTGAATAGACTGATCCAGGGGCCCCAGGGAGTGAAAGACTTTGCCTTCAGTGATGCAGAGGCTGGTGCAGGTAAAGAAGTCCCTGGATCTTTACCAACTGGGTAAATCCCATCCGTTATTCTCTTAGCATCTTTAGATGCAGACAGTATTGGGGTCCCTGGGTGGCTTAGTCAGCTAAGCATCCAACTTTGGCTCAGGTCATGATCTCGCAGTCTGTGAGTTTGAGCCCCGCGTCGGGTTCTGTGCTGACAGCTCAGAGCCTGGAGCCTGCTTCAGATTCTGTGTCTCCCTCTGTCTCTGCCCCTCTCCCACTTACGCTCTGTCTCTCTGTCTCTCTCAAAAACAAATAAACTTAAAAAATATTTTTTAAAAAGAAGCAAACAAAAAAAAAATAAAAAGAGGCAAACAATATTGAGAAAATATCTGAATAGTTTTTTCTCTCCCTATTCCAAGTCTGAAAGAATAGCTGCCCTCAGCCCTGGTGGGTCAGGATGACTGGTCCTGGATGCACCAACCCTGTGCAAGGAAGAGCTTCATGGACCTAAGGAGGAGCTGAATTTATTCCTGTGCCATGGTATAGTTCTTGGAGTAGTTGGAACTTTAGAGGGTAGAGGTGGGACACTTTAGCACTCAGAGAAGTGCAGGGCTAGTCAGAGCTCCATGGGACCATAGACGAGCTTGTCTTAGGATACTGTAAGGATAATTGCTTTTGGTTTGGAAAAGCAGAATAGTTTTCCTCACTACCAATGACCCAGCTCATTTGGTCTGACTGTTGTATTGATTGGCTGGTGTCTCTGTATGTGGGTTATAGATGTAGGGTCCTGAACGAAATAGAGGAAGCTGTGGTCTGATACAGAGTATATATAATCTAAAATAATGATAGGCAGTAACAGGCAGACAGGCAATGTGGTCCAGGCCGAGGCCAGGATCGGCATGCTGACCAATATCCAGATGGCTGGATAAACCACAGGGGGGTGGCGGAGAGGGAGAGGGGCTAAAAGATGAAATTAGAACTCCTCACAGGAGTCAGATGAGCAAAAGGGGAAGAAAGCCAGTGGATGTGCCTGGAGGAAGTGTTGTCATCAGATAAAGCCTACCATCGGAGAGCAGCTCAAGTTATGTATTAGGAAATCTTCTCTCAGGAGAGTGGTCTGGAGACACAGACCAACTGTAGCGATATGGCCGGAACAACAGCCAGGGAGTTGGCATCTAGAAAGCTGCCCGCACAGACTGCTAGTGTTTAATGGAGGGTCGACGTGCTTCATGTATGTTAGGCAGGGTATGATACAGGAGCAGCTGGCCGTGCAAGGCCAGGCGGAATCATCAGGCAGAGGTCCTGAACTTGGGATGGGTTTGATTCTGCTGATGGGGCAGGGGGATTGAAAGGGGTGGGTGCGAACCTGGGAATGGGGCAGAGCACTCACTCAAGTCAGGCGCGTCAGTTCTGTCATTGGATCAGTTTTTCTAAAGCACACTGACGCTGAACTTTCTCCCCACTCCCACCCAGTTTGGACAGTTCCGTCTTCTGCTTCTTCGTAACGCTGCCTGCCCTAGAGTATTCCAAAGAGCCCCTGGAATCTACACTTCTTGTCTTGTTAATCATCTTAAAGTTCACAGCTGCTGAGAACAAAATCTTCATTGATGTACAGCCTCATTTACTTCTACTTTCTGCCTCTGTCATGTTGTAGTTCACTAGCTTACTGTAAATCTCATGAAAATTGCTTGTAATCTTTCACCAGCTGCTGTTCTCCATTCATTCAATCCTGAGTTGTGGGAGTTCACTATTGCACTCAGGTTTTAGGTGGCAGCCCATTAGAGTCAATTTAGAGTTCACCTTTTCCCTCCTTGGCTTCCCTGATGAATAGAAAAGTCATATTTATATGTCAAGGGGGATACCGGGGATTTGAAATTCTGATCTCCTGAGCTGAGAGCTAAAGCATTAAACCCATGTATAAATTTTCCCCTCATTTTTTTTTCGATTTTTTAGGACAGTTTCTTTCCTGAGAGGCTTGAAGGGTATCTTTGAGGAGCTAGCTGAAGGAAATCATGTTTGGATGATGGTAAACCTTTTTATTTCTCCCACTGGAGCTCAGCAGCCCATAATTGTAATCTTTCATTGGGAAGTCATACGTGTTGTTTGGACATGGGCTGGTTCATGATCTGTGAAGGTTGGAAGAGAAGTAGAGTCAATGATTAAGTGCTTGCAGATATATGGTACATTGTTTTATTCATTTCAGTAGTTTTACTGAATATCTACTCTGTGCCAGGATGTGGTTAGGTATAAGAAATTCAAATGTCAACAAGGGGAAATGCATTTGGGTGTGGAATATTAATTGTGGGCCTCTAAACACAAGCTACTCTGCTATTGCCCATGTGTTATACATTTCTTGTTTTTTCTTTTGTTAATGTTTATTTATTTTTGAGAGAGAGAGAGAGAGAGAGAGACAGAACATGAGCAGGGCAGGGGGAGAGAGAGAGAAGACACAGAATCCGAAGCAGGCTGCAGGCTCTGAGCTATCAGTACAGAGCCTGACGCCCGGCTCAAACTCATGAATCGTGAGATTGTAACCTGAGCTGAAGTCAGACGCTTGACTGACTGAGCTATCCAGGCATCCCGCATTTCTTATGATAACCTTGTGAAGTGCTGCTTTTTTTTTTTTTTCAAAATAATCTTTCATGACAATTAAAAAAATGTATATAAGTCAACATGAAATTTTAGTGAGAGATAACCCAAGACCCAGAATTTCCATAATACAGAGAAATTATTGTACTTTTGCTTCACACTATATATTTATATTTATTTCTATCTCCATCTCGATGTATACGTATATCTATATCAGTATCCTTTTTGTGATAAGAAGAGCATTACACAACACAAATACGTTCATCAGCAGTAAAAGTATATATGTATATGTGCAAGTTACATTATCTTTATGCAGTTAACATGTTTGCAACAATGGAAGTAAATGAACCAAAGCAAATATGAACCACTATGGATGGATCTCAAGTGTCACAATGAGTGAAAAACGATACCTTTTATTAGATGAGGTGCATAGAATGGTTTCATATATATAAAGATTTAAAATAAGGCATGGGAAACAACATTATTTGGGGTTACTTTCAAATAAGATTAACTATATAAATATGGAATCGATTAATTATAAGAAGTTCAGGGAATAGTTACCTCAGCAGGGGAGGGTAAGGGACGCAGGTGGGAGGGATAAATGGTGAGTTTCAAAGGGACTGATGTGTTTTATTTCTTAAGTTTAGTGAGGGGTGGATATGATATTATTTTATTATTGTAATTTAAGAAAAAGCCTTTTATAGGAATGATATTTTCATAACAAATAAAAGACAGGCTGAACTGTGAGTTTTGTTCCTGTTTACGTGACTCAAAGCCGGTGGGCTATAATGTGCTAATAGTCAGTCGTGGGCAGGGGGAGGGCAGCAAAGCTGTCAGGAAAACTTAGAGCCAAGAGGTGATGGTTTCCCTTTTGAGCCTTTGCTATCTGTGTGACCTTTACCAGGCCTCTTAATCTTTGGGTCTCAGTCCCTTTACTATAAATTGATTCTCCTGTTCTCTTCTTTAAGAAACTGAACCCTGGCAATAATGGTTGATATCTCTGCAATGTGATGTAATACCTATTACAACTTCTCAAAGCCTGTCTGAAAAATGTGTTTATTTTCCCAGGAATATACCCATAATCTTTGCCGATTTAAAAAAAAAAAGTTAGGTTGATGTAGTTATTTTGAGAGAGACAAAGAGAGTGTGAGCAAGTGGGGGAGGGGCAGAGAGACACGTAGGCTCTCAAGCATGTTCCACGCCTTCAGCACAGAGCCCTGTGCGAGGCTTGAACCCACCAACTGGGAGATCATGACCTGAGAAGAAATCAAGAGTTGGACGCTTAACTGACTGAGTCACCCCGGGGCCCTTGCTGATTTTTTTTAAATTCGTTTCATCAAAAATCTCTGAAACACAATGTAGGGGACTTCTGGTGGCAATAGCATCTAGATTGAAGCACAAGCTGTCTACATCTGTCTTCCTCCTCTATTTGATGACCACGCTGATCAAGTTTCTCCCCAAATTTAGAACTTCAGTGCTCTTGTCTGCAGTATTTCTCTCTACCCCAACTCCTGTCTTTATCATCAGTGGTTCCATCATCCAAGATCATGAAATATCTAACAATCTGGTTTAAGTTTCTTTGAACCTCGGTCTCCTCACCTTCATCAAAATTTCTCACTGCATTTCAGCCACTCCTTTCAACAGTCTGTTTCTGGAGATTGTATTCCTTTTCTTCCATCTCATTTGCTCAAATACCCTCTGCATCATCCTCATAAAGCCCTCCAATCAATGACATCACTGCTGTCTTACAATCTGCTAAAATCCTCTGGCTTTCTTTTGCTGCTATTCACCTGGTTTATCATGGAAGCACCTTCCACTAGTTGCCTCCTTCTACCATTTCAGATGCCTCGCAAAACCTACAATATGCACTGTCAAATGTGGGAGTGTTCTAGATGGAGAGAACAGTATACGCGATATCTCTGCTCAGGGGGTTCAAACCACACAAGCACCTGACCACACATGTGAACATTCAGCCCAGCCCCAAAACCTAACCACTGTAAAACCCCACTAGTTTCCTTTCCTTTCTCTCTCAAGCCATTTTTGGAACGAATTAGAGGTCTGCTCTTCTCTTCCCAGAAGGCTTCATTACACAAGTTGATAAATCTTTTCATACCCTCTTGGGGTGTGTGTGTGGTGCCATTAATCTCAATGTCTGAGCCAGATTTTTGTTGAGGTCCATCTGTGTCACTAAGGTGGCCACAAAAAAGTGGGCTCAAAGGGGCATTCCAGAGATGATGTGGTGTGGTATCTTGGTGTATATATGGTGTGGTATCTTGTGGATCATGGTGAGGGTATTGGATGGTTTTTTTTCTTTTCTTTTCTTTTCTTTTCTTTTCTTTTCTTTTCTTTTCTTTTCTTCTTCTCTTCTCTTCTCTTCTCTTCTCTTCTCTTCTCTTCTCTTTTCTTTAATATGTCAGAATTTAAAACGTTTACTTTGGTTGCTGAAGGAAAGTTGACTGTAGGGACATAAGAGTAAAAATAGCGAGAACAACGGTACTAGTTCAGCTAAGAGATGACAGTGGCTTGGCCTACAATGGAAGCAGTGTAGAGCGAGGTATACTTTGAAAGTTACACCCAAGAGGAATACTGAATATTTCAACAGTGGAGGATACCGGGAACAGAGCAGTTTTAAGGTGAGGGTAATCAAGAGTTTTGTTTTTGGCAAGTTGAATTTGAAATGCCTGCTAGACGTTCACATAGATATGCAGAGTATTCACTTAGACACAGGAGTCTGGAGCTCAGAGTCAGGAGCAAAATTCTGAGCATAGGCTAAAACTGCGTTGAAAATTATATATAAAGGCAGTGACCTCTATCCAAAGGAAATTCGCATATCAAATGGCAGCCTAACATACGTTAATAACATACATAGAATTCTTTTTTTTAAAACATTTTTTAAATGTTTATTTATTTTTGAGAGAGAGACACACACACACACAGGATCCAAAGCAGGCTCCAGGATCTGAACTGTCAGCACAGAGTCTGATGCGGGGCTCAAACTCAGGGACCGTGAGATCATGACCTGAGCCGAAGTCGGACGCTTAACCCACTGAGCCACCCCCGCGCCCCTACATTGGATTCTCTTGTGACTACATTTTGTGGAATCCTGACCATGTTGTAAAACTATGTACTTACAAAAATTTGAGGTCAAGTTTAAATGTCTCTGACTTTTCTTGATACTAATCTGGCCGTATTTCTTGACTTTTCCAGTTATATTTTATAAGATAGGCTTTTATAAATATCTGTATTTAAAGACCTTAAAATTTAGCTCAATTCTAAAGCTACCCCTATTAAAGGATAAATAGGGGCCATAGTGCCCATGAAAATAAAGGATTGTGTCAGAATTTTATGGAAAAGAAAAACTAAAAGACTTCTGTTAGTCAGTGTTTTGCTTTCCATTGCTATTGTCAATTAGTTGTTCAGAATTCTATCTGTTCTCGGTTTATGGTCTCCAATATGTCTCCACTGGGGGAGATTAAAATGTTTTCCTCTTTTTTTAGGATTGGTACTACTGTATTCTTGCATTAATAGGAAGTGATGAGGAAGCATAAGGCAAGCTGACACCTTGCAAACCATCCCCCCCCACCGTGTGGGATATGTGTGATATTCCTCAGGCACTCCTGGCTGCCCAAGAACAGGAAAGGAAAGAAAACAAATGTGTAACTGATAGAGATCACAGTCATGCAGGACTTGGGTCTCCATCAGTTTGCAACTATTTGAATGATTTACAAGAAAAAAAAGCAAGCTCCAGAAACTTGTCGACTCTGTTTCCTGGAGCCCTAACATCACCCTCCCCTCCATAGTGATGTGGGGAACAAAGGCAAGAAAAAAATGTAGATTCAATTAAATATATTTATAACCTGCAGCCCATTGACACATACTTGAGGTAGGCAGAGTATAACATTTCTCCAGGAACTCCCTACTGTCTTCATGTTAATGTCTTGCTAGAGGAAAAAACAACCTTAGCTCCCCAATAGGGAGGCCTCAGGTATTTTAGGAGTCCTCTTTAGCATATGAAAGTCCTTTTGGAAACCTGCCTTTTGCCTTTACCTCTCCCAACTCTGTAGTATATAATCCGTCACTCTTCACAACCCCAGTGCAGCTCTTTCTGCCCAAGGGTCCTGTCCCCAGGCTTTAATAAAATCCCTTTTTTGCACCAAAGACATCTCAAGAATTCATTCTCGGCCATTGGCTCCAGACCCCACCACCACTCCAGAACTGCATCAGGAAGTATCATCTGTTCCTGTATAATAACAACTTAACTAAATGAAATAGGGACTAAGCGTAAGGAAAAATTAATGCCAACTTCTCAGAAGAAAGCACCTTGGCTGATTCTGCAGCTCAGATGGTAGTTTTTAACTTTTTGTTTTTTCCTTTGTTGCTCAGCTTGTTTTTAAAATAAAAAAGAGGACGTTTACCTATGCTCTGCCTTCTTGATATAGCAAGTGTACAAAATCAATATTCAAAAGGAGAACAAAAATTGTGGGATATTTTCATATCTAGGCAATCTTTGATGAGGACTCATTGGTAGAATTGTAGCCCTTCTTATTATCATTCATCTGTTCTCACAGATGAATGAAGCAAAAATCATCATGTGGAATGGAATACACTGGTTTGCTTTAAATTTTATGTAAATGTATCAGGACTATCCACTAACATGCCTTTGTGCCTTATTTGTGAAACTCACAATGTAGGGAATCCTGTTAGGGCAGCTATTACAATGTGACCAGTCTCTCTTCTTCTACGTGTATCAGGATTTCATTTAATATTCCTAGGTATGTGGAGATGAAGATGGTAGGGTGATTGTATGCTTGTTTTCTGGCTTTCGGGAAGTGTTGATTATATATTGACAAAGAAAATGTTAAGTGATTTAATTCCTTATTGGAAATTGCATACATTACAAGAAAAACTATCTCATAGGTCAGGCAGTAAAATAAGCCAGTAAATTTTAATGTCAATTAATTATAGCATGATCCTTATGACCCTCAAAAGTACAAACAGTTGAGAAAAGAAATGGAACTTTAAGGAATAGAAGGGCTAATACATGTGACCAAACACATTTAAATTGTCCTAAAGGTTTATCTTTGGCCATCAAATAAAACCCCTATTCTAACTAATTGGAGTTAGCCCAGAATTATAATTATGTTCGATCAAAACTCTGAATATAAAACTGTCAAACAAATAAATGAAACTAATTCACAAATTACCTGAAATCATAACCCTGTGTTGGTCTGGGGACTCAAGTGTTTCATTAGAGGTAGAAGAACCATAGTTTTTTGTTGGCCGTGCTCATGACTCTGACAGAATAATCTTTCAAAATTTAGCCCAATTTTGGTCTATTTGTTTCTAGTCAATTCCGCATGTAGATTATCAGAGCTGGAGATTGGATTCAGCCATGATTCTTAAGCCTGAAGACTCATTTAAAATAAAGTTATCGTCCATCCTCTATGGATTTCCTATTCCTCTTTTCTCAATTTAATGAAGAAGATGCATGAAATAGGTCAGGTCAGAAGGCCATCCTCTTAATCTGATCCTTATTACTGGACCACCTCCCATTTCTGACAGAAGGATATCAATGAGAAATGTTAGGAAAAGGATTGATGCTGAGATTTTATCTCCCTCTAGGATTGTCTCCTCAGAGGTAGATATTTCCTGTGTATACCCAATGTCCCAGGTAATTATTAATAGTTTTTCCTTTCACTCACAAATATAACTTGGTTTGGAAGACAGATTATACAGTCACTCCATTTTTAAGTTGCTTCTCATAACTGATTCACTTTGAAACAGGTTTTGTCTGAGTTTATCACTTTCTTGTCAGAGTTTTCCTACAGTGCTGAGGAACCTCAATACACTCTGACAGTCTCACTATCAGCAATGACTTCCTTTACAATTTAGATCAACAGGCTTGGCATGCTTATGCTGTTTGTCTGCCTATCTATGCAATAGCATACCAAGAGTTGCCAGATTTTCACCTTGCAATAACCATACCCAACCACGAAGCCGAAGCTAAACATTTTATGTATTATTTTGGAAGTACCAACTTCTGGTCTAAATTCCTGTATTAAAAAAAAACCAAAAATAACATTTATTTGTTTTTGAGAGAAAGAGAGAGGTAGAGCATGCACAGGGGAGGGGGAGAGAGAGAGGGAGACACAGAATCTGAAGCAGGCTCCAGGCTCTGAGCTGTTTGTTAGCACAGAGCCCGATGCGGGGCTCAAACTCACGAACTGCGAGACCATGACCTGAGCTGAAGTCGGATGCTCAACTGACTGAGCCACCCAGGTGGCTCTAAACTCCTGCATTATTGAGAAATCTATATAACACATACATCTAAATATATAACAAGTTGAAGTTCTTTTACTGACATGGTGAGTAATCTCCTAAAGACCAACCCTACTATTGGTCTGGACAAAATACAAAAAAAAAAAAAAAAAAAAAAGAAAAGCAAAGAAGAAATAAAAAAACTAAACCACCTGAGGGCACTTGAGGATGAACAAATTTCTGGAGGGAAGTGGACACTTGGGAGGAGGAAACTACTCAGGGTGATTTCTCCATTTTTGTAGCTTTTAGCATGAAAGCTATCCATAGCTGGTATAGCATCGCGTAGCTAAAACTCTAGTAGTCTTTCCGAAGGATAGGAATTAGAGCAATGCAGCAGCTGGAAGTTGAGGAGAGGGAAAAGGAGATAGAGATAGAGCTAGAGATGATAGAGATAGATAGAGATAGAGATAGATGGAGATAGACATGTAGAGAGAGAAGGGGACCAAACTCTGCTCATTCTGCCAAGGTCTCCAGCGGACGCATGGCCTTGGTCGCTGGGGCAGATTGCAAGGAGCCCAATTAAGGAGAAAGAACTGAAATGAGATCTGAGCTGCTCCTGAAGAAATGTCTGCAGTTTGAGTCCATGCAAATTAATTGTCTGCTAAAATGAACAAATAGACCAAAACACATTTTTTACAGAATTTGCCAGAATCCAGTTTCCACACATAACATTCCCGATGTCTAGGATATGGCCCACAACTCCAAAGAAACAAGAAAATGTAAACCAGTCTCAAGAGAGAAGAAAACATTCAACAGAATCCAACTGTGAGATGACCCAGATGGAATCCACAGTAAAAGACTCTAAAATAGCTGTTAAGCTATGCTCAGTGATGTAAAGGAAAACATATTCACATTGAATCAAAGAAATATAAACTGTATAAGAAGAACCAAATATAATTTCTAGAACTGAGAAATGCGGTATCTGAATTAGAGATTCACTAGATGGCTTCACAGCAGAAGAGAGGTGACAAAAGAACGAATCTATGCATATGAAGATAGATCATTAAAAATAATTCAGTCTGAAGAACAGAGAACCAAAAAGATGGAACAAAAATCGCAAAGACTCAGGTACTTTGGGGCCAGTATCAGATATCCTAACATGCATGCACGTTTGGTTTGGGAAGGAGAGAAGGACAGAACAGGGCAGAAAATAATATTTGAAGAAATAATGACCAACTGAAAGCAGAAGGTAATTCTCCTCAGTGATGGGGATTTTCAACGTCCAGAACTGGACAGGGGAAGAGGCAAAGCTCATACCACAGACAGTATGGGCACAGAACACATGTAGCTGCATTATCTCACAGAACTTCTTCGTGTTTAGCAGACTATCTGGTGTAGAACATATCACAAGGGGAGTGCCTGGGTGGCTCCGTCGGTTAAGCGGCCAACTTTGGCTCAGGTCATGATCTTGCAGTTCCTGGGTTCGAGCCCCGCATTGGGCTTTGTGCTGACAGCTCAGAGCCTGGAGACTGCTTCAGACTCTGTGTCTCCCTCTCTCTCTCTGTCCTTCCCCCCGTTCTCTCTCTCTTTCTCTCTCTCTCTCTCTCAAAAATAAATAGACATAAAAAAATAAAAAAACATATCACAAGGAAGCAAAGTTTTCTGCGAAAATCAATTCCTTATGGCCTGCTACTCAAAGACTATACTTTATGAAAGTGCATAAGCCAAGCCTTAGGGAGTCTTAACCCAACCTGGAGGCATTTGATACGATTAACAAAGAGGTGCAAAGGGGCCTCAAAAAGAGGGACTTTGCTTTCCACTCAGAGGGATGAGGAAGGCTTGGGGTCCCAAAGAGCTTGTACATCCATGAATTAGAGGGGAAAGAGAGTTCCCAGCACTTTTTTCCCTAAAAAATTCCATCTCCCTGTCTTCCTTCTTTAGTTATGCCATCACCATCACATGAAGTCATCTTGAGATAACGATAAGTGGAACTTCGTGTATAGAGGTCATTATAACTAATTAAGATATGTGGATGCAATTTATTTTCTTTCTATTTACTCTGCTAGTCCTTCTTTCTTTTTTTATCCACGTAATAAAAATTATCAGGGTAAATATTTTCCTGTGGTGAATTTCCATGTTCCTTTCTGCACCCTACCTTAATTGAAATTTTTAATCTCCCCTTTTATATATGGAAATTTGAAATTTTAGGAACCTCTCCCTAAGGGTTGGGAAGTGATTATGATATTCTTGTACTTCATTTGGGAGTATAATGCTTCTTTGCAATAAAACCACGAAGAATAGGAGGGAAGAAATAGACCTTACTGTGTTGATTTGTTTGACTAAGTCACCAAAGCTTCTAGAATCTTTTGCTGCTCAAATTACGTTTTGCAGATCAGCAGCAGCGGCATCACCTAGGCCCTTGCTAAAAATGTAAAACCCTGGCTTCACTCCAGACCTATTGAATCAGAATATGCATTTTAACAAGTTCCTTAGGTGATTCTTATGGAAATGAAATGTTTGGAAGCCCTGCCCTAACACAGCTTTACCTTTCTCTTCCTTAAAAAAAAAAAAAAAAAAAAAAAAAAAAAAAAAGTATAATCTTTAGACTGATTTAATTTCCACATCCTCATTGTTCCAGTGTTAATTGATTGCCTCTTTTGTATAAGTCATTTCCTTAGGTGGCCTGCAGCATGTCGATGGGCAGCAGGATGGACAGAGTCAGCAGACTGTGTGCACACAATACAAGAGATCTAAGGAGTGTGGCGATGCCCGCTAATCTCTTGAATAAATTATTGTCTGAACAGGTGGAGCTCTCCTCAATATCTGAGATGATCCAGGCATGGATTAGGCAGGTTCTATGAATTGAGGTAAAAGATAAATTCCAGGTAGAGATAGGGTAGGTGGTGATTACGTCGGGAAGTTGGCAGGAAGGATCCTTGTCAAGCATCTCTATTCTAGAAAGACTTGTAAATTCAAGAGCCTTCAGTGTTTTAAAAAATCAGGTGAATTGAATCAAAATAAGGAGTCTGATAGTACGCAATCCGATGTTCCCTTGATCTTAGTTATTGCTGGTGCTTTCCACTAATGAAGTCTTGTCATGTTCACTCACATAAAATTCTTTTCAAAGAAGAAATCAAACAAACTCCAACACAGACATGCATGCATGTGTGTGGGCACGCACCCCCCTCCCCCAGTCCTGATTAAAATGGATCTAGTCACTGACTACGGATACAAAAGTACTACTAATGCATAACTAGGTCAATAAGCATAACCCAGACTTCCAAAATGTGAGGCTGAACTCATATTTGAGAGCTTCAGACAATCGATGCCCTGCTTTGAGTCTTGCACTCCCTTTCATTAATTCTGGGCCAACACATGGCCCACACTAATTAGTCCGTCTTTAATGGAGGCGGTAACTGAATGTCAACACCAGGGTAGGTCACTAAATGCCACTTCGGCTGTTAAAAACCAAGGAAACAGGGGAGAGAGTGCACCAAAGGCAACAAGAAACATGGAACAGTAAGGACATGGGGGAGGGGGAGGTGCTGCTAATGAATGATGATGAAACGAAAGAGGCCAAAGTCTATTACAAGCTCTGAAGTTAATAATAATCTTATTTTCCATTTAATGAGGGTAGGGAGAGTCTTCAGAGGAAAGGTAAGACTGTGAAGGTAGAAGCAAAATGATATAAGCTAGAGAGAGACTAAGCAAGGGCTTCCTGGTAATAGTGTAACTTAAGAGTGAATACAACAGAAGGCAAAAATTATGCTCGAGTTTTCTCAGCCCGGTATTTTAGTCCTTTTAAACCATAGAATCTCTGGAAAATCGTTTCAGCTGTGATTGAGTGAATGTGTGCTGCATGCTCTTTGAATACTTTGAGGGATATAATTTATTTTCATGAATTTGGGGAATTTATCATTTACACTCTTCTTGTCCATGAGTGTGGCCTTCTTTATGTTTTACAAGCAAAGAAGCTGAGGTGCAAATGTTATGGAAGAAATGTTTATTAAGTAAATGATTCCTTATAGAAAATATCCTGCACAGTCGGTGGTGGTTCCTGATTCTTTAGTGAAGTTTTATGGTTATGTGCATTCTATTACTCTCAACAGAATACAGAATCTCTCAGGTGGGAAAAAAGGCTTTCCTTCCTCTACAACACACAGCCAACGGTGTTGTGTACATGGCATTCTGTCACTAACTTGCTCGTAAACTGTTCAGTGTTCATTTTAATTATGAAAATATTATTTTAGTATTTGTCACAATAAGACTTCTCTTCCTGAGTACTGAATCTTTGAACTCCAAAATTATCTCTGGTGATTATGAAGGGTTTTTTTGCGTACTGTATTGATAGACTGATATTTGACCATGTTAATTTGGAGTTTTTCTATATAGATTAGTTGGTTTGGGATAGGAGAGGGTGAGGCAAGTATCATAAAAAGTAAATCTTTTCACTAATATCTTTCCATAAATGTTTGTGACTCATGCCTCACGTAGACAAAACTTCTTTGAATGTATTAGAATTTAAATGGCTGTGCTATGAGGATTTTAACAATACCCAAGATAATTTTTTTGTCTCACCTTTAAATGGGTATACAAGCACTAAGCTTAGAAATGTGTTTTTGAGCCTTTTAATAAATACCATGGTAATTCTGCATGTATTTAGAAGAATCATCTTTAAAAAGAGCTGCCTAGAACAGAGCAGTAGCTTGGTAAAAGTTAGTCAAATTAATAGATCTATAAATATATCCTTCAACTAGCCTTGTAAGTTGGATCAGATGTTGTAGTCTCCCCTCTGTAAACCAAAAGTTGAAACATTACGTAAATGCCCAGGCAAGGCTTTAAGTGCTAGGATCCTGTAACTTCGTCCTTGCCTCTGAAGTGTTTTCAAACTAATAGACAAATAAGACCTGAAAATCAAGAATTAGGGAAACAGCATGATGTAGACTGTGGTGGATTAATTGCATTGGATGGTCCTAATTAATATTGTAACTGTATCTATGCTTTTTGTTTTATAACTATTGAATTCTTCCATTCTGACTCTGGCCTGGGCTTGTGGCTTTCTTCAGCTAATAGAACACGGTAGAAGTGGTATGGTGCTGCTTCTAAGTCTATGTCTCAAGAATCTTGCATCCTTCTGCTTGAATTCTTCTTTTCTTGCTCATTCTAGTCCTTTGTCCACACCAAGTGACTATGCTTGGACACCTGGAGGATGCAACCCGTGGAGAAAAGTCAAAGTGACCCACAGACCGTCAACTCTCAGAAGCAGATCAGTCCTGCCCAGACAAGTTAAAGTTTACCACAGATGTATGAAACCACCTGAAACCAGAACCTTCCAGATCAGTCTAGATTCAATTTGCAACCTACAAAATTGTCAGCTAAAAGAACGGTTGTTTCAACTTCTAAATGTTGTGGCAGGTTGTTATGCAGCAGTAGCTGACTAATATGCGAAGTTAAGAGCTGTGGGCCCTGGATATGTTTATTGATCTTCTAAAAACGTATCTCCTTATCTAGAAATACACTATTCTAGGAGCTCAGTCAGTTGAGCGTCCAACCCTTGATTTCAGCTCAGGTCGTGATCCCAGGGTTGTGGGATTGAGTCCCACGCCCGGCTCTGTGCTGAGTGTGGAGCCTGCTTGGGATTCTCTCTCTCTCTTCCACTGCCCCTCTCTCCCACTTAAGCTCTCTCTCCCTACAATAAAATTTAAAAAACCAAACAAACAAGAAATACATTATCCGCATCAAATTATTGTGAGACTTGAGTGTGTGCTTGATAAATTGTCTTAGATGCACTTAATAAATAGTGATTATTACTACTGTTACCCTACTACTACCATTACTACTAGTAATATTATTGATGCTAATTCTACTATTGAACCAAGAGTGATAGTAAAATATAGATATTTTAATATGCTCTGGAGACAGGAAGAAGGTGGGAACTTAACGGTCCTTTTATATGCTGGGGAAGACCTACACAGAGGTGGTTCCATATGAGCTGAGTCTTGAAAGTTCTTTTAGGTGTGAAGAGGTGTTAAGAAAAATACTAGCAAAAGGATAGCCTATATTGATAAGGAAGACAAAAATAACTGCATTTGTATAATATTCCACTGGACAAAGCATTTTGCATATACAATAGTTTATTTCATCTTCCCTTCACAACAGAAAATTTTGTCTTTATTATATGATTTGGAAATGAAGAGTCTGACTTTGCATGAGTTATTTAAGGCCCTTCAATTTGAAGACCACGGAGCTAGATTTAAACTCAGGCCCTTTAACGCCAACAAAAGTCTATCTCCCATATATCACAACGCCTGTTCTTATACCATAGTATTTCCCCAAATAGACTAGAAGCATTAAGTTTATAAAGGCAGTATTTAAATAAGATTGTCAGCATGTTTGTGAAAATATATCTTTTAATTCAGAATATACTTAACCTCTCTTTAGATTTTTCAAACTATTTGGTAGTTAAGCAGAAAAGGTGTCAGTATAATTAGGTTAATATTGAGAATTTATGTATTCTACATTCATTTTGTGGAGTGTGTGTGTGTGTGTGTGTGTGTGTGGGAGGGATGGAGGGAAGGAGTAGCTGGGGGAGAAGATATCCCATAATAACAGCAGTCTTTTGTTATTTCTAATTCTTAAGAAGCAAATTGCTTAAAGTAATGTGAGTTTAGTATGATTAGAGTGTCCTTATTTTCTTTAATTGGGAATATGGAGGAATTTGAATTACTTTATTTGAATTGCTTTCTTAAGGCCCAGGGAAAGACTTAATTTCATTTTTGACATCTAGGAAGACCTTTCTGGCATGTAGTAAAAGCCTGTCTGTTAATGATTTGGGATGCATCCTGTGACTGAAAGCTAAATAAAAGGGTATATTTGCAGCCCATTAACATCTTTCTTAAGGTTTAAGCCACACGGAATCACATCACAAAGTCCAGTTTCTGATGTCAGCAATTTCATTGTAAATCACATTTAATGTGGTTTTCTAGTTTAAAAAAACATGCCATTTTACAAGTCATTACTTGGTTGTCCTCCTTCAGGCCGAGGGGGTCCTGATGGAGTAATAAATTTTGATGGAACTTTGGCTTATTAACAGCCTGCAAATTACGTTGATAATTGTCCCAGGTTTATGGCGATAACTATGTCATTATGTTTAAATGAGTCTCCAGTATAACACTGAGTTGTAGGCCAGAGAGCTGCTGCTAACACTGCCACATGATATGTAGCTAGATTGACAAAGCACCATGTTCTCCGTGGTTTGTAAAAAACTCCTGAATCTTGTAGGAAGAATTCCATATCATTGCATTTCTGCATCTCAGATCTTGTAGCTGAGCTCTAGTCCCATATGGCCAATGGTCTACCCCTCAAAAGGCCCATATTCTCCAAAATCTGGGAATGAGCTAACTGATCTCCTTCCTTTTGATAACAGAGAGACCATTCAAAAGAAAAATGGGCAAAGAATTTGATTAGCTATTTCACAATATAGGGCATTCAAGTGTCCATTAATCATATGGAAAATGTGTTCATTATCATTTGTTAATCAGGGAAATATAAATTAAAATCATAGTGATTTTAATTTAGCTAAAACTGGCTAAAACTAAAAAGAATGATGACATCAAGTGTTGGTAAGGATATATAGCTTATGTATGAGCACACTCATACATTTCGGGTGGGAGCGTAAATTTTTGAAACCACTTTGAAAATGTGTTCACAATTTACCGCTTTAGACTCTGTAATTCGACACTTCCATTTCCAATAGAAATGTGTATATATGTGCAAAAAGATACATGCAGAAGAATGTTCACAGCAGCAATATTCTAATAGTTCCAAACTAATAATTACTCAAATATCCATCAACAGTATATAATGTGTATATTCATACAATGGAATACCATGCAGTGATCTAAAGGAACAAACTCCTATTATATACAATAGTATGTATTAATCTCACATACATAATGTGTGAAAGAAGTCAGATGCAAAAGAATTTACTGAATTATTTCGCTTATATCAATTCCAAATGGGAAAAAATAAACGATTGGGAGAGGAATTAGGACTCTGCTATATTTAGAATGAAGTAGAGGTAGTGTTTGGAGGGGACACGGAAAATACCGGGGGGTACTGTCAGTATTCTATTTCTTTGAACTTTGGTGGTGATTGCACAAGTGTTTGCTTTGTAATAGCACATTGAATAGTTACATACGTAGCATATTTGACTCATAGGATGGACAGTATTTTTTAATGATTCTTTTCTAAGTGACAAAATTATTTTTAGTAATAATCACATAATAGTCCATATTTTCTAAATTAACAAAGACTATAATTCAGTTAGTGTTACACTTTACATTTTGCTTTCTGTTACACTGTTTCATATTTAAACACAAAATCTCCAAGTGGTCACATAAATTGACCTAATTAAGTAACTAAAATTCTGTTTTATCTTTACAATCACTGTGCTATCATTATTTATTTCAAATATACTGCTTAAACATAGGGAGATATAGTATCACATGTTGGAGACTAAACTGCACCCAAAGTAAGTTGGTAAGATTGGAAACCATTATCATATTAGTTTTCTAGAGCTGGCACAAAAAATACTTCACAGTCAAGAGGAGCCTAAGGAGATTTAAAAATTACATGTAATGTGGTATCTTGGGTAGCATCCTGAAACACAAACGGACATTAGGTAAAATTAAGGAAATCTAAATAAAATATGCACTTTACTTAATCATAGTGTATCAGTATCGATTTATTAATTATAACAAATATATCACACTAAGGTAAGATATTAATAATAGTGAAAATTGGATGTGGAGTATGCACAATATCTTCATAATTGTTCTGTAAACATAAAGTTCTTCTAAAATAAAGAGATATATTAAAAATAAAATATCAGACTTTTACCATAATATAGCAATTATTACATTAAATGTAAATGGTCTAAATCCACCAATTATAAGACAAAGATCAATGAGATCATAAAAAACATGACCCAACACTGTGTTTTGTAAAGGAAATTCACTTCACATATCACAATATAGGTAGGTTGAAGTAAGTGGATGGAAATAGATCTACCAAAAAAAATATTATTTGAAAGAAAGCAGGAGTGACAACAATAATATCAGATAAAATATATTTCAAAGCAAATAAAATGGTCTGAGACAATGAGGGATGTTATTTAATGATAAAAGGGTCAATCTATCAAGAAGACATAGCAATCCTTCATGTGTATTCACCTAATATCAAGGCTACAAACTATTTTTACATAAAAAGTGATAGAACTGAGAGGTGCCTAGGTGGCTTACTAGGTTGAGAGTCTGACTCTTGGTTTCTGTTCAGGTCATGATCGTGGGGTTCTTGGGTTCAAGTCCTGCATCAGCCTCTGTGCTTACAGCATGGAGCCTGCTTGGGATTCTCTCTGTCTCTCTCTGCCCCTCCTCCACTCACACTGTCTCTTTCCCTCTCAAAATAAATAAACTTTAAAAAAAGAATAAAATAGGGACTATCATTATGGACTCTGAAGCCATGGAAAGGATAGTAAGGAAACACTATAAATACCTTTATATGAATCAGTGTAACAACTTTGATAAAATAGACCAATTCCTTAAAAAGCAGAAATTATTATAACTGATTCTATATGAAATAGATAATTTAAATAGCTCCGTAATTATTGTGGAAATCAAATTCATAATTAGAAAAAGATCACTACCACCACGACCACCAAAATCTCCATGCTCAGTTTCGTTACAGTAATTTACCAAATGTTCAAGAAAGAGTAACACCAGTTCTATACAATATTGTTCAGAAATAAAATGAACACTCTCTAATTCATTTTATGAGACCGAAATAATATACCCAAACAGGTAAAACCACATACAAAAAAGAAACTGCAGCTCAATATCTTTTATGAAAAAATGAGGCAAAATTCCTTAACAAAACATCAGGAATGTAATTTAACAATTTATAAGAATTATACACCATCACAAAGTGTATTTTATTCTAGGGATGCAAGGTTATTCAAATATTCCAAAATCATGAAATTCACTATATTAACAGTCCAAAGAAGAAACATAACATGACCTATCAATTGACACAGAAAGAACATTTGACAAAATTCAACACTCACTCGTGATAAACACTCTTAGAAAATTAGGAATAGAGGTCAACTTCTTGAACTTGATAACAGCCACAAAAAACTTATAGCTAGCATCATAGTTTATAGTGAAAGATTGAACGTTTTCCCTCTATTATCAGAGAAAAAACCCCAAAACTCCTCTTACCACTGCTATCCTGCATCATATTGGAAGTTTTAGCCAGCACAATAAAGCCAGAAAAGAAAACAAATGGCATGCAAATTGGAAAGAAAAAAATAAAACTGTCCCTATTTGCAGATGTCATGAATATAGGAAATTGCATCAACAAAACTCTTTTAGGGCTAATAGACTAGTTCTATTACTCTATCTATATATTCTAGCAATGAGCATGTTGAAACCAAAATTAAAATACAACACCATTTAATCACAAAACAACCCCCCAAGAAATAAAAATTCTGAGCATGACTTAGGTGAAAATCTAACAAAATATGTGTAGGACCTTTATGCCATAAGCTACAAAATGCTTATTAAAGAAATGAAAAAAAAATCTAAATAAATAGAGAGACATCCTGTGTTCATGGATTGGAACACTTGACATAATGAAGATGTCAGTTCTTTGCAAGTTGATATATAGTTTTACTAAAGCATTCTCCTCTTGTATCATTTCAGAGGGATTAAAGATCCTGGCAACTTCCTGCCTTACTCCTATGAACCTAAATTTTAGCATCTAATGGGTACAAATGCTTATGAAGAAGAGGACAAAGTGATTACTCTGTAACCCAACCTGTACATATTGCCAGAAGCAAAAGAATTGGGACATAATGAGTTCCTTCTCAATAGAGTTATTCAAACTGAGACAGGAAACCACTTGGTGAGGTGGTTATGGCTGTGTTTAGACTGGTCCTGCCAAGGTTTCTCTGATCTCTGAGAGTCCATAACCTAAAATATCATCATCATCATAGTTATCATCATCCTTACCATCGTCATCATCATCATCATCATCCTCACCATCATCACTATTCATTGTGGGCTCATAACTTGTGCTAATCATTAACTCCACGAGGTTAAGAGAGTTTACAGAAATTGCCCAGATTCACACAGATTTATAAATAGTACCAGTAGAACTCAAACTCAAGTTTCTTTGAATTCAAAGCCAGTGACTAGTGAAAATTACTAGAAATATATTAGCATTTATTTTTATCTAATATATTTTTCCTTTTCATTTCCATTGCATATTGTGTAATTTATACGACATTAATACAATAGTGTGTATATATATATGTATATATATATGTATATATATGTATATATGTATGTATATATACATATATACATATGTACATTAATACAATATGTACATATGTACATTAATGTACATATGTACATTAATACAATAGTGTATATATATATGTATATATATATGTATATATATGTATATATATGTATGTATATATACATATATATGTATGTATATATATGTATATATACATATATATGTATGTATATATATATACATACATATATATATATGATTAGTTAATAATTAGGTATGGGAAAGGAGCTTTTTAAAGTTTTCTTTCATAGATCTATAAAGTCTGGGAAGCCACTCTAAATTATACTCTCTTGCCTTCTCCATATTAAATTCTGTATTTTTATAGAACTCAGCTGTGTATATGATCCATCAACACCCCAGTGATGACTAATAATTCTGAGGGGCAAGTCTATGTAAGTGAGAAAACTAAAGTTTTGATTAAATGGTTCTACATTTATTGTTTCAAAATGTGTCCGTCAACATGTAGTGGCGCAATTTTCCGCACCCACCTTAGAGGTCCCTCTATATTGTCTTTTCCTATGTGAACTGTTTTCTTCAGCATTTGGTGTGATTGACAGTGGGGGTAAGGCCCACACTGAAAACAACATACTGCTTTGGCATCTCTCCTATGAATTCCTGAGGCAATGAAAGTCAGAAAAACATTGTCGGGATAGGGTCATAATAAAAGGCCCTATTGAATGCTGTTCTCCTGAGCCTGTAAATTCAGTGAAGTTTATTGTTCTGATCTTGAGTCCACAGATTATGCTGTGTGATTTAAGGCACTAAAGAAGCAGTCAGTTTGAGCAGCAGTAAAATTTCTGCAGAATAAACAAACTCATAAACTGGCACTCTACAACCTTCTCAACACTGCAGCATTTTCCCTTGGTTGTTTCACTCCTGCATCATCGTGGTAAAAGGATGCAAAGCACAGACTTTAACTTCTAGGACTTAAAAAGACAGGATTCACGTTTAGACAATACATGAAAAAGTACCTCCTGATCTGAAATGCTCCCTAAAAATATTTTAACGATTGAGCAGTCTCTATGATAACAAATGTAATCGTCCTGTCATTTATTCTGTGGTTTGGGCAGACCTATAGTCTGTGAGAAAGTACATTCCATGCATGGTAACTACCACTGGCTTGTACTTCTTTTGGCTATTGTTGCAATTAATTGAAAATTACCCAGGAATGTCCTGGCGGAAGGCAAGAAATTGTGGGGTGGATGTGGCACGATAATTTGTAATTGGTGTGTGTCATCCTGAGATCCTCCTAGCACTCCCTTCCTTTTAAGTAGCTGCCACGGCCCTTTTATAGTTCAGGATCTCTGTAAATCTAAGGATTTCCTAGGCTTTTGCAAAAGCCAAAACTATCTGGAAAAAGTTGTAGGTGTCCCAGAAGGGTGGGGGTTAAACGAAAGTGACTTGAGAGAAATGAGGAAAAAAATAAAGTCTTCTTCCCTACCTTGGAAGGAACAGGAGGAGCAGAGAACTGCACCCAGCTTCTTGGCTGTGCCCCAGGGAGGTGAAAAGTGTCTGGTGATTGGCTTGAAGAAGATCGAGCTTACAAGGCTCAGAGCCCAAGTGTTCACAGCCCAGCTCGAGTACGGTCCCCAAATGTATCAAAGGAGCACCAACGTCACTGGACCTGAAGAGACCCTGTTGAGTGCAGAGGTGATGGATATATTGGCCCTGCCCAATGTGGACAGTTGGCTAATGACTCTAGGGACATCCCCAATGCCCTTAAACTATGTAAGATGTTGGGCCTTGAGCATATCAAAGTGGGGAGCTGAAAATTATTGGAACTGATTTCTCTAAATCATTTTGGAAGCTTGCATGCCAGAATTTCCAGGTTGTTATTTACATCAGCTGTAAGGTATTCAATTCTTATGCCCATAAGATCTGCAACTATAGTTATCTACCTGCAGATATTCACTTCTGTGATATTAATTTCCAAATATTTTGTAAAATGCCTTTTCTTTTACACCTTAGGTTATCATTTATGATTGTGGTTTGTTGTCAGTTTCAAAAGATTTTTGTGGCCTCTCTTTGATGTCATTTGCATTATGTAAGTGTGTGTATTCTCTGGTTTTAATATTCTGTATCTCTGCCTCTTCCTGGGGAGTCTTATGGCTTACTCTATTCTGCTTATTTTACTTCCCAATACTCAAAATAAGAGACCTAGGGAGCATCCTGTGGAGGTTTACATTAACATATATTAACTGAAACTGAAAAGAGCAGGAGAAAGCCAAAAAATTAAAACCAAATGCCAGGTCTGTTTTTCTTTGATCACCTAGAGCGTATGTGTTATAGTGGGTGTATCGTTTCATCAAATCTAAGACACTGGTGATTGTACAATCATTATTTTATGTTCTAATAGGGAAGAAAATATGCAACCAATTAAAAGATACAGTACTTTCACATCACTTAGAATTTTTATTTTATACTTACTGAAAGCGTTATTATTTAAATGTACGCTATGTACATTATTTAAATGTACGCTTTTATAATTTTATATTGTTTATATTTTATAACTTATAATGATAATTTAAAATAATTTAGTTTTATTGGATCCCCAATAGGTAATATTATACACCGATTGTGAGCACCTCCTTCCTATCAAAATATACTCAACCTGAGGAGGGTCCTTTTTTTTGTCAGGGAAAATAAAACTCATTATTTTCTCTCTCTCTCTCTCTCTCTCTCCCTCTCTCTTTTTTTTTACTAGTTTCTTAATGTTAGGGAGTTAATTTGTTTCTGCAAGTGAGCCTTTGATTACCAGAGTGTAACTTCCTCATGTGGCAAGAGTTTAGTCTTAGGAAAAGTTCCCTGTAAAGTTAATTTTTATAAATTGAGTCTGGCTCCCTGCTGACTTCATAAAATGGAAAATTTGTTTCTCTTGGGGCAGAGGGGAAACATAGCCCTTCGGATGTAATAAAATCACACTAAAGTGGAGAAAAAATCTTTGAAAAGCCTATGTTTAAAATAAAATCATTATTTTTATGCTCAAATAATGTTACTCAAAATGAGATCAAGTCTTGATTGCAAAACAGTCAAGCTCCCACCCTGCTTTTTAAAATTCCCAATATAATACTAAAAGAGAGAAAGGAGGGAAAAAAATAGTAAGGAAATCGCCTCCACTAACTAAATGAAATTTTTCCTTTTTCTTTTCTTTTTTTTTCTTCCCTTTTTCTTTCATAGCCCAGTCCAAACTCTGGCTATTGAATATTCACATATGAAAAATAAAGTAAAAAGGATTCATATTACAAATAAAAGAATCGCTTATAGGTATAATGTTGAATGTACCTATCAAGTTAACCACTACATAAATAAAACTTCACCTCTTATTTATGAAAGCAGATTATTTGGAGTCAAGATAGAATGTGTCCCCTAGGATCCTTCATTGAAAGAGCAAAGGGGGTAGAGGTGTGTATTTCCTGTGCTTGAATGTTCATTTCATTTCCAAGTGTTGGCTATAAAGTGAATATAAGTATCAACATCTGGTTGAATCGTTAGGAGAGAATATTATAAATTAAATCATTAGATCAAAGGGACACAGTTTTAATTCGAAACATGCTGGCAGTGCATGAATGCCTATCTCTGAAAATACCCACCGATATTGGTAATTGGTGGTAATACCCACCGATATTAGTATAGTTAATTATACTAACTTTTGTCAGCGTGAGCTGAAAAGCAAAAGTCTGTTTTAATTTGCATTTGCAATCTTTGTCAGCTATATGTGAAAACATTTTTTTAGCCATATTTATTTTTGTGCCTAAATTCTTGTATTTGTTGGCTGTTACTTTCTTATAGAAGCGTTAATATATTTCGCGTTTAACATAAAGCATTGGTACATGTTACTGTGATTGGCACTTTATATTATTTTTGTAAATAAATCTATATTCCTTGACGAAGTTTTTAGTTTTTGTGCAATGGTGCTCTTGTTCTGAAAACATTTTGGAAAATAAACCTGGATCCCTTCCATTTATAAACTAGACAAATGGCAGATTTAAATATAATGTATAGCTCACCTCATAAAAAATGGGGGAGGGGGAGTTCCATTTGCTAGAAACAAAGAAGGAATGGAAAAACAGAGCATTAAGCCAGTGAACTGAGGCTATATTAGCCTTGTGAATGATTATCCAACCCCAAATTAGGCCCTAAGTCCTCAAGAATTGGACTTTAATTTCAACACAGGAAGAGTAGCTAGCACATGGACCATGAGGTTACAGGGAGTTGGGACTAAGATTCCCATGTAAAGGCAAAGCACCTGGAGGATATCCCAGAAAAAGGAGAAAGGAAATCTTGGCAGAATAGTCCTTTGAGAAGCAAAATCCTTTCTGCATTGGAAAGTAAGAAAAAAAAAATTCCATGAGAAATCAAAGCCCCGAGCCTCTGCTCAATTTATGCAACCCTACCCGATGCTATAGAAATTCCCAACTAGGAACCCAAATCGAACTTAGACTGATAATTACCCTAAAGCCCAAGAGAAGCTAATGTTCTGGAATACAGAGCCACAAGCTGGAAAAATTGACATCTAATTTCCAAATCAGCAAAGGAAGAAAAAATAAAAAAGGAGGAAGCAAAGAAAATACACGGTAAATCGAAAGTATAAAATAAAATAGTGGAAATAAATCCTGCGTTAAAGTAATCAACATAAATATCAATGTATTGTACTCAGTAATAAAAAGATAGAAACCCTAAGATTAGACTAAAATTGCAACAAAATCGCATGACAGACTACTTTACAGCTAAAATACAGCAATCGGATTTGGGGTGGGGAGAAAGTTGGAATAAAGATCTGAATCTGGGTTCAGCAAGATGGTAGAATAACATAACTTGAAAATACTTTTGCTTTAAACACTACGGATCCTAGGAAAGTTACATTATTTGGTATCTCTCAGAGGACACAAAGGAATATACATGAATTCAGGGAACTAAGAGGAAACTTAAAGCCATAAGGACAAAAGCCAGTGTTCAAAATTTGACTGTTTTGGTGGTAGTTTTGCAGGGGCATGGTAATAGTGTGATCGTGGTGAGGTAGGGATCCAAGTACAATGCCCAGTAGGATGAGAAGATCAAGTTTGGCTCTTAAAAATCAGGGAGACAGATCTGAGACCATCTGTGATAAACTGGAAATTTCAAAGGATTACATGCATGCATGTCCTGTGCAAGGATCAGTAAGGTGGTCAGTGTAGCTGAAACAGAGTGTCCAATGGGAAGGGTGGTAGGAGATGAAGTCACTTGAGAGGTAAAGGGGCGGGAGACGATAACACGCGGCTGCTGTGACCCAACTGATAGACTGGCTTTTACTCTGCATAGTGAGGTGGGAATAAAATAATGAGTTCTGAGCAGGAATGTGAGTTGGTGTAGCTTTTCTTTATTTTTCTTTATTTAAAAAAATTTTAACGTTTATTTATTATTGAGAGACAGAGAGAGCATGAGCATGGGAGGGGGAAGAAAGAGGGGGAGACACAGAATCTGAAGCAGGCTCCAGGCTCTGAGCTGTCAAGCCCTGACGCGGGGCTTGAACACATGAACGGTGAGATCATGACCTGAGCTGAAGTTGGATGCCTAACCGACTGAGCCACCCAGGGGCTCCTCGTGTTGTATACTTTAAAGTTGAGATGCTAATTAAGCATTTCCGTGGAAAATTTAAGCTGTCACTTGGATATTCAAATGTAGTGTGGGGAAAAGTTGGGATTAGATATCTAACGGTCCCAAGAACCATTGCAGTTAAGAAACTTAAAAGATATAAAAAATATACCTAGCATGACTTCTGAAGGAGAACAATAGAGAGCAGTATGTAAAGAGAAAATGGCTAAGAATTTTTCAAAACCTGTAAAAGACGCAAAACCTGAGGCTTAGGAATTCTTGATAAATCTATTCTTTGGCATATTACCGCAAAGCACGTAACACCCAAATCGAAGAGGGCATTAGAAGAGCAACGAGAGATAAAACTCCAATAATGGAGGCTTCACATGAAGCACAGAAGCCAAAGAATGATTCGGGTTGCACAGGTGTGCACATTTGTTAAAACTCCTTGATTTCTGCATTTGAGATTTGTGCCTATCCTTGTAACAGAATTTGTATCAAAAGGAAAAAATAACCTAAACATAAATATTGAATTCTGGATAATAATATGCATATTTAAATAGGGAGAAGTGTACTGACGTGCGTAATACACTTAGAATGCATCAGAAATACGATGGACCCATGAATAGACAGAGGGCTGGACGGGTGTGTGATTTGCTGACTCTAAGCGTGGATGTAAGGACATTTATCATGCAATTCTTTCAAATTTGCTGTGTGTTGGTAAATTTTTATCATAAAATTGTAAGAAATAAGGATGAGACCAGAGACTTTAGCCCTTATACTCCTACGGAAAATTAGCTTCCAACTCCTAATATGTATCTAAAAATTTTAATCAAATGACCATTTGAGTTTGAGGGTGAAATGAAAATGCTTTAAACAAAGGTTGAGTTTCCTGCTGGAAGGACAGCTGGGGATGCACTTCAAGAAGACATTAAACAAAGAAAGAGTAAAATGCAAGAAGTAATGATGAACGAAAGAGTATTTTAATCACATTCACGTCTATGTCAACTATTAAAACGCTCAAAAACAGTTGCTGCGTGCTTGCTTCTCCAGACCCTTGCCAGCATTCAATCTTGTCAAAGTTGACATTTGAGATCTTAATAGTTTTACATTATGTATTTCTTTTTTTTTTTTGTTTAACGTTTATTTATTTTTGAGACAGAGAGAGACAGAGCATGAATGGGGGAGGTTCAGAGAGAGGGAGACACAGAATCTGAAACGGGCTCCAGGCTCTGAGCTGTCAGCATAGAGCCCGACACGGGGCTCGAACTCACGGACCGTGAGATCATGACCTGAGCCGAAGTCAGTCGCCTAACCGACTGAGCCACCCAGGCGCCCCCATTATGTATTTCAACAAAAAAAGAGGTTGAGCATTTAAAGCTTTTGATTTTAGGCAATTTTGTTCCCTCTTTCTGTAAACTCTTTCCTCAACCCAGATATTTTTTATGCTAAGTTAATGGGGTTTAAGTTTGTAACTGATTTAGTGGAGCTATTTAGTAAATTCTTTTACTCATTGACCCTCATGGGTGTTATAGATATATCTCCTAATTTGCTATTTACCTTTTATTTTATTGATGTTATCTTTTCTATTTTTATTATTTTCATATACTTAAATTTCTCAAAAAAGTACAACTTGTCCATTATTGTTTGAATAGGATTTTTAGAAATCCTTAGCCACTCCAAAGAACATAAGTAAATTCAACTATATCTAGTTCTACACTTTTCTTATTTTGAATTTTAGGTCTCAAAATCTGATCAACTTAGATATTATTTTGTTGCACAAAACATGGTAGGAGCCCAAGTCCGTTTTCTTCCTCATTGTGATTGCATTTGCTTAAATTACATAATGGGAAGTCACGGAAGTGTGACAACAAATACTTTTCTTGTCACTGATTTGTTTGTGTTTTTAATTATCTAGAAGATTTGGGGAATGTTTCCTAAATTTATATACTTTTATATAATTTATATACTAAATTTATATATACTTATATATATAATTTATATATAAATTTATATACTAAATTTATATACTCCCATCTTCTAAATTTCATAAAGTCATAACAATAAAGTTGTACTTTATTCTCATGCATTTTTGACCCTTAATTATATTTTCCTTTAAGTATTGCCACTAGTCATTGCTTTTGTACTTAATAGCAGTAACAAATGAGGCTTATGAATTTTGATATCAATCTGAGATACGTTTAACCTCCCCATTTTCAAAAGCTGTTTAGTACCAATCGACTGAATTAGAAAGGAGGATCTTCTAAAGATCTCTGGGTGCTCTCTCTGTGAGGTTATTTCTTTCTAGTACTCGGCCCTCCAGAGTCTTGTTTCCCGGACACCCCATGTACCCAACTATATCTCAACTTGGGTAGTGCATTGGGCTCTTCCTGGGTATGTCCTCCCATGCTCTGACCTGGAGACTGTCCCCGGGCAGTAATGTGGGGTAATCAAAAGGCTCACCTCATTTGCTTCCCAACTCTCAGGGATTACTGTTCTACATTGCTTGATGTCCAACCTATTGTGTATCATGGCTACACGTACTTGCCATGACTACTTACAAGGGAGGGTAAGTCCAGATGCATGTTGACTGGAATTGGAAGTCTGTCTCATGACTAATATACCAGAAACCATGTATTTTGTAGCATTTGACACGCTGCTCATGTAATTTATTTTGAAGTTCAAAGAACCTAGAATAGCCAAAGCAATGTGAAAACTGGAGAACTTACGGTACTCGATCTGAAAACATATTCTAAAGCCAGACTAATCAAAATGAGGCAGTATTGGCATAAGGATGGGCGTAGAAAACAATGAAATAAAAATGAAAGTCCAGAAGTAAATCCATGTATGAATGGTCTTTTGATTGTTTACAAAGGTGGCAAGACAGTTAACAGGGAGAAGATGGCCATTTTAACGAATAATTCTGGGACAACCTGGTATTCACGTGCAGAACGAATATGTCTAGATTCTTACCTCACATCACATACAAAATTAACTTAAAATGAATCATAGATTGAGATATAAGAGATACAACACTAAAAAGAACAAAAAGAGGAGAAAACCTTGATGATCTTGGGTTGGGTGAAGAGTGCTTACCATGACATAAAAACATGACCTATAAAATAACAAATCGGTAAGTTGGACTTCATCACAATTAAAAATGTTTGTACTTCAAAAGACACTCTTGAGAAACTGAGAAGATGAACCACAGCCTGGGACAAAACATCTGCAAACCACATGTCTGATAAATGACTTCGATCCAGAATACCCTCTGTAACCATTGGTGGCACTGAGGGGACCAGGGAATGTCTGCAGGTTACCATGTATTGGAGTTCCACATTGGGCTCCAGCAGCAACCAGACCTGTTGCTTTTTTGTTTATTTCTGGGGGGGCCAGAGAATAGTGAGCTCAACATGGGTTCTCTATTTGCCCCCAGTAACCTTCGCCTGGGGGTGAACTTGGCCTGCACCCAGGGTGTGGGGGGCACCCACCCAGAAAAACACTGTATGCCTGAGGCATCTGCTAGAGCAGACAGGGCACTAGGGAAGGTAAGGGAGAGCTGAACTGTTGTTCAGGGTGTAAGACTTTCTTGTCTTTTAAAGAAAGATTTTTTTTTTTTTATTTTAAAAGGTTTTTTACTTATTTTTGAGAGAGAGAGAGAGAGAGAGAGAGACAGAGCATGAGCGGGGGAGGGGCAGAGAGAGAGGGAGACACAGAATCTGAAGCGGGCTCCAGGCGCTGAGCTGTCAGCACAGAGTCCTAAGTGGGGCTCAAACTCGTGAGCCCCGAGATCATGACCTGAGCTGAAGTTGGACGCTTAACAGACTGAGCCACCCAGGCACCCCAGGTTGGAAGGCTTTCTATAGGCCAAATAATATAGTGTTGAGATGTCAGTCTGACTTCTCAGGTGGGGTCCCAGCAGCAATGAGGTCAAACCACATTTGCTTCCAGGTGACTTTTACTAGACCCTTCGTAGCCTATCGGATAGCTTTTTGGCGTCTCAACCTCCTTCTCTGTCTTGAGTCTTTCCAGCAGCTCATACCTATTCCTGGGATTTGTCACTTTCCCCCAGGTCAGCAATGGTCTGCCCCAACCATACATGTGTTGTCCCGTGGCTGGGCTTAGCATGGATATCAGCGTCCTATGCCAGGTGCTGGGGGCAGACTGGAGTATCTTAGCTTTCATTCCTGCAGTGAATGTGGCCTGATCAGTGCCCTCCACAAGCTGGGAATAGATAGGGTATCTCATTCCCAACTCCCTAAGAGTGTGTTGCCCTTCTATTTTCCCAGGGTCTTTACACAGTCTGCCTGGTCAGAGAAAGGCCATTGCCCCTCATACCCCACGGCCGCACCAACCACACTGGGATGCTTTTCCTGGCCTTTTGTTGGAACTTGGCAGTGATATCAATAACCCCAAAGGGTGCATGTTCCCTCTTTATGAGCTGAACCAGGGGCTGCGGCACTGTCTGGGTTGTTGCTATGCTTTTTTTCCCTTTGTCTTAAGGGTCAGACCGCGTGGATACCCGGTTGCCCGGTTCACTGTCAGTCACCCCAACATCCTCCTCTTTGTTCTCCTCACTTTCCCAGGGATTCTGCCTCTTAGTCTCCCAATCAAGCTTTGTCACAAGTGCTCCAGGCTTCAATCCTCCGCAGCCTGCATCCTCCTGGTTTTTCAAAACTCGAAGCTGTGCTAAGCTCTCCAACTTATTATCCCCTTTTCTCTGAGTCAGCAGAATAGTGGACACGCACACGTCCTTCTCCAACCTCAGCTCTTCTTCTGACTAGATAGGTCTTACCACACGATAGCATATAAGGGATATATCATAGTTGAGAAAAATTCTGATTAATAAAATACTTAAATTCTAAAAAATCATGTCTCACAAAACTACATATTGAGTAGACTCAAATTTCCCGTTGAGTTCTCTCTATAAGACTATTTGAGCACAAAAGAGCATAAAGTAAGAGAACAATAATTGAAGTGGTAGGTAAAGTGAGAGGTTAGAAAGTGGTTGTGATTTAGGGGCGCCTGGGTGGCTCAGTCGGTTGAGCGTCGGACTTTGGCTCAGGTCATGATCTCACAGTCGGTGAGTCTGAGCCCGGCATGGGGCTTTCCACTGTCAGCACAGAGCCTGCCCTGGATCCTTTGTCCCCCTCTCCCTCTGCCCCTTCCTTCCCCTGCTGGTGTGCTCTCTCTCCCTCTCTGTCAAAAATAAAGAAAAACATTAGAAGACAAAGTTTTATATATATAAAAAAAGAAGCGGTTCTAATTTAAATGTTTTTAGGAAACGTTAACATTCCCGTGAATTGAGGCCATGGTATACAGGACTGCATACCCTGATTCTCAGTTATAGATACTTTAAATTAAAAAAAAAAAAGTAATACCTGGTTTATAACGCGGAACAGAAATATAGGAAACAGTTCAGTAAAGAATAACTACAAATGACCAATCAGCACAATGAAAACGTTTCATTGAAAGTGTGATCTGGGGCGTGTCTAGTTAGTAGCTACCAGGCACTACGTTAAGAGGTACTACTCCAAAAGAGAAAACGTGTGCAGAGTTTGAAAATAAAGAAGTGATCATGTAATCCCCAAGTATAAGCAAAATATAATTGAAACAACAGAATATCCGTAAGTAAACTGGTGAAATCAGAAAATGGGATAACAATGATGTGCTTTCTGCAAGTTTGTTGTTGACCATGACTGAGCTTCTTCTTCATTCCAGCATTAAAAAAAAATAGGGAATGTAGGTTAAGTATTACCAAATACCTTTTTACATATGTTGGTATCAGTCTCATATGTATCTTCTTTATTCTCTTGTTTTGAGAAACAACACTAATACATATTCTAATGTTGGACGGACCATCTTTGCATACTTAGAATTTACCCTAATTGTCCGTAGTGTATCTCTTAGTTTCCTTTAGGATATATTTGCTAGTGTTTATTAAGACTTTTTCAGGTCTATCATGATTCGTCTTGTCAACAGTTTTATTTGTATATTTTTATAAAGTTTCCAATATACATGTTTGTTATTTATTTTTTGCCTACTTAACATGGCAATAGCTAAGGGAGGTTTATTAGGTGTCTCAATTCTAATCTTTTTCTGTCAGTTTGCTTCTTGTGTTTATAATTTAAAAAAATCTATTTTGACATAATAATATTCACAGCCTCAAGATTCATGACAGTTATGTCTTCATTGTACAGTTTCATTTCACCTAGCATCCTGCTGCTTCTTATCAAAATTAAAATTTCCTAGAACCCTTAAGCTCTTTCTCACATGCTGTAGCATAGGCACATAGTTCTTAATTTATTCCCGCACATTTTGAGGGATCAAATGTAAGATGTCACATGCTTCCCTGTTACATTCTTTTTGTACTGGAGCCTTCAGGGTGAGAACAGGCTTTTTATTCCTCTGTTTGATCATTTGTCTATATCCTCCTCCTCTGCTTAAGTTGAAAAGGTAAGAACTTCATATAATGCAGTATGAAATTAAGCATACAAGTGCTTAATGTCTACTTTTTGTTCATGATCATCAGGTGTATAGACAAAATAATTGCGAACATTCACAAAGGACATGACCGGTCATTTAGATCTTTTTATGAGCATTTTTAGAAACAAACACGTTAGTATAAAAACCTTCAGTTTCAATCTCAAAGTTCTTCCTTGGGAAGGCATTATTGCTGCAAGGTACATTTACGCATTTAAGGTTGAAGAAAACACTTCAGTTTACATTAAAAATACAGCTTGATTTTAAGCCATAGCATTATACTATGCATCTCTGAGCTGGGCTAGTCAAGCATACACAGTTTACCAAGCTTTTGAAAGTACTCTTTACCCAAGAATGGATAACATGTTCAGTTATTAAACAAACAAACAAACAAACAAATGAATAAATAAAATTCTTGATGGAAACTTAGGAGTTGCAAGGTCAATTTCCTTAACAGCTAACTGAGGAACAAATCCCCATCACTTAAAACAAAATAGCACTAAGGCATCCTCGGAGAGGTACAATCTTTCATGCTTGTTGACTGTTTTTTTCAGCAAAAGATAAACAAGAGGAAATCAGCAAGATGGTGGACTAAGAACGCAGTTATCTATACAAGGAACTGTAGATATGGAAACAACCTATGTGGCTGTCAGTGGATGAATGCATAAAGAAAATGTGATGTGTGTATATATCACATTCATAGATGCTCTGTTGGCTAAAAAATATAACCAATGCTTACCATATAAGACATTACAGTTTGATACAAAGCTCCTCTAGTCCAATCCCATTCCACGGGAATGGATGTATTCTAATTGCTAATCTTCTAACACTCAGGGATCCTTTAAGAGTAATGTAGTCTATAGAAACTTTCCAAGGAAAGAACACTTGGCCGTATAGGCAGTTTTGCATATGATTCTGTAGGAGGTGGTCACCTTCAAAAAGCGTATATTGAGCACGAGGGAATTGCCAAGCATCTGTGGAAACAGATGAGAGCCCCTGACTGCAACATGCTTGGTAAGAGATCATCCATGCTCAACTTAAATGACCCTAGTAATGGGGATCTCACTCTTTGAAGTACTCTAACTGCAAACTGCCTTTCTCTTAGTCTAAAACCTGCTTCTTTCTACCTTTCCTTGACTGGCAATATTTTAGCTCTCTGCACCTATATGGGATAAGTTTAATAGTAATCCCACACAATTCTCTCCAGTTAATCAAAGACCATAATTGTGTTCTCCATAAATGACATTACCAGCCTTAGCTAAGTAATGACAGAACTTTCTCCAGAGAGACAGCTACTAAAAACTGGTTCTGAAAACTGGTTCTGTTCCCCACTGGACAACATCAACAACAATATCACAACTCTATCCTAACCAATTCACCAATAATATTCTTATAAGTTCTGTTGTTTCGATAGTTCAAAGAATAAAATAGTTCCTAATGGGAACACGTAAGATTCAAAGGGGGAAATGTCAGGAATGAATCTTCTTACAGTTGAAATGACACACAGAATGAGAGTGACTGACAGCCCAGGGAAGGTAGCCACCAGGTAACAAAGAAACATGTTCTAAATCTTGTTGGAAACAGCCAACTGAACCCCACATACATATTGACTGCTAAATCAAGTAACTATCCTTAAAGGTCTAAGTATTCATACATCATTTCTGTTGCCTTTGCTGATAACAGTCCCTATAGAATCCCATTAACTTTTCTAGAGAAACAGGGAGGGCTTTTATCTTCATACAGTCCTAGGTTCCATTACTTATTCCATTTTCTAGCTTGGATAACCCTGGAAAACATAATTAACTACTCAGATTATATTGACTGATGGACAAATAAGATAGTGTCTTGTACATTTCCTAGGTGCTCAGTAAATACTGGTTCCTTTTGCTTTTCTTTTTTTGTTTCAGTTAACCATTAACACAAATTTAGGGGCTTAAACAATAGCCATTTATTTATGTAGCTCATGGTTCTGTGAGCTGCCTGGGAATTCACTGGTCTAAATTGTCTTGGCAGCTGGACGAGCCCTGGCCTGTCCTTTTCATGGGGCCATCAGAGGCACAGCCTATTTCAAGCTCTTTTTATATCCTGCTGGCCAAATCAAGTCACATGGCTGAGCCCTGATTCAGAAGCCTCACCATCTTCCTTCATATGAGGGCATTGAAAGATTATATGGCAAACGACGCAGAGAGAGAAATGTGAAGCAGTGGTGGGGGATTAATGCAATTTACCACGTCTTCCACTGGCCACGAGAACTTGAAATACATTTCTGTAATGTATTATGGGAATCTTGTATTATAAAAGCATCTCTGGGGGACGCCTGGATGGCTCAGTCTGTTAAGTGTCCGACTTCAGCTCAGGTCATGATCTCACAGTTTGTGAGTTCCAGCCCCGCCTCTGGCTCTGTGCTGACAGCTCGGAGCCTGGAGCCTGCTTCCGATTCTGTGTCTCCCTCTCTCTGTTCCTCCCCCACTCACACTCTGTCTGTCTGTCTCTCTCTCAAAAATCAATAAAGATTTAAAAAAATTAAAATACATAAACAAATAAAAGCATCTCCTATCCAACCATGATAGAACAGTGAAGGAACTGATGTCACGAAATGAAATGGTAAATTGCAATATGAACTCAGAAGAGCTAACTTCTGAAAAATATATATCAGAGTAGCAATTTTCAAAGTGTGGTCTAGGGACACATGCAGTCCCCAAGACCCTTTCAGAGAGCTCATTAGGTAAAAGCTATTTTCAAAATAATATTGAGGTGTTGTTTACACTTTGTACTTCATTCCCTCACAAGTATCAGGTGGCACTTTCCAAGGTGCATGGTGTGTGATTTCATATCAGATGGAATATAGGAGCAATTATGAGACTATATCTCTTAGGTCAAACATTAAAGAGGTTTGCAAAAATGTAAAACAATGTCACTCTTCTCACTGTCTTGTTTTTTTGGGGGGGGGTAAGGATAGTTATTGTTTTTAGAAATGTGTTATTTATGTTAGCTTGCAATGAGTTTAGATTACTTTTTTTTTTTTAATTTAATGTTTATTTATTTTTGAGAGAGACAGAGACAGAGTGTGAACAGGGGAGGGGCAGAGAGAGGGAGACACAGAATCTGAAACAGGCTCCAGGCTCTGAGGCATCAGCCCAGAGCCCGACACGGGGCTTGAACTCACAACCCATGAAATTGTGACCTGAGCCGAAGTCGGACGCTTAACCGACTGAGCCACCCAGGCACCCCAGATTACTTTTAATGAATTATTAAGTGTGTCTAAAATTTTCTCAGTTTTGATTTGTAGTGCAGTAAATGTCAACAGAGATAATCTGCAAAATGAAATCTATTTGGGGTCCTCCATAATTTGTAAGAGTGTAAAGGATTCCCAAGACCAAAATGCTTTAGAACATGAAAAAAGTTAAAAAATAAAGTTTAAAAACTGGTATATGCAGAAAGAAATCATTTCTATGAAACAGAACTAGAAAGCCATAGGAAAAAGCATGATGAAATTAAAAGAAGACAGTTTGCATTAAAAAAGGATGTTACATGGGATAAAGAATTATTTCAAGAAAGGTAAAACATAGTCAAAGAATTATTGAAATCCCATCAGTAGCTGCTAGGATCAGAGTCAACATTTTGAAATAATAAACTGACACTGACAGAAACACTGGGAGGTTCTCCCAGAAGGGAATGCAAAAGGAGGAAATGAGTGAAAAATATGAGAAAGAAAAGGATAGTTATGAAGACAAAATTATCTCCTTGAGGAAGAGCCAGAGGCACTGGAACAAGAGTTACTACAGCAGGCAAAACAGAATAGAACTTTCCTGAAAAGTAAATAAATTAACATGTGTTTTAAAGATCTGAATATGAAGTTTGAAAAGATTTCTATAACAACGGATAGAAATCCATGAAAAGAGTCTCGATTCTTCAGGACTCTCTGGTTCACGGTTCTCAATATACTATTTATTTCCACTTGACGAAGGAAGGCTGTTTGTTACTCCTAACTTTTATTTCTATTTGAATCAGCTTCCAGCTCATGATGAGCAATTTGGATTGCTTGATCACTTGGTCTGTCAAGATCATGTGTTCAGTCTCTACAAAGACCTGATCAAATTCTGAAATTTATTTACGAAGAGGAGAATGAATAGTTCATTAGGATTTGTTCCAGGATCTTGGCTGATTTGGCTGAGTCCCCTATTGTTATTTTTGAGGTTTTTGCAAGCTTCTTGCAGCACCTTGATGACCCAGGTACTTTGTGTATCATTAGGCAGATTAGGTCTTAAGGGTTAAGAGACAGAACTCCTTGCTCTATAGGCTGTTCTAACAGAAAGCTTTCTTTTGCTCTGAGCTCAAAGTTGATAGCCTCTAAAGTGGCTTCCAATAATTCCTGACTGCTAATAGTCATTCACTCCTGTATGTAATTCTTTCCCTTTGAATGTGAACTAGAACTGGGTACTCAGGTCTAGCAAAAATAAATAAATAAATAAATAAATAAATAAATAAATAAATAAAACTAAAATAAATAAATAAATAAAGTAGCAAAATTGAGGGGCTATCACTTCCAAGGTTAGGGTACAGAAAGACCATTAACTTTCCTCTCTCAGTCTATTTCTCTCTTGAAGCTCTCATCCTGGGGGAAGCAAGCTTCTGTGCTGTGAATAGCTCTACGGACAGACACATAAGGCCAGGAAAGGGTGTCTCCAGTCAAGAGCCGGTGAGCTTGGAAACGAATCTTTGCAGGTTTGCCAACAGGCGCAGGAGTGGGCTTTTAAGCTAATCCTCCCCAGGCTGAACTTTGCAACCCTGGCAAACACCTTGATACTCCCCCCCGCCCCCCACCACCCCGTGTGACAGACCCTGAGCCAGAGGACCCAGGTAAGGTGCTCCCAGACTCCTGACCCACAGAAGCAGGAAGATAATACATTTTTATTGTTTTAAACAGATACAGTGGGAGCTGATGTGTTCTGTAGCAGTAGGTAATGAATACACAAGATCAAAGATGGAAGTCTTTGAGGTTATTTGCCTAACTCTTCGGGGGAGGTAACGAAATTTGTTGAATGCTGCTTCTGAAATTCAAAGAAACCATGGGACACTCTTTTTCTTTCTCAGTAGAAGGTTGTGTAAGCAGGAGCAGCTTTTCCTTTCATTATGGAGGAATAGCGCAGCATACCCAGACCACTGGGCCTGCCGGAATTTCACCGAGGCGACAAACCCTTTTCATTCCAGAAGTCTATTTCTGATTTTCAGCAATGTGCATCTTACCAGGTCAAAAGTTGTTATATGGAAACTTGAGGTGTCATTTATGAACAGAATAGCAGTAAAATTATATTTTCAATGATATTTTATATATTTAAAAATAAATACATATAGCACCTTTGTTTGTGTTCTATAGAAATATATTACCTTTTAGGTAAAGAATAATCTTTAAAGGGCACCTGGGTGAGCATCTGACTCTTGCTCTGAGTCGGGCTCTGCACTAACAGCAAGGAACCTGTTTGGGATTCTCTCTCTCTCTCTCTCTCTTTCTCTCTGTCTCTCAGAATAAATATATTTTTTTTTTAAAAAAGCATAGTATTTAATACAATTAAATAAAAAATTAATTACGTGCACAGAGAGCAGCATCTACTCTGATTTTTCGGATGGACTCTGAGTAGCCTAGTGTGGCCAGAACTCATCATTGTACTTAATATAGTAGAAGATACGCACGAGCCAGGGCTGGTGGATCCAGACACTTAATAGCAAAGCCCAGCACAATCATCATGAATTCAAGTCCGCTTTCCTTCTCTACCTTGACCTATTTCTTCTTGAATTTTAAACCCAGTTACCGAAGCTCTTTTTTTTTTCGTGTAGCTAATTTACATTATTTACATACAAAATAGGAAACATTTCTACTTGCTTGGCTTAAATAATCCAATAGCGAGACGATCTGAATTTCCCAAAAAATGTTTCTCAGAAAGGCTTCTGTAAGTGAAGTCTGTTTCCTTCATTGTCAACAGGTCTGAGTGTGTGTTCCAATTCTGCTTGGGGCTAGCTGCGTAAGGTGTCAAATTGTTTCACGTCTCACAATGTCAGGGTTTTTGCTGAAGCTTCTGGGCGAGTTTATGAATATCCACTAATCTTTTTTGAAGGACCAGATGGAATTACATTATGAGCAGTGTTTTGTGAGGTCGAGTGTCAAATATAAGTTAGGTTACACATTATGCAATATAAAACAACAAATTACAGATGATGAAGTGTTTTTCTAGAAAAGCAGTTTATTGACCACCCTTGGGTTTCTGGCGACCAGAGACTGTCTACCTGGTACGGAAACCCATTCTTAATTCTCTTTTTTCATCAATATGTTCATTCGTCATTCAGTCATTAATCAATTCACCATTCAGTGTTTTATTTATCCATTAGAATTATTTATGTGGTTCCTACAGAAGGTAATAGACAATAGTTCCATTTAAAAATGCATTACAGTGAATTCCTGGAAGAAGAACAAGCGAGAGAGCCGAGTCCTGGATACGAGTCCAGGTTGGCTGCTAAGTTGGTTTGTGATCTTAGAGTTTCTTCACCGCTTTCTAAAGCTGTTTCCTTAGCTTAAAATGAGGACGGTGTTAGCATAGATGATTTAAAAATGCCTCTCATCCCTGATTTTCTCTGAGCATGCAGAGCACTTGATTTCAGAAGTGACTTCTTCCAAGAGGCTTGGCGAAGAGGCCAAGAGGCCTTCCAAGAGGCCTTCCAAGAGGCAAGGCCGCCACTCTCTGCCCTTGTCCATAGCCAGAGTCTGGATCTGCTATGGCAAGATGTCAGGAGGAGACAAGATAGGGAGGCGGGAGGAGCGCTGAGCCCTGCCAAGGTTCAGAGCATATTTCTGGTGGAAAACATGTTCATGGAAAGGTCAAAGAACAGGAGGAGAGCGAAAAGGAAGTGAGAAGTGAAAAAGCAGACAGCTGTGAGTCTTGCTTCCTTAACCTTGAAGGGGAACATAAGGTCCTCGTTAAAACAATCCTTGTTCTGTAATCACCCACAGCCTGGTGACTCCACTACCCGTGCATGCCAGCACCCACCATGCAGCCAGCCTTCTGTGCTTCACGCAGAACTTCTTACTTCCCACTCGCAGCTGCTGCCCCACCGTACTCTCATTCTTCAGCGCAAGCCTGTTTGCCCAAGGCAGGGTGCCTTAGATCCCGGATTCCCAGGAGGCAGTGTGCAACGGAATCATATGTCAGGTTGTTAAACATCCTGATTCATGGGCGCAATCCCCAGATAGTCTGCCGCGGTGGGTGTGGGGTGGTGTCCTGCAAACAGAACGCTTGACACACATGGGTGGACTCTGATAGAGCTGACCTTTGGGGTATGGCTCGAGAAATGTGACGCAAATCAACTGCCGGGGAGTGCTTTGACTACGCAAGAAAAATCCTAGGTTGTCACAGCGTGTGTGTGAAGTCACTGTGTGTGTGAGCCTGTTCTCTCGATGGAAGGGTGTGGTTTCTATTTTTAAAATCTTTCATTTTTTACGGTGCGACTTGTGATATCTTAAAGCTTTTACAAGTTGCTATATAAACATAGTATTATATGTCTACGTATAGTTCTCCATATGCAGAAATAATATATACCCTCCAAGAACATCATATTTATAGGTTAAAAATATAATATGTATCCAACTATTTACATAAAAGTGTCTGCCCCTGTTCACATGTGATACACATAAGAAATTTAAACCTAATAATGTACTTTTGTTGAAAATGTATTGTATAGATACGTAGAGCCCCATATCTGTCCGTAGCATGCACAGTTGTATGTTTCTGTGGATTTGACGGTTATTGTTTATTTGAGGTATTGTATCCATCACTTTCTAATTGACTGATGATATTAACTGAATAATCCATTGTGCCTATTATGAGTACAGGAAGGAAAAATTATGGAAAGACAAAAGGAAATAAAATGCATGAAGGTAGTGTGCCAAGGACTTGCAGAGATTGTATCGCATTGATCAGTACTTCTCCTTACAAAGCTCCCCCTTCAACAGTAGAAAGTAAGTGTAAAAATGCAAGCAAGCAATGCTGACGTAGTAGGATGCACACAGTAATACAGGAGAACAGATGAGGTTGAAATTAGTTTTGCCTGTGAACTTAGTTTTATAGAAACAGTGCTTTCTGGGCTTTAAGGATGAATAGTTTTTCACTCTAATCACTTCTAGGTGCTAGGAGTCCAAGCATGAGCAGGACACAAATCCATGTCCTTGTGGAACTTATTATTATTTTTAATGTTAATTTATCTTTGAGGGAAAGAGTGTGTGGCAGGAAGGGCAGAGAGAGAGGGAGACAGAGGATCCGAAGCGGGCACAGAGCCTGATGCAGGGCTTGAACTCACAAACCATGAGATCGTGACCTGAGCCGAGGTTGGAAGCTTAACTGACGGAACCACCCAGGTGCCCCTTATATTCTTCAGGGAACTTATATTCTGCAGGGAAAAAAGATAGGTAGAAGATAGTCCCATAAAAAATGAATGCCCCCTTTTGATCTAGGTAGAAGGGGAAGGACAGACAAGGGCGTGAGGGACAGAAGAATGATAATACTTTTGAGGGTCTAGACATGGTTCAATGTGCGTGGAATATAAAGTGGAAGAGTGAGTGTGGAGAAGAACAGAGCTGGGAACAAGTCAAGGGAGAGATGATGATCTTTCAGGTCAGGATCAAGTTTAAAGAAACCTTTCCCCATAGAGTAATAGTAAGTCCCTGAAAGGGTCCCTGTAAAACAGGCACATCATCAAAGCAGTGGCACATGAACAAAGCCACGTTGGCCACAGAAGGGGACTGGATTGGAGGCTATGAAACTATAGCCAGGAAAACCAATGAGGAGACCAAGGAGAAATAGTGGGGGATGAGTGGAGCTGTCTACAAGGTCAAACAGATGTGTCTGGGTGACTGACAGATGTGTTAGAAGAAGGATAAATGAAAGACAGAAAGATGCTAAAGACAATTGCCATGATTCTGTTTAGGCCAAATAGTGGATTTGCTGAGAAAGGGAACACCAGAGAAAAAACAAGTTTTGGGATCGTTTATTAAATTTCTGACTTTTATAATAAAAGTTGACAAGCTTATGAAACATCCAGATGGAATAAAATTATTTGCAAATCTTATGTCTGATATGATAAAGAACTTGCAGCTAGAATAAAAAAGGAACTCTTCTTTTTAATTTTTAAAGTTTATTGGGGCACCTGGGTGGCTCAGTCGGTTAAGCGTCCAACTTCGGCTCAGGTCATGATCTCGAGGTCTGTGAGTTCAAGCCCTGCGTCAGGCTCTGTGTTGACAACTCAGAGCCCCTCCCCCTGCTCACACTCTGTTTCTCTATCTCAAAAAGAAAGAAAGATTAATTTTTTAAAGTGTATTTATTCGTTTTGATAGGGGGCAGAGGCAGAGGGAAGGAGAGAGAATCCCAAGCAGGCTCTGTGCTGTCAGCACAGAGCCCAACACAGGGCTCGATCCCACCAACTGTGAGATCACCCACCAACTATGAGATATGACCTGAGCCCAGGTCAAGAATCAGATGCTTAACTGACTGAGGCACTCAGGTGCCCTTAGGGGGTTAGAACTTTTAGTCACTCTCCTCTCACAGATACCTCCAAGGAGGGGAGAGGGGCTGGAGGCTGAGTCAGCCAAGAGACGATGACTTAATCAATCCTGACTATGCAGTGAAGCCTCCGTAAAGAGCCTAACAGACAGGGTTTGGAGAGCATCCAGGTTGGTGAACACGTAGAGATGGGAGAGAGAGGCACACCTAGAGAAGGTATGGAAGCTGTGTACCCTCTCCCCGTGCCTCACCCTGTGTATGTCTTCATCTGGCTGTTGATTTGTATCCTTTATCACATTATTTAATAAACTGGTCCTCAAAACTAAGCATTTCCCTGAGTTCTGTGAGCCGCTCTTGCAAATTAAGAGAATCAAGGAGAAGGTCATTGAAACTTCCAGTGCATAGAAGATTGGTCAGAAGTATGCAGGTAACAGCCTGGGGCTTGCAAAACCGGCCTCTGAAGTGGGGGGAGCAGTCCTTAACCTGTACAGTCTGCTGTTACCTCTGAGTAGGCAGAGGTAGTCAGAGGTGAGTTGAATTCTTAGACTTCCTCCTGGTGTTGTAGGGGATGTGGGGACCCCCCCAACCCGACACACACATTGGAATTGGGTCTGAAAATCTTAAAAGAGTTCCAGATTTATAAAGTCATTTTCTATGTTCTTCTAAGAAACTGGGGCATGACTGAAAGTTTTTAGAGAGTGATTAAATAACCTCAGAGTTTGCATTCTATGTGAAAATTCCAGAAATCATGAATTTGAAAGGATTTGTGCTCATTCCAACTTTATGTTCTCAGTCCACGTAGAGGTAGCATGGTAGAGCAAATAAGGCATTTTTAAAATTCATTCATTTTATCACTTACTTACACATTCGACAAACATTGGTAAACACCGACAATCTGCCAGGTATTTGATTAGGCACAGCTAAGTGAGTAAATAAACAGGATCATCTAACCTGGTGAGAAGCACTCTAAAGAAAAACATCAGTTTCACATGATGGAATGTGAGGTAAATTGTAATATGAGAACCAAGTGATGAAAAAAGGAAGGCAAGTAAAACTTATGGGAGGAACACTTCAGGCAAAGGAACAAGTTCCAAGGCTCCAAACCAAGAGAACCCAGAGTGATAGGAGCCTGGTCATCAAGGAGCTTGTTAGGAGATGAGGCTGGGTCAAGGCCATGACAAGGGGTTTGAGTTTTATTTTCAATGAAGCTAAGCTCCCGGAGGACTTCAAGTGGAAGCTGGTGACCATACGTTACATTTTAAAGGCTCCCTCTGGTTTCTTTGCAACAAATGTTTCTATATGTTGCAATCATGGGGTTCATTTACACACACACACACACACACACACACACACACACACACGCACACGCACACGCACACACACACACAAAAATCACTTCTCTCATTTTGGGAATAGGGTAGGAATGTAGGTTCCTACCTTTTGTAATGTTAAGCTTGGTCATATTATTGGCTTTGGCAAACGAATTACAAGCAGAGGTGATTTGTGTGACTTCTTGGTCAAAGTTTTAAAGAGCCCTTTCACAATTTACTATGCCCTTTTTGTTCTGCTTTGGGGATCATATGTGGAGATTGGAGCCTCCATTAGCTAGATTCCAGAAGGTCTCAGATGTGCTGAGCACTTTCTGTGTACTCCCTCCTCACTTGTTTAAGCCACTGAAATTTTTGCTTTGTTTTGTTACCACAGCATAATCTAGACTAACTGATCAACACGGCATGTTTAGGGAATTTCCATCTGAGTCCTGACTTGCCAAGCTAGAAGCCATAACCCTATTTCCTAGCTTCTTTTGTGGTAGGAGCACAAGTGTGATATAGGCGTTTTCTATCTCCTACTTTTTCAGTTTTGGAAGATTGTATGTTTCTAGGAATTTATCCATTTCTTCTAGGTTGTCCTGTTGTTGGCTTCTAATTTTCCATAGTATTCTCTTATAATCCTGTGCATTTCTGTGGTATCAGGTGTTACTTCCCCTTTTTCTTTTCTTATTTTATGTATGTGAGTACTTTCTCTTTTTTTCGTGACAATTCTGGCTAAGGGTTTGTCAGCTTATTTATCTTTTCAAAGATCCAGTTCTTGGTTTTATTAATTTTTTTCTTTTCTTCTTTTTTTTCTCTCTCTCTATCCTTTTTCTCTTTGTGTCAGTTATTTCTGCTCTAATACTTATTATTTTCTTTTATTCACCTTGGGTTTTGTTTGCTCTTCTTTTTCTAGTTACTTCAGGCGGAAGATTAGATTGTTTGAGTTTTTTCCTGTTTCTTGAGGTAAGCCAGTATTGCTATACTTGCTTCTTAGAACTGCTCTTACTACAGAGATTTTGGACCATTGTGGTTTCATTTTCCTTTGTCTTCATGTATTTTTTTAGATTCATTATTTATTTTGAGAGAGAGAGAGAGAGAGAGAATGACTAGGGGAGGGGCAGAAAGAGAGGGAAACACAGAGTCTGAAGCAGGCTCCAGGCTCTAAGCTGTCAGCACAGAGCCCAATGTGGGGCTCAAACTCATGGACCCTGAGATCATGACCTGAGCCAAAGTTGGACGCTTAACTGACTGAGCCACTGAGGTGCCCCTAAGCTTCTTAAAAAATGTACTATTTCCTTAATCCCTTAGTATGTAAATGTTTATTATGATTCTCTGGAACATTGAGAGCTACAGCTTTTTTGGAGCAGAGTTCAGGAAATTGAGGTATACATCACTTTCTCTTAAAGTTTTCTGCTTTAAATTTATAGATTCTGAGAAGTAAAGACATTTATTAGTAAATCATTTGCTGGTTGGTAAGTTTTACCATGAACTCCTGTTGGTGCACAGAAACATGTTAAAAAATAACCCTATTAAACTGTGTATTTTTCCTCAAAGATATATAGTCACTGTCTTTGACTAATAGTGATTAGTCACTTTGACTAATCAGTCAACACACCAAGAAATTTTTGGTCTCTTTAGGGAGAGTAGACAGAACTAAATATAACGTAAAAGAATGTTCATCTCTAAAGGGAGTTAAAGTTTATGGGGAGTTTTGAGCCTGGAGAGATTCCTCACACCTGGGGTCACCTTTACTTTAAGAGACAAGATTTCTGGCCATCCTCCGCTGGCTTGGTCAGTGCCATTGAGCTTGTAAAGTTCTGTGGGATCCTGCTCTGCATTGGTTTGGCTGCTTGCCCTGATGGAAATTCTCATTTCTCCATCAGCCGATACCATAAACAAATATGCTTTATGTGCTGCTTTTGTGCTTATAGGATCGGCATAAAATATGGCCTTGGGCCACTTGAAAATGTAACTATAAAATTTTATGGGGGATAATGGTTCCCAGAGTGCTGTCCCCCATCTTCTACACTCAAACAACTTTTATGCAATGCCTACTGCTTCGGCAATAATTGACATGTCCTTGCAGAAACCAATCCAATCTCTGACTATTAATTATTTTTTAATATCAGATGGACTATTTAAACAAATATTCATGCTAGTGGAGCTTTGTGAAGAAGGGCCATGGTGAGGCTGAAGGAGAGGGGCTGCCCAGGAAAGGGTGACCGGCCATCCAACCAAGCTTCCACCGGGGGTCTTCACTTTCTTTCATCCATCAACCTTGTCTGTGGGCTCACCATCATTCTTTCTGGTAACCCATGCTTTGAATGCCCCCAGAATTTTGTGTTTTGGCTTCCCGGAGTCTGGTTTATGCTTAAAAATAGTTCACAAATAGATGTTATTTTGCTGTCTTTCCACCTCTCCTCCCTACCCGCCTCCCACTTCCTTTGTTTCTTATGTTTTGAAATGGATAACGTAAGCCCGTTTCTCATGTTATAACACACTGTGATCATTGGTCTGCTCAAGACCTTTTTTGGTTTTGGTTTTGTTTTCAACAAAACTTTGACTTTGTGTCTTCATTTCACGTAGTTGTTTCTATTTATACCTTTATGGAAAATTTTTCTGATTTGACTAATGTGGGGTTTTTTTCTTCTTTGGAGGGAGAAGCTGGAGATTCCCAAAGTTTGGACTGATATGTCATCTTTTGCACTCATTTATGGAAGTGGTATTTTCATAAATATCTCATTCTCTTTCTTATTTATTTTATACAGTTCCATGTTATTACTATGGAACCATGTTTGTACATATAATCTATTGCTTCCAATGATTATGGAGAAGAAGTTCAGTGTATATTCAACATGCTTAACTTGTCCAAATGATAGCCACTTACACCAGGTCTAACTCTCTGCTACCAGGCACTGTAATGAACATTTTTATACATGTGCCCTTATGGATCTGTGTGAGACTCCTTTGTGGCATATGATCTAGAGAAAAAAGTTGCTGGGTTATATGTATTGCATGCATTCTCAAGAGTGATATTCTTTGAGTATGACCACAGGAAATGGCCAATAAAAATGGACACTGTCCATGGTTCTGGAGCAAGTTCCTGGGGGACCTCAGCTCTGCCAGGTATCACTATTTGAGGTAATGGACCATGAATGATCTAAAGGTTCCCTGAGAAAGATCCAGGTTATTTGTGGTGGCAGGAGGCAATTGAGAAGATCGAGAAGAAGCAGCTGTCAACCAATCAGAACAAAAACATTAACAGATACATGGTTCCTGTGCCTCCAGCTGGCACAGGAACTCATGTATTGACTCCATAGTGCCAGGCAGGGTCTCTGGAATGGAGCCCTGGTCCACACTCCCAAGAGCAGTGTGGGAATATTTTGAAAAGATGGACTTCTATCACTCCATCAGTTTGTTTCAGTGGTTTTTTCAGATTTCATTTTTTTCTCGAGTCAGTTTTATCATTTTTTTATGTTTCCACATTTGCAAATATTATAGAGGTTTTCAAATGCACTTATATATCATTAGTCAATATTCTCTCCCTCTCCTCTTTAAAATTTCTGTGTGTCTCTTCTAAAAGCTCTGAAAGTCCTAGCAGCCATTATTAATAAGAGTGGTCAAGTTATATGTTTCTCCAGAAGTATTTCTTTTCTTTCCTTCCCTCCTCCTCCTCATTATTATTCTTATCCCTCTTTTCCTCTTGTTTGGGCCCTCCTCTGACAGTCTTACATGCTGTGCACAGAAGTAAACTATGGTCACCACTGTGTCTTTTTCTACATACACGCATGTCCAATGCTGCTACTTCTTATGAGCACTGCCCTGTCCATCATGTTCTGCCTCAGCCTCCATTATATAATACCAACTCCCAATTGACTCCAACTTTATTACTGAATACAGCAGCCCAGTGGCCCCACTGCTTCTACCTGTCAATCGTGTTGCAACGGTATCACCATCTTCTGGCAGATATGACGTTGCCCTCCTGCCACCTTCCTGCACACTTTTTCACTGCAGTGCCCCAAACAAAGGGCATTCTGTGTTGAATCTACTTTTTATGACTCTCTGAGAAAGATTAATAAGAGCACATGTGTCCTAGTATTTCTGAGAGATTTAGGAAGCCAGATCTGGAAGCTTTTAGTTATAGCCACCAACCCTTTCTCTATGACTCACATGCGAATATTGAAGGCCTGGATCAGGAGACAGATTTTTACGTCAAATAATAATGTTCTTCTTCTGAAATAGAGGCCAAGCTTGTTTGCTTGGTATTTCTCTCTTCGGGTGTGAAGGCTCCTCCGTTCCCTAAGGAAATGGACTTTTAGTAGATTAACTTCCATCAGTTCAGCTATGTCAGTACCCCAGGGATGTACATTGCTCCTTCTCTCCATTCCATCCAAATAAGAATGCCAAGGGAGAAAATAACTAGAAGATGGATAAAATGTTGGCAAGGGCCTAGTCAGTGTACCTTTGCTCCAAATATACCAAGTTACAGAGTAAACAAAAAGAGTCAGATAAAGTGGGCACAGATGACAGGTAATAGAGCATAAGAGTAATTTACAATTACAAATATGTCTGGGAAGTGCTTCCACCTCTGGATCGTATTTGGATGAGTCTTGGCAGTCAGAATTCATGAACCCACCTGCCCTGGGGATCATTTTGTCTCTTCAGTATGGCTTGTATCTCTTTACTGATTTAGTCAGTATGCATTATGTATCATAATCTCCAAGAGGCCAACATGATACTTTTCATTTCCAGGTTCTTATGAACCTTTCTTCCATTCCCCTACCTATGCAACAGATATTCTAAATCTTATAACACTTTTTCTATAATTTTTAAAGTTTAACTTAACGTCTGTGCTGGCTGACATGGTATGACATTCTTAAGCTTTTGACACCTTTTTCTTTATGAAAGTTCCATTGATGAAGGCTAATGGGAGGTAAATTGTAATGTTCTTTTGTGCTTGAAGGAGTTACTTGTGGAATAAGAGAGAGAAGGCTTGAGGTTGAGTCCCAGATCACCAGCTCCTCAGACCTATGGCTGTGGCTAACTTATTCAACCTTTGTAGGTAGACTACCAGGCTTCTTTCTATGATAAAAAGTACGATAATTACCCCTGGCTATTATGGTACCACTATTGAATAAAAATCGGTACGAGAACACTTTATTGTCTCTAAATTTTATGCATGTATAGCAAGATGGATAATATTTTATTTTCTTAACAACTGACTAGGGGCATTCTTCTTAGAATAGAACTAACTTTATTGAGTCAATAATTTGATGAGTATGCTAGGGGTAGAAGTTAAACCTCTAGTTGAACAGAGTAGCACAGTCTTCAAACTAAAATTTTGAACTGAGAACTTATAGAAGAAATTAGGGAATGTGTGATGAGTAGAGGGCATTGTAAGCACCCTGAGTATCTCTTTGTGAGAAATGTAGTATCTCCACTTGAATCTCACCCATCCCCACCCTTAGTCTTTACCATGTATCCAACACATCTGAATGTGTTGTAAAATCTGGTGGAAGGGGTCGTTTTTCATTTTGAGAAAGCCACTTCTGAAAGTGGTTGGAACGCAAGGTGTATGGTTGGGGTGCTTGCTCCTGCAGCATCTTTGTCTATACCAGATACATTGTTTTAGATGAACTGACCTAGAAGAAAAGAAACACAGTTGTTGAGTTAAATTCCTGTGGACGAATACTTCCCACCATTATTTCTTTGTAAAAGTTACGAGCAAATGTAACTACCAACCCCAAACCATGGCAGTGCAGGTCAGGCACTGGGAAAGAAATATGTTCCACTCGTATAGACAGCTTGGAAATAGAAGACCAAGTATAGGATTCCTAGAATGTGCAATGGTTCCTAGAACATGGCAGAAAGAGTAGCTGATAGCTTAATTTGGGCTATAGAACCAGGGTTTCTTCTTGGTAGAGAAGGGGAGGGTATGAAGACATAGGCCTAGGGCAAGTTCTCAGCATATGGGTGCTCTGGAATTAGCACACAGACTTGAGAGCAACCATTTATGGTCAATATCACAATTTCTTCTGGGTTACAGTTGGTGGAAAGGCTCCCTCTTCTGGGCCAACATCCTGAAGTTCTCGGAAGCCTATGAATTCTGCCGGAAGTCTGGAAAGATGGCCACGATTCCCAAATGTCTGGGAACCATAATCTAGAAGATGGTGAGGTGAGAGATGGCAACTGCTAGATATGAGTCAGTTACTGGAACTGTGTTTGGAATAAAGGCAGCAAGAGGAAGAGAAGCTTAATCCTCAGGTGTCCAGGGAGAGGCCCTGGACAGAGTGAGAAAGGCTTGTTCATTAGGAAACACTCCCCTGCCTTGACCCTCAGAGGAGCAGACCCACCCCCTACCATGTTCCATATTCTGATCCTCTAAACCCTGCCAGGACAGAGGCAAAATCAAGGCACACCTGAAGAGGGCCAAACAGAACAGCAAGCCTCTGCATATGTGGGATATCCTTGGTTATTCTCATCTTTCCCTCATGTAACTTTGACATGAAAGTTCTTATTTTTTGTCCTTGGACCCAATTTAGCAAAATCCCCCATTTGAACCTCATGTTATCCATAGAAATGTAAGCAAGAATGCACAGAGTGAGATGGAAGAGTTTGCAAATGTTATGTCACTGAGACAGACCTTCCTCTTATCAATGGTGGAAACTTGACACTTGTTAAGAGAATTTACTCAAAACTTGAGACTACATGCATTTCAATATTGGACTTGAAAACTATCCCTTAGGGCTGCTGAGGAATTATTTAACTATCAGGAGAAATTATCTTTCCTGGCTTTTCATTTATTATTGATTAGAGTCCAGACACTGAAATTAACACATAAACTTGTAGGGATTGAGGAGTTATAAACGATTTTTGATCACCAGAAGTGGAAATGATTTTCTTTCAGATAGCAAAATATAATCCCAAAGATCCATAGTTTTATGGTCCTGTAGAATTTTGACTAGTTGTGCATGTAACTTAGCAAAATCATTTCGCTATCCCAGTTGAGCCTGACTATATAAATTTCTGTTCCTTAAATGCTCTTATAACAGCTTTACAAGCCTGTTGTTTAACTCATTAATAAGTTAAATTATCTTTGATATGTTGGTACAAGAGTCATGTTTTACTTTATTGTAGAAACATACATTGAGAGACTGACAGAAAAGTCTGGACAGTGAAAGAAACTCCCGTCTAGTAATTTTTACTCCTCTTCCAAATAAACCAGAGTCTCAGTTGCATCTCATGACTGATTCCTTGATTTTAACCATTCATTGTGCGTAAACTTAAATCCCAGGGCATTTATCTTGTTGTATATACCCGGATAATTTATAGAAAGAATATGAAACTCAAGTCATGCAGAGTAGACACCATTATTATTTGGGCTCAACACTGTAATTTCCTACTGCTTGTCTGTCATCATTCTAAGGTTTCTTGTTTGATAAAGTCACCTCTGTTTCTTTTTAATGCTACCCACTCAACGCATATATCTGAAAACTGCTTATTTTCCCCCTGTTTACGTATGATGAGAAAATGCCTACTCATATTTAAAAGTATGAATTACTCTGATTTGAATAGATGTTCTAGCTCGCTCACTTTTTCTTCCTCTTGTTCTGTGATTCTTAACTTTTTGAGGGTACACTTAGGTAATCTAATGAGACCTTTGGATCCCCCACGCTGGAAAAGATGGACATATACGTGATGTTTTGCAAATAATTACAAGATTCGAAAGATCCTATGGAGCTCGCTCTGTGAATCAATCAAGAATCTGGGAGCCACAAATCAAGAGACCCTCCTCTACCATTAAGTAAAGCTTCCTATCTTTTTTTTTTTTTTTTTTCCTGTTTCTATATCCACATCCCTAGCCTCCTGTTTGAATTTTAGGACCATGTCCTGGGTTCTGTTTATAACCAAACTGTTTCAGCATCTTATTTCGTTCTGCTCCTGTGTCTCCCTTAACATTGCATTTAGTTTTAACCATAATATGATATACATTTTTGGGACATGAATTGTATCTTTCACAAGAGATATGGTCTCATCTTATTTCTCTAATATATACTTTTCTTGATGTAACTTGAACTCCTAAGCCATTTATCTTGCCTTATGACTTTCCACATACCGCTAAAATTTAACTATATGAGATGGAAATAGAAAAAAAGTCAAATCCCAGTTGATATTGTAAGTAATACCCACTCTTTGGGGCCAAGTGAACAACCCTTAGATAAAAGTTATCATCCTCACTGTATTGTTTTTAAAGAGGTTGTATTTTCCACTATACTATGGGTCCTTAGAAGCATACAAATATTATCATCTTTGAATTGTTCCCGTCCTGAGTGGACCATTTGGCACGGAGCAGCAGTTCATAAAACAGTTGAATGGATAATGAATGATAGAAGGTATCTGAAAAATTCTTTTCCTTCAAGCAGATATTGTGTTTTTCAGTCTCATGGTTCAATTACTGTTGGATTAGTTAGTAAACATACCCCACTTTCCTTCCAAGCGATCTATTACTATTGACATTGTGATTAATAATTCTAGTGTATAAACAGGGAAGTAAATGAAAATGGAATTTTGTGTGTAAAATATACACTAAATAGAAGAAAGAGAAGCAGTCAATATTTTGCAAATGGAAAGGGTCCAGACCATTTAAGGTACATCATTTTAAGCTTACAGACTGATGTATTTCTTGAATTTCACCTATGACCGGACTTTTGGAAGCTAAAGTCAAAACAGTTTGCCTAGAGAGGTATTTATTAGTTCTTGTACTTAAAAGTGTCTTTTCTGAAACACTGCGGACTAGAAGAAAGAACATGTGCTCTGGAGGAAAAGGACTGACTTAGAATGTGGGATTCATTCCTTTTAGCTGTGGGATCAAGACCAGGTATTTAACTTTTATATTTCTCATTTTCTTCATCCATAAAATTTGAAGTTATAGAACATATAGGGTTGTTCACTCATTTCATAAGTCAAATAATAGCAATATCTCAGGATAGTGCCTGGACTATAGGATGTATTAATACATGGAATCTATTAGTAGCTTATTTCTTCATGGTCAAGTTTTGCTCTGCAATTAAAATTTTAATTTACGTGGTGCCTCGTGTAGAGGATGTGAAATTTCCCACAGACATAATATATGTAGATTTGCTCATTATATAGAAACAATGAAATAGCAACAGTAAGGAGAAAGGGAGAAAACATAGTTGAAGTAAGAAAAGAAAATATGCAAAACCCACCTTTGAGCTTCCTGACAATGGTGATGGCTATGTAAACGAAATGGTAGAATTCAGAAACAGTTTGGATGTGTTCCCTGTTAACATGCATTCTTGCAAAGATCCACATATGACCAATTTCCTTCCTATTAGGGTATCCTTCTTCAGATACCAACAACTAGATTATTGTAACGTATGGATGGTTGGGGCCTGATCCATTTCCCCTAGTTGAATGGCCCACTCTGTCTGTTATGAGATTATTTTACAGTCCTCTTCTTCAGATTATAAACTTCATTCCTCACCTTTTCCAATTTGCTGCCGTGAGGTTTGGGGAGAGAGGTAACTCACTGTTGTCGTCATACATTGATGAGGCTAAATTTGGAGAGAAAATTCTTACCCAAGTCTTTTATAGAGTGTAGAGTGCTCACCTTTTCAGAAGTCTTAGTGCCAGTTCTCTTTTTGTTAAGTCTGATCCTCTCTTTCTCATTCTCAATCAGGAAAATTGATAGGAAATTTCCCCCAGTAATCAATTTGCTAGCTCCTTACTCCAAGAGCCCAGCAGTCTGTTCTCCATCCCAGCTTTGACTTTTATCCCCGATTTATTTAAAGATTTTTCGTAAGTTATCCTTCTGTTTCCTTCTAAGATTTTTTTCTTCATATTTCTGAAATCTCTTCACTGCATTTTCCTTGATATGGTCCCATGTTCAGTACATTCTGTAGAATTTTGAAAAATAATTTCATGGGTTTCCTATTTATTTTCGTATTTTGGGTAGATATTTTGGAAAAAGTTCTTTATAATTTAGATGCTTCCTGTTTGTTTAGCACTTTGGTCTTTCACGTGGACATCTGGAAGGAATAGCATCAAATAAATGGGCAAATTTTATCATCTTGGAGAAGCAGTCTCTTCCTTCTCTTGACTGAGAGGCATTTTTAGAAGATATTGTGTAAGAAAGAGGTAAAAGGTAATTATGTAAAGAGACTGCAAAGAGGGTCCAAACTCTGTAGTATGCTTCTTGAGAGAAGTATGCTTCTGAGGTACATAATCGAAACTCCCACCTCTCCACTTCTAAAGACAGTTAAGAGAGTTCACTCTGGCCTCCACAGTCTCCTTACCAACCTCAGTTAGAGTGCTAATTCACAGACAGCAATGTTCTGGGTATGTGGCCATCTTGCCTATAGTCTGTGAGATCCTCAAGGGTGGGGTGAAAACCTCACTTATCATTTTTGTCTGGTTTCTTGCCCCATGTCTAGCAACCTGTATTGGTCAATACATTTTTGCCAAAAGAATTAGCAGGAATTAATTGAGTGTCTCCAATTTAAGTCTTTCTCTAGAACTAGAAAGGGTTCTGTTTATGAACTTTGAAATTATTCCAATTATAGAACTATAATATGATTAGGGTGTTTTGTTTTGTTTTTTCCCATCCCTATACTTCTACCTGACAAGAACTCAGGAGCAAATTTTTAGAGATGACCCTTATAATTTCCCCCATGCCAGTATTAAGAAACATAGCAAACTGTCCTGAAATGGTTACTGTAGGGACATTATGCTAGGCAGCCTTTACTCAAGAAGCATATTCTTGAAACTTCCTTTGATGCATATAAACCACATTTCATCTTTGGCCCTGTGTTCCCAATCTCACTTTCTGATTTTCTCTTGCTTTGTCTTTCTTCGGTTGAAATGATTTTCCAAACTAGTTCTTTAATTGTCATTTTCCTTTTTCTCACCTTCAGTAAGTTTTGTGCCTTCAGGCATGGCATTCAGACAGACTGATGGGCTCAATAGCACAAAGCTCACCTCTGGTAACTGCCCCACTCCCCATCCACAGCAGTAAGAGACAGACAGTCACCCCCCTACCCCCCACACACCCACACACCCACACACCCACAGCAATAACTGCCTTTATGGGAAGTCATAACAGCAGCTATCCTAAATTCACTGAGTAGTACTAAGAAAGGTCTGGGTTAATCAAAGGAAAGTATCATAAAGTTGGAAGCTACATACAGTCTATAATCAAAAGGAGCAAAGCTTCACCTTATGCATGACGGTTGGTGGGTGGGGGGGGGGAACTTTATTACTGCATGCATACAGCCTCAGATCTCACAAAAGGAACAATTTTTGTTGTGCAAGAATTACATTTGCTTAATGTTACAATTGCCAATATCTTACTTTATCCTTTTTGGAGACATATGTCTAAAAGATTATAGACATCATCAATCCTCCTTTTAAAAGAGATGGAGAACAGAGGCTCAGAGAAGCTAAGCGAATTGCCCAAAGAATAAACAAATAAGTACCCATAGGACTTGGACTCAGAACTTCTAACTCCAAAAGGCATATTATCACAAGCACTTTCTATTGAACCCTAGGGTTTGTAAAACGCTCTCACATAATCAACACATTCAATTCTTATAATTTTCTATTAAATTGATATTTTCTATATTTTACTAATAAGAGTTTCTACCAAAAGCTGCCCCAGAGTTGGAACCAGAACATACCCCAGGCTACTTGTCTCTAAATCTATGAATTTTTGACTGTCATTACTGAACATTCTGTCCATCATATTTGCTCTAAGAACAGTGATGAAGAGAATTAAAAGTAATGTTGAAATTATGTTTTGTTAAAGTCAAAATTATCAGTGACATAAAGATTCTTACTTTAAGCTCATTGCAACTCTTACTTTAACTCATTGCAACAAATGCTTTATCTGCACAAGATGACAAGGATCATCAGATAGTCTGATCACTAGCCAAAGTGATCAGGGTAAGATGTTCTTGAAAAAAGAATTTGTTGTGGGTTGGAGGGACACAATTCAATCACCCGCCTCCACCCTCATATGTTGAAGTCCTAACTCTCAGTGCTAATCCTCAGAATGTGACTATATTTGGAGATAGGATCTTTACGAGATAATTATGTTAAAATGAGGTCATTAGGGTGGATCCTAATCGATTATGACTGGTATCTTCAGAAGAAGAGGAAATATGGATACAACCACAGACAGAGGGAAGATGATGTGAAGACCCAGGGAGAAGGTGGTCATCTACATGCCAGAGAGAGAGGCCTAGAACATGTCCTTTCTTCAATGGCCTTAGAAAAAACCGATCCTGGTGATACCTTGTTCTTGAACTTGTAGGCTCCATAACTATGAGAAAATAAATTTCTATTGTTTAAGCCATGCAGTCTGTGGTACTTTATTAGGGCAGCCCTAGAAAACTCACAGTGTTCATAAATAATTAAGCTAAATCAAAGATGACTTTGCCAGTCTTGAGAAAATAGCAAACTATCTTTGATGTGACAATAAGAATTTCAGGGTGTATACACATGCAAATTTCATAACTAAAGAATATTAATCTAGCCTCTCACTCTCCAGGATACTGGTAGTGTAGTCAGAATTAGGGAGATATCAAGCATTAAAATCTTGAAATTTTATAGGACTGATTAGATTATAGGGGTTACCTCTCTTCTAGGCATAAGGAAAGTAACAATTAGAGCTTGCTTACAAAGATTTTATGGTAAGCAAGGATAGTTTGAGGTAATAGCAGAAAGCCCAATATCCTAAATTATCCTCCAATTTTTGTAGTTCCATTTTCAAAATCATTTTAGCGTCAAGGATTTTCATTTGTTAACTTATTATCAGGACACCAGTAGCTTCCCTTTACTTTTGCCACCAAGTGAATTGGTATCAGTTAGCAGTAATCTATTTGGACAGTTGAGTATCAACAGTCTATTTAAAGATAATGACTATAAACTGGCATATGCTACGCTAAAGAATTTCCTATAATTTTCCTTTTATAGGGAAGTGTAGAAAAAGAAAAAAAGGAAGTTTTTTCCTTTTCTACCCTTGTAGGTTCTTGGCTGGGGCTCTGTAACAAAAGACAGATGAACAAGAGAAAAACAAATAGAGGTTTATTAAGGTGTGCATCTCATATGCACATGAGAGAAACTCAGGGATGAGTAGCTCAAAGGGGTGGCTAGGGCTTACGCTTTGTAGCATCTTAACAACAACAACAACAACAACAACAGCAACAAAAACCCAGTAAACTTTTAGATAAATGACAAGACACAGGAAAAGGACCTTGAATGTCTATGGGGTGGCAAATTGTGGAAAGGCAAATATTTAGGAACCTACTGGTAGAGAAAGTTTCCTGAGTAAAGTTTGTTACCCAGATTCCTCTGGTGCCATCTCCAGGCTTGTAAGAGTCTAAAGTTGTCTCTGCTGATTAGCTTTTGTTCTTTCTGGTAGAGATTTATAAATTTAAATCCTCCTTTTAGGCAAATAGGGGGAGGACAGAGAGTTTTACTTCTCTCTCAGCTGAATTCAGCTCAAAATAATCATTATGTCAAAGTGACATACTAGTGGCAAATTCTGCTATCCTTCAGAAGCTCCTCTGTAAAATGAAGTGGTAAGAAAGTCCATATGAAAGTCATAGGTTTTGAGAGCTGCAAGGAGTGTTAATTCATCCAGCCCAGAACTTAATACCAGAGATGTACATCATACTCCTCTATGAATTGTTTGACGTAAAATATAGCTGAAAACTCCATGTTCCATAAGCCTGGGATGAGCCCTGAGCATCCAGAGCTACAAAAATTATCAGAGGTGATTCTGAGTCTCGCTGGTGATGAAGAACCAGGGCTCCCTTACTCATTGGCATCTGCAATGACCCAGGGCTCTGGGGCTGGAACAGGCCAAACTCTTCTGCTGCATCGTAATTTCCTCCAACATTCATCCTATGTGTTTTCTTGTCCCCTCGCCCCATCGCCGTAACTTTTCCCTAGATTTAAAGTGACTTTGGCAAAAAAGAAGATGAGGAAATCACAAAAGCCTTATCAGATAAATGCTCAAGCAATCAGAAAAAAGAAAAAAAGACACTCACCTCATCATCATCTTTTTTACTCCCTGGTGGGTGTGATTTCTATTTCAACATCAGCCTGGCTGGGCAGCCCCCTAATTAAATAGCTTCATCAGCTACTGGCTTTGAGATAACAGTGAGAACAATAAATGATAGGATATGACTTCAGAAAAATACTTGTAGCTAATGAATCACAATCATACACAGAATTTCAAGTGTACATCACAGGAAATATACCGAGTTAGAATATTGTGACCGGAATTGCTAACAGCACTAACAAGAACACTGGACCTTATGTTTTCCGTACTATAGGCCTTCAATTCTTTGGAAACTTGACTAACTCAAATTTGCCTACTCTTCCCCTTCCTTTATGTTAAATATTAGTCATAACAAACATATACATGGCACCATGTACCTATTTGCCAGTTGCTTCGAAACCTGTATCTTAGGTCTTATGTATGTAAATGGCAATGCTTTTTGTCTAGATTTCCTGAAGAAGGACTATGTTTATGTCTTCAATTTATTTTAATTGCTTAGCAGCACTTAGCAAGACTTTCCAATTACTTCAGAGATTGGATGGTCCAGTCTAGTGGAAAGAACATTTCCATAGGAATCTGACATCTTGAATTTGAATTTCAGCCTACATGCAAGGTAAGCCATGGTTACTTAAACCTGTTTCCCAAATTCAATGAAGTATTTATAAGCTTTGATTTATGAGTTGTTGGGAGCATTAAATAAAACATGCCAAAGTGCTTTGAGGATTACAGAGTGTTGTGAATATATAACGACTTTCTGGTCCAGTTCCATGGACACGTTGACACATTCATTAAAAATGACACAATTAATTTCCAAAGGCAATTAGTCTTTTAAAAATACATATTATATTATTTAAGTGTGAAATGCAATAAAGGAAACATTTAAAATGGAGTTGGGAGGTCAGCACGGGGGCCTCTCACGTTTATTTCACTCTGACCACTTGCCCTCAGTTGCAGACCCCAACAGGAAGAGAGGTACATTGCATTCCTAACAGGAAAAAGCCTACTCTACTACTTCAGTAGGAGATAGGATCTTCCTTGCCCACCAACAGGCTCAGCCAATAAAAAAATACCTCAGCTCAGTGGATGAGAAACCATCACCACCTGAACACTTGCTTTCTTCCAGTGGATTTCATCCAAAGCAACCCTGGCCAGCTTCCTTCTTTTCTTTGTAAAGTTTCTTTCCTTCCATCTCTGGGACTTGCCTCTGGTCTGCCATAGCTTTAGTGTCCCAAATTACCATTCCCCTGCTATTCCCAAATAAATCCATTTTGTTGGTAAAATAACTAGCTGTTTTACCTTTAAAGTCAACAAATTGTAATTTTTTAGGTTTGGTATTACTGCCTCTTATATGGGAAATAATGGAAACCGAAAAACTAAAAATGTAGTATAAATGTAATTAGATTTTATTTTTTGCTAATATCTTTGGTTCTATTCTTTTGTACTATTGGGGCGATCGCCTATTTATTATACAATCTTTCACATTCATGACACAAATAACACTTCCCTAAAACCATTCAGTAAATGTAATGGTATCTTTACTTGGTGCATGTTGTGTTGGTCCCAACCTATTGATGGTAATGCTCTTGCTAGAAATGCCTGTGGCACTTGTTCTTGCAGATTACTTGTAGAAGCTCCACCGACATTTCCCCAGCTGGGGCCACTGTCGTGGGTGGGCTGGCCCTTGTGGTTCGTATGATTGCAGGATGCACTTCAGCAAAAAACCATCAGGGAACATTGAGGAACAAGTTTTATTACTAAAAAGTCCTGGAGGATATACAACATGCCCCAGAACTACACAGCAAGGTCACAGGGAGGTGGGGAGTGGGAGTTGTGGGGGGAGAACCTGTGGCTTTGCCTTTGCTAGAGACTGATGGCTGGGTGTCTTGGGGTTTCACAGCACCACACATTATTGGCTAATTTGAAGCATTAAAAATGGAAACCAGGGCACTGGAGGCAGGGTTGCTCAAACGGTCAGTTATCTAGGTCACCCGGTTTTCTGAAGGAGAATTTCACGACTGTGCATGACCTAGTTCTTTATCTCGTTGTTTTGCAAGTAGCTGTGTCATACAGCTGGCAATATGTTTACTCAGGATGGATGTTTTTTAAAACAAATGCCTGGCACAAATGTCAGGCACTTACACTACATTTCATATAAACAAGGAGGCAGAAAGGAAATCAGAGGTGCAGAATCTTAAGGAGGGGCGGTTTACCCACCATCAGTGGAACCATATTTATCTGTGCTTTCCCCAATTTTCTAATTTATCTGATCCAAAACAGTAGAAGGGATCATTCCTTCAAAATGGACTGAAACATTATTTGTTTCTAGAGAGATGCTTGGGATTGGTTACAAAAGGAAGAGTGATCAAATACATATTCCCTTTTTATGTTATCTTATTTGACTCGAATATGATTGTAAGCTCTTAGAGACATGGAACAAATATATTATTCATTTTTGCATATTGATTTTTAAAAAGGAAATTTTATGCCGATTATGAGTGATATAAACAGTATAGAAATACTAGACAATAAATAAATTTATAAGGATGCCAGCGAAAGTCATCCATAATACTGCTCTCAAGAGCTAAAACCATTTGGTGTGTTCTTTCAGACTTTTTTTTTCCTTCTAATATGTTTCCTTACAAAAATATGTGTTTATGTATGATTATAGAGAATGGGACAATATTTTACATGCTGTTTTGGAAGTTATTATTCTCATTTGATACTATACATTAGTCATGTTTCAAAGTAAGTGTGGGTGTACATCATCATTTGTCATGATTTTAGCTTATTTCCTTTAATGGAATGGTCATGATTTAATCTTCCCAACATTTATATTGGGCACTTCCAATGCCAGAGGCATTTCCAATTTTTTATTGTCATAAACAATGCTTCGCTTTGAGGACTGTTATCTAATCTACAAAACAGGAGTAAGAAAGCCTACTGCCCAGATTTTACGTGGGGAGTACATAATGTTTGAGTAAGCCGACACAGCATATATTCATACACAGTTTTTCATGTTATCTAGATTTTGAAGTGTGTTATCATATGAATGGGGACTGTATAGATTCATAATTTAAAATTATCTCTGCATCTGTATACATATCATTTCTCTTTCCTAATACTTGTGGTGTCGCTTGACTATATTTGTCTGAAAGTGTGAGGTCTTTCATTCAACAAACATCATGGATGATCTTTCTTGTGTTGGGCACAGTGCTAACTGTTAGGGATACAACGGCTGATAAGGCAGTCGTAGTTTGTTCTCTAATGGGGTGGACAATCTCATGGTAGACACAGATTTTAAAAAGAGGAGACAATGAGCAAAGAACGTTGAATTTTGGTAAGTGTTATGAAGGAAATGAACAAGGTTTGGAGAATGAAAATAATGGGGAGGGGTTGCATCAGATGAAGTGTTCAAGGAAGTTCCTTTCTGAAGAGGTGACATTCAAACTCTGAGATATAAGATGTCAGAAGGTGAAAAAAGAAACTGTAGTAAATGGAAACATCTGGGAAGGACGGGAGACTGGCAGAGACAAAGTTGGAGACTTAGGATGGGTTAATATAATGCAGACTCCATAGAGTACAAGAAGGAGATTTGGTTTTAACAAAACGCAGGTGGGAAGCACAGATGTATGGACATCTTTTATTGTTTTTCTTTAATTTTTTTTTAATGTTTGCTTATTTTTTAGAGAGAGTGAGCGAGCGAGCATGAGTGGAGGAGGGGCAGAGAGACAGGGGAACAGAGGATCCAAAGTAGGCTCTGCACTGACAGCTGAGAGCCCAATGCGGAGCTCCAACTCAGGAACCCTGAGATCATGACCTGAGCAGCAGTCGGATGCTTAACGAAGGGAGCCACCCCGGTGCCCTGCTCTTCCTTAAGTTGTAAGTTTCACTTACATTATTTTTCCCTTTATAATGGGACCAGATAGTTGTAAAACATTGTCTTTCTAGATATGCCTCACCCAACACTGCATTTGTTCCATGTGACACCTACTTTTTAATGTTGGTGAAATATTAGGAAGAATGTGTAACATTTTGTAAATTTAAAAAATTAGCCCTTTGACTCTTTCTAAGTTACCGGGAGGGATGAGTTCAAGTCTTCAATTACGATTGTGGATTTTTCTATTTCTTTGGGATCTGTCAGTCTTTGCTCAATATATTTTGATACTCTGTTTTTAGTTGCATACAAATTTAAAATTGCCTATCTTCCTAATGAATGGAGGCTTGTAGTGACATGTCCCTTTTTACTCGAGTAATACTGTTGCCTTAAAATCTCCTTTACAAATTATTTTAACGTTTTTGTTTATTTTTGAGAGAGAGAGAGAGAGAGAGAGAGAAAGAGCAGGGGAGGCACAGAGAGAGAGAGGGAGACACAGAATCTGAAGCAGGCTCCAGGCTCTCAGCTGTCAGTGCAGAGTCGGACACGGGGCTCAAACTCATCAACCATGAGATCACGACCTGACCAAAGTCGGCACTTAACCGACTGAGCAACCCAGGTGCCCCAGAATCTTCTTTGCTTGCTGTTTATGTAGTTAGAACAGTGTTCTTGTGGTTAATGTTTCCATGATATCTTTTTCTTATTTGCCTGTTTTAAGTTTTAAAAGTATTATCTCTCTCACAAACACAGACACAGAGCTTTCCATTTGCTTTTCTCAGTTATATATCTTAATTTACTGCACTTAACTTTCATCAGTAATTTTCTTTATGATCTGTGGGTTTTGAGTCCTGCTTAGAAAGACTTTACTTGCAGTTTGCAAATTTAGTCACTCATTTTGTTCAAAGATTTGTATGGTTGTATACTTTGTGCTTAAGTTTTTGTCCCACTTGAAATATTTTTCTCTGTAAGGACTGAGGTAGTAATGTAAAGTTTTGTAGGGTGGGAAGGCTATTGACCAGTGGATTCTGATGTATAGTAAGCGTTTAGAATAATGTTAGGTGAATCTAACATAACTTATGCATTAATTTCTTGTAGTTAGCACACAACAACCCTATAAAGCTATTCTTTTCTCCATTTCTTTGAGGAGAGAGTTGAATGTTAGGAAGGTGAAACAAACTTTCCAGAGTCATACACCTAAACATTGTCTATTTATTGTAAAATTTCTTTAAAACATCTTATATCCATTTTTATTTCTGATTTCTATTTCTTATGTTATATATATATTTACTGCATTTTTCCGTATGGAAAACATTTTCTTTTGTTTTGTCTATCCTTAATTTTAGAAGACATGTATATTCCTTTATGTTGGTCAAAAACCTATACCACCCTTTCAACTATTTTTTAACATTTATTTATTTTTGAGAGAGAGAGAGAGCTTAGGAGTTCACACGAATTGGGGAGGGGCAAAGAGAGGGGGGCAGAGGATCTGAAGTAGGCTCTGTGCTGATAGTAGTGAGTCCATTGCGGGGCTGGAACCCACCAACCATGAGATCATGACCTGAGCCAAAGTCAGATGCTTAACTGACTGAGCTACCTGGGTGACCCCCAATTCAACCATTTAAAAAAATTTTTTTTAAATATTTATTTAATTTTGAGAGACAGAGGGAGACAGAACGTGAGTCAGGGAGAGACAGAGAGAAAGGGAGACACAGAATCCCAATCAGGCTCCAGGCTCTGAGCTGTCAGAACAGAGCCTGATGCGGGGCCCGAACCCACGAACGGTGAGATCATGACCTGAGCCGAAGTCGGACTCTCAACCGACTAAGCCACCCAGGTGCCCCCCAATTCAACCATTTCTGAGTGTGCAGTACAATAGTGTTAACCATAGGCACATTGTTGTATAAGATCTCAAGAACCTTTTCATTTTGCAAAACCCAAACTCTATATCCATTGAACAACTTCCTTTTCCCCCCTAGTCCTCAGAAGACATATATTCTTAAAAGTTTCCAAAGTATATTGTACTTATATTTTTAATTATTTACATCAAGAGTATCTTTGAAGTTACCCAGTTGAAGTTTGAAACCTAGGACACATTTTCTCCCTTTTCCTAACTTCAAGTGTTTCTTAAGAGAATCTGAAGTTTATTTCCATACAATTATACATAATTGCTTTTGACCTATGTATTTTTAAAGAAGAATGTTTAGGCCAATTTTTCAGCTTTCTAACCACATTTGTAAGACTTAGAATTACCTCTACTTTTAAGTGGCTTGAGCTCACTTCAAAATCATTTCTGTGACTTTCCTGTGACTTATCTCATTATTTCAATCTTTCTTTGATGATTAGAATATGTATTCAAGAATTTCTTTCTTTTAGGCTGTGGGAATACCTGCTATGGTTTTTGAGTCCTTGACTATGTAAGACTATTTCTTATTGTTCTAATAATTCCCAATGACACATTAAGAGTTGCTTTTTATAGCAAATTAAGAGTTTGAAGGAGTTTTCAACTATGATTTCAGGTATAATATTACTTATTTTTATAGTTAAAAAAATCTTTTTAGTGTTTATTTTTGAGGGAGAGAGACAGATCATAAGCAGGGAGGGGCAGAGAGAGACACACACACAGAATCCAAAGTAGGCTCCAGGCTCTGAGCTGTCAGCACAGAGCCTGATGTGGGGCTTGAACTCATGAGCCATGAGATCACCACCTGAGCCGAAGTCGGACGCTTAACTGACTGAGCCACCCAGGCGTCCCTAGTTTTTATTTCTTTTTTAATTTTCCTTCTTTATCATATTAATCATTAACTTAAGTTTAGGTCTGCTGGACCCAGTCATCATGTACAGATATAAAACCATATATATTTATAAACAAAGATGTAGTTATAACCATAGGTATAGCTATTGGTTACTTTGTTTCTGGTTGCCACTTTATCTGGCTATGTATTTGCATAAAGATATGCGTGGCTTGAGTATGGTTGACCAGTGGACTTCAAACAGTTTTGATTGCACATATTTATCAGTAAAAGTCTAAGCAGGTACCTCAAAAAATCATGTATTTGTTTAACAGTTGTATATATACAGTACTATTAATCCACATATTAAATGACAAAGTTCAAATTATTTCCAAACATTTTAGAAACAATTATAAAAAAATTTAAAAAAAGAAGCAGTTATAAACACATGAGATTTTCTTTCTGGCACCACAGTTGATGTCTGTATCTTTTTTTTTTTTTTTTTTTTTTTTTGGTTGTCCGTTAGGCTGTAAGCAAGGATCACGTCTTATCACCACTGCATCCCCCCTGCCTTCCACAGTGCCTGGAACCTTTTGATGCTCAGGAAATGTTATAGAATAATCTAATCTTTTGGACTAATAATGGCTCATACATATGTTAAGTTTACAGATGTTGAGGCAGTTACCTGGAGAGAGAAATTCGTTTGCGAAAGTCACACTGCCTTCATTCTAGACCTGTAAATCTGTCTTGCACTCCAAAGCTGTTCAAAATGGCGGTGCAAAGGCCAAATTCCACGGCTTCCTTGTGGGCCTGTCATAGGAATTGAACGGTGAAGGGGAAAAAGGAGGATACATTTCATTTTGATATCCCCAAACAAATTTAATCAGCTTAAATTTATGTTTTTTTGTTCACACAAATACAATGATAAACACAAAAAAACCAAACCAAGATACGGTTTAAAATTCATATCCTGGCACAATGCTGTCTTATTTATAAGGTACCTATTATCTCTAAGTAGATTTATATATGTGCATGGCACTCATATTTCCTTTTGTCTTCTGGCAACAAATAGACCTCTAAATGTGAGCATAATTAGTATATACCCACACAGTATAGAAGGACACGTGTACATTTTTTATTAAAATAATGAATAAATTATATAAAATACTTTTATAGGCATTAAATACATATGATTAGTTTTAATATTATTAATAATTGATATTTTTAGCTTTTATCCTAGAAATACCATGGGGATTATAAAGCCCCACTGCCTGGGATAAAGAGTTGAGACAGGACAATCTATTTCCAGAGAAAATATTAGGTGCCTTATCTATCTTGCAGCAAAACATGGCTATGATAAATGCGATCAGTTTTGATACTGAAAAGTTATTGAAGTATCCACGAGATGGCTGATCCAGAGTCTAGGATGATTTATTCACTGGCACATGGCCAATGTGGCCACTAAGTCTTATTTTACAACACTAATTGGCTACGTTGATTGCAACCATTAAAATTAGCATGCTTTTTGAAAAACCAACTTTCTACTTTGTGTCTTTATTAGAACACAAGTCACAGACAGCCTTTTAAGACAACAGTCAGCCTGATGCCATACTGTATGGGTTATCAAAAGAATAATCCAAACATAGCTAATACTGTTCAACTTTTCCTAATTACTTCAGAATGAATCACCTTGCTTTTATATGCATAACTCATAAATGCAGTTATGGGGTAACAAGATTGCTTCTCACAAAATACATATGAAAGCCACTCTGCTTAGCGTTGTCTTCCCTATAGTTTTGGGAGATAAATATCTTCGGATCGCTGCATAGCTCAACAATTAATAGATGACTAAGTCCTATAGAAAACCTGAAAGATAGTTTGATGACTCCCCACCTAGATCTCTCAGTCGTCAACATTATGCCACATTCTCTCTCTTTCTCGTATATACATACATATATGATTTATATTTATATGCACACTATAATTATATACTGTATAACATAATATTTTATATATAATAGAAATATATATGCATTCATATACTTTGTATATATGCCTACATCACGCTGAAATTGTTCAGCAAAAAGCAACTGTTGCGTACCTTATATTATTACATATAATACGTATAATCCCATTTACTTTATATAATATATAATGTATATATTAATAAATATTACTATTTTTTCATGATATTTAATTTTTGGAAGTTTCTAGAGTGTTGTAGCATACCGCACATTTTGCATTTGTATGTTTATTTGTGATTCGATATGAGTAAAACATGTTTTGCAAATGTTATATATTTCTTCTTGCCACATGTAAGGAGATAATATTGGATTGTTCTGCAATCAGTGATGCTAAGTCGAATCACTTTGCTGACTTGGTGACCTGTAGAACTCTCTGTTATAAGAGTGCATTTTCCATTTTATAACTAATAAATACTCTATGCCTTTGAGACTTTATGAATATCTGGCTTATAAAATTGCTTATCCACTGGTTTTGGTATCAACTGGTCCTTTTTTGAAAGCATTTTTGTAAAGTAAAAAATTAAAATATTTATCCACGCATTCATTCCACAGATTCTCACTGAATGTCTTCCAACTGTGAGACTTTGTGTTGACTGATGATATCTTGAACAACAAGAGTGACATACCCCTCACTCAAGAAAAATAAAGTCCAGTGGATAAACAACTATAAACAATTAGACGCAGAATTTGGTAATTTTTAATAGATTTTAGTAAGAGCCAGAAAACAAATAAACATAATACTGTGAAAATAATAATGTGTGTGTATAATTTAGACAGAGTGGTTAGAGAAATTTTCTTATAGAAGTGACATTTAAAATTTTTAAAGTTTATTTATTTGTTTTGAGAGAGAGAGAGAGCACCAGAAGGGGAAGGGCAGAGAAAGAGAGAGAAAGACAGAGAGAGAGAGAGAGAGAGAGAGAGAGAAAGAGAGAATTCCAAGCAGGCTCTGCACAATCAGCTCAGAGCCCAATGCGGGGCTTGAACTCATGAACTGTGAGATCATGACCTGAGCCGAATAGAGGTGACACTTAAACAGACCCTAAACATATATGGAACAAGCTGTGTGGGGCATGGAAATTTAAGTGCTTGGGAAGAAGATTAAGATAAAAATTAGAACAACTGAAATAATTTTTAAGGTCATTCTGCCTGTAATATCGAGAATCAATTTTGAGAGTGCAATATTAAACGCAAAAAGACTTGTTAGAAAGTTACTAAATTAATCCAGATGGGGAATAAGGTGAGAGCTAGTGAAGGTGAGGAAAGATCAAAAGAGATATAACTGACCCAATAGTATTAGCTACATGTAATATTACATCCTTGTTCTATGAAGATGTTTATATAAATGGCATGGCTTAAAGTGATAAATATTGTAAGCATTTGTTTCTAAAAAATAAAGCAGCTTTTATTTAGTTTCAGTAAATTTGGTAGTAACATGACTTTTATTTTGGTTTGAGGGAAGCAAGGCAGCCTGTGCAAGTCTGTGTGTGTGTGTGTGTGTGTGTGTGTGAGTGAGTGTTGCATGCACACACGTTATATGTTTGTGTTTGTGTGTTTGTGGGGTAGAAGAAAATATTGGGTAAATGGCTGTGGGTCCACGTATATGAGATTATTGGTAGATAACATATGCAAGTTTAAGGTATACATTGTGAAAATTAGATACAGGTATAGATTGCAAAAAGATTACCACAATAAGGTTTTTTAACACTTCCATCCCCGCACATAATGACAATTTTTTGAGTGTGTATAATACATTGTATATAATATATTTAGTATGTATCACTATGTGTAAAGAACATGTGAGATAGATTGATAGATGGATCTATTTATAGCACATCCTCATTATTCATCACTCCGTTGAGGGACATTTAGGTTGTTTCCATGTCTTGGCTGTTGTAAATAATGCTGCAATGAACATGAAGGTCCAGATCTCCTTCGGATGTATACCCAGAACTGGAATTGCTGGATCATATGGTTGTCCTATTTTTAACTTTTTGAGGAACTTCCATACTGTTTCCCATAGGCTGCACCAATTTACATCCTCACCAACAGTGCACAAGGGTTCCCTTTACTCCAGGTCCTCGTCCACACTCATCGTTTCTTGTCTTTGTAATAAGAGCTTTTTTAACAGGTATGAGGTGATATCTCATTGTGGTATGGATTTGCATTTGATTGATTATTAGTGATGTTGAGCGTCTTTCATGTACCTGCTGGTTATTGGTATGTCTTCCTTGGCGAAATGTCTATTTCAAGCCCTTTGCCCTTTTTTGAATCAGATTGTTCATTTTTCTTTTCTTTTCTTTTTTTTTTTCTATTAGTTGTATGAGTTCCTTATACACTTTGGAGGCTAAACCTTTATCAAATCTATGATGCGGAAGTATTTTCTCCCATTCTCTGGGTTGCCCTTTTATTTTGCTGATTGTTTATTCTGCAGTGCAAACGGTTTTTAATTGGATGCAGTCCCACCTGTTTATTTTTGCTTTTGTTGCTTGTGCATATGGTGTCAAGGAGGGCTTGAGAAATTCTTACGTGGAATTTTATATTGATAAACATTCTAAAATACATACATCTGAATCTTATTGCCTTTTAAAAATTTTAAGTTTGCTTATTTATTTTGAGAGAGAGACAGAGAGAGAAAGCTGGGGAGGAGCAGAGAGAGGGAGAGAGAGAATCTTAAGCAGTCTCCATGCCCAGCACAAAGCCCAACAAAGGGTTTGAACTGCCAACCGTGAGATCATGACCTAAGCCAAAATCAAGACTCGGATGCTCAGCTGACTGAGCCATCCAAGCATCCCAGGAATCTTATTACCTTTTATTCCGTTTTTCACAGTAGACATTTGGAAAAATAATTCATGCCCTGGTCGTATATTTTCCAAGCTCAAAATAAAATAAAATAAAATAAATTAAATAAAAAGCCAAGCTATGGGTATTTTAAAGAAATCAAGTATAACTCTGGACTAGCTTCAATTCACATAGTTTCTTTTCTGTTCATAATTTGCCTAAATTCCAACCTTTGGCACTAGGTCCCAAATTTATCCCTGTTTTTTTTTTTTTTTTTTAATCAATTGATTTGTCTGGGACATGCCCTCTAAATCATCTGCCACACAGGAAGGACACTTTGACCCAGTACTCAGCCCTGGCACTTTGAGCCCCAGTCTCTGGCTCGGAGTCATCTTAGGATGCCATCCCTGGCCCAGAATTCAAATAGGTTAATAATACACACTTGATTGCTAAAACTTCAAAAGACAAGCCTAATATCTCAGACTTGTCATAATAGATACAGAAATAAGTTAATAAAGGCTCATAATGTCACTAACAAGGTAGCCATTTTCAGGTTCCAGGGAGTTCCATTTGTTTGTGGTTTGTTTTTGTTCTTGTTGTTGTTTTTTAGGGACTGCCTTCAGAGTCTCAATCTTGGTTTTTTGTTTTTTTGTTGTTGTTTTTTTAATGCCCTCAAATATTGGTACATCTCTACCTTTGCACAACAGATTCAATATTCACCTTCTGTGACAATTATTCAACATCAGATTAGGGAAATAATGGGTAAGTTAGAAATTGCTGTTTAAGCTTAAAAAAGAGTAGTTACAAATGCATAAAATATTTTCTCCCGTGACCTGTAAGCTTACACTGAGGGTTATTTAAAAAAAAAGTCTATTCCAAGATCCAAATATCTAAGTGATCTTTCTGGGCAAGAAACACTGTTTCACTTCATCCAACTTCATCGGCCAGGTGTGGCCCCTCCTGCCCTCAGCCAGGCCCACTGTTCTCCTGGGAGAGCTGCTGAGAATCAACAGTGCTGCTACGGAGGCCTGCTACTCCTCCTTAAATATGCAAAGCTCCAGTAGACCGTGCTGTACTTTCCGGAAAAAAACTTGTAATACATGTAATAAGACTATTTTGTGACTGTCAGATAAAGTGTATGGCAAATACACCTGCTTTTCCTATAGTCTGGCATCACAAGAGAGGAAGTGTTAGGTGTAAATATGTGGAAATAAGGTCTAAACTCTGAGAGATCTGTGCTCAGGAGATGGGATTCAAGCTGTGATTTTCTGGATTGGAAAATATTACTTCTTTCCGCTTTAGAACGCTTTGGACTTGTATCTCTCAGGGTTTTCTTTCTCTTAATGTATTCTTGGCACAAAAGCAGCCCCGGAGCAGTAGACATAAGAGCAGAGTCAGAGTGAAGATTTGATTCTTGGAAAGAACAGCTTTTATAAGCATGTGCTATTCCTCTATTTGGCATTCTATTTGCACCACAGAATAAGGACGGGGTGATTTTGTTTTTGGAGTTCCAAGGCACCTGCATCCCAGGAGCTCTGCCAATATGCTTTGTGACGTTTTGAAAAATTCTTAGTGTTATTTTTTTTTTCTATAAATAGGGAGAAATTATCATTCCTGAATTTAGGTCGTGTCAACATGTCAGAGAAGCATGGAAAGTTCAGCTCTGGCTCACAGCAGAATTACCAAGTTGGTGAAGTGTGTCTTTTGAAATGTAACCTTCTCCATGTAGGCTTTCAGAACTGACCTTTGGTGCTGGGCTGAGGGAAGTTCATTGTCCTTGGCCACTCATTCCTCATTTCTCGCTTCCTCTTAGCTAGACCCTGGAATCTTCAATTTAAAAAAAAAAATCCTCTAAAAAGATTAGAGTAAGCTTGGGGGTACTATTAAGAAATAGATGTGAATAAGGTGATGGATGCTCTCTCATACACATGGGGAGACTGAAACTCCCTCCTGCGAACTGTTGTTCTTGGTGTTGCTGACCCCATCATGAGGGAGGGATTTGGGGCATCATGAGGTGTGGGCGGAGTGGAGGGCTGAGGAGCTAAATGCTCGGAACATGCCATTGTGCTTCTAGTTTAAAGAATATGTAAAGCTCAACCCAGGCCTCTTACATAGTAAAATCTCAGTGCTTATCAACTGCGATACTTTTATAATTATCATCTTTCTGAAGGGAGTGGAAGATGTAAAAGAAGGACTTGGGGTTCAAACTGGAGCTTTAAGAGATGAGAAAGGGAAGAGGAATCCTCTTTCCCTGAGCCTCCTCCTTAGGTCAGAGAATTCTGTTCTACAGGATTCACATGCATGGTCAAATCAGTCCTCCACGGTCCTGTGAGAGATGCAAAATTTCATATAAGCAACACCAGTGCACAAATATGGGAACTGATAGAGGTTAATGTAGAGCCATGTCCTCATGTTCCAACAGAGGAAGAGTCCAGATTATAACCCTGTTCTTTTTTATTCCAGATTTCATTGTCCCACTCCCTGTGCTGTCCTGATACGCTTTATTTTTTTTTTTTAATTTTTTTTTAACGTTTTATTTATTTTTGAGACAGAGAGAGACAGAGCATGAACAGGGGAGGGGCAGAGAGAGAGGGAGACACAGAATCGGAAGCAGGCTCCAGGCTCTGAGCCATCAGCCCAGAGCCCGACGCGGGGCTCGAGCTCATGGACCGCGAGATCGTGACCTGAGCTGAAGTCGGACGCCCAACCGACTGAGCCACCCAGGCGCCCCTGTCCTGATACGCTTTAAATCGCACCCAAAATCAATAGAATGCACCGCTGTCTACCAGCGAGTGATTAGTCTTAGAGTCACCTTCCAGTGTGTTTTAGAACATGGCAATCAAACGTATATCTGAGGGATGATTTTGAGCCAACAGGTACTATTGCTACCTGCTGGCTGAATGGCAAGCTCATCAGCTTTTATAATGTCTGGATCAGAACAAACCTGTTTTTATCCACTGAGATGTGCTGATAACTCCCCATCCTCGGCTTCCAATTTAAGACCTTGATTACAAGAACACAACATGAAGTCCTACTTCAAAGGCTTGCTTTATAGACCAGAGGCCCCACTTGCTCTTCAGTGTAAAAATTTTTAAGGCCTTTGTCCTTATTAGACTTCTATCCTCTGGAATAGGTTTTCCAAATTTGTGTGTCATGTACTTATTTAAAAATTTACTGTGTGTGCTCTCAGTAAGTGCTGGCCCTTACTAATCTTTTGTGCAAATTAGAAAGAGATGCCTTTTCTTGACTTTACTTCTGTGTCAGAAATTTGTCACAGTTTGATGGTCTTGATAGGACAATCCACTTTTCTGTTATCTGCTTACTGAAGCAAAGATACTAATCTCCCTTGTCGGTAATATAAATGCATTGTTTTTGTGCAGTGACCAACCTAAACTATCGGAAGGGCTGGTTCCCAATAGTCAGCAATAATTTAATGAGTGTCTTTGTGCTGTGATAATTTTAGTAAATAAAAGGAGACCAAATTTCCATCCTTCACGGAGCTTAGATTTTGTGGAAATTGTAAATAATAATACAAAATATAAATGAGGAAAATACATATTAAATTATGATAAATGCTAAGAAGGAAAAGTAAAGCAATAAAGTCAAATGTAAGACATGAGTTTTTAGAATTTACATGTATTGTGTATGAATATATCATGCTCATCATGAATGGGACACAAAAATCAAAGTAAAAAGATTAGGTGAAAATAAACACCAATGGCAGTTCCAATATAATTCCCAGTGGATGAGTTCACATCTCTATTTGTGAACCATAGTTGAATAGCAGCACCACCCCATAGAACTTTCTGTGATGTTGGAAATTTCATTCTGGGCTGTCCACAGATTGAGTCTTTAATATGTGTCTAGTGAGAGTGAGGAACTAAATTTTCGATTTTCTTTAAAATGCAAATAGCCGTAATGGCTGATGCCTGTTAGTGTCGCTCCAGAGAAAGCAAAGTTTTGCTAAGGATAGAGAATCTGAGGCAACTTTGCCCTTGCCCTATAATATATATTTTACTTCCAGACCCTAAACTTTAGCCCAGTTTGATCTGAAATAATGACATGCTTTCTTCATTCAGTCTCTAACTTGCTTCTTCCTGAATTCCAGGATGCTTAATGAACTCTGCCTCCCCCTGCTCAGTACACCCCGCCCCTGCTGGGATGTGATCTTGTCCCTGGCTCCAACCATGTGACCTGATATAGTCACTGGCTTTAGATACTGCCACCCTCGCTACCTCTCTGTCAACTCCCCGAGGTTGTCTTCAGCCCTCTTTGTTAGGACAATGCTGTCCCCACGATCCAAATCTTCAGAAATCAAGTCTGTGATATTTAGGGTATTAGTCCTGGGATGTTGGCTGTGTTGTGAACTTGTGCTTCTCCAAACACTCCCTGGATCTTAACTAAAGAAGCAGTCTTATCTTCTGGCCTCATCTTAAACTATCGTTTGAGGCCAATGTGTTCTATTAAACGGCTGCATGAACCCCTCCTAAGAGAGTGCTTCTGTGTTTAATATTAGATTAAGTAAAGTATCTGGATCTCTGCTAGCATCTCCAGAAAAGAGGGGCATTAAATACATAAAAAATGCTTAAGAGTTTCTTGAAGAAAAGGTGGTGTGGAAACAGTAGGTGGTCTGGAAACAGTTGTACCAAGTTTTACCAGTCTTCTGCCCCTCCAAGGGAAGCCTCACCAGATGGACATCTAGATTGGAGGCGGTCATCAAAAGCATCTCAATAAGAGGTGAATGGTAAATAGCTCCAAGTAAGCAGCATTGTTCTCCAAAGTTCTGTCACACTTGGACAAAGAGCTCTATATCAGGAGGTGTTTCATTCATAGTACGTGGCCACACACACACATTTCCATCCAGTCATCCAGGAACCCCACACACAGCACGCAAGACCCAAAGTCCTGAATCCAGCTGGGACTTGCCCACCTAAAGAGCGGGTGTGGCACCAAAGCTAAAGCTCAGGAATTTCTTTCCCAGCCATTTATACAAACCTAGCAAGACTGATGGGAAACAAAAATGAAGTCTCAGCAGAAACATTAAAAATTAATCTTGAACAAAAAAGAGTTACAGTGGGAAGAGTCATGTACAAAACAAGGGTTAAAAAAAGGAAATTTGTAAACAAATGAAAAAAAAACCATGGTATTATAAAGCAGAGTAAAATAATACTGAGGAAACGAAAGGTGTGAATTACATAAGAAGAGAAACAAACTAATTAAAAAACAACACAGAGAATAGAATTGATGAATACATAAAAGAATTAGTTCTTTAAATAAATCAATACAATAGAGAAACATTTAATTAAAAAATATTGAGAATGAGGAAGTTATTGTAATTCACAAGAGGATATTATATAAACTTCTATGATAATTATGTTTTAATTTCTTGGTAAAATGAACAGCCTTGAAAGGACATAAAAATAGCTATCACTGACTAAAAAAAGAATGGAAGCTAATAGATACCAAACTATCAAATAAATTGAAAAAAAAAAGGATTAGAAATATTCATAAAAGTTTGGCCCAAGGTAGTTTTTTTTTTTTTTTAATATATGAAATTTATTGTCAAATTGGTTTCCATACAACACCCAGTGCTCATCCCAAAAGGTGCCCTCCTCAATACCCATCACCCACCCTCCCCTTCCTCCCACCCCCCATCAACCCTCAGTTTGTTCTCAGTTTTTAAGAGTCTCTTATTCTTTGGCTCTCTCCCACTCTAACCTCTTTTTTTTTTTTTTTTTCCTTCCCCTCCCCCATGGGTTTCTGTTAAGTTTCTCAGGATCCACATAAGAGTGAAACCATATGGTATCTGTCTTTCTCTGTATGGCTTATTTCACTTAGCATCACACTCTCCAGTTCCATCCACGTTGCTACAAAGGGCCATATTTCATTCTTTCTCATTGCCACGTAGTACTCCATTGTGTATATAAACCACAATTTCTTTATCCATTCATCAGTTGATGGACATTTAGGCTCTTTCCATAATTTGGCTATTGTGGAGAGTGCTGCTATAAACATTGGGGTACAAGTGCCCCTATGCATCAGTACTCCTGTATCCCTTGGATAAATTCCTAGCAGTGCTATTGCTGGGTCATAGGGTAGGTCTATTTTTAATTTTCTGAGGAACCTCCACACTGCTTTCCAGAGCGGCTGCACCAATTTGCATTCCCACCAACAGTGCAAGAGGGTTCCCGTTTCTCCACATCCTCTCCAGCGTCTATAGTCTCCTGATTTGTTCATTTTGGCCACTCTGACTGGCGTGAGGTGATATCTGAGTGTGGTTTTGATTTGTATTTCCCTGATAAGGAGCGACGTTGAACATCTTTTCATGTGCCTGTTTGGCCCAAGGTAGTTTTAAACATAGTTTTTGTAACCTTCAGGTAGCAAATAATTCCCATGACGTTTCACAATTCCTGCATTTAAAAGTATTTTCATCTCCTGAAACCAATACTACACTATATGTTAACTGACTTGAATTTAAATAAAAATTTTAAGAAAGTATTTTCAGTCCCACCAGTTGTAGCTTTTCTGGGACTAGAAAGTGGCAGAAAGTCATGACTGGCTGCTCTGGCAAGGCCACCTGGGCCTTTGGGACCACCTAGATCACCATGTCAAAATAAAGACATAGGAGCCACTGTCAGGGTCTGGGAAACACAGATCATAGTTGAGGACCAACTGAATATGAAGTGGACACATATTGTCTTGTTACTAGTACCAAAATTCTGAATAAAACAAAGGTGAACAGGACATATTTCAAAGAGTTTTGGACAGAAGCAAAATTAAATAGACATGAGAAACAGCATGACCCCCAAAATTATGTACGCCGGTTAAAAATGATGTAGCTGCTTTGAAATACATTGTCAAATACAAAATCCGACCTATTGAACCTAAAACAGAGAATCGATAACAATTTTAAGAAGGCAAGCAGCTGTAAGAAATTCTCTAAAGATATGCCTAAAATGATAAAACATGAGTTGTAATTGGGGAAATACAGTTTAAAAGTACATGTGAGCAATAATAAAGTAAGGTTTCCAAGATTAGTGTCTATGCCTTTACTATCGAACTCAGTGGCATAAAAGCAAGAACTGTTTTTGGATACTTCTGCAGATTCTGGGATGAGGAATCCCAACAAACAGCAAAGATGGATGGCCTGTCTACACTCCATGATGTCTGGGACTTCCACTGGGAAGACCTGAATGGCTCAAGGTCATTCACATGCCTAGGGCAGGCATCACCTGGAAGCTCCTTCACTTAACCTGCAGAGCAGAGGCTGGGCTAACTGAAGGACTAGACTCAGCTGGGACTGTCACTGATAACCAATGTGTGGTCTCTCCATGTGGTTCAGGCTTCTCCCAATACGATGGTTGGGTTATGAGAGGGAGAGTACCAAAAGGAAACATTTTGAGAACCTTACAGAAACTACATGGCTTTTTAGGATGTAGCTCAGAAGTCACTTAGTATCTCATTTCTTTCAGACTCTGTTGATTGAAGCAGTGGTAAGTCCATCAAGATGCAAAGGGAGTGATGTATACTCCATTTCCCATTGAGACCTTTTCTAAACCTCCATAAAAACAGACCATATGGAATCCAGAGCTAGAAGCATTAAACAGGATAAAGTCGATTATTTTATTTACTAAGGAGTACCATTGACAATAAAGCTATAACTATCGAGAATCTCTACTTGCTAAAGAATTATATCAAAATACATCATGCAGAACACTTTCCCTCTCTAAGTTTACAAATTAAGTTTCAAAAATATAAAAGATTTAAATTCCATACAAATGAAGTTTAACTTGATATATTTAATTAAACATTTACACACTAGGAAAAATGCACATTTTTCCCTGTGTCAATTGATAATTTCAAGATTAACATATGTTAGGCCACAAAGGAAATGTCAATAAAATCTTCAAAGCATAAATTGTCTGGGCCATTTTCTCTGCCTCTAAACTTCTGGTAATAAAACTAAAAATAAATAGAAAAAAATAAATGTTTCGCTAACACTGAAAAGCAATAACACAGCAATTAAAAAATCTTCTAAATATCATGTGTCAAAGAGGAAATCAAAACTGCAATTATAGGCTCTTTACTAATTAGAGAAAATGATAACAACACATAGCAAAATGTACGGGATACAGCTAGCCCTGAACTCAGAGGGAAAATAAGAATATGCTTATTTTATACACTTAATTCTTGTCCACTGCTGTTCTGGAAGGAAAGTTCCAATATTACTCTAATTCTGTCTTTCTATCTATCTAATCTGTCATCTATCTATCATCTATCTATTCAGAGCCATTCTTTACTTCTTTTGTCTATGGGTTTTACAGCTGTCATGATAGGAAGTCATCTCAAATACTCATCAATAGAACATCAACTCAAATAAGACATCGCTTCAATAAACGTTGCAACTTCCATATAATATAATTGTATGCAGCCATTATAGAAACATGGAAGATATGCTTTTGCTATAGTGAAGCAAAAACGAAGACTTCAAAGGACAGGGAACAAAATTTTGCTTGAATGTAGGACACCTAGAAGAATACAGCAGATGGAATCCCAATATCTATTCCATCCTTCCTTCCTTCTTTTGCCAGAGCCCTTCTTTTTTCCCCAGGAAATTCATCCACCACATAGCCATGTGCTTCACTAACTTAAGCACTGCAATCACACTCACCTTTCTAGTGATTTCTTCAGGGGTTGATATGTGACATAATTCTGACAAATGAGGTGAAAGAACCTGGGCTGGAGGGTTTTGGAAAATGTTTTCTTATTGTTAAAAGAACGAAAGAGTCCCTTCTTTTCAATTCAGTGCTTTTGCATTTGCATGTTGTATTAGAAATTGTTCTAGCTACCTTGCAACTCTGAGGAGAGCTGAGCCAACATGTTGAAGATTGCCAGTAGAAGAGAAAAAGTACTCACTTGGAATCAGTGAATAAATCAGCTTGGGAAGTGCTGTCTTCTCCTGGAACTTAATTACATAGGATATTAATTAACTCTTCCTTCCGTTTCAGCCATTTGTGTTACTATAGCCCCTTGCTTGCAGCTGAAGTCATCTTGTAGGATACGGAAGATACACCTCAAAAATGTTTCTGGGACATGATTGCGTGCATTTTTTGTTTTTCTTTTTTTTCCACGATTGTTTTTTTTTTTTTGTTTTGTTTTGTTTTTTTTTTTTTGGTATAATGTTTACATTATGGGGCTTGTTGATGTTTTTGTTTGATAGGGATTTTTCTGTTTTTCCCAAGACTTCTGCAGCTCTTCAAGTCTTGGATCTATTTCTCAATCCAATTGTTAGAAGAACAACAAAAGAACTGCTCTATGAGGTCAAATGCAGATAAGCTTGACTTCAAGTGCTACGTACCGTGGCATAATTATATTTTATTTCACAATACATCTTGAGTGATCTTATCCTCAGAATTGTGGAGGATATAACACAGGAAGGGAAAAGAGATTTCTAACTACATGTCTCACGAAGGAAAGAAAGAGCTGAAGTTTGCCAAATGTCAGCAACAAAATAAAAAGACAGAAAAAAAAGATGTAGATGTTTAAATGGAGGAAGCCCAAATAGCGAGATTGTAACCGAATTCTCAGACATATTTCTCCAGCTCTTTCTAAAGATGTAGGAGACAAAAATTAAAAGTGTTTATCCCTTATTCAAAGCAAGTAGTTATATAATATAATATTAAGGGGCATTAAGAAGAATTAAGGGGAAGTGACATAAATATCAACCAGTAATCTAAAATGTTAGATTACGTGACTAATTAACACAAACATTGAAATATTTTTGAGGCTTTGAAGGAGCAAATCAAAACATATTATACCTGCATAAAATATTATATCAGCATCAGTGTTATGAAAAGGAAAGCATAGTAAGTCTAGAATTAAAAATAAACAAAACAAAAAATCAAATAAAGTAAAGAAAATACCTTGGGTCAGTTCTAAGCTCCTTCATTAAGTACCTAGGAGATCTTTGGGATACTAATCAGATGTTTGTAAGAGCTTTTTGTTCTATTTGACTCAAACTTTCTATGTCTTACTCCCTGGTTTGTGAAGTTGTTTTCATAAGAAGCAGAGGGGTTTTCTGTGGGCCACATAAACAAAAAACCCAAACTGTGGGTTAGCCTGTAGAGGAAAGATCTGTGTTTAGGGTATCAGGACTCAGGGATTCTGTGGCCAGGATCCCAACCAGAAACACCCAAATCAGGTGGGAATACCCAAGATCTGGAAACAAGGAGGGCAGGTATCTGATCTGAAAAGGCAGGGATCCAGAGCTTAGGAACTCAGGGAACATCAGAAGCAGACAGAGCAGGAATTTTTGGATCAGCAAAAGGACAAGTCATTGAAACTTGAGGGTCTAACGTGTTTCTGGGCTTGAAGGGCTGCTGGAAGAGGTCACCAAAGGGCGTGACCACTGGTCGACCCAGGTACTTGGTGGCTCTCCACTGCCTCCTCGCCCTTGGAATGTGGGTTCTGCTTGCCTTTCCTGGTTCCAGAAGCTGCTCCAAGGATACAGAGATGGAGATGTGGCATTGAGGCTATCTGGACCAGGTACATGACTGAACCCAGTTAAGGCCTGTATTTAAATTTCTAAGTTTCTGAGTCAGGAAATCTACTCATCTTGCAACAGCCCACGCCAAGCTTCCTTGTATATAAATTCCTGTGCTTATTAAACCTGCCAGATTGGAGTAACCCACCTCTTTTGTCCCTCCCTGCCCTCTGCTCAGGTTATACCTGGGAAGTTCTCTAGAAGGGTTGTGAACTAACAGAGCTCCCCCACCCCCAGTGGTAGTCATTAGTGAGACCACTGTTTTGGGCTCTCTGTGGCTTAGGGCAAGGAAAATACCTTTCTAGTTCTGAGTCATGATTTGTGTGGAAATGTTAGCGTGTCAATTCTCTGCAGGTGCATTTATATGCTCAAGAGTTTTCTTTTACTCTATCATGACCAGTGATATTCCAAAAAGAAACTAGTTTATCACTCTGAGTCCCTCAGTGAGGATAAAGCAGAGTAGATGTCCCAGAAAACCTACTTACAGTATGAGGGAGAAGTAAACATTTTTATCAAACCACTGAGAATTTGGCGTTGTCACTGTAGCATAATCTATTTTATGATTCAGCTAGATCAACCGTACACCCCTGTATACTGTTAGAAACAGAGGCAGATCCACTGTAGAGGATAAATTCTCCGCGGAGAGTCCCAGTTAGCCAATAGGACTGCATCAGTTAGCCAATAGGACGGCATGATTGCATGGAGAACACCAAACGCATGAGAAGGCAAACAGAAACAAGAGTAGCAGAGTGAAATCACCAAAGACTGTAGATATTGGAGTCTCCACAGCTAAAATATGAAACATCTGGGTATGGACAACTTAAGGGAATAAATAAAATTACAAAAAGAAAAAAGTCATCAGAAAAATAGATTTTAGCAAACAAAATGGAAGGTCCAAATGTGAACAGTATAATTAGTTTAAAAAAAAAAATGTCCTGACTCAAGAGATGAGTTAAACAGTTATTTATATATATGTACAATATATAATATATATTATATATTATATATAATTAGAAGTATAATATAATATATATTATATATTATATATAATTAGAAGTATAATATAATATATATGTATAATATACAATATAATATATATTCAGTATATATTATACATATAATATATATTCTTATATATGTTTATTATATATAATATATAAAACTAATTTATATTATTTTATATACAATAGATTATATTACTACACCACGCAGCATAGTTCCATCATAGGAGAGAAGATAACTCTTACTAGAGGAAGGTAGAGGAGTGTTTGCCTGGAAAGAAACAAATATCAACAGCAGAAGGTAAAAGGTACAGCAGAAGGTAAAATATTACTATTTTAATAGTAAAATTAGTTCTCATGACTCCATGTTATTTGGTCTTGGTAGAATCAACATTATGGCCAAGGGAAGTTCTCATAGTGAAAATTAGTGTGATTTTCTTTTCATCTAATTTCATTAAAAATCACCAATTAGCCTCATAAGGAAGATGATGGGGCATGAGGAGAAGTTGATTTTTCTTCTGTGTGGGGTCCCATACATTCTCTTAAGGCACCAGCTCCCCCAAAGAAAAGGAGAATACAAGAGAGGCATCCATAGATGCCAAGATCCAAAGAAAGCCCTCCAAAGAAAGTATTCCACAGGGCACTGGGAGAAATTAACTTATCATTTTCCCGCATTAATAAATCAACTCTTTCTTATGTAATCGTCTAGCTATTTTTCTTCGGCCATTATCTAAGCCGTTACTATTTCTGAGCAGTCCAGAGAGGGAGTTTCATTGAATTTACCATAGAGATGAATGTGACACTGCTAGTTGTATAGAAATATCATATCATATAGAGAAAATCTGACTTTTGATGTTATTTTACCAACATAACAGTCATTTATAGATAACAAAGAGTCATTAAAGAGAAAAAAATATCTTTATTTATGTTAAGATCTCTGTAGCATACTGTGTGGGATTAAATAGTATTGGAAATAAAAAAGAAAATTAACGCATGGATTTCAATTTCTGCTCTGCCTCATTTCATAGCCTATTTGAGCTTTTAAAAACTTGTTGAGGCTGCATCATTTGTAATTGGTGTGGAATAAAGCAATGTCAAAAAGAAGGTAAAATGCATTTTTTAAGAGGCTGGTGCTGGCAATGTCAAAAGGCATAATTTTTAAAGCTTTAGAGTAAATTGTTCAGGTTTTAGGTATAATTGGATTAGATTACAGTTGAATTCAGAGCTAATCATTTTTTTTAGAAAAGGAGAATATTATAGAATAATGAAATAAATCTACCCAGTGCCTTTTCTTAAAGAATGTTAAATGCATTCATCGTTGTTTCATTGTTGTAGAAATTTTACTTTAAAAATTTACATTTATTGAAAGGTAGATTTCTGGGCCCATGCGTTATTTCCCTGCTTCCCAATTTCCTGTTGGAAAATTACACAACAAAGGTAAAGTAGACAAAATCTGTATCAAGACCCGAAATCAGGAAAGAGTCCTGTCAACAAAATCATGAGAGCAGTTTTGCTACTTGGAACAACAGACCGTCCCCTGCCTAAGAATGAACTACAACAACCAATATGGAAAAGAAAACACTTTCCATAGGGGAAATCTCCACCATATGGCTGTCTTCACCAGGGTTCCTATCTCATTTTTGACAGAACTAAAAACCACATCACACACTTCCAACTGTCTCTGCTCTTAAAATTAGAGAAAATATTCTTGTTTTCCCTTTGTCCCCAAATCCAAGTTTTAGGCAGCCATTTAATTTAACAAAGAACCTCTCTCAAATCTGGGCCGGCACATACACAGACTACCTTTAAAGGTGCAAACAAAATGTATACAATCCATCAAAAGGTTTAGTGATTCAACGATGAGACATCTTGTAGGTAAATTAGCAAGCTTCCTCTCACCACCAAAGTAAACTTGCTGTATGTTGCAGTAAACAAATAAATAATAATGAAATATTTACCCTCTGGTAATTTTAGCTAGAAATACTTGTAAATATTTTAAACTGTGAAGGGCAAAAGTCTTGGAAGTTAAATGGAAAACCACTGAAAAGCAGTGTAGAGTTTTTTTCAGTCTCCCAACGCTGAGAAAACAAAAGTCAGAGTTCCAGATGTATAAGAAAGTGGGATTGTAATAAATTTCACAGATGCTCAACTGGGATCCCTGTAAGTCTTTACCTTGAAAGTAAGGGCAAAACACCTATGCATAGAAACTCAAAAAGTCTGCAGTTAAGTTACATAAGGAGCCTTTGATAAATCAGAGTAGACGGTCCACCAGCTTCCCAATTCTGAGAACGCTAACACTGGAATTTAGAATTTAGGAGGAAGAGAGGCCATAGCAAATTCCACAGAATTGGCAATCTTGAAAGTCCTTCTCACAGGAGTAAATAGAGCTTCATAAAAACCTGTGATCCAGCAGTTTCTCTCAGTTCCTGATTTGATTAAGATTATTCTCCTGCTTTGACCTACCAGAAGAGTGGACTTCCCTAAATCCTTATACCTTTTTACACAAACTATCTCATTAAGGAAAAAACTAAGAGGCATGTTTAAAAAAAAAAAGACTTAAAGAAAAAACAGAAAACAGACACATAGATCCACAGATTATTTATTACAATTATTAGAGTTATCAATATGAATGTGAAAATACTGTTCTTAATATGTACAAGAAAATATTGACAATATTCACAATTTCACCAAATAGTTGAAGTCTATGTATTAAAAAAAAAACCCTGGAAAGCATAGATTTGATTTATGTAATAATAGAAATTAAAAGTATAATGCATGAGGTTGTCCGTATGATAAAGACAGCATGAGGAGTTTAGCATATTTCCCTCCACAGAGAACAAGTCAAAAGGAAACAAAATTATTAAAAGCAATCTTTCCAAGAAACATCCAAAGGTAGGCACAACTTGAAAAAAAAAAAAAAAAAAGAGTTTACTCATGGAAAACTGCTAGAGCATTGGATAAGAGCAGTGTTGATAACATTCTTTCCCGAGGACATTTTTGGAAGTGAGAGAACCATAGAAAGGCTAAGTTGACCCTCTACACATCCCTCACTGACTACTAACTGTATTAGGGAGCCCAGGTAAAATTGAAAGCCTAGGGGCACTTTAATTTTGCTACACTTTTTAGTGTGTTCCTTAACCTACCCAAGATCAGAGGACAAAGAATGTGGTCTTATAGACTTCAGGTGTATGAGAATAATCTCTGCAAATCATTGACTGACTGATACAACATACAGGTTTAGGGGAAACCCCCTAGACAGCCAGGCCTAAGTATATATAATCTCAAACAAAATAAAACAAAAAACATCTATGTTGAGGTAGCGTCAGCTCCGCATCACAGGGGAGAGAAATTTCAAAGTTTGAGTCTATGCAAATTAATTGCCTACTAAAACAATAATAACAAAAAACAAGCCTCATAAGAACAGAACAGAGCGTAGCATCATTAAAATACATTATTTAAAATGCACAGTTTTGAATCACAAATTATTAGACATGTGGAAACCAGAAAGAAAATAAAAACCGTTATCCAAGGTTTATATATCCTGTACAACTTTGCTTCAAAAATGAAGGCAAATTTAAGACAAAATTAGATAAACAAATATTATGAAAATTCATTGGAGGTGGACCTGGATTATAAGAAAATGTTAAAAAAAAAAGTCCATCAGGCTGAAAAGAAATTATGCAAGATGATAATGAAAATCTACAAAATGAATAATAGACATCATAAATGGCAAACACTTGGGTAAATATATATAAAGTTATATGTATGTACTACATGAACTAAAGTTATACATCATACACTTTTTTCCTTTTTTTAAAAATAACTGTTATAAATAAATTTGTAAAGCAAATTTAATGCACCATCTTGTCAGGTTTGCAGTATGTATAGATGCACGATATATGGCAATTATATTAAAAGGAGACATGACACTATTCTTATACAAAGTTTCTACGATTTATCGGAGAGAAGTATTAACTTGAAATAGATTGTGATGAGTTAAAGATGATTATGGTCATTCCTAGACAACCACTAAAAAGTAATGCAAAGAAATTAGCTAAGAAGTCAATAAAGAAATAGACTGAGAAGTCAACAAAGAAAATAAAATGTTATACAAAAAATACTTTTTTAACACAAAAGACCACAATAAAGGAGGAACTGAGAACAAACAAAAAAGGGAGACATGTAAAAGCAAATAGCAAAATGATAGATTTAAGTCGAATCATATGGATAGCTACATTAAGTGTGAATAAGTAAGCAATCTATCAAAAGGCAGAGACTGTTAACTGTATAAAAAAGAAGATTCGTAACTTCCTATTGAAGAAAGATGCATTTTGAGCTCAAAAAGCCAAAAAGTTTGAAGGTAGGTGATAAAAAATATATGATACAAGAAATTAACATAAGACAGGTTAAAGTTGTTGTATTAAAATCAGTCCTAAATCATCTAAGATGAGAACTATCAGAAACAAATAGGGAGGGGCGCCTGGGTGGCTCAGTCGGTTAAGCGTCCGACTTCGGCTCAGGTCACGATCTCGCGGTATGTGAGTTCGAGCCCCGCGTCAGGCTCTGTGCTGACTGCTCAGAGCTTGGAGCTTGTTTCAGATTCTGTGTCTCCCTCTCTCTCTGACCCTCCCCCGTTCATGCTCTGTCTTTCTGTCTCAAAAATAAATAAACGTTAAAAAAAAAAAAGAAACAAATAGGGATATTTCAAAATTATAAAACAAGTAGTATAATAGGAAGATATATAACAATTATGAATGCATATACACTAAATAGAACTATAAAATACTTAAATCCAAAATTGAAAGGAGAAATACCCAGATCAGAACTAGACCCAGATCAGAACTAGTTGGAGTTTTCACTGTTTCTCTCTACATTATTGATAGAACAAGTAGACAAAACAGATAAGCTACAGAAGACCTGAACAGTACCAACAACCCACATGACCTAATTTACATATGGAGAACATGCCAATCAACAACAGCAGAACACATATTTTTTCGAAGTGCACCGGAAACATTCACCAGGATAAATAATATGCTTCCAATAAAGAAGTCTTAATCAATTTAAAAGAAGTGAAATAATATGGAGTGTATTCTCTAACCCCAACAGGATTAGGTTTGAAATCAATAACAGAAAAAAAAACAACCACCCTGGAAAATCCTTAAATGTATAAAACTTGACACTGCACTGCTAAATAGCATGTGTTTCACATTTGAAATCACAAAAAGATGAGGAAACATATTGAATTGCATAGAAATGAAAACACAAAATGTATGAGTTGCAACTAAAACAATGCTTAGAAGGAAATTTGTAGCATTTCAAGTAATTTTATTAGGAAAAAGGAAACTCTAAAATCAAAGCTCTATGTTTCCACTTTAATGACCTGGAAAAATAAAAGCAAATTAAACCCAAAGCATCTAGAAGATAGGAAATAGTGAACATGAGAGCAGGTATCAATGCTGTAGAACAAAGGTCAGATCACTTTTTCTATGAAGATCCACGTGATAAATATGGTTTCTGTCATAGCTACTCAATTCTGCTGTTGTAAGACAAAAGTAGCCATAGATGGTATATAAACAAATGGGCATGGTTTTGTTCCCATATAACTTTATTTACAAAATGGGCACCAGGATGAATTTGTCCTGTTACTTGAAGTTTGTTGGCCCCTGATTAAAAAGTGTAGAAAAATAATAGGGAACATCAATAGTCCAGAAGTGGCTCTTTCCAAAGAACAAATATATTGATAACCTTTAGCTAGGTTGATTAAAAAAGAGAGAGAGAGAGAAAAAATACAGTACCAGGATTGAAAGAGGGGTCATCTCTACAGATTTTGAGGGATTAAGAGGATAACAAGAGGGAATCTATGAATATGTCAATAAATTTGACAATGAGTGAAATGGACCAATTGCCTGAAAAATACAAATTACCAAAAGTAACTCAAAAGTAACACGATATCTCAACAAATCTAAACAAAGTAAAGAAGTTGAATTAGTAATTTAAATTAGCCCACATGAAAACTTCAGGTCCAAGTGGATTCAGTAATAAATACTATCAAACAGTGTAAGAAGAAATAATACTGATTTTAAAAAAAGAATTTTGAGAAAATAAAGGAGGAAGGAACATTCACCAACTCATTTTATGAGACCAGTATTATGCTGATACTAAAGCGAATGTCATCACCAGAAACAAAATAAAATAACAACAAAAGCCTTTTAACCAATATTCCTTATAAATGTAGATCTAGTTTCTTAAAGCAATCATTAACAATTTATTTCAGCAAAAATAATGCACACAACTAAGAGGTGTTTACCATTGAAATGCAAGATTATTTTAACATCTAAAAATCAGTTAATATCATATATGATGTTAGAATAAATAAATCATATGATCATCCCAACTATGTGGAAAAAACATTGACAAAACTCAAATTCAAGATAAAATCTTTCAATGAACCAGCAACAGAAAAGACAGTCCTCAATCTGATATGGGCATCAAATCCCTTAGCTCCCTGGGTGCCTGGGTGGTTCAGTTGGTTGAGCGTCTGACTTCAGCTCAGGTCACAATCTAACGGGGTCCGTGAGTTTGAGCCCTACATCTGGCTCAGTGCTGACAGCTCAGAACCTGGAACCTGCTTTGGATTCTGTGTCTCCCTCTCTCTCTGCTCCTCCCCTGCTCATGCTCTGTCTCTCTTTCTCTCTCTGTCAAAAATAAATAAACATTTAAAAAAATAAAATCAAATCCCTTAGCTCTTATGATATTTAATGGTGAAAGACTGATGTTCCAACCTGGTTTTCTAAAAAGGCAAAAATGCCAGTTCTCAATATTTCTTTCCAGAAATCTTCACCTTGTCCATTTGGTGGCTCTGCTCCTCAGACCTGGAAGTGTAACTAGGCTCTGGTAATCAATATTGTGCATAGCCAAAGTGAAAATAACAAACTTTATAGAGCACCTTTCTATGAATAAAATTTTACTTGTATCAGCCACTATGCTAGTTATATAATTACATACACTGTTTAGTTTTTACAAAAAAAAAAAAAAAAAAAAAATATATATATATATATATATGTATACTTATTTTTGGAGGCATTTGATGGATCCTTATTTAATTCCAAAACATTTTAGTTGTTTTTATTTTACAAATGTTCTTTGTTAATTAGGATATATTAAAACTTTTTTCCATATCATAGCAAATAACTCCCCAACTTAAAAAATCTTACTTAATCAATGACCAAAGGTTCTTTGAAACAATTCTTATAGGCTCATAGTAAACACTGTTAATGGATACGATGAATATATTATCTCGTTCCTCAAATGAGGAGCATATATATTATAGCACTGCAGTATAAATTTGAAAGAGTAGCTCTTTAGTGGTCACAGCTGCTAAATTTATCTTATATATTTCCACATTCTGTATTTCTAGGTATTACTTACTCATGGATCCTTTGTTTTGTTTCTGCATGAGATTTATTATTCTCTAGGGAGTATCCTACAGCTCTGATGCAGTTAACATGCTTCTCAGTGGACATACACTTACTACTGCTTCTATATCCCTATGGGTACAAATAAAAATAGCCAGGTTTATTGCTTTTCAGGTTATAGAGAGCTTTAACATTTTATGCATTGAACTTTATGATTCCATCCCATAAATACCACAGGAACTGTTTGGCCTATATCGCAGAAAAAAAGTACATTTTGTTATTCCTTTTCCATATGCTTAATTACTGATTTCTATTAATGAAGGAGTGCTTCCAGAATAATATTTTTTAAAAGAATAAGAATGATACTTAACCTACAGCCTTATTTTGTAGAGAAGCAACTGTGATCAAGGACTTAAGGTGGCTCATTCTCAGAGCTAATATGACCTATGCACTTCTATATATTTAACTAAATGCTGTATTAGATTCTTTTTCAGGCTGCCTGGGTGGCTCCATCACTTGAGCATCCCCTGCAGCTCAGGTCATGATCTCACGGTCTGTGGGTTCGAGCCCTGCGTCAGGCTCAGTGCTGACGGCTCAGAGCCCAGAGCCTGCTTCGGATTCTGTGTCACCCTCTCTTTCTGACCCTCCCCTACTCATGCTCTGTCTCTCTCTCACTGTCTCAAAAATAAATAAATGTTAAAAAAATTTTTTTAAAAAGATTCCTTTTCACAATAATTTTTTGATATACATGGAAATTTAGTGGGTCATATGTGTTTTAAGAAGAGACACAATTTCTTTCAGTTTTTAAGAATGTATTCCCAGTGATCCATTACCATTTATTGAAAAGATTGTTTTTCCCCTCCTCTGCTTACCACCCACAGTGATCTGCTGATCTGGTGGGTGACCTCTTCTTGCTATTATGTATGCATCTTTTTCAGGGCTTTCCACTATCTTCTACCAGTTTGGTTGATATCCATCTATCTTTGCATTCATAATAAAATGCTTTAACTGTTATAGTTTGAATGCTTTCAACATATGCTTTTCTACAGGAGTAGAATAAAATTCAAATAAAATTCAAATCAGGTGGTCAAGTTCCCCTAAAATATTTGAGATTTTTAGTGGTATTGCTTTATATCTATATATCATGTGTATCTACATGTAAATATAGATGGGCAGAGATACAAATTTGAAGGATATTGGCATGTATATAATGTATGCATGAATACTCATATGTTTAAAATACGTAAAAATTGTATTTAACTTGTGACGGAGCAGATGAAATTACACTATATTAAGATCATTGTGCTGTCCAGGAAGAAGTAAAATAGTTATTAGTAATTGAATTCAATATGTTAAAATTGCATTTTGTGACCTTTGTCAATGGACTATTGTGCAGATGTTAACTTTTTGTCTTTCCAAGTTTATCTACGCACCAAAATGGCTTAGTGGGCCTAAAGTTAAGCCACTTGATGACAGAAGAGAAGCTTTGCAGCAGAAATTAAGAGCTATGTCATGTAGCTAAACAAAGTACTGCCTGGCTACCTGGTATGGAAACAACTAGAGAAAAATCATAGGTAAAGAGAATGGAGATGGGGCAATGAAGATGTATAGTAAATGCACCTGATAATAGAGGCTTATAATTTATAGAACTAATTTAAAATAAATAAACAAACAAACAGGACAATTTATAAATCCAAAAATCATATTTAGAATTTAAGGGAACTGTCAGTTTAGATAGCACACGGAGACAAAAACATTAGTAAGCTTTTGGAGATTTGATCAGTTCAATGAATAAACTTTAATTAACCTACATAAAGAAGTCCATCCCAAAACTACAGGAAAAAGTACTTTTATTTTTTTTTTATTTTTTTATTTTATTTTTTTTTTAACGTTTATTTTTGAGACAGAGAGAGACAAAGCATGAACGGGGGAGGGTCAGAGAGAGGGAGACACAGAATCTGAAACAGGCTGCAGGCTCTGAGCTGTCAGCACAGAGCCCGACGCGGGGCTCGAACTCACGGACCGCGAGATCATGACCTGAGCCGAAGTCGGCCGCTTAACCGACTGAGCCACCCAGGCGCCCCCAAAAAGTACTTTTAAATTGCATATAAATTGTATACCAAACCAAATGCCTAATGATAAGCCAATTTCAATAATTTAAAAGGAATGAAATAATACAAATTTATGCTCTTTATTGTTATTCTGAACAATAACAAAAGCTAACTAGAAAAATCTCATGTGTTTGAAATTTGTGAAATATATTTCTATCCATGGGACCAAGAAAAAAGCATAATAGAAATCAATACATTTAAAAGTAAATTAGGGGTGCCTGGGTGGCTCAGTTAAGTGACCGACTTTAGCTCAGGTCACGATCTCACAGTTGGTGGGTTTGAGCTCCCCGTCAGGCTCTCTGCTGACAGCTCAGAGCCTGGAGCCTGTTTTGGATTCTGTGTCTCCCTCTCCCCACCCCCCACTCCCCCCATTCACGCTCTGTCTCTCTCTGTCTCTCAAAATGAATAAACATTAAAAAAATTTAAAGTAAATTAATATGAAAATAATATATGCAAAGACATAAAATTCAAGTAATGCCATGATTGGTGGAAAACTTAGAGCCTTAAATGCGTATTAGGAAAGAAGAAAGGCTACAGGTAAATGAGCTACACATCTATCTCAAGAAATTAGGAAAAGAACAGTGAAAGAAAGTAGAAGGAAAGCAATAATTAAAATATTAGAAATTAGTGTAATAGCTAATATGTAACAGAGAGGATAAGCAAAACAAAAATGTGTTCATTGTGAAGATGAACAAATTTGGTGGATCTCTGGTGAAAGTAATACAGAAAAATAGAGAAAGCGTAAGTAATATCAGTAATCAAAAGGATGCATCACAGCAGTTACTTCAGATACTAAGAAGATAATATTATAAAGATATTATTGACAACTTTATGTCAGTAATGTAAAAAATTAATATTTATATAGCTATGCATATATATACTTGATCAATATTAATTCAAGAAGAAAGTGAAAAACTAAATAGTCATATTATCATTAAATAACATGGAGAATGTAGTAAAATTGATTCCCTCAAGAAATACTTAGGTCCCAGTTGGCTTTTTGGTCAGTTTTACCAGTTATTCAAAGATTAACTATTTCCAAAATTAAGCAAGTTTTTTTTTAAGAAATAAAATGAAGAAACATTCTCAAACTCAATTTATGAAACTCATAATCTTATCATAAAACTCTCTAAACAAACAAAACTATACATGATATTTTTCACTCATAGATATAAATAAAATACTAGCAAGGCCCCCACTAGAAATATATAAAAAGTATAATAAGCTTATAAAACATTTATACCTAGAATGCAAGGTTTGATTAATATTGGAAACCAATTAACAACAGTCACTACCTTAACAGATCATAGAGAATATAAATATGTGAATATCAGTGGATATAGAAAATGCACTTGAGAGTTTTCAACATCCTTTATAATAATTTATACAGCAACATTTGGCCTCAAAGAGGCCTTTTAATGTGCAAAGGGTACTATGATAAATATAAAGCAAACATTAAACTTAATGCTGGATTATTGAAAGCTATCACAACTGTAGAAGTTATATACATTAAGGAAAAAGAGAGAGCTCAGTGGGAAAAGGAGCTAAAAATTTGAACAGCCTCTTTAAAAAAAGAAATCCAAACCTATGTATAAATATATATCCAAACTATTCATTTATGTATGAAAAGTGATTAACTTCATTAATAATCAGGTACTTTATCATCATAATCACAATCCTATTCATATCAAGTATGCAAACATTATAATTTGACAATATAGAGTGGTAGTTAAGTTGGTAGAGATATGGAAATTTTCACACAGTGCTGTTAGAGTGTTAACAGAGGAGGGAAAAATCAAGAGCTACCTTAGAACAATTTTTATATATCTCTGTATAGGAAACTCTAAATTCAAATGTCATAAAATATGAAAAAAGCAGAGAAAATGTATGGGAGGAAGCAATCCGAATATTTTGATTTTGTTTTTTATTATGCAATGAGCAACATTAGTTTAAAATTTTAGCATTTTAGCATTTTTGTACATTAAATTATATCCTCTGGAAATATTGAATACTGTATCTTATCTTTACTAATATTTGAGATTCTCATATTTTTTCTCAATCTATTGGCTGAATCTTCCAGAATAATCTTAGGTAATGATGGTGGTTGTAACCACCATTTCCTTAAACGTAAGAATTCATATTGGCTTTCAATAGCTACTCTTTTTCTTTTTAAGGAAGAATTCTTCCATATATAGTTTCCTAAAAGCTTTTTGTTTTGACAATATTTATAAATCAGTAAGGGATGTTGAATCTTAGCAGATCTCTTAACAGCATTTACAGTGCTGATTGTATGCTTTTTCTTACTTTAACATTTTGATGTGATGAATTATATTAATACATTTCCTTTCGCTGATTTGAATTCCTTGAATAAAACATCTTTGGTTTACAGAATTTAATTTCATGAAACAATCCAGATGAGGTCCAGAGTTGGGGGAAGAATCTTATGTCTTCCTGAAGCTCCTGGAAATGTGTGTATTTCTCTGTGGGGGCTGGTGGGCCAGAATCTGTCTACATAATGTTCAAAGGCATTGGAGGGGCTTCTCAAACTTGCTACTCCCAGGGAAGTACTACATCGCAATTTTGAAGAGCCTCTTGGAGTCAAAATTAGGAACCATAGCTTTTTAAACACAGAGAAGTATGTTTATAAAGCGTATTCCTCTTAGCATTCCAGCAGTGGGGTAAACATTTGCCTGTTCACTGCTGGCCAACTGGAACTGACACAACGGTGCCTGCCCCAGCTTATCCAGTTGCCACAGTCGTGACCAGCAGTGTCAGCTGCACGGAAGGTCAGGGAATGCACAGTTGTGAGTAAGCAGATAACGTCCTAAGGGTCTAAAATGTAAGAGGAGAACCAACTGGACCTACAGTCTCTTAAGGGAGATACAATGAAAAACAATGTCGCTCTCAGAAGACTAAGAACGTCTAACTACTGTTATCTCAAATGTCACCCTCTCAACAAAGCCTATCTTGATCCCTATATTTAAAATCGCAAACTCACATGTCATTTACCTTGCATTTATCCCTTTCCAACTCACAAACATTTTTTAAATTTATTATGTATGATGCTTACTAGGCTGCTTCTTTCACTAATCTATAAGCAGTACAAGGGTAGGATTTTTTCTGTTTTATTCACTATTTATCCTTAGCACCTGGAGTACTTCCTGGCACATAGTAGATATTTGATAAATATTATTATTTATTTTTTAAATTAATTTTATTATTTTTTTAATGAAAAATTTTATTATGACATATTGGTTATATTTCCTATGCTGTACCTTTTAAAAGTTTATTGAGAGAGAGAGAAGGAGAGAGGGCGAGCACAAGCAGGAGAAGGACAGAGAGAGAGGGAGACAGAGGATCTGAAGTGGGCCCTGAACTGACTGCAGAGAGCCTGACGTGGGGCTTGAACTCACCAACTGTGAAAACATGACCTGAGCTGAAGTCTGACACTTAACTGACTGAGCCACACAGGGGCCCATTTGTGTGTAATTTAAACCAAAATATATATAATATCTAATTTAACCGTGCTCAGCTGTGCATTGTGTCTTTTCCCCCAGAAAGAATACCGTAACAGAATTCTGCAGGAAAAAGTGACCTACATTCCATATTGGTTGATGCATGATTTTCTTTTTCTTCTTTGTCATGGTGCAGTGATGGCAAATAAAACTTCAAGAAATGTTTTCCAGGGCTGTGGAAAGATGGTGTGCAGAGAGAAAGTGTCGTCTTGTTTTTTTTGTTTGTTTGTTTTGTTGTTTTTTTAAAAAAGCCTAATAAAGTTAGGCTTATTGTAGACTGAGGAGAGAATGCTTGCTAATGGAAAGATCCTGAAGACTTTTAAAAGCTGGGCTACATCATAAAAAAGTACTCCAGAGTTGAGAAGAGGGTATGGAATTAACACAGCAGGTAGCAAAGCTGGTTCTGCTATCAAGGGTTCGTTTCATGGTCATGGGCAAGAGGGACATTTGCAGCCTGGTCAGCAAGCAAATTTATGAAAACAGCAGATCCTTGTTGTGCAAATGTAGAAGTGCAGGGTCTGATGTTTTCATATCATACCATCCATTTCAAATGTCTTTTTTACATTCTCCTTACAGTCTTTGCTTTCCCAATGGAGAAAAAGGTTGGGTTTAATTACTTTCCTCCAAATTAAAATTGAGCAGGGTGAGGTCTAGACTGAACTTGAAGATTGCATTTAGTCATTTGCCCTTGCTTAAATATAGAATAAAATGGAATTAATGTAAGCTTTTATCAATCTGTCAGTTCCTTGCACTTAGCTTCATATGCCTGCGTAGGCATACTCACATGTATCTGAGTAGGCCTCTAAAATTAAGGTACTTCCATTTACATGTTTTATTTGAAGGCATTCATATTTCTGTAAGCTGAATCAGCAAGTTCATTGGTTCGGTAACTGTCATCCTACAACTTCTCTCATCACCTTAAAATCTGCTTTGGCTACTTATCATTTTAATGAGGCAGAGGTGATTCGTGGCCGAGGCTCAAATGAACAGGAAAATGCTAGCCAGATTTTATTGAGGGGAAAAAATGGTCCTGCTGTGTATCCTGCTAATGCCTTTTTCCCATCTTCACTTTTGTTTTCCTCAATTTTGGCACTGTAAATACACATAAGGACTAATATATTCCAACTCATTAAAAAACTGAATGCTGGAATTGTGTTTCCAATGCATTATTTTCGTAATTGCGCTTATGTTTGTTAATTAAATCACTATTGTTCGCAGCAGGTTGTAGCAGAAGAAGTGTAACAAATCAGGTTTTGCACAGAGCCATCCCATTTAGAGAAATAGTCACATTTGGAGAGAATTAACAAAATCATTTTTGTCCCGATTTTTAAAAGTAAAGAGAGCAATAAAATTACTGAGTATACTTGAATTGCTTTTCGGAGTACGGACCGTTGAATGTACAACAGGCCCATACAACGAATGGGTCAAGAGACAACGCCACGCTGAGTTAGGAAACTAATGCCTGGTCAGGTCTGTTAGAAAGTCAGACTCAGATGGGAGCCAGCTGTCCGATGTGGACCCGAAAGTAGGGTTTATCTATCACACAGAGAGCAAGGGGATAGGTCCACACTCTGTTGACAAACAGGCTATTTATTTATTTAGGTGATTGAGAAAAACATTTGGGAGGAAATTGAAGCATAACTTAAAAACATTTCCCTGATGGTCAGGTTTAAAAAACAGTGTTGCAAATCAACAGACTGAAAGAAAAGCTCCACAGAAGATCTGATATGAAGTAAGCAAATAACTGACCAGTACTTTCAGCCAAGATATAGGATATGTTTTCACACAAGTTATAGAGGACTGGCTGAGAATTGTAAATCTCCCAGCATAAAAGACTTTTTTTTTTTTTTTTGCACTGGTAACTGTAAATACTCCCATAGGAATTTCAAAGGTCTTTTGAAGTAACTTAACAACATCTCCTATTAACTTATTGCTCTGCCATCAGACTTGTCTACTAGTTTATACTGAATTCTTTAGATAAACGGCAGCTTAAAAAATTGAGACACTTAATCCAGAAGTATTCAAAGAACGCAAAAAGATAATTAAATCTATATCTTTTTAAAAATGTGTTGTATGGAAACCAATTTGACGATAAATTTCATATTAAAAAAATAAAAACAAAAAATATAGAATGGATATGCATTACAGTGTTAATAATTTAGTGAATGGTCACGGATAAAATTTAACTTTACAGCTCATAGACATAAGTGATGCATATTTAACAACTGATTTCGATATACATCCTTTATTACCTATCCTTACAATTTAATTTTGCCACTTATACCTATACCTAAATGTATACTTCATTTACAGCTACATTTATATTTATGCGAAACAGTGCCTAAGAAATAGCAGATACTTGGAGAATCTTAAAAGCTGGAAAAAGGAAGACCCAGGGAAAATACAACTGTGCCATGATCTCCAAGATAGATTTCTATTAATGTCCTAAAAGAAGCTCCTTGTGTGTCACTGAAGAAGCACAAAATAGGTACAGCCACAACCTTGGCTAAAATATGAACCTGAAACTTGAAAATGAAATTAAAATTGTAGAAAATAGAAATTACCACTTCAGAGTCTTCAGTGCCTTTGAAATAGAATTATACCCACTATGCAAGCTATTTCATTGCTCTTCTAAACTACCTGCATGGGTCGTTTACTGGTGCAAAAACGAGGCAAAATCTATCATCTTCGGTGAACGTGTTTGAAAAACACTAGTACATGTTGTACACATGAATCTCTTGTGACTATCTTCATTTGGAGAAACATTTCTTTTGCCAGCACCATTTTATCTGCCTGACCTACATCTATTCCTTATCTATGTGGATATATGTGAATTCTGGTTCAGAAGGAGACTCACAAGAAATCAAAGACTGAGTAACCTGAAGTTTGCAGGGAGGATGAACAGGAATGAGTTTTATGTCCTACTGGAGGATCAGTCATTAAAAGGAAATGAGCTGGATTTAGAGAGATGTTCCTGTACGGTGAGGCTCATGCATCACATATGTTATCAAAGATGGAATGACTTGGACCTTGACCAACAAATGAATGTTTGGCTGGTTTTTGTTTTTTTTTTTTTTTTTGGTTAGTTTTTTAATATTTCTTTAGAGTTTATTGCATACCAGATATCATGCAAAGCACTTTATATTGCCTAATTGACATGAAAACAACCATAAAATACACTGATTTTTTGTATCCTCTTTTTAAATATGAGAAAAGAACATTTAAGTAACTTTCTCTAGTTCTCACAGCTGAACAAGTGGATTCAAAAACAGGATTCAAAGCCAGACAGTCTGATTCTAGGACCTATGCTCACATACACTACGTGGATTTATTTTTTCTGATTTGATTGGATTGTTTGGACCACAGAGCAAAGCTATTCTCCATGTATAATCATGTCTCCATTAAAAAGAGGATATATGCTGTCAATCAATTTAGGATAGACAGATCTTATGATAAGAAACAAAGTCCAGTGAAATTGATGAAAATAGCTCAAGAAATAAACCATTTTTATGGAAATTTAAAAATAATATGATACAATATAACAGTATAATATGCCCCCTGTGCTCATCCTCCAGGTTCAATTATTATCCCCAATCTTGTTTCACCTACACCCTGACTCATCATCCCCCCATCCCCCACAGCCAAATTTACCACTGAGTTTTCTAATACAATTCCTACTTGCTACATAATCTCATCAATAAATCTTTTAGTAGATACCTCTTTAAGATATACGTTCTTTAAAAATACCATCATTATACCTGAAATAATTAACAATAATAATTTCTTCATGACATCCAATATACAATGAGCTTTAAAATTTGTCTAATTATTTCATTTGGAAAGGTTTTTGGCTTTTTTTCCACATCTGGATGAAAACTCTGAGAAGAAATTTATTCTTTTTTCTTTGCCTCATTGTCTTTGATCTAGATTCATGAAGTCTAGGGATACTTGAAGACACTCATGGGGTATGGGAGGAAATGCTCTCTAGCCAATCAAGACACTTTGTAGGCTGGACGGGGAAGACTTGCTTGGCATTCAGGAAACCATTGACATCAAAAGGAGTCCTGTCTGGTAGCTAATTGTTTGCTAACTATTGTGAGAAATCTTATTCCATTATTCCTGAATATTAATTAATACTAGAAAAACTTGCAACCTAGTCTCTACTAAGCTTTGGGTCACAGAAGAAGGGGATCTCTGCACATAATTGAGTCTGAATGTTGAAGGGGTCAGAACCCCAGAATGTAGGGTACAAAAACATGCAGCTCATAGAGAGTAAAAAATTAGCAGTACGAGGTCAGTAGCCTGGGATAGAGTAGAAAATGGGTGGTTGATAGTCAAGCAACACAGAAAATACAAGCAAATATTTGGAATCATATGAATGCACATACGTGAATGTATATGCCTTCCTGCCTTCCCATAAAGACTCATTATATATATATATATATATATATATATATATATATTTTTTTTTTTTTTTTTTTTTTTTTTTTTCCTCTACCTGTGAAGTCTGAATACACAGACATACAACCATACATCTTTGGAAGACAGTCATCTGGGCAACTTTGAAAAATTATTTATATATGTATATGAACTATCTATCATCTATCTATGTATCTGTCAAATAAGAATCTAATATCCATATATCTCTTTATCTCCTTGTCTGTCTCCATATTTATTTATATAGCTATTAAATCTATCACAGAAACCCTAGATAAGATTAAGAGATATGTACTATGTAACTTAGAAATATCTATCTAACCCATTGATGTGCTATCCTCCCAATTGTATATATATACTTTTTACGAGACATCAAGGAATTTCACAGAAGGTAGATAAAGACTAGCTAACCAGGTTGATTTAAGAGCAATACCCTGATCATAGGTGGAAAAGGGAAAATCTGAGCAGAGTATGTTTTGTGCTAGTTGAATGCAATCAGGATTATATCCCTAAAAAGTAAAATGGTCATCACATAATTTTATCAATAAATAGTCTATATCTTTAGAAGGCATATATTCTTTTTAAACATAACAACAATACATCACTATACCCCAAATCATTAACAATAATACATAAAACGAAAAATAAAATTGAAAGAGATATTTCAGGAAAGATGGGGCAAGGTATTTATGGCTTAGTATGTAGGCAGAAAAATGACCTCACCAAAGATATCCATATCCTAGTCCTCAGAACCTATGCATACGTTAGGTTCCATGGCAAGACGCAAGAATGAAGATTGCAGATGAAGTTAAGGTTGCTAGTCAGGTCACTTTCAAAGAGGGAGATTGTCCTGAATGATGCATGTGGGTGCAGTATAAGCACAAGGATACTGGAAAGCAGGAGAGGGAGGGAGACAGAGGAACCAGAGAGATCACAGCTTAAGGACTCTGACCGCTGTTGCTGGCTTTGAGATGGAGGAATGGGAACATGAGCCAGGGAATGCAGATGGCTTCTAGAAGCCAGAAAAAAACAAGCGGATTCTTTCCTAGAATCTCCAGGAAAAATACAGCCCTGCTGGGACCCTGACTTTAGCTCAGTGAGATTCATTTTAGACTTCGGACCTCCAGTACTGTCACATAATAAGTTTATGTTGTTTTACGTCACCAAATGGTGGTGATTTGTTACAGAGGTAATAGAAACCGAATACAGTCTGGATATTATTGCATTGATGGAAATAGAGATTATCCTCACCTTAGTGATCTCTGCATAAGTGAGGAGGGAGACAATAAAATATTACACTAAGCTTGAAGTGACATGTGCCTGCGTAATCGTTAGTATATATGAATTTAAGACTAGATAACCAGGTTGATTTACCAGGTTTAAAAAGTATAGAAGACCTCAAAGCATGACACGAACTCTCACAATAAAGTGTGCATAAAAAGCAAGTAAATAGTTTAATTATTGCTAATGAAATGAGGATTATAACCAGGTTGACCACAGATATATTTCCTTATGCTTATGTTTAAGATACACATACACATACATATGTATGTGTGCATTTGTGTGCATGTGTGTGTGTGTGTGTATACAAAAAAACCAAAATACCGTATCATGAAGTGCCCTTCTGCTTGTTGAAAGTGTTACTCATTACTCTATTTTGGTTAAGAGAACTGTAAGGAAATGTTATGAAATTATTTTGCCTAATTGTATACATATTTGGAAGAAGTGCAGGAAGTCTGAAAGAGAGAGAAGGAAGGAGTGTAAGAAAGGAGAGAAGTAAGAAGAAAACTGGGAATCACTGAGAGAAAGACCAGCATAATGGCAAGATATTGCACTGGGGTTGAAGAATTTCTGGTCAGGATTGTAGACCAGAAACTTCACCTTCCTTTAAATTATTTGCTGTACTGAATCCAGCTGGAATAAAATTCAGTGAGCAATACAGCAAAGCATACCTTATTAATTGTCTGGTGGAGTTCTTTTGAGGAACTTAAAAGAAACACTGTTTCACATCTAGGACCATGGAGGATGGGTAAATAGCAAAATCCAAAGGTTACACGGGAGACCAATTCAACAGAATGAGAACAATTTGTCTAAGAGTTGGCTAGGTGAAACAAGCCTGTATTTTGTATTTCAGGGGATATTTACGGCATAGAAAGATTTTTAGAGTATCCCAGAGTACACTGTGATACATTGGGAGGCACAGATTCTGTACCAACCATAGCCTTGATTTAGAACTCTTCATTAAAAAAAAAGTAGAGAGAGTAGCCCCTGATGCTGGAAATTTATGCTTATCTGTGCAGTCGACACATCTTTATCTCTATGGCTAGCTCTATATTTTTCTAGATTTAGATATAAATCTAGCAATATATCGTACTGGTATCTATTCAAACCATCCTTTAAAATAAGAATCCTATTAAAATAAAAATAAAAAGATCAATATTACACCTTTTTAAACGTTTCTAAATTCTGGTTCTATAAATACATGGCTATCCATGGTCTTGAAGGTTCATCTGAATCACGTTTTCTCACAGAATTAGGGAATTGTATGGAGGATTGCATGTGTAACTTTATTTTGCGGGCGGTGAAATCACAGTCAAGAGGAAACGGGTTTGCCTAAGGCCACACACCTGGTCAAACAGTAATAGGCTTCGAATGCATCTATGAAGGGAATTTGAGTTATTTTTACCAAACCACATTGTTCAACATCTTCCACAAAAATGCTTAGACTCCTTTTCCAGGTATGTGAAAAATCACTAATGAAATATGAGATGTATCATATTGGAGATGCCTATATCTGTTAGGTTACCTTTCAAATGCATAAAAAACAACAAAGTTTGACCAAAAAATGAAGTCTAGAGGGATAGTTAATATTTTTGCTATCTTGTCTTCAGTATTCTAAGAGCTTTTCTGAGGTGCAGAGAATGTCTATCCATCATTTCTAGCACACCATGATTTAATGTCATAAGAATAATAATAAAGGAAGAAGAATGTGTGCTTTTTTCCCAACAGGGGCACATCTATAAAGATTTGAAATTATATTTTCTTCTTGGAGGTTGCCTTGAAATCAGTGAGGGATTATTCATGACTGTTAAAAATCATAAGCTAACCTAATGCCCAGCAAAGGCAGTTGTTAAGTAAACTATAAGACACCAAACTGATGGGATATTATATATCAATAAATAGCGAATATTTTGAAGTAAAGAAACTGAAGTGGGACTATGCAGAGTTGCTTTTTGAGAGGGCTGTAGGAATTTAGTTATTTTTCATCATATTATTAACGTGCTATATTGTTTCTGCAGTAGAGGTATCCTGGAGAACACCGCAGGGGCACCTGACAAGAATGTGTAGTGTGTTTTTGTGGAGCAGAGTGTTGTGCACAGTCTATTAAGTCTGGATGTTTCACGGTGTTGTTCAAAACTACTGTTTACCTGTTAATCTTCTGCTTAGTTTGTTCTCTAAGGCCACGGTCTTTTATTTTTTTTTTAATTTTAACTTTTATTCAGTTTTGGGAGACAGAGAGAGCACGAGTCGGGGAGGGGTGGAGAGAGAGGGAGAAGTAGGCTCCAGGCTCTGAGCTGTCAGCGCAGAGCCCCCCCGACACGGAGCTGGAACCCACAAAGTGAACGGTGAGATCATGACCTAAGCCGAAGTCGGCCACTCAACCAATTGACTGAGCCACCAGGCACCCCAAGGCCACAGTCTTTCATGTTGGAAATTCACCGTAAACAAAAAGCGGTCGTGCAAAATCCACACAACTTTTGTACACAAAATTGAGACTTTCGGAAGGGGAAAGCAAGCAGAAGTCCAAGATAAATATGAAATTACGGGAAAGAACACATAAAAAGAAAGAAGTTCTAGTTAAAAATTGTACCCTACCCATTTTATTTTCAGAGAAGGTCAAAGTTATAAAAACATACCATCTCATCTGCGGCTTATAATTAAGAAAATGTCAGGTTGCCTATATGTTTTCCCTTCTGACCTTCTCATAACAACTGTCCGAGAAGGATATCAATACCAAATCTGAATCTGACGTCACTTTTCCTCGTAGCCATATGCATTATATGTCGTAGTCTGTAAGGTAAAACAGTAACTCTGAATTTGAATTTAAAAACCTTAGGTAGGCACTCTGTTTATTAAACATTATTGTTTTCAGTGGTATTCTTTGGCTGCCTCAAACTAGGTTTTCTTCCCACTAAATGATTATTACAGTTATCTGTCCTAATGACTTTATAAGGTTGATGTCACAGTCAATACTACCTAATTAATCACTAAGTAATAAGCAAACTGAATTCAGTGTGTATATATATCGAGGTGAAATAAGGCCAAATAATTTGGTCATACCGACAAAAATTGACATCTTTAGGGGAACACAATCTGTTGGGGCCAATAAGTGAATGTCTGGCATTTGATAAAAAGCTGAATCCTGATTTAATTTCAGCAGGAACATTTTCTTAGGTTGAAGGGTTGTGACAAGAGAAATGTCATCAAAAGAATTTTTTTCCTCGATAAAGGGTTTGTCTAGGTTTAGGTGACAGGCAAACCATTCAAATATTCTCTGCTTTAAATTGATAATTTTTATCAGATCTTCCACATCTACATAACCTTTAATTATAGATTTTTTTTAATTAAAAAAATTTGTTAACGTTTATTTTTGAGAGACAGAGACAGAGCACAAGCAGGGGAGGGGCATAGAGAGAGAGAGAAGGAGACACAGAATCTGAAGCAGGCTCCAAGCTCCGAGCTGTCAGCACAGAGCCCCACAGTGGGGTGGAACCCACGAGCAGTGAGATCATGACCTGAGCCAAAGCTGGACGCTTAACCGACTGAGCCAGCCAGGCGCCTCTAATTATAGAATATTAAACCATCCTATGAGGATAGGAACTTAACCCATGGTTCATGCAAAACAGATTTAGGAATACCATATAGTGCTTGTATGAACATCTAATCATTAGCTCTATTTGTTGTCAGAAAAAAAAACTTGAGAACTGTAGCAGTATTTGGTTTTTTTATTCAATTAAAAAATCCTTACTTATTAACACTCACACACAAGGACACCAGGGAGAGATGAGCAAGAGGTGATAATAGAAAGGTCGCCAAGGATAAGATCGAGAAGCTTCTCTCCTGCTGTGCCCAAAACTTTACGTAAAGTGTGTCTGATGGGAAATGCAGATCCAATGAATGAATCTAACTGAATAGATTTTATTTTAAAAGTTCATTAAACCTGAAATATGGATTAATAAACTGATGGAGTAAGATCAGAAAAGAAAAATGGGTTCAGAGAATAAAGCTGTAATAAAAATTAATAAGAAGGACGGGGCTTCTGGGTGGCTCAGTCAGTTGAGCGGCAACTCTTGATCTGGGCTCAGGTCATGACCTCACGATTCGGGAGATCGAGCCCCACATCGAGACTTGCATTGGGTTCCACTGATAGTCCTGGAGCCTGCTTGGGATTCTCTCTCTCACTCTCCCTCTGCCCCTCCTCTGCTTACTTGCACTATGTCTCTCTTTCTCTCTCAGGCTCTCTCTGTTTCTCTCCCTCCCTTTCAAAATAAATAAATAAACTTAAAAAAAAAAAAAGACTCTTCTATTCACCAGATTTCCAGCAATAAGTAAGGCAGATGGGATGGGAGATCATATGGTTGGTTACTATAAGGGAAGCTTGGGGTGAAATAATAGTGATGTGACATATTTTATGTTTCTTTATCTGACAACTTTCTGTTTGTCCCACTTCCCCCTTCTCCGTGAAAGCTGACTTTTTTTCTATTTCTTCCATTGCTGTATCTCCATATTTATAATTCCAATTTCACAGTAGAATGGATAGAAGTAGCAAACTTTGGAGATGAAGTACTGTATATCAAATCTTATCTGTGACTATCATTTATTCCCTAGGTCATGTTCTAGCTCTTAATAAAAATACAGTCGCAGAACGTGACTCCAGTCCTTAACATAAGACACAATGGACAGGTAATCAGTCCATGTGCATGTTTCTGAATGTGTGTAAGAGAGGGAGGATTGTCAAGGAATATCAAGGGGAGAAATGGGATTACATAGTGTGTAAGCACATACTTCTTTAGTTTGAGTACCAACTCCATACATACTAACTCCCTGATTTGGGGTAAGTTACCTAACTTTTCCATGCATCAGTTTTCTCACCTCGAAGTGAGGTGACTGCAGTATTTCTCCCATGAGGGTTACATTTGTTAATTAAATTCACAACTAAACTAAATTAACTGAAGTAAATTATTTAATATTTATAAGATACTTGGAAAATTCCTTGAGCAGAGACATTTCTATTTAAGTGGTTTTTAAGTAAAAGTTAAAAGTCTTCCTACATTTATTTTTCAAGAAGGATGGTGGATCTGATAAGCATCTGCTTAAAAGATCCAAAAGCTGAGGAAAAGGAAAGAGAATGAGCATTTAAGTGTATTCATAAGTGTTTGGGCAAGAAGTTAATGAACTTTGTGGGCTAAACTTAAGGGAAAGCAAAAAATGAGAGCTAAAGCGTTCCTGGTGTTTGTTTGTTTTTTAATGTTTATTTATTTATTTATTTAGGGGGAGAGAGAGAGAGAGAAAGAGAGCATGGGATGGAAGAGCAGAGAGAGAGAGATTCCTAAGCAGGCTTCGTCTGTCATCAGGACACTGGTGGGGGGGGGGGGGGGGCTGGATTCCACCAACCCTTCCATCAAGACCTGAGCGGAAATCCAGTCGGTCCCTGAACCAACTGAGCCACCCAGGCGCCCCCTGGCGGTTTTCACCGTGCCCTGATGAGTTAGAGCTAGAACTGAAGGTAGAACCCAGAGGAACACTAAAAATGGGAAGTTCAAAGGGAAACCGCTACCCACATAGGTGATGATGAAGTAAACATTCACACTTAAAACAACAAACGCAGTAGATGAGACAGATGAAAGTCAGTAAGCCAGTTATATGCTGTTTATGAGAAACACTGAAGATATAAAGATAGGAATGATTAAAAGTAAAATGTTGTAAAAAATATAACAAGCAAAAGGTAATAAAAATATTGCCATAAATCACGGGGCTTATTATAAATTGCTGAAAAGGTCAGTGAGCTCAGAAGTAAACAACTCCAAAGTTACATGCATGTAACGGCATATGGTGAAATATATAAAATAGGTATTGTTCGAGCCGGAAGGAAGCGCCAGCAAATTTATGGTCAGAATGGGTAAATTTCTTTTATGGATGTAGTTATTTGTTTATTTATTTTCATACCTGAATATCCCCCTGGAATGTAAATTCCATTAGGCAGTGATTTCTAATTTCATAGTAGGTGTGTATCACCTATTAAGAACTGTGCCAGGTGTAAGGTAGGTATTCAAAACATATTGCTGTATTAATCAATTAGTTAAAACACAATAGCATGTTAAAATCTGTTGAGAAAAAAAAAAGCAGGGGTCCCAGATGGTTTAATTAACAAGTTTTAAGAACTATCAAGAAGGAACAAATTTAAATTTGATTTCAAAAAAACGGTTCCAGAAAATAGAAAAAGTATATGCAAAGATTCTATAAATCACTGACAAGAATTCTTCCTAACTTCCATAATTTTAAAAATTGAGAAGTATTTCTTAAATGACCAATTGAACTAAGGACACGATATAAAAATGCCATGCTGTTAAAGGAGAAAGTTACATTACTATCGATTAGAAGCAAGGATACAATTAAATCTAACATTCTTTTTGAAAAAGAAAATGTTTGTCAAATAGGAAGACAGTAGATTTAACCCATATGTATCACTAACTATAATCAAGCTATCAAGGTGAATGGGCTAAACATTACAATTAAAAGGCAGAGACTCTCAGATGCGATAAGAAAACAAGCCTCCACTGTATTGCCAACAAAAAAGCTCATTAAACAAAACAACATAAATTAGTAAAAAGATGGAAACATGTACACTGTAGAAATACTGATAAAAATGAAAGTGGAATAGTAGAGTATCAAAGGAGATCTTACCATAAGACACATTACTAGGAATGAAAAGACATTTCATAAAAAAGTGGTCAATGTAATAATAGCCTAGAACTTCAGAATTCATGAAATAAAAACTAGTGGAAGTGGAATGAAAAATAGAAAAGGCCACGCCTGTCTTCTGAGATTTCAACAGCCCTCCCTCATTAATTGAAAAAGTAAAAGTATAGAAAGCTGAGACAGTACCACTCACAACTTGACGTAATTGTTACTTCCAGAAAACTCCACCTTACGACAACCGAACAAACACTGTTTGCTGGTGCAGACAGAACATTTACCAGGATAGACTATGTTAAGGTACATAATAAATTTTAAAAGGCATGAAATAATACCAAGTATGTTCTCTACCATAAAATGAAATTAAAATCAATAAAGATAACTGCAAGATTCCCAAACAATTTAAAATTAAACAGAACATCTATAAATAACCCAATGAAGAAATCAAAACGGCATTTATAAAACATTATGAACTGTGGGGAGGGGCGATGGGTGAAATAGGTGAAGGGGATTAAGAGGACTCTCACCGTGACGAACACCGAGTAATATATATTGTTGAATGATATATTCTATTCTTGAAACTAATTTAAAACTTTTTTGTTAATTACACTGGAATTTAAAAATATATATTTATGTATATTTTATATATTTTATTTATATATTATATTATTATATATTTATTATATTTATTATATATTTTATATACATATTTTATATATATATAGGGGCACCTGGATGGCTCAGTTGGCTAAGCGTCTGACTCTTGATTTTGGCTCAGGTCGTGATCTCACAGTTTGTGAGATGGAGCCCCATGCTTGGGATTCCCTTTCTCCCTCTCTCCCTGCCCCTCCCCACTCGTGCTCCCTCCCCCCATTAAATAAATAAACAAATAAATAAATAAATAAAACATTGGGTACTGAATGTAATGAAAATACAACATATCGAATTTTGTGGATTGCAGCAAAAGCAAAGCTTAGGAGGAAATACACAGCATTAAGGATTTATATTAGAAAAGAAGAGATGTCTCAAGTAAATGAGCTAAACTTCCACCTTAAAAAACTAGGGAAAAAAATTTAAACCAAAGTATGAAGTGGGAAGAAAATTATTGTGCTAAAATCAGAATCAATGAAATTAAAAAAAAAATAGGAATGCAGTAAAAAAAAAATTAGTGACACCAAATGCTAGTTCTTTGAGTTAATCCGTTTAACGGAAAACCACCTATCCATTCTGTTCAGAAAGAGAAAACCTAAAATTTTAAAATGCTTCTAAATTTCATGACTAGTATTTTAAATATCGAGTCTTCCAAAATTAATGTATGTATTTAATTTAATCCCAATTCATATCCAATATTTTTGGTGTGAAAATTGCAAAGTGTTTCTAAAATATATATGGGATTGCAATGGAACAACAACAACAAAAACAATGTGAAAATTTATTGACAGTTATTGATGGAAGGATAGATAAATATAACAATGGAAAGCATCTGTCAAAAACAGATGCCTTATGTACTACCTACAGGGTCTGTTTATTTATGACATTCAGGGTGCTGGAGAAAATAGAGAAACAATAGCATTTTAAAGGAACAGTCTTGGAGTGAGTGTTCATAGGTAAAAATATAAAATGCGATTTTTACCTTACATCATATATAAAATTTATATCCCAAGTGGAGCGCAGATCTAAATTTCAAAGCAAAATGCAACAATAATTCTAGAAGAGAGTATAGGTACCTATGTTCATGACCTCGAGGACCTAAAACTTTTATTGAAAAGGAAGTAAATCACACCCACCAGAAACTTGAAAATTAATTGGACTAGGTTAAAGTGAAGAACTTTAAAGGACATCATTAGAATTGTGCACAGGTAAGTGATATAGCAAGGAAGAGATATTTGGTAGACCTAAAGCAAAAAACAAAAATGAACTCATACAAATCAATATGCAAATGACAAAGAGGATAGGGTGTTAAAAACACGGTTCACATGGCCAATAAATGAGATTAAGTTAAGCAGTTGAAGAGAAGGGCAAATTAAAATCACCTTGTGATACCATTAGTCACAGGACATGAGAAGAATTACAAAGGCTGACTACACCATGTGTTGCTGAAACACTGGAACACCTGGAACATTCATACACTGTGGTTAAGAATTCAAATTGTTAAAATCATTTTGAAAATAAATATTTGTGATATTTTATGCTAAATACCCAGTGACAAGCAATTCCTGTTGAAGGAATATACCAAATAGGAGTACAGGAAGGACACATCATGGGCCGCCTGGGTGGCTCAGTTGGTTAAGCATCTGACTCTTGATTTCAGCTCAGGTCATGATTCCAGGGTCGTGAGATCAAGCCCCAAGTCAGGCTCTGTGCTGAGGGTGGAGCCTGCTTGGGATTCTCTTTGTCTCTCCCTCTGTCCCTTTCCCACATGTGCACCCTCACATGCAGTCTTTCACTCTCTCCCCTCCCCCTAAAAGCAGTGCTCTTTGTAGCACAATTTATAATAGTAAAAATATAGAAACAGCCCAAATGGCTGTAATAGCAGAATGGGTACCCACATTGTACTATTCACACACATAGTATATTATTCAACAAAGAAACTAAAAACCTAAAGCTACTTATAATAACAGGAACGAATCTTACAAATATCAGTTGAGCAAGAGAAGGCAGGAACAATATTATACATATGACACCTGTTATACAAAATTTAAAAAGAATACTCTAAATGAAATAGTAATAATTATTGATGAGTGCTCAGGTGGTAAAATTATAAGGAAAAACAAAGAAATCGTTAAAAGAAAAGGTAAGACACTGATAACTTTTTGGAGGGAGGTAAGGAAGGTATAGTGATTGGGGTAGCCACAAGGAAAACTATTCTTTGCAATATTTTACATCTTGACATGGGTTTGGTTGCACTAATAGTGTTTTTTTTTATTTTTTTATTTTTTTTATTTTTTAATATATGAAATTTACTGTCAAATTGGTTTCCATACAACACCCAGTGCTCATCCCAAAAGGTGCCCTCCTCAATACCCATCACCCACCCTGCCCTCCCTCCCACCCCCCATCAACCCTCAGTTTGTTCTCAGTTTTTAACAGTCTCTTATGCTTTGGCTCTCTCCCACTCTAACCTCTTTTTTTTTTTTTCTTTTTCCTTCCCCTCCCCCATGGGTTTCTGTTATGTTTCTCAGGATCCACATAAGAGTGAAACCATATGGTATCTGTCTTTCTCTGTATGGCTTATTTCACTTAGCATCACACTCTCCAGTTCCATCCATGTTGCTACAAAAGGCCATATTAGTGTTTTTAATGTATTACACTAAGCTATATATTTTCATAAATGTGCTCTTTGCTGTGTATTGCAGTTTAAAAGTTGAAAAATAGGGCAGCCTGGGTGGTTCAGTCAGTTAATCATCCCACTTCGGCTCAGGTCTTGATCTCAACGGTCTGTGATTTTGAGCCCCCTTCGGGCTCTGTGCTGACAGCTCAGAGCCTGGAACCTGCTTCATGGATTCTGTGTCTCCCTCTCTCTCTGCTTGTCCCCTACTTGTACTCTGTCTCTGTCTCTGTCTCTCAAAAATAAATAAAACATTTAAAAAATTTAAAAAGTTGAAAAATAAACTAAGATATATTTTTAAAGCAAAATATTGGTAAAGCTTTTGTGTAGTATTAGAGTTCAGGGTGGCACAATTATGTTGGAAAACCATTTGTCATTAGCTAATAAAGATGATGATGTCAGTCACTATGACCCATCATTTTCTCTTCAAGGTTTTAAGAAATCGTGCTTATTTTAGAAAGGAGTAACTTGTGTGTTTTACAGTGTATTTATTTGTTTGCAAGAGAGAGAGAGAGAGAGAGAGAGAGAGAGGCCATGCAAGTGAGCACCAGCAGAGGAGGGGGCAGAGGGAGTGGGAGAGAGAGAGAGTCCCAAGCAGGCTCCACGTTGAGCCTGACGCAGGGCTGGATCTCACAACTGTGAGCTCATGACCTGAGCCCAAATCAAGTTGGACGCTTAATTAGCTGAGCCACAGATGCCCCAGAAACTTGCATATTTTAAATAAAGGCATATACAATCATGAAAATAGCAGAATTTTTTAATCTCACATACACAGAAGCAAGACAAACAGTGAAAAGAGGATGAATAAATTATGCTACAGTCATAGAATGGAACAATAGAGAGGAAAGGAAATAAACTATTAGTTCATAGACAAATCTCAAGAACAGACTGGTTGAGAAAAATCTCATCACACCATGAATCCATTTTAATGAAGTTCAGAGGCAAAGTAAACAATATATTGTTTAGCAGTACAAACAGTGAAGTAAAACAAGAAGCATTATTTCTGGGAGAAAGAATCAGGTCAGAAAGTGGCTTTAATATAAATGAACTGCTATCTTTCTTAAAATGCATAGTGAATGCATGGATTTAAATTATATTTTTATTTTTATGAATCAATATATAGTACACAATCTTTGTAGCAACGGATTTTTAATAACAATTGTTTTAAAAATGATACTTCTGTGTCTTCTAGCTATCTGTCACCCAATCACTGCCAAACTTTACATCTTATTCCTAACAAATTATTTAGAAAACAGCTTCATATAAGATTTCCCTTTATATGTGACTTAGTAATAAAAGCTGATTACATTTTCACTAAGTATTTTTTTCAATTTGCCTTTTATGAGTTATTCTCTATCTTCAATTATAATAATGAACTCTTTATAACATGGCTTTCATATACTGAGAAATAATTTGTCTTATTTTACTATTAATCACAATGTCAGGATTATGTATGATAATTTAAGAAGTTTAAAGGAAACAAACAATAAATTATGCAGGGAGGCTTTTTATTTCTCCTTTTGCATATTTTCAGCACCTGCAGACCATTGATTGGAATCAGTGGGATACAAGCAGCTCATGCAAACAGAACAAAGACCCGTATTTTATCAAATGTAGCATGAAGGCAGCGTTTCTTTTTTAAATTCTTTTAATGTTTATTTATTATTGACAGAGAGAGAGACAGAGACAGAATGGGAGCAAGGGAGGGCCAGAGAGAGAGGGAGACACAGGATCTAAAGCAGGCTCCAGGCTCGGAGCTGTCAGCACAGAGCCCCACGCGGGGCTGGAACTCACGAGCCATGAGATCATGACCTGAGCCCCAAGGAGCCCCAAGGCAGTGTTTTATCAAAGGTAGAGAATGGAAACTTCTGTAACCCCCTTACATAAACCAGCCTAGTAAAGGCCCGCATCGTGACCTTATTTGGTATCTCGTTTCTTCTTTATGAGAGAATAAATAGATACATTTATGATGCACTTTCTCAAAATGTGTATGTGGAGATTTGAAGTTGGAAATAGGGGTTAGGGAGACAGGTTTCTATTAAGCAGAGAAGATATAAGGACCGTTTCTGATTCAGTTTATTGCAGTATAACAAATTCGCGGTTCTATTCTTTCTCAAATAATCCTTATATGCACAGTGCATCAACCTAATACTAATGTCTTATTTCTTACACTGCCCTTCTTTAATTCAAGTCCTGTAGAGGAGACTCAAATCTCTTTTCAACACATATCCCCTAAATTTATTTCTCAGTGACCAGAAGGGAAAGTCCATCATGTACTCAAAAAGAAATTTGCATTATTATTCAGTCCTGCTGTTGTCCTTAAGTCTCCCTATGACTACTCAAGTGAGACTCATACTATACAGACTAATGAAAACATAACCTTATATAACTTTGAAATAACACCAGTAATACAGAGATCTGTTGTTTTTGTGGTTGTTGGATTTCTTCCCCCTTTTTCCCTTCTTTGGGCTTTTTAATGTTTTATACCTAGCCTCTCCCCATCAAGATCCAAAAAAAGAAAAAAGCCACAAATTTTAGACCTTCAGCTAGACCACTAAGTTACATAAATATTATTTGAAATATGTACTGGACTGTTCTGGTCTTTTATCATCAGGGTTTAGCTGGCATTTGTGAGGGTTTTTTTTTTTATGATTTTATTTTTCAAATAATAGGCACTGAGAATAGGGACTTCTTGTCAACTTGCCTATGTAAGTTCATGCTATGAAGTAACTTTTTAACCAAAATAAATAGAAATCATAGGTAAACTAGAGGATAAACATTAGTACATATTAATATAATATGTACATTTTATATATTAAATATATACACACATATGTGTGCAGCTTCTATAAACAGAAAATGAACATATCAATAATAAGTAAACATATCAATAGGTCATGAAGAGAAAATAAAACAAAAAGTCATTCTTGGAAAAAGAGCAGAAGCTAGGAGCCTTCCTGGATGTAGGTTCTAAGGAAGAAGTTGGTAAAAGCATCTCATGGGTAATTATACCAAAAAGTTTCCTTGTGAGCCAGCTTCACTGTATGAAACCAGGGGCTCGGGTTGAACTTGTCACTCAAGAAATGAAATTTGAATTATTGGTTTTATGGGGTTTTAGCTGAAATGACATCACATGTCTTGGACTGAACTTAAAGAGGAAAGTTTTATTAAAGCTGGCTTGTGCCCTGAAGGAATTTTCCATATCTGACTAATCAGCTTTTCTTTCCTCTACTTGGCAGGGAACAGGGAATAGGGAAAAGATACTGGGACCCAACCAAGTTGGCATATCTAACAGGAAGTACTCGTCACAAAGATAGGAACATAGAAAGTTGAATTGGCTGTAAATTTACTCCCAGGAAAAGTTAAGAAAAATTGCTTGGCTGGAAATTTAGTTCTAGGTGGGAAAAAAAAAAAAAAAGAAAAATCTCCTATAAATCTCTCAGAAGAGTTGGTAACTGTAAATGGTCCTCAAATGGGTTTTTACTCAAATTAATGCTGCCTGAATAGTCCAAAATAACTTAGTTCAAATATTGAATTTGAAGGAAATCCCTTTTTGTCATGTCCTCAAGTATCTGTAAGATGTAAGTAAAAATCTTCCATCTACAATATAAGTTATATAAAATTCCTACAAAGTTTTAAGGGATTTGAACTCAAAACCAAAACTTACAAATAATACTAGTAAATAAGATGTCAATAAATAAATCCTGACAGACAATAGGCAACTATATCAGGCATCCAATGCTGTGCACATCAGAAATGACATATAAAACTAATTTATACTTATATTTTACATATATCCTAAATCATATATTAAGATTAAAATATATCAGTAAAGACAATACATTAATTAAAACAGGTGCTTGGAAAAAAATTTAAAAATTCTAGAAAAATACAGTAATTGATATTTAAAATTTATTGCATGCATTAGAGAGCAGAATATACATAGTTGAAGAGAAAACTCATGAAGTAACAGATTAAAATTAAGAATGTATTTAGAACAAATGCAAAAATACAGAGATAGAGTAAGCGAAAGGGCTCTCTGAATATAATCTGTTAAATTCTGATATACACTCAACTTGTAATTTTTTTTAATGTTTATTTATTTTTCAGAATGAGAAACAGAGTGCGAGCAGAGGAGGGGCAGAGACAGAGGGAAAAGCAAAACCTGAAAGAGGCTCCAGGCTCTAAACTGTCAGCACAGAACCTAACGCGGGGCTTGAGCTCGAACTGTGAGATCGTGACCTGAACCAAAGTGGGACACTTAACCGACTGAGTCACCCAGGCGCCCCTCAAATCATAATTTTTAAATGGAGAGAAAAAATATAGGGAAGATGCAATATAAGAGGACATAATAGCAAATAATTTTTTTTTTTTTTTTTTACTGAATAATTAAAGACATCAATTTTGAGATTCAGAGGGCCCAGTGAATCCCAATCAGGCTAAAAATTATCTCCATCTAAAAAATATATCATAAGGGTCGCCTGGGTGCCTTAGTCTGTTGAGTGACTGACTCTTGATTATGGCTCGGATCATGATCCCAGGGTCGTGGGATTGAGCTGCATGTCCAGCTCCGAACTGAGCATGGAGACTGCTTAAGGTTCTCTATCTCTCTCCTGCCCCTCTCCCCAACTTGTGCTCAATCTCTCTCTCTCTCTGTCTCTCTCTCAAATAAATAAATAGACAAATAAAATGCATAATGTAAGAGTTAAAGAGAAATCTTCAAAGGAACTACCAAGAACAGACAGATGACCTATTTGTACACATGGGAAAGATGAGACTGACAATTTTTCATCACCACCAACAACAGCTAATGGAAAATATTTAAAACACGCTGAAAGGGAATAATTGTTCATGTAACACAATATATTTATATACCAATCAAATCTTTCATCAGGAATAAAAGTGAAATAAATAATTTCTGGAAAACAAAACAGAATTTGGCACCAGGGAATCCGTACCAAAAGGAATTCCAAAAGATATTTTTGAATGTGTAAGAAAACATTAGTTTTCTTCTAATTCGTTAGTGGATGTAACGAATGTAACAGTTCCGTAGATTCTCATTAATGAGAGATCCTTGATATGACCCATGAAAAAGGGGTTTTGTGTTCAAATAAATTTGAGGAAAGTCAAACTCCTTTAAGGTTTGCAATAAAAGCAGCATATGAAGCAATCTGACAAGTAAATGGAAAATAAATCTGTTAAAGTTAAATCAGCATCTCCCAAATCTAACAACATAAAGCATTTTTTGTTAGTGAGTCATTGTTAATATCTCAGAGAATATACTTTTGGGAACATGGAATTATGCTTTCAAAGCAAAAGCTTAAAAAATATTTCTAAACAAGAAAATAAGCAAATGAAACACCTAAGGAGAAATTAATAGATGTGGAAAGCATTTATCAAATTAAAAAAGGGAACAGTGTGTGGTCTTAGATGGCAAGCATTTTAATCACACAAAGCTTATTTGTCCATTAATGTAAATATTTAATATTAAACTGGTTAAAATCCCAGCTTGGTTTTTATTGATCTTGATAATATAATTGTCAATTTCATCTGGAGGCATATTTAGGTGAGATTAATAAAACATTTTTGTAGGAAAAATAAATAGTAATACAAGGCATTTGCATTTCTTGATACAGCATTTCAGAATTGAAATAATTTATGTAGTGCAATGAGCCATACATATATAGGGTATATATATTATATATATACACACAATATAACAATTTATTGATATATATTATACATAATAAAACAACTTAAAATAATTTATTATATATTATATATAATAAAATGATTTATTTTATAGAATAAGACATTCAAATTAGCCATACAACACTCACAACAAATAACTACATATATTCCAGAGATATTAAATTTTAAAATTAAACATGATACAAAGTAGAAATAAATGTAGTTTATTAAAGATAGGAAATTCAAGGTAGGAAAAAAAATGCTAAAGAATTAATTGATACATTCAACAATAATAAATTCATGCATTCCAAATGATTATAAACAAACATAGAAAGACATTGGGAAAACTGAGAAAGACATTTCTATTATACAAGAGATTAAAATCTTTGCTGTATAAATCCTTCTTGAAAATTAGAAAGAGAAAATAACAATACAATTTACTAAAGGGAAAAAAAAATTAGATTTACTCAGATCTGTATCCATTCAGCCACTCTTCTGGTTAGAAATTAAATGAGCAGAAAGCAACATTCTAGATTAACTCGGTGCCTGTAGAATCCAATACAGTAAAAACAGATTTAAATTCTGTTTGCAAACTTCCCACTTGGTAGCTATCTAATCTAATCTTTATTTTTCACATCAAAAGAAATAATAGAGAATCTACCAGGAAGAATCATTGCATTAGGAAACTATGCAGAAGTTGTTCACAAACAGACAAGTTCTGTAAATGGTGGAAATGCAGTTTTTTCCAAATGTAAATGTAAATTATAAAATTTAAAAGTATAATTTTTAGGGGCTCCTGGGTGGCTCAGTTGGTTAAGTGACTGACTTCAGCTCAGGTCAGGATCTCGCTGTTTGTGGGTTCAAGCCCCGCGTCGGGCTCTGTGCTGACAGCTCAAAGCCTGGAGCCTGCTTCAGATTCTGTGTCTCCCCCACTCTCTGCCCCCCCCACCCCGGTCACGCTCTGTGCCTCTCTGTCAATAATAAATAAACGTTAAAAAATTTTAAAAATACAATTTTTAAATGCAGTGGACAGTGTTCCTAAGGGCATAATGAAGTGTATAATCTCATATATTCTAGCAGAGAAGTAGATATGTATAAATTTTCCATAGACATATTTGGTGTTATTAATCAAATGACTTATAATCTCTATTCAGTTGACCCCACAATTCCATATTGATGAAATTATTAAGACATTTTCACATATTTGAAGATATATTTAACTTCAATAATGTCTATTACTTTTTTCCCAAAAGATGCAATTTCAGGTATATATAGAAATATTTATAGACATGTATATATACCCTGGTTAATGTAGACATATTTTATTGTAAGACCTAAAATTTGAAGTGCTACCTTGACATCTTTGGATCTCCCAGGGTCCCAAGGTCTTAATTATGAGTTCCCCTGTTGGCAGATACGACTTCTACCCAGTGGAAAAGGGTCTCCATTAAACTAGTTCCAACAGTAGCCAGACCAACTGCACCTCACCTCTTCCTCAACCCAACAGGGTTTATATTCTGGCCATCCTGCGAAAATAACTCAAACAAACCAATCAGTCCTCCTGAGGGAACCAGGAACACCCCTATCATCTTGTTACTACAAAATCTGCCTCCCACTGCCCCTGCTTTTTCACTGTGTGGCCCCAAACGGTTGTGGTGTCCTTCTCCCCAAGACAGTGAGTTTATGTGATGAATAAATTGTACCAATCTCTTTTGTCCAGTGTTGGGTGTCATGTACATGCTATCTAATACTATTTATGGCGGAGCAGAGATGCCTTTCTCACCAATGGGTTGAATAGGAGGCAATCAGAACACATATATCTCCTTGCTCCATTAATTGAAAAGACCTAGAAACAGTGACACCTTGGTAGCAATGAGCAAGCTCAGCACACATATCTTGCTTATACTATTCTTCAATAAAGAAACCAGGGTTCCTGGAAGAAGTGACTGATTCTAGGGATGGAGCATATTGCTGTGCTAGAAAGTAAAGAAGTGGTAAGAAAACTCCATGCTGATGGGATCTGTCTAGCCAAATAAAAGAGCACCCAATGGTAAACTTAAATAATTTAAGCAACAAAATATAGTAATATATCAGATTATACCACAATTATACCAGATTATAAAATAAATGTCCATAAATACATTAATATAAATCACTGATGGAATGAATGACTAATTAATTAATTAATTAATTGGAGGGAACAGACAAATCATCCATCTCCTGCATAGAAGAATTCCAAATAATTTATGTACATACTCAGTCTCAAGCAGGTGGATCATAATTCTCTGCTAAGTGGGCTGTATATAGTAATTTCCTTTCAAAGGATACATTATGTAAATGTAGAAAAAAAAAAGAGAATAATTTTACAGTGAAGAAACCTGGCAAACATTGACTAGGTCGAGGGAGCAAGGTCAATATCAGCGGTGGTAAGTCATGTCCATAGCATGTTCCCCTGCTATAATGTGATGAGAATAGCATTTGACTTCTGTGGTCTTCCTCCTCCAAATCTATAACCCCACAATGGCACTTTACTTCTGTGGTATTTCTTCCAAAAATCCATAACTCCAGTATAATTATGATAAAACCATGATATATAACCAAATTAAGGGACTTTCTGCAAAATACCTTTCCAGCACTCCTCAAACTGCCAAGGTCATCAAAAACAGGGAAAGTCTGAGAAACTGTCACAGCCTAGAGGAGCCTGAAAAGACCTAAAGACCAAAATACTGTGGTATCTATCCGGGGTGAGATCCTGGAACAGGAAAAACTGTATTTGGTGAAAACTAAAGAAATCTGCATGAAGTAATGGACTTTCATTAACAATAGTATATGATATTGGCTCATTGCTTGTGACACATATACTATTCTGAAGTAAGATGTGAGAAATATGGGAGGCCGGGTGGAAAATCTCTGTACCACCTTTGCCAATTTTCTGTGCACCTGTAACAGTTCTAAAATAAAAAGCATATTCACAAAATTGAATAAAATCTGCAGGGTGGCTAATAGCATTGTACCAAAGTTGACTTCCTGGGTTTGATATAGTATTGGAGTTATATAACTGGATGAAGTAGATTACAATGTTCACGAGACTCTATGTGCTACTTTGGCAACTTTCTGTGAGTCTCTAATTACCTTCAAAATAAAAAGTTAAAAATGTTTTCTCTAAAAATATACATAACTTTATTTTTCTCTAACAAACCTGAACTATTAGGCTAAACCCTATAAAATTGCCAGTATTTGATTCTTACTAACCTACAGAAATGACAATTTCACATTCATCACATAATGGCATTATGAGTCCCTGTTTGAACAATGGAAGGGATCTGACAGAGACAAATTTAGAGCCACTCTTCCTCCGCCCGTCACTGCATTTAAATTGTAAGAACTAACATAGGCACAGGCAAAAGGCTTTCTTTGGCCCGCCTTCTTCCCATGCTGGCCTCCCTGATAGCAACGTCTCTGGACAGACCTTAGCCTTGGATCTGGCAATCTATCCACCCGGGACATGACCAAGTCACCAGTGATTTTGATAGAGAGGTCATATGTTCTAGGTTTCTCTCTGTTAACTCCCATGCACTATTCAAAGAATCCTGTATTCTTCTTCTGATCTTATGCTCAGAAAAAACCATGGGTTCACCTATAGCCCTTCATAGTGTTGAGAGAATTCCTCTTTTTCTGTACCAGAGTATGGAGTGGGAAACTTTGCCGTTTGTCTTAATCCTTCTATGACAAGCCACAAAATGAGACTATCTCCTGGGGCCTTGCCTCATTCCAGAACCTCTGTCGGAAATGGAGCATAACATCAATATAGGATTTCTGGAAAAACCCAGAGGAGGGAGGCCCTATACTGTCTACCCATTCTTGGTTTTCGTTAATTGTTCCTCTTCCTCACTTCATTCTGAAGATGTTTTATCCAAATAGATGTAGGATTCCTACCTCTGATTCATCAGGTTTCTTTTTTCATGAGTCTCCCTCTGAGGGTCTAAGCTTTTGAAAATCACAATCCCCTTCTTTGTTACTGTTAATTCTCTTCCCTGAATAATAGCTACCTCATGTCCTATTGGCTACAAAACAATTGAATTGGAGCCAGGAGAACAGAATAACTAGAAATAGCAGCAGACCCCATCATTCATTGTTTGAAAAGTCGAATGTGCTGTCTTTGTTCCTCTGGTAAATATTCATACAGCAACAAGGAAATTTTGCTACTCCTTCAAATCTCTGTTCTTCCTGTGGCTCCCCAGGCTTTCACCCCCTAAAGAGGCAACTCAATTTCTTTCTGTTCTCCCAGGACTCGGTGAGTTTATTCCCATCAGAAAACACTAAAAAGAGTGAAACACTAAAAAGACCCATTCTTATCCCCAAATCTTACAACTCCCCTTGGTGGGAAGGGGTAGTATAAGAACATCAATAAATATTTTAAATCATTCTTAAGGAGTATTCTTAACTACAGGGGAAAAAGCCCTACTTTCTGCGTCTGTAACATTTAAAACAAAGATGGGTGAGTTTTAATCTCTGCCCTCTGTTTTTTGGCCTTGATGAATCACTTTTCTTGAAGATCCAGTAAAAATAGAATATTGATTCAGGTCATAAAGAAGTTGCTTCCAAGGCTTTCAAACCCATAAATTTTATCACATTTATCAGTCTGAATGTTTCATAAATTTTATCTAAAATTGACTAGAAACATTAATATTTCATCCAAACCATTTGTTCAACACACTAAATATATTACTATCTCTTCTAAATGTTCTACTTTTATCAACACATTTCAATATTTTAAAAAACTATTAGTTAAATTCCTACAGCATTGCTGTAATATGAATGCATATAATATGGATAAAATCTCTGTGCCTTGATTTTTAGTGAGAACACACTTGTGACGCATATGAGGAAAATACTGAAGGGTTCCTTTACATCCTTTTGTCGTATTTTCCCCAGGCACTTCTTTGTTTGCTAAAGCTTATGTCCTCGTAATTGCTTCAAGTTAGGCCCACAGTAAAGATAATCTCTGAGTTCTCATATGTTCAAAAAAGTGTCTAGCCTTTATACTTGGAAAACATTTTGGCTGTTTTCAAAGTAAGTGAAACCTTGGATTGCAAGTAACTTGTTCTGGGAGTGTTCTGCAACATGAGCAAAACTTTCTAATAAATTTTAACTTGATAAACGAGTGATGTCTTCCAATATAAAGTAGTACGTGACGCCGAGTGTCACATGATCCCAACCCAGCCAATGGTTCTTGAAATTCGCTTTGATATATGAGTGCTTTGGATTATAAGCATGTTTCCAGGATGAAAATTATGCTGGCAAACCAAAGCTTTACTGTACTTGGGGCAACTTCACCTCCATGAACATCTTGAAGGTGTTCCACCTCTTACTACTCTCTCTTAGTGTTTGATGAAAAAAAAAATGAGGTCACCAGGATCTATTCTCCTAGCTGCCCACATTATTATTTCTTTAGTTTTGAAGGTCTGTATTTTTATCAGGATGTGCCCAGGACAGACTGTTCTCAATCTGTTTGCCTAGCACATGGGGAGCTCACTAAGTTCATAGCTCTAAGCCTTCTTTTTAATATACCTTTAAATATTAGTCCTCTTCTACTGCTGTGGTTTTCTTCTCAGGGAAGATTCTTCTGTGTGCCAGTTCCCCTGTACCTGCCCTCTAGTTCCCTAATACTTTCCGACTCTGTTCCCTATCCTTTTGCACATTAAAAAAAATTTTTTTCCATCCCATATGTTTCATGCTATATTTTCTCCAGTGTGTATTTTCCCTTGTACTTCTTGTGATTTTTTTCTCTCATTTCTGGGATGGTTTCATTTCTATTCTTTGCTAACTTGTGTGAGTTTATGTTTCATCTCCTCGAATTCTCCTGTCATCTCTGTCCTGACATCTTGCTTTTATAACTTTCCTTCTTAAAGGCAATTGCGGCATGAAAGTTTTGTATGTCCCTGGCAAACTTCTGGAAAGAATTATATCTTCTCTCTGGCGTATGTTTCTAATGAAAAGTCTATTGTCATTACCTTTTTTTGAGAGACAGAAAGACAGTTCACATGTGCATGAGTCGGAGAGGGGCAGAAGGAGAGAAAGAATCCCAAGCAGTCTCCATGCCCAGTGAGGACCCCAATGTGGAGTTGATCCCACAACCATGAGAACATGACCTGAGCTGAAATCAAGAATCAGTCGCTTAACCAGCTGAGCCACCCAGGCACCCCAGTTGTCATTGCCTTAAAAAAATATTTCCATCATTATTTTTCATAGATTGCCTTTATACTGATGCTGTGCAAATTCCTACTTTATCACTGATTGTGGAAGAAATTGAATTTCCTGGAGTTGCTTTTTATATAAATAAATGGTGGTGGAAGAGGAAGGCCTAAAGGACAGGGGGATTTTCCAGAAGAGTTGATGTTCCCATGCAAACACCAAGCACTCTCTTTCCTCTCCTTTACTTCCAACAATCAAGGTACAGAAAGACTTCTGGCACTAACCCGCTCACCACAGTTCCATACCAGTGCTCCCTGAAAGAAAACTCCTTGCGTCACAGCACTCCACAAGTACATAAATGCTGACACTTAGATCTGCCCTCATTGTGACCCTCTCACAACTCGCTGTATTTCTTGTTCCTACTTATTCCCAAGAGGCTTCCCCCAGTCTAGTTACTTTTGACAGGTCTTACATGGACACATTTTGAAATCTATGGATTCTATCTGTCTCCCAGTTTCACAAAAATGGTATTTCCCAGATTTTCATTTTACATTTTGCTTTTGAATGATTTCTAGGCATAAAATAAGAAATGCTGACTTATGACTTTATGTTCATTCCCACCAGAAGCTCCAATAGCGTTGCTTTTAAGTAAGGAAAAATTTGGACACAAAAAGTGTAAATATATATGTTATATGTAAATATACATGTATATACATGTAAATATATATGTTATAAATATTTATGCTATATACATGTTATATGCATGTTATATATATACGATTTCTGGTCTTTAAAACTCATGTAGGGGCACCTGGGTGGCTCAGTTGGTTAAGCATCTGACTTCAGCTCAGTTCATGATCTCACAGTTTGCGAGTTCGAGCCCCGCGTCGGGCTCTGTTCTGACAGCTCAGAGCCTGGAGCCTGCTTCAGATTCTGCGTCTCCCCCTCTCTCTGCCCCACCCCCACTCATGCTCTGTCTCTTTCTATCTCAAAAATAAATAAATGTTAAAAAAAAAAACTCATGCAGAGGAATATGTAGACATAATAAAACTAAAAGCATATGTTTTAGAAAAAAATAGTTTCAAAATCTCTTCCATATGTAACTAAGTATGCAAAGGAATAGAAAAGTTCTGAGAGTTACATGTGGAAGGCAACAGTGATTTAATGAATCGTTTTTTTTCTTATACTTTCTGAATCATATACTTTCGACAGTAAAATATATCCACTTTTAGAAAAACAAATTATAACAGCACTTTGTGTCTTGTCTATTTATGTATATTTTAATATCTTAATATTTTCTTATATCTTTTCCTTTATACTTCTTTTTTTCCTTTTATTTTAAGAAAATTACTTGTCACTCCAAGTTCAGATAAAATTTTGTTTTCATCTTCTAATGTCGGTAGTTTTCATGTTCTAATTCTTAAATTTAACTTTTAGGGATATTCTTGATAGTTAAATATCCCAGTGCCATTTACTAGATTATCTTTCTCTTCTCTACTAATTTGAAATGCTATCTTACTACACGTGATCGGTGGTTCTTAAGTTTTATTGTTTCTCTGATGCAACTGTGATGCCGTAAGAAATGGTATCTCACCATGGCCTGCTGCATAGATAAGGCCGTTTCCATGTTTGCAGCCGGCAAGACGCACTTACTATAACGCCATCTGCCAATAATCAGTGACATGGATAGTGTAGAATCTGTGGATCAGATATCTGTATACTTTGTTTTGTTTTGGGTCTTTTTTTTCTGTCTATTAAATCAAATATGTCTATCATATTCACTAATTATTGTAGCTTTGCATATATCTTGACATCTGAGAGTAAGACCTCCCTTTATTTTCATCCAAAATTTGGTGTATTTATTCTTCAAGATCAAATTTATGATTAGTTAGACAAGTTTTTTTTTTTTTATGTTTATTTATTCTCGAGAGAGAGACAGACAGAGACAGAGTGTGAGTGGGGGAGGGTCAGAGTGAGAGGGAGACACAGAATCCGAAGCAAGCTCCAGGCTCTGAGCTGTCAGAACAGATCCCAACGTGGGGCTCAAACTCACCAGCTGTGAGATCATGACCTGAGCCGAAGTTGGACGCTCAACTGACTGAGCCATCCAGGCACCCCAGTTAGACAAGTTTTTATGTTCAAGAGACACCTGTAAATTTCTCTCTTTTTTTGTGTGTGTTTTATTACTTTTAAGCCACCACTGATTTAATCCTGAACAAGTTATTTAACCAATTTATCTGCAATTTTCCTATGTAAACGGGGATGATAATATCATCTGGTTCATAGAGTTGATGGGAGGATTGCTTGTCATTTTCAGCAATGTATATTGTTTATCCATTTTCTCCATACACTCCCTAGTTTTTTTAAATGTTTATTTATTTATTCTGAGACAGAGAGAGAGAATCCCAAGCAGGTTTCGATTTGAGCTGAAATCAAGAGTCAGCTGCTTAACCGACTGAACCACCCAGCCCCTCCATCCACTCCCTGGTTTTGAACTCTGTCCTTCACCTCACCTCCTGTAACAGATACCAGAATGTTGAGACTATTCATGGCTCTGCAGGACTATTTAACTTCATTCTTGTCAGAATCTCCCAGGAAACCATTTAGTTTATATATCACTTGCCTGCTTTTCATTAAAAAGAACGTGCTGAACAATTTTGCCTGCTGTTGTCTTTTTGCTTCTTTTTGGGTTGATATTCCTCTATCACATTTTCAGAGATCTTTGGGAGGAGAGAGAAGATAAACACATGTTCTCAATCTTTTATATTCCTCATGCATATATTTAGAGTAAATGTAAATTTTTTTGCATATTTATACAAAGTTATAAAATCATTGCACATGATACAACCCCCGTAACAGCAACATTTTTCTCAAGTTAAATAACATTGAATGGTTTTTATAATCTGTCTTCCAAAAAAAGGTCTGTATACTTGATTGAATCATATGCATGCAGTATGCAACCTTTTCTTTGGAGGTGACAATCTCTTTGCCATCACTGCCTGAGAGTTTTTGTTTAGGGTAAGGATAGAAAGGAGCAAGTGTAATGCAGTGGGAAGCTGAGGGAGGAAAGGACTTTCTAGGGGAGAGGTTAGATCACCAGCCTCAAAGTTGCATAAAAATGATAGCTCTATTGCTTATAAAATAGCATTGTCAGGAGTAAGGTAAAAGTAAAAGTCAACTTGCTAAGGGTGATTAAAATTAGAAACAAGTAAATAATTGATTAAACAGCAAAACACAATGGTGAAAGGAAGGTGAAAATTAAAGTCATAAATTGAAGGTACAGGAGGCTTGAAAGGTACATTTGGTTTTAGTCTGATGGAGATTTGGGAATGTGTTTTATTTGAAAGTTACAAGAGGGAGAAAATGAAGATATAATTTTAACATTTTTTCAGCAGTCATTCTGGAACATGTGCTGATCCATCCCTGTGTTAAGTAAGAATTGAGTTAATTGAGTTTCCAAATAGAGTGATTAGTATTTCAATGCAGGAGAACATAAAAGCACGTGAGGCAGTTGGGTTCAAGAGAACAACGACAAAGTAAACGCTGGTTTAGCTTTTTATTTCCAATGATATTAATCTGGGAGAAATAAAAAGCAAAGCTACTCACTGCATTGTAATGGCAGAGTGGAGCTTAAGGAAGGTGGAGACCATTTGCAACAACTCTGCCTGGTACAGGATGAGCTACAGGTACTGGTGAGTATTGAGGTCAGTAACAGGATGTTTGCAAGAATGTGAATGTTTATCTCAGCCATCTTATTTCTTTCCCTATGCACTGTTACAAAACATCTCCACAAACAAGTGGAAAACCAAATCTGACACAGTAATTTGTAAAGCTATTCTAGTAGAAAGTGATTTAGGAAATCAGACCCAAATGCGGGGGCTACTCTCCAGATTTCAAGACTCAGAGGAATTGTACAGAAATTCAAAAGAAGCATGGCATGTACAATTGCAATCATTATTAAACCAGGATGAGAGTTCATGTAGATTTGTATTTTTGCCTAAAACAATTTAAGAATAGAATGTAGCAGACACGCCATACATATCTATATTTTATATGCAATTTATCATTTCAGTTCTTTTTTTAAAGGAATTCTATCCGTGATCTATTGGATAGTTCTCAGAAACAAAGGGAGGACAAAGCAGGTTTTAGGAAGAAGAGAAATAGTCTCATACATTCAGTGGAGACATTATTGGAAGACACAGAAATACATAAGGAATATGATGAAATTTACATATGTGAAAGATTAGCCTGACAGTGTAGTGAAAAAACAATAACTGGAAAGAAAATGAAATTAAGGCACCGTCATACAGTCATGTTCTCAAGCCTAATGGAAGAATTTATTAAGCAATCTGTGTATACCCAGAAATTCTGCATTAGTTATCTGTATAGTGGAAAGGTGATTCCCTATTCAAATTTTGCCCCAGCTGTTGATCAGTTCTTTCCATAGTATGTTTATTAGACTGGATCCCTTGATTTACCAGTACTACTCTATCAGTTTTAATAATAATAGTAATATGGTACTCAACAGTTACTGCTGCCATGACTGTTACCACTGTTACTATTTCTTTCCAACTATCAATGCTTTTATTCCTTTTGCTGTGCTATATACTCAACACATTCTACCTTTCACCTTAATGATAACCATGGCACCTACGTTGACTTGCAGTATATTAGGAATCCTTTACATGTTTTTACATATGCCAACACCTCCAAGCCGCATGACAAGCCTATGAGGTAAAATTTATAATTATTCCCATTTTACAGAAGAAAAAACTAAGGTATAGATTTCTTTGAATTGGTTCAATGACACATAGATAAGAAAACAGATTATTTAGTATCACTAAATTAAACGTAAGGTAACCAGGGCTCAGAAGAGTTTGGTGACTTGTCCAATACCACACAACTAGGAAGATAACCCCCCAGCCTGTTGTCCTGAGGTAAACAGAGTCTGATCCAGGATCTAAACATTGAGATGTGTGGAGTAAGCAGAACTGTCTTCTCCTCCTGACTCTAGCACTGAAGAGCTGTGAGAATGTGGTCAGGTAATTAAGCTCTCTAAGACTTAATTTCCATTCTGTGTGTTGAAGTCAACAATGTTTATGTTATACAGTCATTATAAAGAATAAACAAATCATCTTTAAAACACTATGGCACCTATCACAAGATGTTTTAAATAAATCCTGCCTCCTCCATCGGTCTCTTCCCCCGTAGACTTGCCATGCAACCTGAGAAAGTAGGAAATGAAAACATGTCATTGTTCAAAATGGATGCCATTTTTGCCACAAAGGCCTGTTTGAAAAAAACAAAAGTGAATAAAAAGCTTTTCCTTGAGGTACACATTCCCAGGTTTATTTTTTTAATTGCTAAAAAAAATGCACCTCAATTTAAATGCAAACTGTGGATTATAACCTTTAGATAGTGCTATTTATACAAATAATATCAGGCCTTCCAGAAGAACAAATAACATGACACTGATATGCATGATTACCATTAACCTTAATCAGACATGGCAAGCTCAGAATTCTGTGTCTTCAGAAAACAGTTCCCTGATTAGCTCTGCCAGTAGTAAGCCTCTCCTAAGCTGCACATTAATTGCCCACAGCCCCCACTTTTTGCAAAGCAAATTTGGGAAATTTTGTGTGTGTGTGTGTGGAAAATGGATGGTTATGAATGGACCAGCCACAATGTCTTCATTAAACAAATATGGCACATTGATCAGGTGGCAGTCAAGTAGTTTTGACAGATTATTTTTTCCTCATTTTCTTTCGAGAAAGATGTATTGGTTCAGCTCGCTGAAAAGCATCCAACCATACATGTAGATCACTCCTCCCTCATTAAAACAAAACAGCCTTGCATATTGTGGTCCATAGATCAACAACCACAGATTTTCCCCATAATTCACCCCAGAACAGTCTGTGGTTAGCTGGTCCTACTGTGAAAGAGATATAATTCCACTTATGGAAATACTCATTTAAATATTAATTTCTATCCTTGAAAACTGGTCTGAATAATGTGTCTATCTTGTGCCTGGAGGTGTAAAAAAATATTGACACACGAAATTTCCAAAATATTTAATTACTTTTTTACTGGAGTAGAATACCGTCATAAGCAAATACAGATGAAAAGACATAGCATAGCATTATGGAAAAGAATAAATAAACTGGACTTGAAGTTAGGCTTGGCCTTTAATTCAGGCTTTATAAATAATGTACTAATAAACAAAAAACATCCTTTTCTTAAAGCACTCTAATCTTATTTGTAAAAATCATGCAGTTAAACTAGAGTATTTTCATCTCTAAGTTGTCTTCTTATGTCTGTGCTCCTATCCACCTCATATTTAAAATATTTGCTCCTCCATGGAGTGTATATTTATTAAGTAGACATAAAGTAAGTTCTTACCTGGTTTTATGAGGGTCTCTGAAATGATGAGACCCTCATCATCAAAGGAAAACTTTAAAATATTTGCTCCTTCATGGAGTGTATATTTATTAAGTAGTCATTAAGTAAGTTCTCATCTGGTTTTACGAGGGTCTCTGAAATGATGAGACCCTCATCATCAAAGGAAAACTTTGCCTTGGTTTTCCTTTTTCCTATAAGAGACTGAATTTTTGGAGTCTTCCAACATTAATGATGATTTTTCTAGGAACAGAGCTCGCTGATACCAAATAAATGGAGTAGAATTGGGGGAAAGATAAAAGAGGAGGAGAGGAGAGGGAAAGAAAAAAATTGTGAGTTCATAAATTAAGGATAAATTCTCCTAAACACCTTTCTTAAGCTGTTAGCTTTATTTTCATTATTTAGTTTTTAGAGCATCATGGATTCACTTTAAGTCTTGTTGTTAACCATTTTATTGAGGTATGATTGATTTGTAACAAGCTGTACATATTTAATATATACAACTTGGTAAGTTTGGGAATAAAGATATATCCGTGATACCATTTCCACCATCAAGACCATAAATATAACCATCATCTCCCAAAGATGATGGGTATGTTTATATGTTTTCCCCTTTATTACCATTATTTGTGTGGGTGTTAAGACATTTAACATAAGATCTATCCTCTTAGCTCCTTAATTTTTCCATGATGCTATATAATTTTGTAAGTGTTAAATAACTGTGAAAAGAAACCTAAGTCTAGGAAGAAAATTATTTGGAAAATTCTCAAGTGTATTCCATGGCTGTCAGTGTGATTATGACTTCTATTTACTATTTAGCAACTTGGTAGCTTTTATTCTAAAAAAAAAATGACCATTTCAGGGGCACCTGGGTGGCTCAAGTTGGTTGAGCATTGGACTCTTGATTTTGGCTCAGGTCATGATATCATGGTTCCTGGGATTGAGTCCCACTTCGGCCTCTGCACTGACAGTGTAGAGCCTGCTTGGTATTCTTTCTCTTCCTCTCTCTGCTTCTCCCCCTCTCCCCACCCCCCCATCTCTCTCTCTCTCTCTCTCTCCAAAATAAATAATTAAAAAATGGCCATTTCATTGACTTTTTAAAGCTAGAACAAAAAATTCTAACATTTGTATGGAACCACGAAAGACCCTGCATTGCCAAAGCAATCTTGAAAAAGAAAAACAAAGCTGGAGGCATCACAATTCTGGACTTCAAGCTATATTACAAAGCTATAGTCATCAAGGCAGTGTGATAGTGGCACAAAAACAGACACATAGATCAATGGAACAAAATAGAAAACCCAGAAATGGAACCACAACTATTTGGTCAACTCATCTTCAGCAAAGCAAGAAAGAATGTCCAACGGAAAAAAGACAGTCTCTTCAACAAATGGTACTGGGAAAACTGGATAGCAACATATAAAAAATGAAATTGGATACCTTCTTACACTATACACAAAAATAAATTCAAAATGGATGAAAGACCTAAATGTGAGATAAGAAACCATCAAAATCCTAGAGGTAGAAACCTCTTTGACCTCGGCCAGAGCAACTTCTTGCTAGACACATCACCAAAGGCAAGGGAAACAAAAGCAAACATGAACCATCAGGACTTCATCAAGATACAAACTGCTGCACAGCAATAATCAACAAAACTAAAAGGCAGACTATGAAATTGGAAAACGTATTTGCAAATGATGTATCTGATAAGGAGTTAGTGTCCAAAATCTATAAATAACTTATCAAACTCAAGACCCCCCCCCCCAATCCAAATAATCCAGTTAAGAAATTGGCAGAAGACATTTATAGATATTTTTCCAAAGAAGACATCCAGATGGCCAACAGACACATGAAAATGTGCTCAACATCACTCATCATCAGGGAAATACAAATTGAAACCATGAAGAGATACCACCTCACACCTGTCAGAGTGGCTAAAATGAACAACCCAGGAAACAACAGATGTTGGTGAGGATATGGAGAAAGAGGAACACTCTTGCACTCTTGGTGGGAATGCAAACTGGTGCAGCCACTATGGAAAACAATATGGAGTTTCCTCAAAACATTAAAAATAGAGCTACCCTATGACCCAGCAATTACAACTACTAGATATTTACCCAAAGGATGCAAAAATAGTGATTCAAAGGGGTACATGCACTCTGATGTTTATAGCAGCATTATCAGCCATTGCTAAATGATGGGAAAAGCCCAAATGTCCATCAACTGATATTTATGAATGGATAAGGAAGATGTGATCTATCTATCATCTCTCTGTCTATCTACACACACACACACACACACACACACACACACACACATATATATATATATATATAAATAGATAGTGGAATATTACTCAGATATCATGAAAACTTGCAATTCGCAACAATGTGAATGGAGCTAGAGTTATTATATTATGCAGAACAAGTCAGTCAGAGAAAGACAAATACCATATATCTTCACTCATATATGGAATTTAAGAAACAAGACAGATGAATGTAGTGGAAGGGGAAAAAAAAGAGAGGAAAGCAAGCCGTAAGAGACTCTTCACTATAGATAGCAAATGAGATTGATGGAGGGAGGTGAGCAGGGGAATGGGTTAAATGGGTAATGGGTATTAAGGAGGGCACTTGTTGTGTTGAGCCCTGGGTGTTATGTAGGTGATAAATCACTAAATTCTACTCCTGAAACCAATATTACACTTTATGTTAACTAACTAGGATTTAAATAAAAATTTGTGAAAAGTAAAATCAAACAAAACAAAACAAAACTGAGGGACATGGAAACTCTGTTGTTAAATAAAGTAACTGCGTTAGTTAGATTTTTCTCTAAGCATCATCAGACCTCAGTATCATATGCTTGCTGTCATCTTCCTCTACTGATATGTGATGTATGGGAAGTCAGCCTGGGAGAGACAGGGGGCACCTGGTTTCAGAGTTGACCATGGCTCCAGCACGTGCTACCTGTGCTTAGACCAGTGCAGTGGCTATGACTGAGAACAGGAGCAGCCTTCCCAGTTCAGAAGAATCTACTTTATAATAGTACCAGGCCACATTCAGAATGAGAAATGCCACTGACTTCCCTTGCAATTACCATTATTTACCTTGCAATTACTATTAGCTCTAGTAATAGCTAATGATATTTTTAGTTTTCTTCCCAAACCAGGGAAAGAAGTTCTGTGTATTTGGTTTTTATTATTTTCATTCTATCAGAGAAATGGGTGTTGCATTGACAGATCTAGGATCTAGGATATGTTTCCCTTCCTTTCTCAAGAAAGCATCAGGAATTTTGGGACTTAGATTGCTCATGTGCATAATAGCAACAACTGTATTTTCCTTTTGCATTTTGGGACATGTAAATACTTAGATTTGTGTTTTCAGAAATCTGTGCAACATGTGGACATCCTTGAAGTTGGGATGCTAAATAAAGTAGTAACATCTTAAATAAATAAAAAAATAAACTTGTTGGGAGACAGTTCTTCATTGAATTTATTATTTTTATAATATCTGTCCTGTCTAGAGTTGTATATCCTTTTCTACCTATAATAAAATTCGTGTTTTCTTTCCATTTATGGATTTGATCACAAATTATCCCAACTAACTAAAGCAATTTTGAGCAAGAACAAAATTGAAGGAATCATACTTCCTGGCTTCAAAATATATTACAAAGCTACATTAATCAAAATAATATGGCACTTGCATAAAAACAGAGATGTAAATTAATGGAAGATCATAGAAAGCCCAGAAATAAATGTATGCATATATGGTCAACTGATCTTTGACAAGGGAACCAAAAAGGCACAATGAGGAAAGAATAATCTCTCTAAAAAATTGTGACAGAAAAATAGAATATCTACATCTAAAAGAAAAAATTGGCTGTTTATCTAACAACATATACAAAAACCAACTCAAATGGATAAAAGATTTAAACATAAGACCTGAAATTATAAAACTCCTAAAGAAAATACAGCTACAAAGCTTTTTGACACTGGCCTTAGTGATGATTTTTTGGATATAGCACCAAAAGCACAGGAAATAAAAGCAAAAATACACAAATGAGGTCACATCAAACTAACAAGCTTCTGCACAGCAAAGGAAATGATTAACAGAATGATAAGATAAGCTACAGAATGGAAGAAAATATTTGTAAGCCACATATCTGATAAAGAGGTAATATCCAAAATATAAGGAACTCCTACAACTCAATAACAAAAAGAACCCAAATCACCTAATTAGAAAATGGGCAAAGGACCTGAATCCATATTTTTCCAAAGAAAACATAGAAATTCCAAAAGGTATGTGAAATGGTGCATGGCATCACTAGTCATCAGAGAAATGTAAATCAAAAAAACAATGAAATATCACTTCACACATATATTAGAATGGTTATCACACATATATTAGAATGGTTATTATTTAAAAAAATAGAAAAAAAATCTTGGTAAGAATATGCAAGAAAGGGAATCGTTATACATTATTGTCGGGAATGTGATTTAGTACAGCTACTATGAAAAGAGAATGATTGTTCTATAACAAATTAAAATGGAACTACCATATGATTGAGCCATCCCATTTCTGGGTATATATCCAAAGGAATTGAATCAGGATCCTGGAGAGATGTCTGCATTACCATATTCACAGCAGCTTTATTCACATAGCCAATAAATGGAAGTAACCCAAATTTCCATTAATGGATGAATAGTTAGAGCAAATGTGGTATGTAGTACAATACTATTCAGCCTTTAAAAAGAAGGAAATCCTGCCATCTGCAGACAATATGGATGAATCTGGAAGGTATGCTAATGTAAATGAGCCAGACATAGAAGTACAAATACTGCATGATCCCACTTAGATGAGGAATCTAAACAGTCCAAGTCATAGAAACAGAGTAGAGTGGTGGTTACCTGGGAACAGGAGGTCGGAGAAATGTATTGATATTGGACAACGGATTCAAAGTATTCATTATGCAAGATGAATAGGTCCTGGAGTTCTGTACAGCATTGTACATATATTTCAATATAGTGACCATATAAATAATACTGTACTGTTTAAAATTTGCTCATAAGATAGATGTTAAGTGTCCTTATCTCATACACACACACAAAACCAAAAAGGGTGAGAACAAACTTTTGGAGATATGGATACGTCCATGGCATTGACTATGGTGATGGTTTTGTGGGTATACACTTGTCTCTAAATGCATCAATTTATACACATCAAACATGTACAACTTTTTGTATGTCAATCATACCTTAGTATTAGTTTTTTAGAAGGCACCAGGATTTACCTATGCAAAATTTCTTCTTTCTTATATCTATCAACTTAAATATAAAGTTTTATTTTTATGGTGTTCTTCATTGTAGTCTAGTTTTCCCATATTGTATTCAATATTATTCCCGACTTCCTTTTCTTGTTTGGTCAATGCTTTACTGTAGTGAGGTCTATATGTCCTTTACACCTATCGCTGTGCTTTTTTCTACCTTACCATCTTTTCCCATCTTACTAAATTCTGACTTCCTACTATCTCCTTATTTTTCTAGTTGATAGGTGATCAGGAACTCTAAGTCAAAGGACAGAATATTATCTTTCCACAGTTCTTTATATGATGTTTGGTTTATGTCATGCGTTTTTAATAACTTTTATTCAATTCAGTTAATTCAACTGAAAATAGAGATGTCTCCCAGTATCTTATATCAGCTTTTCTCTTAATTTTGTTATTGGTTTTTCCCTTTCTTACTTCCTACCCCTTATTTCATATTCATGTATTTTAGGGGAATGTTTGGATAACATGAATACAGAACATTAAGGCAGATACCATTTTATGTTATGGAAAAACACAAGCTAAATCTATCTGTCTGTCTGTCTATCCTCTTTAATACTATAATCAATTAATTATTTTTTTTTTAATTTTTTTTCAACGTTTTTTATTTATTTTTGGGACAGAGAGAGACAGAGCATGAACGGGGGAGGGGCAGAGAGAGAGGGAGACACAGAATCGGAAACAGGCTCCAGGCTCCGAGCCATCAGCCCAGAGCCTGACGCGGGGCTCGAACTCACGGACCGCGAGATCGTGACCTGGCTGAAGTCGGACGCTTAACCGACTGCGCCACCCAGGCGCCCCTATAATCAATTAATTATAATGTGGGTGTAATTACAACTGCATATATAAATGGAAGAAATAGACTCTGTTTTTAGTGGCTCTGTATGTTCTAAATATAATAATACAAATACTACCTTTAAAAACTAGAAAACAATCTGTAGAATGTTAATTCTTTATATTATTTTTAATCTTTCTAAGATTAGATAATATGGTTAAAATACCCATCAGAATGCCACATGATATATAATTGACACAGCTATTTTCTCTCATGTTACATTTCTTCAGATATGTTGTCCCTCAATTTTGTTGCAAGATTCTGGAATAGAATGCTCTACTCCTCTTTTACATTATAAATTGATATTTTGTAAACCACAAAGTTTCTGATAGGAAAATTTAGCAGTTACTCTTTTGGAGAATGTCTTCAAATATGATTGTAATGTATTTTTTTTTTTATCTCAGCTGTCTCTTATGATATTTTTTTTTTTTTACTTTTCCAAACCCCAGCACATTTAGAACCTCTGTCTTTTCCTTATTAGGGTGCACTCACAATATAATTGCCATATTCACTGTAATAATAGTTATTGTACTTATAATTAATCATGCATCATATTTTAATTAGGATTAACTTCATAGTATTCACACAGCATAGCAATAGATTCCCCTGTTCTCTATTTCATGAAAAAGGAAGGTTATCCGCTAATGAAATAACCACATTGGCTCATGTTGAGATAGTTAGAATGTTGCCTATAATTATGACTGGACAACCAATCAGAGTTGCAGCATACTCTGCTTGCACTTGAACACTTTTCATAGACGTTGACTGGTCTATGGCCCTTGAATAAATTGGTATATGTTTCTTTAAACTGAGTGCATTACTTTTACCTGGTCCAATGCCTAATTCATTTTAGAGCATTCTTTATTCTTTGTGTGACACTCATCTGTGACTACAGAATGGCCTCCTTCCACTTAAAGGTGTTTAATGCCATCCCACCCATTTAGCAAACAGAGCACTTCCTTGCTAAGGCTGACGGATTTTAAATATGATCTCATCTAACCTCTATGCATAAAATTGAAATCTGCCCTGTATTAATACACTAAACCAGTAGATCAGTAAGAGAGGGAACACTGTTTTAATGACTCCAAATAGCTTGTTCAATTAAAAATCTTTTGGTTTACTTTATCACTTACTTTATTTTCTGCCATTGGGTTCCTGCTTACTCTTAAGTTGTTGCTATCATTTTTTTCACCTTTACAGGAATAAACCCCCAATAAGCTCATGGTTTTTCCCTGATGGCTCTAAAGTTTAGAGGGAGGAGAAATTTTATCTAAATTATTTTACACCCAAATATATTAGAATAAAATTATGTAGTCTTAACACCACACCTTAATGTAAATGTCTATTTATTTAAGATACCATGAGCAAAGAAGAATATATGGCACCTTCTTCATAGTCTTTTGTTCCTAATTCCAAAGCAAAGAATTTTCTAGCTGAGGTTGTTAGCCTGGGGATTGATAAAACTCAAGGTGGATACAATGAAAGAGAACCCTCCATAACCACAGACTAACCATTTGTGGGCCCCCGTTTAAGATATTTGTCCGGAATAAATAGACTACAAATGTCATTTTTAAAGTGTTGCGTGCACAAGGCAGACATACACCACATAAACTCCACCATATAAATTCTGTTGTGTTATTACTGTTTTTGAGAATTCCTCTAAGCCAGAAGCAGAGTTATTTCCATCCTCTGAAGTCAGGCTGAATTTAAAAAACAGACCCAGTGAGACACAACTTTTCTTTTTAGGAAACATATATAAAACATAATAAACAGAAAGGTAAAACAAATAATATGAAAAAAATATTCCATACAAACATTAAGCAAAAGAAACTAGCTTAGAAACACCAAAATCAGAAAAACAAACTTAAGGTAAAATACTCATATATAGGGGCACCTGGGTGGCTCAGTCGGTTAAGCGTCGGACTTCGGCTCAGGTCATGATCTCACGGCTTGTGAGTTCAAGCCCTGCGTTGGGCTCTGTGCTGACAGCTCAGAGCCTGAAGCCTCTTCAGATTTTGTGTCTTTCTCTCTCTCTCTGTCCCTCCCCTGCTCACAGTCTGTCTCTCAAAAATAAATAAAAACATTAAAAAATTAAAAAAAACCCTATATATAAAGCAATTCACTTCATAATTTTGAAATATAAATTCACAATGAAGATACAATAGTACTAAAATTCTATGCACTAATAGCACTTTGAAAAATAGAATTCATCAAAATTAATGCAAGAAATAGAATATCAGAATAGTTATTTAACAATGAATGAAAGGATAGCTGTAATTATAAACATATTACAGGTGGCTCTGTGAGTATAGATTTGCCTGGGAAGATTTTGTTACCCCAGAAAATTAAGATATGTGAATGTGTGTGTGTGTGTGTGTGTGTGTGTGTGTGAGAGAGAGAGAGAGAGAGAGAGAGAGGATGCATGTCACAAAGACACAAGGGCTTCCATTGGCCATATATGGGGCAATTTTAAAGTCAAAATAATTAAGAAGGCTGATATATTTATAGACCTATAGGGAAAAGACACACGAAAGAACACAGTAATTAATAAATATGTAAATATGTCGGTCAGTCAGTAATAAACAAACAAACAAAAGATAGCCACCTGGGTGGTTCAGTAGGTTGAGCAACCAGCTCTTGATTTTGGCTCAGGTCATGATCAAAGGGTCATGGGATTGAGCCTTGCATTGGTCTCTGCCCTGACAGCATGGATATGTTTGGGATTCTCTCTCCCCTTCCCCCACATGCTCTCTCTCTCTCTAAAAATGGATGAATAAACATTTAAAAAATAAATAAAGGATAAAAGAAGACTTGCTTACAAGATCCTTAGTGCAAACCAGTAAATGTGGAGGAAATATGGGCGATGAAGTACCATCATTTTGAAAGAATGATAGTGTGGCAATTTCTAAGTAATAATCGTCAATGGATGCTAAATATGAGGATACATTTAAATAGCGGTCAGGATATTTCATGCCCTTAAACTATCTACCCATAGATTGCTTATTAGTTGCAAGCACAAAAATCACAAATATAAACGACAAGAACAGATGGGCACTAGGTCCCTAGATCTGTGAAGCCAGTATCACCTACGTAGTATTCTGGCCACCACAAGGAAACAGCAGACAAACCCAAACGGAAACATTCTCTTAATGAAAGGGAAAAAGGAATTGTTTTTCTTTAAAATATCAATATAATAAAAGACAAAGTCACACTGTGGAAATGTTCCAAAGAAAAGGAGACTAAAGTATCATGATAAATAAATATGACAGCTGAACATAGACTGAATCCTGTATTAAAATAATAATAAACTCTCAGTAAATTCAAAATAGAGAATAACTACCACAATCTGGTGAAGCATATCTTCTAAAAAAATAAAAATACTGATTCAAAGGGACACATTCACCCTGATGTTTATAGTAGCATATCAACAATAGTCAAATTATGGAAGAGCCCAAATGTCCACCAACTGATGAATGGATAAAGAAAATGTGGTATATATGTATACACAACAGAGTATTACCCAACCCTGAAAAAAGAATGAAATCTTGCCATTTGCAACAACGTGGATGGAACCGGAGCGTCTTATGTTAGAAGCGAAATAGGGAAAGACAAATACCATCTGATTTCACTCATGTGTGGAACTTAGGAAATGAAAGAGATGAACACGGGGGAGGAAAGAGAGAGAGGCAAACCATAAAACAGACTCTTAACTATAGACAACAAACTGAGGGTTATTGGAGGGGAGTTGGGTGGGGGGATGGGTTAAATGGATGATGAGTATTAAGGAATGCACTTGTGAGGAGCATCAGATATTGTATAGAAGTGATGAATCACTAAATTCTACTCCTGAAATTAATAATACACTATATGTTAACTAACTGGAATTTAAATAAAAATTTGCAACAAAACAAACAAAAAAAAGCATTTTTTGTGTGTTGTTAAAAGGAATAAAACTCTAATTGTATAAATAATAGTTTAAAAAGAGACTGTTTAAAATGATACTTTGATTCCTGCTGTGGCGTTTCTAACACCTACAGATTTAAAATAATTATTCCAGCATTTTAAAAATATTTTTTATTAGAATTTTTTTATATCTTTATTTTATTTTGAGAGAGAGACAGAGTGAGAGCGCAGGGAGGGGGCAGAGAGAGAGAGGGAGACACAGAATCTGAAGCAGGCTCCAGGCTCTGAACTGTCAGCACAGAGCTTGATGCAAGGCTCGAACCCACAGACCGTGAGATCATGACCTGAGCTGAAGTCGGACGCTTAGCCAACTGAACCACCCAGGCGCCCCTCCAGTATTCTTTTTTGAAGAACAAATAGAAATAAACTTAATTTATTATGGTAAAAAAATAAAATAAAAATTCAAAAAATGACAAAAAAATTGTAGAAGTCTTCTCTACTAGAACAGGAAGGAAAAAAAGGATGCCCACTATCACTACTTTCATTTACCATTGTATTAGAAGTCATAGTCGGTGTGGTAAGGCAAATAGAACTAAAAGGAATCTTGGGGCAGTTGGGTGGCTCAGTTGGTTGAGCATCTGACTTTGGCTCAGGTCATGATCTCACAGTTATGGGTTCGAGCCCCATGTCGGGCTCTGTGCTGTCAGCTCAGAGCCTGGAGCTTGCTTTGGTTTCTGTGTCTCCCTGTCTCTCTTCCCTTCTCCTGCTTGTGCTCTGTCTCTCCCTGACTCTCCAAAATAAATAAATATTAAAAAAATTTTTTTAAGAAATAAAAGGAGTCTAACCAAGGATGAATATATAAAACTGCTATTCTTAAATATGACACTTTTGTAGAATATTCCATACAACCTGCAGAAAAATTATTAGAATTAATAAATGATTTCAGCAAGGATAGTGGATAAAATATAAGTACAGATTATTAATTTTATATTTACACAATAACAAGACAAAAATTATATTTTCCAATACCTTAAAACAAGTTTCTTTTAAGAAGCTTAACACAAGAGGCATAAAATTTATTCCCAGAAAATTAAAAATCATTATTGAGAGAGCTTATGTCACTAAATAATGGTAAGTATATACAGCATTCATGATTGAGAAGACATAATATTGCAAAAATATTCAACACAATGCCAATAAAAATTTCAATGGTTGTGTGTGCAACTTTTCAAGCTCATTCTAAAATTTATGTGGAAAGAGAAATGATCATGAATGGTAAATATCTCTTGAAAATGGCCTGTTTTCCTGGCTTTGAAGCTCTTAATAAAGCTATTATAAGATTGTGTAGTATTGGCATAAGAGTGGACAGAGTTCTATGAAATTAAATTGTCCACAAGTAGATCCTTTCACATTTGGATACACTGTGTATCAGTTGGAAACCACAGGAGAGTGTTTCACGTATGGTAGTGGGGGCTTTGAATACCCAGTTTAAAAAGTGAAAATCCCAGGGCTCCTGGGTGGCTCAGTTGGTTAAGCATCCGACTTTGGCTCAGGTCATGATCTCAGTTTGTGAGTTCGAGCCCCGCGTCAGGCTCTGTGCTGACAGCTCAGAGCCTGGAGCCTGTTTCAGATTCTGTGTCTCCCTCTCTCTGCCTGTCCCTCATCCATGCTCTGCCCCTCTCTCTCTCTCTCTCAAAAATAAAAAAAAAAATAGAAAATTAAAAGTAAAAATACCTTCACCTTACACCAAAAATCATTTCCAGACTGATTTTAGACCTATATAAGAAAGGTAAAAAAATAATGTCTCATAAAAGAATATGGGAGAATCACAGACTTGGATTTGGGAAAACTTTATTAACTATGAAGGAAAAAAATTGATAATTGAAACTACATTAAGTATAAGAAATTCTCTTCATCAAAAGATACCATTAAGTGAGTAACAGTTAAATCAGAGTGGAGAAATGTATTTGCGGTACATACAACTGTGAAAGAGACGCATGTCAAGAATATATGAAGAACTTATACAAAGAGTAATAGAAAAATAAACACCTTAATAGATAAATGTGCAAGTGACTTGAACATCCCTTCACAAAAGAAGATATCCAACATATGAGAAGTGTTTACTTCATTAATCTTCAGGAAATCACAAATACATAATTCAGTCATTGCTCACCCAGCAGGAGAACTAAAATGAAACAGCTGCCAATACCAACTGCTGATGACCATCTACAACTCACATTCATTGTTGTGAGGATGTGAAATGGTGAAATATGTGAAAACTTGGCATTATTTATTTAAACCTAAGTATGGTCTATCCTATGACCAGCAATTCCACTCGTTAGTATGTATCCCTGAAATGCTTATCCTTGCACCCCAAGAAAAATGTGCAAGAATGTTTACAGTATCATTATATGTAATAGATAAGAACCAAGCATCCCCCCTCCCACCAAATGATCCATATATTGTGTAAATATACATATTTACAATGTCTTCATACAATGGAGTTCTATACCCTAATGAAATGAGTTAATATGGCTGAATGCAACAATCATGTAGTTATATAAGACAGTAAAATATACTACAGCCTTTATTATTTCATTTATCTGGAGTTAAAAAGTAACACAAAAAACAGACTTGAAGATTTAGGGATCCATGCTTTTGCAGTAAGATGCTGAAGAAGAGCAATGAATGAGTTGGCATAAAAATCAGAAAAATGGATACTTTTTGGGAAAAGAGGAAGCTACCGATTAAGGTACATTGGGATTAAATCCAGTTTTAATTATTTATTTTTTTCCATAACTTCAAAAAATCGTTTAGTTTGGTCTCAAATTCCCTATCAGGAAAGCATCAATAATAGTCCCCCTTTCACTTCTGATTCTTTTTTAAAATGCTATTTATTTATTTTTTGAGAGAGAGCGTGTGCATGCATGCATGTGAGTAGAGGAGGGACAGAGAGAGAGAGGGAATCCCAAGCAGGCTCCACACTGTCAGCGCAGAGCCCGACGTGGGGCTCAAACCCACTAACCCATGAGATCATGACCTGTGGTGAAACCAAGAGTTGGATGCTCAACCGACTGAGCCACCCAGGCGTCCCTTTCATTTCTGAATTTAACAATTTGGGTGTCATCTCTCCTTCTTATGGTTGGTCCAAGCCAAAGTTTTGGTAATTTTGTCCATCTTCCCAAGAATACAGTGTTGGTCTATTGATTTTCCCTATTTTTTAAATCTCTGTCTCATTAATTTTTGCTCTAATATTTGCTGTTTCCTTCTTTCTGCCTGCATTAGGTTTTGCTCTTGTACTTCTCTGTTTTAAAGTATAGTCAAGTTAGTTCAAGTTTTTCTTTTTTCTTCTCTAAATTGAAGTATAACTGGTACACAATGTTATGTTAGTTTCAGGTGTACAACATAGCGATCCCACAAGTCTACAGGTTATGCTATGCGTGACATAAGCATGGCTACCATCTGTCACCATATGGTCCTATCAGAATATCATTGCTCATATTCTCTACGCTGTACTTTTCATTCCTGTGACTTACTCATTCCATAACTGAAAGCCTGTACCTCCCACCCTCTTTATGCATTTAAGTTTTTCTTTTTTCTTAGTTTAGATATTACAGCTATAAAATTTCCTCTAATTATGTAAGTTTTTGTGTAATTGTAATGCAGTGTTTGGTGTCTTTGTGTGTGTGTGTGTGTGTGTGTGTGTGTGTGTGTCTGTGTGTGTGTTGTCTTGACCCAGTTTTTAGGCTCTGGCTAATGCCAGACAGACCCCCTTCTTGAGTAGCCCATTAAGCTCACACTCCCAATCTCTTCCCTTATTGGACGCTCACACTCTGGGCAAGTATACCCCCATCTATTGCCCTAGGGCCAGATCACAGACAACCAGAGATAGTGCCTACTGTCTTAGAGTCTGCAAATTCATTTGAGTTGGCCAATCCTAAGCCTACTTGCCTTGCCTCACCTGTCCTTCCCATGGACACCGCAATAAGGCACTTACCTGTAATTCCCTCTCTCTGCCTCATGATTGACCTCAGTGCTCCCTTCAGTGGCCCTATGTAGCATACGGTGTTCTCCCCCAGGGAACTGTAACAAAATTGTAAAATTCTTTCTCGTTTCTTTCTCTTGATGTAGCCTCATCATATGTCACCCAAGGTGATATGGTTAAAATAATTGGCCCGTGGGGGGCTCAGTCGGTTAAGCATCCAGCTACAGCTCAGGTCATGATCTCACAACTGGAGAGTCCAAGCCCCAGAATGGACTCTGCACTGACAGTGCAGAGCTTGCTGGAGAGTCCCTCTCTCTCTCTCTCTCTCTGTCCCTCCCTTGTTCGTGCACTCTTTCTCAAAATAAATAAAAATAAAACTTAAGAAATAATTAACACAGCGAGTAGGGTACTTTGGCCCCAGATGATAGGGATGCCATTAGATGCTCTTGGCCCACTAGTTGGATGTCCCCAAAGGCAGAGACGGCCAGGGAAGGCACTGCTTTCTGCTGATGAGCTTGTATTTTGACCACCACCACCACGTACTGTTTGCTTCCGTTTTGTCACCATTTCGCACCCTAAATTGTGGAACTCATAATCTGAATCCTCACCAAGTTTCCACCACCTCAGCACACGTCCACAACTTTACCTAGTCGTTGGTAATAAAGCATCCAAAGAGTAAGGGTTTCACATTCACTACCTCATTCTACGAAGTCTCCTCCAAAAGTTGCAGAGTGGGGATACCTCCCTTATGGCCACAGGATGGGGCTGATTAGCCAACTGGGGAGGGTGTGTATTAGCAAGTAGCCCAGCATCACTGTGTGAAAATCTAATCTCTTGTTGCCTGAGTTAGTGTAACAGCGAAAGACTGACCACAGATTCCCTGCCCCAAGTGGTACATAAAGCTAGTCTGGGGGATTTGATATGGATGCCACAAAGAAAATAGTGTTATTGGGGCCTGTGGTTTTTATGTTTTTACTTCTCTTGTCTACAACTCTCCATCCCTAGGCCCAATAGACTATCAGAGTACAAATATCCATGGAGACCAGAGGCTAAAATCTCATCATATGGGGGGAAAAAAAACCATTTTATCCACTGGAATGTCCTTGACTGAGAGGGTGTGGCCTATGAACAGGCCAGGAGAACCACCTCGCATTCATCTAGTATATATCCAAAGGGTAAAATGGTCAGGGAGAGCTAAGATACTGAATGGTAACTAGAAATGTAACCTCATTGAGATACAAGGTATTCTGAAAGATTTTGTTCCAAGAAACAATGAAAAAAAGAGGGATACTTTGGACAAAGGGGCTAATGACACTGCTCCGAGGAGCTGATGTAACTCTCTAAGTGCAAATCTCAATCCATGGGAAGTAAACTAGTAAGCTTACACAAACACACACACACACACACACACACACACACTGAAAATTTTTACTTCTCATTCCTATGTTTCTACAATGAAAATGAGCAACTTCTGTTTTTCTAACCAACAGTTTTTAAATTTAGAACTCTGTTTATTTTTATGACTTGTCAGATCTATATTTAATGAAATATTTGTTTATATGTGTGTAGTTTCCTGTGTAGGTATTCATTCAATCCAGTATTTTGCTGTTTCTTTTCCCCCTCACTTTCTGGTCTAGTACTGCCTTGAAATATATTTAAAATCGCTCTTTGCAATTTCTTCATTAGCCAATAGAACTTACTGAACTACAGTACCACTATTTGCTTTGCAATACCATATACATAATTGAGGACTTACCAAAAAATTAGGAGCCTGTTTGTATGTTGTGAAGCATATGCCAGAGGTATTCATAGTCGTCATTTTATTTACTTTTTGTGTAGCTACTGTTGGTTTCTTTTTTTTTTTTTTATTTTTTTTTTATTTTTTTTTATTTTTTAATATATGAAATTTACTGTCAAATTGGTTTCCATACAACACCCAGTGCTCATCCCAAAAAGTGCCCTCCTCAATACCCATCACCCACCCTGCCCTTCCTCCCACCCTGCCCTCCCTCCCACCCCCCATCAACCCTCAGTTTGTTCTCAGTTTTTAACAGTCTCTAATGCTTTGGCTCTCTCCCACTCTAACCTCTTTTTTTTTTTTTTTTTCCTTCCCCTCCCCCATGGGTTTCTGTTATGTTTCTCAGGATCCACATAAGAGTGAAACCATATGGTATCTGTCTTTCTCTGTATGGCTTATTTCACTTAGCATCACACTCTCCAGTTCCATCCATGTTGCTACAAAAGGCCATATTTCATTTTTTCTCATTGCCACGTAGTATTCCATTGTGTATATAAACCACAATTTCTTTATCCATTCATCAGTTGATGGACATTTAGGCTCTTTCCATAATTTGGCTATTGTTGAGAGTGCCGCTATAAACATTGGGGTACAGGTGCCCCTATGCATCAGTACTCCTGTATCCCTTGGATAAATTCCTAGCAGTGCTATTGCTGGGTCATAGGGTAGGTCTATTTTTAGTTTTCTGAGGAACCTCCACACTGCTTTCCAGAGCGGCTGCACCAATTTGCATTCCCACCAACAGTGCAAGAGGGTTCCTGTTTCTCCACATCCTCTCCAGCATCTATAGTCTCCTGATTTGTTCATTTTGGCCACTCTGACTGGCGTGAGGTGGTATCTGAGTGTGGTTTTGATTTGTATTTCCCTGATAAGGAGCGACGTTGAACATCTTTTCATGTGCCTGTTGGCCATCCGGATGTCTTCTTTAGAGAAGTGTCTATTCATGTTTTCTGCCCATTTCTTCACTGGGTTATTTGTTTTTCGGGTGTGGAGTTTGATGAGCTCTTTATAGATTTTGGATACTAGCCCTTTGTCCGATGTGTCATTTGCAAATATCTTTTCCCATTCCGTTGGTTGCCTTTTAGTTTTGTTGGTTGTTTCCTTTGCTGTGCAGAAGCTTTTTATCTTCATAAGGTCCCAGTAATTCACTTTTGCTTTTAATTCCCTTGCCTTTGGGGATGTGCCGAGTAAGAGATTGCTACGGCTGAGGTCAGAGAGGTCTTTTCCTGCTTTCTCCTCTAAGGTTTTGATGGTTTCCTGTCTCACATTCAGGTCCTTTATCCATTTTGAGTTTATTTTTGTGAATGGTGTGAGAAAGTGGTCTAGTTTCAACCTTCTGCATGTTGCTGTCCAGTTCTCCCAGCACCATTTGTTAAAGAGACTGTCTTTTTTCCATTGGATGTTCTTTCCTGCTTTGTCAAAGATGAGTTGGCCATACGTTTGTGGGTCTAGTTCTGGGGTTTCTATTCTATTCCATTGGTCTATGTGTCTGTTTTTATGCCAATACCATGCTGTCTTGATGATGACAGCTTTGTAGTAGAGGCTAAAGTCTGGGATTGTGATGCCTCCTGCTTTGGTCTTCTTCTTCAAAATTACTTTGGCTATTCGGGGCCTTTTGTGGTTCCATATGAATTTTAGGATTGCTTGTTCTAGTTTCGAGAAGAATGCTGGTGCAATTTTGATTGGGATTGCATTGAATGTGTAGATAGCTTTGGGTAGTATTGACATTTTGACAATATTTATTCTTCCAATCCATGAGCAGGGAATGTCTTTCCATTTCTTTATATCTTCTTCAATTACCTGCATAAGCTTTCTATAGTTTTCAGCATACAGATCTTTTACATCTTTGGTTAGATTTATTCCTAGGTATTTTATGCTTCTTGGTGCAATTGTGAATGGGATCAGTTTCTTCATTTGTCTTTCTGTTGCTTCATTGTTAGTGTATAAGAATGCAACTGATTTCTGCACGTTGATTTTGTATCCTGCAACTTTGCTGAATTCATGTATCAGTTCTAGCAGACTTTTGGTGGAGTCTATCGGATTTTCCATGTATAATATCATGTCATCTGCAAAAAGCGAAAGCTTGACTTCATCTTTGCCAATTTTGATGCCTTTGATTTCCTTTTGTTGTCTGATTGCTGATGCTAGAACTTCCAGCACTATATTAAACAGCAGCGGTGACAGTGGGCATCCCTGTCGTGTTCCTGATCTCAGGGAAAAAGCTCTCAGTTTTTCCCCGTTGAGGATGATGTTAGCTGTGGGCTTTTCATAAATGGCCTTTATGATCTTTAAGTATGTTCCTTCTATCCCGACTTTCTCAAGGGTTTTTATTAAGAAAGGGTGCTGGATTTTGTCAAAGGCCTTTTCTGCATCGATTGACAGGATCATATGGTTCTTCTCTTTTTTTTTGTTAATGTGATGTATCACGTTGATCGATTTGCGAATGTTGAACCAGCCCTGCATCCCAGGAATGAATCCCACTTGATCATGGTGAATAATTCTTTTTATATGCTGTTGAATTCGATTTGCTAGTATCTTATTAAGAATTTTTGCATCCATATTCATCAGGGATATTGGCCTGTAGTTCTCTTTTTTTGCTGGGTCTCTGTCTGGTTTAGGAATCAAAGTAATACTGGCTTCATAGAATGAGTCTGGAAGTTTTCCTTCCCTTTCTATTTCTTGGAATAGCTTGAGAAGGATAGGTATTATCTCTGCTTTAAATGTCTGGTAGAACTCCCCTGGGAAGCCATCTGGTCCTGGACTCTTATTTGTTGGGAGATTTTTGATAACCGATTCAATTTCTTCGCTGGTTATGGGTCTGTTCAAGCTTTCTATTTCCTCCTGATTGAGTTTTGGAAGAGTGTGGGTGTTTAGAAATTTGTCCATTTCTTCCAGGTTGTCCAATTTGCTGGCATATAATTTTTCATAGTATTCCCTGATAATTGTTTGTATCTCTGAGGGATTGGTTGTAATCATTCCATTTTCATTCATGATTTTATCTATTTGGGTCATCTCCCTTTTCTTTTTGAGAAGCCTGGCTAGAGGTTTGTCAATTTTGTTTATTTTTTCAAAAAACCAACTCTTGGTTTCGTTGATCTGCTCTACAGTTTTTTTAGATTCTATATTGTTTATTTCTGCTCTGATCTTTATTATTTCTCTTCTTCTGCTGGGTTTAGGCTGCCTTTGCTGTTCTGCTTCTATTTCCTTTAGGTGTGCTGTTAGATTTTGTATTTGGGATTTTTCTTGTTTCTTGAGATAGGCCTGGATTGCAATGTATTTTCCTCTCAGGACTGCCTTCGCTGCATCCCAGAGCGTTTGGATTGTTGTATTTTCATTTTCGTTTGTTTCCATATATGTTTTAATTTCTTCTCTAATTGCCTGGTTGACCCACTCATTCGTTAGTAGGGTGTTCTTTAACCTCCATGCTTTTGGAGGTTTTCCAGACTTTTTCCTGTGGTAGATTTCAAGCTTCATAGCATTGTGGTCTGAAAGTATGCATGGTATAATTTCAATTCTTGTAAACTTATGAAGGGCTGTTTTGTGACCCAGTATATGATCTATCTTGGAGAATGTTCCATGTGCACTCGAGAAGAAAGTATATTCTGTTGCTTTGGGATGCAGAGTTCTAAATATATCTGTCAAGTCCATCTGATCCAATGTATCATTCAGGGCCCTTGTTTCTTTATTGACTGTGTGTCTAGATGATCTATCCATTTCTGTAAGTGGGGTGTTAAAGTCCCCTGCAATGACCACATTCTTATCAATAAGGTTGCTTATGTTTATGAGTAATTGTTTTATATATCTGGGGGCTTGGGTATTTGGCGCATAGACATTTATAATAGTTAGCTCTTCCTGGTGGATAGACCCTGTGATTATTATATAATGCCCTTCTTCATCTCTTGTTACAGCCTTTAATTTAAAGTCTAGTTTGTCTGATATAAGTATGGCTACTCCAGCTTTCTTTTGGCTTCCAGGAGCATGATAAATAGTTCTCCATCCCCTCACTCTCAATCTAAAGGTGTCCTCAAATCTAAAATGAGTCTCTTGTAGACAGCAAATAGATGGGTCTTGTTTTTTTATCCATTCTGATACCCTATGTCTTTTAGTTGGCGCATTTAATCCATTTACATTCAGTGTTATTATAGAAAGATATGGGTTTAGAGTCATTGTGATGTCTGTATGTTTTATGCTTGTAGTGATGTCTCTGGTACTTTGTCTCACAGGATCCCCCTTAGGATCTCTTGTAGGGCTGGTTTCGTGGTGACAAATTCCTTCAGTTTTTGTTTGTTTGGGAAGACCTTTATCTCTCCTTCTATTCTAAATGACAGACTTGCTGGATACAGGATTCTCGGCTGCATATTTTTTCTGTTTAGCACACTGTAGATATCGTGCCAAGCCTTTCTGGCCTGCCAAGTTTCAAAGGAGAGATCAGTCACGAGTCTTATAGGTCTCCCTTTATATGTGAGGGCACGTTTATCCCTTGCTGCTTTCAGAATTTTCTCTTTATCCTTGTATTTTGCCAGTTTCACTATGATATGTCGTGCAGAAGATCGATTCAAGTTACGTCTGAAGGGAGTTCTCTGTGCCTCTTGGATTTCAATGCCTTTTTCCTTCCCCAGTTCAGGGAAGTTCTCAGCTATAATTTGTTCAAGTACCCCTTCAGCACCCTTCCCTCTCTCTTCCTCCTCTGGGATACCAATTATGCGTATATTATTTTTTTTTAGTGTATCACTTAGTTCTCTAATTTTCCCCTCATACTCCTGGATTTTTTTATCTCTCTTTCTTTCAGCTTCCTCTTTCTCCATAACTTTATCTTCTAGTTCACCTATTCTCTCCTCTGCCTCTTCAAGCCGAGCCATCGTGGATTCCATTTTGTTTTGCAATTCGTTTAAAGCGTTTTTCAACTCCTCGTGACTGTTCCTTAGTCCCTCGATCTTTGTGGCAAGAGATTCTCTGCTGTCTTGTATACTGTTTTCAAGCCCAGCGATTAATTTTATGACTATTATTCTAAATTCACTTTCTGTTATATTATTTAAATCCTTTTTGATCAGTTCATTAGCTGTTGTTATTTCCTGGAGATTCTTCTGAGGGGAATTCTTCCGTTTGGTCATTTTGGAGAGTCCCTGGCGTGGTGAGGACCTGCAGGGCACTTCCCCTGTGCTGTGGTGTATAACTGGAGTTAGTGGGTGGGGCCGCAGTCAACCCGATGTCTGCCCCCAGCCCACTGCTGGGGCCACAGTCAGACTGGTGTGTGCCTTCTCTTCCCCTCTCCTAGGGGCGGGATTCACTGTGGGGTGGCGTGGCCCGTCTGGGCTACTTGCACACTGCCAGGCTTGTGTTGCTGGGGATCTGGCGTATTAGCTGGGGTGGGTAGGCAAGGTGCACGGGGGCTGGAGGGGCAGGCTTAGCTCGCTTCTCCTTAGGTGATCCACTTCAGGAGGAGCCCTGTGGCAGCGGGAGGGAGTCAGATCCGCTGCCGGAGGTTTGGCTCCGCAGAAGCACAGAGTTGGGTGTTTGCGCGGCGCGAGCAAGTTCCCTGGCAGGAACTGGTTCCCTTTGGGATTTTGGCTGGGGGATGGGCGGGGGAGATGGCGCTGGCGCCTTTGTTCCCCGCCAAGCTGAGCTCTGCCGTCCGGGGGCTCAGCAGCTCTCCCTCCCTTTGTCCTCCAGCCTTCCCGCTTTCCGAGCAGAGCTGTTCACTTATGACCTCCCAGACGCTAAGTCGCGCTTGCTGTCGGAACACAGTCCGTCCGGCCCCTCCGCTTTTGCCAGCCAGACTCGGGGGCTCTGCTTGGCCGGCGAGCCGCCCCTCCGCCCCGGCTCCCTCCCGCCAGTCCGTGGAGCGCGCACCGCCTCGCCGCCCTTCCTACCCTCTTCCGTGGGCCTCTCGTGGGCGCTTGGCTCTGGAGACTCCGTTCTGCTAATCCTCTGGCGGTTTTCTGGGTTCTTTAGGCAGGTGTAGGTGGAATCTAAGTGATCGGCAGGACGCGCTGTGAGCCCCGCGTCCTCCAAGCCGCCATCTTCCGGCACTCCCCCTACTGTTGGTTTCTTTAGAAGAAATAAGGTCATGTGTTTTCCCTCTGAATTTCAGGATGCTATGCATGCCATTGACATTAACAAAATAGCATATTTTTCTTATGAAACTGCTCTAAATTTATCCTTAAGTCGTTTGTGATAAAAAGTTTTGAATTGATTTCTTTTAAATGTCATAAATATGAGCGGCATTTTACACATCTCTGGAACTTCTATGAATGCAAATTTGGTTCAAATCAATTATTTTTCTCACTCTTTGCCCAAATGGCTTGCAAATGGCTTCCTTTGGTGTATTTAGGTATATTTAGGTATTAATGTTGCTAAAATTTGGAGAAGTCTTGTGGTTAGAAGTAAAGAAACACTAATTTTCCTGTCTGCAGAAATACATTAGCTATATACATTTCAAATGGTTAACTACTGACCCCAGGACTTTTGGTGTTAGGGAACCAATCATTTCCTCAATATTAGTATTCCCATTTATTTTATAAATCCTAATTTTAGCAGTCATATTGATTTTCAAGGCCACATTACAAGCAATCATTAATGTGGTCAACATTTATATATATATTTCTACTTTGCTGGAGTTCACACCCAAGTGTTATTTTTACTTCTTCTTTTTGTTGTTAATGTGTGTGTTCTCTTTTTATTATCTTCTATCTCCTCCTACCGCCCTCCTCCTTGTTCCTAGTCATAACCAGAATTATCCTTTTAAAATCTGTTATTTGGCTTTTCTAAAGTGTTTGGGTAAGTCACGTATTTTCAGAATTTGTACATGCAAAAATATTTCTTCCTCATTACACTCCCTTAAATAAATGACCTTTTGGTTAGATATAAAATTGCAGTTTCAAAATAATTATCTGACTATGTCTACCCATCCATCATCTATCTGTCTATCTATCAATCTATCACCTATCATCTTCTGTCACCTGTATATATTTTATACTTCTTTCCTATTCAATCCTTCAGGTTTGTGAAATACAAGCAAATTGGGGCTTCAATAATGTAAAGGTAATCTTTTCTCATTTTTTAAATTTCATTTTTTACTTTTTCAATTTCTTTTGTTATTTATTTTTCATTTCTTTTATTGTGGTAAAAACACATGACATAAAATTTACCATCTTAGCCACTTTTAAGTGGACAGCTCACTATTGTTAAGTGTGTCACATTTGTGGTGACACAGATCTGCAGAACTTTTTCATGTTGTAAAACTAAACTCTATACCCGTTAAGTAACAACGCTCCATTTCTTCCCCCTCCCAGCTTCTGGTAACCAACCACCATTCCACTTTATTTTTAATAAATTTGATTACTTTAGATAACTCATGTAAGTGGAATTCTAAAGTATTTGTTCTTTTGTGACTGGTTTATTTCACCTAGCATAATGTCCTCAAAGTTCACCCATGGTGTCGTATGTGACAGGATTCCTTCCTCTTTCCTTTATTAAAAGTTTACTTCATTGTGGTAGTGATATTTAAATGAGATTTACCTTCTAGCAAAATTTTTAAGGTGCAATATGGTATTGTTAACCATAATCACAATGTTGTTCAGCAGATGTCTAGAACTTACTCATTTTATGTAATTGTAACTTTACACCCCTTGAACAGCAACTCCCTATCTCCCTTCCTCCTCAGCCCCTGGAAGCCATCATTCTACTTTCTGATTCTGTAATTTTGATGACTCTACGTATCTCGTGTATGTGGAGTCAGGGAGTGTTTGTCCTTCAGTGACTGGCTTATTTCACTTAACGTAATATTCTCTGGGTTCATCCATGTTGTGGCATGTAACAAGATTTCTATCCTTTGTTAGAGGCTGAATAATATTCCACACTATTTATCCATTTACCCATTCACGGACATTAGGATCACGTGCACCTCTTGGTTATTTTGAGTCAGACTGCTAAGAACATAGGTGTGCAAATATATCTTTGAGGTCTTGCTTTTAGTACTTTTGGATATATACCCAGAAGTAGGATTGCTGGATCATATGGTAGTTCTATTTTATTTTATTTTCTTAACTGTTTTATTTTATATTTGAGAGAGAGAGAGAGAGAAAGACAGAGCATGAACAGGGGAGGGGCAGAGAGACAGAGACAGAATCTGAAGCAGGCTCCAAGCTCTGAGCTGTAAACACAGAGCCTGATGCAGGGCTTGAACCCATGAGCAGTGAGATCATGACCTGAGCTGAAGTTGACGTTCAACCGACTGAGCCTCCCAAGTGCCCCTTGGTAGTTCTATTTTTTAATTGTTTAAGGGACTTCTATCCTATTATCCACAGCAATTGCATCATTTTACAATCCCACCAGCAGTGCACAAGAAAGTTAATTTTTCCTCATCCTTGTCAACACTTGTTATTTTCTGTTGTTGTTTTAAATAGTACCATCCTAATGGGTGTGAGGTGATAGCTCGTGGTTTTTATTTGCATTTTTGTTATGATATTGATATCTTTCTATGTGCTTGTAAGCCATCTGTATATCATCTTTGGAGAATGTCTATTCAAGTCCTGTGCCCATTATTTAATCGACTTATTTTACCTTTTGATATTGAGTTGTAAAATTTCTCTGTATATTCTGAATAATAACCTCCCTTTAGAGGTAAGTTTGCATATATGTTCTCCCATCCTTCAGTTCCCTTTTTCACTTTGTTGATTATATCCTTTGATGCACAAGTTTTTGAGTTATATATCGTCCTATTTGTGTAGTTTTGTTTCATTGTCTGAATTGCTAAAATTTATAAGTGTATTATCATGTTTTTTTTGGAACATGGAGGATATACATATTACATACGTGAATAATGAAGTATAATCATTAAACAATGCTGAATCTGTCACACTTAAACTGGGGAACCTGGATAGCTCAACTGGTTGTCTGACTCTTGATTTCAGCTCAAGACATAATCTCACGGTTCATGGGTTGAACGAACTGGTAACATAGAGCCTGCTTGGGATTCTCTCTCTCCTTCTCTCTTTACCCTTCTCCCACTCATGTTCTCTCTTCCTCTCACTCTCTCTCAAAACTAAATAAACACTAAAAAAATAAATTGTAGTATTACTAATTTAATGATCTTTGCATAGGTACTTTGTTTTTATCCCTTCTGTTTATCACTCTAAAGGTAACCCAGACTATTCATTGTATTTTACTATATCCTCCCATTTTTATTTTTATATAGATAATACCATATTACATATAACAAATAATATATAAGAAATATATATATCTTATGGTTTTTTAATTCTTTTTTGGATTTCTAGAAATTATGTCGTTTTGTATGTAAGTAGACTTCTGTACTCTTGATAACTTAATTCAGTGTTAACCAAATTTGTTAGCTTGGATGTTCATTCATTTGTCCAAAATTATTTAGGTAAGTGATGCTGTGATGTAATACAGACAACCTGTGTCCTAAATGTATGCATTTAATCTCTTCATTGATAACTCAGAAATACATATTTTGCTGTGCAATTTTCTTTTATGCAGGCTTCTGTGTGCATGTGTGTATGTTTTGTGTGTTTAAATTTTAGTCAGATGAACTGATAATTATCTCAATTCTTTAGTAATTTATTGTGACTTATTTTTACCTACATACCTCTTCTTATTTTACAGATGTAATTTTTGTTTACTTTTACATCAAAATAATTATAAATGTATGAAAAATGAAGTGACAGGAATACTTTGAAAACATAAATTAGGAAATTAAATCTATTGAATGCATTAATCAAATGAATATTTATACGTTATTGATGCTCTTCTTTTAAAAAGACATATCCAACAATTTAAAAAAACTTCTAATCTAAGATTGATTTCTAAAAACATATTAATAAGTATATAGATTTTAAGAAGTCATTTTTCTTTATTCCCCCTAACGCATGTTTCATGACTAACTTTAGCAATGTATTTTCAGACTTGTTCATAAGTATAATGAAGAATGTTTATGCTTGGATTCCTCTTAAAAGAATTTTAGAAAATTTTAGTGATTCAGACACCAAAAATATATAGACAGATGTCTTCCTTCTTCAACTTATTCCTCCAATTCTTTTCTTTCTTGAAAGTTACAACTTGTGTTGGCCCACAACACTTGGGATCACATAGGGTAACAAAACAAGCATGAGCTAAGGAATGAGAAGTTCTTGCATTTATATCGTGACTTTATTGGTGAATTAACCATAGTATCAAGAGCCTCGATTCAGTGTATTTGTTGTAAGTTTAAACTGGTTGGTGATATTTGCTTTATGTAGTTATTGCAAGACTGTAAGGAGATAGTTAAAGCACTAGATAAGAGCCTGACAAGTAACTGGTTCTTGTTTATGTTTCTTGCTACTTACCAATTTGTCTTTTCAATGCTTCAAATGATTTGTTATAAGCCACTTCCTCATGAGATATTCTCAACTCACAGTTCATGTATTTTCTTAAAAAGCAAATAAATGATTTTACTCAATTAAAAATGGTGATTTGCCAACGTGATACATCACATCAATAAGAAAAAGGATAAGGGGCACCTAGGTGGCCCAGTTGGTTAAGCTTCCAACTTTGGCTCAGGTCTTGATCTCACGGTCCGTGAGTTCAAGCCCCGTGTTGGGCTCTGTGCTGACAGCTCAGAGCCTGGAGCCTGCTTCAGATTCTCTCTCTCTCTCTCTCTCTCTCTCTGCCCTTCCCCCACTCGTGCTCTATCTCTCTGTCTCAAAAGTAAATATAAAATAAGAGAAAGAATAAGAAACATATGATTTCAATAGATGCAGAAAAATCATTTGAAAAAGTACAATATTCATTCATGATAAAAACCCTCAACAGTGTAGGGTTAGAGACATAACTGAACACAATAAAGGTTATACTGGAAACATCATTCTTAATGGGGAAAAATGGAGACCTTTTCCCCTAAGGTCAGGAACAAGACAAAGATGTCCACTCTCACCACTTTTATTCAACATAGAACTGGAAGTCCTAGCCACAGCAACTGAACAACAAAAAGAAATAAAAGGCAACAAAATAGGTAAGGAAGAAGTAAAACTTCACTATTTGCAGATGACATGATACTATTTATAGAAAACTCAAAAGACTCCACCAGAAACTGCTAGAACTAATCAAGGAATTCAGTGAAGTCATAGGATATAAAATCAATGTACAGAAATCTATTAAATTTCTATATATTGATAAAAAAGCAGCATAAAGAAAAATTTAAAAAGATCACATTTACAATTGCACCAAAAATAATACGATATGTAGGAATAAACTTAATCAAAGAGATGAAAGACCTGTACTCAGAAAACTATACAACACTGATGAAAGACATTGAAGATGACACAAAGAAATGGAAAGACATCCCATGCTCATGGATGGGAAGAACAAATATTGTTAACATGTCTATACTACCCCAAACAACTACACATTTAATGCAGTCCCTGTCAAAATGCCAATAGAATTTTTCACAGAACTAGAACAAACAATCCTAAGTTTGTATTGCAATAAAAAATACCCAAATAGCCAAAGCAACCTTGAAAAAGAAAAGCAAAGCTGGAGGCATCGTAATTCTGGACTTCAAGCTATACTACAAAACTAGAGTGATCACAACAGTATGGTAGTGGCACAAAAATAAACACACATGTTATTGGAACAGAATAGAAAACTCAGAAATGGACCCAGAATTAAATGGTCAATTAATCTTTGACACAGCAGGAAAAAATTCTTTTTTCCAGTGGGAAAAAGACAGTCTCTTCAACAAATGGTGCTGGGAAAACTAAACAGCAACATGCAAAAGAATGAAACTGGATACCTTCTTACACAATACACAAAAATAAATTCAAAGTGGATGAAAGACCTAAATGTGAGACAGGAAACCATCAAAATCCTAGAGGAGAACACAGGCAGCAACCTCTTTGACCTTGGCCAGAACAACTTCTTACTAGACACCTTTGCCAAAGGCAAAGGAAGCAAAAACAAACATGAAATGTTGGGATTTCATCAAGATGAAAAGCTTCTGCACGGCAAAGGAAACAATCAAAAAAACTGAAAGGCAGCCTACAGAATGGGAGAAGATATTTGCAAATGACATGATATTTGATAAAGGGTTAGTATCTTGAGAACTGTATGGAGGTTCCTCAAGAGACTAAAAATAGAACTATCCTATGATCCAACAATTGCACTATTAGGTATTTATCCAAAGGATACAAAAATCCAGATTCTAAGTGGTACATGCAACTCAATATTAATAGTAGCACTGTCAACAATAATTGAACTATGGAGAGAGCCCAAAGCTCCATCAGCTGATAAATGGATAAAGAAGATGTGGTACACACACACACACACACACACACACACACACACAATGGAATATTACTCAGTCATCAAAATGAATGAAATCTTAAAAACTTGCTATTTGCCAAAACATGGATGGAGCTAGATTGTATTATGCTAAGTGAAATAAATCAACCAGAGAAAGACAAATACCACATGATTTCACTCATATGTGGAATTTAAGAAACAAACAGATGAACATACAGGAAGGTAGGAAGATGAGTGGGAAACAAACCACAAGAAGACTCAATGATAGAGAACAAACTATTGGTCAATGGAAGGAAGTGGGTGGGAGATAAGCTAGATGACCGTTGGATACTAAGGAGGACACTTATTATGATGAGCACAATATATGTAATGTATGTAAGTAATGAATCACTGAATTCTACTGAAAACAATATTGCACTGTATGTTAACTAAAATTTAAATTAAAAAAGAGGGAAAAAATGAATTGCAGACATAACTATGAGAGCTGAAACCATAAAAATCCTAGAAGAGAACACAGGCAAAAATCCTAGAAGAGAACGTCTTTGACATCAGCCATAGCAACTTTTATTCTAGATATGTCTTCTGAGGTAAGAGAAACAAAAGCAAAAATAAACTATTGAGACTTGCTTCTGCAAGCTTGTGCTTGCTTCTGCACAACAAAGGAAACAATCAACAAAACTAAAAGACAAACTATGGAATGGGAGAAGATATTTGCAAATGACATATCTGACAAAGTGTTAGTTTCCAGAATCTATAAAGAACTTAACAAGCTCAACTCCAAAAAACCAATAACCCAGTGAAAAAATGGGCAGAAAACATGAATAGACACTTTTCTAAATAAGACATCCAGATGGATAATAGACACATGAAAAGATGTTCAACATCACTCATCATCAGGGAAATACAAATCACTTGTGATGAGCACTGAGAGTCATATGGAAGTGTTGAATCACCGTATTGTACACCTGAAATTAATATGACACTGTATGTTAGCCAACTGGAATTAAAATAAAAACTTAAAAAGCTCCCTCCAATTTTTTAAATGGAGATTTGCTTGGGTAACTAGCATCACATCTTTGCAAACTACTTTTATACACCAAATGCCAAATTTGATAATGTTTATTTAATTAAACAACCTTAACCCAGTGACTGGGTTTGCCTAACTCAGCTAGACAAACAACGTGTGAATTCATTGGAGATTAAAGAGAGAGGAAGCAGTCCAGGAAACAAGGAGGACCTTGAGATGAAAATGCAAAATCTTGAAACATGACAGGTTATAGGAAAATGCAATTTTTTAAAAAACGACAAATTTTTAGCATTATGAAATCATCTGCCATGGCCTCAACGGAGTATAAAGGTAGAGAGAAAAAAATATGAAAATGTTAATTTGTGTAGTGAGTATAAATATAAAGTGAATGGAAACATTATTTGTGAGGAACTAAAGTATTAAATACTACCTACAGAAAAATAAAACAATACAGTAACTAGTACTACTCACGGCTTTTTTCTGGATATGGACTCTCATGAAAATCATTCAATTTCCATGCATTTGTATTCTATATATTTTCTATACATTCTCTTTATTTTCATTTAATGCAAATCACTAGAAATGGACCTTCACTTTATTCATATTTTAACATCTTTTTAAAATTTTATTTATAATTTTTTTTTAATTTACATCCAAATTAGTTAGCATATGGTGCAACAATGATTTCAGGACTAGATTCCTTAGTGCCCCTTACCCATTTAGCCCACCCACCCACTCACAACCCCTCCAGTAACCCTCAGTTTGTTCTCCATATTTATGAGTCTCTTCTGTTGTGTCCCTCTCCCTGTTTTTATATGATTTTTGTTTTCCTTCCCTTGTGTTCTTCTGTTTTGTCTCTTGAAGTCCTCATATGAGTGAAGTCATATGATTTTTGTCTTTCTCTGACTGACTAATTTCACTTAGCATAATACCCTCCAGTTCCATCCATGTAGTTGCAAATGGCAAGATTTCATTCTTTTTGATTGCGGAGTAATACTCCATTGTATGTATATATACCACATCTTCTTAATCCATTCATCCATCAGTGGACATTTGGGCTCTTTCAATACTTTGGCTATTGCTGATAGTGCTGCTATAAACATGGGGGTGCATGTGTCCCTTTGAAACAGCACATCTGTATCCTGTGGATAAATGCCTAGTAGTGCAATTGCTGGGTAGTAGGATAGTTCTATTTTTAGTTTTTTCAGGAACCTCCATACTGTTTTCCAGAGTGACTGCACCAGCTTTCATTCCCACATATTTTAACATCTTGGGGAAATTATTTCATTTTGTAAATCAGAATGAGAGAGGAGATTTTGGGGGGGAGCAGTGGGAGAGTAAGGTTGACACCCGAGGTAGTGGTAGGTAGTTATTTATGTTTTTATTTAAATTTTACCAGTTCTGAGAAATACTTTCATCAAGAAAAATGTGTGTGTGTGTGTGTGTTTCTAGTTCCATGGACCCATAAAAGAGCAGATATCATCTTAGATTACTAGCTGCCTCCATTACTAGCTCCAACTTTTACTATCCATGTGACCTTGAGCAATGAATTCATTTATTTGTTCTTTAGTTAATTCACCTCTGTAAAATGGGAATGCACTGGCACCTGCCTCATAAAATGAACTTATTAAACAAGAAAGGTACTTAGAACAATGAATTATCCACAATAATTGTTCATATGTATTACCATATTGGTTTTTGTATTATAATTTTTTATGTATATTAGTATATTGGTTATTGTGATTATTATAATTTCTCATGCCTCTCATGTCTTTCCCATCATTTATTCAAAGTCCTATTTAGCCTTGCTACTAGCAATGTGAACACTTCGACCAGTCCATGTGACCCAGAAATTTTAGAAAAATTGTCCTCTACAGATAAAACCAGTAAGGTGATTGGTTAAAGAATAATCCAACATTTAGCACTTGGAAAGTGAGTGACTATATTGTTATAAATGCATATTGTGCAATTAAAAAAAATAAAAGACTTTACATTCCTGATTGGGGGTTATACAATCCCCAAATCTCACTGTCGTAAAAACAACAATGCTCCCTGTATGTGCATCTATGTCAGCAGAGGCACGCAGAGTATCAGTTACCATCTCAAATGTTTACTCTCTCTAGAAAAAGAGAATGTGATGAAGTAGCCACTGTCTCTAAAGCATCTTTGGAGAGGCAACATATAAATCTGATTTGTTCATATCTTATTGGTCACAGCAAGTCTTATGGTCATGTTTATCTTTCAGTAGGTGAAGGAGTTGAATAAGCCAGAGGCGAAAGAGCTGGAATACTTATTTAAAAACTCCAGGGGCACCTGGATGGCTCAGTCGGTTAAGCGTCTAACTTCAGTTCAGGTCATGATCTCACGGCTCATACAGCTCAGAGCCTAGAGCCTGCTTCGGATTCTGTGTCTCCCTCTCTCTCTGCCCCTTCCCTGCTCGTGCTCTGTCTCTCTCTCTAAGAATAAACATTTAAAAAAATTAAAAAAAAAACTAAAAGAGTAAAAATTAATTAAGTACAAAGCCTGTGTTATTGTTTATTGTATGATAGGGTTCAAATTCATTTTAAGAACATTAATGGACTTACGCACAATATATAAGTACAATACAACTCACCCTATTAAACAGAAACAAGGGCTGAGTCTTCGAGAAAACCTCTGCACTCACCCCAGGCCTCTTTGGCACCATGGTGTATGCCATTATTGGCAGAGTTCTCCAAATTTAGCTAATTTTGGGTGTTTTCTCAATTTGATTTCATGGCCTGGGCTTTGTCAGAAATAAAAGACTTAGGTATGGAATGAGAATTACACATGTTTCTGTAAATAAAATTTCAAAATGTTCCCTATATTGGTTGCATGGTATATATTCATACCTATGAGCAAAAGTTCACACCGAATACAAATGGAGGCAACGGGATGGAATGCTTAATTCTACCTCGTGGTCTAAAATATGGAAATGCTTCCAACTAGTGATCTTGTTTCAATAGAGCTGAGATAGAAAAGAAGGGCAACGTTAACACCTAATTGGATGAGATTAGCCCTGGGCTGTGAAGAAAACAGATTGCCTGCAGCCATGTATTGAATTTTCAAAACAGCAAAGTGGGGATCATGGCAGGAGATGAGGTTTGTATGGAAGGCTAAATCCTAGAAGCTTTTTTTAATGCTACAGTCAGTTTAGTGTTTATTTCTTTGCTTATGTAAAATAAATCCAAACTAATCTGCAAATGCATTAAAATCACTTCATAAAGTATTTTATTTCATTCTCATATGCATATTATAGGAAGGCATCAGCATTTTTAAGTAACCAAAATGTCCCAGTGGCACGCCCTTAATTCCCTTTTTCATTCACTCATTTATTCATTCAACAAAATTCAGTGTAGATTGTTCACTGAACAGGCAGAGTTCCATTCTTATTAGTTTCCTGGTGTTCTTTATCTGCACTGATAATACATTGTCATGCCTTATAAGAGATAAAATTTGCCAAGAAACTATTTCTGATTCTTTTCAAAGTCGAATTTTTAGTATGTAGTCATAACCATAAAGTATTAGAATCCACTTATACTGGGTCTCATACAGAAACTTATAAAATAATGTAAATAATGGTCTTGATTACTTTTTAGGATAATTTCTGTACTTCTCTCATTTGAAAATTTATATGGTGTGACGGATTCATTCTGGATGGTGCTCTGGGCTAAATTGTGTCCTCCCCAAATTCATAATTTAGGACCTTAACCTCCAGGACCTCAGAATGTGACTATATTTGGAGATGGGCCTGTAGAGAGGTAATTAAGATTAAATGAGGTCATATGAATGGTCTAGTCCAATCTGACTGGTGCCTTTATAAGAAGATATAATTTGGATGCACAAAAAGAGGCACCAGGGAAGCATACCCACAGAGAAAAGGCCATGCGAGGACCAGTGAGGTGGATATTTGCAAGACAAGAAGACACCTCAGGAGAAACCAACCATGTTTACAACTTGGTCTTGGACTTATGGTCTCCAGAACTGTGAAGAAATACATTTCTGATGTTGAAGGCACCCCTTTTATGGTATTTTGTTAGGACAGCCTTGCAAACTAATACAGATGGGGATGTATGCATACTATTAGCTGAAAAAAACAAACATACAAACAAACAAACAAATGGCAAAAGGCAGAGCTTTGTTATCATGCAATTAATTAAGTTTGATAATAATCACAGGACACAGGACTTCTTCAGGGGTCATGGACTTGTTTCATGTTATTGATTTCTCATTTGAAAGCCCTTCCTTCGAAGGGAAGAGGTTTGATAAGAGCAAAAGAAGCTAAAACTAGGTCAGGTCAAAACCAGCAACACCACAACATCAACAAAAAGTCCTTAGGAACCACCAAAAGAAAGTGGCTGCTCAGACAGAAATTTCATTTGTATTGGAACTTTTGACTGCATTTAAGGGAAAAACATAATTAAAAAAAAAAACATATTAAGAAACCATTCCTTTTGGAAAGAAAATGGCTGAAACGGGTTATACGGCAAAAGCTCATTTGAGGGAATACTGAAACATTGCTAAAATATTCAACTTATTTTTCTATTGTTCAGTGAAGTGTTTCAAACTTTCCTACTGAGCACATCATGTTCAATCCCTAATGCAAATAGATTCAGTTCCAATTCATTTCATCCCCATGTTTTACTTATTTGTATCCTACTGAGCCATTTTTGATGCCAGATAGTCTCTTCTCTTAGACTTTATTTTTTATCTATTCAATTCCCCACTGTGGCTTGCTAGATGTCCTGTCTAGCAATAAGTTATATTTAAATAAGTGTCATATATTTGGAATTCTAATGGTCAGTACCCATTAAGCTGGAAAGAAAAAAAAAAAAACTTTACAATTTGCATAAGGGAATTATAAAGCAGACTGGATTAATTTTGACCTTTTAATAGGATTCGTTATACCAATTTTTTTAATCCTTAAAAATCTCTGAATGTTGATTGCTGCTCATAGAGAGTTGTATTCTTTATAGATACTACCAGATACCTCTTAGCGATTTAATACTGGGTACGGATTAAATGATACACATAGGAATGGACTTGCTCTGAAAATCTAATCAATTGAGGCTTTGTTTCATGTAGGAATTGAACATGTATTTACTTACTGGCATTGAAAGTGGGAAATATTTGAATGCTAACCTGATAGTTTTGCATTTCTCTATTCTTTCTGTTATACTGTGTCTAAGGAAGGTTTTAACCACAAACTATTGCCAAAATCAGAAATCCTTAGACAGTGGAAGAAAAGAAAATTTAATTAAAGAAAAAAAAAAAGATGAATTAGAAGGTGAACTCTTGGGGAAATATTAGTGGAGATGGTAAGTTTCTTGTTATTTGGGAAACAGTGTTTTGTTTTTATTGGACTTATACCCATAATAAAAATCCAATTCGTTTTCCATTATTACTGTAATACATGTTCTGAGGCAACACTGACCTGGAGTCTAAAAATAGGGTCATATGAAGGCACCAGCCTTAAATGTTGTCTGTAGTTCAGTTTCCTTTCACGTTGTAGGAAGTTTACTGTCCCTTTAAATGATACATTCAAAATTTCTTTCTCACCAACTATTGATCAAAATATAATATCGTGTTTAAATTTGCTTTATATTTAGGAAGGAAATTCTGGTTAAGGCATCAGGAGAGTGCCTTTTAAAAGCATTATGTTTAGTATCATGTGTCGACTGAAGTGAATAACCGATGAGTCAATGATTCAATAGGGTGGGAAAACTGATTTTTGCAGTAGAAGTTCTCAAAAATTATTAGACCAAAATTCTTGGAAAAAAGAGAGAGAATCCAATTAGAATACAAGTATTTCACTGGACATGAGACACAAAAAGGAATGATAAATATATGGGTACATATGCTGATGGGTAAATGTGGTCTTGGGTGCCTGTGAAAATCATATTCTGGTCGTTTACATTTTCCTAACAAAAGGCATGTTCTTTAGCTCTGAGTAACTATACCGGAAGAAATATGGAAATTGAGGAGAAAGAAAAAAGTGCAAAAGAGTTGAGTGTTGTTACTGAATCAACTAAGAAGTCATAATCTAATTTACCAGCAACATTAAAGACCCACATCATAAATTTGAAATCCACTCATATATATTTTACTAAAGCACCATTTAGGAAGGGACACAGGCATAATGCAGGTGGAAGTGCAGAGTTTTCCAAGTGGGTGTGACAAAGAGAGTCACGACATTTGAGGATAAGAAAAGACCAAAGTGGCAACATAGGAGAACACAGACTCCAGGTCTGCCACCAAGATCAATGATTAAACAGCTCTGCATGAACGAAAACAGCTCTGGGACAGCTTTAGAGTTCACTTATGAAGTTTTAGCGACACAGAGTGAACAAGAAGCCTGAGAAATGAAAACATGTGCACCAAGAACTTGTACACAAATGTTCATAGCAGTATTATTCGTAATAGCCAAAGCAATCCTGAGAACAAAGAGCACAGCTGGAGCATCACACTTCCTCATTTGAAACTATAGTACAAAGCTATACTATTCCAAACATTACAGCCATTGGCATGAAAATAGACAGAGACCAATGAAACAGAATTTACCACTCAGAAGTAAACCGTCACATGTATGGTCAAATAATATTGGACAGGGGAGTCAAGAATACTGAGTGGGGAAGGGTTAGTCTCTTCAATCGATGATTTGGGGAAAACTGGATAACCACACGCAGAAGGATAAAGTGGACCCCTATCTTAAACCACTCACAAAAATTAACTAAAATAGATTAAATACTTATACATTAGACCTGAATCCCTAAAACTCCTGGAAGAAAACATAGGGCAAAACCTCTTTGATATTCATCTTGGAAACCACTTAACAACTCTTGAGATATGACACCAAAAGCATAGGTAACAAAAGTAAAAACAACAACAACAACAAAAACAGTAGGATTATACCAACTTCAAAAGCTTCTGCATAGCGAAACAATCAGCGAAATGAAAAGATAACCTACAGAATGATAGTAAATATTTTTAAATTATGTAGCTGATAAATGGCAATATCTGAAGTATATAAAGTACTCATTCAAGTCAACAGTAAAAACCCATTTGTAGAAATGCTGACAACACCGAGTCCATCTTCGGCCTCCCATTTTGTTCCTGTCTCTGCAATGACCTCCCTTGAGGCTATGTGTTCAGGGGGGCCCTTGAAAGTTAAGGTAATGCTCTGACCAGAATGCGGGAAGGTTTGTACTAAGCTTCCCTCTGGTGCACAGATGGTGCCACTTGAGATAACTACTCTTTGACTTCACTATAATGATCCCTTCACTCTATAAAATCTGTGGATTAAGGTCCAGACTTTGTGGAGAATAACTGTATAGCTGCCATGGATTGTCCACTGCCTGAGCCCTCCTGTCAGTTAGTTAACTTAAATAAAACTCTGTGTATACGGTATGCAGTGGCTTGCTTTGGTTTTCAGTCTCAAAGTGACTTTCTCGGTTTAGAGGACATTTTGCTCTCTCTCCACCTTCTAACACCACCAAATTAAAAAGTGGTCAGAGGAACTAAATAGGCATTCTTCCAATGAAGACATACACATAGCCAACAGGTACATGAAAATGTTCTCAACATCACTAATTATCAAGGAGATGCAAATCCAAACCACAATGGGATAGCATTCCCACCTTTTAGAGTGGTTACCATTCAACATGAGGGTGAGGGGCACTGAACACCCAGTGCAGTTGAAAATTTATGTATATTTGACTCTTCAAAAGCTTAACTACTAATAGCTTAGTGTTCACCAGAAGCCTTCCTAATAGCGTAAAGTCAATTAACACATATTTTGTATATTAAGTGTATTGTATACTATATTCTTACAATCAAGTAAGATGAAGAAAAGAAAGTGTTATTAAGAAAATCATAAGGAAGCAAAAATGTATTTATAGGTTTGTACTCTATTTATTTTTAAAAATCCATGTATAAGTGGACCTGCACAGTTCAAACCAATGTTCTTCAAAGGTCAACTATTGTTGTACTGTTGATGGATTGAACATAGGGTTATGTCTGTGTTTCTCAGAAAATTCTATTATTTGTGTTTTAAGATACGTTGTATACTTAGAAATCTTAGTTTTTGTCTTTCATTTACTGACAGGATATCTAGAACTATCACACTGCCATTATAGATTGCCATTTCATTGTTGTAAACTTTATATATTCTTTAAATACTCTGCACTGCTATTACCAATCACATACAAGTGTAGACATTAATTTTTTTTTAAAGCAATGAGAGTAGGCTTCCAGTTTCAACACCCACATATAAAGGGCTTGGTAATCCCCACCCTCATCTTTACAACAAGGAAAACCTTGACAAACTGAAGATCAACAAGTTTTCTTTGGGCCTGTCAGTGAATTGAAGTCACAGGGCTAGAAATAAGGAAAGACAAAGTCATCCAGAGACATAGTTGAGATCTGCTTATCTAGAGCAGACATTAATGGAGCCATTAACTGGTAGGAATGCAAATGATAATTTTGATAAATTGAGAGTGAGCAACTCCTGGGAGCTACAGTCATTACTCAGGCTCCTACACTTTTGGTGTCTGTACATTCTGGTACTCTACCAAGCTCTCATGGTGAATATCTGGGAAAACTGTTCTGGTTTCTGCGGCAGGGGGAGGGAAGCATAATCATTGTGAAATATATTCAGAACCTTTTTGTAAAAATAGCCTAAATCATAGGCATTTTTCCAAAGCTTTGTTCCAGCTGGAAAAATGGCATCTCTTTCCCTACAACTCTTCCAACCTTCCTTCCTCATCTAGAGGAGAAAAATATCATAGTCAACAGAGGTCAGGGATTCAAGGAAATTGACTGGGAATATCAGGGAAGTAATGAGGGGGATGGAGGAAAAAGATATGTCACTGGAGAAATGTGAGTGAAAGTCACTATCTGTAGACACAGACTCATAAAAGAGTGATATATCATAGACATATTATAGAATGTTCTTCATAACTCCATACCTTACTACCAAGAGGGCTCCAATATAATAACAGTGGATTACAATTAAAAGAGTTGCAAGATATTGCTTCTTTTTGATGGTGGGTGTTTAGGGAAGCCCAAGACTAAGAAGATATACTCCCCTCCCCACTCCAAAAACCCTAAAGCTAGAGGAATTTGAATCTTTTGAGCTCTATGGCTACCACACACACTACACACAGCCTATTCAGGTTAACACAAATCTTTATACTATATGCCTATATATCTCAGTTCTTAATATCTTAATGCATCATGTTTGAATTTCAAAAAAAAAAAAAAAACCCAGAAGACATACGCAAAGCAATCATCAAAATCAGATTCAACATGACATAGATATTGGACTTATCAGATGGGTGATTTAAAATATTTATGATTTATATGTTCAGGATTTCAATGGGAACAGTAGACAGTATGCAAGAGCAGAGTGGTAATGTAAACAGAGATGTGGAAATTTGGAGAAAGATTTAAAAACAAACCCTAGGAATCAAACACAGTGTAATAGAAATGAAGAAAGCTTTTGATAGGCTCTTCAGTAAACTTCACATGGCTCAGGAAAAAAATTATTGAGCTTGACTCATAACAAACAATTCCCAAACTGAACTGCAAGAAAAACATAACAAAAACAAAACAAAACAAAAAAAATTGAAAAAAGCAAATATCCGAAGACAGGAGAAATGCAAAAGGTGTAACATCTGTCTAACTGGGATATCAAAAGGAAAAGAAAGAGAAAAGAATAAGAGAAACATTTGAAGAAAGAATAGCCAAAAACTTGCCCTAATTAATGACAGACACTAAACATAAGTGTAAAACATAAAAATTATCAAATTGTTAGAAATAAAAGAAAAATTTCAGGATCTAGGGCTAAGTGAAGTATTCATATACATGAAACAAAAAGTACAATCCCATAAAAAATTGGCAAATAGACTTCATCAAAATTAAAATTGTTTCTTGGTGAAAGATCCTGTTATGAAGAAGAAAAAAATGATATGGAATGGGAAAAAATATTTGCAAGCCATATACTGATAAAGTACTTGCATCTGGAATATGTTTTTAGAATTCTCAAAACTCAACCATAATAAAACAAGCATTATGGGATGCCTGAGTGGCTCAGTAGATTGAGTGCCCAGCTTTTGATTTCAGGTCAGGTCATGATCCCAGGGTTGTGGGACTGAACCTGGCTTTGGGCTCCATGTTGAGCATGGAGCCTGCTACAGATTCATTCTCTCTCTCTCTCTCTCTCTCTCTCTCTCTCTCTCTCTCTCCCCTCTCCCTGGCCCTCATGTTCTCTGTCTGTCTCTGTCTCTCTCTCTCTAAACAAAAACAAAAACAAACAAGTATTACACTCAAAAATTGGCAACAAGCTATGAATAGACATTGTACCAAGAAATATATTTAGGTGGGAAATAAGCAAAAAGGATGTTTAACATTGTTAATGATCAAGAAAAGCTAATTAACATAAATTAATCAAATTTAATTTTATTCATTTGTAATGATTTCTACAAGTCTTCTTTATATCTTCCAATCTTCCCTTTTGATGGTTTTTATTAATTTGTCATTGGAAATCATTGGAATATAGTTTCCAGTGAGAATAGCATAACAACACTCAGTAGAACTGTGGGGTGCAGTCTCTTCTTCTCTAATTGAGATGGCCTTATTCTTTGAAGTTAAGCTTCAGGATGAAGAACTAATGGACTGACTCTTTCTTTGGGTAATGACTTTCACTTGGGACTTCAGGCCCAAGAGATGAAATTGTCCAAGATGATTATACTTGATGCTGTTCCGCTCAATAGAAAGAGCAAAACAAGTTTGGGGTATAAGTCTAGCTATGAATAAAGTTTGTACGTGCAATTATTATGTATCGTATTCATTATGGACATCTTGGGCTTGAAGTTCCATTCAAAGTCATTATTCAAGGTGACTTCCATGCTTCACTATCCCTGAACCCAGTCGATATGAAGAAACTCAGCATCTGGAAGTTGTCAATGACATCACGTTTTATAAGTCATTGCTTCCATATTTCTTCCTCTTTTCTACATTCACAGTTGTTATTTGCTTTCCCCCTCAAACCTAATAGACATGCCATTTATACCCTCACCTCTGATCCTTCCCATAAAAGCCTCCATTCAGGAAAGCTTCCCACATCGTGAAAAAGAAATATTATAGAAGAATAAAGCATAAGAAGCAGCATAAATATGGTATTTATATACCTTGGGTCAAAAGATGACACAAAAAGTGAAATGTCTAAGATATCAGTAAGAGGAACTTTTTCTTAGACAGGCTTTTAGAGTTCTTTGAACCACACCATGGGGGACCTTCAACTGGGCAATTCATCTATTCTTTCTTTCTTTTATTTCATTCAATATATGCTTATTGAGCACATACCTCACACCAAACTTGGAAATCTAACCTTAAACCAGATAGACAAAGGCATCAACTTCATGAAACATATAGTCTCGTAGAGGAGACAGATAATAAATGGAGACATAAGAATTAACAAATGAACAAATAAATGAAGTAGATGTAGTGACAATTGTTAGAAGAAAAATAAAGCACAGTACGTTAATGTGCTGTTTTACACAGCTTGGCCAGAGAAAGTCTCTTTGAAGAAACGACTTTTGATCAGGGATATAAATGAGTTGAATGACTAATGAGGATATTTAGGGTAAGGGTACATCAGGCAGAAGGAATTGCAACCTTGAGTGTTCTAAGGAAATAACATGACTAGTATCCTAAAGGACAGCAAGGGGATGCCCAAACTGACTGAATTGTGCGTATGGGGGAGAAGGATAAAGAAAGGATAATATCAGAAGATATTGGAAAGGTAGCTTGAAATAAGTCCAAATTGGGACTTAAATTTTTATTCTAAGAGAAATTTTCATAAGGTTTTGAACCGAAGACTTTTTTAATAAAACAATTTCTCTGGCTGCTGTGGAGACAGAGCGTGTTCCAAAGCCAGAACATCCTAGAAGCATCTCCATGACATGGGAGGGCACTCTCGATTGATAAATGGAAGTTCTATACAGTACCCTAGACAAAGAACTAAGCAGGAATAAGAGAACCTGACTCGTCGGACAGGACAATTGATCTCTTCCAAATGCAACTCATACATTCTAGTCACTATATGGTGATCAATCTCTTTTGCCACTTTAATATTTCAGCTTATTTTAAAATCTTTATTCTACTAATGTGAATAGAAATAATTTGCAGAATAGCCTAGTATATTTGATGAAAGAGCTAGACTATCTGTACTTTTCCTAATTGCATTGCTCGTCCTACCTTACTTTGCCATTTCAAAATAAATTCTTTTTGTCGAATTAGATAATTTCCTCATCTAATGTTAGAATAACTTTATCTAAACCTAATGGTTTTTAATGCTCACTTCAAAAAATATTCACTTTGCTACATTTTATTAATAGACATTTTACAAATTCTCCATTACTATCTAATTGTGCAAAATACCCTTGCCTACTTTTCTTATTAAAGCCAGGTTTTAAAATGAATCCAACATGTTAGCATTTAAAAAATAATTATCAATTTCATGCCTACTTGCCTTGTAGGTGCTTTACTTCTGAGATATTTCTTTTCTATTTCCTTTTCTATTCTTTTAATCCTTTGAATAGCATTAAATTTTTTCCCCTGGTCTCATATCTATTTTCATATCTCCAGAATTGTCTTACACCCTCACTCTTTGATCCCAATCCACAGTAATCCCCATTTTTACCATTAAGTTTCAGAAGATTATTGTTGTGGGGTACCAAAAAAGATACCTTACTTTTCTAAATCTTACTTTAAAAAGTATTTTAAAAAAAAAATTTTTTTTAATGTTTATTTTGAGACAGAGAGAGACAGAGCATGAATGGGGGAGGGGGAGAGAGAGAGGGGGACACAGAATCGGAAGCAAGCTCCAGGCTCTGAGCCATCAGCCCAGAGCCCGACATGGGGCTCGAACTCACGAGATCGTGACCTGAGCTGAAGTTGGACGCTCAACCGACTGAGCCACCCAGGCGCCCCTCTAAATCTTACTTTAGAGGAATGTGCATGTCATGCCATACCTATGTGAACATGATATTTTCTCTGTCTTTATCCACAGAAATGTTAGCTAACATCTCTAGCAAGAACTTAATTGTCTCTTGGTTTTCTAATTTCTTTAGTAGGTTTCCTGGTATTTCAAATTATTTAACAACAGGAGGTAATTTGAAAATTATTGATTAACATTAAGTCATTATTTCCATCAGTATGTACCTATATCTGATTCATGTTTCAACAATGCTCTAACCATCCTTTTTATCCCCACTATCAGATAATTAAATATACTTTAAATTATAGAAATATGCTGTTATTAATCCAATAATTAAATAGTTATATATAATAGAAATACATGATATTATAATATTTCTATAAGATTGGAAAAGACTTTAAATGTCCTCCAATTCATTCTCCATACAATGCATGTCCCCTTTCTAAGTCATTCCCTGTAGTCTCATCTCTCACAAATATTACCATAATACCATTTTAATTTTTCTCCATTTTTCCATATTACTGCCAGCAAATCTCTAAAATGCAAACACCACCGAATAGCATTCATTGCACCTTATTTACTGATCTTGGTTTCTCCTGCCTCATATGTTTCTAAATTTTCAGTCCTGATTTTTGTGATTTTAGCCCTGCAAATTTACATTCTTTCAACCGTGTTCCATACCAGAAAAGATAGAATATTTTCATGAAAGAACCACTTGTCGTTATTATTGTCAGAGACAAACTCTGAGCTGTTTAAATCAGTGATGAAACTCAGGTAGACATTTCTAGTGATTGAATGTTGAATAACGTGTTTATGTCATTCTGTATCCAAGCCAGGCACTTGAAAGGAAGGGAAAAAACTGCGGCAGAGATTACTAAAATAGATATGCCTTTGACTAAGAGCCCTCCAACCTATGGATGGCAGAGGAGGGATGGTGCGGGGCAGGATGGAATAAAGGAAAAATGTACGTACAGTTGTCCCATTTTCAAATATGTTTTTCCACTGAACTATTTAGTTTGAGTTTTCTGAATGCTACACTTTTAAAAATTATTACGGAAAAATACACATTACACAAAAAACACCATTTTAAGATTTCACCTGTTTTCCTCTAATGGCATGGTAGTTTTACCTCTCGTCTGTAGGTATTTAATCTGTTTGAGATAATTATTTTATGTGGTATGAGGTGGCGAGGTATGGGTCTGAATTAGGGTGTGTGTGTGTGTGAGAGAGAGAGAGAGAGAGAGACAGAGACAGAGACAGAGACAGAGAGAGAAGTTTATTCTAAGTAGTTAGTTCATGAGATTGTGGGGGGCTGGTAAACTCAAGATCTGCAGGGGAGGCCAGCAAGCAGAGAAGTTAAAATGTTGAGAACTGAGTCTGAATGTAAACTGAGGGATGATCTCTTCCTACTTGAGAGACCATCAATCTTTTTTCTTAAGGCCTTCAGCTAATGGATGAGGCTGATTCACATTATTGGGGTAATCTTTTTTACTCAAAGTCTACTGGTTTAAATATTAATCATGTCTAAGAATACTTTCATAGCAGTGTCTAGACTGGTGTTTGACCAAAACTGGGTTCGTGACCAAGACAAGTTGACAAATAAAATTAATCATCATGGGGTCAAACTTCTTTCTTTTGCATGTGGATATCCCTTTGTCCTAGAAATATTATTCAAAAGACTACTTTTTACCTGTTGCGTGATCTTGACATTTTTGTCAGAAATCAATCAACCATATGACGTGGAGCATCTTAACATATGCTTTTTTGCGATGAACAGATGTTTTCTGGTGATGTAGTTATTCAGATCTTTTGGATATTTTTCATTTTTCATAGTGCTAAGTTTTAAGAGTTCTTGGTGTATTTAAAACTTTTTTTGTTTATTTGTTTTTGAGAGAGAGAGAATGAGAGAGAGAGCATGAGTGGGGAAGGGGCAGAGAGAGGGAAACACAGAATCTGAAGTAGGCTCCAGGCTCTGAGCTGTCAGCACACAGCCCACCATTGGGCTCGAACCCACAGATCGTGAGATCATGACCTGAGCCAAAGTATGGCGCTTAACCGACTGAGCCACCCAGGTGCCTCAAGAGCTCTTTGTGTATTTTAGACACAAGTCCTTTATTAGGTATGTATCTTGTAATTGTTTTCTCCAAATTTGTGGCTTGTCTTTTCATTCTTTAATAGTGTCTTTCACAGGACGATATATTTAAACTTAGTGTAGTCCAAATTATTAACTTACTGTCATGGCTTTGCTTTTGGTGTTATATCTAAAAATAGATTGCAAAACTCAAGGCCACATAGATTTTCTTCTCTATTACCTTCTAGCAGTTTTATAATTCTGTGGTTTGTTTATGTCTGTGATCTACTTTGAGTTAAATTTTTTTGAAAGGTGTGAGGTTTATAACTAGAATCACTTTTTGCGTGTGATTGTCTTGTTGTTCCGGCACTGTTGTTGTAAAGACTATCTTTGTTTAATTGAATCTCTTTTGCACTTTTGTCAAAGATCAGTGGACACTGTCGTGTGGGTTAATTTCTAGGTTCTTTATTTGTTTCACTGATGCATTCATCTATTTTTGGCCAATGATAAAGGGTCTTACCTCATTTAGCATCCCTCTGGTCATTGTAAATTTTTGTTTCCATTCCAGAGCTCCAAGGAAAGTGATTCTTTTTTTTTTAATGTTTTTATTTATTTTTGAGACAGAGAGAGACAGAGCATGAGCAGGGGAGGGGCAGAGAGAGAGGGAGACACAGAATCCGAAGAGGCTCCAGGCTCTGAGCTCTCAGCACAGAGCCCGACGCGGGGCTCGAACTCACGGACTGTGAAATCATGACCTGAGCTGAAGTCGGAGGCTCAACCGACTGAGCCACGCAGGCGCCCCCCAAGGAAAGTGATTCTGACAGTCTTTGCCAACATAATAATTGTTTTCATGGATAAAGTTTTGGTTTCTATGCTACTATTTTTGGTTATTGCAATGCAACTTCATTTGATAGACAACTGGGCAAAATTACTTTTAGGGGGGGAATGGAACCTCAAAACAAATGAACTATAATGGACATATATTAAAGTCTTATGTTATTAGTGGTGTGTTTGTAGTTGAAATTTTAAATAAGGAAATCAATATCTAAGACACATTTGCTATAACATTCACAGGTCTCTCATTTTGGATTTTGACCCATCTGATGTCCAATGAGTTTATTGACCAAAGTATATATTTGTAGAAAAAAAACGTACTATGTTTTTGTTGAAACATGCCTTATATTTTCTGAAAAATACTGACAGCAAAAATTAAACTAAATCCTGGTTGGGGAGATAGTACCATAAACTTAAAGTGATGCAAGCTATACCTCAAAGCTAAGAAAAACAATATCAATTTTTATTTCTCAGTGGTAGCATACTAATGCTTACAAATTGTGTACAGACCAGTAAATTTGCATCAAGAACCACTTTCCTTGTAATGCCAATGGCTAAAAATTTCAGTTGTATGTTATATCTTTGCTTCTCAAGAAATCAACAATCAAGGTTTTTTGGTGATTATTTGAAAATCAGTAGAAATACTGATGAATACAGGCTTAAATAAAGACACTAACACTGTGGTGTTCGTAAGAGTTTACATTTCTAGGTTAACCAAAACAATTCTAATACATTTAATTCTTCGAGAAAAGTGCCTCGCTGGGCAACAGAGGTACAGAATTATTTCTGAACTGCCACCAGCAATGACATTTAAACATCACTGCTTAAATTGCTTTTTCTCAGAAATTGCTGCCCACATCTGCAGTCTCATATGTCATTTGTTTAGATCTAATGTCATAAATTACAACCAAATATTTTAAAAAACAATATGTTTCTGCCTAGTTTTATTTAAAAACCTTTTTTGTATAGAGCAACTATTGAGGGAGACAAAAGTCACATTTGAGAAGAATCTTGACTCCCTTCCATTTTTCTAACAGCATGACTAGAATTTATAATTAATAGATTTCACAAAGTCTTTCGTGTGCCATTCTAAATGGAATCTTTTAATTGCTATGATTACATTTTCTTGCAATTTCATGGGTATAATTAAAATGCCTTGTTATAAAAGCTTGGTAGCGGGGAAGAAAAAGAGCTTCTATTTGAGATGACCAGGTTTCATTCAAGTGTGTCCTGGCCAAGTTCATAGTATTACCATCTCGACCATCATCTCTCAAGGAAGTTAATGGGCTTTCTGAGCATGCAATAGTCTTGCACATGTCAGCTTGGCATCATTATGGCAGGTTTTAAGAGATCAATCGTGAAAATTAATAGCACCATCTGAGTTTGAGACACTGTTTTTCATTTACAAGATATTTCTTGATTCTCTTTAAGTGCAATTACTATTTGGGTTAAAAACTAAAGAGATAACTATTTTATGTGGTATGAGGTAGGGAGGTAGGGGTCAGAATTACATACAGGTAATAGATAAAAATAGATAACTATTTTATGTGGTATGAGGTAGGGAGGTAAGGGTCAGAATTACATACAGGTGGCCAACAGACACATGAAGTGGATGTCACTAATCATCAGGGAAATGCAAACCAAAGCCACAATGGAATGTTACCTTACACTAGTCAGAATGTGTAATATCAAAAAGGTAAGAAAGAACAAGTGTTGTGAAAGATGTGGAGGAAAAGGAACCCTCATGCTCTATTGGCAGGAATGCAAATTGGTGCGACAACTGTGAAACACAGGATGGAGAGTTCTCAAAAGATTAAAAATAGAAAAACCATATGAGCCAATAATTCCACTCCTGGGTATTTACTCAAAGAAAGTGAAAACACTAATTCAAAAAGAAAAAGGCACCCCTATGTTTATTGTAGCATTATTTACAATAGCCAAGATATGGAAGTAACCCAAGTGTTCACTGATAGATGAATGGATAAAGGAGATATATATCTATGCACATATTGCACATATATATATATATATCCTTTATCCATATCTATATGCAAAGATATATATGCAGATATATATGATATCACTCAGCCATAAAAAAGAATGAGATCTTGACAAATATCCTATCGTTTCACTTACACGCAGAATCTAGAAAACAAAGCAAATGAACAAGCCAACACGCAAGAGAAGCAGAAACAGATCCATACATACAGAGAGAAAATAGATGCTTGCCAGAGTGGAGCAGGGTCAAGGGATGGACAAACTTAGTGAAGGGGAGTGGGAGGTGAGGCAGTAAGGCTTCCAGTTATGGAATAAGTAAGTCACAGAGATGAAAGGTGCAGCATACGGAATAGAGCCAATGATATGGTAATAGCAATGTACGGGGACAGACGGTAGCTACACTTGTGAGCAGAGCATAACGTATAGACTTTTCAAATCATGATGCTGTACATCTAAAATTAATGTAACAGCCTGTGTCAACTATGCTTTGGTTAAAAAAAAAAGAAATAGGGAAGGAAAAACCGTGAATTATCCTTACAGTGATTGTTAATAAATGTGTTTTAAGACAGTGGAAATTTAAGTGTGTTTTCTATTACCTACCGTCACTAAATTTATAACCAAGATGTAATGTCTTAAAAGGAGAACAAAATTAAATTTATTTAGATTCATTTTTGTATCACCATGTTCAGTTCTGTAATCTTGATAATAATGCCCTTTATAAAGTCAGGACCTATTAGTTTAAAAAGTGGATTTATAAACATAGTAAAAGATAGTCACCCACATAATTATTTTTTTAAATACATATATTTTGTAAGTGCTTATTTATTTTGAGAGAAACAGAGCTTGAATGGGGGAGGGGCAGAGAGAGAGAGAGAGAGAGAGAGGAGAGAGAGAGTCCCAAGCAGGTTCCTCACCATCAGCCCAGAGCCAGAAGTGGGGCTTGATCTCATGAGCCGTGAGATCATGACCTGAGCTGAAATCAAGAGTCTGTCTCTTAACTGACTGAGCCACCTGGGCGCTCCACCCACATAATTCTTAATGATTTAATTTGTCAAAACTTAGGTTGTAAATACTGTGGACTGACTATAAAACACCACAGCTTTTACAACTTGATTTATTCTTCTCAGCCTTTTCTATTATTTAGATTATTCTATTGTTAAAGGAAATTTTTTTAACCTGCTCCACAATCCAAAGCCAAATTATAACGTAAGCATTTCCAATGTTGTTTTCTGCAAGAACATTAAAAAATAAGCTTTCAGTCCTAAATTCCTTATTCTTTTTTTTTTTTTTTAATGTTTATTTATTTTTGAGAGAGAGAATGCAAGTGGGGGAGGGACAAAGAGAGAAGGAGACACAAAATCCAAAGTAGGCTCCAGGCTCCAGGCTCCAGGCAAGAACATGACTTAAGCCGAAGTCAGACATTTAACCGACTGTGCCACCCAGGCACCCTGAAATAAAATCTTTCAATGAACCAGTAAAAGAAAAGCAGGGCTCGATCCCACAAACCATGAGATCGTGACCTGAGTAAACCCACAAACCGTGAGATCATGATCTGAGCTGAAGTTGGACACTCAACTGCTGAGCCACCCTGGTGCCCTTTAAATTCCTTATTCTTACCAAGACCCAGGTATGCAGTGATGCTCCCACAGCACAGCCTTCTTGGTTTACTTTGGCAAAATGTGCTGGAAGCATTCACCTATTGTCTGGCACTAAATTCTGTGACTGGAAAAACATCAGTCCCCACTCTCGAGAGAAGCTCCTTTATTATAGGAGAAGACTATAGGGAAGGAAAAGGTATCTTCTATTTGGAGTCAGGGGAACTCAGCTCAAATATTGATTCTGTAATTTGCTCAGTAAATAAACAGCAAGTCACTTCACTTCTCTGAGCTTGGATTTCTTCATTTATAAAGATGAGATAATAATAATAATGCCTATTCTGCAAAATTATTGAAAAGTAAGCATGAGCTAATGGGTGTCAAAAGCATTTTTATTATTATGTAATGTATTATGACTATAATGAACTACAATTATTTTTGACATTTATGTGTAACAAGGAGTATACTGGAACATAGTAGAAGTTATAAAATATATTTGCTGAGGTTTCATCACACCTTAAGTCTTTATTTGAAGGCCCTTCTTCTCTTCCTTTATATTTTTCCCTTTTCAGTGGTGGCTTTTCCTTTCATTCACATGCATCCTTATCCTTTTTTGTTAGGTTTGTCAACTCAGAGGGCAGAGTTCAAACTACAGAACCACTATATAAGTAGAGGTAATGAAATGATATTTGAAAAGAGTTTGGGCCAAGAAATACAGACTTTTGTTTCAAATCCTGTCTCTGACACTTCACTAGCCAAACATAGAGACATTTTTTAAATTATTTTTAAAATTTTTATTTTAAATCCAGTATAGTTACATTCAGTGCTATATTCGTTTCAGGTGTACAATATAGTGATTCAATAATTCCATAATCACCCAGTGCTCATCACAAGTGCGGTTCTTAACTTCCATTACCTAGTTCACCCATCTCCCCACTTACATCCCCTCTGGTAACCATCAGTTTGTTTTCTATGGTTAAGAGTGTTTCTTGGTTTCTCTCCCTCTCTCTCTCTCTCTCTCTCTCTCTCTCTCTTTCTCTCTGTCTCTCACACGCGCGCCACACCCCCCCCCCATTTATCCTTTTGCTCATTTGTTTTGTTTCCTAAATTTCACATATGCATGAAGCCATATGGTATTTGTCTTTCTTTGACTGACTTATTTCACTTAGCATTATGTTCCATCCAGGTCTTTGCAAAGGGCAAGATTTCATTCTTTTTTTATGGCTGAATAGTATTTTATTGCATATATATACCACTTTTTCCTTATCCATTCATCAAGTGATGGACACTTGGGCTGTTTCCACAATTTGTCTATTGTAAATAATGCTACTATAAACATAGGGGACATGTATGCCTTTGATTTAGTGTTTTTGTACTTTTGGGGTAAATACCAAGTAGTGTGATTACGGGATCATAAGGTAGTTCTATTTTTAACTTTTTGAGGAACTTCCATACTGTTTTCCATTGTGGCTGCACCAGTTTGCATTCCCACCAACAGTGCAAGAGCATTCCTTTTTCTCCACATCCTTGCCAACATCGATCGTTTCTTGTGTTTTTGCTTTTAGCCATTCTGACAGGTGTGAGGGGATATCTCATTGCAGTTTTGATTTGCATTTCCCTAAAGATGAGTGATATTGAACACCTTTTCATGTATCTGCTGCCCATCTGTATGTCTTCTTAAGAGAAATACCTGTTCATGTCTTCTGCCATTTTTTAATTGGATTATTTATTTGGGGGCAGTTGATTTATATAAGTGCTTTATACATTTTGGATACTAATCCTTTATCAGATAGGACATGGGAAAGTTATTTAAGTCATTTATTAAAAAAGAATCAGAATACATACTTCAGAAAGTAATTTTGGGGATCCCTGGGTGGCTCAGTTGGTTAAGCATCCAACTCTTGATTTTGGCTCAGGTCACGATCTTGTGGTTCATGAGTTCAAGCCCCACATTGGGCTCCAACTTTGGCTCAGGTCTTGATCTCACAGTTTGTGAATTTGAACCCCACATCGGGCTCTGTGCTGACAGCTCAGAGCCTGGAGCCTGCTTCAGATTCTCTCTCTCTCTCTCTCTCTCTCTCTGTCCCTCCCTCACCTCTCTCTCTCTCTCAAAATAAATAAACAAACTTTAAAAAATATATTTGGTGATTTCATTGAATGTGATGGAAATAACCATTGCTCCACAATAAAGTTCTGGGTACTGCAAATGTGCCCCAGTTAAGCCTTGATTTATGTTTCAGCAAACACTTCAAATATACAATGGAAATAGTAACATATCGACCCACCACTAGATGGGTACAGATTCCCTAGGGACCTTTGTGCATTCTGCAGTGAGGAGTCCAGTGAAGCCTATGTTCATGGACTACCAGGACATCTACCATGGCCACTATAATGAGAGGGCTGGGTAGATAAATGCTAATCTTCCTAAATTGTGTGTCAAAGATTTTGCAAAATTTAGCCAAAACACTGATTCACTTTGGTGTCCTGGGATGCTGGGAGAAGCAAAAGGGGCACGAATGGCTTGTTAGCATCATAAATTGGAAGCCAAACCGGGGATGTCTTTTCAACCACAGCTGACTGACTCTTTTGTGATTTTATTTTCCTTTTTTTAAATGTTTATTCATTTTTGAGAGAGACAGAGACAGAGCATGAGGGGGGGCGGGGCAGAGAGAGAGGGAGACACAGAATCTGAAGAAGGCTCCAGGCTCTGAGCTGGCAGCACAGAGCCTGATGCAGGGCTCAAACTCACGGGCTGTGAGATCAAGATGTGAGCCAAAGTCGGATGCTCAACCGACTGAGCCACCCAGCTGCCCCTTATTTTCCTTTTTAAACTTGTTTTATATAATGAGAAAATAATGGGATTTTTTTTTTCTGTTGAAATTGAGGTTTTATAAAAACATTCAGTGTCATCAATATCTCTTGTTCATTATCTACCTGTTTTGTTCTCAGGGTTGATAAAGGTGGAAGAAACCAGACCCTTACCTCTGTGTAATGATTTCAGAAAACATTTTAGCTATGGTGGAATTCATTTCATCCAAACAAGGGACTGCAGATCTGCCCAAGGTTAAGCATTTCCACCAGTGTGAGAATCTCACTGTGAGAACAGTGATAAAATAGTTTGTAAAATTGAACCATGTTTCAGACCTGGTAAAAATTCTCAAGCTTTATGTGCTGTTAAATCAAGGTCTTGGGGAGATTCTCTGTGAGAGTAGATAATCAGCCATCTTTTAGATTTGGCTAATTGATGTTAGCAGCTTCCAATGCACTCTACTTCTGCAGTCGGTCCCACTAGATAAACCAAATGCACATGCCTTATTGAACCGCCTTATCTGTTGTGTGTTCCTGCTCGCAATGTCATCAGGATGTTGCTCATTTTTAAAGGAAAACTGCATTCCTAATGAAATGCGCTCCTTAATGGAAATCAGAACACTTGTAACGCTGCTTAAAGTGTATCGAAGAAAACCCAACAGTTTAGAGTGGAAAATGAGAGAATACCTACCTTGGCAACTTTTAACAATGTGGAATATTTGTGAAAACTAATATTGAAACATCTTCTAAACGCTCAGCAAATAAAGTACATCACTCTGCCTTTATGTATGAAAAAAGGTAACTCTGTCCTTCCATTCAATTTTTTGTTAAATTTTCCATATAAGAATGTGGATCCAATCCAGTATACTACCAGACACTAAGTGGCTGGAAAACAGACATGAAATAGAAGTACTGCAGAAAGATTGTGATTTGAAGTCAATATTTCTGTTGTAAAACATGGGTAAAACTTTCCTCCCAGTATTATTTTGAAAATCCAATAAGGTGTGAAATAATTCTGTAAGAAAGCATGCAAATATTAACTAATTAATCTGTTTACTTATTTTACTATGATAGGATACACAACAAAGAGTATGTTCAAGGTTATAACTGGATTTGTTTTCATTTTTGTTTTGTTTTGTTTCAAGTTTTTTTTTTTTTATTCCAGTTAGTTAAAATACAGTGTAATATTAGTTTCAGGAGTAGAATTTAATGATTCATCACTTACATGTAACACCCGTGCTCATCACAACAGTTTCCCTCTTATAGAGCTGGGTTTAAATGTAAATCTTTATGAACTTTTAGGACTACCTAACCTATTTGATCCTCAATTTATTCTTCAGTAATTGTTTTAAAATAAAATAATCAGATGTGGGGAAATAGGTTCTACTTACATAAATAGGTTAGAAAAAAGCTTAGGGCGGGAAGCCAACACCATGGGCCAAAAGTGCCCGAAGTTAGTTAGCGAGATATTGTAATGGGATCACGAGTAATTTGTTATATACCCTGCAGGAAATTATTTTCCATCTGGTGCCAGTATACTATTGTACTTTGGTCACAAACTCCACTTGCCCCCCCCAGATCCTTTGCTTTTTACTCAGACAAGTTAATGATTACTATCTGTTTTCACCCTGTTCATGTGTGTAAGATCATGTTTTCTTCACATTCACCACGTGGGTAATATCTTGTGAGCTCAATAAATACATAGATGAAACCCCTGTTTGGGGCTCTTGTCTCCTCCTGGACATTAGCCTCTATCATGTTCAATTCTGCATCTGCTCTCTTGCTAGACAAGACAGAACTCCAGATTCATAGTCTGACAATCAGAAAGTTGCAATAGCAATTTAAAAAGAGAAAGTATGGGGTGCCTGGGTGGCTCAGTCAGTTAAGCCCTGACTTCAGCTCAGGTCATGATCTTGCAGTTCATGAGCTCAAGCTCCGTGTTGGGCTCTGTGCTAACAGCTTAGAGCCTGGAACCTGCTTCCAGTTCTGTGTCTCCCTTTTTCTCTGCCCCTTCCTCTGCTCGTACTCTGCCTCTCTCTCAAAAATAAATACACATTAAAAAAAATTAAAAGAAAGAAAGTATGTGAGAACAACCCAATATATCCCTTTATATATAGCAGGAGCCTACCTAGTTCATTTATTCGTACACTCTAATCTTTACTTGTTAATCCTAATACTTCCAATATCAATATACGCATAATGCATAAATGACTAGAAGTTTTTCCAATAAAATAATGAAAATTATCATTAGACGAAATGAAGTAAATGAAATACATTATCATTAGACGAAATGAAGACAAATATAAGAGAAGGACTACATTTGGAACCACATGTGTATTTAGATAGCAATTACTTTTATAAAGTAACTAAAATAAAGATGAAACAAATGAATATACCTGTGACCTAGTTTAAGACACAAACATTTTAAATGACTTTATATCTCTGAACTTTGCTGGATGATAGCCTTAGTGAAGTGTAGTCTAAAATTAAAAAAAATTCCAAATGGTTTATAATAAATATATTGTTTATGGTGTTATAATAAGTATTTTTCTGATACCATTGTGGATATATTAAGGCACCAAAGAAATGATTAATTATGTGGATGCCATTGAGAACCAGAATTTCCAGCACTGGAAAAAGAAAAAAGAGGTAACATTTGTGGGGCTACACAAAAATCTTATGTTCCTGAATTCAATTTGGAAGTATCATTACCAACACTCTCAATTTAATCCTTGAACATTTTGTTTTCTAGTTGTGTTCACGAAAAGTGCCTGGAAAAAGTATTATTCCAGCGTCAAAGAACACCACTAGTGTCCATCTTGGAAATCCTAAATACCATTCTTCACTAAAAGGAGCCAAACCTTCTTGTACAGAGAGCCTATCCAAGTCTGGGGCAAGAAAAGCACAGGATGAACCTGGAACATTTTGTCCTACCACACAGCAAGGATGTTCTCAACAATTTCTAAATCACAACCAAAAGGATTTAGGATTTAATGCATGAAGGCTCCCTGTAACCAAAGATGGAACACATTTAAGCTCCAGTTAGAAAATGTTATTATCAATTGAAATACTTATATTAAAATCCATCTGATTAGCATAAAAGTACAAAAATACTAAGCCCATTGATTGTCTTTGGAGTATGCAAGGTATTCAACTTACCAGTCAGAAAATTGGTAAGGAACGAGAAAACATCAAATATTTAACTTGTGTCTTCTTGTTTTCCCTGGTTGTATTTTAAGATAACTAGCCAGATGACAATGGAAAATTTCTCCTTAAAGAAGTATTCATCTAATTAATGAAGAAAGAAAGACAAATAAGAACATCACCATTTTCAACACATAATGAAATAAAGGATCAGGGCAAAATTATTAATGAATGTTAACATCATAAGAAGAGTGACAACTGGGTTGTATGTCCCTGTGGGAAGACCACAATTCCACCTAAACAATGTTTTTGCCAAAATACATTAAACCAGCATTATATAAAGCTTGATACATTTGCTTATTGCAAATAACAGAAAACAAGAAGAAAATGATGAGTGACACCGTAGGGATAAATCAGAAAAATACAGGCTCTGAGAGATTTTATAAGACAAATGACCCTTTGTCTCAGTAAATAATAGCTAGGAAGGAAGAAACATGGAGAGGAGACCTATAGATTAAAAGATATTTAAGAGACAAATCAATCAATTGCAATGCGTACACCTTATTGGGTTATGATTTAAATAAACTGTACAAAAAATATTATGTTTGCTTATACAGGAGTAATGTTCCTGTCAAAACCAACTACAAAAACTAAAAAAACAAAGAAACAACTGTTTGAAGGTGTTATAGAGTAACCAATGCAATCATGATTTAAAGACTCACTGTCCTTGAAAGTAACAACAATACCTAGTATTGGCAAGAATATGGGTTAAATGAAACACCTATACTTTGATGTCAAAGGATAAATTAACATAGCTGCTTTGGAAACTTTTTGAGATTATCCTCTAAAGCTAGACATATGTGTACCCTATCACTGAGTGCTTTGTGAAACAATCTAAGTGCCCATAAACATTAATATGGACCAAATGAATAAAGAGTTTCATAGTTATGCAATGGAAATCAGTAGGGCAATGATAAAGAGTGAATGATTGCTACATGCAATGCCACAGATAAAACTCAAAGGCAAAATGTTTAGCAAAAGAAACCAGATACCAAAAGAAAACAAGCTATAATTCCAGTCATCTGATTTTCAAAAGCAGGCAAAACTAACGCAGTGGCAATAGAAGTCAGAACAGAAGTTACATGTGAATATACAATTTTTTATTGGTGGGGCATGAGGGAACCATCTGGGTGATGGAAATGTTCTATGTCTTGATGGTTATATAGATACATGCATTTTTAAAAGGGAGTAAAAAAAGCCAATGAAAATGTGCAATGAAAATAAAAATAAATTATGAAATAATGTGGGAAATTGGAACTAATGGAAAAGACGATTTAAGAAACTATTGTCAATTTCAACGGTGGAAGCAATGGTATTGTTGTTATGTTAGCAGGTTCTTAACATTCAGGTATATGTGCTGCGATATTTACAGCTAAACTTATATAACGTCTGGCATTTGCTTCAGGATGATCTGGAAAAACAGAGCCCCAAACTATATGAAGCACGCAGTGACAGAATTGGAGAGAGAATTCAGTTGTTCCACAATCAGAGTTGGAGATTTCAACACGCACAATGTGACAGCATTTAGAATAACTAGACAGAAGATCAACAAGGAAACAGATGACTTGGACAACAACACTAAACCAACTAAACCCACCCAGTGTTCAGTCTAACAAGAGCACAAGGAACATTCTGCAGGATGGACCATATGCTTGGCCATAAAACCAACACCGATAAATTTAAAAGCCTTGAAAGTACACAAAGTATGTTTTCCAACCACAATAAAATGACATTATAAATCAATAAAAAAAGGAAATTTGGAAAATTCACAAATATGTAGACATGAAAGAATACTCTCCTAAATAACCAATGAGTCAAAGAAGAAACCATAAGGCAAATAAGATGAGATAAATACAAATGAAACGAAACAAAATAAAACCTAAGGTGCTGAGCTAAAGCAGTGCTTAGAGGAAAATTTGTAACTGTGAACTCTTGTTTGTTTGTCTTTTTAAGAAGAAAACTCTCAAATCAATAACCTAAACTTTCACCTTAAGAAAGTGGGAGAAGAAGAGCAAAGATAAATGATGGAAATAAAATGTATTAGGGTAGTAGCACAAGAAAACAGAAAAATAGAGAAAATTAACAACAGCAAAAATGGATTCTTTGAAAGAAGCCAAACATAACAAAACTTTGACTCTGATAGATTTGAAAAATTTGATAAATCTATCACTTAAGAGGCATAGTGATAAGTACATGTGTTTTCATTGTATTATTTTTATTTCTGTGTGTTTGAAAATTTCCACGATAATGAGTTCTTTTAAACATAAGCAAGTAATTCTTTGCTGATGTTGTATGGGATTGTGTATATATTTAATTTGCATACTGTTTCTTAATTTTGTAATGCCTACACTACACTGAACATTCAAATGGAATTGAAATGGTATAGCTAACTCGCTTAAAAGAGATGTATTTTCAAAAGAATGGACTATTTTCTAATCTTGATTCTTTATTCTGGAACCTCATGGTTTATCAATCTCTGTAATGTCAGTGTATCATCCTGTTTATCCCATTATCTATTCCTTCATTCCATGAAGAATATAGATTTAAATCTATAGTGCACCAGCCATTTTACATAAGGCACTTCTAGACCCTACCTTCCCTCTATGATTTAAAAAAATACTTAAGGGAAAATATAATTTATATATTTTTAAGAAATGTCTGTGCTTTGGTTTTCTAGTTTTTAGTGTTTGGGAAATTAAAGAAGTCTTTTGGATTTTCTCTAGAAATCAAAATCTCCCAATAAGAACAACCTTACACCTGTCAGAATGACTAACATTAACAACTCAGGCAACAACAGATGTTGGCGAGGATGAGGAGAAAGAGGATCTCTTTTGCATTGTTGGTGGGAGGCAAGCTGGTGCAGCCACTCTGGAAAACAGTATGGAGGTTCCTCAAAAAACTAAAAATACAACTACCCTACGAACAAGCAATTGCACTACTAGGCATTTACCCACAGGATACAGGTGTGCTGTTTCGAAGGGACACACGGACCCCCATGTTTATAGCAGCACTACCGACAATAGCCAAAGTATGGAAAGAGTCCAAATGTCCATCGATGGATGAATGGATAAAGAAGATGTGGTATATATACATACAATGGAGTATTACTTGGCAGTCAAAAAGAATGAAATCTTGCCATTTGCAACTACGTGGATGGAACTGGAGGGTATTATGCTAAGTGAAATTAGTCAGAGAAAGACAAAAATCATATGACTTCACTCATATGAGGACTTTAAGAGGAAAAAAACAGATGAACATAAGGGAATGGAAGCAAAAATAATATAAAAACAGGGAGGGGGACAAAACAGAAGAGACTCATAAATATGGAGAACAAACTGAGGGTTACTGGAGGGGTTGTCGGAGGGGGGATGGGCTAAATGGGTAAGGGGCACTAAGGAATCTACTCCTGAAATCATTGTTGCACTATATGCTAACTAATTTGGATGTAAAATTTAAAAAATAAATAATAAAATTTAAAAAAAATCTCCCAATAAGAACAAGGAAGTGATACATACTCTGACAAAACACGTGCAGATAAGAAACAAAGTAATTTGCTAATAATAATTACAATACAACAGAGTAATGAAGTGACCCCTATGATTCTGCTGACCTTTAGCTACCTATGTAAATTAAATGTATGAATGAATGAAGCATTCATATTTTATAGGAATTCATACTAAGATTGCAGCCAGGTAACAGACACATTTTATGAAACATGAAAACGTTATTTATTTTTGAGGGAGATAGAGAACGCAAGCAGAGGAGGGCCAGAAAGAGAGAGACAGAGAATCCCAAGCAGGCTTCCTGCTGCCGGTGCGGAGCCAGACCCAGGGCTCTAACGCGCAAGCCATGAGATGACCTGAGCAAAATGAAGAGTCAGACGCTCAACCAACAGAGCCACCCACGCGCCCTGAACTTCAGTTTAATACCTTCACTACCCGTGGGAGATCTTGTCTCTCTCCTGGTAAATAACCCAAAGCACTGAAGATGTACAGCAACTAGACTAAATGTCTAGACCCAGGAAATATTCCCATGAGTTTTGATGGAGGGGGTCACTGTATCTCTCTGTTTAGGTACATCAAAACACTGTTTGGAGGTTTTCAAAAGAATATTCCTACTTAAATTATTTGTCACCTGCCTCATAAAACTGAAATTACATTCCTGAATACATTATTTCTTTATGATATGGTGATACCTAAATTAAATAGGAATGAATGACATAGTGAGAGCATTTTAGAAAGAAAAAGTCAATGTTACTGAATCCCTATGATGTTCCAGGTATATTGCTAACCCGTGTAAACGCATATATGTGATACCTAAGCCAATATAATAGATTGAACCCATATGATATCTATTAAATGGAACCTAACAAAAGACTTTTATTTTATTTTATTTTTGAGAGAGAGAGAGAGCGAGCAGGGGAGAGGCAGAGAGAGAGGGAAAGAGAAAACCCCAAGCAAGCCTCACACTGTCAGTGCAGAGCCCAATGTGGGCTCGAACTAGGAACTGTGAGATCATGTCCTGATCTGAAATCAAGAGTCAGATGCTAAACTGACCCAGGCACGCCAGCAAAAGACTTCTTCGTATCTAAAAAAAAGACCTCTATGGAGAAAATTCAAAAATAACTATATTCATAGATAGGTTAAATAGTATAAATATAACCTCAGATTAATTAAAACAATGTATTTATGATTAATATCCTATTATTTATGGAAGTTGTTTTATAAATCCTAAAACATATGGAAGAGGACTAAAACACGAGTAATGACAAAATTCTGCCAAAAAAAACAAAATATGAGAACTTTACTTAACACATATTTTATAGCGGTAGTTATTAGGGTAGTACTTACCCCTAGACAGATACTACAGAGTGGAAGCTTCAGAAACAAACCCATTAATATACAAAATATTAGTGAATTCATACATAAATAGGAATAACATGTGATGGCTCTACTTGGAGAGTGTGAAAACAAATTTTAGTAGAAAGAAATGCATTTGCTTTGCTTGTTTACATGCTGGTTAGTTGGTTTAGCATTGCAGCGTCTGGGGAATTTTCACACCAGTTCTGTAGAATGGATGGTGTTTGTTAATAAAATCTCTAATAGCTTGTGGTAACTCCACACTCACTTCCTCCTCAGGAGAATCTATGAAATAGTTCAAGAACAAAATGATTTCTTTAGAATCAGGGCTAATAACTCTTAGATTCCTTCTTCTCTTTCAAAGGCCTAATTCTCTTTGTTCTTTTACCTTTGATGTGCTGTGGTGCAGAGTCCAAGGAAATATTGACCTGTCAGAGGTCTCAAAACCTTTAGGAAGTAGCCTAGGAAGAAACAGAACGATGTTAAGAAGGCCATCTTCACCCCAATGGTTAACATGAAGAAAAAAAAAAATCACTTTCTTCAACTTCCAATTGGTTTAACCAGCGTGGGAAATCGGAAAGAAATTTGCATCAGATATCAATCGTTTATAGAAAGCTTGTATTTTTTATTGACTCTCGTTCTGTATATATGGAATTTCTGACCCTCCCCACGTGATAGACCTTATCATTTTCAATTTGGAAAAGGGAAGTCTGATGATAAATGCCTAGGTTCACACATTTTATGGGAAAAACTGGAATTTGTTTTCAAGTTTGCCTGTCTTTAAAGTGTATGTGATTTCATCACAAACAAAAATTCATGGAGGAAGGGTATTCTTGTCCAAGAAGAAATTTCATCTTTGGAAACACCTAAGTTCAACACAGAATGCAGTCATTTCTTTCTGCTAATTAAGTCTATATTTATATCATGAGAGAATGATGACATCCATAAGCACATAAAGTTAGAAAAAAAATGATTCACTGTTGGCAAGAAATATTAAAGACATTTTATTTTTGTGTATTGGTATCATCACATTTAGGAGTCAGAAAAAAACGTGTAAGCTGATGATTAGAACAATGATTCCAAAATGAAATCTCTATCATCCTGCAGGTAAAGCATTAATTATATGAGGAAAGTGGTACATTTTTGCCAAACTATTTTCCATAGCAATTTCATAACTTTTTCTCTTAAATATCTGCCCATTGTTCTGAAGGTTAGCGAGAAGCATTGACCAACTTACATAAAACATTTTTGATAGAATAAAAATATTATATGATACATCAATTAAACAGTTCCCTTTTAATGTAGACATATTAAGGGAATTCCAAGAAATATGGAAAATTGAGCAAATGCATCCAAATTCCCTCCTTATAGGTTAGCCAGAGAATACTTTATAGAGCATGAAAAATAGAAACAGAAAAGTATATTAGTGCCACTAATAAGGGAAAGAGGATCTCTGAGTCTTATAAACTTCAGCTACTTTATTTTCATATAAAGATATTCTCAGATGGAAGGAAAAGTCAACATATCTAGTCACTTACCTCATGTAAAGGACCTACTGTGTTTTAGGTGGAAGAGAGCCTCACAAAACACACAACTTTTGCTATGACTGGATAGGTCAGCTGTGGGACAGTTGGGTCAATGTTGAAACTGTACCAATATTTTGAAAAGTACCTTAGGTTGCAAAAAGTATTCCTTCATCTTATACTTGGCACAGACATAACATATTGCATTTATATATCATTTAAAATAGCAAGTCTACTTGCTGGCTGCCTTAACAAACGAGGAAAGGACACTCTTTAGCAGAAAGGGAAATCTTAGAAATTATGAAAAGAAAAGGAAACCGCTCAAAATATGGGGAGACCCATTTCAACTCCCAAAAGAAGTAAGTACAGGATTTTGCTCTAAAGCAAAATTATCTTTCATAAGAAAATCTGCAGCAGGTTAAATCAAGAAACAAATATGTCTACGTATGTTCAAAAAAGAGAGAGAGAGAGAAGATCACTTCACACATTTTGGCATAAAGCTTCCCCAATAGAATACAAGACATTTTAAAAATAGAAATAATGACAACCTGAATAGAAGTGAGAGAATGCTATCAATATCAGAAAAAATAACAGTATGGAATGATATTACATGAGAAAGAAATGAAATGAGACACATATACAGGTCAAAAATTAGATTTCTATCAATGAATTAAATGTTAAGATTATAAAAATTCTTAGCAATACGCTATTTACTTCTTAAAAATTTTTTTTAATGTTTATTTATCTTCCGGAGTGAGAGAGACAGATAGAGCATGGGTAGAGGAAGGGCAGAGAGAGGGAGGGAGACACAGAATCCAAAGCAGGCTCCAGGCTCTGAGCCATTAGCACAGAGCACAATACGGTGCTTGAACCGTGAACCATGAGATCATGACCTGAGCTGGGCATAGGTGCCCCATTCTAATTTAATTCCATTGTGGTCAGTGGATGTAAGCTTTCAATTACTAAAAATATGTTGAAACTTATGACACAAATTACTGACTGATCTTGACAAGACCAGTGTGTCATATCACTTTACAAAAATGTACATTCCGTTGCCATTGGGTGTGTGTTCTATAAAACTCAGTCACAGAGAAATGAAAACATACCTCACACAAAAGCTTGTGCACAAATATTCGCAATGGTTTATTCATTCAGCCAAAAAGCAGCAATGACCCAAATATCTATCAAGTGATGACTGGATAAATTAAAGATGAAATATATCCATACAATGAGATATTGTTCAACAATAAGAAAGAATGAAGTACTAATGCATGACACGACATGAGTGAACCTTGTACATTATGTTAAATGAAAGAAGCCAGTCACAAGGGTCACATATTGTATGGTTCTATTTTTACGATTCAAAACAGATGAATGTATAGGGACAGAAAGTAGACTGGTACTGCCCAGAGCTGGAAGGATGGATGTAAGGGATGGAACCGAATGAAAAAGACTGCAAGGTTTCTTTCTGTGATGACAAAAACGTCCTCGATGAGATTGTAGTGGTGTTTGCACAGCTCTGTAAATGCATTGAAAAACATTGAATTGTACACATTAAATAAATGAAAATATGATATATTAATTATAATCTCAAGAAGGCTATTAAAGAAAAGTCAGTTAGGTCAAGGTCATTGAAAGTTTTGCTCAGATATACTACATGCTTAATCCAATATTACCTATTTTTTCTGAGTTAAGAGAAGTGTTCATATTTCCAACTACGTTCTAAGATTTGTCTTCTTCTCCCTTTAGTTTTGCTAGTTTATGTTTTATGTATCTTGACCCACTTTAGTTTAATTACAGGGTAATGATGTGGTCAACAATGGTGTTAAACTGTCGTCCAATTGCTTAAAAAATATAAAATGAATATGAAACATATAATATGTAATATACTATAAATAAATTTATTTATATTAGTTTAATAAAATGAGGGTTAAAGTTCCACACATTTTCAGTCTTATATGAATTTTGTCAACATGTATGCATTTGCTATGAATAGATGTAAGATACAAAAACACTTGAAAGATCTATAACAGTTGGAATAAATATATGATTTGTAATTCTCCATATTTCTGTGTTTATTTAGAAAATACAGGAATTTTGTAAAGTTTGTTTATTTATTTTGAGAGAAAGAGGAAGAGAAAGAGAGAGACAGAGAATCCCAAGTAGGTTCCACGCTGTCAGCACAGAGCCCGATGTGGGGCTTGATCCTATGAACCGTGAGATAATGATCTGAGCTGGAATCAAGATGCTTAACCAACAGCCACCCAGGGGCTCCAGAGAAAATATAGGAATGTTTAATTACATTTTAAGCCCTCAAATTAACAACTTGTACTTGTGCACAAACATGCATATCCTTACAGGAAATTGAAGCATTAACTATCATTGTGAACTGTCTAGTCTTCCTGTGATATTCTTCATGTTAAAAATGAAATGTTTCAATTAATAATGTAGTTTTTTAAAGTGTAAGGAAAGCACAGTAAAGAAACTTCAGATAAAAAAGAGCAAATTTAACTCAACTATTACTTGTTCTACTACCATTAACAAACCCCTTTTGGTTTTGATTTATTTCCTTTGTTAATTTATTTTGAGAGAGACAGAGACAGTGCGAGTGGGGGAGAGGCAGAGAGAGAGGGAGAAAGAGAATCCCAAGCAGGCTCCACGTTGCCAGTGCAGAGCCCGATGTGGGGCTCGAACATACAAACTACAAGATCATGACCTGAGCCGAAATCAAGAGTTGGATGCTTAACCAACTGAGCCACCCAGGAGCCCCGTGATTACTTTTTAATAGATAATTTTATTCCTATACTGTAGGTATTTACCTTCAATATTATGTTTTAATCTTTTCCCCATGTTATTAGTTAGTGTGTATATATATACATATATAAATACATATAAATATATATTATTTTAGAGAGACAGAGAGAGCACTTGAGTAGGGAAGAGGGGCAGGGAGAGAGAGAGAGAGGAAGAGAGAGAGAGAATCTTAAGCAGGCTCCACGCTCAGTGCAGAGCCCAACATGGGGCTTGATCCCAGGACCCTAGGATCATGACCTGAGCCAAAATCAACTGTCAGATGCTCAACTGACTGAGCTATCCAGGCTCCCCTAATTCGCATATGTTTAATATTAACATTATCTTTAGGTGCTAGAACCTGACAAACTTGTTTTTTGATATATTTTACTTTTTTGGTATTGAAATAATGATATAGCTGACACTTTTTCTTATCAAAATGTTTTTCTTTTTCTGTACTTATTTTTTAATTTGGAATTGTTTCTTTTCACTTCATTTCTTGGTGAACAACTGAGGATGCTTAACAGTCCCCAGTGGTCTATTATGGAAGTTTCTACAGTGAAGGAGACTCTAATGAGTAAAACTGTTTACACATATATTAGCTATTAACAAGTTGAGATCAAACAATCGAGAAACAGTAATGTTTTTAAAAAGTCTTAGTCACTATTTAGATCGAACTCCAAACCTACATATTTAAACACAAAATTGTTTCCTGAATCTTTATGTGTCTGTGGAAACATATCATTACTAGAAAAAAAAAGTTATCCATACTAGAAAAAAACAATGTGCCTTGGTACATACTTTGGTCTTATAGAGTTCTCATATTGTTATCATATGGATAATAATATCAATTTTTATAAAGTAAAAGTTGGCATCTACTCTGTATTAATACCCTCTCTAAATTTAACTGTCAATGTTGACCTACCATTAAAGGCTAATAAAATAATTTTTTTTTAATAATGTAATTACTGTTATATTTTTATGGAGGCAATTGTGATACATTTTAACATTAAAATTTCAAACAATAGCAACCAAAAACAGCATATTTTTTAAGACTTAGTCTGAGAAAGATTTACAATACTAGCAATCTTTAATAAACATTAAGATCAATTTTTTTACAAAGTATTGAAGAACTTCAAACATACCTTTATTATAATATTTAGAGAAATACTCCAGTAATATTTACTTGCTACCAATGGGGCACTTATATTTTACTAAGATTTAATTTAAATTACCTCAAATAAAATAAGTTTATCTCCCATTTTTCATGTTATTGACAAAATGTATTGGCCTTTTAGGGTTTGCTTTGCTAGTGTTAACAATTTGTGGTGAAATTTAATTTTTTTTATTTGGTTTAAACAAGTAAATTTTTAGAGATGACAGTAGACAGCTGTATGCAATGGAAATAGATTATTATTTACAACATATTGAGTATATGCTGGAAATCATAGTAAAGGATTTGACGCCTACTTTATTATCAGACAAAAGTATGTGAATACATTAGAGAAAACAATACTGAACATGGAAAAACATTCACTCCCTGGAGACATTAAAATGTAGATTAAATGGACTTGGGGTAAACGTGTGCAAGTATAAATCAGAAATTAAATAATATTATAATCCAGCGCTGGGAATAACTACTGAAGTTGTTACACACTGTTTTGTAATGTAAAAACAAACAGCAAGAGGGGCGCCTGGGTGGCTCAGTCAGTTGGGCATCTGACTTTGGCTCAGGTCATGACCTTGCCATTTGTGAGTTTGAGCCCCATTGTTGGGCTCTGCTGACAGCAGAGCCTAGGGTCTGCTTCAGATTCTGGGTCTCCCTGTCTCTCTGCCCCTCCCCCACTCACGCTCTCTGTCTCTCTCTCTCTCTCTCTCAAAAATAAACAAACGTTAAATAAATAAATAAATAAATAAACAGCTAAGTTTTCATGAAATTGTGAATGCTCATGTTTGTGAATCTTGAGTCAATATTTAAAAGAATCAAGATTTACTCATCAAATGCAGTCACTTTTTTGTAAGTGTAATCTATTATTGATCAATCACAGAGCATAGCAAAGGAAATACATGATGTTTGACTAAAAGAAGTAGAAATAAATTGTTATGATAGTCTGCCTCTCAGAGAAATGCAGTCTTAGCAAGATAACTGAAAACATTATGTTTCTTCACAGAACATTTTTATATATTAATTTTTGAAATGTAATATGGAAAAGTATCTACACTATAAGTTCAACTGTATACTAAATGTATATAAATATAGATTATGATATAGGAAAGCAAATAACAAGGTAGATGATAGGGAGAGACAGAGAAAGAAATCAAATTAAATTGTATTATAGCCTTTGAGTTATTGACAATTTAAATTTTTTATTATTTCCTTAATGTTACATTTTGAATTAAAAAATTAAATTGATAATGAGATGCACCAAAACAAATTCAAAAGCAGTAAAAGAAAAGTAGTTCAGTGAATGTTTATTGTTTTTGTAATTTCTGATTAAATATTTTCATTAGTTTTCACATGAATTTAAAAGCATTTTTAGAAAAGCACACAACTTGCCTGTAGGCAATTACAGAGATTATTTTTTCCATTTTATTTCAGACTGTATTACCACATGTTCTCAAGCAATGTGCAGAATAGATGTAAACTGAATCTTCAGCAATTATGTGAATTAGCAAGAGAAGTGAGGTGATTACAGACTATTACTCAACAAAGCATTCCACTTTAAAAATATGGAATCAAAGGACTACACTGTCTTTAGGAGAACCTTCCCTTAACTTTCCTATAGGAAATTACACATATCAAATAATATCCCTGTTGTAAAAGTTTTCTCTCTAACCCAGATTGCTGCTATGAGGACTTTGGAATCAGCTGATAATTGGATAAGAGATCAGCTCCGACAGCAAAAGGCATATTGAATGCTGATAAATTGAATCTATGGAGCTGAAAAAAAGCTTAAAGCAGTGATTTTTGATAGTATATTTACATGGAGAAATAAAGAGTCATTAAAATTTGATTCTAAAAATACTAATATTTTTCATGAAAACGCAATTCCTAGGAATGCTTTTAAATCCAAAAAATAAAAGCCTATTAATTTAACAATTCATTTTAAGAGTTTTATCAACAATTTTTGGTTTTTTTTGGAACGGAGAAACTGAAAATATTTGTTCTGGGGCAAATTTTTAGAAAATATACAAAAATTTTAAGATCATAGGACAGTTTCTTTTTAGAGCCTAACGCGGGGCTCAAACCCACAAACTGTGAGGTCATGACCTGGGCCGAAGTCAGACACTTAACTTACAGAGTTACCTAGGTGCCCCAAAATTTTCATTTTTTTTTATTTTTATTTTATTTTTTTTTTTAATTTTTTCAACGTTTTTTATTTATTTTTGGGACAGAGAGAGACAGAGCATGAACGGGGGAGGGGCAGAGAGAGGGAGACACAGAATCGGAAACAGGCTCCAGGCTCCGAGCCGTCAGCCCAGAGCCTGACGCGGGGCTCGAACTCACGGACCGCGAGATCGTGACCTGGCTGAAGTCGGACGCTTAACCGACTGCGCCACCCAGGCGCCCCTCATTTTTTTTTAAATTGAGTTTCCTACTTTTCCTCAATCACATTCACTGGCTATAATAACATAATGGTATTACAACATAAAAATATAGCACAGATTTTTGTGCAGAAATTATAATATTAAAGTTTTATTTTCTAATATCATGTGTAGTTAAGCATCTTTACTTTCTGCTTTTGTTTTCAAAGAATTGTGATATAAGAATTTTCGATTCAGCCCAACACTACTAAGTATGAAGAAGTTAAAAAACTACCACTCATACAGTGTCTAAAAAAATGGATAGAAGTACTTCACCCACTAAAAACAATTCATAATATAGACCCTAATAAAAAGAAAGATCTAAAAGAAGTGTCTGTGAGTAATTTAGCCAATATAGTAAAATTAATGTCCAAATAAATGTCTTGATAGTAACTCAGTCCAAATACAAAAGATCAAGAGAAGATATATAAGAAGATATATAAAGATCATCTGAATATAAGTCTTTAGTGTATTATAAGTCAAGGTGAGTCTGTTATAGGGACAGAAATGATAGCATGTTAAATTCCTCATTTTTCACAGGTGGTGTAAATTGATGATGCATTATTCTTATAATTGGGGTTTTTTTTTGTTTTTTTGCAAAATAAGTGATCAAATAACCTTTTGGATTATTTAGAAGGAATATTTTACAGGATCAAATTCAGATACAAAATTTAACATTACTGGTGGTGAAGGAAAAGAAATAAGCTTGTAGAAATTTACAGGATTTAAAAAATTAGAAATATACAAGGATATATTGGCTAGAGGTCACTGATTTCCTTGATAAGTGGTTGTTTACAGGATGATGGGGCCACAAGCCAGATTAATACAGACTGAGGAATCTAGGAAACACAATTAGTGAGTGTAACTATGTTTTTCAAAGTTTATCACATGTCTGGGAATTAGTATTTTTTCCCAGCTTTATATGATATATTGAAGATATAGCATATATCTTCATATATAACTTCGTATATATCATATACCTTTATATCATGCTGGACCAGCACCAACTTCTCAAAGTCCCCACAAATGATGAAAATGATGCATATTTTAAAAATGTATTTATAAAAAAAGTAAAAAGTAAGTGTAGGTGCTTCACCCCCAGACAAAACAATGCCTGAAAGACAGAAAGGTGACAAGATCTTAATGAAGAATGGAACCGAGTTCTATGACAGTCTGGAAAGTACTTCTGCAAAAGGAAAGGCCTTTGTGCTGAATGCCTGGAATGTTGAGTATACACCTGGCAAAGAGCATGTATCAGGGTCACTTGCTGGGTTGTTACAGCAAAAGCTGCTAAGAGTGTTAACCCTCCACTCTTTCTTTCCTTCTTCTTCAGTAGATGGTTGCTTCTGGATAATGAGCTTTTGGTACATGAGTCGGAGAGGCTGAAACATGACGTGTATTCCGGGACTAGCAAATTGCTTAAGATAAGTCTAAAGCAAACGTAAAATCCTTTTATTTAAAACTATAAAATAAGTTGAAATTTATAAACCTAAAACTGAATAAAGGGAAAGTTTTGCCATGATCTTGGATATGATGACTTTTAATATTACGAAGAAGTTAGTTCTCCAAATTAGTTAATATAAAAAGCACAATACAATTAATATGCTGTACTATCTATACAACACTACAATATAATTAATTTAACCTCAACCAAAATCTCACCTCAATTTTTCACTTAACAAATAAATTGTAATAGAAATGTAAAGAAGTAAATGTGAAAGAGCTAGCTATAAAAACATATGAAACTGTAACAGACATATGAAATATTCCATAAATATCCCTTCAATGAAGTTAAAAGTTAATGTTTCATGGGGCGCCTGGGTGGCTCAGTCGGTTAAGCGTCGACTTCGGCTCAGGTCATGATCTCACGGTCCGTGAGTTCGAGCCCCGCGTCGGGCTCTGTGCTGACAGCTCAGAGCCTGGAGCCTGTTTCAGATTCTGTGTCTCCCTCTCTCTGACCCTCCCCCGTTCATGCTCTGTCTCTCTCTGTCTCAAAAAAAAAAAAAAAAAAAACGTTAAAAAAATTAAAAAAAAAAAAGTTAATGTTTCTTTTAAAACGTGTTATTGTGAACATTAATTGTGATAACACTTTATAAATTCTATTAAACTGGTGACTGATATCAGTTTTAGGCTAATTATGGTCCAGGGTATGTTTACTACTTTTAGAAGTTAGCTTTGCAAATGGAGTAGTGTTTGGTCTTTGGAAAATACATGTATTTCTGAAAAATTCTTATCAACTGTGTTCCTGTCTAGATATCTTCCACAGGTTTCAACATAATATCAGTTTGAATAAGTCATGGAGTTAAAACAATGTACTCCTTCATGGGTATGTATTTGAAGTATAACAGAAAAAAAATTAAATTATCTTATTAATTTATTTGCAAGTTAAACAGTCCATAAGAAAAATCATGCCAGTACAAAGTTGATCTAGCTAAGTCTAACTAATTACTTACTAACTAACTAAAATTTCATTAGGAACTGATAAAGATTCTAGAGTATATGATTTACTAGGTAAATTATAATAATGGGATAATTTAGGGACGCCTGGTTGGCTTGACTTAGTCAGTTAAGTGATTTCAGCTTAGGTCGTGATCTTATGGTTTGTGGGTTCCAGACCCGCATAGAGCTCTGTGCTGACAGGTCAGAGCCTGGAGCCTGCTTCAGATTTTGTATCTCCCTCTCTTCCTGCCTCTCTCCTGCTCTCTTTCAAAAGTAAATAAACATTAAAAATTTTTTTAAAAATAATGGAATAATTTATCCGAAGCAATATATTCTTAGTAATTATAAATGAGTGCCAGAGTTTAAGAAAAAAATTGGAATTTATGGCAATGAATAGGGAAGAAATGATTGGTTTGATGAGCATACCTACATCACCCATTTAATTTTGATCCTAAAGTATTCTGTATCTGCTAATGAAAACTTTGAGATTCTAACAAAAAAAAAATGTCTTCAGTTTTACTTAAATATAAGTGACTTTAAAATTTTCACACCAGGACCTCTTCAAAAATTCCTTTTATAGTCCTTCTCATTTTTAAAATCACATTTAAAACCTAATGTTTCACAACTTGTTAATCATTCATTATTCTATATATTCATGTAATATTAGAAAGCACCATTCAAGTTCCTTCAAGGTTTTGCAGAATTATATCAATTTATCGTCTAATTTTTAACATCCTGGAAAAAATGTTGCCTAGATAGTGATTTGTTTCGTCTTAAATGTTGAAAGTGTTTATTTCTATCACTTTTACCCTCATTGATTACTACATCATCTTAAAAGAAGCAGCTCTTGTTAGCTACCCATCTTAAAAGCAAGTCAACAGCACAGCTATTTTGATGTTATTGTAGATTTCATATGCTCTTTATTTATTAATGGACTCGGGACTTCATGTTCTGAATTACTTTTATGTTTGAAATATTTGAAAAGACTTTTCTTGATCCCCTGTGCCATCTGTCAGCATTTTGTTACTTTGACCCAATTCGCTTTAGTTTTCACTAATAGACTAAACTTCATCTTTAGGAACTCACTGACTTACTAAAATTTAGAGCCCATCATGCTTAATTTTGTGGTTTTACAAGCTCCTGTAACCTATCCAAAATCACAAATTCAAACAACTTGTATCTGATCCAAGGAAGGATTTAATGAAATGTCAAGCTTTTTCTAAAAGTGTATAACACAAGTATGTTACAGTTATTAAGGAAATTTAGAATATTTAGATTGTCACCACCTAAACCAATTATTCCTAAAATGTTAGTGTCTTTTCTTTTGGATTTCAGTCAATGCACTTATATAAATAAATTAACAGTGTTTATATTTCTCACAATAATTAGACTAAAATTTGTATGCTCCTGAAAGTTTGTCTTGTGTTTATTTTCTGTATTAGTATATGATGATTATTTTCCATTTTAGTACACATATGCTTATTTGCATTAAGCTAGCTCATCATAATGTTTCTTTTAGCTACTAGGTTTCCTCTTAACGCTATTAACTGAATCTCTTTCTAAGCACATACTTTCTCTACTCCAGTGTTACATGCAAAGTTCTTACCCTTCAGAGCTCAGATCAAATACTACTCCACAAATTATTCCACCATAATCCAGTCAGAAAATATATCCATTTATCTGTTCCTATGGCACTTATCCATTACAGCTTATTTTCTATTAGAATTACTGTGAATATCTTATTAATATTCTGATTGCATAAAATTTCTTGTACTGTAATTTTCCTGTGGTTGTAACTTTCAGAGGAACTAGCACAGTGTCCGGAGTATCATCCGGAATATCATGGATGATCAATAAATTCCAAATTATGTTGAGTCTTGAGAAGTACGTCAAACAAAATTTGGGGCCGCTTTCATACTAATGATGTATAGTACGTCAGAGTTACTCAAAGAAGTAGGTGGTTCTGACATATAGCATATTGAAGGTGTTGAGAGTCATAAATATATTCGGGAAAGTATTCTTCCTTTAAAGCATATTTCTTGGTATGGAAAGACACATAATTAGTCTTTCCAAAGTACACAGTGACAGAGAATTTCATTGAAGTTACTGGTGTCATCTTGTGGAAGAATAAAAGAAATAGCAACATTCTGAAAAAGTTAGGCTGCAATAGTTGAGTTCTCTAAGGTGGCCTCATTTTGTGTCAAATTAGAAGACCCATTTGTTAGACATCAAGACTGTTTTCAATCAGATATGTGACATCACAGCCATATGTAAATTAATCATGTTGTCAGTCAAAGTTCTCATGAATGCGAAGAGAATTATTTGATTCATGTATAATGAAATGTGACATTGACAGCTGAACTGCTCTCTCAAACAACTTATTCATTCCTACATCTTGAATTTGTTATAAAAAGGAAAATCCTAACATTATAGACTCAAAACACTATTCTTCCATTTCCCTGCACTTTTTGCCATTGTCACTGCACGCTCCGCAGTTGTAATAATGTACTTCTGCCTCTGCCCCACATACAGAAATTTAATAATGCAATTACATCATTTCCAGTTGCTGCGTTTTCACTTTGGGGCAAGCGGCAGAAGGGAAAAGGGAGAGAAAATGGGGAGAAGGAAATACAAGAGGAATTAGACACCTATCACAGTTCTGTTAAGTTAAAGCTTCCACAAAGGAGAAAATAGGCATTCATCATTGACTAACCATGTTTGTGGCAAGTGCTTTAAACACCTTATTCAATTTTCTGAAAATTCTACAGCGTAGGTATTTTTGCCATTCTGTAGATTAAAAAAAAAAAGGCAGATCTGAGAAGTTTAATGCATTTCTCAATATTCCAAACAAGGAAATGATAAAAAGGAAACTCAAAGTCAGCTCTTTAGAGGTTTTATTATTTCCACTCCATTATCCTATTTCTAAACTGTAGAAAAATCATGTTTCACACTCAAATAAACTCCCTGTTTATTTAAAATATACATCTAAAAATATATCATGGTAAGGGAAATGTTCGAGACAAGTCGTCCGAAGGAAGATGATGGGAAGGTCTTGAAAGGTTTTAAGTTACCGGTATGATGACCTAAATGACATTTTAGAAAAAGCACCTGGCTTGGTTCTCCCTATTTTCCCAGACCTGACACACAAACATGTTCTACCTCTGCATTTAACACATGTTCTATGTGCAAATACAAAATAATGAAAAGCAAAAAATGAATCACCTTCTAACCATCATTTTATCGAAGGTGGTGGCATGAATAAGTATTTTGGCTTAAATTTTGATACAATATCATTTTTAAGGTGCAGTAAGATTTAATAAACAGGTTATTTGTGTAAGTATAGAACAGTAAAACAACCAAGCTCAGAGTAAGAGGCGCTGGTTTAGTCTGTGAAGCTCCAAATGAAAAGATTTTGTGACGTAACTGGCCAAGAAGTCAGCTGAAATTTGGTGCAAATGGGGGTGGCTGTGCGAAGGGAGGCACTGCACCAGGGGTATTATGTATTACCTGTAGTGGGAGTCGGAGGAGGTGAGACCATCCCCACTCTAATCAGCTTTCTACAACTGACATGGAAGCTAACTAACCACTTTTTGATCAGTAAATTTCCTTGCAACTGGCTTGCCTGGTTGTCCTTTTCGTCACTGCCTCCTCGCCATCATAACTCCAATATAGAGAAACAAATGGTTACAATGTAAACATCTTTCTTTCCTATTGACTTAGACTAAAACATATGAATAGGAAATCACACCAATCTGAAAAGCAATTTACACACTCATCGATAAATGTATGAAAAGGTTCAGTAGCCTTAAAAAAGGACACTTCTGAAGATTCAGTGGTAGTAAATTTCGTTCATTGAGCTCATTGCCAGAAACAGTAGGGAAGCTGGACATGTTTTATGTAGTATGTCAGATAGTAAAGAAGAAGTTCCATTATAGAAAGTGAGTATTTCATATCAAATTAAAACTTCCATGAAAATATTATAGTTTTATGTCATGAAAACTATCAAAAGCAGGAGCTCAAAGAATAAAGCTTAAATTGACTAAAGAAATTTACAGGACATATGCTTAAGGGTAAAGAAATAAACATGACTGGGGCATCTGGGTGGCTGAGTCAGTTAAGTGTCTGACTCTTATTTCCACTCAGGTTGTGATCTCACGTTTTGTGAGATTGAGCCCCACATTAGGCTCTGTGCTGACAGTGCAGAGCCTGCTTGGGATTCTCTCTCTCCCTCTCTCTCTCTGCCCCTCACCCGCTCACGTACACAAGTGAGCTTTCTCTCTCTCTCACTCTCTCTCTTAAAAATAAACTTTTCTAAAAAAATAAAATGAAATAAAATATTTTTTAAAAAGCAATAAATATGATGAATGTGATATGAGAAGTATGCAGGTCTGAGATGCAGGAAACCCCTGTAGGACAGAGCAGATTTCCCCCCAGAAGTACAAGGGTTATGACAAGTAACTGTGGAATTGAAAAATGAGTCAAAAAGAATGAAAAGGTATGGCTACTTATAGAGAGAAATGAATTACAAGAGATATACCTACAAAGATAATGACGAGATTTTGGAATTTGCGCAGAGGAAAAATCTCCCAAAGCCACATATCTAAACCCAAAATCCATTAGCATCATATTTCTAATTCAGTGCCTAATTTTAGAAAATAATAGAGCAAATACTGTAGCAAATACCCAAGAATTTAAGGTGGTAATATATTTTAATTTTGTTATATAATGTTACTATATTAATTGTGCCAATTACCACAGTAAGCTATTTATGTCTTCTCCCATTTAATCAAATAAACAACCTTCTTGTTTGATATTTTTTATCCCCACTACAAATATAAGGATATAGAGACTAAAGAAGGTAGTTTTACAAGGCAATGCAAATCAGATAAAAAGAGGAAAGATTCAAATCTGAGCCAGACTAAATCTAAGAAACTGAAGAGCTGACCACTAAACCAATAATATTTCTCAGGGTCCATGAAAAATATACCTTAGAAGATCATAAGTTAAATAATAATATAAGTATTTTTATACTGTAATATTTAAGTTAACATTTTATAATGTAAAAGATGTATAACTTCCCTAAAATGGAAAAAAAACCCTCCATAAATACAGTTGAAAGGCACAATTCAATTCATAAAATTATTTTATATCTGTAACAATGGATCCAAATTAAATAGGATTAATATTTAAGAAACTCATACCCATGTAAAAAACAATATAAATATAAATGTTTCATATATATTATTTTCATATATATTATTTTCAAGTATATGAGTATATGTCATGTATACATATGCCCTGCCTTAAATAATCAAAGATCTGAATATGCAGATATAAAATGCTTTTAGAGTAAATCGATGATTGTTGGTGAATGGTATGGGGAAATAAACCTGCCATGTATTTGTTGGCATTGTAAGTTGGTATGATCTTTCTGAAAGGGAACTTTGGCAATGAGCAAAGTAATACCTCAAGATAGATCCAAATATACATGGCAGTTTAGTTTAAAATAAAGTGGCCCTGAAATAGTTTTCTGTAGATATAGGAATTCAGTGAGAAATGAAAGTGGTATTTTCAAATCAGTGGGGAAAAGAGAGATCATTCAATAACGGGTGATGGGGAATATGTTAGTAAATCAGGATCCCATTCTCTCTGCTTAGAAATACCTTTACCCTCAATGATTATAAATAATTCACAGATGTTATTCATGAATCCTTTCTACTATATATTTCAGAACTCTTATGATTCTGTTTTTAAAGTTAAAATTGATCCATCTGAAAAAGAACACATAATATTTTAGCGGTTGATGAGCTGCTTATACAAATAACAATAGCACAGCAAAGTAAAGAAAATGTGCTCTTGGGGGACTGCTTTTTACACAGGCTGGTGAAGGACAGTAGCTTTAAGAGGTTGAGGAAGGGAGGGAGGGACAGCTCTGAAAGCTTTGGGGGGGCCCGGGAGGAAATCACCAGTGCAAAGGCCCTGAAATAGTGACAGCAGAAGGAGGTCAGCGAGTGACAGAGGAGTGGGACACAAAGTCAGAAGAAGAGCCAAGGACTAAATGACTCAATGCTTTTACACCATCCATGAATTTTAGGTTTTGCTTAGAATGAGGCTTTCAGTAGAAAAATGATATGATTTGGCTTACGTTTTAAAAGTGTCAAGAATAGAGGTGGCTCAGTTGGTTAAGTGTCTGACTCTTGATTTTGTCTCAGGTCATGATCTCATGGTCTGTGGGTTCGAGCCCACATCAGATTCTGTGCTGACAACACAGAGCCTGCTTGGGATTCTCTCTGTCTCCCTCTCTCTCTGCCCCACCCCTGCTCTCTCTCTGTCTCAAATAAATAAAAAAAAATTGAAATAAAAAAAAGTAAAAGTGTCGAGAGTAGCTGATTTGGAAGATGTCACAATCATTCAGGTGAGACACGAAGACCATAGGGCAAGATAAATGGTTTGATTCTGAGTATGTTTTGAAAGTAGAGGGGCACCTGGGTGGCTCAGTCAGTTAAGCGGCTGACTTAGGCTCAGGTCATGATCTCACGGTCCGTGAGTTTGAGCCCCGCGTCAGGCTCTGTGCTGACAGCTCAGAGCCTGGAGCCTGTTTCAGATTCTGTGTCTCTCTCTCTCTCTCTGACCCTCCCCCGTTCATGCTGTCTCTCCCTGGCTCAAAAATAAATAAACGTTAAAAAAAAATTTAAAAAAAAGAAAGGAAAGTAGGGCCAATAGAATTGGTTGGTTGATTGTGTGGTATGCATAAAAGGGAGGAATCGAGTTTGATTTTTAAGGTTAATGGGAGAGTAAGACATTAATTTGTACAGAGAAGCACACCACACACACACGTACACACACATCTTCCAATACAAAAAGTGCTTTACATGAAACCACTAATTATAAATACTCACTACCATCACGAAATGACGTAAGAATTCACTTGTATACAGTAGCCAAGGAAAAGGTACAAAGATGTTCATTCCAGTACTGATTTCACAGCAAATCATGGGCTCAACCAAAACATTTATTATCTGATAACCAGTTAAGTTATAGTTAATTAAAAATAAAAGACTTAAGAAGAATGAGGTAGAACCATATATATTGGACAAATGTAGAAGAAGTGTTATATGAAATTAATAAGCTTTGCAAGAGATCATTGAATTTGTTTAAGTAATTTACAGAAATATGTGCTTAAATAGTCATGGCACTATTTTTCAGGAAAGAATTACATGGAAATTTTTAAAAGGTTATTTGGGGGACAATGAACTCAGAAGAGGGTGAAAAGGAATACTTTAATATTTTTATGTTATGCCTTTACTATTTCAGTTTTATAACCACATCCATGCTTTACTTTTATTTTGTAATGTCAACTAGATTTATGTAAGCAGTGTACTTACAATCATTTTTGTCTTTATATTTATTGGCATTTAAAAAAAGAATAACTGTTTCATAAACTAAAAGTAAGAATATACGATGAAAATACCCATCTGTACAGGGGAGTAGAGATTCAAGACACCTCAAACACAGTTGGCAAGAAATATAGGTTCCTATTAAATTTCTGGGGATATAATTGAAAATATCCTCTAAAACATTAGAAGTCACTCTCATTTCCTTCTTGGCATAGGGAGGATTCAGCACAGCTCTAAACTCTGGACTCACTGAGACATGAATGTGTGTGGTGATTCTAACACTTTAAGGCTGTTTGAACCTCAACAAAATACCTACATTTTCTCAACCCATATTTTCATATTTGTTGCCTTGTAAGATTATTTTAAGGATTACACGGAATAATAAATGTAAAGCAGGGGCGCCTGGGTGGCTCAGTCAGTTAAACATCCAACTCTTGATCTTGGTTCAGGTCATGATCTCACAGTTCATGAGGTCAAGCCCCGTGTGAGGCTCCGAGCTGACAGCATGGAGCCTGCTTAGGATTTTCTCTCCCTCTCTTTCTGCCCTTCTCTCTCTAAAAATAAATAAATAAACATTCAAAAATATATATCAAATATGCTGAGCACAAAGCCTGGCACAGTGTGATTGTTCAGTAAATGCTAGCTGTTAGAACGGGAGTGGCCTAAAGAAAGTGTAGGGTCCAGCATTTACTAACTTCTTCCTTTGAAAATTTTCTCTGTGCTGAATACTTGAAATGTCTGAGAATCAAGGTGACTTGTTTCACTTTTAAGGAAGAATCCAGGGGAATGGCCACTGTAGAAAGAGTTAAAAATGTATTCTGTATTATAAAACACCACATTTTGTTTCTTCCTTGCTGTAGAGATTAATCCATTTGCTCATGTCTCTGGAATTGCTATTTATATTTATTCAGAAATGATTTGATCCTAATGCATAATGTATTTTATTACACTCAACTTACTCATCCTAATATTAGTTCTCTACTTTTTATGCCTCAAATACTCACGTAGTGGGCTTAAGGCAAAAGTGTAGGTTTACACACGTTCTTGAAAATAAGAAGGAAATTATAAAAGACATCTCTAACATAGAAGCTGTAGTTTTCCCTGGTACATAAATTGCACTTCACACAAAATAAGAAGCTATATTTCTACTCCTTTCTTCAGTGTTCTTCTCTGAATTTATGCCTAGTGTCAAATCTTAGGTTAAATTAATCTCTTGAAAACACACACAGACACACACACACACACACACACACGCACAAAGCAAGAATATCATAAAAAATAAATAAAAGTATAAAATCATGTCCTTCTGTTTTCAAAGGAATTCCTGCCCCATGTTAGCACTGAGAAGGTAGAGGCAACTGCTTCCCTTTAAAATCCGGCATTGTAATTCAGGGTAGCCACGATGAATGAAATGCTGTGGGAATACAGGAAGAGAGTGCCTAATTTGGGCTGGAGAAGGCTCAGTAAAATCTCAGTGAAAGAAATGATAAAATGAAGTCTGGAAGGAGAGGTGGAAGGGTGATACAGACAAGCAAGATGGAACACATGGAAATGTCAGCGAGAGGCATAAGGCGTATTTAAGTGGGGCAGGGGAGATGACCTGATACGAATAATTTTAAACAATTCATTTGCACCATGTAGGCAACAAGTAAGAGAGGGGACTTAAATTATAATATATGTGCATAGTTTAAATTTGATTTGTAACATCTTGGAAAGTGTAAATAGATTGACTGCTCTTGAAGACACCATAGAATTGATGAGCAATACCAGCCTGTCTCAAGCAAATTGTCAAAGCCTACGTGGAGTAAGTATTCCAAATGGTCACTCAGTCAGAACCATCTGCTTATTAAAGTGTTTGCTTAAGAAGCCAGGTGCTCAAGTGCTAATGCATTTGCTGATGACCTACAAATTTGTTAAATATTGAATTCTCCTTCACCAAGATGTCGAGTTGTCATTCTCCTTCCTCTTTTCCCGCTTCTTTCTTGCAACAGCAGAGAGAGAACAAACCAGGAAAGTCTGAGTTCAGCTTTGATCTAGGCAAAAGCTAATTAAGGCAAAACAAAAGAAAAATAATAAAGACCATGAAGAAATAAATTAAGGGTTGCCCCCCAAAGAAGCTGTGCTACCTAGTCACGATGGTACAAAGGAGTTGATTTTATAATCCCCTGAGGAGTTTCTTTCCCTAACAAAATATCACACACATTATATCACATGTTAATTTATTACAAGATAGAAATTATTTTGGCTAGAATTTCATGATTTGAAGACATCAGCTTAATTATTAGGCTAAGCATTAAGTAATTAGGAAAATTGGAGGCTTTAAATGGAATGAAGGTAAGACAACCACTCAGTATAGAGGTAGTGACCAAAAGAGCTTTGAACACCTGGGTGGCTCATTCGGTTAAGTGTCAGACTCTTGGTTTCAGCTCAGGTCGTAAGCTCACGCCTCCTGAGTTTGAGCACGTATGTTTGGGATTCTCTCTCTCCCTCTCTCTCTGCCCCTCCCCTGCGCTCTCTCTCTCCCTCTTAAAATAAATAAATAAACCTTAAAAAAAAAAACATTTAAAACAGCTTTAACCCATGAAAGCAAAAATTGTCAGTTGAAGAAAATAAACTATGTGTCCTACCCTTCACAAGTAGTCATGGCTAAGGACTTCCCCTATTTCCAAGATACTCATTGGGTGTATCACATTTAGTCACCTAGTCATAAATTTGTGTTAGAGGGTAATTAGCAATCCCAAATGTCTATGTCTTAATCCTCTCCTCAGATGGATGGTTCACACCTACAATTATTTCCTGTAGTTCAGTATACAGAGTGCTATGATAACAGTATAAACACAGGTCTAACAAAGGGAAGGTTTCTAAGAAGAGGCACAGAATGTGAAGGAACATAGTGCAGTTAAGGATGAACCAAATAGAGTGGCTACAGATTGAGAGTCTGGTGGCAAGAAATGAGACTGAAAAAGATCACTGGAAACAAACACCTTTGATAGGCATGTCTGACGCCCCAAGGAAAGAAATGCTTATATTGTGTTGGTGATATTTCTTTAGGGATTTCAAACATCATATTAATATGTTTGGGCTTTCATTTAAGGGGGACCACAGTGATAAGTATTTAATATTTGGATTGGGATAGCAAGAGACATTGGAAATAAATTATAGGTAATAATCCAGGAAGAAAGAATCTTAGGAATCCAAAATAGAAAATTTATCATTGTCCCTTGAAGATATACTCTCTTGAAAATACATGATGCAGGGAATTATTAATTAAAGAAAAACATATAAAATTATATAAATCAGTTTATTGGAATTATTGGATGGAAAATCTGGAAACATTCATTATACTTAATCTTACAAAGGCAAAATATCAGCAATAGAATTGCAATTAAACTGTAATAGGGAAGACAAATATCAAAAAGATGAACTCCTAATAAAGTCCAATCCTTGTGAAAGCTGTATAAATGGGAAATATAAATGTGAAAGGGAGATTCTAGGTGTAAACGTAGCATTGCTCATTTAAATATATTTTAAGGAAACTTTATTTTATTTTTTTCATTTTGTTTTATTTTTTAAAGTTCTTATAACATGGTTTTCCCAGAAAATCTATATTTAAAATATCCAGGATGATAAGAAGACACAAACTGATGTAAAGAATATTTGTTAGTAATTAAGCCTGCAAATAAGGGTGTAGATAGCTGGGCCAAGTGGAGCTCTCATTTTCTTCTAATGTGCTCACGTATTTAAACTCTAAATGTGTGGATTTTATAAATAATTAACAACTGTATACCATCTTATAGATGATCCCTGAATGGTTGATTTATTTTCTAAAATAAGAATAATACTTATTGAGTTAGGTGGGAAATATTTCATGGAGAACGGAGTAATGAAGTATATGTTATTTAATCACAGTCTTTGTTAAGCACTGTTGTTATCATCGTCCTCGTTAATGGTCAAAGTCATTAACAATAAAAATACAAGAGCCTGAAGTCATCCCTAATTTCTCTCTCTCTCTCAAACATGTTTCAAACTTGTTTAAGGAGCACACTGCCTCTACCTTCAAAATACATCCAGATTCCATTGACTACCACCAGCCCCTTGCTGTGAGACCCTGTCACTTCCGCTGGATTGTTGCAAAAGTGCTTCTAACTTTGTTCCAGCCACCTCTAGAGTCTGGTGTTGATACAGCAGCCAGAGTGCTCCTTTAAAACAGCAAATCATCGTATGCTATTCCTCCAATTAAAAGCTGGCAATTGTTTAACATTTCAAACTGTATAAAAGCCAATGCACTTAAAGTTATTTACGAAGCTCTGATTCCCTCTCTAAATTAAATTCTTCTAGTCTATCATTTGCTCACTTTGTTATAGCCTCTCTGACATCTTTAGAGTTCTACGAACTTGTCAGGCACGGTCCTCTCTTGAGACTTTTGCATTAAATGTTTCTTCTAATTGGATTTTCGCCCCCAGGTATCGGCCTGGGAAAGTACCTCATCTCCTTGAAGACATTGCTCAAATGCCACCTTCTCAACGGTTGCTCATTTTACTTAAAATTCCACATTCTCCACCCTCAATCCTTTTTTCTCCCTCTGCTTCTTTTTTCCCCATAAGCTTTTATTATCTTTTAACACAGTAAATTATTTACTTTTAATGTATGTAGTGTTTCTTATTTACCCTCTACCCACAGTGGGAGTATAATTTCCACAAGGCAGTGATCTGCAACTATTTTATCCATGGATATAAATCTAGTATTTAGAAGCAAGTATGATATACAATAGGCACTTACTACACAGTTACTGTGTACTGAGTGGATACATGAGTGAAGTAAGGGGCGTTCTGATATGTAATAAAGCTGCTGAAAATAAACTACCTCTGGACATCTTATGAGATAATCGCTTCTTAATTGCTTAAGAAGTGTTCAGTGCTTTCTCTTCTACCTATAGCTGGAAAATTCCGAGTGCTACCATAAGCCAGAAAGCTTCTGGCTCAGACATGTTGTTTTGATATTGGCCTGAAACTTGGTGTGATTATTGGGGGAAAAAATAGCTTCAGAGGTTCAGACTTATGAGAAGGCATGGGAGATAGAGATGAAAAGATAGGCCCGAATGTATTTTAGATGTAGAATTGACATGACATTTAGAAGAACTTTGAGAGAGGCCTGCACTATAGTCACACTAAATGTATGTAAATAGTTTTTCTTTTTTTTAATTTTTTTTTTTTATTTTTTTTTTAAATTTTTTTTTTCAACGTTTATTTATTTATTTTTGGGACAGAGAGAGACAGAGCATGAATGGGGGAGGGGCAGAGAGAGAGGGAGACACAGAATCGGAAACAGGCTCCAGGCTCCGAGCCATCAGCCCAGAGCCTGACGCGGGGCTCGAACTCACGGACCGCGAGATCGTGACCTGGCTGAAGTCGGTCGCTTAACCGACTGCGCCATCCAGGCGCCCCTTTTTAATTTTTTTTTAATGTTTATTTTTGACAGAGAGACAGAACATGAGCTGGGGAGTGACAGAGAGAGAGGGAGACACAGAATCCGAAAAAGGCTTCAGGCTCCAAGCTGTCAGCACAGAGCCTGATGCGGGGCTTGAACCCACGAACGGTGAGATCATGACCTCAGCCATGACCTGAGCCATGACCTGAGCCAAAGTCTGACGTTTAACTGACTGAGCCACCCAGGTGCCCCAACAGGTAGGTTTTCAAAGCCTAAAGAAGTGACGACATAAACTAGAAAGGTAGGACCTGGGGAAAATCTGCATTTACCATTTGGCAAGTGGAAGAGGATACTTGTACATTTTCCCGGGGAATTCCTTTTGTGATTTTACATCACACAGAGAGATAACAGATAATTTGTCTTTCAAAACATTTTTCGGTCCTGTTCCTAGAAGAAAATAAGGTTAAAGCTAAAGTTGAAATTTTATCTTTGTACTCACGCATTTTTAAAAATACATCCTTAAAAATATGTCCCATCTCTAATGTCACCTCTCACCAATCCTAAGACATGAAAAAAATTGTCGTTTTTATGTAATTATACCCAACCAGTGATCTTGCAACCAGATGCCCTTCTTATAACAACAGATGTCACAGATGATACTATGAATTCTTGCAACTGTTTCCAACAAAATAGTTAAAACACTCTCCAGTCAGGTCTGATAGCATACAGCTGTTTTTCATAATGCATAGAAGCTAATTTTCTTTACTTCACATGACAATCATCGATATTTTCTAAACTGTCTTAAAGCACCTGTCAACCCAGGCACACTGAACTCATCTGCTGTATTGACTATCAAAGATGAATCTTTTGGAAAGCTTGAAACCATACCTCATATCCATTCACATATAATTATACATATTCTACATTCTTAAAAACACAGATCTTTATACATTATTATATATTTCTCTGTAGAATGTATAACCTGGAATATTTTTCATTGATATGTGCCCCTATCCTATCGAATATCTTCAAATTGTTATTGGGCAGTTAAGTCATGAAGTGATTTGTCCTGCTCATCTATTACCATAAACTTTTGTGGTTAAATTTGTAAAATAAATATGAATAGCAAATTGAAGCAATGGGAGAAATCAAGGTAAACTTTTTGAGGTATATATCGTGGTACGATATCTAGATTTGAAGAACTTATTGAAGTCTTCTGAGATGGTAGGAAGGCATGCATATCTTAAAAGAGTATTTTAAAGCATAAAAGTAAACAGATTGAGAGAACTCTTCAAGTGTCTGTGATGCCAGAGAGAATTTGAAATGCTTCTGTTTGTACATCCCTACGTGTAGATTGTGGACAAATGATGGAGTGATTGAAATATAGGAAAATTGTTAACATTAAAAGAAAATCTAGGTTTTACGGTTTTGAGCATGAAAAGTTTAAGAGAAGACTGGTGCTGAATAAGTGATGATTATTAGAAGGAAATAAGGGAAAAAAGAGGATCAAATGATAGATATGTAACAATGATCTCAGAGTGAAATCACAAAGGTTTTTACCTAGATTATGAAATGGAACTTAAGTAGAATAAATGAACTCATATGCCAATTCAATGGGGAAAAAAATCACTGAATATCTAAAGAAAGGTGTGACGAGAAATAAACCAAAGAACTTCAGTTCCTATCACCACCATACCTCCTTTTAAATTGTTAAATATAGCAATCCTAAAAAAATATATAGAAGGAATTAGACTATGAACACTGACCGCCAAGTACCTGGTTTTAACAATTACTTCTTTTCCATATTCTTTTCATGTTTTTAGAAATGAAGCATTAAATTTCAGTTATTCATGGCCTATTGCAAATAAACTGAAAAACCTCGTAGAGATGGCAAAAAATTAAGTCTTTTAAAAAACAAGTCTATGACAACAGAGAGATAATTTTGGAAGCAGATCAATAATTGTTACCTACCTCATTAAGTCTGATGGAAACCAAAAGAAAATTTATAGCACTAAATTTACTATCAGGAAAACATACCAAACAATGGAGAAACTATGGCCCATACAAAGAAAAAAAAAAAAAACAGTCAGTAGAAACTATCCGTAAGTAAGCAGATATTGGATTTGTAGATGACACTTCTTAAATATGTCCAAGGAACTAAAGGAAACTATGTTGAAAGAACCAAAGAAAAGTATGACGACACTGTCTCACCAAATACAGAACATCAAAGAGAGAGAAATTACGAAAAACAGAAAACAGTGATAGAAATTTTAAATAATATCATTTGGTAACTCTGGAAATCAGATTCTCCCTCTTTCACAGGATTTGTTTTGCTGCTGATATGGATGTTTATTTCTTTAGTGATTGACCTAAACTAATCCTGTAAAGTCTGTGTTCTTTGCCATTTGTGGCTACTGAAATCTCCGTTTAGTTAGCTTAGTGGTCAGCTAATGATTTGACGGAGATTTCTTATTGCCTGGTGCCAATATGTCTCTTTTATGTCGAGTAACTGTGTGTGTGTTCAGGCACAAAGGAGTGGAGCGACAATGGAGTTATATAGAAGCCCAATTTTTGTACACTATTGAAATTAAGTTGGTATTAATCTCAACTACATTGTTACATGTTGAGATGTTAAGTATAATTTCCAGATCAGCCACTAAGAAAATAACTTTAAAATTCCAGTATATAGAAATGCAATCGGTTTCTGTTTATTGGTCTTAATATCCTATGACCTTGTTGAATTCACTTTTAGTTTTACAAGTCTTTGTGGTTGTTGTTAAATCATTGGAATTATATAAAATGTCATCTTCAAACAGAATTTTATTTCTTCCCCTGTGTATGCCTTTTATTTAGCTGACTATTAAAAATATACATATTTTTTCACCTGTTAAATGTTCTATTTTTCAAATTTACTCTTTATGACATCTTTACAATTTCCTAGGAATTTTTACATTTCATTCAAGCTTTTAATTTCTTGGTTTATGTCTGAGAATTTAAACCAAATAATCCTCTCTTCCTGTGTTGCACAATACTGGAAACAGGGATCATTTCTTGTTCTGGTCTGAACAATTTTAGACTGAATCATTCATTTTTGTTTGTTTGTTTCTATAATAAGCCATACTGAGGTCAATAAAGAGTAAGCTGCTTGCTTTAGGAGATACCTGCTCCTGGAAGATCAAGAGTCTCTCCCATCAAGACTTATGTCAAGGGGCGCCTGGGTGGCTCGGTCGGTTGAGCGTCTGACTTCGGCTCAGGTCATGATCTCATAGCTAGTGAGTTCGAGCCCCGCGTCAGGTTCTGTGCTGACAGCTCAGAGCCTGGAGCCTGCTTCGGATTCTGTGTCTCCCTCTCTCTCTGCCCCTCCTCCATTTGCACTATATCTCTCTCTCAAAAATAAATAAACATTAAAAATTTTTTTTTAAAAAACAGATATGTCAAAACCGTCTCCTCACTGTGCACACTAATCCAAAGTCATTACGTCAATAACACTACCCAATTCCGGGTCATGCCCAACCTCTACATCTCACTTCAAAATCACTCAGTCCAGGATATAACCCCTATAAATATCTTTGTCTGCTTTTTTATTTTGAAACATGAGTTATGTTCTCCTTTACTACAGTAAATCTATTAACTTTAGCTTTGCTTCATCAATGGGTTTTGCTGGAGGTCTTCTGCAGCACCCACAATTGACATTGGAGATCGTGACACTTTTATTATTTTTAATTCTCTTCTATGACTATATTTCCATTTTGCCTCATCTCTCTTTTTTCCTTCATTAGTCCTACACTGTTTTGTTAATTGTCTCCAATTTTACCTCTTTCTCTTTTTGCCTGTGTTTCATTGAATTGCAACTTTTTTGTTTCCTCCCTATTTTTATGTTTGCCCCATTGTTCTGTTTACAATTCTTTTTGTTAAAATGTTCATTTTAAAAGATTTGTTTTGTTATTTTATAAAGTGTACGATTTGGCGCGTTTTAGTATATACAAAGTTGTGCGACCATTACCACTGTCTAGGTCCAGAATATTTTCATAGCCTCCAGAAGAAATCCTGTAGTCATTACTAGTAGTAATTATCCATTTCTCTGTCACCCAAGACCCAGGTAACAGCTAATCAACTTTATGTCTAACAGATTCGCCTATTTAAGGTGTTTCATATAAATGGAATCACACTACATGTTGCCTTTTGTTCTGGCTTCTATTATTTGACATTCCATTTTCAAGACTTTCACATGTTGGAGATGTATCAGCACTTCATTCCTTTCATAACTAAATAATACTTTGTGATACCACATTTTGCTTACTCGCCCATTAGTTTATGGATATTAGAACCGTTTCCTCTTTTTTTAGTTGTGACTGATGCTACTATAAACATTAGTTTAAAGTCTACTTTGTCTGATATTATTAGTATAGCCACGTCAGCTCTCTTATAGTAACTACGATGTATCTTTTCCATCATTTTATTTTTTAAATATTTTTAGTTTATTTATTTATTTTGAGAGAGTGAGAGAGAGAGAGAGAGTGGGGGGAGGGCAAAAAGAAAGGGAGGGACAGAATCCCAAGCAGGCTCCACACACCTGATGCGGGGCTCAATCCCCTGAACCAGGAGATCATGACCTGAGCTGAGATCAAGAGTCAGATGCCTCGGTGGCTAAGCCACCCAAGCACCCCTCCATTGTTTTACTTTTAACTATTTGTGTCTTTTAATCTAAAATGTGTCCTTTTGTAAAGAGCATAGACTTGGTTCATATATTTTTTTTGCCATTGAGTCGATTACTTAATCAACTAGTTTAATGTTATTATTAACGGAGCTGGCTTTACATATGCCTTTTGTACTTTTTGTTTTCTACAGTACCATGATTTTTCTGATGCTTTAGTCCGTCTTTATACTTGCTTTTGCATTAAATGAATATTTTTAGTGTAACATTTTCATTCCTTAAAGAAACTTTTCACTATATTTTTGGTTCTTTGCTCTAGGATTTAACACATATATCTTAACTTATGAAAAACAACTTCATATTAACTTAATTTATATTTAACTTAATCAATTTTGTTAATCAACTGAGATGTAAAAATGTTACTGCTGGATAGCTCTAGTCCCTCTTCCTCCTTTTTGTGCTACTATGATTGTGCATATTACATTTATATATGCTATAAACCCAATAATACATTGCAACAATTTTTATAATTATTACTTTATATTATTTATGTTAATTAAAGAAGCTCAGAGAAAAGGAGAGCAAATATATATTTATAAAGCTTGTTATATTTATTTTCTTATTTACCATTAATAGTTCTTTTCATTTGTCCCTGTGGGCCTAAGTTACCATCTGGCTTAATTTTCTTAGTCCAATACAGCTTTGCTTCCAGCCACTCTTGTAGGTTATTAGCAAATATATTACATTTCTCTATGTTAGAGTTCCAACAATACAATTATATTCATATTGTTTCATACAATTGCTTTTATATAGAAGAAAGAAGAAAAACAAGTACTTACACGGTCTTTCATGATTGCTTAAATACCTTTACCAGTGCACTTTGTTTTTTGTGATTGTCGGCTTCTGTTCTAGACCATTCTGAATTTGAATGAATATGTGGGTCAGTAACCAGTGACAAGTTGTGTTATTGCTTCTCCTTTGTCTGGTCTCCAGAATGAACACTGAAAAGGAGCAGAACATGTCACCCCAAAACATGCTTCTTTGGCACAAGGACTCTTCTAGGCCTAATTTTAAGAAGCAGATGAAGGAGAAGCTCTGAAAACAGTAGACCTGACCTTTCTGTAAGAGATATTTACATTTATAAGGAAAATCTCCATTTGTAAGAGTGTTTTCTTCTCTGTACCAGGAAGAGGACATGTCTACTTTTCTAGAAACTCTTATCAATGGAGAAGGTAAGCCCTTAAATCTACTTAGCAATCTTACCCTTGATTATTGTGTTTTGCCTGGTAACCTCCCATAACTAGCTTCCCATTTCCCCTAACATATTCTTTTGTTTTCAACTCTAGATGGTACCTAAGGTGGTGGCTTGGGCCACTTTGGAGAGTTACTCAGTTTTCCTGGGTATCTCCTATGAATACAGGAGGTATATATGTTTTTGGACTTCTCTGTTTTTCTCCTGTTAATCTGTTTTTTTATTACAGTGAGGGTTCAGCCAACAACCTAGAAAGGTAGAGGGAAAATTATTGATCCCTCCCCTGCAGCATACAGAAAGCACACCTGCCTCACTGACTCATAGACATACAACCTGAGGTGAAGTCACCTTAGCTGAACTGTAGATCTGTGAGCAGTAGAATAAATGCTTATTCTTATATGTGACTGAGTTTTGTGGTGGTTTATTTCACAGTGAAAGTGATTACTAAAATATCAAGAAAAAGAGGCACCTGGGTGGCTCAGTTTGTTAAGCATTCAACTTCCGCCCAGGTCACGATCTCATGGTTCATGAGTCCGAGCCCCATGTTGGGCTCCAGGCTGACAGCTTAGAGCCTGGAGCCTACTTCAGATTCTGTGTCTCCATCTCTCTCTGCCCCTCCCCTGCTCATACTCTGCCTCTCTCTCTCTCTCTCAAAAATAAATAAAAACATTTAAAAACATTAAAAAAATTAAATATCAAGAAATGCTAGTATACAAGCAACAGATGTTAGAAAGTGTAGGAAAAAACGTGACATTTAAAACTGTGTAAAATAGCTGTATACAGATACATATCTATAAACTCAGAAGACCCTTGTCTTCTAAGCAGCTGCATGGAACTCTAAATAGATGGATAAATAGTTTGAGAAGCTGATAAATAAATCAATAGAAAAATAACTAGATAACACTGATGGATGCATAAAAAAGTATGCAAGCAACTAGATAACACTGATGGATGCATAAAAAAGTATGCAAGCAATTTATAAAGAAAATTAGCAATCTTTAGTGCCTGACCTCAGAAGCTCAGCACCTTATCAAAATCAACATAAGCAAAATGATGCCTCTCCCCAACATGACTCATTTCCACATCAAAGTGTAGTATGAATATATCTGTCAGGCCATGCAAGGGAAGGGGAAACTGTCAGGTCAAGGGAATTTTGAAATAGTTGATTTTGACTTCTTGGCCTTTGCATACTAGAAAGGATTTGAGATGTATGGTTAGCAAGATAACCCTCAGTACACACACACACACACACACACACACAGACAAATTACTAAGAAGTAGATCTTAGGAGAAAAAACCCAAGTGACCAATAGATATGTGAAAAGATATTTAACCTCTGTACTAGTCAAGGAAGCAAAATTAATACCACAATAGTCTTCAAATTCAGAAAATGTTTTAAAACTTCTGTCAATACCAATGATAAGGATTATTATTTTACTCTGCTTTGGGGAGTGTACATTTGTATCCATATTTTAGAGAAGAATTTGGCAATGTGTTTAAAGATAAAGATGCACAGAGCCTATGACTCATCAACTCTACTCAATGTGTAAACTCTAGTAACTATTTCACAAATGTAGCATGAGACCTTTATATGAATGTACATAGAAGCAATATTTTAAATCACAGAAGTATTGAACCCAAATAAAGTGTCCAATATAAAAAAATATGACTATATTGCAATATGCCCTTACAATGAAATACCATAAAGCAATAAAAATAAACTAATGTAGGGTGCCTGGCTGGCTTAGGCAGTTAAGCATCTGACTCTTGATTTCTGCTCAGGTCATGATCTCACAGTTTCATGAGTTCATGTCAGCACAGAGCTTGTTTGGGATTTTCCCTCTCTCTCTGCCCCCCCCCCCCCCCAATTCGCACCATCTCTGTCTCTCTCCAAATAAATAAATAAACTAAAAATATATACTAATATATGACAATATGGATAAATACCAAAACCTAATTCTAAAAAAAATAAGAATTATGCTGATGTGCAGTACTATTCTATTTATAACACTTAAAACATTCAAACTATTAACCTACTGGTTAAATAAGATATATAAAAACAAAAATCTTAAATAATGTGTGGCTGTGACAGTCCTCTTCCAAAATAAGTGTTTGACTCTATGAGGAAAGAATGTTGGTGTAATCAGGAAGGAAAACACCAAGACACAAATATATTGTTAAAGTTTTATGACATATAATGGGTAAAATATACTCATATTATTTCTTCTTCTTGACATTCTGTGGTATCTTATGAACTCATAATAGAAAAAAAGGAAACACAAATAACATACCATATTTTACCTGTTAATATTTTATCCAGTTTCCACACTGAACTCTGTTCTAATAGTTGGCCAGAATTTGGGGGTTAATTTTACATAGTTAATCTTCCATAAATTATGACACTTTTTCATTTTCTTTTTATATTTAAAGACTTTAGGCCCCTCGTTTCATTTCCTAGCTGATTACATGGGTGGTGATATGAAACAGTCTTATCTTGTTCTTGACTTTAGCAAGAATATTTCTACCATTCTTTGCTATTAGCCATGAAGCAATTTACAATTTCATAGAGGAAACATTTAATCTAGAGTGCTGAATGTTATATAGTAATTATACAATTACATGTAGTTATAGTATGTAATTTAACACACATTACACATAGGTAATATTCAACAGGTATGTAGGTAGGTAGATAGATAGATAGATAGATAGATAGATAATAGAAAGATACTGCCTTTTTTCCTATCAATGTGGTGTTTGGTACTAATAGATTTTCTAATGTTGAAATATCTTCTTTCCCTGAATACATCATTGAATTTGCTTTACTATTGCACATATTTTATTGACGAGATGAATTCATATTTTTGGAATTGTACCTTTGCCAGAAAGGTATCCGATTTATATTAACCAAATAAATATATTAATACAGACCACTGTATTAATACAGACCATTGCATATGGTATTTCATTGTAAGGGCATATTGCAAATAAATATATTAACACAGACCACTACATTTTTAAATGTTTATTTATTTTGAGAAAAAGAGACATAGCGTGAGGGGCAAGGGGCAGAGAGAGAGAGGGTGAGAGAGAATCCCAAGCAGGCTTTTCTGTGGTGTCAGCACAGAGAGATGTGGGTCTCAACTGTGAGATCACGACTTGAGCGGAAACCAAGAGTTGGACGTTTAACCGACTGAGCCACCCAGACTCCCCAACCAAAAAAATGTTTTGATAAGAATCTTGTTTCACTATTCTCTGAGTTTGCGTAACAAAAGGGTTTATCTGTTCCCTGAAGATTTGCTCAAACTTGTGTATAAAGCCATCTAGTGGCCTTTAAAAGGGATAATTCTGATTACAAATTTAGCATCGATTGTTTTTATTCATTCAGAATTTTAATTTCTTTTTGAGTCCATTTTAATAATAAATGACTTCAAAATGTATTGCATTTTAAAAATTTTCTTATTTTCAAAATGTTTACTTCTGTCTACAAAAGTACATAACTTCCATATATCTACGTTGTGTCCCTTAGTTCAAGCTATTTGTGATCATTCTCTTTTATCTCTACAGTTTTGTAGAGCGTTGAGTGTTGATTTGTTTGGCGAGGTAGCAGGGGAGATAGGACTGGCCTCAATGAATGAGATCTTTTGGCCCTTTCTATTCTTTCATTGTTTTTCTATTTTATTAATTTTGCAATTATACATATATCCTGCATTCTGCAAATTTCTTGGTTTTGTTATATTTTTTCCTTTTTTTAAATGTTCATTTATTTATTTTGAGAGAAAGAGAAAGAGAGCAAGCACAAGCTGGGCAGGGGCAGAGAGACAGAGAGAGGGAGAGAGAGAGAGACAGACAGAATCCAGAGCTGGCTCTGTGCTGTGAGCACAGAGCCTGATAGGGGCTTCTATCTCATGAATGGTGAGATCATGACCTGAGCTGAAATCAAGAGTTGGAAGGCTAACTGACTGAGCCCCCCAGGCACCTCATTATCCTTTTAAATAATTTTTATTAATACATATATTTAAAAAATAACTTCCTTTTAAATACTTTTGCTTAAACTCTTAAGATATCATGTATGATAATTTGCTATTATTTAAAAGTGTATGATTTGTAGATTACATTATACATTATTATTATGAGTAAATTATTAACCTCATGTTTAGGGGAGCCTGGGTGGTTCAGTCGGTTAAGCGTCCAACTTTGGCTCAGCTCATGATCTCGCGTTTCTTGAGTTCAAGCCCCGCATTGGGCTTTGTGCTGACAGCTCAGAGCCTCAAGCCTGATTTGCATTCTGTGTCTCCCTCTCTCTTTGTCCCTCCCTCAGGCACACTCTGTCTTTCTCTGTCTCTCAGAAATGAATAAATGTTAAAAAAATGTTTTTTAATTGTTAACATCATGTTTTTATTGTGCTCCTTTTACTATACATTTTTTTATTGTACTTGTAAACTGTATCATCTTACTGGATGAATTTTATACAATTGCTTTCATCTAGTATATAGCTTTATAATATGAATTCTTGGAAATTTATTCCATTGTGACATTATACCTTGACAATTTTATTTTTTGAACTTACATTTGATCATGAAATGAATAAAATGAATGCAAATTATCTGTTTTGAATTTGCAAATGCATAATGCATACATATACATACATACATATATAAATACGTATATGAATATACATACACATATATAATTAAGCTTGGTCAAAAACATAGTTGTTCATTATTTTTTAAACCGTTATTAAATGTACTATTTTTTTGTCTACATGCCATATGTTTATTAGGTAGTATAGCTCCTTCAAACTCTGTAATTGGATTTGTTAAATTTAACAACAATTTTGAGAATTTGTTTTGTGTATTATATCACTGCTTTATTAGTTACATATATAACTTTTTTATCATTTTGATTTATTAACTTCTTTATTATTATGTAGTGTCCTATATGTTTTTGCCTGAAATTATTTTTTGTCTGACATGAACTACCTATACACCACTTTATTATGTTTTGGTTAGTGTTTGACTTATATATGTCTTTCTATTGGTATATTTCATACACTTCTGTGAGGCTTTGTTTTAGATATATATCTTATGAGCACCATGTGGTTAGTTTGCTTTGTTTCCACACTACTGTGATAACTTCCATTTATTCACATATAAGATTAAATGCTTAACACTTATTTTATATTTTCTAATTTCCATTCACTTTCTTTTTTTCTGCTTTTCATACTTTTATGCTTGGACAGATCTTCTCTAATTTTTATTTTTCTTTTACTTTAGAAAGCTATTTCTATGTCCGTATGTATGTTTGTCTTTAATCTTTACATATAAAAACTAGACATAGAAACAATTTTATCCTTCTTCTTGAGCATACCAAGAAGACATAGAATACTTATGTGTTCAGTGAGCATTCTTCCATATTACAATTATTTATTTTGTTTTGGAGGTTTACCTTTTAATAGATAAAATAATTCATCTCCTTTTACTGTTAATACAAAATTAAAATTGCTCATATGATTTAAAATTTCTGCATCTATCACTCTTCAAATAAGCCATATTGTTCACGAGTTTTGATCCCTCTATTCAGGGTCTACCCTTGATAACATTACATTATCTGCAAATGTTCTCTTTTGCTTTCTTTCTTTATTGATAGTGGAACTATGTATACAATTTTAGGTTTACAATACTTTCCCTTTGTGCATGATAGATATAAACAAACTATATTATTTCTTCTAGTGCTGTTAATAAGAAGTCTATCAGCTAATTAGAACTACTTTGTTATTAATTTGCCTATCTTTCTGGTAGCTTTTTAAGATTTTCTCTTTTTCATACTCCTTAGTTTCCTAAACTATAGATGGATCCTATAGATGGATCTCAATTTACTTATTTTTCAAAAATTTCTTTGGTTTTTAAAGAGGGCTTCCAATAAAAAAGCATGGCTCTAAAAAATTCCTAAGAATGTTCATCTATTATCTCTTTAAACATTACTTTTTCATTGTTTTCTTATTGTATTCTTCTATAATTACTATTAAATGTTTAATGGGGCTTTTCAATCAGTCTTCTATATCTCTTAATGGCACTTTTATATTTTATTTCACTGTTTCTGTGTGTTACATTCTGGGCATAGTCCGTACATTAAAAACAAAACTGCCTAAGTGCGAAGCAAGAATAAATAAAAGCCACCTCCGTGTTCCATGGAAATGGTTCTATCAGATTGCTCAATTTTTTTCCTTCCACCTAAAGTTATTGCTGGTGGAGTAAATTAGAGTACTAATAGTAATAATAATAATAATAATAATAATAATACTTACTATCCAGGCAAAAAGCATGGATTCAAATTTCTGCTCAATCACTTGGCTAGCAATGCAATGTCCACCTTTAGATGGACTGAGGACAGAGAAGAGCCTTCAGTCCCTTTATTGTATAATGTATTTCTAGAAGTAGCAATAGGTGGCATTGTGAGCCATCATGAGGCAGAGATCTACTTTCAGGAAGCACAGAGTGCATTACAGGTTAAAAATGTTTAAATGGAACTAATAATTATGGATGATAATGTGTATTGGGACATGTGTTTACGTGTATTTTTTTCCATTTAATCTTCACAGCCTTCATAAATGTCAGTGTAATGTTTTCCACTTAATAGATGGAATAACTGCCATTCAATAAGGTTTAAAAAAAAAAACTCACAGAAGTGAGAGTTAACATAATTAGGTTTTGAACCCAAGTCTTTGTAGCTCCAAAGTGAGCTACAAAAATCATTGAAATGATGTCTGAAGCTCCCGATAAAGACTTGCTAAGAGTATTAATGATAATGAACTTATTATAAACCTTCATCCGAAAAATAGCTATACCCAATAAAACGCAACCCATAGCTAGAACACCAGGCACATCTAACCATGGCCTGAAAGCCTTAAGAGAAGGTAAGTCCTCCTTTAATTCAGAACAGTCGGGACCACAAAGCATTTTCTGAAAGCAAAATCGCTCCTTTAATTCATGGTAAACCTAAACAACTAAGAAAATGTTTAATATATGACCGATCAAATTAGCTGTTTCTCCAAAACAGAGGTGCTGTTAATGAACATCATCTATGGGCAGATATTTCCCCAACTGTGAGTTGAGACAAATAAGTAGGGAGAGGAGAGGAAAAGATCCCTGTTCCACCAATGGAATTTAACAGATATTGAGTGTATGTCCCCATCTTGTCAGGGACTTCCAGCACATATTATGTTTAAAAACTGTCACAAAAATACTGTAAGGCATATTTATTTTAGAATTATATACATGATAAGGTTGAGGATGATGAGTACAGAATATTAAAAAATTTCCAAAGATCACATAGGTTGCATTGAATAGTTCCTCTGCCTTCAAAGCCAGTGAAATTCCTCCTATATTGTTCTTTGTCTTCTTAGGAGGAGGAAGTCTTGACCTGAGTCTGAAGGCAGGAATGGGTTAAAATAAGAAGAGGGGCTTGCACGCACACTGAGTTTATTACAGGTGTTAACATCACAGTAGGGTTAATACATGTAGGCTATTCTGAGCAAACCACCCTGACTGAGGTAGTTAATAACAATGGGCTTTGATGGGTAAGAGAAAAGTTAGGTTGAGAAAAGAGAGATGCCATGTTTGTCCTTTCTTGTTTCTGTTGTAAAAAGAATTGTCTTTGATTTTAGGGAAGTATTTTTGAAAACACCGTGTCAAAGAAGCTGTATTGATTGGGCTGGGGATGAAACTGTGAAATAGGCACATGAAGAAAACACATTTCGTGGAGGCTTAATTTTTACAAGAAAGTTAGACATTAAACAAGTAATCATAAGGTGATAAGTTATACAAAGGAAAATAGAAGGTGCTATAAGAATATATGACAAGGGAGATTAATCCAGTTAGGTATCAGTAAGCTTTCTGGAGCAAATGATAATTGAACTCTCTCAGATTAAAAAGTAAATAAATATTAGCTAAAGGCAAAGTTTGGAAACAGCAGTTGCAGATAAAGGGAGAGCAAATAAATTTAGGAACATATATTAGGTTTCAGGAAGATGTGGAGGACCCAGCTAGGAATTTTGACCATAGATTTTTGTGAATCCTCGTCTCCTAATTCTGATATTGTTTACAAAATTTCTTAAGTGATCAGTTGTGGTTGGAAAGAAGAGTGGTTGTTCTATTCCTCTAGTGTTGCCATGCACATTCCAAGGAAAGACAATGAAATAAAGGAGTTTAGAGATTTGTAAAGAAATGGTTGAAATAATTGACCAAGAAATCTAATCTGTAGAGGAAAAGAATTGAAGGTAACATGGTTATTAGTGAGAATGTGGGAATCAATGAGCAGATAATACCAATGAGGTGGAAGAAGATATGGGGTTGGTGAATTAAAATGCTATGTGGAAACAGAAAGTGGTAGTTAGTGTTGTTTAAGTGTAGACTTTTAGAGGTATGAAGTTTTAGTGGATGTAAATCCATGGTGTGTATATTGGTTTGGGAGGTAGGAATGGAGTGCTTCAGAAATTAGGGGGAACGAGGAAGCCTGAAATGAGGAAATGAAGTCTGAGTGAGGAAAACTGAGAGCTTTGGCAATTTTTATTGGGTTTTCCAGGAGGTTACTCCCTTACCCTTTCACAGCAGGTCTTGTGGAGAGAGTATAACAGGGAGCCAGGACACAAAACTGATAATGTGAAGCAAAAAGGGGGCTTAAGGGTAAAGATTCAGATAATCATGTCCAGGTTGTATGTGCGTGTGGTGGTCCCCACATCACCAAGCAGTTCTCAGACACCAGCTGGGTTTCCTACAGTTTAACTGGATTCTGACACTATCTTCTTGGAGACAGGATCAGATTCCACAGGTTAAGGGCTTAGCCCTATGAGACTCCCACCCACCTCTCACTTCAGAAGCAAGTAAAAGCCCAGGTTGCCACCTTTGCTTCTGACCAACCAGCATACCCACCCCCTCCTTTGGTCTGATTAATTTGCTAGAACAGCTCACAGAACTCAGAAATGTTTTGGTTCCTAGATTATTTGTTCATTATAAAAAGACATAACTTAGGTACAGCTAGATGGAAGAGATACATATAGGGGAAGGTTTGGAGAAAGTGAAAGGAACTTCCCAAATGTCCACATGTTCATCAACCCTGAAGGTCTCTAAACCGTACCCTTTTGTGTTTTTATGGAGGCTCCATGACCTAGGCATGACTGATGGACCCATTGGTCATTGGTGATTGATTGAACCTCCAGTCTCTTTCTGGAAATTATAAGACTAGACTAAAAGTTCCAACTCTCTATTCATGGCTGGTTCCCTAGGCAACAAGCCCCCATCCTTAGGTGCTTTCCAAAAGTTACCTTTGGACCATAAACCCAGTTGTGGAAAGGGGCTCATAATGAATAACAAGACACCCATATGCCCTGTCTGACTCTGAAACAATTTCAGAAACTGAGGCCAAGAGACCAAATATTATACCAAAAGATCCTTCCATTGCTCTTATCACTCAGGAGATTCCAAATATATATTTATTATAAGTCACAGTATTGTACCTTTTCCAAAGTAGGTTTTATATAAGCACGGAAAATATGCCTGTCAATAAAACCAATGGAAGATCATTGTCTTTTCATGCTAGAGAGGAAAGATGGATAAAATATATTATGAAGATAGTATATAGTGATGACAATATATGTTATATAGAAAAAATACAACAGTAATGAGGATAGATATTGACAAGGATGGTAGTGAGTTAATATTTCTTAATTATTTCTTATGAGGTAGTTATAGAAAGCAGTCCACTCCTTCCTGACCTCCACCACACGGATGTCGATAAAGTGCCATCTGAACACAGAAAGACTTAAGCAGGTGAGCAACAAATCATAATGATGACTAGAAGAATGATCCTGACAGGGAAAATATGAAGTGGAAACTTCTAGAAGTTAAAGGGTGCTTTAAGTGCTCAAGAACCACAGACCAGAGTGGCTGAGGCGGAGGGTGTGAAACAGGAAGGCGTAGGAGTTGAGTTCAGGGAAGTAGAAGAATAGAGTCAAACAATAAGGGGCTGCCAGGTCAATGCAAGGATTTTAGTTTTTACTCAGAAGAGGATTGGAAATTACTGGGGAATTTTGACCAGACAAGTAACACCTTGGGTTTGAAAATGAAGGTCCTGGCTATTGGGTTGATATTAGCCCCTGGGGGAGCAAAGGTGGAAGCAGTGAGCCAACAGTAATAATAATCCAGACAAGAGATGATGTGACGTGAACTCAGGTGGGATAGAGAGAGCAGTTAGATGTGGTTGGAGCCTGGATGTGTCATAAAAGTCTTGCCAACAAGATACTCTGTTTGGCATATAAGGAAAAAGAGAGGAGTGAAGGAGGATGGCACAGTTTTGGCCTAACCAACTGTAAGAATGGCTTACGTTATGCTATGCACGAATTCTTCTCTGTACAATTCTTTTGGCCACCTTGGCATTCTTTTGGAATGCCGGCCATTTGACATATGTCACTTCAATGTCCTCCTTTCATGAGAAGCTAATTGATTGACTGTTTCATTTTTGGTTCTGGTTAAAAATAAGAGAACTTTTAATTAGCTATAAAAAGGAAGCTCAAATTGAGCAAAACATTAATTTTGACCCTGCCAAAAAGTTATAATCTTCCCTAGTTGAGAAATCTAACCTATTCCCTCATCTGAACAATAGGGAAATGGAGGAGTATGAAATGAGAGCCGAAGATATATCGCCAGTGATGGGTGGAGCTGCTGCTACCAGAACTTTGGCATCCTGTTTGTTCAGCTTCCCACTTCACCATGTTGTTTCACGTGATATAGAACATTTCGTTACTAGGGCCATTGTCCTCCCTAAGGTGTGGACTATGCTTATCTATTTTGGTTTGACTTGCTCCCCGCATTACCTATACGGATTATTCTTGTCAGAGATCCTGGTGTCTGTAACCTCATAACACAAGAATTTTTGGATTCTGAAGCTTGCACAACAGAGAATTTCAGTTTTTCCCATGTCCTGACTCAGTCTCCATAATTTTACTCAATCTCATGAGGATGTTTCACAAGGCTGAAAGATGATTTGATGGATTATTTTATTTAAAAATACAGATCGTACAGTGCTCCTATTAAAGGCGATGCTACTGAAATTCAGTCATCTGTGTTGAAGGACAGATACTCTGTGAAATGTTTCAGCAAATTGCGTTCTAGGATGACACAGAGTACGCATGTTGCTGTGAATAAAGTCTGAGGACTTTCAAGTGCAGTGTGAAGTGCTTCCTCTGGGAGTGCTCCTTGATTGAACAAGCAAGTTCAGTGTGGAGAACAATGCCTTGAACTTGGTGCCTGAAGGACCAGACTTGGACAAAAATCATTCTCTGGGTCAACTGTTCTGCATCCTGTGACATTAGAGATTGCAGATTAGGTACTGATGCCCATTTCCAGGCACCAGTTTGGAGCTCATGGGTAAGGTGAGGCAAAGGAAGAGTAGATTCCTGGTTGTTGTATGGTCTTTGAACCTCTGCCACAGTTGCTGTGTTAGGTCCAGACGGAAAGGTTTGGAAATGAGCTGTTTTTGTTTGTTTGTTTGTTTGTTTTAACCTGGCGTTTCTTCCTTGTTCACAGTATGGACACTCATACCCATCTTGTATTTCCAAATATTTAATAATCATGGTGGTTATTTTGACATTTTGAAACAAGTAATCTTAGCACTTTAATTTGTAGGTTGACAGAGAATACTTATTTTATTAAAATTTTAATGTATGTTTAGTGGTTTAAATTATACATTACGCTGATAATACATCTTTATGTACCGATCATCATATAAGTGTCTATTTTAATAAATGATTGTTGTGTTTTTATTTTAAAAATTAGATTAAAGAGGGATTATGCCTGAAAGTTGTTCAATCTCTTAACTTCTTGTTCATTTTCTGATAACAAAAATGATAGTTTCCAAGTGGACATTAAAATTCAACATAAAGGATTGTTAAATACTTCTACCTTTAATTAAAATATTTAGAGTTAGAGTCATGATGTTCTTCATGAAACTGGAATGCAATCTTTTAAAAGCACAATCAAAACAAAAATTGTTTGATCTTGAAAGAACTTGTCATTGTTCTACATTTTTATGTATCTTATTTACGTCTTTTAAAATGTTAGGATTGAGCTTCAAAAATATTGAGTAACTTGTCCAGGATTACAAAATAAATGAAAGACCCAAGATTTACAGTGAAGTACTTACTCTAAGATGTCCGATATGCTTCCTCATCCCACCGTGTCTTTAAGCCATTTGGGTGGGGGTTTGCCGATCATGTGTGATGAACCTTCCTTGTCCCTTATGCTAACGACACTGTACTAACCCAAACTGTGAATTACATCACTCATCCACACATCTGAAATCTACGCCATTGCTTCTTTGACTCCAAAGACATGAAACTAGTAAGCATGTATGTATCAAGTATCATCAAAGAAAGAAACGCCAGGTGGGATAAGAAAGACATGCCTTGGTACCCTACACAAAATGCATTGCAGTTAACAACATGTTCTTCTTCATAAAATGCTGCCAGTAGGACTAATTATAACATATTTATTGTGGTAAAACTGTAACCTCAACTCAGCTATGGCAATATGGGCAACAGTTATCATAGCAGGATCTAAATGACACATCTAGAGTCCTTGTTATCGTCGGAGAGCAACGAGATTTCCCGGGACACCAGCACATCAATAATTCTGATGGATGTGTGGGGATATTACTAAAAAGACTTACTGCTACTCCTAGCTAGCCTTTGTATGATTGCCGACATTCTGACTCTAGGAGGAATGAACTTGGAGAAATTGGCTGCTGACCTTTCTGGCCATCCTACTCAGTGCAGTACAGTCAGGAGCCTGGAAAAAAATAAAGAAACTGATAGTTTGATTCACAGTGAGAAAATGAAATTGGGCCTAATAATTTTTTAACTTATATCTATTTAGTATCATTTGAAATGATGTCAAAATGAAAGGATCCTATTAACACAAATCCTATGACCAGAAATAGCAATCAATATTATGACGGGGATATTATTCAGTCCTATGTCTATGCAGATGAATAGACAGAAAGACAGACAAAGATAATTTTGGAAACATGTATTGCATTTAGCTTAACGCCAATTAAGAACAACAAAAAATACTGCTGTTGTAAAACTAAAAAGGATCACTAAATTTGAGATAAATCTTTGTAACACAAAAGAAATTTGTTGCTAAGTGATGCTATAAAGTTTCAAGAAACAAAGTTTTGTAAACATCATAATTTTAACAATGTGGTTTAATTTTAGAGCCTGTCTATTCTCTTCTTTAAACATTAAGAAATTAGCATTCTTATCCTCCCTTCCGTTTCCCTTTACAATAATTTCAAATATTCTATTAAATCATTATTCCTTCATTACCAAGATTTATAACATAACAAAGATTCTGCTTTATAAACATAATTTCTTGCTTGTCTAGCATTAGTTTCATATTAATATAAACTAGACACTAGCCTTCTATTGATTTACCACAACTCCTTCAATCCTTATTTTCTTGGATTCCTCGCAAAGTGCTTTTTACTCATATATGCATGACATTAATGTTTTAAATGCTTGAGGACACAGGCCGATTACCAGCGTGTATGCAAAAGACAACTTTTCTAGAAATTATTATCTTGGATCACCCTCCTTTGCTTCCAAATTTTAAGGATATTGTACAACTTTACATTGAACTGAGATTGAATCTTTGTGAAGAATTCTAATGTCAACTTGAATTTTTCTCTCAGTAAATGATTGTCTTATTCCCTCATTATTTGCCTATTACTTTAACACTTATAATTTAATAACTTAATTAGAGTATATTTTTCTTGTTTATTAATTCGTAAACATATTTTGTCTGTGATAAATAATATACTTGAATTACAACAGACCCAACTTTCCATTTTTTCCAGAATATTCTCTTCTATTATACCTTCCTTTTCTTTTACATTTTATGTGGTTTAAAAAAAAATTAGGGTTAACTATCCTGAAATTTTATAGTCTTGCCTTCCACATCTTTTATATTATTTCTAATTCAAATCTTATGTTCCTCTGCCTTCGCTGTAAGTATCTCAAGTTATGGTTGTAATTATGTTATAATTCCATTTTCAACAGGATCCTTTCTAAATTGTCTATTTGTCCACTTTATTTTAGTCAAGTTTTTCTTCTTTCTATCCTCTAAAGAGTTGTGATTATTTTTTTTTCACCAGATCATCCTTTTGCTTGGGCTGCTGTTTCTCAGTCTTTTCATACCATTTCTCTTCCAGAACTAGGTGGAAGTTGAGCAACATTGCAGGAGCCCTTCCCTACTCTAACCAAAGCCACCTCTGATGCAGGCACTTTTAGTATAGTGCCCATTTATTTTTGTAGCGCTTCCCACTACCTTTCAGTTGGTGAGATATCACGTTGATTGATGAATTAATTAGCATACCATGACCTTTCTTTCCTACTCTCCACTCATGCCACCTTTAACACGTAAGCTTCCATCTATTAATGGAGTAACTTGCTTCACCAATGGCTGGCATTACACAGGTGCTTAGTGACTTTGGTGGGAGCCGTATCAGCAAGAGGGCAAAATAAGAGGATCCCGCATTTGTTACCATATAGAACCACCAATCTGACATGCGGTCATGGACCAAAATACCTTCACAAGAACTCAGGAATCCAGGTAAAAGATCACAACACCCATGTGGAACACAGAAATGAGAAAAGATACATTGAAGAGGGTAGGAAAGACGGTTTGACTTCACTAACGGCACATGCTCCCCAAGCCCATGCAGTACAATGCTGAAAGATTCCCTCTGCCTAGGAGATCTCCTGTGGGGGAAGGACAGTGGGGAAATGAGTGTCTGACTTCACTATGGACCCCAGTACCACACCCACCTCAATAAACACTGCTTGCTCCTGTCGACCTTGGCTACAGACCTACGCCCATAAAAACAGGTTTCAGTCTGGTCCTTGTGAACCTAGGCTCTGGGATTATTCTAGTGCATCCCACCATCAGGCTGGCCACTGCATACACAGGCTGCAGGTCTTTCCAGGCAGATCCAGGCTTGAGGTCACTCAACAAACCTGAGACACGGTACCTTCCCACAGACCCTAAGCAGTGTCCATACAATCTCTGCCTGGGCTGAGTGGTACAGGTCTTTCCCTGCTGAAGCGGGTCCTTAAATATTAGAAGAGTTACTGCATTTTCAAACGCTCATATATCAATGTAAGACTACAAAGATCACAAAGAATTGGGGAAACGTGACACCACTAAAGGAAAAAAAAATAAAGCCTTAATAAAGGACCCTATAAAAACAGAGTTCTATAAACTGCTTGACAAGAATTCAAAATAATCACCTTAAAGAAGCTCAGTGAGCTACAAAAGAACAGACAGGAACAAAATGAAATCAGGAAAACAATACATGGATAAACAAGAAAATCAACAAAGAGAGAGAAACCAAAAAATAACCAAAAAGATATTCTGTGACAGAAGAACACAATGACCGAAGTGAAAAATTGAAAAGAGAGCTTCTATATCAGACTTAATCAAACTGAAGAAAGAATCAGTGAACTCAAATATAGACCATTTTCAATTATCCAAAGGAGAAAAAAGAAAAAAGAACCAAAAAATGTGAAGGGACCCTATGTGCTTTATGAGATACTACCAAGTAAACCAATATAGAGATGTTACAGGAGTCACAGAAGGAGAAGAGAAAGAGAAAGGAGTAGAATGCTTACTTAAAGAAATAATGGCTGATAAATTCACAAATTTTGGAAGGATAGTGAACATCCAAATTTGTAAAGTATCAAAGGCCCCAAATATATAGAACTTGAAGAAATCTACACAAAGACACATTATTTTTTTTAATTTTATTTTTTATTTTTTAAAATTTACATCCAAATGAGTTAGCATATAGTGAAACAATGATTTTAGGAGTAGATTCCTTAATACCCCTTACCCATTTAGCCCACCCCCCCTCCCACAACCCCTCCAGTAACCCTCAGTTTGTTCTCCATATTTATGAGTCTCTTCTGTTTTGTCCCCCTCCCTGTTTTTTTATGATTTTTGTTTCCCTTCCCTTATGTTACACAAAGACACATTATAATCAAATTGTTAAAAACCAATGGCAAAAGAGAATTTTGAAAGCAGCAACTAAAAAATATCTAGTCACATACAACTGAAGCCCCCATAGTAATATTAATTGATTTCTGAGCAGAAACCTTGCAGTCCAAGAGTGAGGAGGATGATATATTCAAAGTCATGAAAGAAAAAAAAAATGCCAGCCAATATTAGTATATCTGGTAAAACTGTCTTTTAAAAATGAAGGAGAAATACAGACTTTCACAAACAAAAACTGAGGGAATCCATTACCTCTAAAACTAACTCATAAGAAGTAGTAAAGGGACTTCTTTAAGTCAAAATATAAGAACACTAAATAGTAGTACAAAAGCATATAAAAGAATACATCTCATAGGTAACAATAAATATATAAACAAATACAAAATAATGCAATACTGTAAGAGTAGTGTATAAATCACTTTAAACCTTAGTATAAAAGTTAAAAGAGAAAAGTATTAAGAATAAGTGTAGCAACAAAAATGGCTAATGGATACATAATATAAAAAGAAATAAATTCTTATATCAATTAAAAAAAAGGATAAGGGAAGAGGAATAAAAATGTGGAGTTTTGTATGTGACTAATGATGTTATTATCAACCCAAAGTAGACTATTATAATAATTAGAAGTTATCTGCAAGCCTCATGGTAGACAAAAAGAAAAAACATACAGAGATCCAAAAAAGATAGAGAAACGAATGGAAACAAATGACTACAAAAAGTTCTCAAAAACCAAGAAAATTGCCAGAGAGGGATAGAAAGAAAAAAAGAACTACAAAAGAGACAGAAAACAATTTTTGAAATAGCAATACTAAGTCATTACCAATGAATAATTACTACACATGTAAATGGATTAAAGTCTCTAAACAAAAGACGTAGAATGGTAGAATGGATTTAAAAAACGAGGTCCATCTCTAGGTTGTCTCTAGGAGACTGATTTCAGATTTAAAGACACAAATAGGCTGAAAGCGAAAGTTTGACAAAAGATTGACAAATTCATGTAAATAGTAACCCAAAGGGAGTGGTTATACTTATAAATACTAGCCAGGGGTGATACTTATATCAGACAAAATAGACTTTAAGCCAAACTGTCACAAGAGACAAAGAAGGTCATTGCATAATGATAACAGTGTCAATTAAACAGGAAGATATAATAATTATAAATATTTATGCACTCAACATCAGGTTACTTAAATATATAAAGTAGACATTGACAGATCTAAAGGCAAAATAACAGTTGGAGACTTCAATACTCCGCTTATAATAATAGGTCATCCAGACAGAAAATCAATAAGGAAGTAATAGCAGATTCAAACTACACTATAACCAAATGAACCTAACAGATATATACAGAACATTCCACCCAACACTAGAATACACATTCTTCGCAAGCTCACACGGAACATTCTTGAGGACAAATCACACGCTATGTGAAAAAAATAAGTCTTAACAAATTTAAGAGAACTGATGTTATTCCAACTATGTTTTCTGACCATAATGAAATGAAACTAGAAAATAAACAGTAGAAGGAAAACAGAAAACTTCACAAATGGTTGGGAATTTAAAAATACACTCTTGAACCATTGAGTCAGGAGCACCTGGGTGGCTCAGTTGGTTAGACATCAAACTTTTGATTTCGGCTCAGGTCGTGATCTCACCGTTGATGAGTTGAGCCCCACATCAGGCTCTGTGCTGACAGTGTGGAGCCTGCTTGGGTTTCTCTCTCTCTCCCTGTCTCTCTGCCCATCCCCTGCCCTCTCTCTCTCTCTCTCAAAATAAATAAACAAACTTTAAAAAAAAGAACCACTGAGTCGAATAATAAATCAGAAGGAAAAGAGAAAATATCTTGAGCCAAATGAAAATGAAAGTACAATGTACCAAAACTTACAGGATACAGCAACAGCAGTTTTAAAAGGGAAGTTTATAGCAACAGACACCTGCATTAAGAAAAAAGAAAGATCTGAATAGACAGCCTCACTTTACATCCCAAAGAACTAGAAAAACAAGAACAAACCAAGCTCAAAGTTAGCAGAGGAAAGAACATAATGCAGATGAGAGCCAATAGCAAATAAAACAAAAGTAGCGAAACAATGGAAAATATCAATTAAAGTATGAGTTTGTTCTTTGAAAACAGAAACAAGATTGAAAAACCCATAGCTAGACTAAAAACAAAGAATGAAGGTTCAGATAAAATTATATATAGAAGAGGAAGCATTACAAATGATGCCACAAAAATTAAAAAGATCAAAAAATTTATTATGAGCAATTATATACTAACATTTTGAAAAATACAAAAGAAATAGATGAATTCTTAGAAACATACAATCTACCAAGGAGTAATCAAGAGGAAAGTGAAAACCTGCCATTTGTGACCAACTTGGATGAAACTTGAGGACATTTTGCTAGTCTAAAAAGTCAATTGTAGATAGACAAATACTACATGATACATTTATATGAAGAATCTAAATAATCAAACACAGAAGCAGAGAGTAGAATGATGATTTCCAGGGGCTGGGAGGGGGGACAATAGGGAGATATTAGTCAAAGGACACCAAGTTTTTATTTTATAAGATTAATAAGTCCTAGAGATCTACTGTAAACTCAAGGCCTATATGGTTTACAATCTTACATGCTATACTTAAAAATTTGTTAAGAGGGTAAAAAAAGTTGTTAAGAGGGTAAATCTTAAGTTGTTCTTATCACAAAACACAGAATAGGAGGGAGTTTTTGGAGACGATAGTCTTATGGTATCAATTGTGGTGATGGTTTCATGGCTGTATATTTCTCTCCAAGCTCATTAAGTTGTATATATTAATCTAATGCAACTTTTTGAATAATAAAGATTAAATAAATAAGGGTGGCCCTGGGCCTACAGCTACTAGATTAAAAAATAATAACAATAATTTTGGTGTTGATGTATTATTAAATGAAATCCTTCCCAAGTAAAAGGGAAGATAGAGTGTGTTAAGTGTCTTCTAAGAAACAAAGATTTTATTCAAAACTTTAATTTTGTTTCATCTAATCTTCACACTTGTGTGTGTCAAATATATTAGAAACTTATGATACAGAGGTTAAAATATTTGTCCAAATTCACACAATGAATAAGTATCACATGGGTGATTCAGAAGAAGAGCTGTATCCAGATTGTTCAGATGTGAATTAACTGACAGGAATATATGCTATCAGTTGGAATGCAAATTGGGACACATTTCTTTAATTTTTTTTTTTTTTTTTTACGTTTTATTTATTTTTGAGAAACAGAGTGAGACAAAGCGTGAGCGGGGGAGGGGCAGAGAGAGAAGGAGACAGAATCTGAAGCAGGCTCCAGGCTCTGAGCATGCAGTCAGCACAGAGCCTGATGCGGGGCTTGAACTCACAAACTGTGAGATCATGACCTGAGCCGAAGTCCAATGCTCAACCAACTGAGCCACCCAGGCGCCCCAGGACACATTTCTTTAAAGAATTAGGCAATATGTCTTAAAACTTTAACTATGAAAAATGCTATTGACCTTTTACTTATGCTAGGAGCTTTCCCAAATAATAGACAAATGTCCAAAGATAGTATAGGATATGTGTGTGTGTGTGTGTGTGTGTGTGTGTGTGTGTGTTTGTGTGTATAAAATATGACCACTGCAGTGTTTTTCTAATACCAAAATATTTTAAATTAATGAAAGTATAAACTCTGGGGGTTTATTTAATTTGTTATATATTCCATTAATGCAATACTATGTAGTTGTTCAAAATATATTAATTTAGGGAAATATTAAGGTCTTCACGCTACAATGTTTTAAAAAGCATGTGACAAAATTCCTAAATTCTTAATATTTCTGTCTGAGTTGCTCTGCTATCTTTTGCTTACACCTGATTTTTAATTAGTCTGTAAAGACTATTTCCTTTGCAATAAAACAGGAAAAAGATGTGTATATATTTTAATTTTCCCCCCAGTTTAAATCTGAAGCTTTCAATTGGTTCTCACGGTATGTCTTGGATTGCGTTAATCTTTGCCTCTCATGAAATGTTCTTACTTATGTGCTTATTTTTATTTTTTTGAACCATTATCTGCACATCTGTCATTAGGATAAATGACTCAGTTTACATGTCTTCTCTTCATTTGTTAAAACGTGAATTGCAAATCATCATCTTCGTCATCATCAAGGTTGAAGGATCTCCTTGCATAAATACATCTATATCATATAATAAGCTTTTGATTTTTTTTTTTTTTTGTAGGTTATGTTTTCCAAATACTTATTGGGTTTGTATTTAGCAAACTGCCTTTTTACTACAGAATTCAAGTTGAAAGACGCGGATAAAATTCAAGCATTTTGCGGCGCTTTTTCCTAAACAGCTGTTTTCTGTATTCTTCGGTCTCCATTAATAACCCTTTCTGTTTCATCAGATGCAAAGCGTTTTCCTTGTGGGGCTTAAAAACATTTTCAAATACACACTAACATTATGCCACAAAAGCATTTTCTAATGAATAGCCCATGTTTTACAAGGTTTAGCATTTTTCTTCTGTTGTGTGTTTACAATGGCCACAGTAATTTATAAAGATTCCCCAAAGACATCTGTGAAAAACTGCTTTGTTAATGTATATCCACACTGCAGGCAATTTCCTCTCTATCATGTCAGCATTGTTGGAAATGTGTTAGAGGTTAGCGAGCAGGTCATCGCTCATTCAGTCAGACTGTGGAGAGAAGTGGCCGTTCTGGGGTTCATGATTGAAGAAGGGCTGCAGCGGGCCACGATAGAAAGGTACCTTCAAGTAGTTTTTGAAAGTTAAAAAAAAGGAAAAAAAAAAAAAAAAAACCCTGCCAAACTTTCCCTGAGTGACTGTATCCTTTTCAACATTCTCACCAGTTACGCATGAGTGATCATTTTCTTTGCATCCTCTCCAACGCTTTTGGTGTTTTCAGTATTTTTAATTTTAGCCGTTGGGATAGCTTGCAATTCGGCCGCTCCTTATAAAACTAAACAAGAGATCTCCACATACACAGAAATTGCACCCTTGCGCATTTATCCCGGAGACAAGGAAATGTACGTTCACGTAAAAACCTGCACGCAAGTTGTTCATAGCAGTTGTATTTGTAGAAGAGCCAAAGACCACATAGGACCCAGGTGGCCTTCAGCAGTGAAATAATTAAACTGTGGCACATCCAAACTATGGAATTCTACTCACCAATAAGAAAGAATGAACTCTTGATACACATGGCCATTTGGAAGAATCTCAAAGGAAATAGAGTGAGTGAAAAAAGCCATTCTTAAAAGTTTCCATGCTGGGAGTGCCTGGGTGGCTCAGGTGGTTAAGCGTCTGACTTTTTTTTTTTTTAATTTTTTAAAATTTAATTATTTATTCTTGAGAGAGAGAGAGAGAGAGAGAGAGTGCATGAACATGTGAGCAGGGGAAGGGCAGAATCCCAAGCAGGCTCCTCACTGTTGGCACAGAGCCCGATGGGAGGCTCGAACCCATAAACCACAAGATCATGACCTGAGCCTAAATCAAAGTAGGACACCTAACCAACTGAGCCACCCAGCTGCCCCAACCTTCGGACTCTTGATTTCGGCTCAGGTCTTTGGCTCAGGTCGTGATCTTGCGGTTTGTGGGTTTGAGCGCCCCATGGGGCTCTGCGCTCACAGGGCAGAGCCTGTTTAGGGTTGTCTCTCCCTCTCTCTCTGCCCCTCCCCCTCTCATGCTTTTTCTCTCTCTCAGAATAAATAAACAAACAAAAAAAAGTTTCCATGCTGTATTGTTCCATTTTAGGTAACATTTCTGAAATGACACAATTATAAAAATGGAGAACAGACTAGTCGTTGCTAGTATTTAAGGAATGGATGAGCACAGAAAGAAGAGATTGTTGTTGTAAAAGTGCAAGTCGAAGAGTCCGTGTGGTAATGGGAATATTTTATATTAAAACTGCTTTTGGATACATGAACCTACACGTGCAATATATTTCATAGAAGTAAACACCCACAAATAAACCCAGTGAGTAAAACCGGAAATCTGAACAAGATATCAATGTCCTGGTTATGATATTGTGCTATAGATGTAAAGTGTGCTTGAGATCTCTCTGTATTATGTCTTAAAACTGTATGGGAATGTACAATAATCTAAAAAGAGAAAGTTTAACTAAAATGAAGTTTAAAAGAGAAGGACAACTCAAACACACATAAGTAGCTTCTAAGGAGGAAGTACATCAATTACCAAACGTCCAATACGTGGCGAGTTCTATGTCTTCCAGGGCTCACTCATGACTTTGTACATCATCTTGACATGAATAAGAAGTTTTAAATTCTCAGTGAAGTTGAAAATAAAGCTCTGTTCAGCTTAACTCTTTCCTTACCTAGCTAGACTTGTGTTTACTATTCAGTTTCATATTAATTACTTCATCAGACAGGATTCAATTAGGGAAGATAATAAAATAAAACAAAAATCCCAGGTTTTTTTAATTTAATTTTTACAAATTTTAATTCCTTCTAATTAAATAAAGGGGATTTGTTCCCTGTCGATTCGAAGATGTGGGAAGGAAAAAGAGTATTGGAGAATAAATAAACAAACAAAAGACTGATACCTAGTGCCAGTAACTTTAGAAGCCACTCCTGGGGTGCCTGGGTGGCTCAGTCCATTAAGTGTCCAACTTCGGCTCAGGTCATTATGGTTCTTGAGTTCAAGCCCCGAGTCTGGTTCTGTGCTGACAGCTCAGAGCCTGGAGCCTGCTTCAGATCTGTGTCTCCCTCTCTCTCTGTCCTCCTGTTCTCTCTCTCTCTCTCTCTGTCCCTCACTCTCTCTCTCTCTCTCAAAAACAAAAATAAACATTAAAAACAAAGGAGAAGCCACTCCCATTCATGGAACTAGGGAGGATGAGTAAAGAAAGAAATGGTGCCTCCAAGATCCTGGACGCTTGGTTCTATACTACTGGGGTTCTTGTCAGCCAAGCCTAGAACTGGAAAGAAAAAAACCTATCCTTCCAGAGTTCAATTACAGTGGAGCTCCCTACATGATTCACCAAAAAAGAAGCAGTGCTTGAATTTTCTAACATAGAAAGAAGGCAGCTACTTTCAAAGGTGCATCTGAAAGCAGTAAGAGAAGAGAGAAGTGCTCTTTTCCTTTCTTCCTTTCTCTCTTCTAATCTACCATGGTTTCTTCCTTCTGGCAAAGTCTAACAGCTATCATGTGAGCTTGGGCAATGTAGTTTGTAGGCTACCAGATCCAGTGTTATAGACAAAAGTTAGTAGAAATGGATACACGTGAGGGTGAGGGAGAACAAGTGAAAAAGAGACCAGATCACATTTCACATTTATTTACATATAAATAAATGCTGATAAAACATAGAAATATTTAACTAATTATGCAAAAGAAGGAGAAATGAGACAAAGAGAATGGCACTATGTCATCTTTTAGATTCTAGGTATTAATATACCATTAATGTCACCATGGGGCTAGCATCAGTACATACGTTAATTCATGTTGTTGAATATAACTCACATATAAATCCTCTACTGAATAAAAATATATCTTCAATAGTAGTCTCCAAACATGGGGATGTAAGACCCTAGCGAAACACAAAGATATTGTAAAAAGCATGTAAGTATGGGTTAACACTATCAATTTCCAAACATTCAACTTCTCCATGTTATCTTTTTTTCTTAAGATTGATCTGTTCCAAAATGTTCACTTAGGGGATATGTGGGAGAAAGTGGGAGGAAGTGATTTCAGGATCCTTCTATAATGCCATCTTGACCATTTTTTAACTAAACAAAACAACAGACATTTTTCTTTGTTATATTTAACCACATTTTCCAAATCTTATACATAATTCTATTGTATGAGTGTGTGATACTAATATGTTAAAATATAATGTCAAGTAGTGAAATATTTTGCAAATGTCTGTAATTATTATTAGTTATTAAACAACACAAATGACCCGGTGTCATTATGAGGTTAACAGTTCTTGGTCAACATAAAAATTTGCCTATAAATGATAATACATTGCAAAAGTAGTATGTATTCAATCATTTGACATTCAACAAATCTAAGAGAATAATTCCAACAAAAATTGAAACAAAAAATTCTCTGACTCATGTTTTGTGGCAGGTCCTAAACTGCTACATGAAAGTGTATACTCTTCTCTGCTATATTGTAGAGGTAAACAAAATAAATTATTAAAGTGTTAAGTATTAAATATAAAATGATAATGAAGTAGCTATCATGCATGCATGTTCAGAGACAGGGGGTTTATTGGAAATCTCTATATCTTTCTCTCAATTTTGCCATGAGTGTAAGTCTTAAGACTTGGGTTCCAAGACTTAGGGATTGAGTCATGTAGGTTGCATTTTAGAACCTTGAAACTCCAGAATTCCCAGAACTCCTGGAGTCTTCTGCTAAATGTGCATCACTATTCCCAATTAATACCTGATGCTTCCTTTCCATGACTTAAAGACTTAATAAAGGTTAATGCCTTGAAAAAATAAGAAGTGCTGTTCTTGGGTTCTGCTCACAACTCCCCTCATGGTTACCCAACATATATGAAGCATTAAATGTCAGCAAAAATCACTGAGGGGGATTTCTGGCTCAGCTAAGGGTGGAAAAGGCTATACATTAAATGTAGGGCCAAGCCAACATATACTAAAGTGAAAGATACCGAGGCTGCTAAATCAAGAGAGACATAAAGTTGGATAATGATGAGTGTACTGGTATATAAACCCTAGCCCAGGACATAGGAATAAGTGATCTGCCAAACACCCTGGAACACTGTGCTAGTAGAATGACTCTTGATAGTTTGAGAACTTGATAACCCTTACCAAATGAGGGAGAAAAGTCAGAATATCTATGGCAGATTGTGAAGGAAAGAATAAGAAAGCTCACAAGTGGCAGTGCTAGAATGAATATACTATGTCAGGTCTGAAGACCCACCAGGTGCTATATTTCATGAACAGACTGGATGGCACCCTTTACCAAAGTGACAAAGAGTGTACTGGTGAGGTGGCACTATCATCATTGAGAAGCTCAGTGGCAGCTGTCCTCCATAACACCAAGGCTGAATATAACTAAAGTTGTGAAAGAACAGAGCTGCCTAGTTACCAATGGAATTCTGAGATCCCAAAATAATAGAGGTCAGGTTGCCGTGCTTAATCTTCAGAACCAAAGTAGCCATAATTACTAAAAACGAGTAGCAAGCCGCCAAAAAGGTTTGACCTATAGAATGCCATGGAGTTGGTTCCTAGAAGTACAATGGATGGTCAGCCAGTAAGGGTATTACTTAATCTATACGATCAAAAAATATATATATATTTATCGACAATGGAATAGATCATCAAGGCCTAGGGCAACAATTTACTGGCTAAAGGGGACTACCTAAACGTTTGGAGGACTGCTACATTGTCAATGTTTTTGACAAATGCCTCTCAGGTAGCAGCTTTAGTACTGAGCGAGTTCTCAATTAGTAGAAATAGAAACAATCTTTTTGAGCCAGTCCTCCCAGGAGCCACTAGACAGGTCAACACAAATAATTACAATTCTTTGCAAGTTAGATACATTCTGCTCCCTGCAGTATTGATGCTAGGAATGTGGACTATTACATTTAAGGCTAACGCTGCACTGGGCTGAGCTGGTAAGCCAGAGATGAGACTAGAATAAGTTATAATGCCAGAAAACTCACTACCTTTACTGAGATTCAAGCACTTTTCTAGAGTAAACACTCTTCTAATTGTTGCAGGCTTTTTGTTAGAGTTTAGTTCTGTAAAAGTTGACTCTAACAGTTTTTGTCGTTTTTGTCGTTGCTTTTGTGAATGGCCATATTTTGGAGCTCTTTACTCCCCCATTTCTACTGATGTCATTCTGATTATATTTTATAAGTTTATTTGTTATAGACCCTACAGTAAATATGATACACAAGGGCCATAAGAAAATGAACATTGAATTATTTCCTGAAAAAAATATCGTAACTTGTTCAGATTTTAAAGCAATATATATTTTTAAACATTAGATATTAAAACTTAGTGGGGAAAGAAAGAAAACGTGCTTTATAAAATACAGTGTATTTCACATATTATAACAGAGGTGATAGACAATTTGTTTTATCAGTTTTCATCAAAGATATTTGCCTTCTAGAGCATGGATGTCAGTAAAGGAGACTGCGGAACAGACAGCTCCAAAAGAAGTGATGTTGGGGGGCATCGTGGTTTTTTAAAAAATGTTAGCTAATTAAATCTTTGGCTTAACAGTAAATTATTACTGACTTAGAAATGAAATCTGTCCATTTAAAATTTATGAATTCATATTTCAAAGGAGAATGTTGAAAGAATAGCAGCTTGGAGAAAAATAAATAAATAAGCTATTTAATCCTCATATTTAGATCTTCCATTTCTCAGGTAGATTAGGCTTGGGGAAAGCATCTCTTAAGGAAAAGTTATTTTAGTCACCAGCCAGAATACAACATTGAAGATCCCGAATCTCTATACAAGAGAGTCCGGCTAGAAATCAAATTTTCATTCTCCCTGCTTCACATATTTTATTCTTGTGAATGAAGCAATTTCAGCAGAAACTCAAAGGGATATTTTATTAAGAGGATAAGACTGTGCTGGACATTTGCCTGTCTGCTCTTGTATATATCCCTGCTCTATCACTGGGAATGGTATTTCCCAAGCTCCCTTGCAAGTGGCATATCTTTCATCTATTGAAAAATTATCTCCAAGTTTCCACAATTACTATTTCAGGTAACTTTTAGAATCACATTGTCACTTTCTAACAAAATTCCATTTGGGGACTTGACTGTTGTTGAATTGAATTTATAGACTACTTTTGGGGCAAACTGATGTCTTTACAATATTAACTCACCCTGTTCACACATCTAGTTTATCTTTTCATTTTTTTCATCTTTTTTTCCCCTGTCATTTAGTACGAGTTTGATAACTTCTCCACCACTTTCTTACACATATTTGTTTGATACTCCTCCCTCCTCCTTCCTCTCTTTCTTTCTTTCTTTCTTTCTCTTTCCCTTTGCAAATAGGATCTCTCTTTTCTTCAATTTCCTAGATGTATAGACAGCAATTGATGGTTTTATGTTGAATTATATCTGGCAGTTTGTTACTCTTTTATGCTAGTTTTAATGTCTTGTAAGTTATTTATCTACATTTTCTAGGAAGATGACACTATCATCTATAAATAACAGTTTTGCCTCTGTATGTCTTTTCTCTATTGTCATCACTTCTTCACTGTGCTATTTGTATTCAACACCCAATACATAATTGAATGAAATAGTAACAGGACACTGGCCATTCTGGTTTTATAGAGAAAGCATCTAAATTTCAAAACGCAGTACAATTATTGCTGAAGCTTTCTTGTATACATATTTTTCTCCAGTAAACATTTTTATTCAACGAAGATGAATTCCATTCTTACTTTTGGGTTTTAATCACCTTACGCACCGATTTATGTTGAATTTTTAAAATAGTTTCCTATATCTAATTAATTATACACATTTAATCCTCACATTTATTGAAATATATTAATAGTTATTCTGTGGTTAGAGAATTCTTATTCTCATAAATAAATCTTAATTGAGATGGAATTATAGTCTTGTAATATATCCCTGCAGTAATTCCATTTTATTTTTTGTGTTTTTGAATATTTGCTCATAGGCAAGGTTGGCATATAGTTTCTTATTCTCTTGTGTCCTTGGCTGATTGGAGTGGCAGGGTTATATGAACTTAAAAAATAAGTTGAATTCTCTCTCATGGCTGAAGAGAAGCCCCATCATCATTGGCCAGGTTTGCCTTCACAGAAGACGTGACATACACCACAGCTTTTCATTTTTTATTCCAATGAATTGGCTTCCATTTAATAAAGCAGCTGTTAAGCAACCACCTTGTGCTCAGCACTTCATTTGTATACCCAGGGACCCAAAGAGACACTCCCTCTGAGTTCTTTTTACTCCCTCTAAGTTCATTTCTTGGACCCAATCACTTATACATTCTTGGCAAATATGTGCCACACACACATCAAGTGCACTTTGTCTTTAGCCCATTGTCATTGCCCCTGCTCTATTTAGATCTTTCCTTATCTTTAACCTGTGTGGACTCATGGCAAACGGTCCCGCCACTCTCAGTGTTTTGTTTCTAAGACAAAGTCACCTGGTCATTGAATCCATGTATCTCTCTGTTTACATTACAATGAGAAGGAAATACGGAACCATTCTACATTCCCTCTGTATTTATTTAACTCTTATTCTATTTATGGCACAATACAATGCCTCAGTTATGATGATGATGTTCTTGTTTATTACAATATTTTGAAAACGTCAGTCTGCTGTCGTGTCTCTCAAACTTGAACATACATCCAAATACCCACGAAGGCTTGGTGAATACAGACAAGTGGGCCCTCCCGCCAGAGTGTCTCTCAGTAGGTCAAGGTCGACTCACACCCTTCTCTGTATTCCCCAAATGCTGTAGGTAAAGTACACATTGCGCTTAAAAACAATTAGAGCCAATAAATTCTTGGCTACTTATTAAGTAGCTGTAGTTACTCAATTACATGTTTGATAGTGTTTCTTCTATTTGCAACTTCCCTGCATCTGGGAGAAATTCTTACTTTCTAGCATTTTGAAATCAGCCTGTCAGCCTTCTCTATTTTCTAATGTTGATATAGGTTTTTCGTTTTATGACCATTGATTTTTCTTCAGATCACATTCATTGGTAGGAAGGAGAGGTTTTATGGTTAAATACTGTTTTTTTAAGGAATGTGTGTAACATGTTTCTCTTGGTAAAGTTTTTTTACTTTGTCTATTTTATTAATTAAGCGATTGTTTTCAGTTAAAAAGAGTATTAGTCAAAAGTTAGATATAGTAGTTTATGAAAACTATAATGTGTTTACCACCACCACTTCCAGTAAGTACAACTAGTCTGAACCTAAATACAGTTTTACATATTCCAAGGTTAGTTATCACTAGCTGCTTTCATTAACCTTTGAAAGGAAGAAGTCTCTCTTAGTGGGGAGTACATATTATCTTTAAATATACTCTGTTATCTTCCAAGTTTTTAAAGTAATGTAATTTAAAAATGGGAACTGGGCAGTGGTGCAAGATTTTATGGCAAAATGTATAAAAATGTTGAAACAAAATGGCATCTGGCTAGAGGACTCCCAATACTAAGTGCCCTGATACTTATCATCAGCCGGTATTGCTTATTTGGTGTGCGATATGCAATACATTTTAAGAATCTCTTAAAGCTTACTTTGGCTTATAAACTTGGGATTTGTATACATTTGATTATGGTAAATAGCTATGAATGTCATTCTCTATTGCAGTTACAGTATTTCTAGTCTGAATCAATTTAGAAGGGTATGGAACAAAATTGAATTTTGATAAATTACTTATGAAATAACTTATAAAAAATCCATGAGAGATGACTGACCTCCTCCAAGGTAGGAGGAAATATTCCTCAGTGTTCAGTTCATAAGGTTCATAAAGTTAAGAAAGCAATGAAGTTAGAACAACTGAGTGACAAGCCATTACATAAAATGCTGAATATTTGAAGAAAAATTTAAATATGAAATGTCTTAAACAACTGAGCAAATTATTCTTTGGTTCTTCCTTTTGATAAGTACATTATTATTTTTACTTTGGTATTAACTAATAGGTAATGAGATGATAAAATCAGCAAATCTGTCTTCAGATATTAAAAATTGGTTCTCACAAAGGCAAAAAAGGGAAAATAACGAGTAGATTACATCAAACTAAAGAGCTTCTGTACAGTAAAGAATATCATCAATAAAATGAAAAAAACAACTAATGAAATGGGAGAAAATATTTGCAAATCATAGATCTGATAAGGAGTTAATATCTAAATTATGTAAAGAACTCATACAAATTAATAGCCACCCCTAAAAGAAATCCAATTTAAAAATAGGCCGAGGATCTGAATAGACATTTTCAAAGATGGCCAACAGGTACATCAAAAGGTGCTCAGAATCACTAATCATCAGGGAAATGCAAATCAAAACCACAATGATGTATCACTTCACATCTGCTATTATAAACAACAAAAAAAACCCTAAAAAATCACAAGTGTTGGTAAGGATGTGGGGAAAAGGTAACCTTTGTGCACTGTTGATGGGAATGTAAATTGGTGCAGCCACTACCTAAAACAGTATGGAGGGTCCTCAAAAAATTAAAAATAGAACTACCATATGATCCGGCCATTCCACTTCTAAGTAACTTCTAAAGAAAACAAAAAAACTAACTGAAAAAGATACATTCACCCCCAGGCTCATTGCAGTGTTATTTATAAAAGTTAAGACATAGAAGAAACCTATGACTATTGATGGATGAATAGATAATTAAGATGTCACGCGTGCGCACGCGCACACACACACACACACACACACACACACATGGACAGAGAGAGAGAGAGAGAGAGAGAGAGAGAGAGAGAGAAAGGGAGAGAGAGAGAGATTATTCAGCCATTAAAAAGAAGGAAATTTTGCCATTTATGACAACATAGATGGACATTGAGGGCATTATGGGTTTAAAAAAATTTTTTTAATGCTTATTTATTTTTGAGAGAGAGAGAGAGAGAGAGAGAGAGAGAGAGCAGGGGAGGGACAGAAAGAAAGGGAGACACAGAACCTGAATCAGGCTCCAGCTTCTGAGCTCTCAGCACACAGCCCGACACAGGGCTTGAACTCATGAACCGTGAGTTCATGAGTGAGATCATGAGCTATAGTCAGCCACTTGACCTACTGAGCCACCCAGATGCCCCAAGGGCATTATGTTAAGTGAAATAAGTCATACAGAGAAAGGACAAATACCATATGATCTCACTTATATGTAGCATCTAAAAAAAAAATCTTACTCATAGATATGAAGAAGAGATCAGTGGTTGCCAGGGGTTGGAGGACAAGGTGTGAAATGGGTAAGGAGGTCAAAAGGTATAAACTTCCAATTATAAAATAAATAAGTCATAAGGATGTCATGTACAGGATGGTGACTACAGTTAATAATACTATACTATATATTTGAAAGTTGCTAAAGTACATCTTAAAAATTCTCATCACAAGAAAAAATAATTTTTGTAACCATGTGTGGTGATGGATATTAACTAGACTTATTGTGGTGAACTTTTTGCAATATATATAAATATCAAATCATTAGGTTGTATACCTAAAACTGATATAATGTTACATTTCAATTATACCTCAATATATTTTTTTTAGTTTTTAAAAAGAAATGAAATAGTTTGGTCAAATATTTGTTCATTATACTCTTAGTAAGAATTTCCAGATTATTTCCAAAAAAAGATTTACAGCAGCTTTTCCTCCTGGCAAGAATATATGAAAGTATGCATTATCTCATATTCTCATTAACAGTTCTTTTTTATCCATTCAAACATATATTTAGTGAGTGTTTTTCAAAGTCTAGACATTTTGCTAAGCCCTGAGAATTAACTAGTGGAGAGGCAGATATTAATTATAAGTATGAAGTTACTACTTAACTAATAGCGCAATGTGAATTTTCAAGATTCCAGCAATATATAAATTAGGAGAAATAGACCCAGTCAGAGAGGATAGTTAAGGTGTCCCTGAAGTGGTGTAAAGTGTATAACTTTTTAATTGCTAATCAGGTGAGGAAAACAGTATTTCATTTTATTCTCGATTCTCATTTTTCTTGGTTACAGTAAGATTAACATCCTTCCATAAATTTATAAGCCACTTCTATTTCCCACTGTGAATTATTTGTTAATATATTTGATCCATTATTCTAATGAGCCATGTAAAATTTCAATTTTTTTTCATTTTTGTTATTTTAAGATATACTGTATAGTAATCATTTTTTTTTTGTAAGTTGCAATCTTTATTCTGGTTCACTTTGGATTGTTTAACTCTATTTATGATAATTGTTAAAAAGTTAAGGTATTATAAAATAAAACATGTCTTTTTTTTTAAATTTTTTTAACGTTTATTTATTTTTTGAGACAGAGAGAGACAGAGCATGAATGGGGGAGGGCAGAGAGAGAGGGAGACACAGAATCTGAAACAGGCTCCAGGCTCTGAGCCATCAGCCCAGAGCCCGACGCGGGGCTCGAACTCACGGACCGCGAGATCGTGACCTGAGCTGAAGTCAGACGCTTAACCGACTGAGCCACCCAGGCGCCCCAAAACATGTCTTTCTAAGTAATCTTACATTTAAAATATTTGCTTTCTCTGCTTCTAACATATTGCATTCTTATGTTTTATTATTTTGTAGTATAAAATAGACAGCAAAATCTATTTTTGCCTAACACATGTAAGTAGTCCAAAAATTGATTGAATAACTTATTATTTTACCACAGAATTGATTTCTTGTCTTTCTTAAAATAGAAAATTAAATTGCTAGCATATTTTGCATCATCTAAGCTCCAACCATCTTCCCCATAGGGAAAAAAAAAATAATCCCAGGCATTTCTCTTGGGATTCTCTAGAAACAAATTCTGTGGCAAGCAGAGTTTCTAGAAGTGGCCCCAAGATGCCACATCACTTCATCCCTAGGCCCTGTGACAGTCATGATATATCATTCTCTGTGGGTGTCTTATGTGATATTCCACAGTTGACCTTCAAAAGGCATGGACCTGATCTCATCATACAAACCCTTTAAAGTCATAGAACTCTCTCTGACTAGTAGCAGAATATGAAGGTGAAAAGGAGGCGTAAAGGGAAGGAAAAGCGGAAGGCAGTAGGGAAAGTTGGGGAAATTCTCAAGGCAAGATGGACTTGAAGTATCACTGTTCATTTAAAGATAGGGATAGCCATGGAGAAGGAATACAAGTGCCTCTAGAAGCAGACAGCATCCTCTGACCAAAAGCCAGAACAGAAATCAAGGTTCAGTTCTACAGTGACATGGACATGAATTCTACCAACAACATGAATAGCTTGGAAGTGGATTCTTCCCCTGAGCTTCCGGTGTCGCAAAACCCTGAACGCAGAACCCAGATGAGCCGGTCAGACTTCTGACCTATAGAACGGTAAAAGAATAAGTAGGTGTCGTTTTATGTCACTAAGTTTGTCACAAATTTTCAAACAGATGTAGAAAACTAATACAAAGTTGCTATTTTTAAATGATGTATTTTTATTAGTACTTCTCTCTTTCAGGTTTTTTTGGTTAATATTCTACTATTATGGTGATGAGTTAATATATGTAGACCACTTTCAACATATAGTCTTCCATGCTCCCGATTTAGTGATTATTTGCCTTATCCCTCATGGTCAGTCCTTCAACTGTTAGCAGCATGTATAAACGCCCATTCTTTGTACATCAATCATAGCAAGAATGTTATTCTAAGAGGTTTGTATCTATTCTTTTTTTTTTCCCAGCTCTCTTTTCTTCCTCATTTCTCTCCTTTCCTATATTAGGAATTTGAAATTACTTTCTATTTAGTAGCCATAATTATGTCTTCTGCTTTTGTTTTGTGATTCTAAACTTTGAGAACCAATGAAGAATATGGTTTATTCCTCTGTAAAATCTATTTACTGCAGAACCAATAAATATACTTGTAGTATAATTCTTTCCTTGAAGATCCATGCCATTTTTTTTATGAAAGGGAAAATATTACTACATTCAAATATGAGCTTATACTTCCTTTTTACCATCCATCAGGTACTTCTCTCTATATATATTTCAGACCTTAAATTTCTCTCAAGGTCTGTTCTATATGTTCCATTAATTTCCTTTATTTGTGAAACGTGTACTTTTTGTCTGCTTGGATCATTCTGAACAGCTTGTCCTCTAAGCCTGATCTCTAAGTGTAACTACTTTTGGGTACAGACTGTACTTTAGTTACAGAGATAAATGCATTCTTCCCTGGATATAATATTTTCATTTTTTGTTAAATTCGCTGTTTTACAGGTATGTATACTGAAGACTCTTAGATAAACATTCTGATTCTTTACACGTTGTGAATGCCTTTGTCCTGCCCGAAGGCCAAACTGCAGGTTGACTGGATATTGAATATTTTATTTTGAAAATTGTTTTTTTTCAAATATCGTTTTCTGTCCATTTGATGAAGTAGAAAATTTGAAAAGTGTTTTAATCACAAAGTAATTGAAATGCATAAAATATAAAGATGTATTGCCAGGCTGGAAGGGAGGGGATATTTAAGGGACAAGAGCCATCGATCTGAAAACAGAGCTGGATAATTACAAGAGAAATTTCTCCAATGGCAAATCCAGTGACTGATTCCGAGACTCAGGATATTTTTGGATATTGTAAGAGGCCAATACGAACATGACTTTATTGGTGCTCCCTGGTTCCAGATACAAATTAATTTAAACCCTCTCAGAATGATATTCTCCAAGTAAGGTCTGAGTTACTTCTACACATTAAGATTAGTAAACATGAAGTCACAATAAAAGATGACCAAACACACAAGCAAAGAACCCACCGTTACTGACAGCCAGTTAAACAAAAAGGTTTGGATCTTGCCAAGAAAATCAGATACTACATTCATTAGAGAGAGATAATGTGGCTACATATCAAATGCTTAGCATGTGAAAGGTGAAATCATAAAATAGATCAAAGAACTATAGACTGTCAAAAAATAACCAAGCTAGTTTGAAGGAAATTATTTTAGAAATGAAAATAAATTGTTGAAATTTAAAAATTGACTAATGGATTTCAGCCTCTAGTCAGGATATAAAAGGATACCAAGACATTCAAACACATGGAAACAATCAAAAAATTTAGAGGAAGTAAAATATTCTTTATTTTTGTATATTATTTTATCTCCTCTTACAAATTTTTTTTGACAAAATAAATGTACTTTTCTCCAATACAACTAAATCCCATGGGAAGTAGACAGAGCTGGTTGGGTGTGGGCTCCATGTTCATCAGTAAGGGAACCCTGACTATCTTGAAGAGGGCAGAACAATAATAATATGTGACTTCTTTCTCATGTGCCAAGATGGCAACTTTGTGGTTACCTTCGACTACCAAAGAGGAAAAAAGAAGGAGGGACTCTGCCTAGATTCTTCTATCCCATTAGCCATTTCTAAAGGCAAGAAATGCTGAGAAATAGAGTTTTCATTCCACAAAGGCATTGAGGCAATTCAGCAGGAAGAGGTCCTTCTCACAAATGAGGTTTAATGTGATAAATAAATTCTGATGCCTTCCTTGCAGCATAAACAAAATTAATTTCTGATGGGTCATAGACTTAAGTATAAAATCTAACCAGTAAACTTTCTAAAAGACACATAGGAAATTTTTTTTAAGATCTCTGATTGTCAAGAATTTCATAGACGACACAAAAATCACTAAGCATAAGATAAAACAAAAAGACAAATTGGACTTCCTTCAGATTAAAAGGCCCTGCTCATTGAAATAATGCTGTTCAAAGCCTAAACAGGCAAAATGTAGATGGGGAGAAACTATTTGTAATACATTTTCCTATGGAGAAAAGAATAATTAAAATCAAAACAAATAAAAAATGAAACACAGTGGACTAAATTGTCAAGCTCAAAAATAGACCTACAGGTCAGTCAACATGCTTGGAACATTTAATAAATTATTTAGAGATAAGTTGTATCACATAGAAGAGAAGTTAGATGTTTGTTCTCCTATTCCTCCTAAAATAAAAGCTGCTTTTGTCTTTATCCTATTCTTTTTTATTGCTGTTGAGTTCTCATGACCTGAGCAGAAATCCAGTCAGTCACTTACCAACCTGAGCCCCCTAGGTGCCCCTGAAATTTTAATTTCTAACAAGTTCCTCTGGTCAGGGCTCAGACTTTGAGAACCACTATCTAGTACTTTATAAATGCTTATGCTTTTTGCCAATTTTCTCAAGCTGGGAGGCATGTTCAAGTATTTCACCACCTCAACATATGCAGGGCTACCCTTGCAATTTTGTGATGGACAAGGCTCTCCAATCCACATGGAGGCAGTATTTTTTCCCCCTCCTAAGAAGAGTTGTTTTGATTATGGAGCCAAAAGTGAAGCCATGGGCTTTAATTCCGATCCCTTTATTTAGTATCTATGTGAAATTCTGCCAATTGCTTAACTCTTATCCTATCTCATCTTATCTTGGTGGCTTCAGTGAAAAGAAAATGAGATCATACTTATCAACAACTTAGTTGATTGCTTGGTGCAGTAAATGCTCAAGAAATGTTGACCCTTCTTGATAAATATCTGGTCTTCATGCCATAGTTTTCTCATTTGTACAAGGGATAGCAAAGAAGTGTTTGTGAGGTTCAAGTAAAGTAAGTAAAGTTTGAGGCAAGGTTTAAAGGTGTGTTGTGCAAAACAAGGATTAAGTAAGTGTATTACTCATCTGTCTTTCATGAAGGCACCCAAAGAACTTTCTCTGATCTTTCTCTAATCTAGAACTGCCTAGATAGGGTTGCTACATTTCTTCTTTTCTTTTTCCTTATTTGTGAAACATGTTCAATTTGGTGAAAACATAAAGAAGAGGCTGGGGGAGAAGGAGGAGATTGGTTTAGGGGAGATTGAAAATTGTAGCTCCAGTCACATCTTTCCCATAATGCTACGCGTATGGTCCAGAAGATTGACTGATTTCTTCTACAATGAGATGGCAACTTTGTAGTTCTCTTCCTTCTTCCGAAAGCTAACGCCTGGATATTTTGCAAGGACAACATAAAGAAACCACTTTGCTTTTCTCCTTGTGAACATCCTCAACATCACTGAAAGCAGCTATGGCTTTCAACTTTGCCTGGTAGTTAACACCTCAATTAGTAATGAGCTTCAATTTTTATGGGAAGAAATGTAATAAGAGATTGCGGATTTTGTACATGAGAAAAATTCAGAATGTTGCAGTTTATCTTTTCTTTGGAGGTACAAAGGTTTATGAAGATTTTGCACAGCTAACTCTATCCATTAACCTTTCTCTTAGCCTGTCTTCTAACAGCGTTCTAATTTCTAGAACACATACCAAATCCTAGGAGACCGAGAAAATAAATGTTATTTAACATTAGATGAATAGATATGGTGGGAGAAGATGAGCAGAAAAATAAGATTAATTACTGAAATAATTGAAGTATAAAAATAAAACTGGCATGGAGTGGGGAAATTGACACTAATTTGTGAGCCACACAACACCAGACTTAATCTTGATTTTATAATAAAGAGTTGTATGATTTTGATTACTTTTTTCAAACTTTCTGAATCTCTGTTTTCTCATCTAGTAAAAGAAGGGTGGGCAAAATGTCCCTTTTAGGTCTGAACTTAATTTATTAATATTTGTCTCACAAATAATTTTGGGCATTATGAGGCTAAGACACCTGCTGGATACTAGGAATTTGGAGGTGGTTATAATATTTCTGCTTTAAAGAGACTTATAGTCTAATGGGAAACCAACATGTAAAAGAAAGTGATGTGGCATAAAAATCACCAATTAAAACAGGTGCAGTGCAATATAGAAAGAAGAGGAGATGATGAATTAGGAAAAGAGTGAGGAATGACTTCACATTTAAGGCAAAATGTAAGCCCCTGTGGAACAGAAAAGGAGAGAGGACTTTTAAGCAGAGGAAGCAGCAAGTTCTGGTCCATAGAGCTGGGAAGGGATATCAGTGCTTGAAATGAATGGCAGACCTTTAGTAGGTGTTAAAAAAAAAATCCAAGTATTAAATTCTGGAAAATACAGAGAGAGCATGAGGATGGCAAGAATTGAGCCTATAAAGGAATATGTAGGCCTGATCATGAATCTCACTTTCAACAGATTATATATTTTTAATTTCATCTTATAGACAATAAGTTGAAATAACCAGGTTAGTAAACGTGATTGGATTTGGATTTCAGAAATTCTAGTTGGCAGTTACCTGAAGCCTGTTTTGGAGTGGAGTCATAGCAGATCAGGTAGAATATTGAAAACTTTTTCAAGAAAAAATTTGAGGGAATATATTTTAGGATTAGGTATGGCTCCAATAACAAAAACATACAAAATAACCATATTAATCAGATAAATATTTTTTTCTCATGTCCAGTAAGGTTTGATCGGTAGAAGGTCAGAATGGCTCTTTCTATTGTCAGGATGACAGGTTTTGTCTCTTTTGTTTTCCACCCTGCCTGATTGTCATTCCTGAGGTCACTTCATGAGCCACCGCGTCAGCTGTAGCTGTTGCTATTTGGTCATATTTTAAGCAGCAAGAAAAAGAAGGGGGGGTGGGGGCGAAAGCACTCTCCTCTTAAAGATTCTTTTCTATACTGCCTTCCCCAGGAGCCAGAATTCAATCACATGACTACCAGAAGCTCCAAGGTTTTAGGTGTATTACGATTTTCTTCTGAAGGCCACAGGTCTAGCTAATATTGAACATTCCAGTACAATGGAGGATAACGAGCTTCCCAGTCCTACGGTTTGAATTAAGACAAAATGCCAATGGCAGTAGAGAGGAGGCAACGCATTTGATGATTATTTTGAGGAAATGGCTAACAAGATGTGGTAACTTGAATGTGAAATGTGAGTGCGAGGAATTAATGAGAAGTTTGTTTATGATGCCATCTGGCCTGACTGTGTGGGGAGAGATACTACTAACTGAGCTGAGCTTCGAATGAAAAGCAGGATGGGACAGGTCTGGTTTCATACTTGGTATAAAAAGTAGCGTAACATATAGTTGCCATGTAATCATCTAACAAAATAAGGAAGGGAAGGAATTTGAAATGGAGATTAGGAAGAAGATGAGCAAGTAGGCATGGTGTTTGTTCGAAAAGGGAGGCGCAGAAGAAAGTTTTTACTTCCTCCCACTCAGTACAATAGAATGAGTTATGAGAGCTAATTTATGTTTTTGGCATTATTTCCCAACCTTTTCCCACCTACACAGAAAGAATGCATTCTAGTCATTCCATGACACATTTGGAGTTTCACTCATCATGGTCGCTAACAAAGGCCATGGTCATTTTGGGCATCTTCTCATTTTGCTGATATCATCTGTAAACAATTTTATATATATTTTTTTTAATGTAGGTTCTTGGGGCGCCTGGGTGATTCAATCGAGTAAGCATCCGACTTCGCTCAAGGTCCCGATCTCACAGTTTGTGAGTTCAAGCCCCATATTAGGCTCTGTGCTGACAGCTCAGAGCCTGGAGCCTGCCTCAGATTCTGTGTCTCCCTCTCTCTCTGCCCCTCCCCTGCTCATGCTCTGTCTCTCTCTCAAAAATAAACAAACATTAAAAAACTTTTTTTAAAATGCAGGTTCTTCTTTTTCACATCCTATATGCTACTTTGTTTAGTGGAGGTTACTACATTTTTGAGGGAGAGAGAGAGCATGAGTGTGAGCAGGGGAGGGGCAGAGGGGAAGGGAGAGAGAGAATCGTAAGCAGGCTCCACACCTAGCACAGAGCCCAACATGGGGCTCTATCTCACGACCATGAGATCATGACCTGAGCTGAAATGAAGAGTCAGAGGCTTAACTGACTGAGCCACCCAGAGTCCCCAGAAGTTAACTTTCTAATGAGATTTCCTGCTCATTGTAGCAGATAGCATTTTAATTGAAATTGATTTACAAACAAATTTGCCCCCCATTTTGTCCTTCACATATTGCAAATACGACATTCTATTTAATTGAGTGTGTGCATGTGTGTGGCTCTCATCATGGAATCAACTACAAAATATGCTCTGACTTTTTTAGAAGCCTGTCACATCAAAATAAATAGGGTTTCAGTGCACAAATTAGAGAAGCTGGTATATAGCTCATTTACATCAGAACCTTCACAATTATGCTTGTGATTCCACATATATATATATATATATATATATATATATATGTGTGTGTGTGTGTATATATATATATACACACATATATATATATGTATATTTCCACGTATATATATATTTTTAGTCATTTTTGAAGTGATATGTAGAAGGACTCACAATTGGTCGTTCAAGACGGAAAACAACCAAGGCAGCAGATGACTTTGGTTGTGTAGAATCCAGTGTTCTTTATAACATAGGACCTTGAATTGCACCTGTGACACTTGAATGCGTTGTGTGCTTTTCTGGTAGATATGCTTGTGTAAATTTGCATGGCATTCAACATTTTTAATTTTAGAGAAATAGGAGATAAGGGAAAAATAGATACTCTTGTTAATTCTTCTAGGCTCCATGGTAGTTACCCACTAGATGTATTTTGATTCTGTGTGGTTGCAAACAGATGAAAATTTAGAGTCTGTAGGAGGAAAGTTTATAGCACAGGGAGATAGAAAGTAACTTAGAATATAAATCCTGATTAAATTAAAAGTTATGGAAAGATATTTCAGCAAACAGAAACCAAAAGGAAGATGTGAAATCTCTCTTCAATGAACACAATCGAGTCTGATCAATCTTATCACAGACTTCCCAACTTAGAGTAGGTCAGCTTTTGCTCTTAAAAACAATGACACATTAAAAAAATCTATATTAAAAAAAAATTAGGGGAGCCTGGGTGGCTCAGTCGGTTAAGTGTCCAACTTTGGCTCAGGTCACGATCTCACAGCTTCATGAGTTCAAGCCCCGCATCGGGCTCTGTGCTGACAGCTCGGAGCCTGGAGCCTGCTTCAGATTCTCTCTCTCCCTCTCTCTCTGCCCCTCCCCTGCTCATGCTCTGCCTCTTTCAAAAATAAGTAAACATTAAAAAAATCTATATAAAAAACAATGACAAATTGTCCAGAAGTGGTCTTTGGAGGAGTAAGGATCCCAAACTGTGTTTTGATCAGGATCACTCTGTTAAAAGTCTGGTTAACACTTGGATTGTTGTGGCTTACACCCAGAATGTCTAATTCAATAAGTCTGGAGTGGGATCTGAGAATTTGCATTTCTAGCAAGTTTCCAGGCAATGTTGACACTGCTTGGTCCAGGAACCACCTTGAATGGCACTGCTGTATTATGAGCCACGCTTAAGAATGAACAAAATGTGGGACCCTGGGTGGCTCAGTCAGTTGAGTGTCTGACTCTTCCTCATGGCTCACGGTTTATGAGATCAAGCCCCGCTTCTGGCTCTGCACTGACAGCATGGAGCCTGCTTGGGATTCTCTGCCTTCCTCTCTTTCTGCCCCTCTCCGGCGTGCTCACTCTCTATCTCTCTCTCAAAATAAATAAACAAACTTAAAAAAAAAAAAGAATGGACAAAATGTAAACAACTGCCCTGAAAGAGGGCTAGTTTGCTTTGCTTCTGTGAATGCCAACTTAAGGTAATAAATTATATTTGATGCTGCATTAACCTTTCTATTAAATTATATAATGAAAAACCTCTCAATATACTTTTTAATTTTCTGAAAGAGGGCTTCTGAAGATGTTTCTTTTGAACTTGGATGATATAGCTCACAGTCTATTCTGTGATTATGGTAAAATAAATTAACAACATTATTATCCTTAGATGCTATGTAGGATTTTTAAATCTTAAGCATTGTTTTAATTTTTAAAATAAATTAATGCTGGGGGCGCCTGGGTGGCTCAGTGGGGTAAGCATCTGACTTCGGCTCAGGTCATGATCTCGTAGTTTCTGAGTTAGAGCCCCGCTTCAGACTCTGTGCTGACAGCTCAGAGCCTGGAGCCTGCTTTGGATTCCGTGTCTCCCTCTCTCTCTTCCCCTCCCCTGCTCATGATCTGTCTCTCTCTGTCTCAAAAATAAATTAAAAATAAATAAAATAAAATAAAATAAAATAATGCTGGATTTTTTAGAGAAAGATTTAATTTACCTTACTGGATGAATTTAGACTTTTTTAAAATAATTTTTTGGCAAAAAACTGTAACGCTTCAATGTAACCCCTTCTGCCTCTGCCTCTTATGAGAACTATGGTTCTTACTCTTTTTTTTTTTTTAATTTTTTATGTTTGTTTATTTTTCAGAGCGAGAGAGACAGAGTATGAGTGGTGGAGGAACAGAAAGAAAGAGAGACACAGAATCCGAAACAGGCTCCAGGCTCTGAGCTGTCAGCACAGAGCCTGACACAGGGCTTGAACCCACAAACTGTGAGATCGTGACCTGAGCCGAAGTTGGATGTTTAACTGACTGAGCCACCCAGGTACTCCTGGTTCTTACTCTTTATTATGAAAGAAGATTGCTCATAACAGGAGAAGCAGAACTAAAAGGGAATTAGAAAGGGTCTTGAATTTCGTAGAATAAGCCTAAAACATCACAAGACCTCCTGCCGTGCACATTGCACTGCATTCTGGAACATTGCTTTCTGAAGGATATTTAGACTTTGAGGAAGGATAGAGATAAATGAATATTCTAATTTTCTCTCAGCCCTAACTCCCAATACCATAAAAATAAATCAAAGATAACATAAACACCTATGTTCAAACTAGGAAAAGCCTGCCTTTATGTACTTCAAAGTATACTAGCTTGTTATGATATAATTTAAACCAAATTAGAAGATACAGATATTAAATTCTGTCATTGGCTGCATATTGCCTTGTTGTGCATATTGAGTTATGAACTTATAAAAGTCTCTAACTAAGGTAGTTTATGTACACAGTCTTTTTTAAAATTAGGGTAAAAAAATAATGGGTTTAATATCAAGGCCTGGAGTTGCATTCATATAATATTAAGGAGAGGAAATCAACATGGAGTCCAGTTTCCTACCTCAATTTGTTAAGTCCAACCATATTGAAGAAAAAAGTTTTCATTCATCCAAACAATGTATGTAATGAGCACCATTTTTTTTTTAGAAGCTGTAGGGATAAGCTAGAGAGCAAAAACTTCAAGACACTGTTCCCATGGAATTTATATTCTAATGAGTTCTGGGGAACATGTTGGAGGCAAATAAAAAAAACAAAAATTGCCTACAACAGAAATTGGGCCATAGGATAGAAAGCGGCATTCTAGAGGGGATGCTATCAAAATGTCATCTCTGACAAGACTACAGCCGTAAGAAGAGAGCAATGGAAAGAGAGGGCGCAAGACCTCCAGACACAAGGGAAAGCTAATGCAGTGGTCTTTAAGACTTGAGGTTTGGCTACTCACAAAGAAGTCTAGCAAGTCTGGACCATAATGAAAACCATAGCGTGGGAGTTGGAATTGGGGTGACTTATAAGCATGAATTCACACAGGGCATGAGAGGCCATGAAAAGGGGTTAGACTTCATTGAAAATAAAATTGAAATCTATCAGATTTTTCTTTTAAATAGAATAATGGCATAAGACTATTTAGGTTGGTAAAAAAAATCATTCTGACCATTGTAGGAGGTATAAAAGCCTCACACAGACAGGTGAGGAAGCTGATTTTATAATTCATAAGGTAGAGTTATCATGATATGGTAGAAAAAAAAGAAATGTGTAAAATGTTTAAAACAGAAGAGTCTTTCAAAGTAAAATAGTACTAGCTGATTTCAGGAAGCCAGAATTCAATTTAGGTAATAGCTTTAGCAATTATCATTACAATATTATGTTTATTGCTTCCCACAAATATCTCCGTCAACTTTATGGGTAGAACCTAATTGCAAACTGTTAAAAGAAGAGTGTTCTGACTACATGTAAATGAACTCTTAATATTATTAATCTCTATACAAGCAATGGCCAGTGCAAAGTCATACCATTATACAGAAGCTGACGTTTTTTTTTCTTTTTGCTATTTTCACAATTGAGAATGACATCTTTCATAGTAGGTACAATGAATTTTGACCACTAGCAACATTTTTTCCAATATGTGCAATTGATTACTTTAAGAACTCGCTAGCTGACTGATGATCAATAAGCCAATCTAAGCTTAAGACAATCTGTAACATTTAATGATCCTCAACCATATTTCGCTAAAATTCCAAAATGAAATAAAGACCTCTATTATGAAGTTGATTTAGGCCTTGTCTATTCTAAACTCTCTAATGAAAAATGATGGTGATGCAGTGTTCTCACAGTGTATCTTAGAACCAGGAATAAAAGTGCTTCCTAAACAAGAATGAGTTATGGGATTTAATTCCAGCTCTGGCAATGATTCATTGGATAACCTTGGGAAAGTTACTTCAACACTCTCTTGTGGTTTCCTAGTTGTAAATGGGGATATTAACCATTGCCACTAAACTCCTAAGCCTCACTTAAAGGATAGTAGTTGCTTACTAAGAATTTTAAAATATAATTGCAAACTTTGTGATGAGCTAGATAGCCTGTTATAAATAAAGGTAAACGATTGAAATATGTAGGATCACTGAAAATGTCTTAGCAAGATTTTATGTTCCAGGTACTAGATTAGGATCAGGACAGCAAGATGGCATCTAGGACATCATTTTCAAGCCAAAGGGATAGGTTCACATGAAAGGTAAATTTATTAACATGGTACATGGTATAGAAGGACTGTGACCACTAGAACATAAGAGTCATGAGAGAGAAGAGCTCATCTGTCTTGTTCAGTGCTTTGGTCCACCACTTGGAACAGTGCCTGGCACTTTGGTCATTCAATATTCATTCTTTAAGTAAATATTTATTGAATTCCTACCATGTCCCAGGCACAGTTCCAGAGCTGGAGATATTACCATGGACAAGATAACACCTCCGACCTCAAACACTTTATCTTGTAGTGGGGAGACAGGCAATAACAAATAAGCAAGATATATGATATAAATCAAGTAGTGATAAGTGCTCTAAAGACATGTAGTGTATGGGATGAGATAGAGAGTGTCCAGGGATGCAATTTTAGCTATTTTGATCAGGGAAGACTTTTCTGAAAAGGTCACAATTGAATAGTGGCCCTAGGAATATTATTGACTGAAACATGACATTCTATGGGAGAATTTCCTCTAGTAAGTGCAAAGGTTCTCAGGTGAGAAAGACCGGGTTTATCTGAAGAATGACTAATTCTTTTAGTTTATGAGTTTGTCAAAATGCAATGGGAAAATGTTGGAGGACTTTGACCTAAAGGACCACTCTGACTTCCCTGTAGAGAACAGACTACAGGTGAGTAATAATGGAGCAGAGAGACCTGTGGAGACACTGTTACAATGATCCAGACAAGGAGCCCTGGCAGTTCATATGGAGGCCATCGAGGCTGTGAAGTGTTCAGGTTTGCTATTTGTATTTGACACATACCTTGACGTTACAGGGAGTAGGATTTGCTATGGATTAGATGTGAGGTCCCCCAGAGAATGAGGTGTCAGACAGATGCCTAGGTTAATGTCTTGAGCCACTGGATATATAGGTTGCCATTTGGGGACGATCGGATTAGGGTGGAGAAATAAACAAAAGATCAACCATGGAAATGTTGTGATTGAGAAGCTTTTGAAAAATCCAACTAGACATTTGGAGTATACCAGTCTAAGCTCTGTGGTGAGGGCAGGGCTGGAGATGTACATTTCACAATCATTGTCGTAGATCTGCGTTTAAATTCACAGGACAGGATGAGATTGCTATAGAGGAGGTTAGAGAGAAAAGGAAACATAAAGAGTGGAGAAATATAATAAAGGCGTCTCAGTGGTCAGTACGGTAGAAGGAAATCAGCTGGCGAGTTGTGCCTAGGAATTCCAGTGTTAATAAATATTCCTGAAAAGCAGTGCAAGTTGATATTAGACAAGGGAGAGAGATTGTTTTATTTTTTTCCAAAAACTCCCCCTTAATGAAGAGACATCAGAAAAGACATAAAATTCCAAGGATAAAGCAATGAAAGAGGGAAAAGGGCAACAAAATTATAAGAGCTGGAAAGCAGGGAGATCAGAGACACACTAGCTCACCAGAAAGACAGACCTACCATACTGGAAAAAAACCTAAAATCCATACAAGCAATAAAGACTAGGAGCAAGCTGCTTTGCCCCACAGATTTCCAAAAATGCTCAGGAATTATAGCCAACAGGTGCTGTGAGATACAGCTGGCTGGTGCAGGAAATGGGTAATTCATTAAAGGATCAATAGTCATGATATTTCAGGACATTGGGGGGAAAGTTCATGTGACATTGACAAAAATAGGAAATCAAGAATCAAAAAAACATTATAGCTCTTAAGAGACAACTATTGGGCACCTGGGTGGCTCAGTCTGTTGAATGCCTGACTCTCGATTTTGGTTTAGGTTATGATCCGTCAGGTTGAGAGACCAAGCCCCACACTGAGCCCATGCTTAGTGCAGAACCTGATTCAGATTCCCTCTCTCCCTCTGCCCCTCTCCCCAGCACGTGCTTGCTCTCTCTCTCTCTCTCTCTCTCTCACTTTCTCTCTCTCTCTCAAAAATAAAAAAAAAAAAATTAAAGAAAAGAGGGAACAGTCAAATTCAGTGGAGCAGCCTTTAGAAATCTGAGATAAAACCATTTTCAACCAAGAATTTCTTACCTGGGAAGTCCAACCTAGAATCCAGTGAAACTACAACTCAGTAAGTTGGGTATATTGTAGAACCACTTGAGTGATAGGTAATAAAGGGAAACATTGTAAGGATTATATTATACACAATTGTGGGGGCTGTTAAGGAACTTATGGAGGGTTATTATCTTCATGTCTGATGGTGAGCATGAAGTTACCATAGGTCAGCAGGACTGGCAAATAGGCAAAAAGCCTGGACGTGAAGCAGAGGAGAGTAAGGGAGATACTGGAACGCTTGCTGTCTTTGTATCTCCAATCTTGGTACAGGTAACCTGCAAAAGATACTGGCACCTGTTACCTCCCACTGCAGTGGCACCTGGCCCAGGACTCTGAGAAGCCGAGGAAGAGATCAGACAGGAGCTGGAGGAGCCGCAAGCCTGGCTGCCACTCCAAACGAGCAAGAGCAAGGTGAGCCAGGGAGATGAGTGACAAGGCATGACAGCTGCAAGAGCACCTGATGCCCTACGTGGGCCCATAGAGCCGAATGGCTGCTGCTTTACTCTCACTCCCGAATATCACCCACATTTTCCTATGGCCAAACCTGACCTGGAATCTGAGGGAGGGACAGAAATTGTGGTCAACATTGTTCCAGATTAGCCAAGTTATCCGCATCCCGTTAGAAAACACCACAAAGGATATAGTGCTGGCATTGTCACACATTCGGACATTAAAAAAAAAAAAAAAATCTCAGGGCACCTAAGTGGCTCAGTCGGTTAAGCGTCCGACCTCAGCTCAGACCATGATCTCACAGTCCATGGATTTGAGCCCCGCATCGCGCTCTGTGCTGACAGCTCAGAGCCTGGAGCCTGCTTCGAATTCTGTGTCTCCCTCTCTCTCTGCCCTTCCCCTGCTCATGCTCTGTCTCTCTCTGTCTCAAAAATAAATTAAAACATTTAAAAAATAAAAAAATAATAATAATCTCCCCGCGGCACCTGGGTGGCTCAGCTGGTTAAGCCTCTGACTCTTGATTTCAGCTCGGGTCATGATCTCACAGTTTGTGGTTTCGAGCACTGCATTGGGCTCTGAGCTGACAGCATGGAGCCTGCTTGGGATTCTCTGTCTGTCTGTCTCTCCTTCTCTCTCTCAAAAGTAAATAAATAAACATTTAAAAAAATCATCTCCCATGAATTCTATGTCCAGAAATTTCTAGAGAATATACTCCAAATAAGAGTGTAAACCAACATAGAGAAAAGCATATAGAACTGAAGGCACAGAGGTTCTAAATATCAGAGAAATGATGCGAATCCATAGGAAGATGGTGGAGAAATGCTCAAGGGCAGCACTACATTCTAGAGCATCTAGTCCAGAGTGGAGCAAAGAGGATTCTAGGAGGAAAGGGCCCCCGAAAGACATATTAGAGGTTGCAGATTTTCTTAATATGTTTTACTGGTGTTCAGAGGAGATTTACCGATCTGGAAGAAATGTTAGGAATGAATTAGTAAAAAGTATGTAAAACACTGATGGAACAAGTGAAAGAGAGAGAGAGTGCACAAATACATAGGACTTGGCAGAAAACAAAAAGTAATACGAGAAAGGAAAAGTGACTCAAGGATAATTAATATTTTATTACAAAAATTTTTTTCAATGTTTATTTTTGAGAGACAGAGAGAGACAGAGTGTGAGTGGGAGAGGGGAAGAGAGAGAGAGAGAGAGAGAGAGAGAGAGAGAGAGACAGAATCCAAAGCAGACTCCAGGCTCTGTACTGTAAGCACAGAGCCTGAAGCGGGGCTCGAACTCACAAATAGCATGATCGTGACCTGAGCCGAAGTAATGCTTAACCAACTGAGCCACCCAGGTGCTCCAAGGATAACTAATATTTTAAATTCCAGACACTTAATGTGAATGAACGGTAATCAACCAAAAATTGTGATTATGATGGGAAGACCATGCAGGGCGAATAGTGATTGTATGGGTACGACACAGATAATTATGAAATAACAAAAGAGTGTGTTCTTTAGAAACACGGTGGCGAACAAAAGAGGAACCAGCTACAAGAATTGAAAGTGGTCATCAGGATGGGGCAGCTGATTGCTGTTCTTCACGAAAAAGCTTGTAGGAAATATTGAGATTTAAAATAAAACACACAACATTTTGGCACCAGTTGAAAAGAAAGCTTCAATGTTGGTGACTCTGCGAGTTGCCTCTGTGGAAAGATATGAACAACAGCCGGACTTGTTTGGTACAAGAGACAGGAGAAGAAAGTAGAGACAGAGCCAAGTGATCCTTTTGGGAATTTTCAGATAAAGCGGGGCAGAGCAATGGGCGCACCCTTGAGTAGGAAGTATTGAATTTAATTTCTATTTTGAAAATGATTTGGCTTAGAAGGGCATACGATAGACTCATGTGTATGCTGATAGGAATAATCCTGAAAAAAGGAAAAGAGGGGTAATTGCTAGGGTAAATGGCTTGAATTCACAAGGCAAGGCTGGATGGTATTCACTGGAGGTGGAAATACCTGCCTATCTTTCCCGCTGTGGTCTAATTCGTCCAAACCTCTTGAAACATTACAATCACCTCAAAATATATTACTCTAGTTCCTCGCTTAGCACTGTCTTATCCCAACACAGCGGCCGGAAAGATCATTGTAAGATCACTGTAAAATGTAATTTTACAAGTCTTCTGCCGTAAACTCCACAATGCTTTCTCTTCTTGCTTAAATTAAATCCAAATATCCTACAGTTATTTACATGTTTTGGGGGGGGGGATCTAGCTCCCCATGACCTTGCGGATCATTTCTCCTCATATTCCTGACCATTTATCCATGTGTTCCCTCAACTCAAGTTCCTGTGGAAACTTGAACTTGCCAGGCACACCCCTGATTCTTGGCCTTGCCCCAGCTCTTTCCCTCTTCTTTACTCTCTTCAATGTCTGTATGAGTCATTCCTATGCCTCCTTCAAGGCTCTGCTTCGATGTTACCTACTCGGAGAAGCTTTGTAAAGCAGTCTTATTTAAATCTGCACTGCTGTTACCACGTCCATCCCCCATTTCTTATCCTATAGATACCTATCAATTACCCTGTGAGAGTTGAACCTGACTCTACTGATTCATTTAAATGTGAGGTCATCGATCTTAGGTGAGATTGATCAGCATGTTACTGATCTCCAGCTACGCTGAGGAGTGGAGAAATGGAGAGGCAAAAATGGATTTAACTAGCGTTGGGGTTTGGCAGAAAATAAACAGGGATAAGGGAATGGTGAAGGAGTAAGGCTGAAAACAAGGAAGTGATTGCAGCCATGGATCATTCCCCCACCCCCAATTCTGTGTTAGGGAGGTGGTGTTACACAGCAAAACTGTGGGAGGGTAAATGGAAGTCCTGGTGGGTACAGGAGTTGTTGGTTCTGGAGAGCAAGTAAAAAAGAGAGAATGTGGTTAGAGACTGACATGTCTTAAAGTGGACATCTAGGGGTGCCTGGGTGACTCAGGCAGTTAAGCATCTGACTCCTGATTTCAGCTCAGGTCATGATCTCATGTTTCATAAGGTCAATCCCCGCTTCAGGCTCTGCACTGACAGTGTGGAGCCTGCTTAGGATTCTCTCCTTCTCTCTCTGCCCCTCCCCTGTTTTCTCTCTCTTTCTCCCAAAATAAATAAATATTAAAAAAATAAAGTGAAGGTCTGTATTAATTCATAATTGCAAGTTCTAGGGTTTGACACAATAGCTGAAAATGGGATAGAGGACTGAGGCATTAGGAGTATGGAGGCCTAAAACAGAGAGGTCAGAGAGTTGGACAGATTATATGAGTGATATTAAAATAACCAGAAAGACAAGAGTAGTTGTGACTAGTGAGAGAGTAAACCAGGTATGAAATATGACATGGAAAGAAAACAGCCACATATCAAGAGGACTACAGGGGAAACAGTGTTTTCAGGGAGTACGCAGGTTTCTGAGAGTACAAAAATGTAAGGTATGTTTCAGAGAAAAGAGGACACAGGGAAGTTTTTCCAAAAAACAGACTTGTTCCCAGCAAGCACTGGACAGCGGACAGAGCTGAGTCAGGCTAGAGCCACACGGACCCAGGATCTTGGAGGCTTGGCTTCCTCACAGAGTCTGAGGGCTCCAGGGATGCGGGGCACAATGATGTTTGTCCTGAGAGCTTCGTAGTGGGAGGTCGATACTCAGTTCTAATTGGAGCTTGTTCTTGGGTAGTTGTTGGGAATAAGAAGACGGCTGTTGGAAGAGGCTAAGTAGTAGACTGGCTGGGAGCATGAGGGACTCCTACAGACCCCACTTTCAATCCTAATGTATATGGAGGATGGCTTTCTGTTCAATCACATTCCTTCTGGGGAACAAAATCTACTAGCCTTTTATATGGAAGGAAGGGAAAAGAGAAAATGAAGAGGAAAAAAAAAGAATGAGTATATAAAGTGTACTTAAAAATCACAAAATATCTAGTGAGAGTGGTTTACGAACATGGACAAAATTCACTACACTAGTAAGATGTAATGACCTTTGTTAAAATCCGGTTCTTCTAATTCCTGTCTGGTACAATTATCAGTACCCTTCAGGGTAAATGGATTCTTGAAGTGTTCTGAATGATCCAATTACACTGATAGGAGAAAGGGTTAAACATCAGTTGGCAAATGCAAAATATTCCAAGGCTCCTTCAGAAGAAACATCTATAAACACTGAAATTATCTTGAAATGACTTACTTACAGGTATTATTTTCAAAGAGCATGATTATTTATATAGCAATGTTCTCGCAGAGGAGCCCACACCACCTGTTTTCCTCTCCTGACAAACAGGGGCGAAAATACCGACGCTCGTTTGCAATTAACCACTTTGATCTACTTCTGGCAATGCGTTTTCTTCATCATCTTTGTATTATAATACATGTAACACCTCTGAATTGAAGGCATTTAACTAGAGAAAAGAACATAAACACTCATATACAGAGGGACGGTAGCAAATTAGAGCAAAATCAGCAGCAAATAGCAAGCATCAAAACACAACTTAGCTTGAATCTGTTCAAGTTAATTTCCTTTATATGACAGTTTAACCCACACTTGCTTTGGTCTTGTCTTCTAAGTAATATCAAGTGATTCAGCTCAGCACTAGCTGATGCCAGGGATGAATAACACATCCCTGTTATTGAGGAGTTGATAGGTAAATGTAATTAATAACCACCTGCGTTATCTTTGTGAACTAAGAGGAAAATAAAATTTGGAAAGAAAGAAAATCATAAATGAGCCTTTCTGTTAAGGCAAGGGTACAGGTAGAAGTGAAGTTGGTATAAAGATCTCTCATGTTGACTAAAATCAGGTGTACGTGGATAAAGTGAAGCCAGGAAACGAGGTACTTACTATTCTGTAATAATGTCCTAAAATGCATTTCCACAATAAGCAGATATTACAAGGCATCTGAAATCTAGCCTTTCCAATTCACTTTGCTATTATGAATAATAAAAAGAATTATCTGGGCATAATGCGTATAGGATACATCGTATAAGGGGCTAAAGGTGCTATACTCACACACACACGAGAGGGAAATTTATTATAATAGGCGAATAGCAAATGAGAAAACCCATCACACAAGACATGTTTGCTGGTTCACATCCCTGGAAGCTCCCCAGGTTAAATCTGAAACTGGCCAGAGTACACAGAGGGCAAGGAGAGACCTACGAAAGATGCAGACTGCTCTAGATTAACAGGTGGTAGATTTAATAGAAAAGGAACTTACCTACGAGGTTTGTCCTGGGCAGCCACGAGATGGGTAGATCTCCCCACTGGCCCCCCACAATCTTAAAGTTTATATAGAGGCCTCACCTCGGTTCAGCCATGTATCTCGTTCAGGTGGTCTCAGCAAAACCTTACTGTGTCCAAGTTATGTCCTTGAAATGGCTCTCACTGTGGAAATGGTGGGCAGAAATGTACATTCCAAGAACAGAGGAGGAGGTGAGGAGCCTCTGGTTGCCTGGATCGAGCTGGAAGGTCAACCAGCGCTCATGTCTTTTCAATGATCTCCTCCAGCATTGTTTCATTGTTTCATACCAAAACTGATATGTTCACTCCTAAAGCAAAATGTCCTTTTTTTTTTTTAAATCATGATCTGGGGAAATTGGAAATATGACAGTGCTTTTCATAAAGTCTAGATGTACAAGTGCCTGGCACATAGTAGGTGCTCAATGAATATTCTTCTTAGAGTCTTCTCTTAAATATATGTAGTTTTTAAAAATTATTGCAACTTAGTGGACTAGATGTAATAATAAAATCTAAATGGTCAGTTATATACTTATGCAAAAGAATTGATACATATTACCTCTGATCATATGTGGCTATATATGCAATAATTGCCTTCCATAAAGCAACCTGGATATCTCACATACTTGCAAATCTTCTCATTCTGAAATCTTCCATTGTGTTTCATGATGGACCTAGCACAAGGGAAAAATATGGTGAGAAACCAACCTGCAGGCTCATAATAAAATTGGAAGCCAACAGAATCATTATATGGCCCATATGTGAATGGACTATTAATATTTAACTAGTTCACTGTGAATTTCTCATTAGTTTCTGCCCAGCTGATGTGTCTCCTGAACAGTACAGACATAAAATTAATAATGCATTAACCCTAAGACACTGAGAATGAGTTTGTCATAGAAGTAAAAATATGTGTGGTCATTTTCAAAATATACATCTTTAAACAGACATTAATATTGTAATTGACTATCCAATGACATTTTATCATGAATGTTATTTGGGGAACATATTTAGTATCTATCAGCATTAGAAATAGATAATAAAACGTGTCACACTCTCGCGGCAGGTGAGGAAATCAAGGCATAATCAAGGTTAAATGATTTGTCCATGGTCACAGAACTTGCAGGAAGGAGATCAAATACTAATATCCCGTTTATCACTCCTCTCCCTAAATTTTTCTATAGAATAGATTTTTAAACAAATTTATGTGCATAGTCTATTATGAATATCTAATCTAACATGAAATGAATCACTGCCGAGTTTTCCCCCCCTTTTTCAATTTGATTCACTGCTTTTTGTATAATCTGAAATTTTAAAAGTTTCGGAATCATACAGAAATAATCAAATAAGTATACTTATATCCCAGTGTCTTGGAATTGTCCCTGATCTTTGTATTTGAATTACATTTACATAAGACCTTGTGTAATGCGGATGTAACCAGATGCAGAGACAAGTTTGAATGGCCGTACTACGGTAGACAAGCTATTTATGTTAAAATTAAAACTACCTAAAATTTAAAACCATACTTCTAGCCCTGATCCAAATATCCAGTTTGAATGTAATTGATTATTTTATAAAAATACACCAATTACAGGTTAATAATATTAATATTGAGTACACAATTTAGTAAATCACCTAGAGTAAATGTTTAGTAAGTTAGAAATCATTGAACTCCTCTCATAAAAGAGAGCATTCCCCAACTGGTATATGCCAACAACGAATCTGTGAGTAAATTATAGAGCCAGGTATGTAAGAAACTTTTTTTTTTAAGGTAGAAGAATATAATGGGTATAACGCAGAAGGAAGCAATGTGACATGCTAAACACATGACAGATAATTACCAACTGGAGAGGTTAAGGGAGATCAGCACAAGAGGTGCTCCTTGAAATAAACCATGAAGACCTAAGTGGCTAGTGGTATATTAGTAAGTGTATAACACAAGAAATAGTGCTTTTTAAAAATTCACTCAGGGGCAGCTGGGTGGCTCAGTTGGTTGACTCTTGATTTTGACTCATAGTTCATGAGTTTGAGCCCGTGTCGAGCTCTACGGTGACAGTGCAGAGCTTCCTTCGGATTCTCTCTCGTTCCCTTTCTCTCTGTCCCTCCCCCACACTTACTCTCTCTCTCTCTCTCTCTCTTTAAAAATAAATAAATAAACTTAAAAAATTAAAAATCCACTCAACTTTTACTTTACATAACTTTTACATTTAATTTTTAAATTTAGCAAATAAAGCATATGTATAATTCAGTCGGCAAATATTACTTACTGCATGTTTATAACCCTAAAATTTGATCACTACTCAATATCTGATTACTTCTGTGCTCCAGTTAGAGGTAAAAACTTTCAGCTCTTTTAACTGTTAATTCTTCACATATTATTATATTTCTAAATAACATACTTATTCTATTTACTGGTTGCAATTTTAGGCAATATTCATTGATGTCTGTTATGGAAGATGAGGGCAAATCCTTATACAATCATTTCTGTAACAGATAAAGAAATATATACATACTAACACATACACGACACCACACCATCCCATTCTCCAATATCACAATTTGGGGGTAAATCAATAATCAGTATTTGCATATATTATTTAGAAATCTAACTGAAATCAGACTGAATAGTTAGCCAAGTCCTGACCCAAATACAACATTCTATGCTTGCTCCCGAACAAACTGACAAGACTGCCTTCAAGCTCTGTTCCACTATGGAATTTTCTGTCTTAGAGGATTTTATTTTTCAGGTCATCATGAATAATCTAATTAGACAAATTTATAGTTTCAAAGAAGAGCTTACAAGCATAATCATATTAAATTACCACAACCACAACATTGTTGAAGACAAGTGAGACAGGTAGGAAAATCTGGAGGATTCATTTAGATTTTTCTAGTCTTCTTTGTTCTGTCACCTTTATTAATTTGGATTTGAGAAACTGCCCATCAATGATACAGAAGGTTAACATCGGGTTTTTATAGATCTCGAATCTTTGAGTAGAGTCATTTATAGATTGTATGAACTGTTAATATTTTGCCTTTTGATTCATTTTCTATTGTGATTACTTCAGGGAACAGTTGTGAGTGTGTGTGTGTGTGTGTGTGTGTGTGTGTGTGTGTGTGTGTTGCAGGGAGGACTGTGCATGTCTATCTACGGAGATCAGGACTAAGGTGAAACACATTCCCACAGAATTTTTCTCTGGGGAGGTTCTGTCACATTTATTTCTCAGGATTCCATCCCTGGTTGCTTACTGTCTCCCTTTTATTTTCCTTACTACCAGAGTCCTTCATTAATATTTCTTTTTCTTTCTCCAAGACTGAATTGATATATACGTTACTGAGAAAATGATATACTTTTTAATTAAAAATAGGGTAAGTGGGGCACCTGGGTGGCTAAGTCGGTTAAGGGTCCCCTGTAGCTCAGGTCATGATCTCACAGTTTGTGAGTTTGACCCCCGCGTTGGGCTCTGTGCTGACAGCTCAGAGCTTGGAGCCTGCTTCAGATTCTGTGTCTCCTCTGCTCCTCCCCCACTTGCACTCTGTCTCTCTGTATCTCTCAAAAATGAATAAACATTAAAAAAATTTTAAAAAATAAGGTTAATCATCTTTCATGTATTTGATTGATATTTGCATTTTTCTTCATGAGCACATATTCAATATATTACACCTATTTTTTCTCTTAAGTGATATATTCTTATCAATACCTCAGAACTTGTAATAAAACTTCAATTTCCAACTTTGTTTCACCTCCCTGCCTCTCACACAAATATAATCTCTATAACTCTCTGGAGCAGAAATAAGCACATTTAAGAATCTGTTATTTGCCTCTCCAGTGCCTTTTTTATGCAATTGTGCCCGTATACGTATCCATATAACATATTTCTATTTTTCTCACACTCATGAAATCCCACAGTTCTGTGCATTGTTCTTTCTCACTTCCTAATATGCTTTGGAGCATGATCTTTTTATAATATTGGCACTTATTTCAAAATGGGGCTTGTCTTTCAACTTCTTTAGGTTTTATTCTATGTCCTTTCACAAAGTTGTAAAGTTTCCTACTTACGCATTTCTCATGTCTATGTTGACTAGCTACTAAGATTTTGGTTGCTCTTTTAGACAGAACTATTCTTTATTACATTTTCTTATTAGATATTGTGGTTTTTAATTTTTTTAATGTTTATTTTTGAAAGAGAGAGAGAGAGAGAGACAGAGGTGAGTGGGAGAGGGGCAGAGAGAGAGGGGGACACAATCTGAAGCAGGCTTCAGGGTCTGAGCTGCCAGCACAGAACCTGATGCAGGGTTCAAACCCACGAACTGTGAGATCATGACCTGAGCCGAAGTTGGGCGCCTAACCGACTGAGCCACCTAGGCACCCCTAGATATTGTTATTATTTTGACCTCTTATTCTAACTTATTTTCAAATATTCTTTGAACATTAAGACAATAAATGGTTTCAGAAATATTGCAACGAGTTTACTAAATTGATGTAAATTTAACTTTGACCACGGTTTAAATTTTACACTGAAATATTTAATTTATTGATGTTCCAATTTTCCCTTTATATTTCTATTATATTTTTAAATTAATATTGAAGAATGACATACATGAGGCAAACTGAACAAATCATAAGGAGACAGTTTTATGAATTTTATAGTGAACCCACCCATGTAACAGCACCCAGGACAAGAAATAGAACAGTACTAGAATTTGGAAAGATCCCTTAATGTACCCTCTCAGGTACTCCTTCCTGTCAAACATAAATACTATTTCGCATTCTAAATCCGTAAATTTGACTTGTGTTTGAACATACATACGTGAGTTTGTGCTATATATACTCTGTTGTGTCTTTTTTAAAAATATTTTTGTTCTTAAAATTGTTAACTGATTTCCAGGGCGCCTGGGTGGCTCAGTTAGGTAAGCGAGTGACTCTTGATTGCGGCTCAGGCCATGATCTTGCAGTGTGTGAGTTCGAGCCTTGCATCGGGCTTTGCGCTGACACTGCAGTGTCTGCTTGGAATTCACTCTCTCCCTTTCTCTCTGTCCCTCCCCTGCTTGTGCTCACTCTCTCTCTCTCTCTCTCTCTCTCTCTCTCAAAATAAATAAACATTAAAAAAAATTGTAACTGATTTTCATCCCTGAATAGGCATGTACATACGAAGGTTTATTTACTCTTACTGTATAAAAATCCATTTGATGAACATAAAAATTATTTCCTATTTTCTATTGGCATATTTGAGTGCTTCCCATTAATTATTACTAATTGTTACTGCTGTGATCGTTCTTGTACATATATTTGGTACACCTATGTGTATATTTCTCTTGGTAAATACCTCATGGTGGAATTGCTCAGACTCTGTCAACATTTCTTTTGTCTGTCTTTTGCATTTTGGTCTTTCTGGCAGGTTTAAGTCTTTTTTTTCTTAGTGACTTTTAGGATGTCTCTTCAGACTCTGTAGAAGAGTCTTTTATTTTACATATGTTTTAGAAACAACTTTAACATGTCCTGCCTTTTCACTTTAATAGTTTTCTGTTGAATAAAAGTTCTTAATTTGAATAAAGTCCTATTTATCAATATTATTTTATTCCTTTACGATTAGGACTTTTTTGTCTTATTTGGGAAATCTTTATCGACCCCGTCTGTGACGATATTTTCCTGTTGTTTTTTTTTTCATTGTTGTTTTGTTTGTTTTGTTTTGATGATGAATTATCTTGCCTTTCACATACAGATTTGCAAACCATATGGAAATTATGTTGATGTAGGTCAGGGGATAAAGTTGATATTTTTCCGTGTGGATATACAATTGACTCACCACATTATTGAGATGATGGACTCCTATCCACTACAATTCGGTGCTACTTTTACCATGAATCGAGTGACTCTATGCATGTGGGCATCTTCCTGAACTCTCAATTTTATACTACAGATCGTTCCTCTATACTCAACACAAATACCAGTTTACCTGAGTTACATTAGCATTATAATAGGCCTTGGCTTCTGGTAATGGAAGTGCACCATTTGCCCTTTTTCAGTAAGCATTGGCTACTCTTGACCCTTTCCATTTCCATCTAAATTTGAGCCTCAATGCATCAATTTTATTTTTTTCAAAACTGCTGGACAATTGACCGAGTTTGCATTTTTACACGTTTGAATCTTCTACTCATGAGTATGCTGTATCTCACTATTTATTTAGGCCTTTCTTTCATTTTCTCAATACTTTTAGTAGTTTTCAGCGTAGATGCCTTGCAAGTCTTTCATTAGATTTTTTCTTTAATTATGAATTATTTGATGCTATCCAAAATGTAATTATTATTTAAATTGTATTTTCTATTTGTTCATTTCTGGGACAAAGATATCAACTGATTTTGTTTTATTATGGTCATGTATCCTGAAATATTGCTAAGGTCATTTATTGATCCTGTATTTTACCTAGATTTTTTTATGAAAACAATTGCATCATCAACAAATAATGATGGTCTTGTTATTTACCTTTCAGTTTCTACTTCTTATTTCTGTCTTTCATTGATAGTTTTTTTTAAATTTTTTTTTATGTTTATTTATTTCTGAGACACAGAGAGACAGAGCATGAGTTGGGGAGGGGCAGAGAGGGAGACACAGAATCCGAAGCAGGCTCCAGGCTCTGAGCTGTCAGCAGAGAGCCCAATGTGGGGCTCGAACTCACAAACCGTGAGATCATGTCCTGAGCCGAAGTCGGTCACTCAACTGACTGAGCCACCCAGGCGCCCCTATAGTTTTTAATATTACTTTTTGTTTCCTTAGGGATTGCAACAGGCATTTTGACTTATTACAATCTAATATAAATTATTATTTTTCCCATTTTCTGACAATGCAATGACTTTAGAATTCATTAACTCCATTTATTCTCTTACCAATACTATTGTACATTTTAATTCTACATACATTTTAATCTCATAAAATTATTGTTGTTATTATTATTTCATATGCTTGATATTTGTTTATATTTATCTGACATTTTGCATATACAGTAAAACCTTGCATTGAGAGTAACTTGTTCAGGGAGTGTTCTGCAAGATGAACAAACATTTCTAATAAATTTTAACTTGATAAATGAGTGATGTCTTATAATACAAGTAGTTTGTGATACCGAATGGCACGTGATCACAACTGAGCCAATGGTTCTTGAAATTCTCTTTGATATAAAAGTGCTTTGGATTATAAACATGTTTCTGGAACAAATTATGCTCACAAACCAAGGTTCTACTGTATTTTGGACTCCTTTCTTTTTCAAATTTTTATTTCCTTGCAGCTGTTTTTTTTTGAGGGGTGTGGCACTTGAAGAATTCTCTTTAACATTTTTCCAAGCACAGATAGTTGATCAGTGAATTCTTTCAATTCTTATTTATTCAAAATATTTTAACCATATTTTTAAAAGATATTTCTCCAGGGGGATTTTTTTTTTAATTTCATTGAAATTTCATTGAACCATTGTCCTTGCTTCCTATTTTTCTTTTGAACATCAACCATATTTGAGTTTCTATTTCTTTTTGGTTTTTAATAGTTTGTATTATGATGTACATAGGCATGAAATTTTTCTATAATCTTCTTCTTGAATATGTGCCTTGCTATTTTTCATGAATTTTAGAAAATATTTGCAATATTTGGCTATTAATTCTTAAAATATTGCTTCTAGTCAATGCTACCTCTCTTCCTTTTGGGAAAGCTTTTTATTATATCCTATATGTGTTTTACCATCTTTTCTAGATTTTCTACTCTTATGCCTTTGTGCAACTCAGTATGAAACTTTGTATTGAATCACTTTCAGCTTTTTAAATTATCTTTTGGGTTATTGTATAATCTGCAACAACATATCTTTTAAGCTTATAATTTTAATTATTATTATTTTTAATGCTAGAGGTCTTCTTTTTACCTATTTCATAGTTTTCAATTTTCTATTAACATTTTGAATCTTATTGTCTATTTTCTTGTCCTGTGTTTTCTTGAATATATTATTTTTAAAATATTTATTTATTTTATTGGGGAGAGCACAAGCAGGGGAAGGGCAGAGAGAGGGGGACAGAGGATCTGAAGCAGGCTTTGCACTGACAGGTTGACAGCAGTCAGCCCAATGTGGGGCTTGAACCTATGAACCATGAGATCATGACCTGAAGTGAAGTTGGACGCTCAACCAAGTGAGCCACCCAGGTGCCCCTTGAATATATTATGTAAACAAATTAAAAATTTTTGTCAAATAACTCCCAAATTTTCATCACTTGTGGTTCTGTTTTACCCTCTACTTTGATCATGAAGTCATGTCATTTGGCAATTGCAATATCTTTTTAAAATAAATGTTGAACTAATGAGTGGATAAAGAAGATATGGTATATCTATTTATGTCTATCTATCTATCTATCTACCACACACACACACACACACACACACACACAATGGAATACTACTCAGCAATGAACAAGAATGAAATCTTGCCATTTGCAACAATGTGGATAGAACTGTAACGTATTATGCTGGGTGAAATAAGTCAGTCAGTGAAAGACAGATATCATATGTTTTCACTCATATGTGGAAGTTGAGAAACTTCATAGGAGACCATGGGGGAAGGGGAAGAAAAAATATACATAGTTACAAACAGAGAGGGAGGCAAACCATAAGAGACTTTTAAATACAGACAGCAAACTGAGGATGGAAGGGAGTGGGGGTGATGAGAGGGCGGGGGAAAATAGGTGATGGGCTTTGAGGAGGGCACTTGTTGGGATGAGCACTGGGTGTTCTATGTAAGTGATGAATCATGGGAATCTATTCCCAAAGCCAACAACACACCATATACACTGTGTGCTAGCTAACTTGACAATAAATTGTATTAAAAATAAAAAAATAAAAAAATAAAGTAAAATAAAAGAGAAAAAATAGAAAAATAAATGTTGAACATTGTGTACTAGATTTGTGGATTTTCTGGATTATTTTATCTTCTTCCAGAGACAGCTTATCTTTTCTTTGATAGGCAGTATAGAGGCTAATCATTTTAATTTAGTCAGGGACTAAACTGCCATGAGCCTAGATTTCAGGAAAATTCATTTAAGCTCCATTTACCTGTTTTTTGATTTTGATTTGGAGCCATTGTTCTGAGGTTTTCCATCTGAAAGTCTAAGATGATCCCCTCATAATTTTCATTCCTCCTCATAATTTCAGAAATTCATAATTTCAGAATCTTCATTTCTGTGTCACTGCAAGAGTCTTCAAACTCTATTCAATGCATTATACAGTTATCCTATTGAAACATATGGGATTTGAAAAATATAAATAAGTATCCATATTATAAATAGGTGGGTAGAATTCTTATTAACACACCAAAATGGTAATGATAGTAAGTTTTTAGTATAAAAACATGTTATATTTCAAATCAGATGGAAGGCACCAATGTTCCAATGATGCTTGAATCATTCATTACCATGTGCTTTCATAACCCAATCTTGAATGGCATTTTATTTAGGAGTTTTATATTGTTATGATGCATAGCACAGATGTCCTTTCTAGTAACCGAGAATGCTACAGCCATCTAAAACTACTTCAATATTTAAATTGAATGCTCCAATATAGTTGGTATTTAGTTTAAAACCTGCTATACAATGTACTCAAATGTTAAATGTGTTTAACAGGGTGTAATAAGAAGAATAATGAACTTTTATGTATGGGTATCAAAAACAGATTGTAATCTGTTATAAAGTGCACATAGATTCACGTAAATTCCAATTGTATCTTGTAAAAGTCCATGTAAACAGGGAGGATGTTTGATGTTGCAGGCATTCACATTTGAAATATTTTAATTTCAGTATAAAATGTCTACAGTAAGGAAAGTAAGGCAGAAGCAGTTTCAGAATCCGTGCATTCTGTATCAGTCAGGATCCAGTCAGGAAACCTAAAATCAAACCAGCAATGTTAACTTAGCATTTAGTGTAAAGTATTATTTATACCTGTATGAAGGATTTAGAAGGAAATAAAATAAAATAAATAAAACTTCTGATGGTCCAGAGAGCCAGACCTGCAGAAAGTGGCTACCATGCCCAAGGCTACGGAAGAGGTTAGGGAGGAATTTCAGGGATTACAAACAAGAGAGATTTCCGATCTAGACAAGGTATTACACACCTAGTTCTCCCTGCTTCTCTTTGCTAGGGACAACTACAAACCCTAGACATAATGGAAAAGGCAGTCAAAGAGGCAATGCAAAGAAGCTCTGAAAAGTGGTAAGTGGCTAGGAATCCCAGGATGAGCAGGACAACGCAAGACACGTCATCCCCACCCAATAGAAGAAGGTGACCCAGACCCAATATTTTCCTACTCTAAACAAGGCAGCTTTTTTTTTTTTTAACAGTCATTAAAATGACAGCTCATAAAACAACAGATGCTGTATGCTAAACTTAAATAGTGTGGATGATAGCTAAAACAAAAGTATGATAATATAGACCCAGACTCTCCTAACACGATGGGAAAATGTACAGAATACAATAGAAAACCACCCTTCACACCAAGAACTCAGAAAATCACAACATGAATGAAAAAGACAATTAATGACTGAGATGAACCCAGTACTGGAGTTATCTAACTAGGATTTGTTGTTCCCTATACGTCTCCTTTTCTTCTCTTTTCTTTTCTCCCTTTCCCTCTTTCCTTCCTTCCTTTCTTCCTTCCTTCCTTTTTCTTTTCTTTCTTTCTTTCTTTCTTTCTTTCTTTCTTTCTTTCTTTCTTTCTTGTAGTGACAGACATACAACAGAAAATTTGGCATCTTAACCATTTTAAGTGTGCAGTTTAGTAATATTAAGTATGTTCATATTGATGTGCAATGGATCTTCAGAACTTTTTCATCTTGCAGAGTTAAAGCTTACACCCATTAAACCACTCATCTCCCCCCACGATTACTACCACTTTGTTTTCTGTTCCTATGAATTCCACTACTTCAGATACCTCGAATAAGTGGAATCATACAGTGTTTGTCTTTCAGTGTTGTCTTATTCACTTCTCATAATATCCTCAAGGTTCATCCATGTTGTAGCATGTGACAGGTTTTCCTTCCCTTTTAAGGCTGAACAATATTCCATTGTATGAATACCATGCATTTAGTTCATGCAGTCATAGATAGACGGTTGGGCTGCTTCTACCTCTTGACTATTGTGAATAATACTTCTGTGAACATGGTTAGGCAACTATATCTTCCAGACCCTGCTTTCAATTCTTTATACTCAGAAAATATATAACCAGAAGTGGGACTGCTAGATTATATGATAGTTCTATTTTAATTTTTTGAGAAACTGCCATTCTCCCTTCACAGTGATTGCACCGCTTTATAATTCCACCAACCGTGTACAAGAGTTCCTTTCTCTTACATTCTTTTTTTAAGATTATTTATTTGAGAGAAAGAAAGAAAGAGAGTGAGGGAAGGGCAGAGAGAGGGAGAGAGGAAGAGAATCTTAGGCAGGCTCCACACTCTCAGGACAGAGCCGATGCAAGGCTCAAACTCAAGAACTATGAGATCATGACCTGAGCTGAGGTAGGACGCTTAAGCGACTGAGCTGTCCAGTGTCACCCTTCATTTCTCCTCTTTCATACTAACATTTGGTATTCTTTTGATAGCCATCTTGATAATGGGTATGAAGTGGCATCTCATTGTGGGTTTTATTTGCAATTCTTGGGTGATCCGTGATAGTAAGCATCTTTTCATATGCTTCTTAGTCATTTACATATCTTTGGAGAAATATCAATTCAAGTGTTTTGCTCATTTCTTAATCAGGTCATTTTTTTTATTGTTTGTCTTGTTTTTATTGTTGAGTTTTGAGAATTCTTTATGTGTAATCTAAACACTAGAGCATTTTTGGCTCACACATATTTTCTTCCAGTCTATAATTTCTCTTTTCGTCCTAATGGGATCATTGGTAGAGCAAAGATGTTTAATTTTGCTGAAATCCAGTTAACCTATATATATTGGTTATACATAACCAACATATATATTATATATATAATCTTGCTTTTGGTCAAGTCTCAGAACTCTTTGCTTTAGCATGTGATCTTAAACATTTTCTTGAAATTTTTTTCCTCAAGGTTTTGTTTACATTATATATTTAAGTCTATCTTAATTTTGAGTTAATTTTTATATGGTATGGAGATTTGGTCAAGCTTCAATTTTCTACATATCCATTTTCAATGAATTTAGCACAGTTGTTAAAAGCAACTTGTCCTCATTGAATTGCTCAGACTCCTTTTACAAAATCACGTTAACCTTTCTATTAGGTCATCCTGTTCTCTTCTGTCCCGCCAATCTGTGTGTCTATCTCTCTGCAAACACCATACTGCCTTGATTACTGCAGCTATATAGTGTGCCTTGGTATTAGGTAGAGTGATTCCTTCCACTTTATTCTTCTTTTCAAGATTTTTTAACTCATTTAAGGGCCTGTGCCTTTCCATATGAATTACAGAATATCAATCATTGTATATATCAATTATATATAACATTTTTCAGATGAAAAAAATTTAGAAGTGATGAAAGAATAGTGATTGCTGTGGGATGGGGATGAAGTGGGAAGGGGATCTGGAGGGAGTTGAGTTGATTTATAAAAGGGTGACACCAGGGATTCTTGTGGGGATGGAATTGTATGGTATCTTGACCACGGTAGTGAATAAACCAAGCTACACAAGTGACACGATTGTATAGAGCTACATATACCCCCCCACACACACACATAATAAGTAATGTAAAACTGGAAAACCGAATATGTTTAGTTAATAATATCAATGTCAGTACTGTGTTTGTAATGTTGTGCTATACTTTTGCAAACTCCTCCAGTTGGGGTAACTGGGTAAATGGTACACTGGGATTTCTGTGTAGTGGTTCTTTTATCTGCACACAAGTCTCAATAAATTATCCCAATACGTTTTTAAATTAAAACAAACAAACAAACAAACAAATGAGAGTTCTTCCATTTTTCCATCCTGAACAATTCAGTCCTAAATCCATTAGGTGGAAGACATCAAGGTAGGTGTCTATAGTTGAGATTGGGGGAGGACAGGGGACCAGAGCAGGATGTCAGAACTTGGTCAGAGTAAGAGGCATGCCCTTGGCAGGTAGCTGGTAATGACATATCACAGAGTGAGCAGCAGGGCTTCCACACATGAGAGCTGATGGAGTGATGTGTCAACACACAAGGAGGAAAAAAGAGTTCTTTCTACTGGAATTCAAATTTTTGTGCAAGTTTTTTTTTTATTCTTTCAAAAAATTCTGAGGTAATATGCAAACTAACAAAATTGACACGTGAGATCATATAACTGCAGTCTTGAGTGTATAAAGAAAAATGAATGCATATTCAAGAAGCTCTTAGATGGGTACAGAATTGTTCGATCTCCTGTAACATGATTAGCCAAGTTAAATATATATAAATCAAAAAGTCAGTAAGTCAAAAAGTTTATGTATATCCACCATGCCTTACGTACTTCACCTCACTTCAGTTGAGCGTCCAGCTCTTGATCTCAACTCAGGTTATGATCTGACAGTTCATGAGACCAGCCCCGAGTTGGACTCTGCTCTGACAGTGTGAAGCCTGCTTGAGATTCTCTCACTCCTCTCTCTCTGCCCCTCCGCCACTCATTCATTTTCTCTCTCTCTCTCTCAAAATAAATACACTTAAAAAAATAAATATTTACATAAGTCTTTGCAGTAGCATATCAGTATATCAAAGTCATTTCTAGTATTCTGGTAACGTACACATGATTTTAACACATACAAATTTGGCCTCATACTTTTTCCACATATAGAGTCAGTAAAGATCTATGCCATCTACCAAAACAGAAAACAAACCTTTACCATGTTTTAATTTGCCTCTTCTTGAACCTTACTCATCTATAAATGAGTATCTTTTCTCATTCTCAAGAGGATATTAATTATGGCTTTTATAAATCTTCTGTGTGTTCTGCTAAATTTGTTCTTTGGATGTTGTTATGATTCATGATGTATTTTAACTTATTTCTAATACAATTTTGCTTTGTGTTTGCTTCACTATTTCATGATGAAATAATAACATTTTCTGCCTACATGTTTGTCAAAAATTATTTGGCCAAGGAAAATCATTGCTGGTTTTTTTTTCTTTCCTCACTACTGATTTTGTGTCCCAAATATTTGTATTTCTGAATACTTTTTATTTCGCAAGCAGTTTTTTTGACTAAATATAGCAGAGAGGGTTTCTAGATGCAAAAAGAACATTTAAATGTCCTAAAAATATCTTTGGTCTCTAATTTGAACACTAGCTTAGTTGTGTAAAATGCTAGATCCAAAAATAATTTTCTTTAGAAGTTCTATTAAAGATTTTTACCTTAGAACTTTGTATCTTCCAGTATCTTCTAAAATTTCTTCTAGTTTTTTAAATATTGTTGCCAAAACATCTAATGCCAGTGTGATTTCAATTTTGTTACAAATTGTAATTTTTTCTATTTTTTAGAGATTTTTAGAATTTTCTCTTTACCTCTGGAGTTCTAAAATATCACCATTTTTCCATCGTTAAATCATTTGCATTCATCTGGCTTAGGAATCAATGGACTCTTCAACACAATACCCTTTATAGCAACATGTTCCTCTTCTATGGTTGTGATTTCCTTTCTTTTTTTCCCCATGAGTGTATCAGTCATCTCTTTTTTAAAATCCCTTCTTTTGTGGGCTTTTACTAATTCTAGTGTCTCAGTATTAATAAGATTATGACATATTCTTTGTTTTTCAATTTTACTTTAAATAATTTTACATTTATAGAAAAAATGTGAAAATGTTCAGGAGTACCCATTAATTTTTATCCACTAATTTTAATGTCTGATGTAACTGTAGTGCAATCAACAATACTAGAAAATTCTTATAATATTGATACAATGCTATAAATAATCACAGACCTTATTCAAAATTTGCTAATTTTGAATCTCAAAAATTTTGAATCTCAAAAATTTTGAATTTTCCTGGCTACCCCCTTTTCTTGTTCAGGGTCCAATCTGGCTTAGCACAATGCATATGTTGTCATGGCTCCCTAATCTCCCTCAGTCCGTGGCATCTTTCTTTGTCCTTCGGGACCTTAATAATTTTAAAGAATTATTTTACAGACAGTCTTTCAATTTCCATTTGCCTAAGTTTTCATGTCATTCAGTAAAAGTTATTCATTTGGGGCAATATTATGACAAAAAGTGATGGTTTTCCCTCATCGATGCAACATAACCATATGTGTCTTACCATTGGTGTGAACATTTATTACTTGATTAAGGTGATACCTTCTGTGAAGTCATTATTTTTCTGTTACACTTAATAAGTGTCTTCTGGAGAGATTCTCTGAGACTGTGTAAGTACTCTGTTTTCCATTACATTTTGCCCACTAATTTTAGCATTTTCTTTCTTTGCCTAAACTAATTATTACTGTGGCATTTGCCTAATCACATTTTTTTCCTATTTTCATCATTCTCTCTATATCTCTTGTCTAGAATTCCAATACAAGGAAAATCTGTCTCTTCTCCCCTATTCATTCATACATTCATTCACCTTTACTATCTAATATCACTGAATTGGTTCTATATTGCGGTGAGACAAATTACCATAAATTAAGTGGTTTAAACAACTCACATTATTATGTCACAGTTTTCCTGAGATCAAGAGAATTGTCACTACTTAGCTGGCTCTTCTACTTAGGTTTTCATAAGGCTGCAATCAAGGTGCTGACCAGGTTACATTTTCATCTGGAGGCTTGATCACAGAAGAATCCACTTCCAACCACATTCCAGTTATTGGAAGAATTAATTTAGTTGTATGTATGACTGAGACTCTCATCTTCTTTCTTGCTGTTGGCTAAGAGTCATTATTAGATCTTAGAAACCACTGGATATCATTACTAGTAGTTCAAAGAGATCTTCATTTTTTAAAAAGCTGCATAACACTCCAATGTTTACACTAACCATATTTTATCGAACCATTATGCATGTGTAGACATTTAGGTTGCTTCCATTGTTTTGCAATTACAAACGATGGTGCAGTGAATAACTTTGCCTATATAATTGTTATTATTGGAGGTCTAGCTCTACAGAAAATTCTCAGAAGTGGGATTGAAAAGTCAAAAGGAAAAAGCATAAGTACTTCTGTTAAGTATTTCCAAATTCCCTCCTAGAAGGGCTATGGAAGTTCACATTCCCACTAGGATTTAATGACTGTGTTTTCTTCCTCACATTCCTTCGGCAGGGTTTAATTTGCTCTTCTTTAACTGTGAGAGAGTGACAATTTTTTATACCTTTAGGAATCTTTTTTATACTTTTGTGGGAAATTTTCTGATCATGTCTTTTTCTCCCTGTTTCTACTAGGTATTTGGAAATTTATTTCTCAATTTTAGGAGTATTTAAAAAAATTTAACATTTATTTATTTTTGAGAGACAGGGCACGAGTGGGGGAGGAGCAGAGAAAGAGTAGGAGACACAGAATCCAAAGAAGGTTCCAGGCTCCAAGCTGTCAGCACAGAGCCTGATGTGGGGTTCAAACCCACAAAATGTGAAATCATGACCTGAGCCGAAGTTGGATGTTTAACTGACTGAGCCATCCAGGCACCCCTGAGGGTAGTTTTAATATATTAAAGATATTAGCCCTTTGGAGACAATTTTATCTCATTGTGTCAATTGTCTTTTACTCTGTTCATAGAATTTTTTGCCATGAATTGAAAAATTTTTACGTTTTTTTAAATTATTAAATTAAAATTAACCTTACACTATCATTTATATGCCATATATATCCCCCACTCCACCAGTCACATGTAAAAGTTCTATCTTTATTTTCCACATTTCTTCAGTGATTCTTTTTTTTCTCATAGCTTTTATTGAGTGGAGATTTATATCAAGGGCATTTTGCCCCAAGCTCAATGAATATATACTCTTTTTATTTTCTATTAATTAATTTAGGTCAGAATATTTTTCCCAGATTCTAAGCTATTGGAGGGTTTTCTGTAAATTTCAATCATTCGTTCAGTAATCCAGCAGCCTGCTGGCCGAGCAGTCTCAGCAAGTGAGCTGTATCTCACTATAGTTCCTTATTTACTTAGGGAAACCCTTACAAGAAATATAAGATTTCAGTATCTAATTTTCTGTCTACTTTGGTTCCTGGCCGTTACTACATGTGAAACCTGGATATACTTTAGAGACTTTACAACTGCCTGAATTTCTGTAGGAAAGGCCTCTAATTAATGTTGAGCATCTAAGAGCAGCTGATTTTATAACAGTGGACACACAGGGAAGAAAATATCATCAAGTAAGTGAAATATTCCACATCTGTGGGACCTCATGCTCCTTCCAAATGAGAAACAGTACTAGTGCAGTATCCCAAGAACTTGGGAGCCATATTGTCTGGGTTTATAACCTAGTTTTATCATTTATTATCTCTGTGACTGTGGTCAACCTACTTAACCTTTCTGTGTCTTGATTTCTTAATCTACAAAAGGGAATGGTAAAATAAGAATACTTACATCATGTGATGGAGAAAGTTGTGGGAGAACAACAAACAATCCTTCTCTTTAATCATAAGCTTTGAGTGCTTAACCTTGTAATAGCTACTGTTCCAAATGCTTTACAAATAAAATAACTCAACCTTCCCATCAATCTTATGAGATAGTTATTAATAAGCATTTAGACATTTAGCCTTCTCTCTATATTACAGTATATTGCAAAAAGCGATCTCCAGATTTCTGGGCATTAATACAATAAAGGTTTGTGTCTCACATTTATTATCTGATGAAGGTGGGCAGAGGAACTCTGCCTCATGGGGTCATGCAAGCTCCAAGCTGTCCTCTCTGCACAGCAAGATTTCTCAGTGGTTTGAACCACTATTGATATTATGGGTTACATAATTCTTTGTTGTGGGCAGCTGTCTTATGCGTGTAGGATGTTTATGAATATCCCTCACTTCTCTCCACTAGAGTCCAGTAGGACCATCTCAATTTTGGCAAACAAAAATTTCTCCAGACATTGCCAAATGTTCTGCAGGTGGGTGTGGAGGGGTAAAGCAACCCCATTGGAAATCACTGATGTAGAGATTGCACTATTGCCCTCAGTCAGATTTCCACTGGAGTTTTTCTTTTTTCTTTTTCTTTTCTTTTCTTTTCCTTTTTCTTTTTCTCTTTCTTTCTTTCTTTCTTTCTTTTTTTTCTTTTTTTGGTATGGCTGGTAGATCATGCAAGAAAGAAATTATGGAGGATCATATGTGAAATTAAGGACCTAGTTCAGAATTGATATGCATCAATAATAATACCCTCATTCCATTGGCTAGAGTTCAGTCAAATAGCCCCATTAATCCTTCAGGAAATCTACAGATTGTAGTTTTCCCATGTACTGAAAATTTGACAAAAATACCTTCTTTTTTTTTTTTTTTTGCTATGATCTGATCTTCTGATCACCAAATACCAATTTCAGCTTTTTTCCCCTCACATATTGAACATACCCTCTTTACAAAGGAGATCATCAGAAGTTTCATTACTTAACTGTATCCAGGTCAGGTCCTGGTTTTCCAGGTGATACACATTATTCTGCATTAGGTGTAGAAGTGTCTTCATGGTCCAGTGGCCTTTGAATTCAAAAGATATTGCTCGCTCTATCTACTCTCCAACATAACCAATACACAATGGTGGAACAGAGATGGCTTAGCCATAGTAAATCTTCCATTTGGAAAGAAGGGCGAGAAACACAGATCAGTGGTTGTTCTATAGCAGAGGAACAAAGAGGGAAATATTCTTTGATTAGACCTTGATTTTTTTTCTGTCTTGCCCATTATTTTTTTTCATGTTTATTTATTTATTTGGAGAGAGAGAGAGAGAGCAGGGGAGGGGCAGAGAGAGATTGAGGGAGAGAGAAAAAGAGAGAGAATCCCAAGCAGTGTCCACACTGTCAGTGAAGAGCCCATCGCAGGCTCTCCACAAATCATACCTAAGCCAAAATCAAGAGTCAGTCGGTTGCTTAACTGACTGAACCATCCATGCACCCTATGTCCATTATTCTTTAACATTCTATGGGGCGCCTGGGTGGCTCAGTCGGTTGAGTGTCCGACTTCGGCTCAGGTCACGATCTCACGGTCCGTGAGTTCGAGCCCCGCGTCAGGCTCTGGGCTGATGGCCCAGAGCCTGGAGCCTGCTTCCGATTCTGTGTCTCCCTCTCTCTCTGCTCCTCCCCCGTTCATGCTCTGTCTCTCTCTGTCTCAAAAATAAATAAATGTTAAAAAAAAAATTTAAAAAAAAAAACATTCTAGGCTCCAACTTCTGGAAACACTTCTTTGTTTATCATCCTCTGCAGCCATATAAAATGTCATTGCTGGTTAATGCCTTACTTTGACACCACTCGGTCTTCCCAGACTGCTTCTTTCCTGACGCTCATCAAACAGTCAGAAGCTTGCTAGATAAGGATCTTGGTTTCCTTGGCATAGAAATGTCTTCAAAAAACTCAGTAAGCTTCTTATTTTTTTCCTCCCATCAGTACCATGAATGATTAATCAAACCCACGATTTGTTTCAAAAAATAATCCTCAAATTTACCTAATCTTGCTGATATGGATTCATAGTTATCACAAACTATAAACCACCCAAATGTCTTTCAATGGGCTAATAGATAAACAAACCTGGGACAGCCATACGGGGGAATACTATTTGGTAGTAAACAAGAATGTAATATTAATATACCTAACCATGTGGATGAACCTCAGAAGCATTTTGTTGAGTAAAAGAAATAAGGCTCAAAAGTTTACATACGACGCTTATATTTGTATGACGTTTTCAAACAGACAAAATCTAGCGATAGAAAACAGGTCAGTGTCTTGCCAGAGGTCAGGGACTAGGGAAATTGTGGCTTCAAAGGATTCTCACAAGAGAGGTTATCTGGGGTGATGGAAAAGTTCTATTGTAATTATAATGGTACTTATACAAATCTATAAATGTGCTAAAACTGATAGAATTGTAGCTCTCCCACAAAAGAGAGAGAAAGAGAGAAAGCCAATGTTAACATATGTGACCTGAAAAAATAGAAAATTTTAAATGATCTTCCATCACCAAGGCTGGTGGTACATTGAAGTCTACTTGGGGTAGCTAGAATTCTTGATAAAAGATCGGTAGCGTCTGCTACCTTGCAACCATTGCATGGTTGCAATATATGTGTCACAACATCCTCTTACAATATGAGAGAGTCCACTAAAAAAAGCCCCTTTGACAGTCTTGAAGGGCTGGCACCATATACATTCTCTTAGCCTCTTCAAGCCTTTAGAAACAGAGATCTTTGGGCAAATATCTATTATTTTGAAGGCCAAAAGATGGGGCAGTTATGAGTGTGGTGGTACCCTCTACAGTAACAAATAGGCCTTAAAATTTTGTGTTTGACAATGCTGACGAGGTTCATCCAAGTACCTGGTAATTCAATCCACATCATTGATTTATGCTTTGCCTGAAGCCATCTCATCTGCGGAAAATATGTGAGTCTTCCGAGAGAATCTAACGTTGCAAATTTAGGGTGCTGACTGGGAAATAAAATCCTGGTCAAGTTGGCCTTTTGGGCTTCCTCAAACCACATTACATATTTCTCTTACATCATAAATACTGACCTTTTTGACGGTGTACAGTTGAGCTCATTTAGAAGCAGCTTATTAAAAAGGATCAGAATTTAATACAGCAGGATTTCATTTCCAAATTACATACTGCCTGATGGCTAATCGGTCTCAAAAGTTAGTCAGCAATTTTTTTTGAAATTGAAAAGTCTATGCCAGCTTAAAAAATAAAGTGCAGTCAACATTTTTAAAGCCCTTATTTTAGGACATTTAATTTTAAAAGTTCTGACTATATATCATGTCAAGGTAAGAAAAATCTTGTTTTTAAGAACCATGACCTCATTACTGTTGTAAAATTAATGTGTTTATTATGAAACCATTCAAACACTATAAAGAACTTCAAAGGAAAATAATAACATCATCCAAGCAATCATGCCATCAGATACACATGCTAGCTATCCATCCATCCATCCATCCATCCATCCACCCTTCTATCCATCTATCTGTCTATCTAATCTCCAGAAATTATATTGAAAAAAATATCCAGGCTAGTCCTCAGTGAAGACTAAACCTTACTAATTTAAAACTTGATTCAGGTGATCTGACCACACACTAACTTCCTGCTAGCATAATAGAACTCCTCATAAAATCTAGAAAGAATGGCAAAAATAAAAAGAAAGAAGACACAGTTTGCTAATATAAGGAATATCAGGAAATATCAAAATGAATCCTACGATAATTAAAAGGTTAATAAAGGAATACTACCTACAAAATGACATTTTAAAATTTAGTTATATTTTCAATTCAATTCAATGAGTATTGAATTCCTTAAAAAATAAAGTCCAAAAATTAGCCAAGATGATAAAGTATTAGTCTTATAACTATTAGGGAAATTAAATTTGTAATTAAAAGCTTTAGAAAAGGCAATTTCCATGCCCTGATGGTTTTAGTAGATAATTTTACCAAACACATAAAGAAAAATAAACACCAAATTTACACAATCATTTCTAGAACACAGAAGAGAGAATGCTTTCCAGCTCATTTTATGAAGCCAACATTACCCTAATTCCAAAACTAGACAAAGTCAACACAAAAAACAAACAATATCCCTCATGAATTTGTATATAAAAAACCATAACAAAATTTTAGCAAATTAAATTCAACAGTACATAAAAACAATAAGTATGCCACAATATTGAATCATTTATTTCAGTTACATAACTTTGCTTCTATATTTAAAAATAAATTATGGAGGGGTTCCGGAAGATGGCGGCGTAGGAGGACGCGGGGCTCACAGCGCGTCCTGCCGATCACTTAGATTCCACCTACACCTGCCTAAAGAACCCAGAAAACCGCCAGAGGATTAGCAGAAGGGAGTCTCCGGAGTCAAGCGCAGACTAGAGGCCCACGGAAGAGGGTAGGAAGGGCGGCGAGGCGGTGCGCGCTCCACGGACTGGCGGGAGGGAGCCGGGGCGGAGGGGCGGCTCGCCGGCCAAGCGGAGCCCCCGAGTCTGGCTGGCAAAAGCGGAGGGGCCGGACGGACTGTGTTCCGACAGCAAGCGCGACTTAGCGTCTGGGAGGTCATAAGTTAACAGCTCTGCTCGGAAAGCGGGAAGGCTGGAGGACAAAGGGAGGGAGAGCTGCTGAGCCCCCGGACGGCAGAGCTCAGCTTGGCGGGGAACAAAGGCGCCAGCGCCATCTCCCCCGCCCATCCCCCAGCCAAAATCCCAAAGGGAACCAGTTCCTGCCAGGGAACTTGCTCGCTCCGCGCAAACACCCAACTCTGTGCTTCTGCGGAGCCAAACCTCCGGCAGCGGATCTGACTCCCTCCCGCTGCCACAGGGCCCCTCCTGAAGTGGATCACCTAAGGAGAAGCGAGCTAAGCCTGCCCCTCCAGCCCCCGTGCACCTTGCCTACCCACCCCAGCTAATACGCCAGATCCCCAGCAACACAAGCCTGGCAGTGTGCAAGTAGCCCAGACGGGACACGCCACCCCACAGTGAATCCCGCCCCTAGGAGAGGGGAAGAGAAGGCACACACCAGTCTGACTGTGGCCCCAGCGGTGGGCTGGGGGCAGACATCGGGTCGGACTGCGGCCCCGCCCACTAACTCCAGTTATACACCACAGCACAGGGGAAGTGCACTGCAGGTCCTCACCACGCCAGGGACTCTCCAAAATGACCAAACGGAAGAATTCCCCTCAGAAGAATCTCCAGGAAATAACAACAGCTAATGAACTGATCAAAAAGGATTTAAATAATATAACAGAAAGTGAATTTAGAATAAGAGTCATAAAATTAATCGCTGGGCTTGAAAACAGTATACAGGACAGCAGAGAATCTCTTGCCACAAAGATCGAGGGACTAAGGAACAGTCACGAGGAGTTGAAAAACGCTTTAAACGAATTGCAAAACAAAATGGAATCCACGATGGCTCGGCTTGAAGAGGCAGAGGAGAGAATAGGTGAACTAGAAGATAAAGTTATGGAGAAAGAGGAAGCTGAAAGAAAGAGAGATAAAAAAATCCAGGAGTATGAGGGGAAAATTAGAGAACTAAGTGATACACTAAAAAAAAATAATATACGCATAATTGGTATCCCAGAGGAGGAAGAGAGAGGGAAGGGTGCTGAAGGGGTACTTGAACAAATTATAGCTGAGAACTTCCCTGAACTGGGGAAGGAAAAAGGCATTGAAATCCAAGAGGCACAGAGAACTCCCTTCAGACGTAACTTGAATCGATCTTCTGCACGACATATCATAGTGAAACTGGCAAAATACAAGGATAAAGAGAAAATTCTGAAAGCAGCAAGGGATAAACGTGCCCTCACATATAAAGGGAGACCTATAAGACTCGTGACTGATCTCTCCTTTGAAACTTGGCAGGCCAGAAAGGCTTGGCACGATATCTACAGTGTGCTAAACAGAAAAAATATGCAGCCGAGAATCCTTTATCCAGCAAGTCTGTCATTTAGAATAGAAGGAGAGATAAAGGTCTTCCCAAACAAACAAAAACTGAAGGAATTTGTCACCACGAAACCAGCCCTACAAGAGATCCTAAGGGGGATCCTGTGAGACAAAGTACCAGAGACATCACTACAAGCATAAAACATACAGACATCACAATGACTCTAAACCCATATCTTTCTATAATAACACTGAATGTAAATGGATTAAATGCGCCAACTAAAAGACATAGGGTATCAGAATGGATAAAAAAACAAGACCCATCTATTTGCTGTCTACAAGAGACTCATTTTAGATCTGAGGACACCTTTAGATTGAGAGTGAGGGGATGGAGAACTATTTATCATGCTCCTGGAAGCCAAAAGAAAGCTGGAGTAGCCATACTTATATCAGACAAACTAGACTTTAAATTAAAGGCTGTAACAAGAGATGAAGAAGGGCATTATATAATAATCACAGGGTCTATCCACCAGGAAGAGCTAACTATTATAAATGTCTATGCGCCAAATACCCGAGCCCCCAGATATATAAAACAATTACTCATAAACATAAGCAACCTTATTGATAAGAATGTGGTCATTGCAGGGGACTTTAACACCCCACTTACAGAAATGGATAGATCATCTAGACACACAGTCAATAAAGAAACAAGGGCCCTGAATGATACATTGGATCAGATGGGCTTGACAGATATATTTAGAACTCTGCATCCCAAAGCAACAGAATATACTTTCTTCTCGAGTGCACATGGAACATTCTCCAAGATAGATCATATATTGGGTCACAAAACAGCCCTTCATAAGTTTACAAGAATTGAAATTATACCATGCATACTTTCAGACCACAATGCTATGAAGCTTGAAATCAACCACAGGAAAAAGTCTGGAAAACCTCCAAAAGCATGGAGGTTAAAGAACACCCTACTAACGAATGAGTGGGTCAACCAGGCAATTAGAGAAGAAATTAAAACATATATGGAAACAAACGAAAATGAAAATACAACAATCCAAACGCTCTGGGATGCAGCGAAGGCAGTCCTGAGAGGAAAATACATTGCAATCCAGGCCTATCTCAAGAAACAAGAAAAATCCCAAATACAAAATCTAACAGCACACCTAAAGGAAATAGAAGCAGAACAGCAAAGGCAGCCTAAACCCAGCAGAAGAAGAGAAATCATAAAGATCAGAGCAGAAATAAACAATATAGAATCTAAAAAAACTGTAGAGCAGATCAACGAAACCAAGAGTTGGTTTTTTGAAAAAATAAACAAAATTGACAAACCTCTAGCCAGGCTTCTCAAAAAGAAAAGGGAGATGACCCAAATAGATAAAATCATGAATGAAAATGGAATGATTACAACCAATCCCTCAGAGATACAAACAATTATCAGGGAATACTATGAAAAATTATATGCCAGCAAATTGGACAACCTGGAAGAAATGGACAAATTTCTAAACACCCACACTCTTCCAAAACTCAATCAGGAGGAAATAGAAAGCTTGAACAGACCCATAACCAGCGAAGAAATTGAATCGGTTATCAAAAATCTCCCAACAAATAAGAGTCCAGGACCAGATGGCTTCCCAGGGGAGTTCTACCAGACGTTTAAAGCAGAGATAATACCTATCCTTCTCAAGCTATTCCAAGAAATAGAAAGGGAAGGAAAACTTCCAGACTCATTCTATGAAGCCAGTATTACTTTGATTCCTAAACCAGACAGAGACCCAGTAAAAAAAGAGAACTACAGGCCAATATCCCTGATGAATATGGATGCAAAAATTCTTAATAAGATACTAGCAAATCGAATTCAACAGCATATAAAAAGAATTATTCACCATGATCAAGTGGGATTCATTCCTGGGATGCAGGGCTGGTTCAACATTCGCAAATCGATCAACGTGATACATCACATTAACAAAAAAAAGAGAAGAACCATATGATCCTGTCAATCGATGCAGAAAAGGCCTTTGACAAAATCCAGCACCCTTTCTTAATAAAAACCCTTGAGAAAGTCGGGATAGAAGGAACATACTTAAAGATCATAAAGGCCATTTATGAAAAGCCCACAGCTAACATCATCCTCAACGGGGAAAAACTGAGAGCTTTTTCCCTGAGATCAGGAACACGACAGGGATGCCCACTGTCACCGCTCTTGTTTAACATAGTGCTGGAAGTTCTAGCATCAGCAATCAGACAACAAAAGGAAATCAAAGGCATCAAAATTGGCAAAGATGAAGTCAAGCTTTCGCTTTTTGCAGATGACATGATATTATACATGGAAAATCCGATAGACTCCACCAAAAGTCTGCTAGAACTGATACATGAATTCAGCAAAGTTGCAGGATACAAAATCAATGTGCAGAAATCAGTTGCATTCTTATACACTAACAATGAAGCAACAGAAAGACAAATGAAGAAACTGATCCCATTCACAATTGCACCAAGTAGCATAAAATACCTAGGAATAAATCTAACCAAAGATGTAAAAGATCTGTATGCTGAAAACTATAGAAAGCTTATGCAGGTAATTGAAGAAGATATAAAGAAATGGAAAGACATTCCCTGCTCATGGATTGGAAGAATAAATATTGTCAAAATGTCAATACTACCCAAAGCTATCTACACATTCAATGCAATCCCAATCAAAATTGCACCAGCATTCTTCTCGAAACTAGAACAAGCAATCCTAAAATTCATATGGAACCACAAAAGGCCCCGAATAGCCAAAGTAATTTTGAAGAAGAAGACCAAAGCAGGAGGCATCACAATCCCAGACTTTAGCCTCTACTACAAAGCTGTCGTCATCAAGACAGCATGGTATTGGCATAAAAACAGACACATAGACCAATGGAATAGAATAGAAACCCCAGAACTAGACCCACAAACGTATGGCCAACTCATCTTTGACAAAGCAGGAAAGAACATCCACTGGAAAAAAGACAGTCTCTTTAACAAATGGTGCTGGGAGAACTGGACAGCAACATGCAGAAGGTTGAAACTAGACCACTTTCTCACACCATTCACAAAAATAAACTCAAAATGGATAAAGGACCTGAATGTGAGACAGGAAACCATCAAAACCTTAGAGGAGAAAGCAGGAAAAGACCTCTCTGACCTCAGCCGTAGCAATCTCTTACTCGGCACATCCCCAAAGGCAAGGGAATTAAAAGCAAAAGTGAATTACTGGGACCTTATGAAGATAAAAAGCTTCTGCACAGCAAAGGAAACAACCAACAAAACTAAAAGGCAACCAACGGAATGGGAAAAGATATTTGCAAATGACACATCGGACAAAGGGCTAGTATCCAAAATCTATAAAGAGCTCATCAAACTCCACACCCGAAAAACAAATAACCCAGTGAAGAAATGGGCAGAAAACATGAATAGACACTTCTCTAAAGAAGACATCCGGATGGCCAACAGGCACATGAAAAGATGTTCAACGTCGCTCCTTATCAGGGAAATACAAATCAAAACCACACTCAGATACCACCTCACGCCAGTCAGAGTGGCCAAAATGAAGAAATCAGGAGACTATAGATGCTGGAGAGGATGTGGAGAAACAGGAACCCTCTTGCACTGTTGGTGGGAATGCAAATTGGTGCAGCCGCTCTGGAAAGCAGTGTGGAAGTTCCTCAGAAAATTAAAAATAGACCTACCCTATGACCCAGCAATAGCACTGCTAGGAATTTATCCAAGGGATACAGGAGTACTGATGCATAGGGGCACCTGTACCCCAATGTTTATAGCGGCACTCTCAACAATAGCCAAATTATGGAAAGAGCCTAAATGTCCATCAACTGATGAATGGATAAAGAAATTGTGGTTTATATACACAATGGAATACTACGTGGCAATGAGAAAAAATGAAATATGGCCTTTTGTAGCAACATGGATGGAACTGGAGAGTGTGATGCTAAGTGAAATAAGCCATACAGAGAAAGACAGATACCATATGGTTTCACTCTTATGTGGATCCTGAGAAACATAACAGAAACCCATGGGGGAGGGGAAGGAAAAAAAAAAAAAAAAAAAAAAAAAAGAGGTTAGAGTGGGAGAGAGCCAAAGCATTAGAGACTGTTAAAAACTGAGAACAAACTGAGGGTTGATGGGGGGTGGGAGGGAGGGCAGGGTGGGAGGGAGGGCAGGGTGGGTGATGGGTATTGAGGAGGGCACCTTTTGGGATGAGCACTGGGTGTTGTATGGAAACCAATTTGACAGTAAATTTCATATATTAAAAAAAAAAAAAAAAAGAAAAAAAATAAAATAAAATAAAAATAAATTATGCAATCCACAACAGGTCAAGGTAGAAAAATCATATGATCATATTAATTGAAGGCAAAGGTCATTACCCACTTATGATTTTAAAATTTTCCTTGTACTGGAATAGACAGGAACTTAGCTTCATAAAGATTATCCAAAAGGAAACTTAAAGCTGACATCACACTTAATGGTGAAAGACTGAGTGCATTTCTCTGAGATTAGGGACAAGGTGACTCTCTCACTGCTGTTACTGGATGGACATTGTACTGGAAGTTCTAGACACGATAATAAGACAAAAAATGAATTCAATTTTGAAAGAAAAAACAAAATAGTCTCTCTTTGCAGACAATATGATTGCCTCTGTGTGTATAAACTCGCAAGGAATTTACAAAAAAAAAAAAACACCAGGATTTAAGAAGTGAATTCAGTGAGGTCACAGGACACAAGATCAACACAGAAAAATCAATTATATTTCTGGATACTAATAATGAGCAAGTGGAAACAAATCAAAATTAGAGTACCATTTACAGTTTTTCCAAAGGCAATTATAAGAAATGAGTCTAGCAAAACATGTATAATGTATATGTAACATGTATAATGTATTTCATGTATGATGAAAATTATAAAATGCTCATGAAAAAAATCAAAGACCTTAATATTTGGAGAGACATATCATGTTCAAGGGCTAGAAAACACACAAAAAATAAAACTGTCAATTCTAAATTAACTTAGGAGTTTAACACAATTCCTTATGAAATCTCAGCCTATCAACATAGACAAAAGCTCTTGTTGTAGGCATAGATAAGCTTCTTCTAAAATTTACATATGGGGCACCCGGGTGGCTCAGTTGATAATGCATCCAAGTTCAGCTCAGGTCATGATCTTGCGGTTCATGAGTTCGAGCCCCACATCAGGTTCTGTGCTGACAGCTCAGAGCCTGGAGCCTGCTTTGGATTCTGTGTCTCCCTCTCTCTCTGCCCCTCCCCAACTCACACTTTTCTCTCGCTGTCTCTCTCTCTCAAAAAAAATTTTTAAACAATGTTAATGAAGTAAAATGAAATTTACATAGAAAAACAAAAGCCAAAAAATAGAAAAAACAATATTAATTTCAATAAATGGTGCTGGAGCAATTGTACATCCCTCAGCAAAAATATGACCCACTTAATCCTCACACCTTATACAAAAATTAGCTCAAAATGGATCATAGATCAAATGTGAAACAAAAAACTATAAAACTTCTAGGGAAAGAACAGAGTAGAAAATCTTCAGGCCATAGAGCTTGGCAAGTAATTCTTAGTTTTAACAGCAAAAGCAAGATCCCTAAGTGGAAAAACTGATACATTGCATCTCATCAAAATTTAAAAATTTGCTCTGAGAGTCGTTAAAAAGATAAAAAAGACAAACTGTATACTGGAGAAAACATTTTCAAATCACATTGGCCAAAGATGTTGTATCTAGAATACATAAAGAACTCTTAAAACTTGACAATAAAACAAGCCAATTAGAAAATAGGCAAAGCCATACACAGACACTGCACTGAAGAGGAAATATACATGGTTAATAAACACATGGAAAGATGTTTCAACTTCCTAAGCAATTAAGGAATCACAAATTAAAACCACAATGAGCTATCACAACAAGCCTATCCAAATGGCAAAAGGGAAAAATAGTGATAACACCAAATGCTGGTGAGGATTTGGAGAAAGTGACCCTTTCATACACTGCTGTTGGGAATGTAAAATGAACAGTCACTCTGGAAAACAACCTGGTAGTTCCTTTTAAAGCTGAAAATGGGCTTATCGTCCAAACTAGCATTTACACTCTCGGGCATTTGTTGCAGAGAAATCAAGACCAAGTTTTACTGAGGATTTATATACAAATGTTCATAGTAGCTTTATTCATCCCAGCCGTAAATTGGACCCAAACATCCTTCAGTGGATGAATGGTGAAACAGGCTTTGATACACCCATAAATACTATGGAATTATCCTCAGTAGTAAAATGAACCCTTCATATTCCTCACTCTCAGCAAGGAATGAACTATTCATATGCCTAACAACGTAGATGAACCTCAAGGAAATCATGCTACGAGAAAAAATAAGCCAAACGCAAAATGGTATAAACAGCGTGACTCCATGTTGTTGTAACATTTGTGAAGGAACCTAATTATAGAGAAGAGGAACTGATCACGAGTTGCCCAGTGTTAAGGGTGGGGTGGGAGGGGATAGGTGTGGCTCCAAAGGGTTAATATAAGTGAGCCCACAGTGATGTACCGTGGAGTATCTTGATGGTGGTGGTGGTACCTAAAGCTACATGTGTGGTAAAATTGTACACACAAACCACTGAGTGCCTGTGTACTAGTAAAATCTGAACGAGCACTCGGAACTACACTCGTCATATTTTATTGGATTTGATACTGTTAATTTGTAGAGTTATGTCAAGTATTAACATTGAGGCTTAGGTGAGACTTCCTTATACATTTCTTTATGACATCTTAGGAATCTATCATAAAAATGAAAAATCAAACAAATATTCCTGTAGAAACTATTGGGTATTTAAACCTTAGTCTACACCTGACGTGGTGCTCCTGAACCTATCAAGGGCTTCAGAATCCCTGCAGTGCCATCCAAGGTGTATACACAGTCCTGAACTAACGATAGACTAGAGCACGTGGACTGTTACTGGCACAAATAATTCTCTTTCAACACTCATTGGCACTTTAGACCTATAGGTACCAGGCTTGCCTACTGGGAGAGTGGTAGGCAAGAACTGTCTCCTGAAGTTCCCCATTACCCAGATCCACACTCCCTTCTTTCCTTTTAACTACTTCAGTTCATCCTTCAACCGAGGCACTTTTGAATCTCAAACGTGTTAAAGGAAAGAGAGTGTTCAACTTGAGAGTTGCATTGGTGAGACTCGGGTGGTGGTGGGGGGGGAGTGCATGGGACTTCCCTGCACTTTTATTTGCAACATCCTGTGAATCTGTAAGTATTTTAAAATAAGAATCTGAAGAAAGCAACCATGTTTTCCAGCAGAAGTATTCTAAGTGTTAATACTAAAAGTTTTCAATCTACAGAACTGGATTGTAACCTGCAGTAGGTTAGAATGGTGGTCAGTACTCAGACCTTAATCTGGTCTTTCAATTTTTTCTAAAACTCGATTCTATCGTTTCTAAAATAAAAAATAGTTATATCTACCTCAGTGCTATTGATAGCAAAGTTAAGTGAATGATTCGTGTAAAATATGTACATCATGCCTGTGATCTTATTAAGTGCTAAGTAAATTGGAGTTGCCATCATTTATGTTATGTACTAACTCGGCTCTGAAGCCCTTTGCTGTCTAACCTAAAGCAGAGTCAGCAATTTTCTTCTGTAAGGTGTCAGACAGTTAATACTTTAGGCTTTGTGAGCCATACAGCCTCTACAGGAACTGTTCACCTCTACTGTTGTGATGCAAAAGCTGCCGTGGGCAACACATAAGTGAATGAGCATGATCATTGTTCCCATAAAACCTTATTTATTGGGACGTGTGGGTGGCACAGTCCTTGAGCGTCCAACTCTTGATTTCGGCTCAGGTCATAATCTCAGGGTGATGGGATCGAGTCCTTAGGGGCTCCCCACTGGTTGTAGAGCTTACTTAAGATTCTTTCTCTCTCTCTCAGCCTCTCTCATGCTCTCTTAAATAAATAAATGAATAAATAAATAAATAAAGTTTAAAAAAAACCTTATTTAAGGACATTTGGCTTACTGGCATTACAAAAAGAGGTAGTGACAAACAGAAAGAGGGAGGATGGGAGGAAAGATTTGGGTATAAATGCAGTCAATAAACTTGAAAAACAAAACAAAACAAAACAAAACAATATATCAGTCCAGCCAGTTTTCTGGTAGAATGTCCCAGATTTTGAATTGGTCTGATGATTCTTTCCCATCTTCTGTATTTCCAATACACCAGGAGGAAAGTCCTGAGCAGGAGAGGTTGTAGACCATTGGGAAAGGCAGTCACAGCCCCTGCACTGTCAGAGTTCCCTTTGGCAGAGATAAAGAGCCCTCGAATCCTGTGCCTAGTCAATTTAGCAAGAATCCCCAGCAGATCACCTTCTATAGCTGATCAAATTGCTCACCCACTATTCTGGGCACACTGACCTACCTTCAGCGACTCTTGTCAAGTTGGCTTAGTCAGAATCCTCCTTTACCCCTTATACTTCCTCCTAAGTAATTTTCCAACCACTGACCCTGACCCTGCTCCCTGGCTATAAATTCCTTGTCCACGCTCAATTTGGAATTGAATCTAGTTCTATACTGGGCTCTATTTTCCCGTATTGGAGTAGTTCCCATGTAAAATTTATTTTTACCACTCTAGCTACTGTCTGGCTCTGACATTTCCCTGACAAACCCTGCTACTTTGAAAAGGGTTCTTTGACTTTACTTCATGCAGTTTATTTGGGCACTGATGTTCCATTCAACACAAAATCTATCTTTCCCTTCCCCAACTTCAGGACTTTGAAAGAGTCCAACTTGGGTCACCCTTAGTTCATTTATTTATTCATTCTTCAATAACTATTCGTTGCAAATGTCATGGTTCCAGATATAATTACAGGAAATAGAGATAACAAATCAGCAAAACCTCTGCCCTCATCCTTCAAGTATTCATTCACTATGTTATACAAATATTAATGGACAAATAAATGAACAAGAACATTATGGATTCTGTTAAGTCTTATAAAGAAACAGAACAATTTTTTTTAAGAGAGAGAGTGTGTGTGAGCAGGGTAGAGGGACAGAGGGAGAAAGAGAGAATCTCAATCAGACTCCATGCTCAGCACAGAGTCAGGACCCTGGGACCATGTCCCAAGCTGAAACCAAGGGATGGACATCCAAGGACTGAGCCACCCAGGTGCCTCAAGAACAATTTATTGATAATGGATATAAAGTATTATAGAAGTGTTTCCAATTTGGGTAAGTTCATCAGTTGTGCTGTTTGGAGAGGTCACATTTAAATAAAAGAGAGGAGAGAATCATGAGGTTATCTGTAAAACAAAGTGATTGCCCAGACCTTGGGACAGGAAATTTCTTATCATCACTGAGAAATAGCAAGACTGGCCTCACTAGAAGGAATGAATCAAGGAGTGTAGGAGAGAGAAGTAAAAAGGTATAGAGATGGATTCAGTGAGGATCAATACTGAGGACTGAATAAATCCTCAGTATTGGGAATTGATTATGGGTATTGGGCAAAATATGGGTATTCAAAGGCAAAAGCCTTTGAATGTTTTATTAAGTGTGGTAAGAATACCTTTGGAAAGTATCAAGCATGAGAACGATCTGCTCTGATCTATGGTTTTAAAACATCATGTTGGGATGTTGGGCTACTTTTTAGGAAAAATATACACAGAGCCTAATTAGGAAGTTATTTCGGTGAGTCAGGTGAGACATAGCAACAGCTTAAAAGTATTAAGAAATTACGGGAACGTAGAGTGGTGATTTTCTTTTGATGTGACTTTAAAATAATTTGTAATAGGTGTGGTTGGTTTTGGAGATCTTGGATTCTTATATATGCTGAACGCGTGTCTTAACTTCAGGTACTAGAATATTTTTCCCTATTTGACAATTTTCACAGACATTTTCATGGAAAATTTGATAGCTTGATGTTAGATTTCTCTTGATTTTTACTTCATCATTTCCTCTCTCTCTCTCTCTCTCTCTCTCACGCGCGCACACACACACACACACACTGCATATATAGGTGAATTCGTTTCACTTTGTATTCTTATATCACGTTATATTTGCTATATGTCAAGTAGCAGGAGTTCTTGTGTCTCCACCAAATGCAGGCTCCCCTTAGCAAATTACCACTGAGCAATTAGTCTTATTAAAATAATAATTACACCTGCATTTGGCTAATTTGAGGAGTAATTGCCCAATTTCAGCCATAATTAGTCACTTGGCTCTATTTTTCAGGCACAATTTCATTGTCATGAGCAACAAACAAACAAAAAAATCTGGGGTAGTTGCTCCTTTTACAACTTGCCTACTAATGAGACTGCCTTCTGAACATACTTTCTTCACTTGAATACTGCAACAAAGTAGAGTACCCTGGGGAATCTCTTGGACTAGTGCAAAGGAAAGAATTTTCCAGTGCTTGAAAATTTTTACATGTTTTCTAAATAGCTGTCATCTATTTAAAAATACTTTCTTGGGACTGGAAAGGAAAAATTAACAAAACTTTTGATTTTGAAAACATCAGAATTATTTGCCTATCATGAATCATCAGGTTTGTCTATGTCTCCGTGTCACCAAGACAAATGACTATGGAATTCGATAGCCAACATTTAAATTGTGTCTTTGACCCACGACACCACATACTAACTGAGAATGTTTGGCCTTACCTGAGCTCCATGCTCCTGGAAAACAGCAACAGTTAAGGAACGCCACCACATTTTTTGGGCTTCAGAACTTGCTAATAACCCTCCTCTCACATATTCCAAGATAAAACCTGTTTCCGTATTTCTTCATGACTTCCATAAGATTGAAAATAGTTTCCTTTTGTACCTGCCTTTATAAATCCCCAGGCCTCCCTCTTTTTCTTTGAGATATTGCTCATTAATGAACATTCACCCTATTGCAGTAGCCTAAATAAAATCAGGTCCTTAATTGTCTGGTTGCATTTGCTTTGCACACTATAAATCTCAATTGTTTCTAAACCTAGTGAACTAAGCAAGAAACAAAAATGAATCTTACCATTAAGTTAGAAACATTGGGACTTACAAATTTATAATGGATTGCTAAAATTGTGGAAGGATATATTGAATGGTGACACTTAAAGAAATATCCATATGTCTTCTATGTAGAAACATTATGAGGGGTATCTGTATGTAGCTAGCAAAGTCAGTTTAGAGTAATAGTATTTTCATTCTTATGATGAAAATCCTGTTTTTATAAGTTGAAAAATCAGGCAGAATTATGTATGTATCTCGATTTAAAATTTTTTAATGAATGAAATGCTAAATTTTAACTATTTCCATAAAACACAGTAAAAACTATGAATATTTAATAATGGGAAGCAATGCAGAAAAACACAATAAAAAGTCAGTGGAACTGAATAAATAAAAATTGAAAATATCTATACATATCTGTAAAAAACATTTTAAGCTAAAATATAAAGGCAAACTTGTACCAGGGAAAATGTTTACAAAGATGTAATACTCAGAAGCATCAATATCCTTTACAAAAACATTTACAATGGGAAATAATTGATGATCAAGAGAATAAAAAAGAAACAATAACTGAGGAAAAAATTTAAATAGCTAACTTTTTGAGTATGGCCAGTGGAAATGTGAATTTAAATAATAATGAGATATTTTCCCACCTAAAAAGTTGCTGATATCCTCGTTTGGGAGACTAAATTACAAAAACTTCCTGCAGAACAATTTTCAAGCGTAAAGCCATAAAATTTAGAGTTTTTAATAGTTAATTCACTAACAGTGCTAAAAGTCAAGTCTGAAAAAAAATCAAAGCTAAAGAAAAATTTAATGAAAAATCAAGTCAGTTTGATTTACAATGGAGAAAAATGAGAAATATACTAAGTGTCCAGGAAGGGAAGGTAAATAAACTCTACCATAATCATAAAGATACAATATGAAGCATTAATAATTAAGCTGTTAATGAATTATTAATATGGAAAGTCTCAATATATAACATTAATTGAAAAAATAAAACATGTATGTGCTCATATATATATATGAATTAAAATGTTCAGAATGATACCTCAAAATACTAGTTTTGGGTTAATTTATTATGTTTTTATTTTATGCATTTCCAAGGGTACATATTGTATACTGAATAATTAAACTGTCCCATGTCAGATTCCTCAAATCTTTAAAAGCCTTAGCTGATTACTGATGGAAAAATATGAATTCAGAAATGGAAAGAAATTTTGGGGTCATTTACATGATGGCTACTCTGAACCACTGAAAATTGAAATGTATAAAATTGGACGTAACAAAATTATTTTTTAAAAGCAAGTTGTTATGGAGTGAACCTTTGCTTTCTCTATGGAACATAGAAATGTCAAACTAGCCCTAAATCAGAATTTTAGATTAAATTCCTAGATGCTGCTTTTCGAAAACCTTAATCCTAATCTTGGTTCACAGAATTATCATTAATCTCACTTTCAGTTCATGTAACATTAAGGAAACAGAATATATATATTATCTTTCTTTGGTCCTGGTGGAAATGAGGAATTTGAGCTTGAAGATGCCTCTGTAGGCTTTCTGCAAGCAATTACGCTTAAATGCAGCAACAGCAGACAAGAAAGGGCATAATTGGACTTGTTAAATGTAGTCCCCATTTAACTTTCAAAGAGAGTAGAGAAAGGGGAAAAAAAAAGTATTGTCAGCCATGGAGATATTTTCAGACAATCACAATAATCTGCATTACAATAATCTCTCCTATGAAAAGGAGAACCATAATACCATTGCTCATAAGCAGCAGTTCAGTGATAACCACTCAGATTTGATGCCTTAAATGTGAACATCTGTTTCTATCATTAAAGCTATCAGAATGCTGTTAATTACTTGTCTTCAGCTATTTTCAGTATCTGTAAATATATATTCCGGATCTAGAAAAGTAACTCCCATTGCTTAACTGATTAATTCCAACACCTAATGACACTGTTTATCATACATGCATGTAAGTGGCCACTTCCCTCTTACATACATGCACATAACTAATGTACAAAATCTATTTCTCATTTAACATTTCCTCATGTCCTACATTCCTTGTTATTTCAAATATACATCATACATGTATGCACATGCACACAAAACACATATAAACACACCCACCGAGATACACATATACGTACACACACATGTACACAGTAAAAGACAAGTACATCTTTGGGTATGCATTAACTGGAAATTATTACAATATAGCTCAATAAAAAAAATTCTTTGAATTCAAAGACAAAGAGCCTAGGACCTTTGAATATATAACCCTTTTTCTTCTCCATGAGTACATATATGCATAGGGAGAGAATTCACAATTATTTGAATACAGGGAGAATATAAAACTAGATGTTTCTAAAGATTTCAAGACAGTGATCATAAGTTCTCTTGTGTCACTATTATATATTTTACACCGTGATTGGTTCAGCGTGCTCTCCATAGTATCTGGAAAATGACATAGGATATAGTAGATCTCTTCAATATTTCTATATTGTGGATTGTTAATTTGAGCTAATCTAGGAAGAAAAGGGTAAAGGAAAGCACCAAGATGAGTATTATAATCCAGGAAGAAGGAAAAAGTGGCTTGCAAGAGTGTTAGGATAAGGATCCTAACATTTGGAATTTGTGGATTTTCCCTCTAGAGTTTGTACTAATTTAACTCAGCTCTCAAAAACTGACAGTTGTTCCATCTTTTCAATATTCAAAATTATGTGGAGAGATAAAGGCTACAGCCTCCATAGAGCATATAGCAATAGCATGACTGAAACGAGCCATCTATGTAGGAATAGCAGCATCTAGAAAACCAGCCCAAGAGGTTTCCACTATGTTGATCACCTCGGTTGGACAGGACAAACACTTCCTTTCCTTGCAAGTGATGCCTCAATGTAACAAGATGCAATGACATGTAAATGATGCCAGCCTCAATGAAACTAGAGCACACAAAGAGCTGCTTTCCCCGAGGATGTGTTAAAGAGACACTATGACACGTAGAATCTCAAAATTGTATCCATTGCCTTCTATATTCTTTGCTATTCCTTTGAAATCTGGACCAAATTGTTCATATAAAGATCACATTAAATGCAGCCTTTAAGGAGGTGTCTATCTCTCAGAACTGTTGTCACTGGTCTTCTCTATCTGTGTTGTAAATAATTTGAGACATAAAACAGAGGAATAAAGATTGAGGCAAAAATGTGACCTTTATCACTGCTAAGACATAAGCTGGCAGACAAGGTGGCTTTAAGACTTCTTGTCAATATCTTAACATGACCCTTAATATTAATCAGATTGATTCACCCAGGGATTTTATCAATGACTGTGGCTGACCTTCCCCTTTAGGAGGAAGCTCTGGGACCAATAAAAGACTGGAGGAGGAGGGAGAACTTGCATTTTGGTGGGAAGGCCCCAGTCTCAGGAAGAACAATAACAAATGAGTCAAGCATGGCAAATTATTCCTCCAAGTATAACAATCAGATAGGGCAGAGTTAGTGCATACAGCAATTTCCCAGGAAAGAGTAAAGATAGGGTTGATAGAAAGGCCATGGGTATGCTTCAGAGAAAGTCCTCTGAATGGAAACCATGAGGGGGGAAAAGGAGATCTTTGGCACTTTATGTATTATAGTTAGAGCAGAGAAAAGGTTAGGTAACAAATTTACAGTTTCTAATAAATTCAGGAGAGAGCACTAAGCAATAAAAAAAAAACTAGTAAATTAGTAACCCAATAAAAGGGTGAAGTGGAAATAATTATACTTATAATCAATTAGAAGCCAAAACAGAGAGGGAAAGAAGCCTATATGTAAGATAAATATAGAACAAATAATAAGATGTCAGATTTTAAACATGATATGTTAATGATCACATTCAATGTAGACAGACTATTCCAGTTAAGAATAAGCATTGTCAGACTGAATATATGTACTATATGTACGTATTTGTATAATTAGCATATATATGTATAATTAACTGGAGCAGTCTAAAAGAGACACACTTTAAATGCAAGAGCATTGGTTTACTGAAAGTAAGATAATGGAAAACATTTTTCATGAAAATAATGCACAAAGTAAACCAGTGTATAATGCGAAAGGCATTACTAGAGATAAAGAGGGACATTTCATAATGATAAAAGAGTCAGTACACAAGAAAGTTATAACAATTCTGAATTTGTTTGCGGCTAATAAAATAATTTGCACCTAATAATGTAATGAATTACATAGTGGATAAAATGTGAAATGGATAAATCAGTAATCATCACAAAAGATTTTAGCATATGGAATACACATTTTATTCCATTTATTTAATACACATTGTTTTCAAGTGCATTTCGCTATTTGTCTATTTACACTCTGACACATTCTGACATCCCATTTATCTGCTTCCTTAGTTTACTGAAGCTCATATTTATATGTATTATAATTCATAGAGATGAAGACTCAAACTCTATCACTAGAGATGCCATTTCATCTGAATTTGGTGCTCAAGAATTTGCATTTTTTAGCAAGCACTGTGGGTAATTCAAGGAACATTATTGGGTTTCCCTATTGGCACATATGTCCTTGAAAAACAAAATGTATGAGCCAGCATAGGACCGAATCTCAAAATATATTATTAGACACGTAGCAGGCTATACTTTCCAAAGCTTATCTGGTGGAATTTAACCAGAAAGAGCAGAAAGGCTTATCAAGAATAAAATGAGGGCACCAAAATTTCCTCCCTACACTCTGCCTTTGCCCAGGAGATACATGTGAAATGGGTCTTTGTGTGTCTCAGGTCTAAGACTTTCCCACAGTCACGTTCCGTTATCAAAAACAAGGAACAAAGGGGTTATTTTGTTTGCCATTTTCAAGAAAGTATACTAGGGTCCTAAAGAGAAAATGAGGAAAGAAGAGCCTAAAAATGTTTTTAATTTGTGACTACCTATGATAGCCTCACTAGATTTCAATGGAGTGGAGTGCATTGGCAGTAAGAGAGGTCCATGCAGGAGCAGGGCTTACCATCTCACTCAAAGTGAATCCTCACCTGGGAGACTGCATGCCCTATCTGGCCTCTAGGTGACTAAAGCCAGTGCCTCCTATGTTTCGGCATAGTGCCCATTTATCTTTCAATATCTAAGGAAATATGATCTTCGCTGTCCTCATCTGCTAATCATTTGGTCATAACCTGAGAGCCAATCAGTAAGCTTTTGAAGAGTGCTGAGTACTTTGCCTGGTGTAAAAGAGGAGCTTAATGCCACTAATTTGTAGATAGATGAAAGCCTATGGAATCACTCTGAACTAGGTAACAAGGTCAGAGGTGGTTTATACTTAATCTCTGTACATGCTAGATGTGTTATGAACATAGTAACATCTCTATGGTATATACCAAATCATATCTCTATTGACCTGAAGAATTCATGTTATAAAATAGATAAGAGAAAATCTATACAAAGAATGGATAAAGATCAGCTACTTTTTTTTTTTTTTTTTTTTTTTTTTCAGGTAATAACAAGAAACCACTAAGTATTTCAGGGCAATAGAGAAAGTGGTAAAGCAATGGATTTCAACACCAACTTTCTATCTGGATCTCCAGGGGACTTTTAAAAAATTTCAAAGACCTAGGTCCTGCTCAGAAATTTGGTTTCAGTCTTTGTAGGGAGGACCTGTTCCTCTGTAATTTTGTCAGATATTCATTCATAGATAATTCTGATGTGCATCCAGGGTAAAGACTACTATGGTAGAGATAACACAAACAAATCTAAATCTAATGCATTGTGCATTGGAGGGACATGAGGTTCAGGGCTCTATGCACTGAAACTCAGTAAACTATGTGATTTTGCTTAGGGGCTTCAAGATAATTTAACATAGACATATAATTCCTAAAGAACCAGGATAGGAGAGATGGGTATTATTTACAATCTGGTCTTCCTTGAAATATACTTTTTTTAAAAAAAATTTTTAGTGTTTATTTTTGAGAGAGAGAGAGAGAGAGACAGAGTGTGAGCAGGGAAGGGGCAAAGAGAGAGGGAGACACAGAATCTGAAACAGGCTCCAGGCTCTAGGCTTCCCGCACAGAGCCAAACGCGGGGCTCAAACCCACAAACTGGGGGATCATGACATGAGCCAAAGTCAGACGCCCAGCCAACTGAGCCACCCAGGTGCCCCGAAATGTACTTCTTAAAACAGTTATTTCATTCCTGAAAGGATAAGCTAATCACTTGGCTGATGCCAAGGCTTCTGTTGGGAATGTTTCTGTGGTCAGAGGGACTCTCTCCCTCTTTTTTTACAGATAATTTACTCTCTCCCTCTATCTTTTTTACAGATAATTTTTTGCACAACTGCAACATGGGGTGGATGGTTCTAATAATGGAGTGAAAGAACAATGAACAAACCAAAAATAAAAAAGCTCAGTCTTTCTTTGGGGAAGACAAGCAAAACACAAGTAAACCAGTAAATATATTGCATGATAGAGGGTGACAAGAAAGAACAAAACACAGAACCATAAAGAATGGGCTCCGGGGTCTATGAAAGGAAGTCCAAGAAGGCCACACAGGTGAGGTGATCCTGGAGATGACACCTGAAGGAAGTAAGGATGTGAGAAAGCGAGCCATGGGACTTCCCTTAGCATGTTTTTAGTTTCTCTGTATTTGTAATTCTTAAAGTTTAAATATTCTGATCACATTCTTCATTCATAACTTTTCTTTGCTACTTTTGTCATCTTTACCTTCAAAATGCAAAATGTTCCTCAGTTTTAATACAGATTAGTTTTTCTTATGTTTTATTGCTTCCTAGACTGAAATAAATTTCATAAGGGGACATTTGCTCTGAATCCTTATAAACTTCCTCCTTTTACTCCTTAATAGCATCACACGTTTGATGTTTTTGCTCAGTTCACCCAATTGTAAATGGAAAATGGAAAAGCTGACATTTACTGTAGCTTTGTTTGGCTTGTCTGTGCTTATTCTAGATGGTTGTGCTGAACACAGAGGGAAGTACAGGCAACGGGGGAGGACACAGCTTTGCTGACCATGCCTGACTTACCTGAGGAACTGTTCTCCTTTCTTTAAGGCTTGACGAGGTGGCTGTAGCAATCTGTAGGGTTTACTTAGCTATTTATTTCCATTAAAAGAATAATGATGGGATGCCTGGGTGGCTCAGTCAGTTAAGCCTCCAACTCTTGATCTCAGCTCAGTCTTGATCTCAGGGTTGTGAGTTTAAGTCCCGCACTGGGCTCCACACTAGGCATGAAGCCTTCTTAAAAGGAGAAGGAGAAGAAGGGGGGAGGTGGAAGAGGAGGAGGAAGAGAAAATAAATACATAAATACCTAAATACATACATACATACATACATACATACATGTATCAAGGTAAATTGATTTGTTGTTTATGTGGTAAGGTCAGGAACTGTTCAAATTATTCCAGTTACCCTCAGTTCATCACCCAAAGCTTCCCATGGTTCTGAGTCTCTGCTGCTTCTAATTTGTTTCTTTGTGGGTTTTTTTTTTCCCTGTGAATCTAGATCCTCTGAGAACTCCATGATTTTTTTTTCTAGTTGGTTTTTTTCCTGTGTTATGTAATGTTATATAATGGGTTACCATTGACACTCAATTCCTGAATTTGGAAACTATTTTTTGATGTCTGAAACTCATCATTATTAACATTATATCCATCCCCATATTTATTGCATATTTTTTACTCATTTCAAAAGTACCCTGGGGGGGACAAAAGAGTTAAATAAATGAGCTCAAACTGCCTTACCGAAAGTATGTGAATACTCTATTTATACCCAACTTTTATATCACTACTTGCTAGGAGAGCAAAAAGGCCCTCAGTTGCCCGGCACCCACTCTACCGATGTCTCCACGTTAATATTTCTGTAGGACTGTCTCTAGAGTTAGCATCTCACTCATGGAAATACCTTAAGAGGTTTGCAGGGAGAGATACTACACACCCAATGGTTACCATTTATTTCTTGTAAAATAACAAGACACCAAAAAATGCTGGCATCTTATATCCATACTGCTGATAATATGCATGTTACCAGGATAGGCAAGACAATTAAAATAAGTAACATATTATTAGGAAGTTATTGCTTTTGAAATGTTCTTACCGCTTTCCCATAATTCTTGCATCCTCACAGCTCACATATAAAACATGCGGGATAGAAATTACTTTTTGACTTAAGATCATGGTTGACTTTTGTCATGTATCTTAAGCACCCTCTCAGAAATTATGCAAAATGAACGTCAGTCAGTTACCTTGTGAATTTGAAATTTAGCTAATCAATTTCTTATACATCAGGAGGGAGCAAATGTATAACACTTCATCATTGCCCAGTGAAACATTTAATTTAATATCTGGATTTATACACCATTTATCTTGAGTCTGCAGGCTCACATTACTCTTTTTTATTTAATTTACTCTACTGTATATATGCGCAACAAATTTCCTTCTCCGCAGAGAATTTTAATGTCTGCAGCAGAATACAAGAGGGTAAATATGGATTTTGTCAAGTTGAGATATTGATAGCTTGGTTTTATTCCTGATTCAGCAAGCACTGTGGCTCTCAGACGTTTAACCCCACACAAGAATATGAACCTCAGAATAGTGTTCTGGAATGAATTAGATCTATAAGCCAGATCCAAGTGCTAATATGTGTTTGGAAAGAGATTAGCTGACGTATGAACTCTCAGCCTCTTTTACATTTAATTTTGAATGATGCTTTTTCATAGACAAGAAACTGAGTGAGTCAGGAAACTATGCTCTAGAGAGAAATAAAGGAAAGAACTTTAAGGCTATGGATCACTTCCCATTGCTTATTGAATAATCTTGAAACTCTTCAGAATTGGGATCCATACTGGCTTTGCAGACTCCTCCTGTGTCTGACCCATAGGAGCAACCCATATTTTAGCCACATATTCCTCCCAGCTTCTGAGATATACTCTTCTTTTCCTTGGTTTTATTCTCTAAATATGTTGTTTATACTTCCTAGATACTATTTTTTAATTGTTCAGATGGCAAACTACTGCTTTTCTTTTAAGGCCTGGCTAAAAGACCATTTTTCCTGTAAGTTGCCCTTGGCTTCTTCAACTTCATACCAAATTTCAGTTCCTTCACTGTGTTCTTGCACCACTCTCTGCATATGTGAATACTTTGAATAAATTCATACACATGTCACTCTAGATAGGCTGTGAGCTCCTTAAGAATGGAGTGTGTGTTTAGTTCATCTGTTGGCCTCAGCAACTAACACCGTGCCTAACTGCAAATGGGCATTGAAAATGAAGTGAACCTTTAAAGAAAAGAAGATATTCAAATCACTGTATTGCACACCTGAAACTAATATAACATTGCAGGTCAACTATATTTCCATAATAAAACTTAGAATAAATGAATTAAACAAAGAAACTAAGATAAATTACAGGATAATATCATACCCAAGTATGACAATTTAGTAACAATGAATGACAGTATTAAACCACAATGGTTAAATTTCAAATTGTCACATACTGGGATAGTGGCACAAACAACAAAAATTACTTGTAATTTCACAGCCATCGCTAGTTCATTGAAAACTGGACAAGTCAGCATTTTTCTGTCTCATCAATCATGGCTCTTCTGTTGAAATGCATGAAAATAAATTCTAAACAGGCAGAATTATACTTCTGAAATTTTAACCAGGAGCCATTTGCGTACTTGCTTGTTTTATAAATATTTATGGAGCGCTGACTAGATCCTACACTTTGTGTAAGGCACTCATGATGCTATAACAAGCAAGACAGACCAGGTGCTCGTCTTTAGGCAATCACAAAAATGAGCACTTGGAAACAGTGCAGTTAGTCTTATGACTAGGAAAGTACAGAGTGTATGTGATCAAATAATGTGTGGTCTGGCTAGAGAATATATCAGCCCCCTCACATTTGTACAGTTCCCTGCCTAGGCTTCCTGCTTGGGTCTCATTGTATCACAAAGGCTGGTGCACATGTCTGCGTACCCAAGGAATCCAGGCTCATCGAGGGCTGAAACTGAGCTTTCTGTTTTATCTTCATCAAGTGGTGGGGTGTCAGCACATTATGGGTGCTCAACATTAAATGAACGAGTTAATGAATTTCTTTCGCATCCATCGTCACACTTTCCGTTCTATTAAAACAATCCTTTAGCCTAAGAAGAACAGAAGTAGGAATGCCCTCTCCTTTTTTTAAACTATAGAATCAGAGTATTAATACACTTCTCAGTTCACATGACTATCATTAGTCCGCCAATGTCTGCTTTAGTTCATTTATAATTTCTTTTATAATTCGTCTCCATATGATTTGTCACCCACCTCCCAAGCATGGGGGGGTTGCCATGTGTTTAGCACACATTCTTGAATTTTAAGCTGTCTTTGTCAAATGTGCAGTCTTGTTATTGTTGTTGCCATTGTGTTTTTAAAGTAGACCATTTCTGTAGATCTCATTTGTTTTTTGTTTTTTTTTGTTCATGTGGCTCTGTTTTAAATATAAAATCATGTTGGTGAGAATACATTTAAGTAATTGCTACAGCTGCTGCATACACATTTTATTTATCTACTCCCTCATATGGACTTGAAAATTGTCTCCAAGTCCAGTCATCTGAAACAACACTGTTGGAAAAACCTAACACTTATTCCTTGTATATGAACTGGTATATCCAGGAGTGGCATTTCTAAGTAATAGTTCTAGCTTATGTTCAATTAGCTCGAGTACTTTAAATTTCTTCTCAAATGGGGTACCAGTTTGCCTCCCTATCATCAGTTTGCAAGATTTCCTGTTTGCCCATGATCTTGACAAGGCTTATATGTGGTAAAGAACTTGTCTGGACTTTGTCCTCCGTTTTTGGGAGGTAACATCTGAATCCTTGGAACTTCCTGAGTAATAGGGTGGCTCTTATTCTTGGTGGGTCCCTGGGACAATACCTAATATTTTATTAGCATAAATAGGACGGATGACTGAGGATGAAGACTGACCACCCCAAAAGGACCATTCATGTCACTAGAGGGTTGGGATTTTTAACTATATATCAGCCCAGCCTCAGAGAAGGGGCGAAGGGTTAGAAACTGTGTTCAGCCACATGGCCAATGATTCAATCACTTGTGCCTATGTAATGAAGCCTCAATAAGAAGCTCTGGACTCCAGAGCTTGGGTGAACTTCCCTGGTGGGCAGCCCTCTGCCACCTGATTTATTTTTTCATGGGTCTCCAATCTTCCATATGAACATGTGTGTGTTGAATATACATATCTAAGCATTAGAGAAAAAACAGGTAATATCAAGACATATATAATCATGAGTGACAAAAAAACCTCAGCTAATTATAATTGCAATAAATTAATATATTGTTTAGAGAAAAATTGACATCATTATATTAGGTCACACTATAAAAAGTGTTGATAAGTTATTATCTCAGCATTTGTTTTTATTATTTTTCTTTGAAAGAGTTTTAAGTCGGTCTTGATGTATCTTATATATTCTTTAAGTTAATTACAAGATATTTTACATTTTTAGTTATTATTATGAATGGAATCTTGTATCTATACAATTTTCAAGTTGATTACAACTGGTATTTTTTTTTACAGCACTATTGATTTTAATGTGTATTGTATCTACTGAACGTATAGAATTATTTTAATCATTTCTTTTTAGAGGGCTGTCATATGGAGTAAATTCGTCCTTGTTAAAAAGTGACAGATAGTCTTACTTATTATAATGATGAAATGTAGTACTATGCTCTAATAGCAATTAGCTTTTAGTACCTGTAAGGGCATGCAATTCATATACTTTCTTGATTTTCTTAGTAACAAAAGCTGAAAAATTTTAAATTGCAGTGCACAGAATTAGGTAATTAATTTATCCATAATCCTTGGATCTTTCCTTTATGATTGACTCATGCATTGTTCCATTTTGTTTGCTTCTACCTATGTATATTTTTAAAAAATAGTATTATGCTTTGGAGTTCATAAATCATTTAAACTCCTCTTGGTAGACATTTAAGATTTTCATTTTAATTTTTTAATACTATATACCACTTGCCATTATACCAAATTGTTGCACACATTTGTGATTAGTCCCTCAGGATGAATTTCCCTAAGTAGAACTGCTAAGTAAAATTACATGAACATTTTCAGAGTTTCTGATAAATATTTCTAAATTGAAGTAAGTTTCTAGCAATTAACATGCCTGTTCAGCAGTGATTGAAAGTGCTCATTTTTACTCACCTTCCACCTAGTGAATTAGGTTTTTAAAATTCTTTTCAAAATCAATAGGCAAAAAATTGGTTTGCATTCTTGCTAAGATTGCATTTTTTGATTGCTTAGTGAGTTTGAATATTTATGCCTATGTCCATTTGCCATTTGTATTTATTTTAGTAAATGGCTTATTATAGGCTTTGTTAATAATTCCAGTTGTGTTTTCATCTCTTGATTAGTAATTTTAAGAGTGCTGTATAAAAACCCCATCATCTACCACATATGCTCCACTTGTTTACATTTTTTTCACTTTAAATTTATCTAGGATAATTTTTGAATTACAGATTTTTTTTGGCATTAGACTAGCAAGATTCATCAATATTGTCTTAATATTATCTGTTTTTTTCTCTAACGCTTAGGGGTACTTGTGACAATGGTTTAAGTATGTGGTACTCCATTTTTTGCAAGACTTTAGAAAATGTCTTCTTTTATAATTCCCTCCTTGTACTTTTCCATAAATTTTTTATTATATTTGTGACTATATACTTATATTTTTGTTTGAATAATCTTACTATTAATGGAAACATTTTCCCCAATAAGTTCAAGTGATTTTACTAGATAATATTAAAACTATCAACTTTCTAAGATATATACATTTTAACACATACCATATAAAACAATTTCTAAAAGGGTCTCAGGGGCGCCTGGGTGGCGCAGTCGGCTAAGCGTCCGACTTCAGCCAGGTCACGATCTCGCGGTCCGTGAGTTCGAGCCCCGCGTCAGGCTCTGGGCTGATGGCTCAGAGCCTGGAGCCTGTTTCCGATTCTGTGTCTCCCTCTCTCTCTGCCCCTCCCCCATTCATGCTCTGTCTCTCTCTGTGCCAAAAATAAATAAAAAACGTTGAAAAAAATTTAAAAAAAAAAAATAAAAGGGTCTCAATGTACTATATTGGATGTTCTGGGGAAACAATCTCCTATATATATCCATAGATAATGAAATATCAAGTTACCTTATTTAAAAATTATAACATTTAAAAATTAGAATAGGAGTTCTAAACTCTGTCAATGTGTTAAAATTTCCTCGGAACTTTGAAGAAAATAGAGATCTGGAGAATATAACCCCAAAGATTCTGATTCATTGGTTCTGTATGCTGTGGTACCCAAGACCCAAGTTTTTGATGCTTCACTAGGGAAGCCACTAGGTTAGACCTTCCAGAACAGTATAGAACTTATTTGCTCCTCAATTTAGATTGCAACTGACCCTGAACGTCATGGGTTTGAACTGTGCAAGTTCACTTATACATGGATTTTTTTTTCCATAAATACAGAAGAGTACCGAAATATATTTTCCTTTTTTTTCTAATTTTCATAATAACATTCTTTTTTCTCTACCTTACAATATTGCAGAATACAGTGTATAATACACACAACATTTAAAAATGTGTTAATTGAATATATTATCAATAAGACTTCTGGTCAACTGTAGGCTACTAATAGTTAAGTTTTGGGAGAGTCAAAAGTTGTACATGGATTTTCACCTGGGTGAGAGGCATTTGGCACCCCTTTCCCCATGTTGTTTAAATGTCAACTGTAGTTATTTTACCATTAAAATAATGCTATGGAATGTTTTATTTAATTCATTTGATTATTTAAATAAAACTGACAGTATTTTAAAATTAAGTCCCACTCAAATACATATATTATGGTTCAATATTTGATTAGCAATAGCTTCTATAACCTTTCTCTTCTTTCAAAAAATATTGGGGTGCCTGGGTGGCTCAGTTAAGCATCCAACTTGGGCTCAGGTCATGATCTCGCAGTCCATGAGTCAAGCTGTGTGCTGACAGCTCAGAGACTAGAGCCTGCTTCAGATTCTGTGTCTCCCTCTCTCTCTGCCCCTCTCGCACTCACACTCTGTCTCTTACTATCTCTCAAAAATGAATACATGTTAGGGGCGCCTGGGTGGCTCAGTCGGTTGGGCGGCCGACTTCGGCTCAGGTCATGATCTCATGGTCTGTGAGTTCAAGCCCTGCGTCGGGCTCTGTGCTGACAGCTCAGAGCCTGGAGCCTGTTTTGGATTCTGTGTCTCCCTCCCTCTGACCCTTCCCCATTCATGCTTTGTCTCTCTCTGTCTCAAAAATAAATAAACGTTAAAAAAATTTTAAAAAAATGAATACATGTTAAAAAAAATCAAAATAAAATATTTATTAGTAAAAGAAGACAAATGCAGAAAAATAAGACATATTAATAAATAAACAGCAGAAGAATCTAAATGACATCAATTGCTATAAAAAATGTAACAGAAATTGAGACATTTCTCTGATGAGATTTCACAGATCAAATAGAAACTAGGTCAAAATACAGAAAGTAGGAGAAAAATGGATCAATGGCTAATTGACATCTGACTCCCTTCCTGCCCCAAATCCCTTAAAATCTGAATTAAAAGAGGGGCAAATGGGATATTAATTCCTTAATTCTCAGTTTTTTAAGTTCACTGAACTTGGAGGGGATTCATGGGTTTTTATCTCTTTTTCTCTCATTAGTCTGGCTAAAATAACTCCCTTTGTTTTCAATAACAAGAAGCATGTGTGTAACAGGCATTTCTTCTTATTAATATTTATTCTTAGCAATCCATTGATAGTTAATGAAGAGGCTTTAGCACAGATTTTTTTTCCCAAAAATTATTTCTAGGATGAAATGGCTTAATTATCCCATCACTGGATAGCTCTTCAGTTTCTCATATATTTATACATCAAAACATTTTAAACATGTAAAATTAAGTTTCTAATCACACTTAAGTGTGATTCTGTCCCAAATAATGGGTACTAATGACTCAGACTTGCGATTTACTGAAATCATCTCATAATAGGAAGACCGTAAGAATAAGACGAATTTTTTGTTGTTCCCATTTTGTTTCTGAGGGCTTGTTTTCTATGCTTCTATGCTGTGCCAGTGTTATTTTGGAGAACATGGTTTCTGTTTTTCAAACTTCAGGAAGGGAGTTTTCATTCCGTTGTGCTTATAAAGATAGAGTGGTTTCCTATCTTCTTCATATCCTTTTCTTCCTTGGTCATCAGACAACCTGTTAGTTGGCATATTATGATGCAGTGACAAGAAAACAAAAATATAGGAAGGTTTGGTGATTTCACCAGTTCGAGCAAAACTGTAAACTTAGGCATTAGAAATTGTCTCATTCAACTCCCTAAGTTAAAAATCAAAGAACTAGTGACTCAACGAGCAGAAGTAATTTTGTTCAGGGAACTCCAACCAAAAGTGAGAGGCAAAGACCAAAACTCAGGTCTTCTGGCACAGCCTTGGTTTTTCCACTATTAAATTGTGTCTCCTGTATGGAAACAGACAACAGAAAAATGGGATCAATAACCACATATAGGTCTGGTAACTATTATCTGTGACGTAATAAATAGTATAGTAATGCATAACCTCTACTCACTCATGCTCATTCAAATATATTCCTGCTCACTATGTATTTGTAGACTCAGCCCTGCATTTGTTTCTGAGTTGACTTAGTAGGAAAAAGCCAGCCCACTGCTTTTTATACAATATATTGCACTTAGTATAATATTTTTACTAATCACATACCATGAATTATCTAACCTTTTAGATCAAGCACAACATTTGAGTGATGCAGAGGGAAAAATTGTGTATGGGGAGTAGAGAGAACAGTGGACACATAAGCCAACAGATATGGGTCCCAATAGAGACTGAATACTTACTGGGTGTGTAACTTTGAATGAGAATCTCCACTTCTCTCGAATAGTTAGTTGTAAAGAATCTTGAAGGAATCAAATGAGACAGTGTTTAAGAAATGGTTTACATGAAATATGTGGTCAATGAATGTTAACTATCTTTGCTGTGCTTTACATTCGACCTGAACCTTATTTTCTACTATGTTGTCAGTGATAAATAAGCTCCTATATACTTTGCTTAATAAAAGGGTTAAAAAAAAGTCATTAGGTCATCATCTTTATTAACCCCTGGATAAGATTATCAGTGAGTATTTTCTGAATCTTTATTATATCCAGGTTCTTTACATGAGCTAAGTTAATAATCTCTCTTAAAAATACCTAAAATGTAGATAGTTTCGAACTCATAGATGTGGGAGTAGCAGTTACAGTCTAAAACTTACATGAACTGAACTGAGAAAATCTCTAGAATACTCTCTCAGCATACTTAAGCTGAGTCAAAAACTTAAAAAAATTTACTATTTCAAACACAATGCTCACACACAAACATACCATCCCACACACATATATAGGGCTTTGGCAGTGTAACTGGAGATTCCTACCAAATATTCAAGAAACAAAATGCTTCTGCTTTACATAAGCTTATTCCAGAAAAATAGAACATAGAGTAATCCATAATGAACAAAACAAACAAAAGATATTTATTCATATTATAAGAATTCTATATACTAACATAACAATTAAAAAACAAATTCTTTTTGTAAAAATGCTATAAAAGAGGGAGAAATAAAATCTAAGATTAAAATTTCTATTACATTATATTCTTTATTTCATATTTTGTTTCTCTTTTCTTTAAGTGGTTGTAGTTGTATAATACCCAGGAAAACAAATAAAGGAAGTGACATTTACTGAGTGCCTTTTATACTTCAAATACAGTGTTGGGTTATTAAAATTCAATATTTCACTTATTTAACAATATCTTAATTGGGTGTCATTATATACTTTAATGATATGTATACTAATGGGCTTTTAAATTTAGGAAGCACCATAAAAGTGTTCAAAATATTAATAATAATCTATATAAATTTAATTCATATCAACATAATTTTAATTCTGTGATACAATTATCTCAAGCACCTATGAGAGGGGTAGTCAGAATAGATGACACTTCTTTACAGAAATGATCCATAAAATACACTGTAGTACAAAGAGAAATTTAAATGAGAGAGAAAGTAGATTAGGATCTGTTAAACAGTAGGCTGCTGTTTCCCTCATTGTTGAATTAAATTGATCTTTAATCAATGTTAGCAATACATTTAGAAAGAAAGTAAAATGTGCTACCCACCAGGCAGCAAAAATGTTTCTACAAAACATACACCCAGACTAAATAAAACAACAAAAAGCAAGCATTTATTGATCCACATCGATTTTCTGCCCTATTTATTTAACAATTATTGTGATTTTCTAAGAAGCTATGCTAAAATCATCAAAGCAAAGCTAAACTTTTGTACACAAATACGAATCAGTTTTTCTTTTTAATTTCACAAGAAATTTGATAATAATACACAGATTTTACATAGGTAAACTTGTTTCATATCTGCTACCTTAAATTTTAAAGTCACTTGGTACACAATAGCTGATTGTCATTAAACATTGCTGCAAACACCAGAACTATGATTTTCAAATCCCATTAAAAACATAATTATTTCAATCTGCTAAATTACTGCAAATGGTATAGAGACTCTGAAGTAGAATTTTTGTTGAAATAGCTTATTAGCAGACATTATAATCATTATTTTTATTTGTAATCTTTAGACGGAAAAAACACAAGGCAAATAAAATTTTAAAAAACACAGTTTTTCATTACATTATATGCAATCCATTCTTAGATAAAACGAATGCCCTGATATTGAAATGAATTTTGTTTCTGCGTGGGTGAAAGAGATTGAACTTTATTATTTCCTTTGTGATTATTTGTCATGTTAAACATCATAAAAAATTAAACATAATAATTTTTGAAGCACTGAAAAGTGTGACTATTTAAGATCTTCCCTGTTAATTATGTTAAATGTTGTGTTTAAATAAAATATCCACTCATTTAAAATTTTCCTTTAGAGGGGCACCTGGGTGGCGCAGTGGGTTAAGCATCTGACTTCATCTCAGGTCATGAACTCATGGTCTGTGAGTTCGAGCCCCGTGTGGGACTCTATGCTGACAGCTCAGAGCCTGGAGCCTGCTTCAGATTCTGTGTCTCCCTCTCTCTCTGCCCCTCCCTGCTCCTCCCTGATCACACTCTGTCTCTCTCTCCAAAATAAATAAATACTAAAATTTTTTTATTAATTTTTCTTTAGAAGAGAATTTCAATGCCTCATTTTGTAGGAGGAAACTCAGATGAATCTCTAAAGGGGAATTAGAAATGCAGAGGCTTATAACTGATGGGAAGAAGTTATGGGTAGACGTTTAATTCAAGTGTCTATGATCACAGATGAATAAAGTATGCTAAAGTGTTGACCTTTGCAAAAGGGATTAGTAATCCATTGAAGGATAGGAAGTATAAAAGTAATTTTATCTTTTTGCTATTCTGCTACATTGAAAATAATATATGACAATATCATACTATGTTTTCTTAGAGACAGATATGCAGTGAACATTTTTATTCACAAACATCGTTATTTTCTACTAATTATTCTGCTATATATTTAAAGGGATAGAATTATTAAGTAAAACTATGAATACCTCGTAATTATTAAAATATATTGTTAAATTGGTTTCCAAATTGCTTATTCCAGTTTACACACAAAAACTATGTAACACTGCGATCGATTCCCTGACCTTGTTATTCTGTTTGAGATTTTTGTTCTGTTTTATTATAGACTGACATCCTACCTTACTATTTTACCTTGAATTTTTTGACAGCTGGAAAGTTCAATATCTTTGCATTTGTTTGGTCTCACATTCATTTTTCATACACTAGTGATGCATTTATTATTACCATATTAGAATAAGAAATCCATTCTTCTCACACTTCTTTCTTTAGAGTATATATATTGAATTTATATGTCTATATATGACTATATATGCATATGATCAAGAACAACAATACTTGCACAATTCCTGAGGTTATTTATAGTTCCAATCCTTAGTCCATAAATTCTATGATGGTAAAAACAGTGATGTGTTTACCACTGTGTCTAAAGCATCTTGAATGAAGTCAGACACACCAGAGGTGTTCAAAAACACTCAAAGACTAATTTAACTTGTATATTGTAAGATTCTTTATTCTATTAGCACTTAAGTAAAAATATTTGAAAGGTAATTTAATAGCTCTCAGGAGGCTAGTAAGATGGCAGAGTAGAAAGGCTCGAAGCTCACCTTGTCCTACAGATACAACTAGATAACACTCATATCAGTGTAAATAATCCTGAAAATGCCCTGAAGTGTGGCAGAAAAATTCCACAACTAAAAGTAGAGGAGAGGCCACTCTAAGAGGGTAGGAAGGGAGAAGATGTGCAGTGTGGGCAGCTAAAGGGATTGAGGGCTGTCTGTGGGAAGGAGGGACTCATGGGCAGGGAGGGGAGAGGAACAGACTTTCACATCAGGAAGACCACACAGGGAAGACAAGTCCCCATAACATTTGGCTTTGAAAAATAGAGGGGCCAAATTTTGTAAGTTCTTACAACCAGTGGGACTTAAAGCCTGGAATTTAAAAAAATCAGAAGACCAGCAAGCACCTTGTTAAAACTGCATGCCCTGTCCACACACACTTTGCAAATCCACTCCAGCTGGTCCTGGTGGTGATGGCTGCAGGTCTCATTTCACAGCAGACCAGTGTGCACCTTGTGAAAACTGTGCACCCTGCCCCAGCCAACCCGGGCTGGTGGTGGCAGCATGTCCTTTCTCACCAACACGTACAGTATGTGAGCACTGCATGCCTTGCTGCCTCCACCACACTCTTGGCTGGAGCCTATTCAAACCATGGCCACGAACTTGACAGTGTGCAAACAGCCCCATCAGAATAGGGGAAAATAACTACACACACTAGTCAGACTGCAGCCCCAACAGTGGGTTGGGGGCAGACAACAGGTCTGATTGCAGGCCCTGCCCACCAGTGAAAACCTCTCAGAGGACAACACAGGGAAAGCACCCTGCAATTTGGTGCTACTACATCTCTGGCAAACACCTGATCTGACTAAACTCAAGTTTAAAGCAGTACCAGTACTGCTGTACCAGTATAGCAGCACAGGCTGGCCCACTAACACCACAGAGACCATACATTGCCCACAACAGGCAATGAAAACCACTGCAGATGACTGGACTGATGGAAAAGGCAGTCAAGCCACAACAGCAGGCTGCACACAACACACCGAGGAGACACCCCTGAAGCAGACAGGTTGGAGTAAACAGGGGACACTGCACTGCAGGGCACTATAGGACTTCTTCTTCATAAGGCCATTACTTTCATGCGTAGCAGACATAGTTGGCTTTCTTAACACATAGAAACAGACACAAAGAGTTAGACCAAATGAGGAGACAGAGGAATATGTCCCAAATGAAAGAACAGGACAGAACCACAGCAAGAGACCTAAGCAAAACAGAGATGGGTAATACGCCTGATAGAGAATTTAAAGTAATGATTATAAAAATACTCACTGGAGGACATCAGTGAGACACTTAACAAAGAGATTTAAAAAATCAGAGAAGAAAAATACAATAAATAAAATTTAAAAAACACTAGAGGGAGGGGTGCTTGGGGGGCCCAGTCAGTTAAGCATCTGACTGACTCAGGTCATGATCTCATGGTTCATGGGTTTGAGCCCCACATTGGACTCTGTGCTGACAGCCCAGAACCGGGAGCCTGTTTTAGATTCTGTGTCTCCCTTTCTCTCTGCCCCTCCATCACTTCCGCTCTGTCTGTCTGTCTCTCTCTCTAAAATAAATAAACATTAAAAAAAAAGTACTAAAGGAAATAAACAGCAGACTAGAAGAAGCAGAAGAACAAATAAGTAACTTGGAAGACAGAGTAATGGAAAGTAATCAAGCTGATTAGGTGAAAGAAAAAATAATGCAAAATGAGAATAGACTTAGGGAACTCAGTGACTCCATCAAGCATAATAACATTCATATTATAGGGATCCCAGATGAGAAAAAAACAAAGGCAGAAAACTTATTTGAAGAAATAATAGCTGAAAACTTCTTTGCCCTGGCAAAGGAAATAAATATCCAGATCTAGGAGGCACAGAGATCCCCCAACTAAATCAACCCAAGGGGGTCCACACCAAGACACATAGTAATTAAAATGGCAAAAAGTTGGAGCGCCTGGGTGGCTCAGTCAGTTAAGCATCTGACATAAGCTCAGGTCATGATCTCATGGTTCGTGAGTTCGAGTCCTGCATTGGGCTCTGTGCTGACAGCTCAGATTCTGTGTCTCCCTCTCTCTGTTTCCGTCCCCTGTTCTCTCTTTCTCAAAAATAAATAAACATTAAAAAATAGCAAAAAGTAGTGATAAAGAAAGACTTTTAAAAGCAGCAAAAGAAAAGAAGACAGGGAAACCCCATAAGGCTACCAGTGGATTTTTCAGCAGAAATTTGAAGGCCAGAAAGGAATAGCATGATACATTCAAGTGCTGAAAGCAAAAAATATCCAGCCAAGAATACTGTATCCAGCAAGGCTATCATTGATAACAGAAGGAGAAATAAAGAGTTTCCCAGACAAGCAAAATGTTGAAGGAGTTTATGAGCACCAAACTAGCCCTACAAGTAATGTTAATAGGACATTCTCCAGAATAGATTATATATGTGGTCACAAAACAAGTCTCAGCAAATTCAAAAGATCAAAGTCATACCATGCATCTACTCTGACCAGAACGCTATGAAACTAGCAATCAACCACAAGAAAAAATATCTGGATAGAGCATAAATATGTGGAGTTTAAATAATGTGCTCCTAAGCAATAAATGTGTCAACCAAGAAATCAAAGAGAAAATAAAAAATTACATGGAAACAAATGAAAATGAAACCACAACTATCTAAAGTCTGGATGCAGCAAAAGCAGTTCTAAGAGGGAAATTTACAGCAATACAGTTCTACCTCCAGCAGCAAGAAAAGTCACAAATAAACAACCTAACCTTACACCTAAAGGAGCTAGAAGAACAAAAAAAGCCCAAAATAATATTTGTTCAAAATAAACAAAATCAGAAATGAAAAAGAGGAAATAACAACCTACACCATAGAAATACAAATGACTGTAAGTGACTATTATGAAAAAGTATATGTCAACAAATTGGACAACCTAGAAGAACTGGATACAGTCCTAGAAACATACAACCTACCAAAACTGAACCAGGAAGAAATAGAAAATTTGAACAGACTGAATACCAGCAATGAAAATGAACAGTAATCAAAAATTCTCAACAATCTGGGGCACCTGGGTGGCTCAGTCGGTTGAGCGTCCAACTTTGGCTCAGGTCATGATCTCACAGCTCATGAGTTCAAGCCCCACGTCAGGCTCTGTGCTGACAGCTCGGAGCCCTGGAGCCTGGTTCAGATCCTGTGCCTCCCTCTCTCTCTGCCCCAACCCACTTGCATTCTGTCTCTATCTCTCTCAAAAACAAATAAACATTAAAAAAAAATTTAAAAAAAATTCTCAACAATCAAAAGTCCAGGGCCTGATGGCTTCATAGGTAAATTCCACCAAACATTTAAAGAGAAGTTAATATCTATTGTCTTCAAACTTTTCCAAAAAACAGAAGAGGAAAGAAAGCATCCAAATTCATTCTATGAGGCCAGCATTACCTCGATACCAAAACCAGATAAAGGCACTACAAAAAAAGAACTATAGACTAATATCTCTGGTGAAAATAGATGTAAAACTCCTAAACAAAATATTAGCAGACTGAATCCAACAATACATTAAAAAAATTATTCACCATGATCAAGTGGGATTTATTCCTGGGATGCAAGGGTGGTTCAATATTTTCAAATCGATCAGTGTGAGACATCACATCAACAAGAGAAAATATAAAAATCATCTGATCATTTCAATAGATGCAAAAAAAAAAAAAAAGATTTCACAGAGTACAACATCCATTCATAACAAAAAACCATCAATAAAGTAGGCTTAGAGGAAACATACCTCAACATAATAAAGGCTTTTTATGAAAAACCCACAGTGAACATCATACTCAATAGGAAAAAAAACTAAGTGCTTTTCCTAAGATCAGGAACAAGACACTCTCCCCACATTTATTCAACATAGTACTGGAAGTCCTAACCACAGAAGTTAGACAACAATAAAAATAAATAAAAGGTATCCAAGTGAGTAAGGAAGAAGTAAAACTTTCACTATTTGTATATGACATATTACCATGTATAGAAATTCCTTAAGATGCCACCAAAAAAAAAAAAACAACCTGCTAGAATTGATAAACAAATTCAGTATAGACGCAGGATGCAAAATCCATGTACAGAAATCTGTTACATCTCTATACATCAATAATGAGACAAAAGAAAGAGAAATTAAGAAAACAATCCCATTTACAAATGTACCAAAAATAGTGGAGTAACTAGGCATAAACTTAACCAGAGGTGAAAGATTTGTACTCTGAAAACTATAAAACATTGATGAAAGAAACTGAAGACAACAGAAACAAATGGAAAGACATGCCATGCTCATGGACTGGAAGAAAAAATGTTGATAAAATGTTTATATCTACACATCTAATGCAAACCCTATCAAAATTGCAACAGCATTTTTCACCGAACTAGAACAAACAATCCTAAAATTGGTATGGAACCACAAAATACTCCAAACAGCCAAAGCAATCTTGAAAAAGGAAAACAAAACTGGAGATATCAATTTCAGACTTCAAGTTATATTACAAAGCAGTGGTAATCAAAACAGTATGGGACTGGCACAAATATAGACACATAAATAAAGAGAATAAAATAGAAACTCCAGAAATAAACCCACAATTATATGGCCAATAATCTTCAACAAATGAAGCAAGAATATGAATGAAATGGGAAAAAAAGACAGTCCTTCAACAAATGGTGTCAGAAAAATTGGACAGCTAAATGCAAAAGAATGAAACTGGACCAGTCCCTTACACCGTACACAAAAATAAACTCAAAATGGATTAACGACTTAAATGTGAGACCTGAAACCATAAAAATCCTTGAAGAGACCACAAACAATAATTTATCTGACATCAGTCATACATCTTTCTAGATATGTCTCCTGAGAGGGAAACAGAAGCAAAAACAAACTATTGTGATACATCAAAATAAAAAACTTCTGCACAGCAAAAGAAATCACACACACACAAAAAGTAAAAGACAACCTACTGAATGGAAGAAGATATTTGCAAATGACATACTCAATAAAGGGTTAGTATCAAAAACATATAAAGTACTTACATAATTCATCACCTTTTTGTTGGTTATTTGTTAAGTAATCCAATTTAAAAATGGGAAGGAGATATGAACAGATATTTCTCCAAAGAACACATCCAGATGGCCAGCAGACCCATGAAAAGATGCCCAACGTCACTCATCATCAGGGAAATGCAAATCAAAACCACAATGAGATATCACCTCACACCTGTCAGAACGACTAAAATCAAAAACTCAAGAAACAACAAGTGTTGACAAAGCTGTGAAGGAAAAGGAACCTTCATACACTGTTGGTGGGGTTGCAAACTGGAGCACCACTGTGGAAAATAGTACAGAGAGTCCTCAAAAAATTAAAAATAGAACTACCTTATGATCTGGAAATTGCACTACTGGGTATTTACCCCAAAAATACAAAAACACTAACTCAAAGGAATGTATCTACCCTTATGTTTATTGCAGGGTTATTTACAATAACCAAACTATGGAAGCAGACCAAGTGTCTGTCGATGGATGAATAGATAAAGAAGATGTGAAATATACACACAATGGTATATTATTCGGCCACAGAAAGAATGAAATCTTGCCATTTGCAAGGATGTGGATGGAGTCAGAGAATATAATGCTAAGTGAAACAAGTCAGTAAGAGAAAGACAAATACCGTATGATTTCATTCACATGTGGAATTTAAGAAACAAAACAAATGAACAAAGGAAAAAAGGGAGAGAGAGAAATGAACCAAAAAACAGACTCTTAACTGTAGAGAGCAAACTAATGGTTACCAGAGGGGAAGTGGATGGAGAAAAGGGTGAAATAGGCAAAGGGGATTAAGAAAGAGTACACTTATGATGAGCAGTGGGTAATATATGGAATTGTGAATCACTGTATTGTACACTTGAAACTAATATGATGCTGTGTGTTCATTGTACTGGAATGAAAATACACAAAATTATTAAATTTTAAAAATTTGTTAAAAAAATTTTTTTAAAGCTGTCAGGCTTAGCTGACTTGGGCCCCAGAAAGTGCTGGAGGTGAGAGGATTTGAATTTCTGGTAGAGTTACCCAAAAGAGGACAAAATTCATCCAGTCAAGAGAGGTACAAATGAGAAGTAAGACGATGGAAACTAAGAAAGGGTGAAAGATGTATGGCAAAGATAAGAGACAGGTGTTGTGGAGGGGTTTCAAATTGAGGGCCAAAAATGTGAGTTTCACCTATTATTGAGCCATGCATACTGTTGTGATACCTGCCTTGTAATTAGAGTCAGTTCATGTTTCTGCCGTATATACAGGGAAGAGGTATCTAAACCTTTAGGACCAGCTCCGATGTGCCCTAATAAAATATAGAGAAACACATCTTTGAGGAGGGATCCATGTGAGAGAGCACCTTCCATTACAAAAGGTTATATACAAGATAACAGTCTGAAAAATAATGAGCTAAAGTCCCATCTCGGAAGACTAGAATACTGTATACTTGAAACTGATAGAACACTGTGTGTTAACTACACTGGAATTAAAGTTAAAAAAACAAGATCTCTGTTTCCACTTAAGAGACAGCAAATGGCAAGAAAATACATCTCCCAGCCCAATTATAAAAACAACTGGATAAGCTACAAAGTTACAGTAATTTTGAACTCAACAAAGAGCTGCCGGCTCAGAGCGACGTGAAGGGAGCCCTGCAGCTTCCATCTCGGTCAGGACAGCAGGATGATACAGATGCCATAGACACTGCCTCAGTCCGCTCAGGCTGCTGTAACGTAATACCAGACCGGGTAACTAATCAACAACAGACATCTCATTCTGCTGGTTCTGGAGGGTAGAAGTTCAAGATTGGCTCACCAGCACTGCTGAGTGAGAAGAATTCTTCCTAGTTCATAGCTGGGTCCTTTTCATTGTGTCCACACATGGTGGAAGGGATTGGGGGGTGGGGGAGGGGAGGGGTCTCTCTGGAACCTCTTTTATAAGTCATGAATCCCATTCATGAGGGCTCTACTTTCATTGCTTAAGCAACTCCCAAAGGCCACGCCTACTAGCACCGTCCCCTTTGAGGGTTAGAGTCTCAACATGTGAGGGTTGAGGTGACACATTAAACCATTGCACATGGGTAAGAAGAAAACAGCTGAAGCTGAAGCAGTTTTAGGAGCTGAGGGTGGGCTGGCATGCTAATTTAGAATTTCTGGGAGTTCCAGACTTTAGCCTCTACTACAAAGCTGTACTCATCAAGACAGCACAGTATTGGCATAAAAACAGACACATAGACCAATGGAATAGAATAGAAACCCCAGAACTAGACCCACAAAAGTATGGCCAACTAATCTTTGACAAAGCAGGAAAGAATATCCAATGGAAAAAAGACAGTCTATTTAACAAATGGTGCTGGGAGAACTGGACAGCAACATGCAGAAGATTGAAACTAGACCACTTTTTCACACCATTCACAAAAATAAACTCAAAATGGATAAAGGACCTGAATGTGAGACAGGAAACCATCAAAACCCTAGAGGAGAAAGCAGGAAAAGACCTCTCTGACCTCAGCCGTAGCAATTTCTTACTTGACACATCCCCAAAGGCAAGGGAATTACAAGCAAAAGTGAACTACTGGGACCTTATGAAGATAAAAAGCTTCTGCACAGCAAAGGAAACAATCGAAAAAACTCAAAGGCAACCAACGGAATGGGAAAAGATATTTGCAAATGACATATCGGACAAAGGGCTAATATCCAAAATCTATATAGAGCTCACCAAACTCCACACCCGAAAAACAAATAACCCAGTGAAGAAATGGGCAGAAAACATGAATAGACACTTCTCTAAAGAAGACATCCGGATGGCCAACAGGCACATGAAAAGATCCTCAACGTCGCTCCTCATCAGGGAAATACAAATCAAAACCACACTCAGATATCACCTCACGCCAGTCAGAGTGGCCAAAATGAACAAATCAGGAGACTATAGATGCTGGAGAGGATGTGGAGAAACGGGAACCCTCTTGCACTGTTGGTGGGAATGCAAATTGGTGCAGCCACTCTGGAAAACAGTGTGGAGGTTCCTCAGAAAATTAAAAACAGGTCTACCCTATGACCCAGCAATAGCACTGCTAGGAATTTACCCAAGGGATACAGGAGTACTGATGCATAGGGGCACTTGTACCCCAATGTTTATAGCAGCACTCTCAACAATAGCCAAATTATGGAAAGAGCCTAAATGTCCATCAACTGATGAATGGATAAAGAAATTGTGGTTTATATACACAATGGAGTACTACGTGGCAATGAGAAAGAATGAAATATGGCCCTTTGTAGCAACGTGGATGGAACTGGAGAGTGTGATGCTAAGTGAAATAAGCCATACAGAGAAAGACAGATACCATATGGTTTCACTCTTATGTGGATCCTGAGAAACTTAACAGAAACCCATGGGGGAGGGGAAGGAAAAAAAAAAAAAAAAAAAGAGGTTAGAGTGGGAGAGAGCCAAAGCATAAGAGACTCTTAAAAACTGAGAACAAACTGAGGGTTGATGGGGGGTGGGAGGGAGGGGAGGGTGGGTGATGGGTATTGAGGAGGGCACCTTTTGGGATGAGCCCTGGGTGTTGTATGGAAACCAATTTGACAATAAACTTCATATATTGAAAAAAAAGACGTATAAAAAAATTTAAAAAAAATAAAGATTTTCATAATCCAAAAAAAAAAAAAAAATAGAATTTCTGGGAGTTCCAGACAAAAAGGATCTCTGCCCCCATCCACTGGCTTTTTTCATGAGTTTTCATCTAGTGCTCACAGTCAAAGCTGGACATAGGAGCAGAGAACTGAGAAAAATCTCCTGAAGAACCGGAACAAACTGGGGGGGGGGGGGCTTGCTCAACCTTGGGGAGGAAGCAGTGTCATTGACTGCTGGTGGAGGAGATCTGACAGAGGCCTTTTTTTTTGAGAGAGAGAGAGAGAGAGAGAGAGAGAGAGAGAGAGAGAGAGAATCTTAAGTAGCCTCCATGCTCACCGTGAAGCCCAATGCAGGGCTTAATCTCAGGAGACTGGGACCATGACCTGAGCCCAAATCAAAAGTCTGATGCTTAACCAACTGATCCATCCAGGCGCCCCCCGAGGCCCTTCTGGTAAACAGGCATGTCAGACCTTCTACAATCTGTGTGGACTGCAAGAGTACAGAGAGAGGTCCTCTCTTATTCAGCCTTAACCCAAGCACCAGGTGATAGATACTTTCAAGGAGAGAGGGGCAGAAAGAGCTGAAAGGGAACCCTCTCCAGGCCTACCATGGTCTGAGGATGTTGCGGGCCAAATACAAGACACTTCAAGCATCACACGCAGGATGAGAGAGTGACCATCTTCTGCCGTGAGAGCAATAGGGAAGCTGAGACTAGGTGGAGGCATCGGTGCAGGGGCCGCTGCAGTGTGAGGACAGGGCAAGAGAATTCAAGAGAATTCAAAGAGAATACTCTTTCCGGGCACTCAAATGCCAAGCCTTGGTAAGGCAAAGTTTAAGACCTGTACTCAAATAGTTAGAAGCGAAGTCCAGTCTCAGCTTGACTACAGACTAGAGTTTTCTGAATACCCCCATGCCTCCTACACACTCTGGGCCTGATAGCAGAGTGCTTTGTGTGTGTGTGTGTGTGTGTGTGTGTGTGTGTGTGAATGTAAGTATCATTTGCTGCAATCTCTCCTGTTCTATATACAACGTTTGGCAATTCAATAAAAAAATTCAAGGCACATTTAAAAGCCCAATAAAATATAAGCTATCATTAAGAGAGGAAATAGTTAATAGAATCAGACAGAGATGGCTCAGAAGTTGATGTTATCACAGGAAATTAAAATAATTATATATATATACATACACACACACACACACACACACATATATATATATATATATATATATATATATATATATATAATCTAGTGGTAATAGTGGAAAACAAGTGAAAAAATTGGGAAAATTCAGCAGCTATATAGAAAACATTAAAAAAAATGAAAATACCAGAAACAGAATCTCAGTATCAGAGTTGGAAAGTACTTTTGGTTTGTTTTGTTTTGTTGATAGGCTAATCAGTATTTTGGACATAGCCCACGAAAGACTTATAAACCTTGACAAAGGTCTATAGTAGAATAAAATGGAATAAAACACTAGAGATCTGTGAAACAATATTTTTAAAAAAATGTTTAGCATATATATATGCTATATTATATATATATATGCTATATATATGCAATATTATATATGTGTGCTATATATATAATAAATCAAGTACAAGTCAGTATATTTGAGACTTTTTGAATTGGGTTAAAATACATTTTTTTCCCTTTGTAACAACTACATACTAAAAGGTACATATTGATTATCTCGGAGAACAATAATTATACTTAAAAATGTTTTCATTTTGGGGTGCCTGGTGGCTCAGTCAGTTAAGCGTCTACCTTCGGCTCAGGTACTGATCTCAACAGTTCATGAATTCGAGCTCTGCATCGACCTCAGATCCTCTGTCCCCCTCTGTCTCCACCCCTCCCCCCTCAAAAATAAATTAACATTAAAAAATTATTTAAAAAATGTTTTCATCTGACAAATTTTCTCTAAAGAATATGCATTTATTGCACAATAGTTCAAATACATGAAGAAAATTAAAATCATAATTATTTTTCTTCAAATACCAAAAACCTGAGCCATTTAACTCATTGTTAATGAAAAAGAAGCTTGCAGGAGGTGATTCTGAACCAAAACCTAACCCTCACCCAAACAATCTTCTGACTCCTGAACCCAAACCCTAAGGTAATTAAGCCTACAATGCGCCCTCAACTCAGCCCACCAGGAAGATCACTGCAATACCGGGTGACTCTGCCCCTGACACTTCCTGGGGCCTTACCCTAACCCTAGCTCAGGCTCAAAGAAGAAAGTAGCGAAACCAAGCAACAAAATCAAAGGGCAGGTCGCCCATAGGAAAAGCAGGAATGTTCTCTCTACCTATGACTCCAGGTGTGATATATATGCCAGACCGAGAAAACAGTAACTGGAATATATTTGTAAGGCAGTAAGAACATGAAATGCATATTTTGAAAGTTCTTTGCAGTAAATGTAAGCAGCTTTATTGTCTTTATCATGGGCTGGTGGCTTTCTCTAAGAGTAAACAGAAAGTTCTGTTGTACGTTCATATCTAATCCTTTTTAATTACAGGACTGCAGAGTTTAATTGGATAAACACAGTTCCAAGGATTTGCTACATTTATTGCCATTCATAGAATTGCAACATGTTTCAACTTGGAAATAATTATAATTTAAGCTTTTCTCACTTGAAGAAACTGAGGCATAGAGAGTAGAACTAATTTACTCATAGTTAAACAGAGTAAATGACTGAGTCTGGAATATGATAGAGATCTCCTTCTAAACTGCCTGTAATATTAGATCAGGAAAAAGTAAAACAAATCAAAACATCCTTATTTCAGGAGCATACATTCAAACTTCAACTTCCAAAGAATGTATTCAAAAGTAATCTCTTCTAAAGAAGTGACCTGGTAGATGGAGAGGCCTTTGGTCCAGGAAACATAAGCTCTTTGGTCTTTTCTTGTCTCAGTTTATCCTTTTAATATTAGGTAAGCTTGTTAACATGAGTCCAAGTTTAGTCTCTTTAAATTTCTTTTTTTTAATGCTTGTTTATTTTTGAGAGACAGAGAGAGACAGAGTGTGAGTGGGGGAGGGGCAGAGAGAGAGAGAGAGAGGGAGACACAGAATCTGAAGCAGGCTCCAGGCTCTGAGCTGTCGGCACAGAGCCCGACAAGGGAATCGAACTCACAAACTGTGAGATCATGGCCTGATCCTAAGTCAGACACACTTAACCAACTGAGTCACCCAGGTGCCCCCAAGTTCAGTCTCTTTAAATGATGGGCATGAACCATGAAGAAAAGGAAGGCAATATATATATATATATATATATATATATATATATAGTTATATAATAAATAAAATGCTAAGCACAATTTTAGCGTACTTATATCCACTTAACCATGTGCCCATTTATAGCCACTTAACCTGCATAAACATCATGGTGAATGAAGCATAAGCAATGACAATGAAATATTTTGATCAGAGGAGTGACATGATCTCATTGAAGATTAAACATCATGTAGTTCAATGTGTTGATGATATACACTGTGTGTTGGTGGGGAAGCTGGCAGAATCAAAATGGCAAGTTAGGAAGCCAATGCAACAATCCAGTGGAAAAATAATGGCCCTTACCACCCTGTGGTAGGGTGGAAGTGATACCAAATTGTTGACAGGTTGCAGTTTCAACGTCTTGAAAACTGTTGGCAAGTTTAGCTGATGGATGGACAGCCTCACCTTGTAGGATATACCTCCTTTCTAGGCCTCCTGTTAGTTATGGCAGAATGTGAGGCCTGCAGGATTGAAGTCAAATATTTGGCCCTGCACCATGTTCAGGCTTCTCCACTCTTTCAGTGGAAACTTAAGTCACTTAGTATCTCTGGCATTAAGTTATTTCATATGTCAAATTTGAAAGATACTTTCTACTTTCTATATCACAGAGTTGTTTGTGAATCAAACAAGATTATGTTGAAACACGCCCATTTTCATAAATCACAAACAATAGTCATCTTTATTAGGGGGTTAAGCATGCACCGGGCAGTGTACAGGTGCTTTATGTACAATTAATTTCTCAAACTGTTTTAAGGCAATTTCTGCAATTACCTCTTATTTTGTTCACAAAGAAGCCAAGGCTTTAAGATTTTAATTAGCTCGTCTAAAACCCTATAAATTATATATGGTGTAACTAAAGACACATAAAACTCTGAAATGGTAAAATTCAGTATTAGAGTTTATTTAAGGTGCTAGACTAAAATCTGAGGGGAAAAAAAAGGACAGAAAGGCAAGGGAAATGTACCCACAGAACAAGTAGATAATATCAAATATTTCAGAACAAGTCACAGGCTTGTGAAGAAACTTTATCTCTCAAACCCGTGACCACCAGTTCTTCATGAATAATGTCTCCTCAAATAAAACATTAAAAGATTCACATTAATTCTAGATAAAAATTATAATTTAGATACATCGTCTTCATTTCCATATTCTTGCTGAAGTGAACAAAAGGATCTGTAAAATATGAAACTTTTTACCAGCAACAGATCTGGGTGGCACCACATGTTGGAAATTAAGAACAAATAAAGACCGAATAAGAAAGGAACACTTAGCTATTTGACGTTAGTAGAAAGTAGTTTCCTTAAGAAGTAGAGAAAGGTACTTACTACAAATAAAATAGAAACTAGAAATAAATGTAGGAAAAAGAGATAATAAAAGAATCCTTTAGAGGTTTCTGGAGAGGCCACAGTCACTCTAAGCAAGAAGACATGGGATGCCGCTGAAGACTTTTTTTCCAGAAGATTCTTGATGAACACATTTGTGGTGCCCCCCCCGCCATCCTCACTTCCTGGTGCTCACACTCTTGTGTGTTTCTATACCCTTAAGTGTGGGTGGGACCTGTTACTTGCAAAGAAGTACGGGATTATGTATGCCTGATTACGTGATTATGTTATATAAGACTGCAGCACCCTTCTGATAAGGAGGTAAGCAGCCATGTTAGGAAAACTTACATGACAAGGAACTGCAGGTGACCTCTAGGAGCTGAGGGGGGCCTCCAGCTAATAGCCAGCAGAAAACCCAAGCTGCTAACAACCACACAAGAAGGAAAGCAGTTCCTTCCCCAGTCAAGCCACCAGATGAGAAATCTTGCCTATCCAACAATGTGAGTTCAGGCTTATGTGGCTATAAGCAGAGGAGCCAGCTAAACTGTGGGGTCATGACCCACAGAAAAATGTGAGATAATAAATGCATGGGGCTTTTCTGTTGTTCTTTTTTTCTAAGTTTATTTCTTTTTAGAGAGAGAGAAGCACAGGAGGGGGAAGGGCAGAGAGAGAGAGAGAAAGGGAGAATCCCAAGATGCAGGGTCCACACTGTCAGTGCAGAGCCTGACATGGGACTCGAACTCACGAACCACGAGATCATGACCTGAGCCCAAATCAAAAGTTGGCCCACTCAACTGACTGAGCCACCCAGGTGCCCAAACAAAAGTATGTTTTTTAAAGCTCCTAACATTGTGGTAGTATTACTACACAGCAGTAGATAACTAAGCACGAAAAAAGAAGCAAACAAATTTAGATAATTGCTAATTTGTAATCTCAACAATTAATCGTGCCAGTTTAGATAGTCACAACAAATGAACAGTTTGAAAACCTGACAGACTTCATAGAAAAGAAAGGCACAATTGAGGTATTAAATACCACAAATGATTTTTAAATGATATGAAAATTTGTTCGAGATTTATGATGAATTTGAAAATAATCTATATCTCTATTTACCTATACAAGTACAAGAATTCCAAGAACACCTACACTACCAGCTGACAATGCTTCTCTCTCTGGTAGGAATGTGAGTGATTTTTCCATTAACTTTTTTTTTTTAATCCAACTGAACGATATATATGGTTATTTGCCCCTGCAGTTTCTCTAACTTCCTGATTGTTTTTTTTTTATTTGCATACAGTTAAAATTCCCTCTGTGTGGTATATCTAGTTCCATGTATTCTAACAAATGTGTACAGTTGTGTACCATACAGAACTGTTCTATTTCCCCCCAAATCCTCTCGTGCAATCCTTTTGCAGCAAATCCATTCCTAAAACTCCAAACCCTGCTAAGCAATTACCCATTCCTATCCTTATCATTTTCATTTTGCCTGATGCTTGTAAATGCTATTGGGATCTGGATACTTTAACTTACTAAAATGCCCTTAGGTTTCATTCATGAATAGGTTTCATGAATAGGTGATTGTTTCAGTTTTATTGTTGAGAAGTGTTCTATTGGACAGATGTCCATTTTTCTGTTGTAGGACATCTGAGTATCTATTAGTTTTCTAATGCTGCAGTAATAAGTTACCACTAGCTTAATGGCTTAAAATAACACATATTTTTTTCATTGTTAGTTAATGGAGATCAGAGGTCCAAAATGGGTCCCACTAGACTGAAATCAATGTGTCAGCAAGCCTGTCTTCCTCTCCAGAGTCTCTAGGGTAGCATCCATTTCCCTGTCCTTTCCAGCTTCTAAAAGCCACCCACATTCCTTGACTTGTGGCCCTCTTCTCTCATCTTCAATGTCAGCAAAGCCAGGCTGAGATCTCACACTGCCAATTCTCTGGTTCTGACTTCCAACTCCTCTTCCATTTTTATGGACCTTAATGATTATCTTCTGCCCACCTGGATATTCCAGAAACATGTCCCTATTTTAAAGTCAACGGATTAGCAATTTTAATTCCACCTGAAATTTTAATACCCCACTGGTCATGTAACTAGCACATTCACCAGCTTCAGGGATTAGGATATAGATCTTAGAGGGATTATTATTCTGTTCACCACAGAACTGTTTCCAGTTTTTGGTGATCATAAATAAAACTATGTGAACATAAATTTTGGGATTCATTTGGGTAAATGCCTATGTGTGAGATTGCTGGGCCATATGATAACTATGACCTTTCAGAGAAAAATGTAACATTTCTTAAAGTATTAAGTCTCAAAGGAACTATGAAATTGTCTTCCAAAATGGCTGTCTCATTTCAAATTCCCATTAGCAATGTACGAGGGGGGCTCCACATTCTCGTAAACATATTATATTGCTAGTTAAAAAATTTTTTTAAACATTCTGATATGTGTATAGTGGTATCTCACTGTGGTTTTTCTTTGTATTTTCTTGGTGACTAATGATATTGACCATCTTTTTATGTCCTTATTTGCACATGAAATGTCTGTTCAAATGTTGTGAATATTTTTTATTATGGTATTGGTTTTCATATTATTGAGTTTGGGGAGCTTTTATATATTCTCTGTACAAGTAATTCATCAGATAAGTGATTTGCAAACATTTTCCCCATTCTATAAGTTGTCTTTTCCTTTGCATAACAGAGTCTTTCACAGAACAATTTTTTTTAAATGTTGATAGGATGTAATTAACCAATATTTTCTTTCATGATCATGCTTTTGATTTCTAAAACCCCATTAATGAACCCATTGTAACATAGTTCCCCCTATGTTTTTTTTTTTTTCCTTTCTAAAGAAATTTTACAGGTTATATCTATGATCTATTTTAGGGGTCTTTTGGAGGGTATTTTGGTTTGTTTTGTTTTGTGGGGGTTTTTTTTTGGCACCTGGTAAAAGGTATGAAACACTCATTTGTTTTAAAAGGCTATTTATCTTTTCTTTATTGAATTATTTTACACCTGTATCAAAAATCAGTTGCATATATTCATAAAGATCTATTTCTAGGCTCTTCATTCTGTTTGTCTGATCTATGTGTCTATCCTGTTGACACCACCACACTCTTGTTTATTGTGACTTTACAGTAATTCTTGAAATTGAGTAATGTGGGGCCTATGACTTTATTCTTCCTTTTTCAGAATTTCAGAGTCTCAGAATTGGCTGGTCTAGTTCTTTTGCCTTTTATAGAAATTTTAGAATTAGTTTGTCAAGGTCTATAAAAACACATTAGTGTGATTTCAGTTATGATTACATTGGATCAAGAGATCAAACCATGAGAGAGGGCATCTCAAGAAAAGTGAATCTTTCAATCTATAAACATGGGTATATCTCTTGATTTATTTAGGCTGCCTTTGATTCCTTTATCAGTGTTTGGTGATTTCCCCACATGCAAATTATTCAGATAATGTTGCACTGATATCTACATATTTTATTTTTGGTGCTACTTTAAATGATATTTTTAAAATTCTAATTTCCAACTACCCGTAACTATTATATAGGTATATGGGTGGGACATACATATTTATCCAACAATCTTGCTAAATTCACCTATTAGTTCTAGGATCTCTTCTGTAGATTACTTTGTGTTTTCCACTTACACAATCACTTCTATTTTCTGGGAGATTTTTTTAAATTGGTATTATTTATTAAGTAGATGGTAGATTTCACCATTAATATTATCTGGGCCTGGAGGTTTTTGTTGGGAAGATTAAGATTTTAACTACAAATTTCACTTCTGCAATAGATTCAGAACTATTCAGATTATCTATATCTTCTTTATTGAGATTTTAAAAGATAGTTTCATACTTTATTCTATTAGCAATTATGTACTATATTCTGTTCCATTGTTAACACTGTGTCCTATTTCTAATAAGACCAAGGGAGAGTCCTTCTCCTCCTAACTTTTGCAAATATTTTAAGAAGAAATATCTATTGAAAATGAAATATTTAGAGTACAATAAAAAGAACTTTGCCAAAATGAATAATATATTTGCCGATTTCAATGGTTGAAAGTTTAGACAACATAGATGTTTGGAATCAAAATTGAAACCAATCAACATTTGAGCAAAGTTCATAGATGAGATGGGAATTAATAGGGATCGTAGTGAAAAATGGTCTTGATAGAAAAAGAATAAAAACGTGTCTAAAATGATACAGCACAGATTTTGGATTTTTGAATTGGAAGAAAGGAGGTGACTAACCTATTCCAAGGCACTGTGATGTAAGTGGCAGTTCCTTTTGCAAACAAAAATAGAAGCATAGCCAAAACACTGAGGTAATCAATATTATCTCCATTTCACATGAAAAGCAACTTCCTGAGGTATTCAGCAACTCACCCTAACCTCACAAGACCAGATAGCAGAAAAATTGGTGGTTTAATTTATTTCAGTACTATCAAAGCTCACACTCTTTAACTACATATTATCAAGTTGTTCTTAAATGGTTGTTGTTCTTCATCTTAAAAGATGAAGTATATTTGTGTCTATGTTACTCTTGAAACTGTGACCGAAGAAGAGCTCAAGGTTATGTGTATGTAGGCTTAAGTTAGCACATTGCCTGAAACAGCATGGCTGCTTCCTAGTTCACAGGTGTGCATCCATCTTTATGTGTCATGTGTGTGCTGTGATGCCATAGCCATTTTGGTTCCTTCGTGTCAAGTAGGAGAATCCAAACATTCCAAACTGGCCAAGTTTTATTTCTGACATATTTCACTATCATAAGCCAAAGTAAGTATTTTGAAAAGATTTCAACAGATTCTTAATTTGTGAGACTGTGAGTGTTTTGGGATCTCTACCCTGATTGCCCAGATGGCAGACCTTAAAAAGAATATTCAACAATTGAGGATTGAAATGGAGCGTAGCATACTGCTAAAATAACCAAAAAATAATGACAAGAACTGAAAAGATCACTTCTTGGGGCACCTGGGTGGCTCAGTCCATTAAGGGTCCGTCTATTGATCTCAGTTCACATCTTGATCTCAGGGTGAAGAGTTCAAGCTCTGCGTGAAGAGTTCAAGCTCTGCATTGGGTTCCGTGCTGGCGGTGAAGCCTATTTAAAGAAAAAAAAAAGACGAGGTTACTTCTCTGATTCAGTGTGAACCTTTTCTATAGCTGTCTGTGGAGATCAACCAGTGTTTTAGTTCCTCCCGCATGGGACTGGCTGAGTAAGTATAGTTCATCAGGTATAGGGATAAGTTTCAGAAAGAAGGTGAAACAATGGTTCAGAAACTGCTACACATTCTAGTTATACCAAGCATCCTAACAGCATTTTTGTGACGTTCCCTCACTTGTATTGCCCATACCAAAAGAAAAACTGTGTTTCAAATTTTACAATTTTGAGGTATGTATCTGTGACTTTGGCGGTAACTGAAGAATTCAGGCATGGAGCTGTCCAGACTGGCTTGGAATAGTTGTGTGATCTTGATCACTTGTTTTTATAGACTGTTAAGATATACTGTGGTACAATGGGAAGATCAAGAACTCAAATTTCATTATTAGCTCTATTATTATCTATGTGCTACATAATGTTTGAGATTTTCTATTTCGTCACAAGTAATTCTTATGTCAGTTATTTGTTGCCACAATAATACTGTGCGAAAAATCACAGAAATTTCAGTTCCATACATTAATAAACATTTATTTTTTGCTCACAGGCTATGGATTATCTTGGCAGTTCTCCCAATCAGAGCTGTTATTGGAATGGCTCACTCATCCATCTATGGTCAGCTGTGAATCAGTTGCTGGTCGGCTCTGATGTTCTTGGCTGGGTGCTCTCAGAAGTTCAGGGCCTCAGCTGGGGCCACTGAGCTAACCGGGCTCTGCTCCATGGTCTCTTATCTCCCAGCCATCTAACTCTAATACATTCAGTTGTCAGGGGGAGCTGAGAGAGTATAGAAGTGTGTCAGGCCCTTTCAGGCTTAGGTTCCCAACAAACAAGGTCACTTCTATTACATTCTACTGTCTAAACTAAGATACAAGTTTAACCCAAGTGCAAGGTGTAGAAAAATAGACTGTACAACTCCTGAAAAGGATCAGCTGTCACCTCACAAGGCTCATGAAAATAGAGACAGGCAGAAATTTGACCATTTTTGTAATTAAGCTCCTATTCTAAAAATGATGATAGGAAGAATAAAGAGTATGAGCTAGCTTCTAATGTGTCCAAAAAGTAAGAGAGAGTAAGAGGTAGGCTAGTGTAGACTGCTCCAGAGATACAAATTTTGAGAGGAGAAAGAGAAATGCTCTGGATGAAACCATGAAATACAAGAGCAAAGCCCATTCCACCTCTAGACCCTTTTAAAGATTAGATGTTGGGGGGAAAAAAACAAAACAAAACAACTAACAAGTAGGAGAGCTACCTCTAGGTCTATCAACGTCCTGAAGGGATTGCCAGAATTCAATTAGAACCAAAATTAAGGAATATTCAGAGAAGAGATATAAACATCTAGAATTAGCAGAGAAATAAATCCTATTTCTTAAACTAAAAGGAAAATATGAATCTACAAATAGAATGCAATTCTAAATCTTAATCCAAGGTGATTCTTTTGAATCTGATAAACACAATATAAACTGCATATAAACATATAAGTATACAAGAATTGAAAAAAACTCAAAAATTAAAGTATAACACAATCTGAATCATAATATTATTCTCCGTATTTTACAGATGTGGAAAGTTTGGTTCAGAAGTGTTAAAGCCATTTTGGAAATGGAAATATACTTTGGAAATGACAAAGTTAATAACAAAGCATACCTGTAAAACTCTAAAATTCATATTTTTTTAACCACATCTTAGTTTCTCCTGATAACATCTAATCTTTCTTGGAAGGGTGGATTAACTGGTACAGGTAAGCACAGCATACAGTCAGTGATGTTCCTCCTGGAGCATCAAATGTATGTTATTTGTTTCCAAGTGCACAAAACATAAAGAACAAAACATGTAGCATTTAATTTCTTAGTGTCAACGGTTGACTATTCAGCCAGCATACAAGAGGGAGCCTAATAGTTGACTCATTGCAGGATATATCTATAATGGTGTCGTCTGCTTCTTAAAGAAGGGTAAAGTGATGATTTTAGGGCTGACTCGGAGTCCCAATATAAAGTAATTACTAAGAATGCAGAATTAGGAGCATTCTGAAGATAAAGGCTTCACACCATAAGGAATACTTAGTTAGAGGTAAGAAATGAAGCTGTGTGCAGTTAAAATGTTTTGCTGGAAAATGCATTTATTGCCAAACAAAGTAAAGGAAAAAACAGCATGGTGAGCTTTGTAAAGCAAACTTTAATGACTTGCTTTAAAGGAGAATAGTGTAGACAAAGAGGAAGTACTGGAGGCAGGTAATACGAGGCAATCGAACAGCAGTTTTCTTTGTAATCAACAGATGGTTCAGACAACTTCAGACAAGACTCATCTGTGAGCATAAAAAACACTGAACACTGACCTGATGAAAGGCCATGGCATTTCATTCCTGAAGATTAAAGTGTACTCGTAATAGACGCGGTGAAGACCAGCAGGAACCAATGAATCCCTTCATAAAACCATTGAATGTTACGAGCTACAATAAAGACCTCCATGTGCGCTATAACGGGAAAGAGTATTTACAATCATTATGTTTATGATGATGCACACGATCCCATATAGACGTCCAGAGGAAAAACAAACACCATCGAGGACAGATCGAAATATGGACAAGAAAGTGGTCAGTAGGGATTAAAATGAAAAGTGAGAGCAATATATTAGAAGTTTCATGACCAAGTTTTGTTGTGTTATTATTGCAGCCTTATTTTCTGCAGTATGACCAGTCCCTAGAAAAGATGACTGGCAGATAGCACGTACAATAATATTCAATAAATATATATTGAATGAATGATTTGTGGCCTACCTAGGAAATGGATAAGGCAGATAAGTGAAGAGGATTAATGATATAAACGTAAAATATTTGCACCCCATTTGCATATGTGTCACTGATGTCACGAGAGAGAATCTATGTCCAAGGTAGACATCAGTAGAGTCGATCATATTTAGGAACTATGTTGATGTTTAGATAAATACAGAGGTTTAACTAGTTTTTCTGACCTCAGTCTCTTTTCAATCTACTCTCTATAAATTGGCCACTTTCCAACATGTGGAATGATCTTTCCAACACATAACATTAGCTTTGTTACTCCCCTGCTTAAAATCATTTTCTCCCCTACTGGCCTCAGAGTAATATCCCAACTGTGCAGCTTGTCATGGAGATGCTTTTGGTTTTGCCTCAGCTTGCATTTCTTGACTTAAACACATTATAACCCTACAGGCTAGAGAAAATGGAGTTACTGCAGTAGCACTCCACGTTGTTTTATGCCTCTACGCACACTATTTTCTTTGTGTACCCTTTTCCTATCTCCTCTGACTGCCTGATCCTTTTATCAGCTTTGAGACTTTGGTCACCCTCTTATAAGCCTTTCACAAAACCACGAAACAAAGCTTGACTTAATGGCCTACATCTTTCCTCCAAAAACAATACAAAACAAAACAAAACAAAACAAAACAAAACAAAAACATATTTACATCTACTACAACTACAGCTTCAGGAGAACCTGAACTTCCCAGGTATTTCAGTCCTAACACAACATCTCATTCATGAAAACAAGATCCAGCAGTTTTATTAAGGTCTCCGCTCAAAAGTCGCCTAATCACAGAAGTTTACCTGGTTATCCTAGGTAAAGTAGCACCCTTTCCTCCATCACTGTCCCCTTACTCTCCTTTATTTCCATCTCAACATTTATACCAATCTAAAACGTTACTTAATTCTTTATTCCCTTTTAAAAGCATGTTTCTATACCGTGTAAACCCCATGGGAACAAAGTCTTTGCTGTGATGTTGACTCTGTATCCTCCTTGATGCAAAAGGTGCCTATTATAAAGCACGTGCTCAATCAACACTCGGTGGGAAATAAATAAAAATAGAATTTGAATCTTTATTTGGGACTCTGGGAACATTGTTGCCAATTTATAACCCAGAAGAAAAGATCCTTTGAAAACTCCTTTCCACTAGATCACATTGGACAATATAGATACTCTTTGCCTTTCATTGTATTCACTTCTTACGCATCAACTCACAGTATACAGTAGACCTGGTCCTGGCCATTTGTTCCTCCTCCATTTCCTTCTGTAAACAATTTTTCTCTATTCATTCACCTTTTTTATACACCTTACCTCCAGAAAAGGGACAGGAAACCAGAAATTTCCTCAAAAGGCCAGGCAGGTATCAGTGTGGGAAAAAAAGGGTAAAGACTGAGATCCCCAAAGCAGGGAAGGTGAAGAAGGGGAAGAACAGGGATACCAGCAGCTATGAACATGACACTAACAGACTTCATGCAACTGTTCCTTTATCTTTCCCTGCTGTGAATTCCTAGAAGGTGAGGACTTTGTCATGGTCATGTTTCTAGCTTAGGGGACTATTCCAAGCTGCAAACTCTGTAGCGTTGTCATTAGGTAAAAGACAATTGTCTCTGATAGGACATGTATGCAAAAAGGCCAGGCAGGAATACTGCAGGTAAAATCTCACCCACCATGAGTTTTCAACACTAAGTAATGTAATAGGTAACATAACAATGTAATACAAACACGAATTAGCCAGAGAGAGCAAAGGAAGAAACAGAAGATTTAGATCACCAAGAATATCAAATAAATTAGGTATTGCAATTACTGGATAGAGAATATAAAATGTGGATTTTAAATTAAGTACACTTGATAGAAAAGGACTAAATCAAAAAATAGTAACTAATAAAATATATTAAAAATGAAGAAAAAGTATCGAATATAAACATGAAAACTATAATCAATGAAGTGTTAAGTGAAAAGCTAAATGCAGATAAACAGAAATTTACTAATTGGAGGATTGAACTACAACAAAATTCTCAGAGTATAGCACAGATTAAAAGAGACTGAAGATGAAAAAGGAAGCAAACAGATGTGGAAGACAAAATGAGAAGGTCTAATAACTGAAGGTCCAAAAGAAAGAGAATACAAAGAAAGATGCAACTTTAATATACAAAAGATATTCATTTAGGATTCTCCAAAATAATGAAATACATGTTCAGTGCTTTAAATACATTTATCCCAGAGACATAAATAAAAGATTTCCATGCTTAGACATAATTTAGTAAAACTTCAGAAAACATAAGAGAAAAAGATTACCTAGAAAGTTGCCAAAATAGAGATGCCTGGGTGGCTCAGTCAGTTAAGCGTCCCACCTCGGCTCAGGTCATGATCTCATGGTTCATGAGCTAGAGCCCAGCATGGGGCTCTGTGCTGACAGCTCGGAGGCTGGAACCTGCTTCAGATACTGTGTCTCCCCATATCTCTGCCCCTCCCTCCCTCATGCTGTGTTTCTCCCTGTCTTTCAAAAACAAATACATTTTTTTTAAAAAGTAGCCAAAATAAGGACAAATTATTTACAAAAAAATAGCATAGATGAATTACAGATTGATTAGAAAAAAAATCAACAACATGGACAAAAATGTAAATACATGTTTATATAAACTAGTGTAACTATATATAACTGAACGCAGGGTTAATTAGGGAAGAAGAACATGTAATAAAATTAAAATATTGGCAAAACTAGAGCTCAGTGTTTGGACTTTACACATGCTAAGATTATCTATTTTTCATAAGAAGTTAATTCATTATGCCTAACTCTAGGTTTTGTTGACTATGTGTGTCCAAATTCTATGGGGAAACACAAAAGAATATAAATACAACTACTTACTTTGAAAATAATGGGGAAAAAATTTAATAAAATATCAAACAATTCAACAATAGGTAAGAATTTTTTTTCTAAGTATGCAGTTCACATAGAGAGCACAAAATGATACAGAACTAACAAAAATAAGCATTATTATAGTAAACTTGATGTTTAAAAGATGGAGATCTACTTTGGGGACCATAACATCACCAGTTTGTTAATACACATCTATCACATAAGGATGCAGAAATGTTCAAAAATAAAAGAATGTAGTAAAAATATGGCAGGCAAATATTTAAAAAGCTGGCATTGTTATATTAATTTCAAAATAAATATAATTTAAGGCATAATAATTATTATTAAGGATGAGTCACCATGAGACGGTAAAAGTACAAGTTGTCACAATTCTCTGATAATTCTAGTATTAGAATCACATAAATTACAAAAGATACTGAGGATAAAAATTGCAGGAAGATAGGACTAAACTACATGGTAACTTGATACTTTTAGACTTGTTATTAATTTATAACTACAGCAAATGGAAATCTTAATAAAAATACAAAGGATTTGATTCCGGGCGCCTGGGTAGCTCAGTCGGTTGAGCCTCCAACTTCAGCTCAGGTCATCATCTCACGGTCCATGAGTTCAAGCCCCGCGCCAGGCTCTGTGCTGACAGCTCAGAGCCTGGAGCCTGCTTCAGATTCTGTGTCTCCTTCTCTCTCTGCCCCTCCCTTGCTCACACTCTGTCTCTCTCTCTCAAAAATAAATAAAAATTAAAAAAAATTTTTTTTAAATACAAAGGATTCCACACACAATGAGCTCACAATGAGCAGTGTTAATGCATTAAATACATAGAGGACCCCGTAGCCACAATGAGAGAGTCCACATTTCTATTAAGTGTGCATGAAACATTACAAAAACTGACCATATTCTAAGCTAAAAAAACAGGTATCAAAAGCTATAAAGTTAGTATTATATTCTTTTTTTTTTAATGTTTATTTATTTTTGAGACAGAGAGAAAGACAGAGTATGAGCAGGGGAGGGGCAAAGAGAGAGGGAGACAGAATCTGAAGCAGGCTCCAGGCTCTGAGCTGTCAGCACAGAGCCCGATGTGGGGCTCAAACCCATGAACCATGAGATCATGACCCGAGCTGAAGTCAGACACTCAACTGACTAAGCCACCCAGGCGCCCCAGTATTATATTCTTTGATCAAAATGAATTAAGATAGAAATAAATAAAAACTTTAATTTTAAAAACACTTTAAGTCTGTAAATTTTAAAAGCTCCATTAAATAGGCACAGTTATAAGAAAAAATAATAAAGAAAACACTAATATATAAATATAAACTATAATAAAAATAACAAAATTGTGGAAAGTATCTGAAACAGTACTCAGAGTAAAACTTGTAATTTTAAATAACTACACTTGAAGAAATAAAAACTGATCATTCATGAAACAAGTATCTATCTCAAAATTGAAAGGAAAGAATGTTGAATTAACTCCAAAAAAATCAAGGAAAAAAATAAATGTGCAATGGTAATTTAGAATGTTTTTAATCTTTTTAATCTTTATTTATTTTTGAGAGAGAGTATGTGTGAACAGAGGAGGAACAGAGAGAGAGGGAGACACAGAATCTGAGCAGGCTCCAGGCTCCAAGCTGTCAGCACAAAGCCTGATGAGAGTCTCGAACTTGCAAACCATGAGATCATGACGTGAGCCAAAGTCTGACACTCAACTGACTGAGCCACCCAGGTGCACCAACAACAGTAATTTTGAAACAGAAAACAAATATTCAATGAAAAGCATCAACAAAGCTATATAGTAGAGCGGTGAAAAGTGTAATAAAGATAATGAATCTCTGGCAAAAGTCTTTTTAAAAAGAAAAATAATCTCCAAGTATTTTTATGAAGCTAAAATAAACCCAATATCAAAATTTCATTGAGAGCTTTTTTGACAATCTATTAAAATAACCAAACAGTTTTTCTTCTTTAAACACTTGCTGTGTCTACTGAATTAATTTATTATTATTTAATGATGTCAAATTTACATTCCTGGAATAAACCTAACTGGCCATGAAGTATTATCATTTTTTATACATCCCATATTCCATTTGTTAATTATTGGTTTGGAAATTTTTATCTATTTTCATGAGTAGGACTAGCTTATATTTTTGTTTTCTGATTTTTGCCATAGATAAAAGGACATGTGCAGGTCAGAGGAGAAGGATGGCTTTCCATAAATGGCTAATTAAAATAAAACCAGTAAGAACCAGCCATATAGCACACACAAAATTCAATTCCAGGTCAATAAATACTTACATGTTAATAGGCATAATTATACTATTTTCAAAATACAATATACAGCAATATCACACCAAAGCAATCCATGAAAGAATGGAAGACACAAACTTGAAAAAAATGTTTCAAAATATTTAACATATTACTACTATAAACGTACCCGGAAGACTTTCAAGGAGAAGTACACAACCCATTCCAAAAACACACAAAGAACATATACAGGAATTTCAAAAATGAACCACAAAAGGCGCATGTATATATGTGAAATGACACTCAATCTTGTTGATGATTAGAGGGATCCAATTTACATCCAGAGTGATATTTCATTTCTACCAATCACACTCACCAAAAACTCAAAGATCAAACCAGATGAAGCATTGTCTGTGATATGGAGCAAGAAGAATTTTCATTCACTGTTAGTCTAGAGAAGAAGAAAATATTTAGTTAACTAATTTAAATAATAAAGTTAAATAAAGTTCCATATTCTATGAAACAGCAATTTTAGTATTATGTACAAATCCCAAAGAAATTCTTGCACATGTGCACATATGCATGAATATGTATATGGTTATTGTTTCTAATAGCAAGAAACAAAACAAAACCAAAAAATGGAAGCCACCCTGATATCCATCAACCCTACAGGGAAGGGGTGCCTGAGTGGCTCAGTCGGTTGAGCATCCGACTTAAGCTCAGGTCATGATCTCACGGTTTGTGGGTTCAAGCCCCGCGTTGGGTTCTGTGCTGACAACTCAGAGCCTGCTTTGGATTCTGTGTCTCCCTCTCTCTGCTCCTCCCCCACTTGTGCTCTGTCTCTCAAAAATAAATAAATGTAAAAAAAAGTTTTTTTAAACACTACAGGGAATAAATAAATTGCATAATGCAAAATTCAATGAAGATCAATGTACTACAGTTACACAAATCAATATATGTATGTCTGGAAATAAAAGAGCCAATCACAGGGCAACATGTATATATAGTATGATTCTATTTGTAATTCCAGAAAAAGGCAAATAAACAATGAAATTTGGGGCATTTAAAAAAACTCTAAGGCAAATCAGGGGAATAATTAATATAAAGTCAGAATGGTGGTTATTTTTGAAAGGGATGAAAAAGAAGCTATAATTGGGCAAGTTTACATTGGTTTTGTGTTGTAATGCTCTACTTCTAGGTCTAGGGAAAGAGCACATGTTGCTATCTAAAATACAGATACATATTATATATTATGTATTCTATTCTATTATGTGTTGTGTTACTATGTATGATACGATATATGCGTTATGAAAGGAACTCATAGTCTGAATACCCTATTGGAAAGCTAGCTCCACACAGAAAAGTATTTTAATCTCTTTCCATCACTACTTTACTATTTATGTATCCCAAGCACCTAAACGGTGCCTAGCACCACGTTTATTGGTTGAATAAATTAGTTAATAAATGAAAGGTAAGTGCAGTGGATGGGAAAGTATCTATGTTAGATGTGATCCAATAATATTTTCACGTAATTCAATTATACATGAATTGAACAATTCTTAATATTCAGTTGAAATTGAAAAGATTAGTGAAAACTGGAAAGTTAAAGGCTCTCGAAAAAGACATTGACAATAGGTAAGCCAGTTTGTCCCAGAATAACACTAACGGCTCAGAGACTTGAGGTATAATAAAAGACAACGTAAAAGATGTGAGTAAGACCCTGGGTAGGAAATAAAGGGATTTTATAAAACTATAAAGAACTTTGGCCATTCAACTCCCAGATCTTCACTCCTAATTTATACACAACTGTGTGCAACCCCCCCCCCCATCCCAATCCTCTGCAAAAAGTAGATGTGTTGTTTCCAACAAAGAAAATCAGAGAAATTTTGAAGTTGGGGCACCAGTCACAGCAGAATGTAGAATAGGGCACTCTATTGAAAACAGGGGAATCAGATGTATACACTCACATTCAACTGTGAAAAAAACTCAGTACTCAAACAGGGTAGGCATGTCCCAGGAGAAAACCAAGGAGCTCAGAAAAAATAACTCCATATTCTGTCAACAAGCCAAATGTTTTACAACAACTTCTAATCAGTGCAGTAGCTCACTAGTAGAGATATAGGGTCAAATGCCAGGGAAACCCCCAAATGGAGTGAGTTTAAACCACATAAATAAGCAAATATGACAAAAAGGAAGAAGAAAGGAAAGAAAGAGAGGAGAGAAGGAAGGAAGGAAGGAAGGAAGGAAGGAAGGAAGGAAGGAAAGGAAAGGAAAGAGGAGGGAGGGAAGGGACAGGGAGGCAGGGAGGAAGGAGGGAGGGAGGAAAGAGGACGGGAGGAAGGAGGGAGGGAGGTAGGAGGGAGGGAGGAAAAAAGGAAGGAAAGAAAGAAAAAGAAAGAAAGAAAGAAAGAAAGAAAGAAAGAAAGAAAAGAAAAGAAAGAGAGGGAGGGAGGAAGGGAGGAAGGAAGGAAGGGAGGAAGGAAGGGGAAAGGAGGAAAGAAAGAAAGAAAGAAAGAAAGAAAGAAAGAAAGAAAGAATTTAGAAAAACACAGAAAGAGAGAATTTAGGAATTTCAAAGGAATTTATATAAGTGGAGCAGACCTCCATGAGGAGGACTTTGAAAAGGGAATTACCAGGAAGGTGTGCACCCTTATTTGATAGAAAAAGTGGTCCGTACATAAAGTCTCACACAAATTACTTTTAAAATGTTAGTGAAAGCACATAAAACATATATGCAGGAAAATGTCAGAACAATAAAATACCACAAAATTTTGAAAGCATTTGTTTCAAGGTAGTTAAATCGTGGCACTGAGAAAAGCACAAACCTAGTGTCATTATGACTCTTTCAATATGATTCAACATTTTAAAAATATATGCATGCATTGTGCTGAAAAATATACATATAAGCCTGCATAAATGTTAAGCTCTGTCTAGAATTGAGATTGAACTCTCTTAAGTGGTTAGGGACAAGAAAGATACTTTTGTAGTTGTTGCCACAAAAGTGGCCGTATAATACAGACATAATAGACAAGACATGCTAGCCTGTGCTATAAAAGAATTTGCAGTCTCGTATTTGTGTATACTGTAGGAGTCAAGGTCTCAGTGTTAGATTAGTATATATAAATACCTTAATAGGTGTCTTAATATCCACGGGAATAACTGTGTGTATAAACACTACAGACATCTAGATTTCTAATTTGGACAACTATCGACATTTGCTGAGATGAGAAAAAGAATGGGCATATAAAAAGGATCAAGAGACAGATATCACTGTGTGTGTATGAAATAGGCACATGATCGGACTAGACCAATCAAATCTAGTATTTAAATAAGAAAAAATAAAAATAAAATAGAATGCATCCATGTATTCTGTGATGATGTCTTTTTACGATTATTAATTAATTCCTGCTTATAGGCTCGCTGGGGACTCTCAGGTCCTGCCTAAGCCCCAATCTGTTTCTCAAGCCTCCCATTTGATTCTGTGTTAAAAAATAATTTCACAGTAAATTATCTTTCTTCCTAAATCTATTCTTACTATTTTAAACAAAAAACCCATAATGATAATAACAACAACAATGGTCTATATTAGTTCAAGAATACAGAGGACAATTTTTTTTTTACAGAAAAAGAGCATGAGAGAGGGAGAGAGAGGACAGAGAATCTTGCTCAGGGTGGAGCCTGATACAAGGGCCCATCTCACAGCCCTGGGATCATGACCCGAGCCCAAATCAAGAGCCAGAGTCTCAACTGACTGAGCCACCCAGGCACCCCAGAGGACCCTTTTTAAGTGACTTCTCATAAAAGCCATTTCCAAAAACATTTTGAATTCCCGAAATTCATGTATTTGCAGATTGGTGAGACAGCAAATAAAACATAAGTAGTTACTGATGAGGTTTTGGAATGGTGGGGTTTTGGAGCTAGGCCAAGAAACAATTCTTGAAGACATCTTTGGGTGCAAAAAGGTGATTTTATTAAAGCAGAGGGACAGAACCTGTGGGTAGAAAGAGCTGCAGTGGGTTGTGAAGAGTGACTGATTACACACTATGGAGTTGGGGAGGTAAAGGCCACAGGGAGGCCTCCAGAAGGACTTTGATATGCTAAAGAGGATTCCTAAGAGAGTGAGGCCTTGCTATTGTCCGCCAGTAAATCATTAACATTAGGACAGTAGGGGGTTCCTGGGGAAATGTTATACTCTATTTGCCTCAAGTGTTTGTCAATGGGCTGCAGGTTATAAGGAAATTTCATTTTACCTGCCATTTCCTTCTTGCCTTTGTTCCCCACGTCTCTGTGGAGGTGAGGGTGTTGTTAGAGGCTCCAGGAAAGTGAGTCAACAGGTTTCTGGAGATGAGGCTATTGATAAGATTGCCTTTTTCCTATAATTTACTAAGATATTTGTAAACTGGTAGAGACTTATGTCCTGCGGGACTGTGATCTCTATCAGTTGGCCGTTTGTTTTGTTTCCTTTCCTTTGTTCTTGGGCAGCCAGGAGTGCCTGAGAAATATCACCCATATCCCACCTGGGGGTGGGGGGAGGGTATGCTAGTTTATACTTGGTCCTCAGCTAGCCTAGGCTGCCTCATCAGTTATGATGCTCACATTCAGGAAGGAAATTATTTATTATTAAAATAAGTTCAACAAGCACCTATTGAGTGAGTACCTGTCGTGTTTTTAGTTACCAGACGAGGTGGACACCACACAGTCTAGAGTTAAGGGAGGAATAGGTCTGGATTTAAAACATCGTTCTTTTGACAAATTCAGAGACCTATAATCACGTGCATAAAAATGCTATTTTAAGGAGGAAAACTGCTCAACGTGGAACAATACATGGCATGTAAATGATAAATAACAGAATGAATAACCAAGTCAAGGGAAGCGGGGGGTTGCAGGTAGTACGGGAACAGAGACAGGATCCTGGTCTAACACATTTTACGGAAGTGAAGGGATTGTTTAACAAATCCCAGCCACTCGGATTGGGACATTTTTTCCACTGGCACCATGGTAAAAAGGTATTTATAGCTGACTGCAGAGAGGAAGTCATTCGTAAGGAGAAGCACCTGAAAGTAAGGGAAGAAACTGTCATTTGGACTCACCATGGAGGTGTTGAGATGGGTGGCAGAGTATATTCTGTGATAAGTCATCCAAATTCCTCCATCAGAGTTTCTTAGCCTTATTTCTTATTCCCAAAGTTCCTGGGAAGGTTGTCCCCCTGCAGCTAACGCTATCAATCTTTGCTGGAAATTAAGTGACGGATGAAGAAATACGCCTGTCCCACGTCATCGCCGCTTCCTAGGGCAGCCTGCATACAATGACTGGTCACTGACTAGTCATACAGTAGAAGCTGAGGGTCCAGCCCCTCCACTCTGCCCAGCCTCCTCCTCGTCCACGATTCAGGTCAGCTGTAGACATTCTGGCCTCGGAGCACTCTGTGGGGTTAGATGAGGCTTTCGATGATCACAGCTCAACTTCTCCCTCTGCCCACTCCTTCTGTCTTCCCTTCCTTTACATAGAAGTTGATCTTAAAAGTGTTCCCTAATAGACATGCACATGCCTTCTCGAAATCTGCTTCCTAGAGAACCCAACCTGCCATAGATGGGGATGCTTCTCCAAACAGGAGCAGATGGCTTTCCAGGGTGGTCATTAGTATCTTACCAGATGATCAGTACATAAAACCCATTTCAGAGATATCCTCACCTACTAATCCTCAGTGGTTACCACCAGAATTACAACTCCCCAGCTTACGTGTTGACTAAGCTGATACGTGTATCCTCGTCATTTTAAGCACTGCCTCTCTGGGCAAGCCAGCCAATGGAGAACAAGAGCTAGTTGTGTCCAGTTTATGATGCATCGGAAGTGACTGTAATTCTGAATTCCCTGATGAAACCAAATGCCCCCCAAATGAACTAGATGCAGTAAGGTTGACAGTTTTAGAGGGCTTTTGCTCCCAGAGATCCTCTCAGCTGTTTCTTCAACAAGTCTGTCAAAGGAATTAAACTGCCTGTAAGTTTGTAACCTTCAAGCAGGTACTGACTGGAACTGGTGAGTTAGAAACACAGTTGCCAGGGGAACGCCATCTGCGGCCACTCTCCTCACTGAAAAACTTACACAGAAAGACCAAGGAATCTGGTTTATGAGCCAAGATCTTGAAGGTTTACAGTGCACACGGCATGTAATTACAGAGCCCAAACAGGGCAACAAAAAACGGTTTCTCAACTATTAGCACATCAAGAATTCTGAGAAAAATATGTTACTAAAACTTCCAGGTCCTTCTTAAACTTGGTGAAAGGATGTGGTCAGTGAGGTCACTTGTAGATGACTGATCAGGTGACTAGAGAATAAGACAGGTGGTAGAAAAGAAACTGAAGACATGGAAGAAAGATTACATATTAGGAAACAAGCAAGCTACTTCCTAAAAACAACAACAACCCCCCCACCCCAAAAAGATCCTTAAATAATTTATCAGTTTATTTTGCTGTCTATAACAATCTGACGACTCTAGGCTAGCAGGGTCGCCATACTCCCTTAGGTTATTGATGGACTTAGGACCTTTCTGTCTTTTCTCTGCTGCTCGGTAGAACGGTATTTTCATCTACATGGTTAAAGCTGTATAATTCTTGTTCATAGAAAAGGGGAAAATGAGCCAGGATCTAGAAAAAGGAGTTTATATTTGGAAATGACCTAGAAAGTATACCCATCTCTTTGGCTTGCGTTACACAGCCACAAGAGAGAAGGACAAAAGTAAATGGAAAGATAGCCCAGAGGTCACATGTCCAGCAAGAAGGAGGAGAAATGGATTTTGTGGAAGGAACCAGCAAGACAGACTGGCATAGATAGAAAACACAGTAGACGAAGAAATTTCAGTACAACGTAAGGGAATAGGGAGACAAAAGAGGGAAAGAAAGGCAGCGAGCATGTGTTATTGAACAAGTTAAGGCTGTGAACGACTGGAACATATTTTTATCCCATCGAAGGGCAAGGGAGCTGGAGTTTTACCCATGAGTTTCTTATGTTATTAGACATTCGTGTATCTCTTTTGGTAAAATGTTCCATTTTTCATTTGGGTTGATTGTCTTCTTATTATTGATTTTCTAAGAGTCCCTTATAAATTCTGAATATAGTTCTTTTATCAGATATATGATTTGTAAATATTGTGTCCCAGTCTGTGGCTTATTTTTGCGTTGTCTTTGAAGTGTGAAAGACTTTGTTATGCCCAGAATTCGTGATCCCCAAATACCGCCAGGGAGCTGAGTCCGATGTAAAAGCAAAAGAGCCTTTATTCGAGCTAGCTCGAGCTCAATCCCCTACCTGCACCAATGCAGCGGTGAGATACCAGGGAGAGAGAGCAAGTTTCAAAAGGACAGAGGTTTTATTGGGGCCTAGGGGCAGTTGGTGAGGTAATGGCTATGGCCTCAGCCGATTGGCTGGGGAAGAGTCCGAGTCCTGTTAGGCAGGTTGGGGGGGGGGTTACTCAAGGGGAGGAGGTGTGGTCAAGGTGAAGGACACAGAACCAGATGGAGTCGGCCGGCGTAGGCCCGCCCTTTCAATTTTAACTTGGAGAACGCCAATTTATCAATTTTTTTCTTGTATGGTAAGTATCTTTGGTGTTTAATCTAAGAAATGTTTGCCTAACACATGGCAATAGAAATGTTTTCTTATGTTTTCTTCTACAGGTAACATAGGCATGTGTTTTACATATAGGTCTACGATCCTTTTTAAGTTACTGTTTGTGTAGCATGTGAAATGGGAGATTAACTTCATCTTTTTGCATATGGATATCTAATTGTCTCAGTACCATTTGTAGAAAGCCACTCTTTATCCCACTGCATTGCTTTCTCACCAGTGTTGAAAATCAATTGACCAAAAACGTAACAGTTTATTTTTGGACTCCCAGTTCTGTCCCATTTATCTACATTATCAATCTTTATGTCAGTAACACACTTTCTTGATTACTCTAGCTTTACAGTAAGCTTGAAATCAGAAAGCATAAGCCCTGCACTATGTTCTCATTTTTTCAAGATTGTTTCAGTTATTCCAAGTCTCTGTTTTTCTATATAAACTTTAGAATCACTCTGTGAACTTCCAGGGGGAAAAAAAAAGCCTGCTGAAATCATTATGGCAATTGTGTTGAATCTATAGATCAATTTGGAGAGAATCACCATCTTAATAATATTGAGACTTTTATTCCAAGAACATCAGATGCCTGTCCTATACTTACAACAGGGTTTCTCAATTTTGGTGCTATTAACATTTTGGATCATATTTCTTTAGGGAGCTTACCTGTGCACTGTAGGATCATCATCTCCTAGTTCTAACCACTGGATGCTAGCAGAGTCCTTCCAGTTGTGAAAAGCAAAACTATCCGCAGACATTGTCACATGCCCCCTAGGGGGGAAAATCAACCCTGGCTGAAATGCAGTGATCTTGATCTTTAATTTCTCTAAAATACTTTTTAGATTTCACTATAGAAGTCTTGCATTTCTTTCATTTAATTCATCTCTAAGTATATATTATTTCTGATACCAATGTGAATGGAATTTATTTTTTATTTTGGGATTGTTCAATGGTGGTATACATTCTTGCTATTTATATATTGGGCTTGATCTTGTATCCTGTGACTTGCTGAATTTGTTTATTTATTCTAAGGGTTTTGTTCTATTTTCATTAGGAATTTCTATATACAAGATTATATTGCCTATGAATAAAAACAAGTTTGCTTCTTCCTTTCCAATATGGAGGGTTTTTATTTCTTTTTCTTGTCTGATTTCACTGACTAGAACTTCCAGTACAATGTTGAATGGACAGAATAAAGACTGCCAACCTTGCCTTTTTCCTGATCTTGGGCAGAAAGCATTCAGTCTTTCACTATTATATATAATGTTAGTATTAGTTTTCTAATAGACACCTTCTATCAGAATGAGGAAGTTTTCTTTTAGTCTGAGATGTCTGTTGGTTTTTTTTTATAAATAGATTTTGATTTTATCAAGTGCTTTCTCTACATGTATTGAAATAAATCATTTGCTTTTTTACCTTTATTGTATGTCTTTTACATTAATTGATTTTTAAACCAATTAAACCAAATTAATTGGTTTTAAATTAAACCAAACTAGCATTCCTGAGATAAATCCCATTTAGACATGGTGTATAATCCTTTGGTCTTTTGGATTTTTCCTAACATCTTTTATATTTTATTGATTTTCATTCTAATCTCTATAATTTTCTCTGCTCAGTTTTTATTTAGTTTCCTCTTATTTTTGTAATTTTCTTTAAGTTTGTTAACTGGGATCCTTAGGGTATTGATTCAAGATCTTTCCTCTTAATATAGTTGCTTACAGCTCTAAGCACTGCTTTAACTATATTCTGTACATTTCCACGTATTGTCTTTTTGTTTCATTCAGATCAAAACATTGACCAACTTCCGTGGAATTTCCTATTGGTCTGGTGTTGCTTATGTATTTGTTTTCTTTTTGGGTTTTTGTTTAAATTCTAGTTAGTTAACATGTAAAATTGGTTCAGGTGTAGAATTTAGTGATCCATCACTTACATATAACACCCCATGCTCATTATAAGTGCCTTTCTTAAGGCCTATCACCCATTTTACCCACCCCCTACCCACCTCCACTCCAGCAACTCTCAGTATGTTCTCTATAGTTAAGAGTCTCTTATGGTTTGCTTCCTTCTCTCTCTTTTTTCCTTCCCCTATGTTCATCTGTTTTGTTTCTTAAATTCCACATATGAGTGAAATCGTATAGTACTTGTCTTTCTCTGACTAATTTCACTTAGCATAATACACCTTAGCTCCATCCATGTCATTGTAAATAGCAAGAGTTCATTATCTTTGATGGCCGAATATTATCCCTTTGTGTGTGTGTGTGTGTGTGTGTGTGTGTGTGTGTGTGTGTATCCCTTTGTGTGTGTGTGTGTGTGTGTGTGTGTGTGTGTATATATATATGTATATATATATACATATATATATACCACCAAACACCACATCTTCTTTATCCATTCATCAGTCAGTGGATATTTGCGCTCTTTCCATAGTTTGGCTATTGTTGATAATGCTGCTATAAACATTGGGGTGCATGTACTCTTTCGAATCTGTATTTTTGTATCCTTTGAGTAAATACCTAGTAGGGCAGTTGCTGTATTATAGGGTAGTTCTATTTTTTTTTAATTTTTTAATGTTTATTTATTGTGAGAGAGAGAGACTGTGTGAGCAAGGGAGGGTCAGAGAGAGGAGACACAGAATCTGAAGCAAGCTCTGGGCTCCAAGCTGCCAGCACAGAGCCCTGATCAGGAGCTCAAATTGACAGAGAGTGAGACCATGACCTGGTCCAAAGTCAGACGCTTAACTGACTGAGCCACCCAGGTACTCTGGGTAGTTCTATTTTTTTAACTTTTTGAGGAACCTCTATACTATTTTCCAGAGTGGCTGCAACAGTTTGCATCCCCACCAACAATGTGAAAGAGATCCTCTTTCTCCGCATCCTCTCCAACATCTGTTGTTGCCTGAGTTGTTAATGTTAGCCATTCTGATGGGTGTGAGGTGGTATCTCATTGTGGTTTTGATTTGTATTTCCCTGATGATGAGTGATGTTGAGCATTTTTTCATGTGTCAGCCATTTGGATGTCTTCTTTGGGAAAGTGTCTATTCATGTCTTTTGCCCATTTTTTCACTGGATTATTTGCTTTTTGGTGTTGAGTTTGATAAGTTCTTTACAGATTTTGGGTACTTTATCCAATATATCATTTGCAAATGTCTTTTCCCATTCTGCAAGCTGCCTTTTAATTTTGTTGATTGTTTTCTTTGCCGTGCAGAGGCTTTTCATCTTCATGCAATCCCAGTAGTTCATGTTTGCTTTTGTTTCCCTTGGCTCTGGAGACTCATCCAGTGAGAAGTTGTTCCAACTGAGATCAAAGAGATTGCTGTTCGTGTTCTTCTCTTGGATTTTGGTGGTTTCCTGCCTCACATTAGGACTTTCATCCATTTTTATTTTTGTGTATGGTGTAAGAGAGTGGTCTAGTTTCATTCTTCTGCATGTTGCTGTCCAGTTTTCCCATAACCATTTGTTGAAGAGACTTTTTTCCACTGACTATTCTTTCCTGCTTTGTGAAAGAGAAGTTGACCATATAAATGTAGGTCCATTTATGGGTTCTCCATTCTTTCTGTTGATCTATGTTCTGTTTTTGTGCCGGTACCATACTGCTTTGATGACTACAGCTTTGTCATATAGTTTGGAGTCCAGATTGTGATGCTTCCAGCCTTGCTTTTCTTTTTCAAAATTGTTTTGGCTATTCGGGGTCTCCTATGGCTCCATATAAATTTTAAGATTGTTCTACCTCTGTGAAAAATGTTGGTGGTATTTTGATAGGGATTGCATTAAATGTGTAGATTGCTTTGGTCTAGTGTTATTTAAAAGTGTGTTTAATTTTCAAATATTTGTAGATTTCTCAGTGTTTTTTTTTAATGTTTTTGTTTTATTTCTGAGAGAGAGACAGAGTGAGAGTGGGGGAGAGTCAAAGAGAGAGGGAGACAGATTCTGAAGCAGGCTCCAGGCTCTGAGCTGTCAGTGCAGACCCGACGTGGGGCTCGAACTCAAGGACTGGGAGATCATGACCTGAGCCGAAGTTGGACACCCAACCAACTGAGTCACCCAGGTGCCCCACTCTCAGTGTTCATTTTGTATTCCTAGTCTGATATGTGAACATGTAGGAACTATGTATCATCAAATGTGACTTTTGCAAAAAAAGCTTGGAAGGCCCAATGTTTATTTATAATTATATACAATCATGTAATTAAAAAATAAATTTAGTACTTCAGTATTTTTTGGCTGCAGATAGAACTCTAACTTTACTATAAACAAGAGCACATGTTATGTACCATTGCTTTTGTTAGTCACTTTTTATTTTTTAGTTCATATATTCTGCATTTTTAGATAAGAATTCACCAGTTCTGTGAGTTTAGTGATCTAACCTATGGTTCTAGCAGCAAAGGCAAAATTTAAAAAGCTGTATGAATAAGTAGTTCCAAGTACAATAAAATTTATCCAAAACTATGGATGTTACTTTCTTTGCATGCAAAGGTAGGAAGCCCTAAAATGATACATTTTTGAATCATAGAATGTAAAATCCTAATTAGTGACTTTTAGAGCCCACAACTTTGATTCTCAAAAAAGAGTTAATATTCAGTGCCTAAGTAGAATCTTGGTATAAAAGAGCCCACATTAATGCTTACATGGCTTCACACTCTTCCTTTATTTTCCACTCCCTTTTGTTTCTATTTTTTGCTCCTGTGGTTTTATCACTGTGGTCTTTCATACATATACTTGCCCTCTCTTTCCCTTTTCATGTCTTTTGTGTATCTGCCTGACCTCAACCATTTCTCTCTTTCTTAAAGTTTCTTCAAGATCTCATGTCAAGGGGCATGTGGGTGGCTCAGTTGCTTAGGCGACCGACTTTGGCTCAGGTCAGGATCTCACAGCTCGTGAGTTCGAGCCCCACAGCGGGCTTTGTGTTGACAGCTCAGAGCCTGGAGCCTGCTTCAGATTCTGTGTCTCCCCTCTCTCTACCCCTCCCCTGCTCATGCTCTGTGTCTCTCTGTCTCTCAATAATAAATAAACGTAAAAAAGTTTTTTTTTAAAAGAAGATCTCATGTCGAGTACCTGATAGTTTAAATTACCATGGAGACATACATATTTGAGGAAGTTTGCAATCATCATTTTGTTTATCATACTCCAAGTAAAATTAAAAATAATTTTTATTCATTGTGTACCAGAGCACAAACCTTGCTCTAGGGTTTTCAAAATCATGGGAGAAAGGATATCACTCAGAAACAATGACAGTCCAAGAAGTGAAGATGCGTAAGACGTAACATTATTGTAGTATTTCTAAACACAAACCACTCTCCCAATACCTATGTTCTTTATCCAAATTGGAGTACTACATGATTGCATATCACCTACTATTTTATTTACATAAATGCTTTTTTCATGTAAATTTACCATAAGACAAAACGAGTTTGTTGGTCTAGTTGTTTTTTGCAGATGCATATTAAAATAAATATATACTTAAATGTGTTCCTTGAAAAACCACATGAACTCCTCTGCTATTCCACAAGTGGTCCTCATATCACACAGCTTAAATCACTGTCCTAGGACATATCAATAATTAATGGGCAGGTAGTGAAGGTATCTGAATGAAAGAAACAAAGGAATAATGAGGGGAGTTAGTATGAAAATCATAACAACCAGAATTATGGAGGTTAAGAAGTTTAGATTCCTAAAGTATAAAAAGCCACACATGAAATGGAAAGACAGAAATTTAAGCATTCATCAAGTTCTTTTTAGATTTTGAAACTATTTACCTTTTATTTCAGACATTCCATTTATAGTAGTTTACCTTTTGGATATACTAACACCTCAGAGTTTTCAAAAGTATTCAGTTAAGTTGTTATCAGTTATGTTTATAGAGTTATATCTATAAGGTATTTTCGGTAAGACACATTATAACCACAATTAAAACTACAGTAAACTCACAAAAGATAAAGACAAGAGAATCCAAGCATAACACTATGGAAAATTGTCAGTTCATGAAGGAAGGGAGCAAAAGAGAAAGAAACAAGGGACTACAAACAGCTAGAAAACAATTAATAAGATGGCATTAGTACATAAGATGAGCATCTAAAGTGCAGCATGATCAATAATTACTCTAAACATAATGGATTAATTCTAAAATCAAAAGAGTGGATAGATGGACTTAAGAAAATAAGACCCAATGATATGTTGTTGCCTATAATAGACTTTCCTCTGCTTTAAACACGAATATGGAGATGGTTAAAGATAGTCTATGTGAGTAGAAATCAAAGGAGAGCTGGGGTAGCTATACTTGTGGCAGACAAAATAAACTGTAAGTCAAGAATAGCAACACATTACATAATGATATAGGGGTCAGTCCATCAGGAAGTTATAATCATAAATATAAATATATATACTCAATGGGTAAAGGATACTCTTTTAATAAGGAGGTGTTGGAAAAATTGGATAATCACATGCAGAAGAATGAAATTGGAACTTATACATTTCACAAAAATTAATTCAAAATAGGTTAATGACTTAAACATAAGACCTGAAATCTTAAAACATCTAGAAGAATGTGCAAGGAAAATTCCTTGGCATTGGTATTGACAACAAATTTTTGGATATGACACAAAAGTACAAGCAAAAAAAAAAAAAAGCAAAAACCAGTAAATAAGACTACATCAAGCTAAAAAGCTTCTGCATAGCAAAAGGAACAATCACCAAAGTAAAAAGGTAACCTTTAATTTCCTTTTGATTATATAGATCAAGCAAGTAATAATTTAAAGCAACCTGCAGCATGGGAGAAAATTTTCAAACCATGATATATCTGATAAAACTTTAATACCCAAAATATCTAAAGAACTCCTACAACTTAACACCAAAAACAAGAAGATGACGAAGGCAAAGAATATAAAGACAAATACCAAGATGAAGAGGAAGAAGAAGAAGAAAAAGAAAGAAAATAAGGGGGAAAAAAAACATTAGAAAGTGGGCAACGGCCCTGAATAGACATTTTCCCAAAACAAACATACAAATGGTCAATAGGTACAGGAAAAAGTACTCAACATCACTAATCATCAAAGAATGCAAATCAAAACCGCAATGAGATATCACTTCACACCTATCATCAAAAAGGAGATAACAAGTGTTGGTGAGGGTGTAGGGAAAGTGGGAACCCTAGTGCACTATTGGTGGGAATGTAAATTGGTGCAGCCACTATAGAGAACAGTATGGAGTCTTCTCAAACAATTAAAATAGAACTACCAAGTGATCCAACAGTCCCACTTCTGGCTATATATCCAAAGGAAATAAAAATACCAACTTGGAGAGATATCTACACTCCCATGTTCACGTTGAATTATTCACAATAGCAATGATCAGAAAACAACCTAAATGTCCATCAGCAGTTAAATGGATAAAGAAGGTATAGTATATGTATAGTATACATATACTATATATAAAGTATACATAGTATAAAGTATACATATGTAAAGTATACATATGTACATAGTAAACATAGTATACATAGTAAAGTATACATATACTACATATAAAGAAGGTATAGGATATATAGTATATGTAAATAGAGTATTATTTAGCCATGAGAAGGAGGGAAATCCTGCTTTTTGCAGCAACATGGATAGATGTTGAGAATATTACACTAAGTGAAATAAGTCAGACGGAGGAAGACAAATACTGTATAATATCACGTTTATGTAAAATCTAAAAAATCTGAATTCAGAAAAATAGAGTACAACGGTGTTATCAGGGACTGGGGCAGGTGGGTTGGGAGAAGATGAGGATATGTAGGTCAAAGGGTATAAACTTCCAGTTACAAGATCAATAAGTTCTGAGGATCTACTGTACAGCATGATGACTGTAGTTAATAATACTGTATTATATTATCAAAAGTTGCTACGAAAGTGAATCTTAAGTGTTCTCACCACAAGAAAGAAATTGTAATTATGTGATGATGTGTTGGCAGTGTTACTTAAACTATGAAGGGAATCATTTTGCAGTATATAACTGTATTAAATCAACAAGTTATGTCCTTTAAATTTACACAATGTTATATATCAGTTGTATCTATAAAGCTGGAAAAATCAAGGTATACGCTGTATGAAATTTTAATTTCTGTACGATTCTCTTAGTTTAAAACTATTACTTTGTTTTCTTCTTGCACGTATCATTGCTATTGAGAAACCTGATTTCGTTATGTCTCTAATTTTTTAAATATATTATCTACTTTATCTTTCTGAAAAATTTTGGAGCTTTCACTTTGCTTTGATGTTTTTATATCTCACTATAGTATGTCAGGGTTTATTTTTTCATGTCTCTTGAGTGTCTGTTTCTATTCATTGGGGGAAAGATGGGATGCAAAGGCATCAGGTGATCAGAACAACCCTTTTACAGCATACATGGAAAACAAGAATGTACTCATTGTTCAGATAAAGATTTAAACAATATAAATGGGAAACATAAGACAGTGTTTGGTGTTTGTTTGGAAAGACAGCATGGAAAGCAGGCCTGTTAAATTGAGCTCACATAGTAATGATCATAGCATCATTTGCAATAATGATTGGGAATCAAATATCCACCTACAGTAAAACAGATAAATTGTAATCTATTCTTATAATCAAATTCTATATATTAATGGTAATGACTAAACTACTGCCATACAAAACTACATAGGGCTTTGTTAATGATAAATTTTTAATCAGGTTTTCAAAAATTACATGACTTTATTATTATCCTTCTGCAACTGTTTTTTGGATCAAGTTCAGTATTTTATATTTGCTAAAAGAAATCATACAGTACTCCCAATTTAAATGTACTTTGATTTTTTAAACAGTATTCCAAGTCTTTTAAATTGTTCAATAATTGTCCAATAATTGTTCAATAATTAAATTGTTCAATAAAAATATGTTTAAAATGTGTTATTTGTAATATTTTATGTTTTATTTATTTATTATTTAAAAAAAAATTTTTTTTTAACATTTATTTTTGAGACAGAGAGAGACAGAGCATGAACGGGGGAGGGGCAGAGAGAGAGGGAGACCCAGAATCGGAAGCAGGCTCCAGGCTCTGAGCAGTCAGCACAGAGCCCGACGCGGGGCTCGAATCCACGGACAGTGAGATTGTGACCTGAGCCCAAGTCGGACGCTTAACCGACTGAGCCACCCAGGCGCCCCTGTAATATTTTATGTTTTGTGTTGTGTCACTAAAAAAAATTATTACTTGTGTTTCCTTCAACCCTACTTACTTAACTGACCTAGTTTTTGAAATTAACTTCTAATTATTTTTCTATTTGCTGCCTTTATTTTTGTGGGTTTCAACTTTACTCTTTATAACTTTCCTTTTCCTAATTTATATATGTTTTCCTTTTCTTTTATAATTCTTTAACTTGACTTTCTGGTTTATGTTTTCAGTCTATTCTCTTATATCAAAACAATTCAAGTATATAATATTAAAAATTTTGAGTAAAGCTTTACCTGTGTCCCATAGATATTCTTAGGAAATGTTTTCCTTATCATTATATGCATTTTGTATTTTCTCTTTTGAGTTTTCTCTTTGATCTTGATATCAACTAGGAAAGTAACTTCCATGTTGTTTTTTATAATTCACCTTATTTTTATTTGACAAATCTGAGACTATGGCTAATAAAATATTATTTGAAATATTATTTGAAGCTTACAGTCAAGAAAGACCAACTCCATTCTTAGCAGCAGCACTCTTATCAGCTATTTTATTAATGTGTTTTTCTCATCTAAAAAATGGGATTAGTAACAAGTACATTCTGGTGTTTGGGACACAATAGGGTATGTACAATGGAATCAAGGCAAATCATTCTTCTGACATAATGGATGTAAACACCTGCCAGTGGTCTTCAATCAGCTTTGAGGTCCAGAATTCTTATTGAGGTTTCATAGTTTAGGCATGATTAACTAACCACATGATTGAACTCCAGCTCCAGCTCCATCCCTGGAGGTTGGGTTAGCTCAAAATCCCAACCCTGTAAACACATCATTGGTCTTTCTGGTGACCAGCCTCCATCCTGAAGCTCTCTAGGGACTCATCATAAGTCACTTAATTAACATAAACTCAGTTGTTATCCTAAGGGCTCATGAATAATAAAGACAATCCTTTCACTTGGGAAATTCCAAGAGTTTTAGAATTTCCTTCCCAGGAATCAAAGACAAAGACCAGCCAAATCTTTAGTATACAGCAGGTACTAATTAATTGTCCACGGTTTCCAACTTCCAAAATTTTCTTACTCTGTCCTCCTCATCCCTCTTTTTTTCTTCATCCTTGTGAATTTACGCCTTTAAAAAAGAATCACTTCACTGAAGTGTCAGGTGGTTTTCTGGAGGAAGTAAAATTAGATGCATGTGTTCATTCTACTATCTTAAACTCTATAAGACATGTGTTGTCCCAAGAATTCTGATGAATTTTGAATGAAAGAGAAAGCTCAGCAACAGAGAAAGCAGGGGTTGGTCTTCCTTTAAAAAAAAAAAGATGAGTAACAAAAAAAGTTCTCTTTCTATTCTTACTGCAGGAGAAAATATTAATCAAGACTTTGAATCCAAAAGTGGAGGAAAGACGAGATATTGAGACAAAAAGCATAGCGGACGCGGAACTTCTCACTGAGCCCCACAGGGGACATACCTGAGAGTCTCAGAAGTTCTAGGTCTTTGTATGGAGACTCACTTAATGAAGCAGACTTACAAGACGGAGCCTCCTTTGTGAGCAGGATTTAGTGTAGCAGTGATTCATTCCGTGGCAGAGAACAATTTTGGTAGATACCACAAAAAACTGAAAGTATGAATGTAAGAAAGGTTTTTGGATTTTGCAAGGGATGTTGAACCTGCAGCGAAATATATAGCCAAGAAATGTATTTTAGAGTTGTTGGAAGTGTGAGTTACCTGTCCACCATGTTAGTGGATATGAATCTATTAATAAACTCTCACTAATGAAGTAGGGTGCAAAACGTGAGTAGAGAACAGGAAGGAAAATTGAGAGGTTTTAAATATTTGGCATGGAAAATTAAGAAAGAAAGGTGGATTCAGGGAAGGTTTGGCAACTGAGTTTTACCAATGCAAATCTCAGGGAATTTACCATGCTGAAGGAGGTCAGGAAATGGCACTTGTTCTATTGCTATGTAAATGTTATCCATCCCAGTAGGCTTATTGATAGAAGCTTGAACCCAGTGGACCTCTTAACATTTCAAAATGGCTTTTAAGGTTTGGTTTTATTTCAATTATAAGTGCAAAGAAATCAGCAATACTATTAACACCTATAGATAATCTCTATTCATGCATCGCTGCAATCCACTTCTAAACACATATCCATACACAAAGCACATATCTGTACACAAACACACAAACACAAGGTCACTTCCCCAATAACACACACATAGTAACGTACACATACATGATCACCTGCACGTTAAAATACGTATACCTGTACTCGTATTTGTACATGTGTACACATACTTTGTATTAAAACCTCCTGTGTGAGATTATAGGTCAAAGGAGGATTGGAGGCCAATATTAGACAAAGTTGCAGCTTAAAAATGTCTACCAATATCTGCCTTCTATATTAAAACTGAATTCTCTCTCTAGCAGAATGTCCCTTTGTTCTGGAAGATTCATTTCAGTGAGCCCTTTTATTATGCAAATGTAAAGCAAGGACTCTTTGTTCCCAGTGAAGACCTGAGTGCAATAAAACTACCAGAGTCTGTATTCTTCAGTGAAACAGGATATCTTGTGTATTAATTTAAATTAAGTGTAAATTTCAGCAGACTTATGTATTGGAAGGTTATGTTTTCATTAGAGAATTTTATTTCCCAAACTACTTGGATTAAATGGCCCTTGTCTAATAATAATAATAATAATAATAATAATAATACATTAATAGAGCATAGTAATATAATAATAGTAATATACTATTTCATTTTGTTCTGTTTTTAGGAGTTATACTGTCTATTCTTAGAGTAGCTAATTATAGAACATGCTGGTCTTAGGAGAATAAGAAAAGATCAATATGCTGATCTGACCTGTTGTTTGAGGTATTTCCTAAACACATCACTATTGAAGATCCACCAAATTTAAGACACCATGCTACCTTTTGGGATGAGCACTGGGTGTTGTATGGAAACCAATTTGACAATAAACTTCATATATTGAAAAAAAAAAGACACCATGCTAAACACTAAATCTACAAGTTGGGTAGACATAGTTTCTCATGGGAAGCTTACCTTCTACTGTCTGGTTAACCTGTGTGTTTTGTGATCTTGACTATGAATTCTTACTTTCTTCATTAAAAAACTTTTGATTGGATACTTCATTTGCTTTCGTCTGTCATCTAAAGGCACTGACAACACCTCCTACATCGCTTGAGGTTTTGAAATGCACACAGTTAATTTACATGGGACTTCAAACCCTGTAAAAGGGCTGATTTATCATTTTTCTTTAGATTTTCTAATTCCACTTATCAATTTTTGTTGCTTTTATCTTTTTCCCTGTGTATTTTATTTCTCACTCACCATTACATTTTTGGCATTCCTATTTACATTATTGGCTTAGCTCTTTGGGGTCTCAACATAACATAAGAATCTTCTACTACATTTCCATACTTCGTGGGAAAGCTTTTTACTCCTTGTCATCTAGCTTCCAGAAAATTTTGAAGAAAAAAATTCAAATTCACCAGGGACCAAGAGAAACTCTCAGGGGGAAAAGAAAAGATCTTTAGCATTCAAGTTACTTCACCATAGTGCTATGTCTGCTACACGTTTAAGATATTTTTAAAATAATTTCTATATCATGTAAATATTTTGTGGAGAAAAGCCAGTTCATGCAGAAACAACTGTAAAGTTTTGAAGAATGAAGAGAAATGTCAGCACCAGTAAATCACAGCTGAAAGAAGACAAGAGCAGAGACACATGAACAGCTCAAAAGTGAAGATTTTTTTCCTAATTTTTTAAATGTTTATTTATTATTGAGAGGCAGAGAGATACAGAGCGTGAGCAGGGGAGGGGTAGAGAGTCGGGGAGACACAGGATCCGAAGCAGGCTCCAGGCTCTGAGCTGTCAGCACAGAGCCCGACGCGGGGCTCCAACTCACAAACTGTGAGATCGTGACCTGAGCCGAAGTCGGTAGCCTAACCAGCTGAGCCACCGAGGCGTCCCAAAAAGCGAAGATTTTTAATGAGTTGAGAATATAATGACTGGAAAGAACAATGATATGAAAATGGGACAACAGTTTTACCTCTTGATCCTAAGATTATGGAGATGAATAAGATTAAAAGAGCAAGTGTGCACATGAATGCATGGATATAGGTGCACATTGCAGAGGATTTCAGATGACTTGGGAACAGTCAGGATGGTACAACAAGACAGAGTCACAAGTAGGATGAATATTTCAAGAGCAAAATGAGAGTATAAACAATACTTCTTACATTAAAAAGTCCAAAAGAACAGTGTGGAAGAGTTTGTGAAGATGTCAATACCCTCCTATTTATGACTCTTTGTTCCTTTTGTAAAGAAAGAATGCCTCCAGTCATTATATTGAAAAACCATCAGGCTCACTTATTCAACCTTCTGATGCTTGTACTGTGTGCGTGTGTGTGCGTGTGCGTGCATGTGTGTGTGTGTGTGTGTGTGTATGATGAGAAAGACAAAGAGAAAGAGCTGTCATTTGTTTGCACCTGACAATTTTGCAGGTATGAATTTTGTGCTGTGACATTATAATTTGAACACACAATTTAACCAGTTAGAAAAGACAACTCTCGGGGCGACTGGGTGGCTCAGTTGGTTGAGCATCCAACTTCAGCTCAGGACATGTTCTCACGGTTTGTGAGTTCAAGCCCCACATCAGGCTCTGTGCCTACAGTGTGGTGCTTGATTGGGATTCTCTCTCTCTCTCTCTCTCTCTCTCTCTCTCTCTCTCTCCCTTTTTCTCTTTCTCTCTCCCTCTTTCTGCCCTTTCTGCATCTTTCTCTGTAAAAATGAATAAATAAACTTTAAAAAATATTTTAAAAAAGAAACAGCAAATCTCAGATTTATCATAAAACAGATTTTCAGATCTTGAAGCTTAAACTGAAAAGAACAATATCCAACTGTTAGTGGCATTCTGAAAGCACAAGGGATAATCAAGGTTTCTTTTTTGTTCCAACTTTTCCATTCTCCAAAAAAGTAAATTCTTACATTATTACAACGAATGAGCTGCCTCTCCAAACTGATGTCTTCCTTCCAGCTATCTTCCTTCTAACTTTAGCTTCCTTTCTAGGGTACTTTCACTTTTTGCATAATTTTTCTCTTTGAATTGAGTTTCCATGTTGGGATTTATCCACCATGTGGCTAGTGCGGAAGCAGAAAAGTAGAAACTCACCTACCTTTCTAAGGATGCCTATTCCCATTATATAGTCATTGGAAACCAAGTCACAGCCAAAGGGAAAGAAATGAAGAAGAAGCTTCCCTGGATTACTATTTCTTTTAGCCTAAGGCCTCTTCTCACTTACATGTCACGTCTTCATGATAGTCTACAAAGAAGGCAGAAACTAATGTATTGGTAATAAATAGTTTTCTCTGCTTGATGTCTCTGAAGTCTCCAATATACATTTCTTAATAAGTCATCTAACTGGTGCTATTCTTCCATGAGCAAGACAAGTTACCTCTCTGAAAACAAGTTTCTTCAATGATAAGGTGAATAAAGGTGAAGATAAGAGTATCGTAATGAGTTTAGGTTAAATTAGAACTGTGGAAGCCCTAAACATGGGCCTGACACATGGTGGGTATTCAGTAAACGCTGACTAATTCTGCATTGAAATCCTCTGTCTTCACTGTGGGAGGAAACATAAATCACTGACAAAAAGATGTAGACTCTTAAATATAAAAGTTGGAACAAGGAGGTCATCACACACCCTGAATGTAAATCTTAGTACTTAACTATGACTAATGATCATTTGTGACAATCTGAGGAATTAAACTGGATTTGAAACAGACTACCAATACCTTAGAGATAGATAGATGATTGATAGATAGACAGGTAGATAGATAATGATAGATAGATAGATGATAGATAGATAGATAGCAGTGATAGATAATAAGTAAATAGATGATGATGATAGATAGATAGGGAAAGGGAACATTATTGAAAAGGTAGTTTCTTAAAATCTGCATATATAAAAATGGGAGTTTTTCCAGAAACAATAGGAAGAAAGAACACTGATAACATGACATATGTAGTAGTTTCTGAATGTTTATGATATTATGTAAAACACCGATTTGAATCTTATATTTACCTTGAGAAATTGCCAGGCACTCAGTTTCATTCATACGTTGATTGTACCAATCAATATCGATCAAGGAAGGAAGAAAAGATGTTGTGAACAATGAGTAAGTATTTACAAATCAGTAAAGAGGCAAAGGAACGCAAAAAGACACAAATTAGTTGAAACAGAAAACAAATCAGTTGTGGGAAAATAAAAAGCTGCATTTTATTTGCCTATATGAATATAATGTGCGAATTTAGAATTTTAGATGAACATCGTAAAATGAGTACAACGTGTTTTAGATTCTTTATATAATCAGACCCATAATCAACATAGAATGTAGAAAAGTACCGTGGAATAAGAAACATGGGCATTACATTTTCAGAACTCCCCAAAATGTCAATGATTTCCACAGATAATATGCTTGGCCCTGCCATACCTATTGGAGTTATACTGGCGGTCTAATGGCTCATTAATTCCCTGACTTCTCCAATTTCATCCCCACATGTAGTGTCAACAACAGCAAAAATCGCCTAAGTAGTTTTGCCTGTGGTAAACTGTTTGCAGAAATGACTAAAGTACTCCCCTACTTCTATCTCCTTACTTTGTCCTCTGTCACATTGACTCTGGCTTGGCATGTGACTAGATTGGCCAATAAGACATTAACAACACACAGTTTGGAAGAGCTTACACACTGGAGGCTTCTTGCTTGCTGTGTTTAAAGCCCTGGGGCTGTCATGTGAATGAACTCAAGTTAGCCTCCTGGAGAGGCCCTGTGGCAGAGATACAGGTGCCCTGGTGACAAGCTGCCTAACACCAGACATGTAAGCAAGGCTACCCTACATCACACAACTTCCAGTGGACCCAGCACCTGACCCCAGAGAGATTAGTCAAGACCTCTTAGAAAAATGGGTAAGCTATACTTGGGAGATGCGGGTGCATCAGGAGGGGAGAGCAAGTTATGTAATCCTGAATATTGTTATGTAATTAGCAAGGCAAATTATCTGGAAGGACCTGAGAGTTTATGACTTCCTAGAGGGGAGATAGCTCATGGCTTTCAGACTCATCTCTTAGGGCATACATTCCCATGTAAAGAGTGGTTTGGAGACATTTGGAAGATTTTTCTGGAAGTAACAAGACCTCTGCTGTGCTGTCGACTCTTATGTCATATTGTCTATTCCAGTTACTTCCCCAGTTCTTATTCTACTTACTATTGCTTCATAATGAATCTTCTTAATAGAAAGTTCAAACTCACATGTCTAAAACAGAATGCTTGATTTCCACCTACCTGAAGTGTGATCTTTTCCCAGTGTTTTCCATTTCGGCGAATACATTTTCTCTAATTTTTTGCTGCTTCTGGGCATGTCTAAAGGATTGAGTTAATATAAGAAAGAAAGACTGAAAAGATTTCCACTGAAGAATTAACTACAAGAGAAGACCATTGAAAATTATAATTCTTACTTAGAAGAAATTCCAAAGAGACAGAGCAGTGTGGGGATTCTCAACACAGCCTGGTGTCTCTCACTAAGTTTGACTTCTGGAACAGTCCTCTGGATGCATGACTGATTCCTGGGATTGGAGTATGCTGCAATAAAACAGTTGGAGAAAAACCAAAACAGCTGTCTGTCTTCCATCTCTACGGGACATCCAAGGCTCAAGGCATGCCCAGTGTTAGAGTCATCTGCTCTGTATGTATCAAAAGATGCTGCGTACAACAGAAACCACGAGGTTGTCAGAAACAACACGGGATTGCCTGGAGACAAACATCAGGGGAAATTAACATCAGCCTGGATACCTCTTATGGGCATTAGCATTGCAATATTTAATGGGGATTAACAGTATAGCTGCCACCTTACACATTGGTGAAAATAGAAGAAATGGAGGTAAAAAAAAATGGCAAATACCAAACATAAGGCTGCTCTATGAGGCATAGCCCCCAGATTCCAGCTAAGAAAAATCTAAAAAAAAGGCAGACTGGGGCAGAGTGGAAGCTCTATTTGTTTGCCACAGTCAAAATGACCCCATTCTTGCTCTCGTGGTTGTGTGACATGCCAAACATCAGCATCTTTTCAACATTCCAAAAGATTTCCCTAATAACATTTCCTCCAATTTTTTAGTCACGTGGTCTTGATCACCAAAAATCGGGTTGACCAAATGGCTTCCAGGGATCACATTTATATGTGTCATCTCCCCTAGGAGGCTGGTTAATTTCTTCTGTTCTCTACAAGAGAATTTGTATTGAGAACAAAATGCACAGCTGGCCATGTTAGTCTTCCACATAAATCAGAGTGAATTTAGAGTACTGATAAAAGCTTCCAATAAACTTCTATCTGTATCATAATATGACATTCACTTGGATCCATTCATTCTAATTGCTTTGCTTTCTGGATGCATATTCAGAAAGTCACTATTTTTATACATTTTAATATTCTATCTGTGAGAACAGGTATAGTGTTCTTATTTATGCTTTTTGGTTTATGTTTTATGCTTCTTTGCCATGAAGTCAATCTCTCCTTAAGCCCCACCCACCCATGATTAAGGTAAAGCCACAGAGCAGGTGTCAGACAGAATGATGTAACTGATAAGAAAGTATGAAATCTAAAGTTTACCCTTCAAAGTCTAGCTCAACTGGAAAGGGAAGAAAAGTAAAATTTCTTTCGTATCCCACCAAATGACTTTGTGAACAGGAAAAGTGATAGGGAATCAAGGACTAAGTATCTATTTTTCTCATCTCCAAACTGTACCTTTTTTATGGAGTAGAAATTCAACCTTCTTATATTTCCAGTTTGGTATTTCTACAATCTACTTATGGTGCGTTCCCTTGGACTGATATTACTAAATTAAATTGGCTTTTTAAAATTACTCATTCTCTTGTCAAATGTGTTGGCAATGTCGTGCATTGCAGTGGCCCCAAGAATGACTGTCAGAGGTAATCTTGTTTCAAGGCCTCCCTAATTGTGCAGTTTTGAATGTCCCTTTACATTTCTGACATTTAGTTTTAATGTCTTTTAAACATTTCACGGTAAGATGAACCACTTCACAGGTTTGCTATTATTGTTGGATGTGCTTTGTAAAGTAAAATATTCTATAGTGGTGCTAATGACTCAGTATTTTTGTCTCTGTTTTACCATCTTCAAATGGTAGTCAGAGCAGCAATCGCTGAAGTCAAAGGAGTTGTTTATTTGATGTTGTCTTCATTCTCCCTAAATACGGACAAGCCTGAAAAGAGTTCTGTATGTGTCTGTGACTAAAGCATTTACTTGTATGTAATATGGCTTCTGTCTTTCTCTTTTATTTCTCTTCTTCCTTTTGTTTCTTGAAGTATGTCAAGTCTTTTAGAATCATTTAGGGTCTTATATTCTCCTTATTTTGTTTAAAAAGGAGTGGAGTTGAGGGACACCTGGGTGGCTCAGTCAAACTACCGACTGTGTTTTCAGCTCAGGTCATGATCTCAGGATTCGTGGATCCATGCTGTGCTGACAGCATGGAGCCTGCTTGGGATTCTCTCTCTCCCCATCTCTCTCTTCCCTTCTTCTGCTCACACATGTACTCTCTCTCTCATTCTCTCTCTCTCAAAATAAATAAATAAACATTTTCAAATAATAAAAAGGAGTGGAGTTGAGATTAGCTGAAAAACATAATAGCAGTGGCACATCTGGGTGGCTTGGTAGGTTAAGTACCCAATTCTTGATTTCAGCTCAGGTCATGATATCACAGTCATGATCGCACAGTTATGAGATTGAACCCTGAATCAGCCTCGCACTGGGAGTGGAGCCTGCTTAAGATTGTCTCTCTCCTTCTTCCTTTTGACGCTGCCCCTTCAAAAAATATATAATAGCAATTAAAGAGACTGGTGTTGGCAAATGACAATGTATAAGTAACAGGCAACAGAATGTGCCACCACAAACATGCCACTTTAGCATGTGGATTATTTTGAGCTGAATACTTCGTGGATGCTGGGGAAAAACGAACTGCTTAAAAGAAATTAGAAAGAGGGCTTATACCAGGCAGAAAGCGATTACCATAGATAAATTCTTCGAGTGTGAGACTTACGTGCATGTGAAGGCAAGCATTGATTTACCAACATTTGTTTTTCTCACCTTCCTGTGAATGACTTTCTTCCCTTTTGAAGCCGCAGGCACCCTCTTTTTTTTTTTTTTTTTTTTTGCTCAAGGTGGTATATAAGTCTTGATTCCTTGGCTAGCTTGGAGTCTCATATCTTTGCAGAGTGCCTATATGTATGTAATTAAATGTGTTTTTCTCCTGTTAATCTTTTTTTTTTTCGATGTTTATTTTTTTTGAGACAGAGGGGCAGAGAGAGGGGGACACACAGCATCCGAAGCAGGCTCCAGGGTCTGAGCTGCCAGCACAGAGCCCGACGCGGGACTCCAACTCATGGACTGTGAGATCATGACCCGAGCTGAGGTTGGACGCTCAACCGACTAAGACACCCAGGTTGCCCTAATCTGTCTTTTTACTACTGGGAATCTCAACCATGAATCTAGAAGGGTAGAAGGAAAATTATTTTTCTTTCCCTACAAAAGTTTCTCCCAAGAAAGTCAAATTATTCACAATGAAAGAAAGATTCTTCAGACTTGATGTTAATAAGTGGACAAGAAAGCTTTTAGCCAGTCAGAACGCACCCACAGCTTTCTCCCAGCTTATTAAGTTCATGCTACTACAAAGATGTTCTCATCCTTTCATGGCATCTGATCATAAAAGAAGAGATACACAGTAAAATAGCAGAATGAAAGAAAATGGCCACCAAACTCTTCCTCCCTGATGCTGGCAGTCCCCCTTTTATTGTGTGAGGAGATGTCAGGTTTTGGGATGCAAAGTATGCCTGGTGTTTTGAAAGCATGTCCAAGTTATTAACAGTTTGTCAAGGAAATGTGGTTGGTTCTTAATGGGTGCAAACACTCCTAATAATCATATATAAGGTAAGAGCAGGATTAAAGTAATAGTTAAAAGGTTATGAGAATGTAAGAAATTATAGCTTTGGTTTATTTTTATGTTCTTTGTTTGCATCTCTAAAAAGTACCCTGCAGAGTGATCCTTCGGGAGATGTCCATGATTGTAGTATGAAAAAGTCACGAAACAAAGCAGGAAAATAAGGCATTCTTGCTCTCCATCAAAATCTCTGGGTAGTCCTGAAAGAAAAAAGACATGGTAAATTATTTTAATCTGTGTTTCAAAACTGATCCTGAAACATTGCATAATTTTTAAATGCTATGCGTATTAATATCAAGTAAATAATCCTTTTCTATTTAAGTTTAATACTGTGCTTTTAAAATAGAATAACTGAAAATCAGGATCTAATTCCACTCAGCTTACCTTGCCAAGTTTGAATCTGAATGATCGTTACATCCTATAACTGGGTCTTTGCTATTCATCTGAAGACAGTGCAATCTAGACAAATGCAGAAGAAATGACAAAGGCCTTAATGGCAGCATTCACAAATCCTCAATCCAGACAGAGTCACATTCATTTCTTCTGCACCAAGAAGGCAGAACTCATATTATGTCTCTTCCCACAGCCTGTTGGGGCAACAGCTTTTGAATGGCCGCCATGGAGTCTTCAATTGTTTGGAAATTATATTTTGTTAACGTATCTTCTCAATAATGGAAATTCTCATATCTTTAGAAGACAAAATTATGACCTACGGTCTTTATTTAAAGATTATAAGTATATCTCAATTTAAGCAAAATGAAAAGTGTAATGAAAACATAAACACAAGATATGCTAAAGGGAGCATCTGGGTGGCTTAGTCAGCTGATCTTCTAACTGTTGATTTCGGCTCAGGTCATGATGTCACGGTTCGTGAGTTCGAGCCCTGTGTTGGGTTCTGCACTGACAGTGTGGAATCTGCTTAAGATTCTCTCTCTCTCTCTCTCTGCCCCTATGCTGTTCACACTCTCTCAAAATAAATAAATAAACTTGAAAAAAAAAACCAGATACCCAAAAAGTTGCTTGTTCTCTTCAATCACAAGATCTTTCACAGGCTTTATTAGAAAACAAGAAAAACCTTTGCATGAAATGCTACTTTCTTGTTTCTAAGTAAAAAGGCAAAATGAGAATGGATGACTAACCCCCATCCCAGTTTTCCACTTAAATGCTGCATTTGAAGAGTAGAAAACTCTATTATTAGTGAAAAATTTTGTGAAGTCAAGTCAAGACAGTGCTAACCATTTTTCTAAGTCTAGAACTTAGTTTTCACAAGAAAAAGACTAGGGCTTAAGTCTCTAAATTGTGAAAAAGAGAATGCTGAAAAGTTGGTGAGCAGAGTACAACTAACAGCTAATACAACCCTAGATGATGTGGAAGCAATACCATTTGGGAGATGGGGGTGTGGTGTTTGGGTATCTTTCCACTATCCATGAAAAGGAGGCTCCTGTGCAAAGCATTACAATGCAGGCTACAATTAATAGGGAAGCTCAGGGTAGATTCTGAACCCAGCATATACACTGTGCAAACAGATATAAAACCCACACACTGCAGGCAAATTTGTAAATAGGCAAGATCATACTCTATGAAACATAATATGCTGCTATTTCCCGCAAAAACATTGTCTCTTCTTTCTGGGATGGCACATAGACAATATTCCTCAAACTCTTTTACAGTCAGCTGTAACACATGGAAAGTGAGATGTGATATATGACTTTTCCAGACTTGGCCAAAAAAATCCTCTTGTGCTGTTCCACATCATTCTCCATTGACTGATGGCAAACCAAGCCTCCTAGGAAGGAAGCCACGTGTTAAGGATAACAGAGCTACTCTCAGCATGGATCTTCCAATGGCTACATTGCATATAGCTTGCCCATCCTTCCCCTTCTCTTGCCCAGAAAATGGAACCACCATGGACTTTGATGTGAGCAATCAAAAAATATCTATTATGCTGTCAAATTATACATTTGAGTCTTTATTACTGTGGCCTATCCTAAGGTAACTAACTCAGCTCCTGCTACTTCCTTTTGGGATGGTAAAATTTAAAGAATACCTTTCACCAACCTAATGTGTTAAAAACAATTTTAAACCATGACCCAGTATTGCAACTATCTCCTTCATAAACTGCTTTACTGTGAGGGAGAAGAGAAAAATTGAGTGCAATCTAATTATGCTTTTAATAAGCTTCAAGAGGACATGAAATTTTGACTTTAGGAGAACATGGGGCATAAAAGCAGATGTCTTAACCCTTTGGATAGAATCCTACTAACATTACCAAACTGAAACGATAACAGGGTGGAAAACACATCATAATTGCAACTAGAAAATGATGATGCCCATAGGAATTATGCAGGTTTTGGATCAATCCAGGCAAGTCTTGATGACACAGACAAGCCATGAGAAAAATGGAGGGGCCTCTACCTGAAGTCATGAGACACTACAAATTCTCAACAGCAGATAATAGACCAAGTGTAGTATAAAAGGAACAGGGTGATGATGATGACAGTAAAGATTATGATGATAGTAATTCAATAAGCAGAAAACACAACTACCGTGAGAAACCAGCTGCTTTCCACTCTTAAGGAAATAATTTAAAATGAACTCCAAATATTAAGAAAGTAAAGAAATATAATGCCATCAAAGTTTTAAAAAATGTTATCAAATTCAGAATACTGAATTCATATGTGGAGGAAAAGTTTAAAATGATCTGTGCCATGTAAAAGAAAAGTACAAAGACTTAACATATCCCAGAGAAGTTGATAAATGTGGAAGACAGAGCATGGAGACACAAAAGGCAGATCTTTGTGTCCTTCAAAAGGAGAACAGACGAGCAGTAGAACACTGTGGGCAAGAACGCTGGGAGGTCTAAGCTCAAGTTTTGCCTCCACTTTAGGGTCCTTTCTCACCACACACAGGGTAGCAATATTGAACACTATATTTATTCTCACTACACCCCACTGCCATCATTTGAGAAATAGGCATAATAGTAATGTCTCTCTCATAGAATTGTTTTGAATATTAAATGTGGTAATACATATAAAGTGATTAAAACATCCTGGCTGTAGTTCATGCTTAATGCATACTCAGTATTATATCATAGTATTACATGTCAAATGGAAAATTCACATATTTTTCATCAAAGAATAATTTTCTTATCAAAAGTTATGAATCTGAATATTTAATGAGTTGATGTAACATGGAAACATTAATGAAATGTGAACGATGGCTGGATCAATGCAGTTGAAATTTTTGGACATCAAGGAATAAAGTGCATTTGAATTAGCTAATAGTAAATAATGGGTGATACAATCTGCTATCCCTGTAAAGCAACATCATTTCTCTTTCTGACCCTATCAGAGGAAATAAACAGGGTAAAATCCTACTTCAGGGCCTTCTACACCCTGCCTTATTTTTTTGGTTGCTGATATTGTTGCCAAATCTTAGCAAAATGGGAAGTGATAAAAGTGGGGCAAATAAGCAAGAGCTATAGGTGGTGACACACACACACACACACACACACACACACACACACACACACACACACCAGGATATGCAGATAACACACGGGAGGAGCAGTTTTCAAATTGGTACTGTTCCTGGGGTTTTAAACCTACAAGGAATAAAGAGGAATTAAGTCTCTTTGATCAGAGGACTCATCTGCTCTGTATATAAAACATTGTGGGTTCTACATAAGGTGGGTTCTTACATAACCTTTTAGTTTAAATTACTTTACAAAATCTTGCAAAAGGTACCCTATCTTGGTGTTTGTTGAGAGCGCTTTCCTTTCATAATAAGTCGTGATAAGTGTTTTAGAAGAAATTATAAAAGTATGACCCAATGCCAATTTTATTTATTCTCAATTTGTCTAATATTCAGATTTTAGTAATTCAGTGAAATACAATGTTTAAGGTAAAACGCCTAGTTAAAATTTGAAATCATGATTTTGATCAAGTATTAAGTGTATGGAAAATAATACTTTCTTTGTATAGTCTACAAATGAAGGGTTGATTTCTAGGAGATGGAAAAGGTTAAACTAATGAATGATTCAGACAGTCTTTCTTTCTTCATTAGAAGTGAATTAATTTCTTGAAGAAATGAGTGATCTTCTTCAGTTATTAAATGTGTAAATTTCATCTCAAACATTCATAGTCCTTGATCTATTTAAAGACTGATATGTCAATGATGAAATATAAATTGCAGAAACTAATCAAGTTTAGAAATCCTGCGCTCTTGGCTGTGGTTACTGCTGTGATGCTCCAGCACGAGCACATCTCGGGCTGATTATGAGAGATCCGGAGAGAGATGTAGCATTTGGAGCAAACAGTTCCCACGTAAATAGGAGATGTGATTTTGTTATGAATTATGGAAAACAGGGTGAGAATTTTGAAAAGATAATTCTTAACAGACTACTCACTGTCTTAAATAGAATGTCACAGTTTTTCATGTTTGAAAAGACTGATTATAGAATTGAAAAGAAGGCAGGTTTTAACTTACTGTCTATCTCTTTTTTAAAAATTTGCACGTCGTATAATACAGTATGCATTCTTAAATCCCACACTTATTTCGGGGAAAATGTAAGTGCTTTTCTTAGTCCTGTTTTCATACTTTCCCTTAGACCTTTTCCTTGATTTTGTCCTATGAAATAGGAAGCACATTAATGTCCAGTAAATTTTTATTTTATTCAGTAAATTACAAAATTTGTTAATAAATTTTATTATTCAGTGAATTTTCTTAGGTGTCTTTTCATAGGCCTTCAAAGTCACAAGAACTGAAAATGATAGTAATAATAAAAGTAACAAAAATAGGCTGTGTGTTTATATTGTACCATATAATTGAAAAATTATTTTTATAACTGTTATAGTATTTAACCATGGTTAATCCTTAAGATAATCCCGTAAAGAAGATATTTCCTGGTTCACAACAGAGGAAACTGAAACTCAGCACAGTTAACTTGTTTTAATTGGAGAAATCCACAGCCCTAAAAAGAATTCCAAGCTTTCTAATGTTGAAGACTATGTTAGTATAATTCCACAACAGCTGTGTAATTAGGTTGAAATATCAACAGCAAACAACAGAACAATTTGGTGAAAAATAAACCAATTATTCTTTGTCTTTTAACTTCTTGCTGCTCCTCACATTTAGTTTCAAGTTCTAGAAAGGAATTTAGCATACATAGGCCACCTATTATCTGTCAAATCCTGGAATGGACCCTTCAAAAGCCTTACCATTCTCAAATCTGCAAGATCAGAGAAGTTACTTAATTTACCCAAGTACACACAGCAATCAATAGTAAAGCCAGCTTGGAACCTAGGTCTGATTACTCAAACTTTTCATTATATCATAGCTTATAATGTTACTCATTCCCAGCAGTAGTTTTCTGGAATCTACTACCTGCCAAGAATAACTGCTATCTAGAAATGGTATCATGACCACTCTCCTTATCCCATCATACAGCATCATCTGAAAATATATATTACAGATAAGAGACCAAAATCTGGTGGAGATTTTTCCTGGAATTTAGATGGAGGATAACATTCTGGAAGGTCTGGTTCTTTTATCCTTTTTAGATCCACTTTTTTGACACTAAGAACATAGATATGTTATGAAAGTTTTGACCAAAATTTCAAGTTTTTACCACTGATTAAAATTTCTCTGGTTTCCATACTACTCAAAGATAATCACCATATATATATATATATATATATATATATATATATATATATATATAAAATATAAGACTTAAAATGAAAAAAAAAACAGTGAATCACACCCCACCTTGGAAATATGTTACATCCTTAACTTCTAGAATAGGAGAATATCACAAAAAGAGTAAACTTTTGGATTCAGAACACGGGTAATGGAACCCTACTTTCATCTACATCTAACCTTAGGAAGGTGATTTAATCTCTCTGTAATATACTTTCCATATCTGCAAAAGTACCTTACAATTTCAGATATAAAAATCAAATGAAGTAGGTATTCTATAGATGGTGTATTAGAAACAACTAAATATAATAATTCTCATTCATAGTAACCTCTGCAAGAAACACTAAAGATTTGGTTAAAAATACAAAATAAAAATTAAAATATTCTAAAGTGTATAAAGTAAGAGGAAATAGTCAATTCGGAATTCCAACTCTAAGAATAGATACAGTTTGGTGATGACTAAGTTACTATAATACTATTATACTTTCAAAATATATCTAGTTCTGTCTTATCAACTCATTGTCTGATATGGAAAGGGTAATTTCTTCTAAACTGAATACGGTTTTCTCCTCCACAAAATTTAGCACATGTAAAATGAGAAACTTGACGAATTTCAAGTTCCTTTCAAAATATAACAATCTTTTATGGAAAGATCCCAATTTGCCATTTATCAATTTATCTAAACTCCTAGGGTTTCTTCATATTCGCATCATATCCCAGGTTAGCAGTACTAGCTTTATTCATGTTATGTAAACTAAATAGACAAATATGGTTATAGTTAATACAACAAAATAATGTAGTTAAATATTTCCTTTTGATAAGCTCTTGTAAAGATTTTTGTTAACTAATAAAATTCAATCAGTCATTACATGAGTATTTCATCTCATTAATCATCGTAGGGAGAGATACAATCAATACACAAAAGAAAAAAAATAAAAATTACTACAGCTACCTTCTTACCAGAATAAGCCATTGTGATTACCTTAAGCATTTTCTCAATTCATTCAACACTTCCAAGAAACAGAACAATTTCTCCTTTTGCTTTACCAGAAAACTGGACCTATCCTTTTATGACTGTACCATCAGTGTGACTGTCAAAATCCTCAGCTAAGCATAGAATATCGTGAATGTAAGTTCTCTACTGAAGTTCCCACCTGCAGAGTGGATTCCTTTAACAGAACTGTATTTGGAAAAATGGACAGTACTTCAATAAAGTAAGTAAATCATAGGGAATATTGGCGTTCTCATTTTTTTCCCCAGAGTAAAAGGAGAGTCTGTGACTTGTCTCTAAAAATTGGGAATCCCAAGGTGTATTAGCAGTAAATATATGAAAACTAGAAATCCCCCTTCATTTAAGAGAAGTAATATAACATTTAACAAAAGAAAGAAAAACATTTAAAAAAGGAGATGGTAAATTCTCTAATCTTACAGCTAGAGTAAGACTCTAGAATATAGGCTTCTTGGGGTGAATGGTACATTTTTTTTAATTTCGGATGCTTGTTGTGTCTATATTAAGGTATATAAAGACAGTTTTGGGTCTTCTTGTATCACTGTTGCAGGATTCCTGCTCCTACCCACATCAGTTAGTCACCTTTCGAAGAGTCACAGGTGAGTTTCCACTCTCCCATTTTCTGCAAGGGACAGAGTGAGGTGCCTTTTACCTGTTTTGGAGCACCATTGGTTAATAAAGTCCTGGGTCTTCTTGTCCTGTCCACATGCTCCCAAAAGTGAACAGAAGTAAACAGAAGATGAACCCAATGCAGCAGCTTGACCACCTTACCTTTGACCATTACTCATACTTCATAAACAAGGATGCTAATGGTTTCACTTTCAAATATGAAACAACTTCTAATTTGCTAAGTTTTTTTTCTGAAACTACCAACTTCTGTGTCTCGTGACACTGAACCTGAGTGTCATAGTGATTTTTTTAATGCTACATAGCCATAGCTCTCACCAAATTAGTCTTTCAAGCATACTCCTAGAACATAGTCATTTGCTTCTGTAATAGCCATTTTATCTATTCAGTTATTGAATCTAAGATCAAAATAACATGTTATATATAACTTAAACAAGTGGAGATTTGTTCCTCATGTAATGGTCCAAGCCTGAGAATCAAGGGCTGATATTGTAGACTGGACCCTTTCTGGTTTTTTGCTCTGCCATCCTGAATATGTGCATTCCATCTCATGTCCTAAAATGATTGCTTTAACTCCTATCATCAAAAAATGCTTTCTAAACAGGGGAGAGAGAGAGCAAGGAAAGTGGAATTCATACCTATTCTCTTTAAAGACAGGGCTCAAGAATGGTACTCATTACAAATGCTCACATTCTCTTCGTTGAAACTTAGCTGTATAGTCACACATAATATCAAGGAAAAGATGAAAATGAAGTCTTCCATTGAATGACCGTGTTTTATTGTGAGTTATATTAAAAACAAAAGAAGGAGGTTGGAAAGTGAGTACTAATTAGCATTTTCTGGCATAACCATGTTTTAATTATCCCAAAGCAGGAAACATGGACAGCCAAGATCCCTGCCCTTTCACCATGAGCAAGGTGGTAATAGAAATGCTGGCTTTTCTATTTCATGGATGATTAATACCAAATATCACCTCCCCTCTCCCCTCTGTTGGATTGAAAATTCTTAGTAGGTCTAACAAAACTCTTAAATTATGTGGGTATTTAAAGATAACAAAAGCAGCCCTAAAATTTTAGATTTCTAATAATCTAAATATTTCTTACTCTTTACATCTGTCCTAGATATGACTTCTTGATCAAAATATAACCAGCATGAGAGAATCTGCTAAAGGATTATAATTGACTAATTCATGGGTTCCATGGTCACAGGCATCAGGAGCTGATCAAGACTAATAGCAGGCCATGCTCCATCATAAATACACTCTTTTTAGCACTCAATAGCCTGTTTCCCCTTCTTGGAGATAATGTCCATGGTCTGAAGATGAAACTGATTGGATATTTCTCACAATACGTCTATTACTCAACCCAATCAATACTTAATGCTGAAGTTATAATTCAATGGAGCTGCCACATGTTTGCAGCTTGAGTATGCAGTTTATTAAGCTTATTAAGTAATAGTTTAGTAGTTTATGGATGGAGTATCTGGTCTTTCTGCCAGAGACCCTTAGAAATGAACATCATAGATTTCCTTGCCTTATAGTGGCTCTGATGGAGCCCAACCCCCAGGCCTTCCTAGATTTTATGTCACAATAATTTTCAGCTTCCCATAGGTTTTCCCCACCAGTCCTTATGCAAGGTAAGAGACAAATGGCTCTTTCCCTATTTCAGTATCCATGGTTCTCTTGGCTACTTGCTTGTTGACAGTTTGGCCTAATGTTATTCTAGTACTGATGAGTCAAATTGACGAAAAGCTTACAGGGTCAGGCATAGTTTTTATCAAAATGCTCACAAATGCTTATTTAGCCCACGCCACTTCTTTAATCCACTCTCATACATACAACGGGACATGTGAATGAGGAAGGGCAGAAAATTGGAAATCGTCTGTTGTCACATTCTATTCTTGTGCCCCTTGCCTCAGAGAGGTGTGAGAGAGGTGACACTTAGTGTCTCTTGAAGATGATCTACCATGTTAAGAATTCTCTTTGCATGCATTTTCAAAACTCATCATAAATAAGACTATTTCAAGCATCAAGTTTTCTTCTGCTACCTGGGGCTTCTGAAAGATTTGCCTCAATCTGAGTGTCATAATTAAAGACATGGTTTGAAATGAAGACACCATCCAGCTTAGAATAAAAACACAGCCATCCCAAATGACTGAATTCGGAGATTATTCTACCCTAGTGTCAGACTGTACTGAGCATTGTCATCTACAATGTCCTCTTTCTTTTCTTCCTACTCCTAGTGCTTTCATCTTATACCTGTGATCCAGAATAAGCTGATGGCATTGCCAGAAAATATGACCTGGGATGACAACCTCCTGAATGGCCAGTTATGATACAAAGAAAGGGAACCCAAAAAAAGCAGAGAGCTACCCTTGTATTAATTATTTACTATTTCAACGCACGTGTAGAGGATTCCTCCAATATCTTGGTCTTTCAGCACTTTGAAATGCCTTCCTCAAACAATAGGATATCTTTCATCCCATCCCAGGTACTCATTCTCTTAGTCGACTCAATAACCAGAATCAGTGGCAACCATACCTAATACCAGAGACCATACACGTATGCCCCATTCTCTTCAATACCTTCCTAGAGTGACATGTAAATTCTGCATGGATGTTGGGAAACCCAGAGGGAAGGGAAGAGGCAATAATGATGTAGTGTCTTAGGACTGGACAGTAAATCAGAAAATAGTATTTAATTTGAAACAAAAACGTACTGAATCAGACTGAGTGTATCAGAAGGTGTTGACATTAAAGTTTTTACTGCCAAATAGAAATGAGAGCTCATAAAGAAAATTATTCTGTTACAAAAAAAGAGTTTCTGTTGAGTACATATCTGTTTTGTAGCTGACATTTATTTATGTTATAAATTATATCATCTACATCAGCTAATTAGACCAAATAGTCTGTTATCCGCAACTACCTTCTTCATCAGCTGTTGATGGATTATGTAAGACTTCAGAAATACCCTGTAGCATTCTCTCAAACAAAAATATATAAATAAAAGGAGGAAAGAAAAGAAAAGAAATCCTAATGGACAAAAGCTAGCTGTCTTCTTATCCTCATTAGCCATCAGTATGTAAAACAATTCAGTCCTTAAACTTGACACAGCATATCACCAACTCCCCATAAACCACACAGGGAAATCTGAAATCAGGGCAAAGATTTTGGGAACAATATGCATTAAGCGCAATTATTCACAAAATACCAAATTTCCCCAAATTTCTTAAATTCATCCTAAATTGAAAATCCACATAGACATTGAAACTCAGATATAATGTCATTAAGTAATTGTTCTTTAATATATCTCATAAATCACTGCACTGTGATAGAGCGTTCCTCTCAGAATGGCCCCAAAGGAGTCTGAGGCCCTTTGGAATTATTATTCTCCTTTTTCATAATAAGCCATTTCCCCCTCATGTGTCAATGATTTTAGCTTCTTGCTTCTTGCCATTCTTGCTAATATTCTGCCTTAAGTCTTTGGAATGTCAATGTGCATGTAAATGATGCTTTCAGTATCTTCACCTACTACTTCCTTAATATACTGTCCTCCAAGGACATTGTCTCCCACCACATCTCAGTCACTCATTCCTATGGTCATACATTTCAGACCTTATAACTGTAATATGAGCTACCCCTCCATAATATCTTTAACATGTGTTGTATTCTGGGTAATACTGTTTTGTTTTTTTTTCTGTTTCCAACTCATTAATTCTAGTATACTGGCTTGCAACTATTCTTAACCCTACCAGGTTCCCCTGCATTGGTCCTGCAAAATTTAACTATCCCTCACCCTTTCACATCCTTCTCCCTCCTTTCTTCGACATATTAAATGGCCAAGCATAATTACTGTATTGCATATACACATTTTCCTGTTCTTTCTTACTTTATGGTATTCATTTGGTAAAACTATGATCCTGTTTAACCCAATTCTTTCTATTCTATGCCTGTGTTCATAAAACTGAATGTAGTTGAAACATAGCACAAAACCTGACTAGTTGGTCTCTCCTAAAGACATAGCCATAAATTTCAAATCGACCCTAATGCTGCAAGGTACCTATAGTCTGCTTAGCCTACCCATTTGCTCTCTCTTCCTTATATCCTTCATTTTCTCTCACATCTTCCCCTCTCCTAGCAATCCCTGACACCTCCTTCCACATTCTCATTCCCAGTTGATAACCTTGTTACACAATTCATCAAGAATATTGGGTCTTCTCTTATGTAGATCCCATCCCCCTGTCTACCTACTTTGTATCACATACTCTGCATTCACACATTTCACTACAAATTAACTATCCATGATCCTGACTTTATAAAGTCAGTTCTTCATTAGCTGTGGCCCATCCTCTACCTTATATACTCAAGGGCATCACTCCAGCATTTTTCTTTGTTTTTCACTCTTACATCATCAATTGTTCTTTCTTCTTCTGGGTCATTCCCATCAGAAAAAAAAAATGTTATTTTCTCTTAAAAGGAAAGAAAAGTAAAAGCAAACCCTCTCTTGAATTATCAGCTACCAGTCCATGTCTTTGCTCCCCTTCGCTGAAACCTTGAATCTGTTGTCTTCACTCATTGTTTCAAATTGTTCTTTTCTCATACTTTGCTACCATTACTCTGATCATGTTTTAGTTATTCCCCTCTTCACACACCACAAAAATACTTTGTCAAGGTCACCATATGACAAGGGCATCAAATTCAATGCTCAGTTCTCAATTCTTACTTTACTTGACTCATTACTTTTTGACTTGGCTCATTCTTTTCTTCTCCTCATTACACTTTCTGCACATGGCTTCTCAGATACTAGGCACTTTTTGTTTTTTCCTAATTCACTGGTTACTTTTAATCTTATTTTGCTAAGTCTCCCTTGTCTACCTTAACTCTTGATGTGAAATATCCCAGGCTCAATCCCTGGTCCTCTTCATTTATCCAAGAATGATACTCACAGTTATCAAAAACAGTCTAATGACATAAAGCCCATCGTGAGTCAACAGTTTCCATTATTATGTTTCCAGATTAGACCTCACTCCTCCTGAACTACAGACTTACAATGTTTATTAAACATCTCCATTTGTGGATCTGTTGGTCATCTCAAACAGAACATTTCCAAAATTAAACTCTTTATCTTTCCCAAAAAACTCCTTCTGAAGCTTTCCTTATCTCAGCAGAAATCTTGACATCTTCCTTATCTCTTCTCCTTCCTGTCACACTCCATGTCAAATCTACAAGGAAATACTGCAAATTCTACATTCAAAATATACATGCTAATTAGTGATCTCACACTCCTCCACTGCTCTCCACTCTGGACAAGTTACCAACACCTCCCACCCGAATCATTGCAATATCTTCCTGTCTCCCTTCTTCTGTACTTGCCTCTACACATTCCAAAGCCTGGTCTCAAAAGAACAATAGAACATACTTTTAAATTTGAGATCATATGATGGTAATCTTCTATTCAAAAAATAATATTCTCAGTGACTTCCCATGTCATTGAGAATAAAATTTAAATGACCCACAAAACTCTCTGGGAGATGATCCTTATCACTTCTCTGGTGTCTCCTCTTCTATTCTCCTTTGTGTTGATTCTGTTAGACTCACTCTCAACTCCATTTTTTCCTCAAATTTTGCAGGGATGTTTTCACCTTGGGGCCCTTGCACTGGCTGTGCCCTACAACTGGAGAACTCTCCTTGTCCACTTCCTTCAAATGTTTGCTCAAATCTTATCTTCTCAAATAGGCCATCCTGACCTCCCTATACCAAATGCCTACCTTAGCCCACCCAATACACACATTCTACTCCATTTTCCAAACCACATTCTGCCAGCAATATGACCTTCAAAAAACTATAGATACACTTACCTATTATGTTTTCCTATTGGCTGCCTCTCCCCCTTAGAATATAAGTTCTACAAGGACAATAATATTTGCCTGTTTGTGTATTGATCCCTCCCAAGCAACTAGGAAACAATGCCTAGCATATATTAAGCACTCAATAAATATTTTACAAATGTATGATTCACTGAAAGAAGAAAATGTCTTACTTATAGTTCATGGTTTCTCTTCTAATTTTTTCTTTCTTTTCCTTGGACACTAGGGAATAATTAAAGGCAAAGCTATCTCAATGTTTTTCCTTAGCTAAATTAATCAGGACACTTCCTGTAGAAAAGTGACAATTATACAACTCAAATAAACTTGAGTAAAAAAAGAGACTATATTGGCTTCAGTAAGTGGGAAGCTCCTGGAGGAAGCGTAGGAAGTGGTTTCAAACACAGTTACATCCAGGGTTTCCAAAGAAGTTACTAAGTTTCTCTCTTTCTTGCAATTTCTTATATCTATTTCTTTCTGAAGGCTGACCTGATTCTTTCCTAAAACATATGGGCTTCTTCCATGTGGTCAGGGAAGTTGGCTCTGACAGCCCCAAATTCACATCCTGGAAGCTTCTTGTCCCCAAAGAAGAAAATCGTCTTTCCCACCAGCATTTTCAGAGATGCCTCATGAAGGGCTCTGGCTGCCCAAATGAAAGTCATTGCCTACCTGTGTTTTGGGCACAAGAGGTCTGCCTAGGACTCGCAGCTTTACCAGGACTATAGAGAAAGGTGGTCCCTCCAAGGAAGCAATGCTAAATAAGCAGTATATTCACTTTACAATATAATCCCTTCCTTTTTCTCCTTCCTGATTACTGGGATGCCTTAGAGCTCAATTTCTATCCGATGGTACAGATCAGTCACGAAGACATGCACAGGGAGAGAAGATAAGACAGGAGGATTCTAACTGGAGCCCTTTCAGGCCAAAGGTTGTGGGCACAGTGGACCTTGCCTCACCAAAGTTGTCCAGAGGCTTCAGGATAACTATATTTTATTCTACTTTAATGTAATGAATATTTAAAAGGAGAATAGTTACTTTTGTATGAATTAATGAGTAAAGTAATGTGATAAAAAGGATTGGCATTTTACTCACTTATATTATCATTTCAACTAGCTGTTCATATAATGTTTTTATTCATTCATAATATCATTCATCTCTGTCACCATCAGAGAAGAAAAATTGTTCCATGCCTGCCATATACTACACAAAGAGCTAGGCAGGTAATGGGTAAGCAAAAGTTGTTAAGAGATGTTTGGTTCAAATGAACTATAAATACTTACATTTGCAAAATTTCACTTAATCAGGGTGCTAAATTCATAATGAGAGTAGATAGGCTTTGTATTTAGAAATCTTATTTCTACTTCCTAAAAATTATCACAAGTAGCCTTCATAGAAAGCTAACTGTTTCAGGCACTCTCATTAAGTACTTTTGTGAATTTGTCTGTCTGGTACTTTTATGAATTATTCAATCTTCCCAATTTTATGTGGAAGATACTATCATTACTTTCATGTTACAGATGGAAACTGATAAAAACCTGGGAAACTGACATACTGGTCTCATGGATAGTAGAGGTAGAATTAGGACTCAAATCCAGTGGTCTGATTTCAGAGAGAAAAATTTTCAACACTTTGCACTATATTAGCAAAATATTTTAATAACATTTAGGGCAAGGTCATCCATGACCCCTATAAGAGAAATAGAGTGCAAGAAAGGTGCTTACTTAGATATGATGTCCACATAAAAAAATCTAACCTCAGTACAAAGAGTTCTATTTTTCTCCGAAACAGTTGTTTAATACTTAGAAAGGTTCTATGGTAAGAGTGAAAGTGGGACATGTGAAACAGCCAACTTACTGTTGGAGATATTGTAGTCAAAAGCAATTGTGACAGTATACGCTCTTATTACAAAACGTATTGCTGTATTCCAGGGCCTTCATTATAGCCCATCTAGGAAGACAAACTAGATAATTCAGGTAATGGCAGAACAGACACCCCGGGTTATAGCAAATGGTAACTGCACACCAGTTGTGCTTTTAAAGCTCAATTTTGGGATGACCTGGAGGGTAAAAGCACGCACATATCATTACAGTCCTTGGAATTGCTGCCTTAGAAAGAATAGCAATGGAGCATATATAAAAAAAAACTCATCTGCAAGCAGAGCCTGTGAGGTGATGATTACAGAGAAAGGAGGTAAGACACCATGGAAGAAGGAATACAATAAGGATAAAAAGTGATTCTGCAGATAATGGCACTTTGAATACAGAAGCGATCAAGTGATACACTTTGAACACCAATGAGGTGAAGGTTAGAAACAAGCTGGATTTTTCAAAACTGTATCATAGTTGGCGACAATTAGAGAGTAACTTATAAAATGACTCTGCATCCTGGAGCATGGTGTGTGTACAGGTGTGTGTGTCTATACGTAATGTAGAACGGAAGAATGCGTGGGAAGGCTAGAGTTAACACTACCAGAAAGTAGAGGACACAATTAGTACAAGGGATAAAAAATGCTATGTCATAAATATGCCTATTTTATCCACTTTCTCTTTCAGTTTGGGTATTTGGTCATTAAAGTCATAAAATGTATTTCCATTAGCCTGACCTGAAAGATAAAGCACTATATTATCATGCGTTTACTTGATAGCTGTGATATTCATTTCACATATTTTCAGGGTATCAAAACATTACAGTTTACTTATTTAATATTTTATTTTACATCACAGTTAACATGAGCTAATTGTTACAAATTTTCATGATGAAGACCCATGGAGAGGCTGAAGAAGTCCCAAAGACAAATCCACATTAGATATACACAGCGCTTGTCCTTGGATTCAAAGTGTAGATTTATATGCTCACTGTTTTTAATTAGAATAAAGTAACATCAACAAATATTTATCCAGGATTCAAGAGTTAAATAGGTGCATTAATTTTGTCATTATTTCCCAGGTAATCATGCAGATTAGACTTAATGACAAAGACTAATTGAGTACTACTTATAATTTCTAAAAATTAAAATTAAACAAAGATCATTTTCTCTTTAATTGAGAAATAAAGATGAAAAGCCAGAAAAAAATCTCTGCTATGAAGGCTGCATAGGGGAGGATGCAGACATTTCTGTGAACAAGACACGTTCACAATTATAGTTTTAACCCTGGAGTGCCCAAGTTTTCAGAACAATTCTAATCCATTTCAAAAGTAGATGCATACAGAACACAAATTATCATTTAAATGCAAAAAAAATTCATTAGAACTTTTATCTCCCCTTTTGGTGATGTGACAAGAAGTCTGTGATACGGATTAAAGGAAATGAAAATTCCTCTACAGAGGCCAGCCAAAAAAACCTCTTTGCTTTGGAGTGTACTCATTTGGGTTACAATTTCTATTATGTTTCTGTTTTAACATTACATATGAGTTTCATCTTATTAAGTTCATTTACATTAGTATGAAAGTCAGTGTAATAATAGAATAAATTATTTTGAAATTAATGTTAAAATACTAAAGACTCCGAGGCAGCTTTGATGATTAAAGTTGATTATAATGGCTAAATGTTGACAACATAATACATTTTCCAATTATTTCTCTGAATATTGCCTCTCGTGATACATTTCTTTAACATCTTATATTATTCTTTGTGCTTAAAAAAAAAGCATCTCTGAATATGTAACCATAATCTTGGTGTGGGCAAAGTAGAAGATTACTAAAACCAATAAATTAAATAATGTGGATAACTAAATAATGTATGTAACTAACTCAAAAATAAAAAATGTTTTTATGAAGATATGTCAGATAATAAATTTGTAAACCAGAGAATAGTGTAGTTATAGAATGTAGAGTAATGCATAGAGATATCTAATTCAAACTATTGCCAAGCATAGGAATTACTTTATGTATCATGTCCATTTGTGGGGCTCAAAATGGATAGAGAGAACATTGTTTTTAATATTGATCTGTTTGTTTCATAAGATCAGTCATAGTGCTTTATTAACTGTATTTACCGTATGATGGAGCTAAAGGGCAGAGCACTAGTGGTCAGGGAAAATTGTACCTGAAAATTCAGCATGTTAGGTGATGAGAGATAAGCACATGGAATTGTGGGAACACAGATGGGAGTATCACCACTGGTGAGCACCGAGGAAGGTTTCATGTTGTTGTGCCTGGAACAGTCACAGGAACTAGGCACATGGGCAGGAATTCTGGGTAAAACTTACATGTAGGTGGTCAGGCTACCAATTTTATTGACTTACAAGAACACCATTTCCTCTGGCATATAGGACTAGAAAAAGCCATGAAGCTAGAGAGATCATTAAGAAACGGCAGTGATATATGTGTGTGTGTGTGTATATATATATATATGTATTAAAGCTTTTGACCTTGATATCGGTCATCATCTTAATCCATTAAAGGATTGAAGCATGAGAGTGATACAAACACGTTACGTTTACAAAGATGGCTCTTTCAGTAGTTTGGGACATGATTACTGTCCAGTAGAATTTTCTGTGATAATAAACGGAAAGTTTCCATATCTACACTGTTTAATATGGTAACTACTCCCCACATGTGGTTATTTGAAATGTGGCTAGTGCTACCAAGAAACTGAGTTTTTAGTTTTATATATTTTAAATTAAAAATTAAATAGATGCCATATCAAACAGTGCAACGCTAGAGGTAGGGCTGACTTTATCCAATGTTATCAATAAAAAGGCAATCGCAGAAATTTCAGTTTCCTTGCATGCATTTTTATTTTCCCTCTAAAATCTTAAATACAAGAACTTGAAGAAGGGATGGTTTGTCTGGTGATTGCACCTGTTTTACCATTTTTCTCTTCTCTCTGAAATATCCTCATACTTAAACCAATCCTTGGGACTCTCAGGACTGGAGAGAGTGATAACAAGAAAAATATCTGTATATTATTGCCTGCTGATTGAAATTCAGCCCAAATATTATACATTGGTAGGTTAATGCCTTGAAAACCAAATTGACAAATTAATCTAACATTTGTTTTTAATTCATTTAAATATGTGTTGAGCACTATTTGCCAAACTATGTTAAATGCTGGGGATGAAAGCATAAGCAGGTCTGAACTCCACAAATTCACCATCTATCAAGGTAGGCAGATATACAAAGAGCTAATCATAATACAGTGAATGACATATGGTGATAGGCAATTTATATAAAATGATCATCAGACTAGAAACATGGAAGTGCTTAATTCTGCATGAAGAAGTTAGGAAAAAGTTGAGTCAGGCATTGACTAACGTTGAGATGAAATTTTCAAGGTGAACTAGGAGGAGGTGGGGAAAGATTAAAGGATATCTTTATCCTTAGGTAGGGGGTGTAGGGGTGACTGGGCAAGAGAGAAAGCTGCATGGAGTTGAAACATTATGATTAAAGACATTCACGTATGAAAATTAATCACTTGTTTTAAAAACTATATATAAACTTTTGTGTCTGGAAAATAGGGTAGTGACCAAGGAAAATAGGGTATTGACCAAGGTTGAAGCTAAAAAGCCATACACTGTGTGGAAGTGAGTGGGAGTCAATAATTTTTTTTTAAGAATGAGATAACTTAGATTTGGATTTTTAAGGGTTTGGCAGCACTGGAAAATGATGATAAATGATGAAGATTGAAAGAGGACACACAAACCTGAATATGACTGGACATATTTTTGAGATGTTCAAATTTTAACACGCTTAACAGTGAAGTCCACAACTAAGGTCACTGAGACCTTCCAGTCCCAGAAATTATGTCAACTCTTTATATATATGGTATGTGTGTTTTCCTGGCTCATCAACTCTTTCACACCCTTCTCCCCAAAGATGTTAAAACGCCACAGCTGTCTGCATGCTAGATAGAGACTGGAGACCCACTGGATGAGCCAATAAAGGTGATGGAGAAAGCAAGAATGACTTCAGGGTTTGGGCTTGGAGACGGTTGGAAGTTGGTACCACTAATGGAACAGGGAAGGTGTGGGGTAAGCTGAGACTTTGGAGGGTGGTAATGGATTCTGAGACATTCCTGCTTCCAGCTACTCTTTATCTTTTCGTTGAGTGACAGCAGAGATTACTCACCCTTTTACCAAGTGCCCTGCAGCCCCAGTGAGTTTAATTTCTGTGAGGCGATTACCATTACTATACATCCATCTGGCTAGAAATCACTATCGTTCTCATCTTAGAGCAACTTCAAGCTGCACGGAGGAAATTGTTTGGACACACCATAGTTTATTTGTACAGAAAATACTTTAGCATATCTGACAGAGAAGTTTAGCTTAGAGATTTTCTTTCCCAGTCACTTTGCTCTGGGAAAGTATGTGTAAACTGGTTAATAGCCCTCGAGATTTTTTTTTTTGCAGGAATGGAAAATGCAGTAAGGCTGGATGTTTCTAAGGCAAAAGAAAAGTCAGCTGCATATTCAGCTGGAATCACATGCCTTAAGTAATGCTGTTTAACTTTCCTGTACCTGAACATATTGCTAGAAGTTTTCTATTGGCTTATTTCACTGAACTGAACCTACAGATGACTGATATTTTGCAATCGATACCTGAACTCAAGAGGATTCTGTCAGATTCCTCTTCCTCTGACCCCATTTCCATAGGTGATCCATCATGGTTCTCCATGGTTATTTGTCCCATTTGAATTTCATAACCAGTTACAAATTATTCTTCTTGGTATCGATGTATAACCTTGTAGGTACCTACCTTCCCATTTGTAGGCGTGAAATATATCCAGCCTTGGTCCCAAGACCCTGTTTATAAAGCTACTGCCTCCCACTCAAGCAGGACAGAAGAACTGACTGTGACTGCCAGTGCTACAAAACCAATTGATGGCCCCCGGCTCATTTTTAACTGCTAAAACTTTGTAGTTTCTAAAATTGTATTTCAGATGAAACAAGACTGTAAATTCTACACTGGAAACGAGTCTTGGGCTGCAGCATATACTGTGAATGCATCCAATACCTTCGGACATGTTCAGAAATACTGACTGCATTTAAGAGCTAGAGAAGAAAAAATGGCCCCCAAAGCCCAAAGCCACTAGGTTGTTAACTTTTGAAGGAAACTATCATAAAAGGAAAGTTATTTAATGTAACCTAAGATTCAGTGTGGCATAGTATGCTAATGAAGATCAAAAGTTCAGGAGAAAGCCCTAAAGTGCCCACCAAGCTTTACCAGGCATATTGGTAGGGCATCACCCAGAAATTACACGTAATTCTAATCAACTGCCTGGTTGGTTGCCCTGACGGGCAGCAGTTTCTTGACCTTCCCTCTGTGCCCAGGCTCCTCTCTTAGACTACCTCTCCCTGCCTGTGATTTCTTCCGCTTTTATCATACTTTACCACTCAGAGCACTTTTAAGGATTCCATATTAGCCTGGGGCACCCTTGAAGTCATCCACTGTTCTGTGAGTCACTTTGGTCTTGGTACCCGAAGAATATTTATGAAACTGCTTTCTCCATTTGATCTTTAGTCTCTTTTCCTATCCAGTGATCTATACCAGAATCCAGTTGGGAAGTTGCCCACTGCGAGTGGAAGATGCCAAGGTTCTATCCACCCTCTTTTCTGCCAACCATGGCTTCTTACCAGAATATGTCCTGACATTGGCCTCCTCTTGGATGAGGAATGTGCCTTCAACTAGCATGAAGAGAGAGCTATAGTGGCTCTATCTGACATGTGTCACCAAGGCAGAAGAGGTCTGAAGTCTAGCAGTGAACAGGTTAGTTTCAAAGCAGGACCTTAATTACAGGAAAAGAGCAGTGGAGAAGATGAATAAATCATCTCTTCACAGCCAAGAGCAGATTTCAATATAAATATCAGATATTTTAATTGAATATGGGATTTTAAAGCTATGATTAAAATATCATTGTGTAGATTGTATATAATCTTTTTAAATAGCATGTGTTAAATGTAGTCTAAACTGTTAAAATATGATCAATGTAATTGGACTTTGGTTGATAGAAGTAATTTTATTACCAGGTGCCTTGAGATAAGTTCTCTGCCAAAATCAATCAGATGATTAAAGAAAATTCTGAAAACAATCTCTGACTAGTCACAACACCTATACTTTCCACTGTTACCTTCCTAAGATAGTTAGAATGGAATAGTGGGGAAATTGAAGATGAGATAGTACTGAGCTGGTCCTCCTTGAATTCAAATTCTGCCTTTGACATTTGCTGACTATATGTATTTTCAAACTGAAGCTCAAATTCCTCCATTGATAAATTGGGAATCTATTCTTCACCTTGTAAGGTTTTTGTTAACATGAATAATAATTAACATAAAGTACCTAGCTCTGTATCAAATTAGTAGTAGCTACTCAATAATAACACTGTTACTATACCGAAAGCCAATGAATAACATCCTGCCCTTGGTCTAGATTCCAGATTTTCACTCAGCATTTACTCTAATAAATATGTTCAGTTTAGATAATGTATCAGGAACTGAGCATCATATCAGATACTACGTGTTTTTCTGCTTAAAAAAATAATTACAATAATAATAACAATAAAATTAGGAAGAAGGAGAGACAGAAAGAGAAAGAGAGAGAGCTGCATAACACTTTTTGGGTTTACGACAATCTCTCATAATCAAGTTAACTTATCACAAAGTATTGCAAAGAGAAGATCTCTAGGTCTCTACTTTAAAAATAGAGATACTGAGCCTAAAACAGGCTGGATTTCTTGCCCATGGTTACATGAGTGAAAGAAATTCCAAAACGATCTTCAATCACATAAGTTCTCAAATCTTTCTATGGAAAACAGGGAATTAAAAAAATACATGAAAGAAATATGTAACTATAGGCATGCAAAAATAAAGTCTTGTAAAACATACACAATGGCAGTTTTTTATCTTATTTTGTAAAGTTGAGGGTGTGTGTTCTCTTGCTACTGTACATTACCACTCTATCTTCTAAAACAGAGGGTCGTGCATTCTCCGCACGCAAGTCTTACACGAAGCCTTGGCCGTGAACTTGGCATTCCTACACGTTCTAACTATGAAGGTGCCTTATAATCCATAGCAGGTTTTCAAAGAATATGTCACTATGTCTTATCTTGCTCATCTCTTCACTTAGGATTTGCAGCCGTGGGATGTATGTGTGGATGATATAACATTTGCTTGCCATTATTGAGAACAGAATGCTATCACAGAAGGCCAAAAATTAAACGAAGAAAAGGTATGAAGCAGTCATATTTACAGTCCTGGATCTCAAACTCTGGAAAGATCTCAGCGATAGCAAGCATATCACAAACCACACTTTCCCATTCCATCTGAACTTAAATGATGCCTATAATAATATAATATAATACTCTAGGCACTTTCTAGAAGAATTAAGATTCGTAGACAAGGTTTCATCCATTTTTGATTCAGACACAGTGAGGAATCATTATGAATGCCTGCTAACCCAAAGAAGCATAATGATGATGGCAGAAGCCTTTGAAGGAGCTGAGTGACGGACTTCCGGTCAGGGTCGCATGCTGCTGTGTGGGCTGCAGGTGACAATGCTGTAGTGGGTGGTTAAGAGCAGGGCTGATGAATACAGCATCTACTCAGCTGAAGAACCTGAGGTACCCACATGATCGGTGCCATGAAATTATGTATAACAATTAATCCTCCAGTAAATGATTTCTCTACTGGTTGCCCCAAAGCTAACCTATGTAAAAAAAAATCATAGAAGACTCAGTCTTTACGCTATCTTTGTGAAGAGATAAACATGGGTTTGTGAAACACCCTCCCACATTTGAGAGTTAATTTGAAATTTCCAGTATATGAAATTTACAAGTTTCATTCCTATCTACCACATTATTAGGAGAAAGAGAAAGAAAGAAAGAGGAAAGCTTTCTAATGCATGCCATTGTCTTCTGGTTAAGAAGTTGATCACATTGAATAGGCTATTTTTTGTAGAGTCAGTGACAGTGTTAAAAATCAATAAATCTCAATCTTCTCGTTCATTCTCAGAGTAACAGGAATGCCTCTCAATACTCCCTCTCAGGTCAGTGTGTCAGAGAAATGGTGAGAGACTATAAGAAAGGGGGTGGGAAAAGAGCCATCTTCTGTCAAGGACTGAGAAGGTCAGGACAGACAATGGCGTCTTAGTGTAACTCAGCTCTCATCATGAATTCTTATTCATCACAAAACAAAACTGAATAGAAGGACACATTGTGAAGTTTGCCATTTGTTGTTAAAATATTTTCATTTCTCTTTGGCCTCATGAAGGAGGTTGGGGGCTCAGGGCCTGGATAACCGCAAGCAGCAAGAGGATGAGAGCTAGGGAGTGAACATGGAATCGTCAGGGAGAAGAAGGGAGCTAGGTGGAAAAAACAGAAGGGCAGTACCTTCAAAGTGAACACGTCTCCAGAACAATCACCATTCATAGATCATAGTACAGGTAGACCCCTGGTAGCAGGAAACAGACAAAATGACACAGTTGTCCCAGAAGAAGCGCATAGCACAAGGCGGGCAGAGAGAGGAAGATGTTTGACAAGGGGGCAGCCATCACTGGTAGCTAGAGTCGGGATCCAAGACACAAAGCCCCATCTCAAGCTCTGAGCAGAGAGAAGATGAGGAAGTAGGCAAATCGGAGGCCTGTCCTTGGTAAGACACAGACCACTAAGACAATGAGCAGAGCCAGAGAGCGAGGTGAATCACAGTACTTGAAAACAGACAGACAATTGTGATTGTGGTTGGGCTGCAGAGTTGTGAGGTGGAGCTATCTGGGTGTTTCTGTAAGATGTAAGGGGGCCAGGTGGTAGCACCCGCCGCCCCTGGGGGTGGCTTCTGCACAAGTACAAGTTGTCCAACCCTGTTGTGTGGTCTGGCATCTTAGGGAACCCAAGAAAGAATTGCTGAATCGAAGACACGAAACCACAACAGGATACAGCAAACCTGAGGGAGAAGACAAGGGCTGAAGGATAGAGTGGGTGAGGTTTGCAATTAATAATAGGCAGTGTAAGTGGGACCCAATGAGTTTTGAGGAGCAAGACAGGAGATGCTTCCATTCTTAAGGATAGGGGGACATGCGCTTTATAGGAAACCGGAACTCCAGCTCAGGGTAGAACAATTCCAATTAAAGGAACAGTTTGCGGCTGGAGGTGGGTTGCGTGATGCTAGGATAGGTCCTTCGGGATGCAGTTTTAGACAAAAGGAAAACAGAATGATGGGTCCAAGAGCCACAGAGCCGATATTCGTCTGCCCCTCAGGTTCCTGATCATCTTTTGCTCTCTGCAATTTCCCAGGCCACGGACCAGGGCCTCAGACAGAGATCCACATATGGGACATGGGACTCCATCCTTCATTAAGGAGACACTCAGGGCAGTAACTGAACTCTCTGAGACAGGATTAGTTCATTGAGCAAATGGGACAATAGTACCTACTTCACGTGGCTGTGTATAAGACCAGCACCCATAAACCACGTTTTAAATCCTAAGTTACTGTGTCAGTGTTACTTCGCGAATTGTTTCATATTAAATAGTTTTTCTGAAGAGTTGAGCCCTTGCAGCTCAAGTTCCAGAAAAAAAAAATGCAGGAAGGTGACATTTAAGAATCCCTCCATTCTGAGACCCTGCTCCCTTCCACCAATGAGAAACCGTTCCAAGTCTGGGGGATGCGTAACGTACACAAGACGACCTGGAAGCCTCTAAGGGGTAACTCGCTACTCTGCCAACTGCTGTCGTGCAGGTGCTGAGCCATCTCCAAAGTTCAAGGAGCAGAGTCCCCTCCACGTGTGCCTCACAGCTACCAAAACCCACGCAAGTAGTGGGAGCTGAGAAAGAAGCCAGAAATCAAGGTGAAGTCACAGATGTGAAAAGCAGCAGTCTGAAAAAAATAAATCATGTCTCTCTGGAACTGGAACTGTGAGAAACACAGTCCATTTGTTTTATCTCAGATTCCTGTAAGCCAGATGCTCTGTAGGAGACAGTCTAGGGCAAGACCTCAGGAAGAGATCCAAATGAAACTGTTTGCATTGCAGAATAAAAGAACACCGGTGCTCCTAAGGACAATGGGTCAGCATTAGCTTATAAGAAAAAGCAAGAGAAAAAGAAAGGGTCTTCTTCCTTTGACGTTAAAGAAAGTTTTTAGACCAGAGTTTCTCAAACTTTAATGTGCCTGCAGACCACCTCGGACCTCATCCAAATGCAGACTCAGATTCCACAGTCTGGGAGTGGGAAGGGAGATGGGGCATTTCAAGGAGCTCCCAGGTGAGGCTGGTGCTAAGCTGTTCTAACATCTGCTGAGTAGGAAGGAACCGGTCAGGAGTGTGGACTTGAAAATGGCTATCAGGGGGGCGCCTGGGTGGCTTGGTCGGTTAAGCGTCCGACTTCGGCTCAGGTCATGATCTCAAGGTCCGTGAGTTTGAGCCCCGTGTCGGGCTCTGTGCTGACAGCTCAGAGCCTGGAGCCTGTTTCAGATTCTGTGTCTCCCTCTCTCTCTGCCCCTCCCCTGTTCATGCTCTGTCTCTCTCTGTCTCAAAAATAAATAAACGTTAAAAAAAATTAAAAAAAAAAAAGAAAATGGCTATCAGGATGCACACATCCTGGTGAGAGAAGATTGGTACAAAGGAAAAACAAGATGTCATCTTGTCACATAAGAGACCTTTGGTATCAAAATATGTTTGGAAAATGCTTGATATTTGACGTTCTCTTATGACACACCTACTCTCCTTTGAAAATGTTCACAATTCATTTGTCAAGTCAATATACACAGACACATATACATCCAAGCATGTAAACTGTGTACCCAGGGTGAAAATGAATACAATGCACTCGGCTTTTTCCTCGGTATCCTCATCTGATAAAGGAGCAAAACAATGGAATTGTTGTTTCTTTTAACAGTGACACCTGTGTGAGTGTTTATCACATATAATAAGCTCTCCATAAATGGTTACTATTGTTAATAATGGTAGTATCATATTAATGGACCTTGAAAGACTTTCTTTTATAAATACTCCTCAAATCTTTATAATCTTATCATAAAGTTCCAATGAAAAATCAACAATTTTCTTTTACAATTTTGAACAATATAGGGGCGCCTGGCTGGCTCAATCGGTTGAGTGGCCGATTCTTGATTTCGGCTCAGGTCATGATCCCAGGTTTGTGGGATTGAGTCCGGCATCGGGCTCTGCTCTGTGGGTGGAGCCTGATTAGGATTTTCTCTCTCTCTCTCTCTGCCCCTCTCCCCCACTCATGTGCTTTCTCTCTCTAAAATTAAAAAAAATTTTTTTGAAGAATATAAAAGAGGATGTAAAAAATGTTTACATTTATGCTTAACCCAATTGTGGAGAGACATATCTTTAACATTCACTTTTGTAAATATCCATGCAATATTTACATCTGGTGATATTTTACATACATATGTCATATATATATCATATCATAAAACATGGCTTAAAATTCAGGTTATAATGCATATATTGTGTCTTAACATAGTCACAAAAATATATAGTAAAGTCTCCCATATTATAAAACAAACATTTTTACCATCAATCTTAATTGTTTCTTTCAATGCATATGCCATAATTTATTCATGTACTCATTTATTATTTTTACCAGATGTTTAAGGGTATACCTTTTTAAATTTTTTTGATATTCAGGTTGCACTATAATGACTGTTCTTGCAAATATTATTAGTGCACACTTGTGGTTATGTTATGAGTTCAGAAAAAATGCTGAAAATAAGGGAACACACATTTTAGAAAGTTTCTGATACATGTTTTCAAATTAGCCTTCAAAACCGTTTGGAGCCTATCCTCTCCCACAGGCAGCTAGTGTGGCAGCTAATGCACAGTACAGGTGTGCTGAAGGTGGGGAGTAGAAGGAGAAGGGGGGCAGAGAGGGGACCGGAGGGCAGGTTACACAGGGCCTGGAGGTGATGGTAAGGACCTTGACTTTCACCCTGAGCAAGATGGGCAGCATAGAAGGTTTATAAGCAGTAATCTGATTTATTTAAGTCTTACAGGAATCAAGAGCCAAGGCAAAAAGATCAGGAAGAAGACCCGTAACCAGGGCCAGAGCTGTTGCATGGAGATGGTGGGTAGACTTTATATTCTGGACACCGCACGAAGGTAATGACAAGAGGATTTGCTGAATGTCAGGAGGAAAAGTTGTTAATGATGACATCAAGGTTCTTAGCCTGAGAAAATGGGAAGAGAGTTGTGTCATTTCCTGAAACCGGGAAGCCGGTGACTAGACCAGGTTTACTGGGAGAAAAACGCACCATTCAGTCTGGTTTGAGATGTCTTTAAGACACGAAGTAGGCAGCTGAATAAAAGAATGAGATTCTGGGGCTCCTGGGTGGCTCCGTGGGTTGAACTTCCGACTCTTGATGTCTGCTCAGGTTATGATCCCAGGGTGGTGGGATTGAGTCCTACATCGGCTGTCTTCTTTTTATCCTTTGTGTGAATAGTCAGATTTACATGTAATATAAAGTTGTGGCTTTCTTCTTTTTTCTTGATGAAGTTAGTTAACAATTACATGTGTTCTTACTTGTCTTCATAAGTAGGTCTGGATATTGTTACTTAATTTTTACCATTTTCTGTTTACGGTCTCCATAATTTTGTCTCTATATTTATTGATTTACCTGTTCTCTTTCTCTGTGTTCCCTTGTTCTTCCGCCAACTTTTTACATTAAATACTTAGTTAACTTATTTCCATTATTTTTGTTTACAAGTAATATATCCAAGGCTGTGAATTTGTGCCCAATGAAAGTTTTGGTGAGAACCCAGACTTTTTCATGCATATGGTCCTTATTTTTGTATTTTGTATTTCTAGGTCTGACTTATCCTTTCAGTAGGCATTTATTCAAGAGATTGTATCATGCTCTTTACAAATGTCCAAGTGTTTTGATTTTTGTGTTATAGTTATTAATTTCTCTCTCCTTCAGGCAGTGATATATCGGCTATGAAAATTCTACATTTTGCCCTGCTAGGTTTTGTACATTTAGAGTGCATTTTTTCAGAAGAAGGCATGTGGGCTGATGGGAGACCAGACACAACACTATCCATTACATCAATCTCATTAATTTTACCCTGAAATTAAAAAGTGCTTCCTTTTGTGGTGCAAATAATGGTCTTTTTTTTTAATCCACCAGGTACAATTAAAGATTCTTAGCCTCACTCTCTCATGTGTCGGTTTCTTCTCCATTGCTGATTATCACAGAGATCATATCACTTTGAACCCTCTTTCCACCTTGCAGCATCTCCTCATTTTATTGCACAAGAAACATAACCTAAAAATGTTTTCCTGAGGATGTCAACACTTAACAATACTGCAGGAGAGCAACCTTTATCTATCGAACACAAAACTTACTTTTAAACTTTCTTTTTCTCTGGAAAGCTTGCCCTCGACCTCTCTTCTGAGCTTGGAAGCTTCACAAGGGCTTCAGTTAGGTGTGTGTGGCTAATATTCCCTGTGTTCGGACATCTCCCAACTCTGGTACTCTGACTCTGCCTCCCCTGTATTTAGACCTTCTCATGCTAGTGGCCGAATGACGACACCCATGTGATTAGCTGTGACGTGTTGTAGAGAAAGCACTGCTCAGATTCTGGATGGCTTCATCCTGGGCTTGGTCATTTCAACTGGAATAGAGAGATGGGGTTTTTTTGAAACTTGCACAGAAGTCACCATTTAGCCGTGAAGCTCTACACATTTTAGGAATAAGACAAAAGAATTGAAGAGAGATAGCAATTCTAGAATATCATGGAAGAGAGTGAAATGTGGGGAGAAAGGCAGGGGAAAAACCAGTTGTGCGTTTGAAACAGAAATCAGGTTAAATTGAAAATAGTAAGGCCACACGGAAAAGAGGTATTTCCATGTTCCAGATCACTCACTCTTTCTTTATTTTTTCTTTTGACAATGACTTACTGTGTTATCTGTATTACAGACATGTGCTATGAGAATTGCAGTAACTAAAAATAAGTAAAATTTAAAATTTGGGTTGAATAAGATCATTAATCTGGACACAGTAAACACTCAAATGGTCATTGTTCTTACAGAGACTATCTTTCAAGCTATGGATATTTGCAGAAGCAGAAATTATTTTCAGCCTAAGGTTTAAAAAAGGGGGAGGGTAGGTGGGAGAGAAGGAATCAGGAAAGTTTTCATGGAAGAGGTTTACTTCTAGTTGTACTTCCAAAGAAGGAAATAACTCATTTACACTTCACACCTATTCCACTGTGTGTAGAAAACCATCCCTGGCTTCTCTCCTGGTTTGTTAATCAGACTGACCCAAAAGACATGTTGGTCAAGCTCATTGCTTCACTGTCCTTTCTGTCACTTAGGTAGAGCCTCCTCTTATGTAGCCTAATCTGTTGGTAATTTATTCCTTGAAATGAGCAGTGAGTGAATAAGACCTCAATCAACAATCAACCATAAAGACTGTTCCTGCCCTGCATTTTAAACAGACACATTTTAATGAAGGAGAATTAAGAAGATTCAGGTAGCATTTTAAAATAAAATGAAAATTCAATCAAATAAGGATTATACTCAGGCAAGAAACGTCTTGCATCACGGTCTTTTATAGGCAGTTAGTGACTAGCTGGAGAGACCGAAGGCATCACATACCATATGGCGAGATAAATATGGCTTACTTTTAAAATTGCATTTGTGTCACACAATTAAACATTAGAACTGTGCACTCCTAAAGATTCAGCTGCGAAACTTGAAATTTTTGCAAATTTCATTTTAACCACTTTGGAGATTTTTGAAGACATAAAATCTATCATTAGAAACAGAATATCTAAATCACAGGAAACTATTTTTAAAGAGATATAAAAAAAAATCTTGCAGTGCAATCCACCGAGCAGCTCAAATAATACCCAATATTCACTCCAAGCTACACTGTCCCCATGAGCAGAAGGCATCGGTGACTATGTCTCCCTGGAGCCCCGCAGAGAGAAGGAGTGTTCCAGGAGCTGACTTGTCCCGAGAGGGAAACAAGTGGAGCTGAATTACTGCAAGTTTGATGGTTGTGTTCAGAGCACAACAGAGGATTTTCAGCAGAATTGAGGCCAAGCAGGTGTGTTTTGACATCATTTTGCTGCAGAAGCAAAACCCAGATTGACTCAATCAGTACAGTGGATCTAGCTTCTAATAGATATAACAAATGGATGGTCCAAGTAGGAAAGTTGGTGTTTGGTTTCCACACCTTACCCCTATTGAGTTTGGAGAAGAAAAAATAAGATAATTTTTTTAAATGTTTTTAAAAGCTTTTAATTTTTTTAAATCTGAAACATTTCGGCAATTATTTTAAGAAAAAAATCCCTCTCATATTTCTCTGTCTCAATTCCAAAAATTGAAAATAACCGCAAAAAGACCACAAAAAAGTACCATTTAATCAATAGTGCCAAAACAGAAACCTGGGGGAAAGCTCTCAAAGAAAAACACTGTGACTTTGTTGTCTTTTTTACAGTTATGGTTATTATTATATTGACTGGAATGGATTTTTTTTTTATAGAATGGAGATATGATCTCGATAGTCCAGGGTAATGACTAATTCAAATCACACTTAATAGTTTCTTCCATCTGATGAGCATTTGCTATGTGCTAAGTGCTTTACGTAAACTATTTGACTTCATGTTCATCATCATGGTATTAGGGGGGTATTATTTATACCAATTTTATACTTTGAAAATCTAAGACTTAGAAAGATTAAGTCAGTTGTCCAAAATAAGATTAAGTCATTTGCCAGAAAGTAGCTACATCAACATTTTACCCAGGCAATCTCATTGAAGCAGCTACTCTTAACAACTAAACCGAAAATCCAAAACAAATAAAGGCATAATTTATAATGGCCAAGGTCAATATGCAAGTCAAGTGTAACCTAACCTATATATGTTACACTTCTGTGTAGGATAACTTAAGCAAAGTCATATATGCCGCAAACATACAAATATGGCAAATGTATACAATATACACAAAGAGTTCACCATTTACTTGGGAATAAAACAGCAATCAACAATACCAACAGGACCTCTGGGAATCTTGTTTTTTAAGATCCAAGTACTTAGGTTTAAAGCCTGGAGTCCCTCAAATATTCCTTTCCACAGTGTGTGTGTGTGTATGTGTAAGCTCATGTTTTGATACTTGCCAAGAAAAGAGGGTGGGATCTGTTGAGATGTCAGGATAAATTCATACGGATCATAATCATGCTTTTCACTCTTAGGATGAGGGACTAGTACACGGTGGTTAAATTTTCTTACTGAGACTATGCTAATAATAACCTACACTCTGGGAATTAAAGGTTGGGTGTTGATCTTTTTTCTCCCTTCAAGTCACTTAGTAAGAATGGCAAAATAGTCTTTATGGCCTCTCCAGAGGTTCCATGTGAATCTTTCAGGTTGAAACTTCAGGCCTTCCCTTGTCTGTTCCTGTCTCTCATCTCCAACATGGCAGATGAGCGTCGAAAAGGGTGCATGCTTCCTCCTTAGATTCCAAAACATTGCCAATGCTATTGATAACATTACTAACTCTACTTAGAAGATGAAAACCCATGTTTCCCTTCTAAATTATAACCATCTATAGCTCATTTAGAATCATTACTTGTGGACACGTGGGAACTCACTTAGTTCTTCACTTCCAACCACATCTTGCTTTTGGACTTGTGATGTCTTTAAAAAACCTTAATCTTCCATGGACTTTGAACAGGCTTGATGGACCTGTGTTATATTAATTGGCATTCTTTTGTACAGGTAATCTTCTTCCTGCTTGGCTTTTAGCTTAGCGGAGGCTTCTCCTTCAGCACTTCTGTACCACCCATGCCCTTGTTACTTCCCTTCCACCGACGCAGATACGGCGCATCCACCATAAGATTTCAGAAACTTGGGGCGCCTGGGTGGCTCAGTCGGTGAAGCACCTAACTCTTGATTTCAGCTCAGGTCATGATCTCACAGTTGGTGAGTTTGAGCGTCCCATCGGGCTCTGTGCTATTAGCATGGGATTCTCTCTCTCTCTCTCTCTCTCTCTCATCCTCCCCTGCTCGTGCTCTCTCTCAAAATAAACATTACCAAAAAAAAAAAAAAAAAAAAAAAAGATTTCAGACACCAAAGAATTACCTGTGGTGGCACCAAGAACTAAAACCCATACATGAAAAACTGTGTGTGGTAATGGGGTGAAGAGTTCCATAATTCGGGATCTCTAATATACTTGAATTCCACCATTGATTTCTGTAGTCCTAGGAGAAACATCCCACTCTCACAGACTCCACAGCATTCTTGTACTTTCACCTACATGGCAGTCACTTTGATACGAGGTTGTGTGCTCTGGAATTTACGGAAGAAATGGGGTAGGCAGAGCTATGCAGAATGACTATAGGTAGATACAAAGAGAAGCCCCACGATCTTACAGCACAAGCTCTAAAGAGATTATTACCCAGTGCTGCCCAGCAGTCATTTCCAAGACCGGAACCTTGATCTTACATCTGACTGACAGTGCTTGCTAGCATTGTGTAACTAGTTTGTGAATACTGATGTTGCAAGAGCATAAAATTCAATTCTGAACCCCTCACCTAGAGGATTTTACACAGCCTCTGCGTAAAATGCCTAACCATCACACTTTGGTCAAACTCCGTGTGGGAGTCAACAGGAAGGCACATACCCTCTCTTATCCCTATAGCCCCCATTGTCCCTGTAACGCCCATAAGACTATCTTGAGAACAAACAAAAGTATAATCAACCTTGAAATCAGTCTAATTTTTCATTCTCACCAATTGTTCAGCACAGACCAGTCTCCTCTGTTTAGCTCCCTACCTGCTCTCCCTCCTCTAGTTCCCACCCAAACTAAATAAAATAATACATTTTATTAAATAAAATGAGGAGAACCAGAGCTAAAATTGGGAGGTTTCTATAAAACCTGATATCTTGTCCATTTTTAACTCTATATAAAAAGAAAGTAACTGTGTTAGTTTCTAAAGTTCAGGCCTCTTCCCTCCTTTTCTCTCCTTGAGTGCAAAGCCCAAGAGGTAGAATTAAATCAGAGTACTATCCCAAAGATGCCTTCTGGGTTTAGCTGTCATCATTTGGCTTCCTGGATCTCCTCAATTCTTTTCTCAGAGATAGCACTACTGAATTCTCAAGGGTCTAAATACATTATTTTTTCCCCTGTGGATGGCCAATGGCCAATGATCTCTAAGGATAAGCTTTATTGGCTGGCAGTGTGAAGGTATTACTAGACTCACAGACCTGCCCATAGTAAGAATAAGAAGGGACTTTATAAATCAGTGTAATTAAAAGTATGGTCCATGGTTCCCTGCACCAGATTTCAGAGGGGGGTTTGGAAGAATGAGTATTACTGGGCCCTACCAAAAACCTGAATCAAAATCTCTAGAAAAACTTCTGGACATCTGCGTTTGACAATGTTCCTCATTAGTCTTTAATAGTGGAAATCCTCGGGGCACCTGGGCGGCTTAGTTGGTTAAGTCTGACTCTGGATTTTCATTCCAGTCATGTTCTCGTGATTCATGGGATTCGCTCTCTCTGTCTCTCTCTGCCCCTCCCCCACTTGCACACACACACACACACACACACTCTCTCTCTTTTTCTTTAAAAGTAGATAAATAAACAAGAAAAACGAACAGTGGAAATCCTTAAGTCACTATTATCAACCACCCCATACTTCAGATAATATCAAAGCATATGTGCACAGACACGGGGACATATGTAAACATATAAATATATGTTTTTTTCCCTTCTGTAGCTTAAGTAAACAGTGCCACATTTTTGTTTCGACCATGACTATAAATCCTGTGTTATGTATGTTTACATGTGCTTTGCGTTAAAATGATGTGATGGTTTTCTAAGTTATGAGTACATTCCCAGTCTCCAAACCTAAACTGAGTGTCCAGGAGATATGATTTCCACAGCTAGCTTTCCCACTCACTTTCTTTTTTTTTTTTTTTTCAATATATGAAATTTATTATGAAATTGGTTTCCATACAACACCCAGTGCTCATCCCAAAAGGTGCCCTCCTCAATACCCATTACCCACCCTCCCCTCCCTCCCACCCCCCATCAACCCTCAGTTTGCTCTCAGTTCTTAACAGTCTCTTATGCTTTGGCTCTCTCCCACTCTAACCTCTTTTTTTTTTTTTCCTTCCCCTCCCCCATGGGTTTCTGTTAAGTTTCTCAGGATCCACATAAGAGTGAAAACGTATGGTATCTGTCTTTCTCTGTATGGCTTATTTCACTTAGCATCACACTCTCCAGTTCCATCCACGTTGCTACAAAAGGCCATATTTCATTCTTTCTCATTGCCACGTAGTACTCCATTGTGTATATAAACCACAATTTCTTTATCCATTCATCAGTTGATGGACATTTAGGCTCTTTCCATAATTTGGCTATTGTTGAGAGTGCTGCTATAAACATTGGGGTACAAGTGCCCCTATGCATCAGTACTCCTGTATCCCTTGGGTAAATTCCTAGCAGTGCTACTGCTGGGTCATAGGGTAGGTCTATTTTTAATTTTTTGAGGAACCTCCACACTGTTTTCCAGAGTGGCTGCACCAATTTGCATTCCCACCAACAGTGCAAGAGGGTTCCCGTTTCTCCACATCCTCGCCAGCATCTATAGTCTCCTGATTTGTTCATTTTGGCCACTCTGACTGGCGTGAGTCCCACTCACTTTCTGAGTGACATCAGATATCACTGTCTTCTGTCTAAAATGAGGGACTGGTTATCTCTGAGAACTTTGTCAGTTCCAAAATTAGATAACCATACTGAATGCTGGTTTGAAAACTGGGGAGCTATATGGTTAAGAGACAGATTGTGAAACAAATGGCAACCATCTTCTCATGTGCTCGCGACAGAACATTAAGGAAAAATTGCAATCTCATCTGCCTAATTAATTCCCTAATTTGATTAAAGATTACATTTGATTTGATTTGCAAAGGGCACTGACATCGACCTTATCAATGACTCTAAAATGCACAGTCTCCAAATGCCGGAAAGGAAAGAGTCCCCTCTGCTGATATCAGTTTCTCCAAGCAGTGAAGTTCAATGCTTATGTGACTGATTTTGATTCCAGAAGAAAATAGAGTAAATTGAAATATATGGACAATATAAGTATCAGGTAGTGGAGTGACATCTTAATCCTAATCAGAAACAATAGAGAAGTTAAGTGATTAAGAGTGACAGAGTAACCACAATTGAATAAGGTTTTCTCTCCTATAAAGCCGACAAGTCCACCAAGAGTTGTGGAGGCATTCTAAAGCAGTCCATTAAGCTACCACAAAGGAAATGCATTGAAATAGAACTCTTCTAAGATGGTTTACGTGAATGCTCAGGAGATTTGAACTGTTCCTCGGGGTCATTGCTCTTAGCAAGTCCATAAATTGGAATGAAGGTATATACTTGACATTTATTGCACTTCCCATCCCATATTCATGTTTGGCAACAGATTTTCATTTCTTAGATGTGTTAAATTTAGGGTGAGAATGGATTGAAATATCACATATTGGACACAAAAGTCAGAAACAAGGCTGAAAAGTCACACCAAGTGGGTCAGGCATTGCAGATAAGAGGAGTTTGAGAACCAAGGCCAGATCCGGAACGTGAGTCAGGGGAATGTGCTTGCTTTCTTTTTGCTGTTCAAGAATACACATGCATCTTGCTGAAGAAAGTTTGGCTTTGAAATGGTGATGAAAATTAGTGGCTGAAATATTCATGATATGTAAGGTGCTCTTAGATGCATGATATACTTTCTTGTATCTGGTGATGGATTTAAGGTGTATGTATAATCACATAGCCTGGTGAGATACTGCAATCTCAAAACAGTGAAATATTGGATTTTTGTGAAACTAACCAAATTTGGGCTTTGGTTACATTTGCTCAGCACCTGGTTGCCTGCCTCAGCAGAAAACCAGCTGGCAGCTGTTTTATCTTGTTGTTGTTGTTGTTGTTGTTGTTCTGTTTTGTTTTGTAAGACTTTGTTATTTATTGTCCAAATGCTTCTCATGAATTTCCAGAATCAGAAAAAATTCAGACCAGTGAAAATTGAGGTAGATTTTTGGGTTAATGAGAAATGTTACCTCTGTATAAGCAACCATTCTGTGACCTTCTCCATCACATGACTTTGCAAGGTTGTGAGTTAAAAGTCTTCTTCTGCCTACTCCCCCACGGAAGATGTACAGCAAACAATTCAAACTCGACATGTCCAAAATATCAACACACCACCTTGCTTTATGTCTTAAACTCAACCTGCCCATCTTGTGTGACAGACATGTCGGCTGAGGTTGTGACAGCAGCATCCCCGTTTTCTCCCATGTAAGGGAAATGCTGAGCCTTCTTGTGATAGAGTCTCTAAGATGGTACCCGCGTTCTCACTAGGATCTTGTCCTGAGATGATTGAGAACACAGTCAGATTTTCAAGTGGGACAGGGCATTTGAACTGAAACTAGGTCTCACCAAGAAATGGTTTTCAGGTGAAGAAAGAGTTTGAAATTCTTTTCCTTTAAAACTTTAAAAAAATACCCACACCTGGCTTAGATCCCAGGAATATTATGCAGTAAATATGATGTCCTGGACAGTATTCATTAAGATCTGATTGTTGTAGAATATTTTTCAGAGGGCTACTATTCAGCGGCCACACCGAGGAATGGAAGGAAAAGGAAACCATTTTCCTGGGTTGTGAGGGAGATCAGTTACAGCAATGTGCCAGGCACTATGCTAACACTTTGTATCAAGTGCTTAATCAGATTTTGAGGACAACTTGGTAAAATAGGCGTTAAGTCCTTTGAATAGACTGAAAAAGAAAGAAAAAACAGTAAATCATCTTCCCAACATTTTATAGTAAATGAATGGGACCAAGATTTCTACTAACTCTGGTGCAGTTTGTAAAACTTTCCTATTAAACCAGAATTCTTTATTCTTTTTGTTTTGTTTTCGTTTTGTTTTTATTTGTTTGTTAGAGAGACAGCACAAGCAGGGAGAGGAGAAGAAGGAGAGAGAGAATTTTTTTAATGTTTATTTATTTATTCTGAGCAAGAGGGAGAGAGAGCGTGCTTGTACAAGCAGGGGAGGGGCAGAGAGAGAGAGAGAGAGTGAGAGAGAGAATCCCAAGCAGGCTCCTCAATGTCCTTTCAGAGGCCAGTGTAAGACTCGATTATACGAACTGTGAGATCATGACCTGAGACAAAATCAAAAGTCAGATGCTTAAGTGACTGAGCCACCCAGGTGCCGAGAGAGAGAGAGAGAGAGAGGGAGAGAGAGAGAGAGAGAAAGAGTCTGAAGCAGGCTCCATGCTTAGCACAGAGCCAGAAGTGGCTTTGGACCCCACGAGCCTGGGATCATGACCTGAGCTGAAATCAAGAGTCAGACACTTAACCCGCTGAGCAATCCAGGCACCCCTGGAATTCTTTCTTCTGACTGCTCATAATCCACACAGTCTATTACTAAAAATACCTAATGTCTGGAGATTATTTTCAATAGTCAAAATTCTACCAAAAAACTTAAGAAGCATACAAATGACCACTGTGATTTTTTTTCTGAGCTGCACGCTGGAGTCCAGGTTTTAGAACAGCAAAAAATATTAAACAAAATATTAATGTTATTATTTATCTCGTAAACAAATGAAAGGACAGAATAAATTTATTTACAGGTGTTCATTAAACATGTACTAGGCACTGGAAAAGGTACCACAGGTTGCCAGGGGAAGGGCTCATAGTCCCAATCCCCAAGAAGCTTGGAGCATATCCTAAGAAGCTCACATCAATAAATAATCATAATGCAATGATAATATATTCAAATTCAGTTATGAGCAGGGAACAATAAGGAGACAGCTCAAAGTATAATTAATCAGCTGGAGAGGGTACTAAGATGTCAGGGAATTCTTCGCAAAGCAAAAAAAAAAAAAAAGGATTTGAATACTGAAAAATGACCAGGTGTAATCCCAAAGCGTGTGTTAATATTGGGGGCAGAGGCTTGGAGGAAGGAGGGTCTGTACCTATTTGGAAACAGGGCCTGTCATTTCTTGGGAAGAGTGACAAGTGAGAACATGAGTATGGGACAAGTTATGAGGTGCTTTGTACACTTACTTTTGGATTTGGAGTTCTCTTTTCCCAGACAGACAGCGAAAACTTCTAGCTTTTTGGCCTGAAGATCCATTCCTTTCGTTGAGGAGGATGTTTCTGAATCAATTGGCTACTTAGCCCCGTAAGACCTATTGTATGATCAAGGCATTCCTGTTGTCAATAGGACCCATCAATCTGCCTGGCCCTCAAAGGCCTTTGAGTGTGCAACCCCTGTTATGAGACATAGTGATCCATCAAATATGCCAAATCTAGAGTGACATAAGGTCTGGATTAGTAAGACATTCTCATGAAAGTGTGTTAAAACAAAGGGAAACAAGTTTAAGATTCCAAAAGATAGATCATATGCACCTGAGCTACTACGATGGCAAAGAGATAGATACAAGAAAAAAGAATCTGCGATAGAATAGACAAGATATAATGATGAATCAAATGCTAATGATTGCTACAGGAAGGAGGAAATGGATAAGTTTTGAAATTCTAGCTTCATATGGTTGTATATAATTACACAAAGTAAAAAGAAAAAGTGGTAAATAACAATATTCCATTGTCACGCGTTGTTGATAAAGGGTTAACTGGGCATGGTGGATGCAATTAAGCAATCCTATATATTTGAAATTGTGCCATGGAGGCTGATAGGCAAAACATTGTTAAACCAGAAGTACCGATTAATTACTTTATTGGGCTATTAAACATCTGGCTTGTCTTTGTTACTCAATAAACTTAAGCAGTTCATTAAAAACCAATGAAACATGACAGAAAAAAATTAGAGACTTTGTTTTCCTATTTTCTTTCAGTTTACCTATGGATTAGAAGACTTTATTTCCTTTTGAACTCCCACCTCCAAAAGTCTAATGGAAAGTCACAGACTTTCCTGAGTGATGGGAAATTCACACCCCAAATCAAAATCAGAAATTGCAAGCCTATGACTCTTTCGTGATTGCAAGTAAAACAAGTAGCAGAGGTCAGAAGAGAAGGAAACACCTTTTTGCAAAACACACTGCAAGCCTTTCTGGAATTTATTTACAACTCCAATGTTGATGCATCTTGGCAACCATTACTTTTAGGCTATTACTTAACAACCACAAATAGGTCAGGTCATTAAATGAACAGGATTGTGAATTCACATTTAAAAAATATATAAGCTAATAGTATAAGTAAATTACTAAAGTTCCACCATACTAACCAATCACTGTAACATTTAATTTATCTTTAGATATACCTATATTAACATATAGGTCTATATCTAGATCTATAAGCTATAAGGATTGTATTGTATGGCCTCTTTTTAAGTTTTCTGTTTGTCATTTAACATTTTCATTTCTGAACATATTTATATATCAATTCTTAATAAGTGGATATAAGTGAATGAATAAGTGTTTTATTCATTTATTATTGAACCATTCAATTGTTACTGTGAAAACATATTGTTTTTATTTTTCACAATTATAAATCCACTCCACTGAAAACTCTTGACCAAATATCACTGTGACCTTCTATAATCATGCTCTTTGGATCAATTCTGGTAAGTAAAATTCCTTGGTTACTAATAAATACCCGAGGCTTTTGTGCATATGGACATTGAAAGGCATTGTCTAAATTGAATTTATTTAATTAGTGAACGTATTAATTCAGTAATAATTTCAAATCTTACCCATGAACACCCCGTGAAAATGCAGGAGGTGGAAGACATCTTGAATGTCTCTGAATCTACTTATTAAAGCAAACAGAGTAAATGGATAGCAAAACCAAGCACATGTGGACAACCTTTACAGTAAAGCTAGGTTACAAATTATAACAGCAAACCTCAAATAGTATCCACAAGAGGCTGGACTGGTCTATTCCCTGCGAGCTCCCAAGACTGACGTCCTGGAGCTCCTTCTCAGGAGAGGACTGTAGAAGCCCACACTGTTAGGTGTGCCGTTAAAATCGGGCAGACCAGGGATGATACTGAAAAGCAGAGAGAAGGTCCAGGTACAAAGAAAGAAAGGAAGAGAGTCTGGCCATTTCAGAAAGCAATCCACCATAATTTTGAAGTCTTAATGAAAAGGGCAGAAGAGGAGCGGTGTGAAATGAGAAGAGCCACCGTGGACCACATCTCCATCTAAAAGCTCTGGACAGTTCATTTTGCAAAAGATAAGCAGTAGAAAAGTATGGAGATCAAACTTCACACTAAGTTAACCAAAGAAAGAGGAGAATGAGGATAACATTCCCATGTATAATGAAAGCAAGCATACCAGAAAGATACGTCACTGAGAATGAATTCACACCCTAAAAAGGAGCTAAAAGACATTGAGAAAGCATCACACGACATGGTAGAACAACATAAATCAGAATTTTTAAAACCGCAAGTAAGATGATAGAAGTCAGAGAATAGAAAAAAATAAAAGGTTTAAAACGGAGACTGAATTAGAAAGAACACAAGCACAATTATTCACAACAGCCGATGTCTTAAGAGAAATAGGTGAAAAGGATTAAATTCTTAAATACCAAAAGGAAATAAAGAAACAAAAAACTTTGAGAAGTTGCAAATAACATCTTATATCCATCCTATAAATAATAGGGGCACCTGAATAATAAAACCAAATCAAGGGGGGGGGGGGACGAATACTAAAAACTATAATTCAGAAAAACTTTCCTGAAATTAAAAAGATTTGAAACTCTGTATTAAAGACCCTATCACATGTTGATAATATCAACCTGGGATGAATATCACCAGCTATATTCAGGTAAAGTTTCTGGGCTTTAGTTTAAAAAGGGGGGAAATTATTTTTCACCTCGGGGAAAAAAACAAGATATTTATGAGGGAAAGGACATTTCATTATCATCTTTTATTTCAAAAGCAGCACATGGACAACATAAAGAAAACATAGTAACATGTTTCTGCACCCAAGGAAAGAAAATCTGAGGCAAGTTATTTTATATATAGAAAATGTGAACTTCAGTATAAAAACCACATACAAAAACCTATTATTAATGAACACGTAAAAGGTTTGGCAATGTTGTTCCCATGAGAACTTCCTGAAGAATCTACTAGATAGTGAATTTAGGCAAACGAAATAACTTAAAAAAAATTCTAAGAACTAGTGACGATCATTAAGCATAGTTACTTATAGAAGTAAGAATAAATTGGAATTAGAAAGAGTACCTGTTTTCACAGCTATACACTCAGACAACGTATATATTACACAAGTATAAAATGGGGAGAATGGAGTGAGTACATGCAAACAAATGTTAGCTTTTTTTGGCATATTGTTTGTGGGGGAATTAGCAATGTTATTTTGAGATAGTCATGTGTGTAAATGGGCATACGTAAACATGTAATTATGGGGTATTCTATCTATCATCCATTGTATCCTTAAGAATTAGAATACCCAGGAGACATAGATACAACACTAAAAAAGTTACATTAAAAACCCTCTAATATGACTCTTAAAAACTGAGAATAAACTGAAGGTTGATGGGGGGGTGGGAGGGAGGGGAAAGTAGGTGATGGGCATTGAGGACGGCACCTGTTCAGATGAGCACTGGGTGTTGTATAGAAACCAATCTGACAATAAATTTCATATTAAAAAAATAAAAATAAAAAAAATAAAAACTCTCTAATACTGAATTTGAATTTCAATATCAATGAAATTTGAGTTTCAGTATCAATATGAACTCATGGGTGCTTGTGTGTGTGTTTCTGTGTTTTTTGCATGTATGATTTCCTTACTCTGTCAACAGGTCTAGAATACTAATCAACAATCCAGAAGTGATGAGTAACCCTACTGTCCAGATTACAATCTTGAAATACCATGTACCATAAAAACCAAACAAGCAAACAAACAAAAAAACTTGGGGTGTCTGGGTGGCTCAGTCAGTTGAGCATCAGCCTTCCACTCAGATTGTGATTTCATCGTCGCGAATTTGAGCCCCGTATCGTTTGGGCTCTGCTGGTTGTGCAGAACCTACTTGGGATTCTCTCTATCTCCTCTCTCTCTGACCCTCCCCTACTCATGTTTCTCTCTCCCTCTCTACCCCAAAATAAATAAATCAATAAAAAAAAACCCTGGGGCATCTTAGAGAAAGAGCTAACTCTATGTCTGAGGCAGGACATGTACATCCTGACATAACAAAGAACAAGGAAACTATTAAAAACTACTATGGTTATGTCAAGAGCTAATTAAAAGAGACTTTGGCCAAGAAGAGGATAATTTCAGCTTTAAAAAGATCGTAATTTTGATTTATAGAAACCTACCAAATGTGTTTGTCAGTTAATTTATAAAAATATTAAAACAAAAGCTAACAAATCCCCCTAAGGAGATGGTTGGAAGGAAAGCCTTTATCTAAAAGATGAAAATAAAAGAAAATATCAAACTTTTCCCCTGCCTTCCCCATATGAATTATACCACTGGATAATCAAATAGTAGATAAAGTGTTCTTTCATAAAAATGGCAAAGCAGTTATAAAAGGTGAGCGTCACCAAGTAGCAGCCTCCAATGATCCATGGATCAAGGCACTGAATAGGCACCGAGGTGTTAATATCACAAAAACTTCCAGATTTTTTATCCTTCCTGTAGTCTCACCAGCTGAGATTCAATCCTGATTGAGAATGCAATCCCAATATCCAGGACATTACAGGTAGAAAGGCCAGGATTTTCAACAGGTAAACTGTAAAAAGAAGAAAGCAATGGGTCGAGAGGAGTCTGTGGATTAAAAGATCCTTAAAAGTTATGAAGATGCACCCCTGGAAGGTAACATTATGGAGAAACATAAAGATATGTTTACCGTGAAAGTCACAACTGTGATTTCTTTTCAAGGGACTGAGTGTGAGGCTGTGAGAGATCAAAAGACAGGATTTTGGGGGCACGAGGTGGCTCAGTCAGTTAAGCATCCAACTCTTGATTTCAGCTCAGGTCATGATCTCACAGTTCATGGGTTTCATGGGTTGAAGCCCCATGTCGGACTCTGCACTGACAGTGCAGAGCCTGCTTGGGATTCTCTCTCTCTCTCTCTCTCTGTCTGCACCCCCTCTCAAAATAAATAAATAAGCTTTTTTTTTTTTAAGACAGAATTTCTTTTCTCTACTGCTCCGCCTGGGTTGTGGAAACAAGGGAGTTTGTTTTATAATATTCTGCTTAGACATTTGATGTTTTTCTGAATGTACAGAACTTTTTCACAGAACTTTTTTCTGTAAAAAGTTTAAAGTAAGAAAAAAGGGAAAAAATCCTACTTAATGTAGATGAGATATTCCTTTTCTCCTACTACTTACAGTGCTGACCATGTTATTTTCCTTTCATTTCTTCCTTCTTTTCTCTTTCTCTTTTGCACGTTGATAGCTTATTAGCAGCATCTTGTATTAATTTGCATTTATTTGATACGTAAAAAGTGAACACTTACTCATATGTTTATTGCACTGTTAATATTTTTATTTTTTCTTCTGAGTAACTCTCCTAATATACTTTTATCTGCTTAATCATTGCTATATGACCACTTTCCAACCGACTTGAAAGAATTCTTAATATCAAGGTTGTTAATGTCTTGCCTCACCTATAAATTATTCAGTTTTTAACTTTTCATTTACTAGGTATTCTAATTCATTAACCATTTAAAATACTTAAGGCAAATATACAAATCTGTATAATCTTCATTTTGATGATCCTGGTTTTTTCTTTTCTGCTCAGAAATTCTTCCATCACCTCAAAATCATAGCAATGTCTGTATTTTTCCTTCTAGTTCTCACTTGGGTAACTGTTCCTGCTTATCCCTTGAAGACATTTATAATTTATTTTAATATATGGTTTAAGATTAGAACAATAAAATTATACTCTTCCAAAGATATAGCCAATTATTCCATGGTAACTTTTTGGAAAGCCTATCATTACTCTCAGTTACTCAAAATGCTCTTTACTATCAGGATATATATTTTTCTCATATGTAAAGATTAAACCAAAATTTTTAGACATTGAAGGCTCTGTGTAACTGGACCTGGGATGCCCCTCCACAGCATCCCTGGTCCTCCCAACACCATCTCTCTCTTGTGGCATTTCTTTAGAACATCTGACTCCATTGATTAGTTTTCAAAGTCATGTGAATGAGATCTTATGGTCACGATCCTCTGGCTCCAACTTAAGTTTTTAGATTTTTTTCTCATTATTGTTAAATAACGTTCTTGGTAGGAATATATCAAAAATCACATATCTAGTCTATGATTTCCAACATCTGTTACTACAAACAGTGTCACAATGAGCATCATTGGACGTGTGTCTTAGTAAACATAAATTTGCATTACAGTTACACAAATCCTTCAAAGTGGAAAAGCTGAATCATTGGTGTGCATCTGCTGTGCCTTGATAGATATTGTCAAGCAGCGTTTAGCAGGGGTTGTACAAAATGACACAGTTATGTTTCTGTTGACAAGTACCAATGATCCAAATCCTCACCAATACTCGGTGTGAGTCACTTAATTTTAGACATTGTGCCATTGGGTGTTTCTTGGCACTTCTATAATAACTAATGAGGTTGTGTGCATTCCTATAGGTTTATCAACCATTTCAATGGACTTTTTCTGAAACGTTTCTACATCTTTTGCCTCTTTTCTCCATTAATTAATTATCTTTTTACCATTTTTCTTTAATGTTTATTTCTTTTTGAGAGAGAGAGATTGAGAGCACAAGCTGGGGAAGCACAGAGAGAGGGGAAAAAAGAGGATCCAAAGCAGGTTCCACGCTGTCAGCACAGACCCCGATATGGGACTGGACGCAAGAGCTGCGAGATCATAGCCCGAGCCAAAGTCAGACGCCTAACCGACTGAGCCATCCAGGCGCCCAATGAGTTATCTTTTTAAACTTTATTTTCATGCATTCTTCATATATTTTGGATAAAAGAGCCTTATCAGAAATCTGTACTACACATATAGTCTTCAAAAATGCAATAAATCTTCTGTCATATTTTTCCAAGCTGTTTTATTTTAAGGCTATTTTAAGTGACACAATTTCTTAAATTTAGTTTTGTATGTGTTGATTAGTAGTAAATTGAAATAAAATTGATATCTCATATTGACCTTTTACCTAGCTACGTTGTGAATTCACTTACCAAGTCCTATGTCCTAAGTGTAGATTCTTTTGAATTTTGTTCATTCACATTCACATCATCTGCAAATAATGACAGTTTTATTTCTCCCTTTTCATGCCCTTTACCATTTGTTTCCTGTTTTATGGCACCAGCAAGAACTATACTATATTGCTGACAGAAGTTGTGATAGCAGAGGGAAAGCCTTCAAAATTTTACTTGGGAATCTTTTTTATTATATCAAGACATTTCTCCTCTATTCCTAGGTACAAAGAGTGTCTAGAATAAGCAGACATTGTGATGATCATATGCTCTTTCTATTTTATTTTGTTACTATATATATCAAATGTTATGATTGATTTTTCTAAAAATATAAGCTAATGCTCTAATGTTTTTGGAAGAAACACAGTTACATGTGATATCCTTTTTAAATCATGCTGAATTTGATCTCCTAATACCTTCTTTGGAAAATTTTTATTCCTGTTTATGAGAAATTGACCTGTAGGTTTCTTATAATGTCCTTGTTAAGTATCGATATTAAAGTACTTCTGGCTTCATAAAATATGTTGGCAAGTGTAGTGGGTTGAATGATGGCCCCAATAAGATACGTCCATGTCCTAATTTCTGGAACCTGGCAATGTGACCTTATTTGGAGAAAAGGTCTTTGCCATTGTAATTAAGGATCTTGACATGAAATCATCCTGGATTTAAGGCAGGCCCTAAATTCAGTAACCGTTGTCCTTACAAGAGAAAAGCAGAGGAAGGTTTGAGACCCAGAAAGGAGGGAGAAATCCACTGAAGATGGAGAGACTGGAGTCATCCTGCTAAAAGCCAAGGGACAGTGAGAGCCGAAAGCTGGAAGAATCAAAGTGGGTTCCCAAGCAGAGCCCTCAGGAGGGAGGAGGTGCTGCTGATACGCCAGCTTTGCACTTACAGACTCAATAGCTCTGAGAGAATAGATTTGGGTTGTTTTAAGCCACCAAATTTGTGGTCATTCGTGGATGGCAGCACTCGGATACAAATACTGAAAGTGTTCCCTCTTTTCTTATGTCTGGAGTTTGTGTAAGATTGGTGGATATCAGTCGCTCAAAAGTTTGGAAGAATTCATCCTTGACACCAAATGGGAAGGAGGATCAAATTATGAAACTATTTTTATTATAATCCTATTTTTAAATTTTTTAATGTTTATTTTTGAGAGAGTGAGAGAGAGAGAGAGAGAGGGGGAGAGAATCTGAAGCAGGCTTCAGGCTCTGAGCTGTCAGCACCGAGCCCAACGCAGGGCTTGAACTCATGAACTATGAGATCATGACCTGAGCCAAATTCAGACACTTAACCAACTGAGCTACCCAGGTGTCCCGAAAATCTGTTTTTTTTAATCTTTAACTTTGAGAGAGAGGGAGAGAGTGCACACACGTGTGTTGAGGAGGAGCAGAGAGAGCGAGAGAACAGAGGATCCAAAGCAGGCTCCACAATGACAGCAGCAAGCCCGGCATGGGGCCCAAAGTCATGAACCATAAGATCACGACCTGAGCTGGATGCTTAATTGACTGAGCCACCCAGGTGCCCTAAAACTCTATTTTTTAAAGATATAGGATACTTTAAATTTTATATTTAGTTTTGATTTATAAATTAGGTGAGAGGTGTTTTTCTAGGAAAATTTCATCTAAGTTTTCAGATATTGCACAAATGTTCACAATATCATTTATTATATTTTATTAATTTTTTATTTTGAGACCATTGAAGATTCACATGAAGTTGTAAGAAAAATACAGAGACGCGTGTACCCTTTAGTCAGTTTCCTTAATGGTTACATCTTGCAAAACTACAATACAACATCACAGCCAGGATAGTGACATCGATACAGTTTGAATACAAAGCACTTGCATCAACCAAAAAGTATTCTTCACGTTGCCCTTTTAAAGCTACACCCACTTCTCTTCTATCTCCATCCCTACCTCAAAGACTGGCAGCTTCTGATGTGTTTTCCATTTCTGCAACTCTGTCATTTGTAAAATGTTCCATAAATGGAATCATGCAATACGTTATCTTTGATAAAAATTTCCCACTTAGTATAATTCCTTTTGACATCCAGGTTGTATATTACAAATTCATTCCCTTTTACTGCTCAGAGGTGCTCCATGGTATGGATGTATCACAGTTCAATCATTCACGCAATGAGGGGCCTCTGGCTCGTTTCCAACTTTTGACTGTTAGGAGTGAAGCTGCTATAAACATTCATGCGCACGATCTTATGTAAATGTAAGTTTTCATTTCCCTAAAATGAGCGGCCAAGAGTGAAAGTGAAATAGCTGGGTCATAGCAATTGTGTGTTTCGTTTTGCTTCATTTTTTTAAATTCACTTTTTACTTTACATCCAGGTTAGTCAGCATATAGTGCAATAATGATTTCGGTAGTAGAATCCAATGATTCATCCCCTATATATAACACCCAGTGATCATCCCAACATCCTTAATGTCCCTTGCCTGTTTTCATTTTGCTTCATTTTTAAGGAACTGCTAAACTATTTGCAGAGTGGCTGAGCTGTTTTACATTTCCACCAGCAACGTACCAGCCGTCCAGTTTCTCTACATCATCACCAGCATTTGAAGTTGTCACTAATTTTTTTTTCAAAATTTAATTTAAATTCTAGTTGGTTGTCACAATTTTTTGAATTCTGCTATCCTGACTACGTAGGTATATCACTTTGTGGTTTTAGTTGGCATTTATATTATGCCTGACATTGAGAACCTTTTAATGTGGTCCTTTGATACCTTGTTCCTCATCTTCAGTGAAATTTGTTTGGTTTTGGTTTTGTTTGGTGGTTTTTGTTTGTTTGCCCGTTTCCTGATTAGATTGTTTGGGGATGTTCTTGGTTTGGGTTTTGGTTTTTTACCTCTGAGTTTTGAGAGTTCTCCCTGTATTCTAGATACTAGTGATGAGTCAGATGTTTGGTTTACCAATATTTTTTCCCACTCTATAGCTTATCTTTCCATACTATGAAGAAAATCTTTCACCAGGCAGAAGGTTTAATTCTGATGAAGTGCAGTTTATTAACTGCTCTCACCAATTGTATTTTTGGGGGTCAATTTTAAAAACTATTGATATATCCCTAGCTTCTGCAGGATTGTACTTATACTGTTTTCTAAAAGTTTTATATTTTTACACTATACATTTAATTCTGTGATTGATTTTGAGTTCATTTCTATGTAAAGTGTGAGGTTTAAATTGAAGTGTTGTTTGTTTGTTTGTTTGTTTTGCCCATGGATATCCAATTGCTCCAGCCATTCTGTTGGAAAATCTCTTTCCTCCACTGAACAGCTTCTACACCTTTGTCAAAAATTAGTTGGGGGAGCGCCTGGGTGGCTTAGTCTGTTAAGTGTCTGACTTCAGCTCAGGTCATGATCTTACTGCTTGTGAGTTTAAGCCCCGAGTTGGGCTCTGTGCTGACAGCACGGAGCCTAGAGCCTGCTTCAGAATCTATCTCGTCTCTCTGCCCCTCCCCTGCTCATGCTCTCTCTCGCTGTCTCTCAAAATATAAAATAAAACATAAAAAATTTTTTAAAAAATTTGTTGGGAAAATCTGTGTGTTTCTATTACTGGGTCCTCCATTCTCTCGCATTGTTTTAGGCATCTATCCCTCTGCTAATACCTCAAAGTCTTGATTACTATGGCTATATAATAAGACTTGGTATCATGTAGACTCATTCTGCCCATTTTATTGTTCTTTTTCTTTTTTTAAAAAACTTTTTTTTAACGTTTTATTTATTTTTGAGACAGAGAGAGACAGAGCATGAACGGGGGAGGAGCAGAGAGAGAGGGAGACACAGAATCGGAAGCGGGCTCCAGGCTCTGAGCCATCAGCCTAGAGCCCGACGCGGGGCTCAAACTCACGGACCGCGTGATTGTGACCTGGGCTGAAGTCGGATGCTTAACCGACTGAGCCACCCAGGCGCCCCTTATTGTTCTTTTTCAAAATTGCTATAGTTACTCTATTTCCTTTGCCTTTCTAAATAAATGTTGGTATAACTTTTTATATAAAGAAAAAATCTTCCTGGGATTTTGATACGAAATTTCTTATACCTGCATATCAATTTGAGGAGAATTGCATCTTTACTGTGTTGAGTATTCCAACCAATGGACATGGTACATCTCTTTCTCTATACAGATTTCTTTTTATTTGTTTCATTAGTATTTTTTTAGTTCTCAGTATGCCAATTAGGTACGTATTTTGTTGAATTTATAGCAAAGTATTTCATTTATTGAGTAATTATGAATGGTATTGTATTTTTAATTTCAGTGTCTACATGCTCATTGCTAATATTCAGAAAAGTAATTGATTTTTGTATGTTGTATCCTATAATCTTGCTGAACTCAGAAGGTTCTAGGCTTGTTTGTAGGTTCCTTGGGATTTTTTGCATAGACCATCATGTCATTTACAATAAGGACAGATTTATTTCTTCCTTTCCAAGTTACGTGTCTTCCTTTATTTTCTGTTTCTTTTATTTCTTTTTGTACTGACTAGAACTACCATCCCTTTGTGCATAAAACTAGTGAGAGCAGACAGTCTTGCCTTGTTAGCAGTCTCAGGGGGCAGCACTAAGTTTTTAACCATTAAATGTAACATCAGCTATAGATTTTTTAACATGATTTTTATCAAGTTGAAGAAGCCCTCGTCTATTTGTATTTTTCTGTGATTTTTTTAAATCATGAAACAGTGCTGAATTTTTGTCAGATGCTGAATCGACATTGACTGATATGATTGTGTAATTTTTTTTTCTCTAGATTGTTACTATCGTGAGTTAGACTGATAAATTTTGAACATTGAACCAGGCTTGCATCCATGAAATAAAACCCATTGAGTTATATTTATTTTTATTTCATATTTTTACATTTATTTTATATTTTACATGTGGTGTATACATTGTGCATCAACTACAATGTATTTTTATACATTGCAAAATCTATTTAGTAAAATTTTATCAAGTGTTTCTGCATCTATATTCATACTGGGTTGAATTCATACTGGGTCCATAGTGGTTTTTTTCTTATGTCTGTTTGGTTTTGGCATTAGTAAATTATTAGCTTCTTAAAGTGAATTGGAAATGTTTCCTCTTCTTTTATTTTCCGAAAGATATTTTGTAAAATTGGCTTTAATTCTTCCTTAAATAAAGAATTCTCCAATAAAAACATACACACCTGGAAATTTTTTATAAGGTAGTTATTATTCAGTTTGCTTAATAATTACAGGACTGTTCAAATTGTCTATTATTCATGAAAATAAAGAATTATGGCAGTTTGTGTTTTCAAAGAATTGGTCCACTTCATCTAAGTTGTAAAATTTGTGGGTGTAGAATTATTCAGAGCATTCCATTACTATCCCCTTTGTGTCTGCAGAGTCCTGTCAGGATACCCTTTGTATCACACTTGACATTCATTGTGACTTTTTTGGGGAGTCAGTTTTTCTTTGGCAATTCTATCTAGCTTTTCAAAGGACCAGCTCTTTGTTTTATTGGTTTTTTTCTATTGTTTATCTGTTTTGATTTTATTTCTCTCTGTTCTTATTTAACTTATTATTTCCTTCCTTCTGCTTTCTCTGCACTTACTCTGTTCTTTATTTCCCAGAGTCTTTTTGTAAGAACTTAGATTATTGATATTGACCTTTCATATTGACCTTCTATTTTTTCTAATGTATGCATTTAGTCTATAAATTTCCCTTCTAGTGCTTATTTAGCTCCATCCTGGGCGTTTTTTATGCTGTATTTTCACTTCCATTCGGTTCAATATATTTCTTAATTCCCTTTATATTTTACCCGTTAAAATAAAAAATAAACAGAGACCAGTCTTAACAATTCGCTGAGCAAGCAAAGCCAATTTGGTCCTGCAAAGCAAAGCTTCAGTCAGTCTACTTTGCAAGACTAACTTCACCTGGGTCATTTCTTGCTTATGCCCCTGGAAATTATAAGAAAAATTTAAACTCTTTCATTTGATATGAAATGATCACTAACAAATTCCCTATCATTAAAAAAAATTCTAATATTATAACCAATCACTGTAAAGGATAAACAATCACTGCCTCCTCCTACAGAAGCTGCTTATAAAAATACACTTGTGGGCCTCACTCAGGATATGGTTTGAGTGCTCTGGTTTGTGAAGTATCTTTTTGCTGTGTGCATGGAAACTTTTACTAATTACTACTTCGATGATCCATTGGTTTTACTTCTGCTGTTTCCGAACTTTTGACACACCTGTGAACTATTTAGACACCTGTGTTTAGTTTTGCAGTGTTTGGTAATTTTCCTGTTATATTTCTGTTTCTAATTTCTGCTTTAATTTCACAATTATTAGAGAACACAGTTGCTTTATATTTGTTGAAGTCCCAAGAAAAGGTCTACTTGACATGTTTCCTGAGCACATGAAAAGAATATATTCCACTGTTGTTAGGCAGAGTTTTCCGTGAATACGGATCATATTCTTTTTTTTTTAATTGTTTATTTATTTTTGACAGAGAGGGAGAGCAAGCACAAGCGGGGAGTGGCAGAGATAGGGGGACAGAGGGTCTGAAGCAGGCTCTGTACTGACAGCAGAGAGCCCAATGTGGGGCTTGGACTTTGTGAGATCATGACCTGAGTGGAAGTCGGACACTTAACCAACTAAGCCACCCAGATGCCCTGGATCATATTCTTTTGATTTGGGTGTTGTTGAACTCTTTGCCTTTGCTAATTTTCTGTCTGGTTGTTCTATCAATCATTAGGAGATGGGTGTTGATTTCTCTCTTTATCCTTTCTAGTTTTATTAGTTTTTGCTTCACATATCTTGTAACTCTGTTAACTAGCATATACATATTTAAGATTATATTATGTAATGTCCCCCTCTGCCCTTGGCAATATATGTTTGCGCTAAAATCAGAGTTATCTGATTTTATTTATTTTTTTTTAATTTTTTTTTTTAACGTTTTATTTATTTTTGAGACAGAGAGAGACAGAGCATGAGCGGGGGAGGGTCAGAGAGAGAGGGAGACACAGAATCGGAAGCAGGCTCCAGGCTCTGAGCTGTCAGCACAGAGCCCGATGCGGGGCTCGAACTCACGGACCGTGAGATCATGACCTGAGCCGAAGTCCGACGCTTCGGGCTCAAGCCCGACCAAGCCACCCAGGCGCCCCAGTTATCTGATTTTAATATAAACAGTCCTACTTTCTTTTGATTGTTGTTGGCATAATGTATATTTTTCCATTATTTTACTTTCAACCTGACTATATCAGTATCTTTGAAATTAGTTTCTTATAAATAGCCGATAGTTGGGCCATGATCTTTAATCCGCTGTACTAATCTCTTTTAATCGGCGTATTTAGGTCATGTATAGAGAAAGTATGGTATGTTAATTATTGGTATATTAAGGCTTACCTCTGCCTTTTGACTTTGTGTTCTATGTTTTCTTTCTGTTTATTTGTTTTTTGCTGTTTTATTTTCCCTGCTTTCTTGTGATTTATTTGAATATTTTAAATTTCCACTTGCATTTACCTAGAATTCTTTTTTATTGTATCTTTTTATATACCTTTTAATTTTATTTTTTTTTGAAATTTTATTTTTATTTTTTTATTTTTGAAGGAGAGAGAGAGACAGAGCATGAGTGGGGGAGGAGCAAAGAGAGAGGGAGACACAGAATCCGAAGCAGGCTCCAGGCTCCGAGCTGTCAGCACAGAGCCTGACGTGGGCCTCGAACTCACGAACCCTGAGATCATGACCCGAGCCGAAGTCGGACGCTCAACCGAGGGAGCCACCCAGGCACTCCGTTTACATACCTTTTTAAATAGCTACTAAAGGTTTTATGTTATATACATACTTTATCACAATCTACTTGTATTATTTTACTAGTCTGAGTGAAATATTGAAATATTACCTCCCTTTAGTCCCTTTATCCTCCCCAGTTACACTTGTCAGATACAATCTCTACATACATTTAGAGTCACATGAGATAGCCACTTCCTTCTGGTCTCTGTGGTTTCTATAGAGAAATCCACAGTCATTCAAATTGTTGAGGCACAATGTAGTCCTTACTGACTTCAAGATTTTTCCTTAACCTCTTCTTTGACTCTAACCCACCTGTTTCTTTTGTATGAGATTTATGATTACATTAGGCCCACCCAGAGAATCAAGATCATCTCCATGTCAAACCTTAATTATTTATTCACAGCTACAAAGTGCATTTTACCACACAAGATAACACATTTACAGGTTCCAGGGGTTAGGATATGAACATCTTTGGGAGAACCATTGTTCCGTTTACATTTCTCATCTCATTTTATGAAGCAGGAAATTCCATGGTCCCAAAACTAGGGATAAAAACATACCTCAAAAAAATCCATCATGGATAGATGAAAAATATTTTATACAATATTAGCTAATTGTGTCTCCATTATATAAAAAATGTCATACGCAATAACCAGGTAGCTTTTTCCAGGTCAAGAATGACAGGTTCTCTCAAACCTTCAGTAATCAGTATAATTCAACATACGAAACATTAAAGGAGCAAAAACATATGATTATCTCAATGGTCACCAAATAAATTCTTCTAGCCAAGAGATAAGGCAAATTGTAAAATTTAGACGTAGAGAAGCTGCTATTACCAGGGACAAAGCAAAAAACAACGATAATAAAGCATAGTTGGTGAGAACCATATGAATGGAAATATAAAAGTAAGGCTAGGGGTGCCTGGGTGGCTCAGTTGGCTAAGTGCCTATTTCGGCTCAGGTCATGATGTCTTGGTTCCTGAGACGGAGCCCTGCATTGGGCTCTGCATGAACGGTACGGAGACTGCTTGGGATTCTGTGTCCCTCTCTCTGTTTCTCTCTCAAAATAAATACATTAATAAATTTTAAAAGGCTAGAAAACTCCAGGATTTTTAGTATATAATATAATACAATTTTTAGAATAAAATATAATATGAATTTAATGAGTCTTGATAATGTAAAAAGTATAATTTTAAATGAGTAAGAACTTTGAAGGAAGTGTGAGGACGCAGTTCTCACCTTTTGTCGTATTTCACATAATACAGTCTAAATGTGATAAATCAAGAAGCAGTTTAAATGTATTGTTCAAATGAATGCAATTCAAAGCTAGCAGGAAAAAATGCATGATTATAGAAATATAACAAGGCAAGATGAGCATTTTGGGAGGGCGAATATTAAAATACCAACAACACTGATTATATTTTTTGGTAAATTGAATTTGGCAGTAAATGTACATTGACTAGAGTTAATAATAAAGAAACAAAAGATAAAAAGATATACATATGTATGTATACTACATCTATCTATATCTATCTATCTATGAAAGTTACAGCTGTAAATAGAAAAGAGGAAATACAAATGTTTTAAATTTTGAGAAGGAAATACAGACATGCAAAGCAAAACAAAAAATAAAGAAACTCATATGACACAACAAAGTATGGTAGAAAGCATGTACATGGAAAATAAATAAATGAGAAAGCTAGAAATAAAGATCAAACATATCTTCATGTCTGTAAATAAAAATAAGACTTTTAACAGTGAAATAAATGCAGATAGTATTAAAATATACAAAACTAATCTAAAACAAAAGATATCAAAAAAGATATCATGAATGTCTTTATAAAAAATGAACAAAGAGCACACACTTGCAAATGAAAAGGGGAGGAATAGTAATTATATTAAAATAAAGGCTGAAAAATCCAGTTGAGTTATTTCATATTAAAAATGATATAAGGGTGGCTCAGTCAGTTAAGTGTCTGACCCTAGATTTCAGCTCAGGTCATGATCTCACAGTTCATGGGTTCGAGCCCCACATGGGACTCCATGCTGACAACTTGGGATTTTCTCTCCCTGTCTCTCTGCCCCTCCCCTGCTCACTCTCCCTCCCTTTTTCTTTCAAAATAAATAAATAAACTTAAAAAAAAATGATACAGTCCTTTGTGAAGGTGTACTGTAAAGTTTTGTGGATTGTTGTAGACTTTCATTCTTCACTCCAACACCCGGGGGGATAAATTAGGTAAAATAACTAAAAAAGAGATCTGAAATGATATAATAAATAAGGTAGTTTTAATATGAATGCAATATGGCTGAATACACACACATAATTAACGGACGATTTTATGATGCACATGGAACTTGTTTAAAAGTTGACTTTATAGTAAATAAAATAAAATAAAAATAAAATAAAACTCTAGGAATAATGCAGCCCAACGTACTTTAAAACGAAAAAGTGAAAGTTGCCATACAAGGGAAAACAAATAAACTGGAATATTGTGAACTGTTGCAAGAAAAAAATCAAGACTTGATTTACAAAATTCCTATGAAATAATAGTAGTAAACATATTGTTGAACAGACGTTATATAATAAGGTTGTTTCAGTCAGCTTTGCCTCCTATCTCAGTGACTAAACACAGTTTCTTTAAAACTCTTGTTTCACTTAGCATAACACTCTCCAGTTCTGTCCACGTTGCTACAAAGAAAGACAGATACCATATGTTTTCACTCTTATGTGGATCCTGAGAAACTTAACAGAAACCCATGGGGGAGGGGAAGGAAAAAAAAAAGAGGTTAGAGTGGGAGAGAGCCAAAGTATAAGAGACTCTTAAAAAATGAGAACAAACTGAGGGTTGATGGGGGGTGGGAGGGAGGGCAGGGTGGGTGATGGGTATTGAGGAGGGCACCTTTTGGGATGAGCACTGGGTATTGTATGGAAACCAATTTGACAATAAATTTCATATATTTAAAAATAAATAAATAAATAAATAAATAATAAAAATAAATAAATAAAAATAAAATAGAACTCTTGTTTCGTGTAAGCGGCAGGTCAGGCATGGCTCTCCTCCACCCTGTGGCTTTGCTCCAGGCTGTGTGCCTCTGTTCAAGCCATAACCAAAGCTTTCACCTGGACAAGAGCAGAGTTCTTGGCACAGTTGTCACAATAGCAGGTCACATGACAATGAGCACAGATGTATAAGCCTCATACAGGAAATGGGAGGAGAGAACATTATGAACAATGTTATGAACTCCGCAACAGTTAAAGAATTGTACAAAGGAAATGTATATTAACAGGTCAGAGAAAACAATAGGTCCATAAATATAGAAAACTCCATTGATAATATTTAATAAATATGCATAATAAAACCCCTAGCGACTAGGAAATAGAAGAGAATTTTCATGACGTGCTAGGCAGTATGTATGAAAATTACAAAGCAAATAACTTGGCATAGGGATAAAATTTCACAAGTCAGGAACATGACAAAAAGGCAACAATAACTACTATTGTACTAAAGATTCTAGCCAATAAGAAAGCATAAGAATTGGAAAAAGACCACAACTGTCTTTATTTCCAAACAATAGGGTTATCCACATAGGAAATATAAAATAATCTATACACTGTTTGAGGCATTAAAAGATTTCAGCAGAGATGGTGGATGAAAGATCAATATATAAAATCAATTAGGCAATACACAAAACATTCCATTCACCATAGCATAAAATGCACAATGGGTTAAGACTATCCAATAAAATGCATTCTAGAACTTACTGGAAACAGTTATAAATATGAGGGCATTGGGTTAAGCATAGCCAAAACAATTATGAAAAAAGAACAAGGTAGGGTTATTTTCCCTGCAATATATAAATCTTTTCTTTTACAAAGATATAGTAATAAATACAGTGTTTTATTTATTTAGGGGTAATCAAATAGTAAAATAATAGAGTAGAGAGCCTATAAGTAAAGTCATGAATATTTAGAAATTGATATATGGTATAGTTGCTGTCATCAATCAGGGGGAAAATGGACCATTGGGACTTAATGCTAGGACCATTGGTTTTCTAAGTGGAAAATTCTCCTAAAATATTAGACCTATATTTCACATAAAACACGAAAATATATCCCAGATAGATAATTAACATGAATGTGAAAAGATAATTATAGATTTTTAGGAAGAAAGGAGCTTGATATTAGAATCTTTTGCCATTAAATATTAAATATTCAATATACATGCATGGCTATGTTTTCTTCCTAATATGCCTAAAATCATTCAGTATTTCTAACCAACTCCTGAACAAGTTAAGTACTTTCACACTCTACTCACTGAATACTGAACAAATGCCTTCATTTTTAACTAGAGTTTCTGTTTTGTATTTAAAACAACATGTTTCCAATTTTTTGCTGTTAAGTTTATTTATTTATTTTGAGAGAGAGAGAGAGAGAGAGAGAGTGTGTGTGTGTGTGTGTGCAGGGGAGGAGAAGAGAGAGAGGGAGAGAGAGAATCCCAGGCAGACTCCACCCAGTCAGCACAGAGCCCCACCTGGGGCTCAAACTCCCAAACCTCGAGATCATGACCTGAGCTGAAATCAAGAGTCAGAGGCTTAACCAACTGAGCCACTCAGGAGCCCCAAAGATTTATTTTTAAAAACCAAATTTCACTGGGATCTTGACTGACGTTTTTATGATTCTAATAAGGATAGCATTTAAAAAAAATGTTTAGCCATAGATATTTCCTTTTCTTTGAAAGGACAGATCTTTTATTTTGCTCACTTTTCTATTAGATTTTTCTTATTGATTTTAAGAGTTCTTTATATATTTGAAGTTAGTCTTTTACAATTTATATATTTTGAAAATCATTTCAGAATTTATAATTTTTCACTTTCTTAAAATAAAATGATAAATATAATTCTTTAACATTATGACATGCAAATTTATCCATCTATTATTTTATGGTCTTAGAGATGAAAGCCAGTTGTCAAATGACAAGTACGTGTAAAACTTATTAAAACACATAAAACAATGAACTTTGTCTTTGTCAAGAGTCCTGCTTAAGCAATGACAAAAGGACATAAAGATACCAACAACAAAATAGAAAATGTAAGAATTTGCAAAACTGTTTAGTCTCACCCACAGTAAAGAGAGAGAGAGAGAGAGAGAGAGAGAGAAAATTAATATTCTGTGATTATTCCTTCTTAACTCTCAAAATAACCAAGATTCCAAAAATGAAAATATTCACAGTGGATAAGTATTTATTGAACAGGTGCCCTGCCACTTTGAAGCTAAAATTGAAGTCCATGAACCAGTAGCATGAGCGTCACCTGGGAGCTTGGTCGAATTTCAGAAGACCACACCCAAGACCTGACTGAATCAGGATCTGTAGTTGAACAAGATCTCCAGGTGACTAATATACTCATTAAACTTCAAAAAGCACTGGTCAAATATCCTACTTTTTAAAAAAGTTTTTAAAAGTTTATTTATTTTTGAGAGAGAGACAGAGTGTGAGCAGAGGAAAAGAGAGAAAGGGAGACACAGAATCCAAAGCAGGCTCCAGGTTCTAAGATATCAGCACCGAGCCGGACGCGGGGCTTGAACTCACAAGTCATGAGATCACGACCTGAGCCAAAGTCGGACGCTTAACTGACTGAGCCATCCAGATGCCCCACAGATATGCTACTTTTGAGACTGTAATGTATTACAACTACTTCGGAAAATAATTTAGCAATGTCTTTTCCAGATAAAGTACTTACACACATCTATTATAGCAAAAAACTTTTTAAGGAAAAAATATTCCAAATACATGGGAACTGTTAAGTATCAAAACACAACCATGTGACATATACCTTTATTATAGGCAGCTAATACAGCAGGTTACTAGCTGGCTTACTAGCAGGTTTTACTAGCAGGTTATGGATAGTTCTTATTTTGTCAGCTACAAAATCACATACACAGTATAACCTCAAAATTTATTTTTAAAATACAAGAAGAAAATTTAATTTCTCAACAGAAAGTATCTTAAGACCCAAGCATTACTAGCACTTTTTACCATTAAATTTTACATGCATATTTCACAAATTATTTTAATAAAGTTTAATGAATAGATAAATATTAAATAAAAGAATACTGAGAGCCCGACAAAAACTATGGAATTAAATGCATTGTATGCATTGTATGTGGTGTTCGTGTTTGATCTCTCTGACTCTCTGGCTGGGAGTGTCACTGGTTCTCCAGTCTCACACATTCTGATTTTTGAGTTTCACTGTCTGTTTAACGGTCTCTTGGCACTTTTTCTGTATGTTCACTTACTGGTTCTTGGCTTATACTCTTCTTCTTTGCATGATACTTCTCACTACTTTCCTGGCAACAGACCCTACTTAACTTGGCCCTAAGATGCCCTAATTGCCCTCCCAGGAGCCTCTGCTGATGAGGCATGATATCCAAGGCACCATCCTCTTTCTATGTCAGGCACCAGAGCCCTGTACCTGGAAGAGATTGGTTGCTAAACCCCAAAGGAAAAAATGTGATACGGTATCATCTTGTGTCATTAATAATATTTATTATCAGGTGCTGAGAAAATACCTGAGATCAGAAAGCCGGGAGGGGGGGAGCATGCTCTACCTGGATCTGCTGAAATTATTCTAATTCTGAATAAGCCCAACTGTAAAAAAAAATTTTTTTTTCTAACCTTTATTTATTTTTGAGAGACAGAGTGTGAGCTGGGGAGGTGCAGAGAGGGAGACACAGAATCCAAAGCAGGCTCCTGGCTCCAGTCTCAAAGCAGACTGTCAGCTCAGAGCCTGACACAGGACTTGAACCCACAAACCGTGAGATCATGACCCAAGCCTAAGTCAAATCCTTAAGTGACTGAGCCACCCAGGCACTCCTGACGAAGGCCAACTTTTTAAATGTGTCGTTACGTCCTAGTCCATGCAGACCACTATGCACACCTCATTAACCATTGGAGGAGATCTGATTTCCCTCTAGTTTTAATTGGGCTGGAAGATTTTGTGCCATGATTTATAGGGTTTTCAAGAAAACCCGAGTCATCTTGAATTGTGTGGTTGGGCAGCAAATATTGACTAAGTACACACGGAAAAGAAACCAGAACAATTCCATAAGCCTTTCTGCCTTAGCTTTTTCTCTCCTTAAATAATTGACAAGAACTTTCACACTAGACAGGCTTTTTCAGCGTTTTGCAGATATAATAAAGATGAATGAAGAGTGTACAGACCCAGTAAAGCAGAGAAACGGGCAGATAAGAAAACAGAAGCAGTTCCACAGCTCATCTAACAATTCTTTCTGTAGTGAAAGAAGAAATGCTCGTAAAAAATAAGGGATATAAAACAATGAAGGTGCTAACTTTTTAACATCATTTCTATGGAGCAATGATAAATGAGGGCTTTGCATTTGTGGAGAAATGGCTAATACTTGTCAATGATATTTTACGGTCAGGATGTACAAGTGCACAGCAACGCCTTTTCCTCCACTGTTATTAAACCTTCTGTTTAAGGCCACTGACTGTATATCTTCAGGGTTGCTCCAGTGAAGAAAAGAATTTCTGTGTCACCATACAAGAAGTTAGTCCAAGTAACTTACACATTTCCATCAGCAGATCTCATTGATGCTGATGAGGATATTCAGATCAGATACTGGAAGGAAAGCGTATTGTAATGGCGAAAAATCAATCAGACCAAGAGCCAAACTTGTGTACAAAACTTCTCCTTCTTCTCTCTCCCTCCTTTTCTCTCTTCTTGTTCTCTCTCTCTCTGTCTCTCTGTCACCCACACACGCATGGAGCAGAGAAATTTGAATTGTCAATTTCTTCAAATTTTTGATCACTTTAAAAATAATAGCATAAAAATGTGTGATTATTATAAAAACTTAGAAAATAGGTGGGCCTGGGTGGCTTAGTCGGTTAAGCATCTGACTGGGTTTCGGCTCAGGTCCCGATCTCACTGTTCTTGAGATTGAGCCCCAGGTGGGGTTTCCGTGCTAATAGCACAGAACCTGTTGGGATTCTCTCTCTCCCTCTCTCTCTGCCCCTCTCCTGCTTACTCACATGCACACACACTCTCTCTCTCAAAATAAATACATAAACTTAAAAAAGTTTAGAAAATAAAGATATTCTAAAATGAAATAAGATAAAATAAAAATCGTCTGAAGTACCACTGCTTGGAAATAAGTGTTATTAGCAATATTTACACATACATTCTTCAAGGTGCAAATACACACTTGTGGAATTTTATGGAATTTTATTGTAAATAATGTTCTGTACACATTGTATATTTTTAAATAAAACAATATGGGTTTTTTTTACATTGTTTTAACGTTTATTTATTTGAGAGACAGAGTATGAGTCGGGGAGGGGCAGAGAGAGAGACACACACACAGAAACCAAAGCAGGCTTCAGGCTCTGAGCTGTCAGCACAGAGCCTGATGTGGGGCTTGAACTCATAAACTGCAAGATCATGACTTGAGCCGAAGTCGGATGCTCAACTGACTGAGCCGATAATAAATATGTTTTTATATTGGTTAAAAATATACATTCCCTTTTCAGCACTTGCATATATTTCATTGTGTGAATATGTCATACACTTCATAATTTCTCACATTTTTTACATTAATATGGTTCCTGGCCTTACAGTTTTATGAACAATTCCACATTTAATGCATTTAGTTTGTACATCATTTTATAATCCATTATGATGTTCTCATAAGAAATTCCTAAATTCATAATTCATTTGTTATGTTGCATATTTTAAAAGCCTTCATACATATTGTTGTATTTTCACTCATAATGAATTTACCAACTTAATGTACTTTAAAAATTTTTTTTTAACATTTATTCATTTTTGAGAGTGAGAAAGACAGGGCATAAGCGGGGAAGAAACAGAGAGAGAGGGAGACATAGAATCCGAAGCAGGCTCCAGGCTCCGAGCTGTCAGCACAGGGCCTGACGTGGGGCTCGAACTCATGGACTGCGAGATCATGACTTGAGCTGAATGAAGTCAGACGTTTAACCCACTGAGCCACCCAGGCATCCCCTCATATCACTGGTATACATTCAAACCCACACTCGAATACATTTTTTAAAATTCTTAAATCTATAAGATAAAAATATATTATTATTAATTGCTACTTTTGAAGAATAAAATATGGAGTATTTTTGCTCTTTTTATTATTATTATTATTGTAAATGCCTGTGAAATAGCTCTTCCCATTTTTCTATTAAGAGCATTATTTTTAGGGGTGCCTGAGTGGCTCAGTCAGAGGAGTGTGTGACTCTTGATCTCCAGGTAGTGAGTTTGAGCCCCATAGTGGGTATAGAGATTACTCAAATAAATAAAAAACTTTTTAAAAGAATCTTTATTTTTATTGTACAATGTATAGATTAAAAATACTAGTTCATTATTCACATTGAAAAAGTAATACCTACACATCATATAAATGTTGGAAAATGCATGTAAGCCAAACATAAGACAGAACCCAAAAGTATGGATAATGAAAAACAAACATTTGTGATCTCTGAAAAGTAAAGCCATATATTTTGGTGAAAATTCATTTGATTTATGACTTGACATATCCCTCTAAAGGAAACAAAACACAACAAAAACATACAGGTGATTTGTCCAAAGTCAGGTAATATTTTTGGAGATACGCATCTGTGTTTAAAAGATACAAATGAGGGGCGCCTGGGTGGCTCAGTTGGTTAAGCCGCTGACTTCGGCTCAGGTAATGATCTCGTGGTCTGTGAGTTCGAGCCCCGTGTTGGGCTCTGTGCTGACAGCTCAGAGCCTGAAGCCTGTTTCAGATTCTGTGTCTCCCTCTCTCTGACCCTCCCCTGTTCATGCTCTGTCTCTCCCTGTCTCAAAAATAAATAAAAAATGTTAAAAATTTTTTAAATAAAAAATATGAATGAAAATTAAAATTAAGGAACAAAGAAATAAACACATAAAACAATCAATCTGTATGATTGAGACATTCAAAATAGCTCTCTGTAAAGAAACTTTATCAATATTCTGAAATGACAGATAAATACTTGAAAATATAAATGTAAAATTCAATATTAGTAACAGAAAATGACAAAAAAAGATTGCAAAGAAAAATTTCAAGAATATAAAGAGCCAAATAATACTAAAACTGATAAACAATTTTTTTTTTTATTTGAGAGAGAGAGTACAAATGGGGGACAGGGGCAGAGGGAGAGAGAGAGAATCTTAAGCAGGCTCCATGCTCAGCGCAGAACCCGAAGTGAGGCTTGATCCCATGACCCTGGGATCATGACCTGAGCTGAAATCAATAGTCAGATGCTCAACCAACTGAGGCACCCAGGCACCCAATGAACAATTTTTTAAAATGTACCAGTAAGCAGATGCATTATTTGTGTAATAATATATCATTTTGTGTCATTTTAGCTAATTTATCAAAATTATGATAATAACAATGACGGTTATAACAATGATCTCCAGCATTGTTAAGGGCAAAAGAAAATAAGTACATTCACATAAAAAAAATAGATCCGTTTGCAAAAAGAAAAGATTACAAACAAGCACATGACAAGATGTTCAATATCACTCATCATCAAGGAAATACAAATCAAAACCACAACAAGGTATCACCCCATATTCATCAGGAAGACACAAACTAATAATTGTTATTTAAAAACAATAGAGAAAATAACAAGTGGTGGCAAGAATGTGGAAAAATTGGATCTCCTGTGCACTGGTAGTAGATATAAATGTAAAATGACACAGCTACTGTGGAAAACAGTATGACAGCTCCTCAAAAAATTAAAAATGGAATCACCACCATATGTTCCAGCAAGTCTACTTCTGGGCATATGCCCAACAAAATTGAGCGAAACCTCAAATTAATATTTGTATACCCACATCCATAGAAACACTATTCACAATAGCCAATAGGAGGAAGAAACCCAAGTGTCCATCAACAGGTAAACAAAATATAAACATATACTGGAATTCTATTCATCCTTAAAAAAGAAGGAAATTCGGACACATGCTAAACATGAATGAACCTTGACATTATGCTAAGTGAAATAAGCCAGTCACAAAAGACATTTTAAATGCCAATGATTCCATTCACATGTGGTGTCTATAGTGGTCAAGTTCACAAAAGTAGAATAGTGGTTGCCATGGTCAGGTGGAACAGAAATATGGAGCTGTTGTTTAATGGGTATAAAGTTTTAGTTTTGAAGATAAAAAATTTCTGGAGACTGATGGCACAAAATGTGAATATATTTAACATCGCTGAACTGTACACTTAGAAATGATTGAGATAGTATATTTTAGATTATGAGTTTTTGCAACAATAACAAGTAATTTTAAAAACACACCAGAATAACAATCCAGAAAAATACACAAAAATAGATTTTAAAAGTATATATTCTTTGATGCCATAAATACCCTTTTAATGGATATTAAAGATATGTATAAAGAAGTTAATACATATGATTATTTTCAATATTTAAAGGTTAGAATAAACCAGAATAGAAAAAGTCTCTCAATTAGATGAATACTTATTAAAAGCCTTATGTTAGGATCAAATTTCAGGGTGCTGTCTGGTTCTGACCATGACAGGATAACTGTTAGCAGAATTACTTTTCATCCATAAGCAAATGTAACAGGTTGACAAAATATAAAAATCAACTCTTTGAAGATGCTGGACCTCAACCAATGCAGGTTGGTTGAAGCAGATATTCACTGTGGATTTTTCCCTGAAGACCTTCACCAAATCAAGACCTGAGAATTTAATTCAAATAGAAAATCTGTTATTTTGCTGCATGGGATCAGAGCTAGGGGCAGACAATGCCATCTGGAACTTGGGGGGTCAGAAAGGAGAAAAATACAGAAAATTGTTGCCCAAATCTACATAATATTTTCATCTGGTCCTTGACTGACTTCATAGCTGAATATAGCAAGCAAGATTCCAAGGGACTTAGCAAAAAACAGTTCCTGGTATGCTGGAGATCAGAAAAGAAATTTCAGAGGCTACATAATGTGGGGAGGCAGAGGTTGGAGCTTGAGCTCAAAATGAAGAAACTTTGGTTAGCTTCCAGGTTTCAGATGAGACCCACGTAAGGTGACACCAGTTGTAACAATATACCACTCTGGGGCAGGGAGGATATTGATAATGAGGGAAACTATGCATGTGTGGGGGAAGGTAGCATGTGGGAAATACCACAATTTCATTGCGAACCTAAAACTGCTCTTTAAAAAAGTTAACAAAAAAAAAAAAAAAAACAAAGTTAGAGGACTTCTAGTACCAACTTCAATATTTGTTTTAAGGTTACAATAATCAAAATGATGTACTATTGGAAAGAGTAGATAGACCTATGGGTTAGTGGGACAGAATAAAGAGCCCAATAACTATACACAAAGGGGAATAATATTTAAAATATATTTATAGTTACATCAAAGCACATAAAATGCTTAGAAAAAAATTTAATAACATTTAATAACATTTAATAACATTTGCATATTTAACATGCAATAACTAAACACTAACAAACTATGAAACATTGCTAAGAGAGGTACTTTCCAGTACAATAAAACAAAAAAGATAAAAACAATAAAGATCCTAGAGAATTAAAACTGTTTCTATTTACAGATGGCATCATTTTACACAGAAAATCTTCAGCCTCTACAAATCAACTCCAAAAATTGAAAAGTGAAGTTAATAAGGTCACAGGATGCAAGGCTAATACACATAAATCCATTGTATTTTATGCACAAGTAGCTAACAATAGAAAAACAAAATTTTTAAGTATGTACTGAAACACTTAAAATACCTAGAAAAAATGACACTGGGCATTTAATACATAAACAGCACAATTCACATTCAAATTATAATATGCATTTTTATACAAATTAAGCTGATTCTAACATAAACAAGGACATATGTAAAATGTAAAATATCCAAAGCAATGTTTGAAATGGAATAAAAAGTTGGCAGACTTTCACAACATAATTTCCAGACTTGTACTGAACACCCAACTGGTTATCTGTACAGCATAAACATCAATGTTACTTTACACAATATAGGAAAATTCATTTGAAATGATTTATGAACCTAAATGTAGAAACTAAGATTATAAAAGTCTTTTTAGAACACATAGAAGAAAATATTTGTAACCTGCTTTTAGGACATGGAAGGCATGAAAAATAAAAAGAAAAGAATGATACAATGAATGTATTAAGAACTATTACTATTTAAATAAATAAATAAATAGATAGATAGATAAATAAATAAATAAATAAAATGAAGAACTACTCTTCAAAAAAGCCACAAAAAATACAAAACAAATTCAACAAAGAGAATATACAGGGAAGCCACAGAGTGGGAGAAATTATAAGCAGAGTGGGCTAAGTTATATATATTATAATATAGAATATATTATACAATATTAGATTATAATTATAATAGTGTTTTACAATATAACTAATAACTACAACATGATTTTATTATACTATATAATAATATAATACAATATAACTATAATGTGATTAACTGGTTGTAATTAATACTATAATTAATTTATAATATAAAGCCAGATACAAAAAAGTATTTCTATAATTTATTCCCATTTATTTAAAATGCAAATCAATCTATAATGATACAAAGCAGATCAATACTTGCCTGCGGAGGAAGGTGGAGATTGGAATTGTTGCAAGGGTGCACAAGAAATCTTTAGGGCATGATGAGTTTGATTTTGGTGGTGGTTTTATAAGTTTATATAATTTCAAAAGCAACTGAATTGAACACTTCAAGTGGATACAGTTTATTGTATCTTATTTCTCATCAAAGATGATAAGAAAAAATAATGGACTAGGACCATAAGCAGCTTCTGGACTGGGACTGTGTCTGATTTTTTATTTGTTATTGTTTTTGTTTGGGGGGGAGGTTGCTCATCATTTGACAGCAGTGTTTGTAATTTATGAGGTGTTCATTAATGTTTCTTGAATAAATGAAGCAATGAGCACATGAATGGATTCCTTAATATGAAGTTCAATGCATTTCAAGTGACATTATTTCAATTTGTCTCATTAAATAACATTATTTTAGGCATGGATCCAAACTGGATAAATAAGTCTCTGCACCTGTTGGTTATAATATTAACATTTACACTAAATCTAAGATGAAAAAAAATGTATCAGTCCTTAATAGCACCTGCCACCAGGTTCTCCAAAAGCACAAGTGTCTAGACATTCTAGGATTAAAAGTTAAGACTTTAGAAAAATTGGTCAAGTTCAACATTGATAATTATGAGACAAGTGAAACAGAAGGAAAACTTCCCCTACTTCTATAAATTGATAAATGGCAAGAAGTCTCTGAATTCACAATAAAAAAACAGAAAGCAAAAATATATTCGCTTTGTCCAATGACACACTTTCAGTATCAGTGAAAATGCTTTGGGCAATACATAAAAGGTCTCCATACCTACTCCTACATCATCAGTTTCATTCAAAACAGGTATTAATACTTGGACCTAACATAGGTGTGATTCTCACAGAGCGTTGGTGACAGCTTGAGCCATGCTGAACTAGACAAGAGAGAGGGGGATCCTACCTCCAAAAGCAAAGAGTAATGATGATGTGGGTTCTGAAAACACACACACACACACACACACACACACACACACACACACACACAATCATGAGGCTCCGTTGCTGAATACAATTAAATTACAATCACAATCCCATATCTGCAATTTGAAATATAAGAAAAACAAGAATTTTCTACCTCTAATCTTTTGCCAAAATGAGTAAAAGCAAGCAAAGAATGAATTTTTCCTTTCATAAGTATCCGATGCATTTTAAAACCAATATGAAATGGAAAGATGAACAAATTAAGTTTCACCTGCACACCTATGGTCGTTCTGGATATTTCAGTTCTTGGGACCCATGGTGAGTGAGTAGTTTCCCTGGCCTTAGGCTGCTCTAAAAAGCTTTCCAAGGAACAAAGGTTACTCATTCACTACCTACTGAGAGAGGCAGTGACATTTTGTTTTCCAGAGCATCTTAAATTGCTTGTTTGAAGTAAGATTAACACTTTCCCCTTTGCTTGCACATCTTGCCTATCATGCAGGTAAAAGATGGCCACATTGAGAGTGCTACAAGGAGCAGAAGGTCCCCTTTGTCCCAACAGGATCAAAGAAGATGACAGCAAGCTTCATTCTTGACCAAATCTGAGTCAGTTTCCTCAGAGCCCTGGTATTAACTAGGTCCTGACCTTGAGCTTTGTCCTTTACCTATTTAGTTTAATTTTAACAGGAATCCTCCTGCTTCAGTTTAGCAAAAACTATATATCTAACCCTCAATATCTAATCAAATTCCTCCTTCCCCCTCTTGATATGTTATCACTCCTGGCCTACCTTCAGCAAGACTCCTGTCAAGTCTGTTTAGTCAGAATCCCTCCTATCCCTGATATTTCCTCTTAGTAATCCTCTATCTACTGAGCCCCCCCCCCCCATCCCCAGCTCCTTGGCTATAAATCCCCACTTGTTCTTATATTTGGAGTTAAGCCCAGTCTCTCTGCCCTAGTACCATAGTCCCTCCTGAATATAGTCTTCCTTACCAGCTTTAACAAGTGTCAGGAAAAAAATTTTCTTTAACAAAGTATCATAGCTAGCATGATTCCCAAACTAGGATCCTTAGACAACGTCCTCAGTAAACACCTACTTCAGTTCATGACCAAGCAGTAGGTATTTTGGAGCACCAGTAAGAAGTACCATTAGAGAAAAAGAACACAGAATGATCTAGAGGTCCATTCCCATGGGTCAAATGGAGCAGTCAGTAGGGAAGTAGCATTTTTCAGGGAATTAGAAAAGCTATGATGGCTTCTGACACCTGTTGCCTATGGCTATGTGATTTTAAGTAAATATCTTTAAACATCTATCTAGTTATTTAAAAATAACAAGATATTTTCTCTCGAAAAAAAGTAAATAAATAAAATAAAAGGGGCTCCTGGGTGGCTCAGTTGGTTAAGCATCTGACTCTTGATTTCTGTCAGGTCAGGATCCCAGGAACCATTGAGATCAAGCCCTGCATTGATCTGTGGAGCCTGCTTTAAATTCTGTCTCTCCCTCTCACTCTGCCCCTCCGCAACTCATGCTCGTGCTCTCTCTCTCTCTCTCTCTCTCCCTCTCAAAAAGAAGAAGAAAATGAAGAAGGAGGAGAAGAAGAAATTTACATAACTGGGTTGTTATTTTAAAGAAAATTTGTATATAACACTAACTTTGTGAACTTTATATATATAAAACACATATTTGGTATTATGACACTCATTTTTATTTACATAACCAAAAAATGCTTTAAGGATTGTTTGTTAGCAACCTATTTTCTGGAACCCTAGAGTACTGGAAGAGGCTATGTGATTCAAAAACTCACCATGACTGTGCTCAGTAGAAGCATAAATCAGCATTCGTAAATGTGTGGTTTGCCCTTTCCAATTCCTTGTTCATTTAAATGTTACATAGATTTTTAGAATCTTTTATACTTACAACTTTACTTGGTGAAAATCCATAATTTACATCTTAGCACATATCACTTATGTCCTTAAGCTGCCATCTAAAAATCATTACTTGTTCAAGATATGTGTATATTTCAGAAAGCTATGTATAAACAATCTCTTTAGTTGGCATGACTTGACTTCCTCATTAAGTAATATGGGAAATGGCTAAAAACTATGCCCAATACTCATCTTCAGCAACAAATATAGGATTGGAAAGCTGTCTGTCTACAGATGTCTTCTTTCAGTATGCTAAAAATGGAATCAAAAATCATCTTGTCAACCTCTGGTTTTAATGTTGAAGAACTTGAATACTGACAGCACCTTTCCCTAGGTCTCCTAGTTTACGTAATAGGAATAAATTAGTATGTACCTATCATGTGCCTCCTAAGACCCTAAGGACCACTTCACAATTAAAGAATCTTCCTTCCTGGGACACCTGGGTGGCTCAGTTGGTTGAGCATCCAGCTTCGGCTCAGGTCATATCTTGTGGTTAATGAGTTCAAGCCCCACATTGGGCTCTGTGCTGACAGCTCAAAGCCTGCAGCCTACTTCAGATTCTGTATCTCCCTCTCTCTCTGCCCCTCCTCCATTAACACTCTGTCTCTCTCTCTTTCTCAAAAATAAATAAACATTAAAAAAATTAAAGAATCATCTTTCCTTACTGAATCCAATCCCACTACTCATGAGAAACAACAACAACAACAAAAAAAACAACTAAATAAACAAACAAAAAACCACCTATGAAGAACTCTGAAGACAAATATTGTATATTTTGAAAATATTCCAGTTGCTTTCAACATAGAATTAAAAATAAAATTAGGAGCATCAATGAACAAAAAGAGTAGAGGAAAAGTCATAGCCTCAGGAGGTATCCTCTGCCTTGACTAAGATAATGGTTTATTGAACCCTGTGAGGGGAATCTAAATATTCTTTGAAACACCAGCTAGGAACCGATTTTCATCTAAAATTTTAAAAAATCTTCTATACATTACACCAAACTCCTGAGTACCAACTGCTTCTAAATGTATCTAACTTAAACAATGTCTAGAAGAATCCAAGCATAATATAATCCATTTTCAAGTGTTAATTGGCACCGTAGAAATTTAAATTCCCAGCGATTGAATCAGTGCGCTGGACATCACAGTTTTGTTTGTAAGAAACTAGACATGAAGATAATACACCTCTTCCATGAGAAATCCTTCCCTTATACATCTGGAATTTCCCAATTTTTTTTCTTTCTCCTAGGACCCCTATGAAAGAAAGAAAAAAGAAAGAAGAAGGAAAGAAAGAAAGAAAGAAAGAAGAGAAAGGAAGAAAGAAAGAAAGAAAGAAAGAAAGAAGAGAAAGAAGAAAGAAAGAAAGAAAGAAAGAAAGAAAGAAAGAAGAGAAAGGAAGAAAGAAAGAAAAGAAAGAAAGAAAGAAAGAAAGAAGAGAAAGAAAGGAGGAAGGAGGGAAGGAAGGAAGAAAGGAAGGAAGGGAGGAAGTGTGGAAGGAAAGGAGGGAGGAAGGGAGGAAGTGTGGAAGGAAGGAAGGGAGGATCTGAGAAAGAGAAGAAGAAGGAAGGAAGGAAGGAAGGAAGGAAGGAAGGAAGGAAGGAAGAGGAAAGGAAGGAGGGGGAAGGAGGGAGGGGGAAAGGAGAGGATAGGAAGGAAATTTTCTCTTTCTAAAGAGAAAATATGTGTATGAGTCAGTTAGCAGGTGCACCAGGCAACAAAGCTAAAGATTAGGGGAAAAGGCTTTCAATGGTATGGCGTCTGTTGAGAAGTAGCTAACATTTATTAAAGCTTACCCACTTTGTCTCATTTAATTCTCATTACAGATAATACTTTCATTTACTAATAAAACCTCAAAGATGAAGAAGTTTAAGTTAGGAGGGGTTAGAAGACATACCCAACTACTAAATAACAGATTGAATTGCATCCCAATCTATTCCACAGCAGAGTCTCTTAAACGCTGGTCTAAGATGATGTGTTTAAGCAATAGTCTATTTTTTTTTTTAAGCAATAGTCTATTAAAGAATTATTCAATGAGTAGGGCTGGCGAAAGCTGAGTTCAGTTGAAATAATTAGCTGAAATAATCTACGATTTACTTGAAAGAGGAAAAGAATGGCTATGAAAATGTAAGAAACCACGTAAAGACTAGCCATGAATGTACTAAGAAATTCCAATAGCTCACCATCAGGCAGAATCTGCCTTCAGGTTACTTACAGCCAGAAAAGGTCTGTGGTCTTTTTTTTTGGAAATAAGCAGAAAAGTACTTAAATGTGAATTCTGCTTAAAGTTACAAAAAAATACATGGATTTACACGAAGCTTTGTAAATTTATTTACTTCCAATTAGATGTGTGGTTAAAAAACAGAAAAACCCTCTGCATTTCAAGTATAGACCAAGATGTTAAGGATTTTCCTTGCTTGTTAAATTGCTGGAGGGTAAAAGTGAATAAAATTCTCAAAGAGAAACTGGGATAGTTTTCACTTCCTGGGAATAGTGATGCCATATTTACTGTTGGCACATGAGAAAGAATGAAGAAATGTGTTTTTCTAAAATTATTAAGTAGGGTAAATTTGCCATTTCATTAAGTAAGAGAACAGAATTCCAAGCCTATGTTGTGAATAAGTGGTGATAATTTTTGACCTACAAAGGGCAGTACAATGTACCAAAAAGAGCCTGGAATCGGAAATCACTGAGACATATGTTTCCATCTGTTTTCACAATTTGCAAAACAGGCAACTTACTGAAGTCTTCTGACGGTCAATTTCGTTTTCCATAGAATGGAAGAAGTCAACACCCAAACCTCAGAGAACTCAGCCACCATCCAAGCACTAGCATGAAATTGCAAGATTACTGTTTCTGTATCTACATAATTCCTTTTTTAATATTTACACACCTCTCGTGTTAATATTTCTGGAACTGGGATATTTCTTATAATCTATGTATATATTTAGTGTGGTGGGGTTTCTTCTTTTTTATTTCCTGAAAAGCTATTCTTAAATTACTGGTACGTCTTACAGTAAGATCTCAGGATTAGGGAAACACAGAATTAGAAGTCGCTAAGATGGACATCCTATAATTAGTGGGTCTTGGTGGGAAAAGTCAGTTCATGTAAAAGTGTTATTTGTGGACAGTCAGAATATCTTTATCTATTACAGTGAAAAATTATTTAACTTACCTAGATTTTTTCATTACATTACAAGTGTTGTTCCCTGTAACTAACATTGTATTATCTCGATTTTACAAAGGAGGCAACAGATTTAGAAAGGTTCATTAAGTCTGTTCCTCTTTTTTTCCAGGTACTCATTGTTCTTACTTTTCTTCTATATATCAGGGCTTAGAAGTCAGAAGATAACTTGAGGAAGCTGTTGAAATAATTTCAGCGAAACGTAAAAGGGACCTAAAATATAGCAGCAGTAGAACTACAGAAGAGGGAAAAGAATAAGAAGAATCCACAGAATTTAGTAGCAGAATGGACAAATCCCAAGGCGCAATTCCACAGTGCAATTCGTAGGTCTCTCTAATAAGGGAGGTAGAGGGAATACATATACACACATACATATATATGGACACACACATCTATTTACTATACATATTTTCTTCATTATTGTGTGTGCATACATATACATATATATATATACATATACATATACATATACATATACATATACATATACATATATATATATGTATACGTATGGTATGCACACAGATTTTATGGATAGATAGATAGATAGATAGACGACTTCAAAACAGTGCAAAAGAGCAGGCCACATCAGAGATAGTGAAATTTGAAGAGGTTTGATACAGATGAACTTGGATACAATTTCATGGAAAAACTTCAAACAGGAATAAGTACCAGAAGGGCTGATTTAGACATAAAAGCCAGTTTTCCCAACACAATGCACGGATAAGCTCAGTTCAGCACAGACCGGGGGAATAGATTGCTGTCGATTTAATTGACTGAAGACACGTGGAGGGGCCCTGCCATCTGGGTGGTCCTTCTGGACCCCAACTCCCACCTGAGTGTACAAAGGAGTTAGCTGCGTATCTCTTCCCTTTGAAAGTAGTTCTCACACTTTATTAGGCATTAGAATTACTTGGAAGATTTGTTCAAATGCAGATTTTGAAGGCTGCCCTCAGATTTTCTAGTAAGTTTGGAGCAAGGTCTGAGAATCTGCATTTCCAACAAGCTCCCAGGGGATGCTGATGCCCTTGGACTACACTTTGAGAACCAGAGCCCCAGGCTGCAACTCTAAAGCTTACATCTGCTTCTGATTGCCCTTTATACTGCTGTTGAGACCAGAATACAAGAGCAGTAGCTCCCAGAAGGAGGTAACACAAGAACTACATACACACACACACACACACACACACACACACAGAAAAAGAAAGAAAGAAAGAAAGAAAGAAAGAAAGAAAGAAAAGAAAAGAAAGAAAAAAAAAGAGATTGGAAGCAAGAAGACAGCCAACCCATGACTAGAATGGATAAGCCTCTCACCTGAAGGATTAGAAATTTTCTTACTTTCCTGGAAGTTCCTTGCACATGTAACTTAATGACAGCCTGCATTTTGGCCCACGTAGCCACTTACCTGTAGGAAACTGAGGTAGAAATTATATCCTGTGAAAATGCCCATGGCAAAAATAGCTAGTCTCAGCCACTGAGTAAATATTCGCCAAATACCTAAAATGGCTAATTTACTCATTCATTGAAAAATATGAGGGGCGCCTGGGTGACTCAGTCAGTTAAGCGTCCGACTTCGTCTCAGGTCATGATCTCACCCTTCGTGGGTTTGAACCCTGTGTCAGGCTCTGTGCTGACAGCTCAGAATCCTGGAGCCTGCTTCGGATTCTGTGTCTCTGTCTCTCTCTGCCCCTCCCCTGCTCTCTGTCTGTCTGTCTGTCTTTATCTCAAAAATAAATAAATATTTTAAAAATTAAAAAAAAGAAAAATATGAACAAACCATCACAACTCTCCAGGAACACGAAAAAAAAATTAACTACATATCGGAGAAGCACTAAGATGAATAAACAAAACGTTTCAACCCAGTGGAAAGAGAAAGAATGCAGAACACAAAGCAGATGGTCAAATAAAAATATTGATTAGCGTCTGCAGAGATTTCTGACATAATGTAGCATCCATAAGGTAATATAGGCATATAGAAGGAGAAGGGTATATAGAAGGAGAAATCACAAAATGGAAAGATTTTTGAGACATTAAAGATATATCTGTTGGGCTTCTGGTTCCACATGTAAGGAGATTGGAAGTTGCCCACCACTACCACACCCTAACAAGTAAAAATCTGAACACAATGAGAAATCATCTCTTCTTGGATTCATAAAAGAGGGAGGACACAGGGGAAACCACTGACCCCAAGACTGGAGAGACAGACAGGCTAATACCTGGAGTCATGGCTTACGAGGGCAGGGACTTACAAGCTAAAACTTCCACAGGTACCAATGCCAGAGTACCAAACCTACACTGTAATTGATGAACTGATGCTGTTTCAGTGTGTGGGGGCAACTCTGAGAGTTAAAAACTCCAGGGGACCCAGTTATGGTAGGGGGAGAGCCCACAATCCTGGGAGATTTACCTCTGGGAGGTCAACCAGAATCCCACAGAAAATGTTACAGAAAGATGTCCTCGGGCTTCCAGCAGGGGGAGGAGAAAAGAACTCATTCTGAAATAGCCAAAGCATCCTGTTCTTAACAAGGCCCAAACTTAAGGGAAACTAGACAACTATAGCCTAATCAGCTGGGGTATTGTTGAAGCTTGATCCAATGTGTGGAAGGGAAATACTAAATTCCGGCCACTTTAGTTATCCTGTCCCAACTAAGGGGGAAGAAAAAAAAAAAAAACCCTGAGAAAAACTTGGTGAGTTGGCAATCCAGAGTCTAAAGACTGAGACCCAATCACAGCACTGCATAGCACTTTCCATCACCCAGCATACCTCACCACCATGTTACTATAGACCTATTTACAGCATACAAACCATGTCAAATTGAGATTCTTCAAGGTTGAAAATCAAAGCCACTTTTCCTCCCACTCCGTGCTCTCGTGGATTATAACATATCAGTCCCTGACTTCATTTACCAAAATATGCAAAATTCTTAATCTCCAACCCAAATGACTGACTGAGCTCTCAATGATGTGACATTTCCACTGATGTGACTCAAGTTCACATCAAACTAAAGATTTTCTTTTTCACATAGGAAAGCAATTTGTTCCATTATAAGCACTTACACAGTTACTCATGGAGAGTAACAGGCCTGCTGGTGAAACAGGCCACCCAAAATAGAGATGGTGCCAAACTAGTGGTCAGGGACTAACTTTTCACTTCGCTCTGTTCCTTCCTCATTTTAGCCTTTACTTAAAGGAGTCTGAAAAACTTGGGGATACAGCCTAATAAGAAAAATAACCACAAACAGTATCCCCCTTTCTGTAGCTACTTCAGACCTTTGTTACCAGTAAATTCCTGAAGAAAAAATTTTTTTTTACTTTTTTGTAATGTTTATTTATTTTTGAGAGACAGAGAGATAGGGTGAGCAGGGGAGGGGCAGAGAGAGAGACACACACACAGAATCCAAAGCAGGCTCCAGGCTCTGAGTTGACAGCTCAGCACCAATGAGGAACTTGACTCCATGAAATCTGAGACCATGACCTGAGCTGAAGTCAAACGCTTAACCAACTGAGCCACCCAGGCACCCCCTGGAGAAAATGCAAATATAAGTCTGTGGATTTACTGAATCAAATCCCCCAGTTAATATTTAGAAAACACCCTCTGTTTGGGCTATACCATTGTTGATGGTACCTATCATAGAGGGATAGCCAAAGTTTGTGCGTCAAAACCAGTGTTAAATCAAACTCAGGGTTGAGAGGAAAAAAAGAGGGAGTTTAAAATCACAAGAAGCACGGACATATCTAGGACCCCTGTCTTTCTGGATCCATGTGTCCTTCAGGATCGTCATCATTATAAATGTCTCTGCCATTTGCCAAACCCGCAGGATATTGTCTTCTGATACAGAACAAATCACTCAAGGTTCGTTGGGATTCCAGGAGAAATCAGATATCTTGGCAGTGTGACCACCATGAATAAAGAATTCTGGTGGCCTGTCCTCTGCATCTTCTGAGGATTGTTTCTCTCCAGTGTTACTTAAATCCCAGACATTCAGTCTGTGATCAGTACCACCAGAAGCCAACATAGTCTCCTTGTGAGGTGACCACTGAACTTGGAATATTTCATCCTTATGTGATTCAGAGGAATGCAACTTAAGTTTCAGATTTCTCAAATCCCACAAGGCAACAGTCTTTTCAGCTGATCAAAGTGTAAGAGACTTTTAAATATGGAGAACAAACAAAGGATTGCTGGAGGGGTTGTGGACGGATGCATGGACCAAATGGGTGAGGGGCATTAAGGAATCTACTCCTGAAATCATTGTTGCACTATATGCTAACCAACTTGGATGTAAATTTAAAAATAAATAAATTATTTAGAAAAAAAAAAGAATGAACTCACTATAAGGATTGAAAGAGAGGTAGTTAGTTCACTTCGGCAGCGTGAGCATCAACTGAGGGGCTTGCTTTGGAAGTATTGTTTGAAGGAGTATCTCAGATCATAAATTTCTGATCATCAGCAACTGACCCAAACAGAGATTCAGGTGGCAGATGCCGGGAAACATTTTCTACTACTGCTGTATGCCCTGTAATCACATCCACAACTTTTCCTTCCTTTAGAACAGTACTGATGTCCCAGAGGAGGATGGTATGGTCATCTGAATCACTAAGTAAGTGCCCACTGAGATTTGGGTTCCAGGAAAGTCCATAGCCTTCCTTCTGATGTCCATGGAGATGCAAGTCTGGGTTGCACTCTCCGGAAAGGTCTGGTTTGGAAGGATGTTTGGGATAGTCAAAAACAAGAACATCACTGGATGGAGTCTTTGTTGCAGTGACACAAGGGTCCTGGGGCATATCGTGGTGGCCTGTTTACTTCTCCTTCATGGTTGATCTTAATTTCTATTTCAACGTTTCCACTAACTGAGCCAAAACCTCCAAATTCTCCTTTCTCACTGCCATAGTGGGAAGCATCAAACTGAGCATCATCGTTAGGGAGCTGCACACGGGCTATCACAAGGAGGTTTTGTTCATCCCATGTGTGTGTTCCCAGGACAAGTCGATGAGTGCTGAAGTCTTTCCCTTCTGGTCTGGTTTCATCTGGAAGTCACTGTGCAAATAGGCTAGGCCACTCCAGAGCATGAGTCATCACCGAATCGTAAAGAAAAGAAGAAAACAGATGTTCTTTATCCATATTTTGTATTCTTCTTTGATCACATGTTCTTCTACTGCGTCAGGGGGCAGGGGGTGGAGATCCTGGGGTCGAGTTCTGCATGCTGGCGCTATTGTTTCCTCCAAACTAAAGATATTTAAACTGAAATTATTTCACTTAGCATCACACTCTCCAGTTCCACCCACATTGCTACAAAAGGCCATATTTCATTCTTTCTCATTGCCACGTAGTACTCCATTGTGTATATAAACCACAATTTCTTTATCCATTCATCAGTTGATGGACATTTAGGCTCTTTCCATAATTTGGCTATTGTTGTAAGTGCTGCTATAAACATTGGGGTACAAGTGCCCCTATGCATCAGTACTCCTGTATCCCTTGGGTAAATAACTAGCAGTGCTACTGCTGGGTCATAGGGTAGTTCTATTTTTAATTTTTTGAGGAACCTCCATACTGTTTTCCAGAACGCCTGCACCAGTTTGCATTCCCACCAACAGTGCAAGAGGGTTCCCATTTCTCCACATCCTCTCCAGCATCTATAGTCTCCTGATTTCTTCATTTTGGCCACTCTGACTGGCATGAGGTGTGCTATGCTAAGTGAAATAAGCCATACAGAGAAAGACAGATACCATATGTTTTCACTCTCATGTGGATCCTGAGAAACTTAACAGGAACCCATGGGGGAGGGGAAGAAAAAAAAGAGGTTACAGTGGGAGAGAGCCAAAGCATAAGAGACTCTTAAAAACTGAGAACAAACTGAGGGTTGATGGGGCGTGGGTGGGAGGGGAGGATGGGTGATGGGTATTGAAGAGGGCATCTTTTGGGATGAGCACTGGGTGTTGTATGGAAACCAATTTGACAATAAATTTCATATATTAAAAGTATAAAATAAAAATAAACTGAAATCATGATGTTCCTTTTCTCCTACATCCCTCAACTAATAAGATGGCACAATGTAGGCCAAATATCTTGAATCATTTTGATGCTTTCATCTCCTTCCCCTATTTTATCACCAAGTCCTACTGATATTATAGCTTAAACTACTACAAGCTGCTGCTGTTCTTTCTGGGGACCACCGAAATAGATCTCTAAGTGGTGGACCCACATTGTTCAGTTGTACCTCCCAATGCATTTTCTTTGCTGCATTCTATAGGATCTTTGGAATTGGAATTGGAATTCCAATTGGAATTTATTACAACCATCTCTTTCTCACCTACCTCAATTTAAAAACCTTCAATGGGATTCTCTGTTGCTCAAAAATGTTCTGCATGATCTATTGCCTACTAATGTCTTAAGCCTTGTCTTGTACCTGCAGCCCTCAAATTTCTCAATTTCTTTATTTCCTTTGCCCACTTTAGCCTTGAATAATCCAACCTCTATCACTTATCCCCATTGTTTTCATCTGTATATGTGTGTGTGCATGTGTGTATATACATATATTTACATGTGTAGATACATGTATATCTTTTTTTCTCTTTTACCTGTTTAGAAAATATTAAATTATTTAAGCATGAGGGAAATTACAAAAAGAAAATATGATGTCAGTGGTACCCACTACCCGTACGTGATAAAGGTATCATTGCCAAAATTGCCACCTGTCACTTAAAAAAAAATACAATATTTTAGATACAGTTCATGTTCCTTTTGAATCTTTCCAATTCCATTCCTCTCTTTCCCAAGAGGCATCCATGTCCTGAAATTCGTGGTTATCCTACCCACCCAAGTCCACAAATCCATATATATATTTATTACCCTTTTATTTTCTCTTTTTCCACCCCCTCTTTCTGACTAACACATCAATCTATTGCAATGTTTTTTTTTTCACTTTCCATTGTTATATAAAAGTAATCTCATTATAGTTACAATTCTGCAAAGAGTTTTCACTCAATGTTATAATTCTGATATTCATAAATATCAATATGCATAGAACAATGTATTCATTAACACTGGAAATATTCACCTTTCCTCTGTTGATGAAATACTTATTTTTTGTTTGCCTTTTTTTTTTTGCTACTATAAACAATGCTACGGTAATATCCTGATATGTCTCCATGTGCATATATATGTAAGAGTTTCTCCCAAATATGTACTGAACATGGATGGATATTACTGTATGCACAACTTCAATATTGCTAGATATTGGCAAATTGCTTTCCAACTTTGCTGTAGGCGCTTCCACTTAAAGCAGCAATATTTAACTTTCCACCTCCTCATACCCACAGTATTGATGACTGTGAGATCGCATCTAACACTGTAAATTGTCCTTATCTGATTACTAAAGATTAAGTTTCTTTTCATATGGGTATTAGTCATTTGAATTTCTTCTTCTTAAATTGGGTCTAGATATCATTTGCCCATTTGATTTTTCTTTTTGGTTAGTCTGTCCTATCGATCACATACATGCATTTTATCAACATTCTTCAAACTAATCCTGAGCTCGTTCTGTATGCTGCAAATATCATCTCCCAAAGTGTAGACAATTTTTTTTAAATTTTTTTTTGATGCTTATTTATTTTTGAAGGAGAGAGAGGCAGAGCATGAGTAGGGGAAGTGCACAGAGAAAGAGAGACACAGAATCTGAAGCAGGCTTCAGGCCCTGAGCTGTCAGCACAGAGCCCAATGCGGGGCTGGAACCCACAAACTGTGAGATCATGTGACCTGAGCCAAAGTCGGATGCTTAACTGACTGAGCCACCCAAGTGCCCCATTATAGCCTATTTTAAAACTTAGTTCAGTTAGCAAAGTCTTTTTAGACATGGGGAATTTTCAAAAATACAGTGTCAAATTTACCCACATGGTATATTTTATTTTTTGTGGTTGTTTATCTCACCATGATATTCTCCTATATTTTTCTCTAAGTATTCTAAAGGTTTCCTTTTCATATTGAGAGCACTAGTCCTTTTGCTCGGTATACAGGGCAAGGTGGGGATCTAATCTCACAGGTTTCCAAATCAAATTGTCAAATACCTGAAAGCAATTTATCAAACAGATCGAAGATGGACAAACTGAGCCCATGGACCTGCTGCCTATTTTTGTAAATAAAATATTACTGGAAGACACCCTTTTTGTTCCTTTATACAACGTATTTTGCAACTTTTGTGGTACAACAAGCAGCACTGAGTAGTTGTGACAGAGATAGGACCTAAGAAAGTTACTACCTGGACCCGCAAGAAGCAATTTGCCAATCCCCAGAACATGCGATCATTTCTTTACTGTTTTAAAAAACAAGAACTTGTTATATACCAAGTTTCAGTAAAGGGTTTGCTTCTGGACTCCCTCTTCTGTTCTGTCTGCCTACAAATCCACTCTGCTGGGAATATCACACTATTCAAATTTCTAAAGCTTTATAACATATTTGGTTACCTGGTATAGCAAACTCTCTCCACTTACCTCCCACCTGACTCTGCTCTAAAATTTTCATGACTGTTATCAGACTTTTATTAATCTGTCTGAATTTAAGATCACTCTGCTAAGCTCTGTGAAAAGCACATTTAGATATTTATTTGCATTTAAGAAGATATGATATCTTTAAGATACTGAGTCTTTTATCCATGAAATGAGATATATCTTTACTAATACAAGCCTTCTTTTATGTACTCTGTTAAATATTAAAGTTTTCTCTGTGATTGCTTTGTACAACACTGGTCGATTGATTCTTAGATGCGTTCACACTCTCTTCCTTCTATCTCTCACCTCTCGTATTTTCTTTTTCCATTTCTGCGCCGCATGATGGATAATTTTCTCCGATCCATCATTCAGCTCATTAAATCTCTCCTTAAATGTGCCTAATCTGCTATTTAACATTCGCTGAGTTTTTTCATATCAGGGGCTGTAATTTTACTTCTAAAAGTTTCATTTGATTCCTTTTAAAATATGGCTGTTCCTCTTACAGTTTCCATTTTTTTCTAATCCTCATTTTATCCATTTAATCCTTTCAACATATTTACTTTATTGTGCCTTTCAAATGAGTCTAGCCACTCACATCAGGGGGATTCTTAATTTTGATCTCCTTCCTAATGCTGATCCTCTCATGGGAATCTAATATGCTCTTTATTCTGACAAATTTCCTACAGAATGGTTTTTAATTTCCTCCTGCTCAGTGCCTTGTGTACGTTCATGTGTGATCTTTTGCAGTTGTTTGTGTCGTTGGTTAGAATAATTTCACCACCTTGAGAATTCCAGCAGCTTGCTCGTATTCAGATTAGGACTTCATGCCAGTGTCTCTCACAGGAGCCACCTAGAATCCCAGGACAGAATCAAGCTTCTCTGTCACTTTGCCTTTTATTGATTCTGCCTTCCTTCAAGCTTCTCTGCCCATTTCAAAGGTCCAATGGGCACATCTCTTCCAGCCTCATAGGTATTAAATCCCCAGGCTCAATTCACTTCTGGTATTTCCTCAGGTCCTGGCTACATCACCTCACAAGCAGGTTTTAAGACTGCTTTTATTTCTACCATAAGGGGATACAACATCTTTCTTTTGACATCAGTCGTATTTATTGTATTGTTACCATCATTATATGTTGCTCAATTTTTTTAATGTTTATTTATTTATCTTGAAAGAGAGAGAGAGAGCATGTACACATGGGGGAGGGTCAGAGAGAGAGAGGGAGAGAGATTCCTAAGCAGGCTCCTCACTGTCAGTAAAGAGCCTGATGTGGGGCTCAGGCTCATGAACTGTGGGTGAGATTATGATGTGAGCAGAAATCAGGAGTTGGACACTTAACTAATTGAGTCACACGGGTGTTCCAATTGCTCAACATTTTTTATGTACTTACAATAAGTCCACATTCATTCTGACACTGTGGTGCTAGAAAAAGAATTGACAGTTAAATGGGACTTGTCCTTCAAACTTCAACTTTTTTAAATGTTTATTTCTTTTTGAGAAAGAGAGAGAGAGAGAGAGCAAGCCGGGGAAGGGTAGAGAGAGAAGGAGACATGAATCTGAAGCAGGCTTCAGGCTATCAACACAGAGCCTGATGTGGGGCTCGAACTTAACAGACCATGAGATCATGACCCGAGCTGAAGCTGGATGCTTAACCAACTGAACCACCCAGGCACCCCATTAAACTTCAACTCTTCAAGAAAAGATCCCCTCACCCCACACCCCAGCCTCGGTCAGATGTCCTGTGTCATGCTTGCCACACTGTTGTCACCTATTGTATATAACACTTGTCTTAAAGCTGGATCACCACCTTCCACCCGTCTTTCCTTCTTAGAGGAAATATTATTCCGGAACCTTCTCTGGCTTTCCCCACCCCTGGAAACTGGCTGGACAGGGCCACTTTTCCATTGCAATAGTCTTCCTCACCTTGGACCTTGGACTTCACAGGTGGTTACGGGAATCCAGCTTTTTTAAGTTTGTTCAGGTTTCCCACAGAAAAACTTGCAGAATAACAAAGACTGAGGTAGTTTTGGCCAAGACGCTGTGTAGGAAAATAAAATATACTTACGAAACATTTTGATATTCGCTATTCTACATTTGAAATGCATAGGAGAACACACAAATGACTGTTCCTGGAATAAAAATATGGTTGAAAGTGATTTCTATTTCTAACACTAGATACTAAAAAGGTGAGCATTAATTTCACATACTCCCTATTAACAAGGTATCCTATTTAAAAAGACATCCTGCTGGGGCGCCTGGGTGGCTCAGTCGGTTAAGTGTCCGACTTCAGCTCAGGTCATGATCTCGCGGTCCGCGAGTTCAAGCCCCGAGTTCGAGCCCCGTGTTGGGCTCTGGGCTGATGGCTCAGAGACTGGAGCCTGCTTCCGATTCTGTGCCTCCCTCTCTCTCTGCCCCTCCCCCGTTCATGCTCTGTCTCTCTCTGTCTCAAAAATAAATAAACGTTAAAAAAAAAATTAAAAAAAAATAAAAAGACATCCTGCTAAATAAGTATAGGAAAAACAGTTAAAATAGAAATTAATATTTCATACAAATTTTATGGTACAACCGTAATTATAAGGTGAGAATTATGACAGTTATAATAGTTGTCGACATATAGTAAATACATTGAATACAAGTTTTTTTAAAAGACATATATCTTTATTCGGGAGCCTTTTATCCAATAAAAATAGAATATGCTCAGGTACTGAAGAAAAAAAAATAAGCTTATTTATTTTTGAGAGTAAGAGAGAGAGAATCCCAAGGAGGCTCCATGCTGTTACTGCAGAGCCCTACCTGGAGCTCAGTCCCACGAACCATGAGATCATACCTGAGCCAAAATCAAGAGTCAGCTATTAACCAACCGAGCCACCCAGGTACCCCAAGGTAGTCAAGAAAAACTTAAATACAAATAGATATTATGCAGTAAGTGATAAAGGAAGCTCACACAAACAAGCAAGTAGGAAATTATGTAAAAACAACACAAAATAACATGGAATTAACAGAAGAATAGTCAAAATAACCATATTATTACTATTTATTAATAACTACATTAGCCATTATTATTAAATATTAATAATATTTAACTTAGAAATTAAATATACATAGTATGTCTTCTAAATAACTTGGATTATAAAGGAAATGAAAACTAAAGTTAGAGATTTTCTTTAAATGAATACAATCGAGAGTACTCTGTACATGCCATCTATAGCATTTAGAGGGAAAATATATTCTTTGTTACACTTACTAGAAAATAAATTAGCAGGGGCGCCTGGCTGCCTCAGTTGGTTAGGCGACCGGCTTCGGCTCAGGTCATAATCTTGTGGTCGCGAGTTCGAGTCCCGCGTCAGGCTCTGTGTTGACCGCTCAGAGCCTGGAGCCTATTTCAGATTCTGTGTCTCCCTCTCTCTGACCCTCCCCCCCGTTCATGTTCTGTTTCTCTCTGTCTGAAAAATAAATAAACATTAAAAAAAAAAAACTTAAAAAAAAAGAAAATAAATTAGCAGAGTATTGTTAGTACAGGATAGAAGTGTCCAGAATATTACTACAGAGTGCTAAAAATAAATTAGCTAAACATTCAAAATAAAATTTAAAAAACAAAAAGAAAATATGAAATAATAATAATAAATGAAACCATAGAGCTAGTCCTTAAAATAAAAGCAGATGAAAAATAAAATATGAACTACCTGAAAAAAATATTATGCAAGAATAACATAAATGGTAATGTAATTATAGACAGAAGTCTTTAAAATACAAATACTGCGGCACCTGGGCTGCTCAGTTGGTTGAGCTTCTGATTTCAGCGTAGGTCATGATCTCACGCTCCGTGGGTTCAAGCCCCACATCAGGCTCACTGCTGTCAGCAGAGAGCCACTTCAGGTCCACTGTCCCCCTCTCTCTCTGCCCCTCCTCTGTGTGTGCAGTCTCTCTCTCAAAAATAAATAAACATTTTTTTATTTTTAAAAATAAAATGCAAATACTCTCTGTCAATGAGTTTGAAAATTGATTGAGATACATATACATATATATTCATACAAAATATACAAATGAATGTATGTGTATATATATAAAATCAATTGATGTGTATAAAATACATATATACATGCATGAATATCAATTTGTGCATTAATATATGATGTATATCAATGCATATATTCAAGATAACCAAAGAAAGAAAAATATCAATCCTTATATATAAGTGCTAACCAACTAAAAATGTGAAAAAAAACTTCACTGATAACTAGCAAAATTATATAAATTTTATGAAACAAAAGTGAGATGCTTTTTAAACTGGAACATTCAGAAGAGAAATCAGCAATCAAGGTCATTGAAAGAAAATATGTATTAAAAATGTATAAATTCAAGAGAAACTTCATAAGAGAGAGAAAAAGAGAGCACAGAACTGTGGAATGTTTTGATGATTATCTTTTTTTTTTTACTCCAAAAGTACTGATACCGTGTAGTTTAAGGAAAATAGAGTCAATGCCTCAATAAAGGGCTGACACTCAGCTCTGCCACTCACAGTTATTCTGGCACTAGAATCTCCATCTTGAATCAATGACAGTGTTATTGGCTTTAACTTTGACAATGAAGTGAACAATAATTAGAGGCAGAGTCACAGGTGACTGCCTAGTCCTGCCCTGAGAGGTATCTGGTGAGGAGTTTGAGAGGACGAGATAGAGAAAAAAGAATTTCCTTTATAAATATGTAAACATAAAGAAATATTTTGAACCTTTATGCTTGAAATAAGTGCGGATTGGGTAAAAACCTCTCCAGCTAATTCAGGCCAGTGATATAACAGGAGTTGGTTCTCTCCATTGTCACCCTTGCATTAGGGAGTAAGTGCAACCTGGGAGCAACAAAGTCTTGGAAAGTGCAGAAATACTTTGTCTTCCTGCCTTAGGATCTGAGAAATCACAGTTGCCTACTATTTAATAACATATTCCTACCCTTATTACAACCAGGAAGTTTGCACCCTTATTACAACCAGGAAGTTTGCACCCTCCTAATGGGGCTAGTGGTAGTTAAACACCAAAATGGGGGAAATAATGAAAATATGCTGAAGGATGTGACTGAAAACCTGAAGCAATTAACAGAATTGTTCAGGGAGGTTTGAGGATGTACAGGTGTGAAATGGGGAGCATTGAGATAAGGCCCGTCATGGCACACAGGAAAGACAACTACTGCTTTCTCTGCAAAACACATGGGGGAAAAATGGATTTTTAGAACCATCTTGAGAAGGAAAGAATTAGAAAAATGGGGACCATATTAAAATTATGTGAAAAGATTACTGAAAGTGAGCACAGGGTGCACTAAAATTATGTGAAAAGATTACTGAAAGTGAGCACTGGGTGGCTCAGCTGGTTATCCGTTCTACTCTTGATTTTGGCTCAGGTCACGATCTCACAGTTCATGAGATCAAGCCCCATGTCAGGCTCTGCACTGACAGCATGGAGCCTGCTTGGGATTTTCTCTCTCCCCCCTCTCTCTCTGCCCCTCTCTCTTTCAATAAATAAACATTAAAAATAAAGTGACAAATCATATATTAAAGACAATTTTCTACTGATGTTTCTGAATACTTTTAATTAATGAAAGCTATAAAATATAGAGAAAATTTAGTGAGTCCCCTCATTTGTATTAAGAACTGAGACCATTCTAGGCAGTTGAGATTCATAGGACTACTGTGCCTTGCCCATCCTCAAAAGTGAGAGACTTATGCAAGTATTTTAAGCCCGGGCCTAAGAATTAGGCACAATGCACTGATGCCAAAAGCTTCAAGCCTCCATGGTAGCAGAAAGTGGCCTTTAGGTTTCTAAGGAAACAGAGATTTTAGGTTTGAATCTTGACTTGGGCTGAGTTGAATTCAAAAACTCATGAGGATCCAGACCTGTGAGACAGGAACAGAAAATGACACAGGTTAAAAATAATGTATCTGCTTTGGCCACCAAAGAAGGTACAATAATAGTCAAGAGCAACAATTTGCCAGCTGCGTAATTCTTCCAATTATATTGTATCATTTTAAAGAATGAATTATTCCCAGTCACTACCACCACATACGAAATAACCAGAGGCAGAGAAACAGATTCCGAGCATTTAAAAAGACATGCCTCAGGGAGACTCAAATGCACAGTTGAAAATATTTTCGAAAGCCCACACAACATCTCTTAGGCTGTAGTGAAGTTCCTAAGTAATTCATGGCTGATTCTAGAGCCAGTATGTGTGTGCATAAATACACAATCATACTTGCCAATGTATAGCATATATACATATTATACGAGACTAGATATAGATTACATCAATTAAGAGTTTCCCACATAAGAATGAAATTTAAATTGTAGAGAAAACAAGAAATGCCCTGGAGCCTACTATTTTTTTAAAAAAGTGATAACGTCAGCCAAATAACACATCTCAATAAAAAAAGCAAATAATCCTAGCTAGCTATGCCAAATATGGCAGAGCATAAAACAAAAGGAGATTGAACCCTAAGGTATCAGCACTCATCATCAGTAAAATTTATCCTGGGAGTTTTAGATCAAGAAACAAAAATAAAAAGCATTCAGGATGTAGAGTATTTTAGCTTTTCATTTTTTTTTTTTTTGAAGAAAAATCTCCATTTAATATTGCATTGATCACTTTTATTGTGTTGTTTTTAAAAGTTCTTCCAGGGGTGCCTGGGTGGCTCAGTCGGTTAAGCATCCGACTTCAGCTCAGGTCATGATCTCACAGTCTGTGAGTTCGAGCCCCTCATTGGGCTCTGTGCTGACGGCTCAGAGCCTGGAGCCTGCTTCTGATTCTGTGTCTCCCTCTCTCTGACCCTCCCCCATTCATGCTCTGTCTCTCTCTCTCTCAAAAATAAATAAACATTAAAAAAAATTAAAAAAATTCTTTAAAAAAATAAAAAATAAAAGTTCTTCCATCAGTTATGAAAGTGTACAAGTAGTTACACACATTTTTTAACTAGTAGATGTCATTTTTTTAAAGAAAAATTTTAGGTTTACAGAAAAATAGAACGGAAAGTACAGATAGTTCTGGTATACTGCCTCCCCTGACTTCCAGTTTTCTCTAGTAGTACCATCTTGCGCTGATGTGGTATATTTGTTACAATTGATGAACCAATATAGATACATTGTTTACTAAAGTCCATAGTTTACATATGGTTCACTCTTTGTGTTTTATATTCTCTGAGTTTTGACCCATGTTTAGTGACAGGTGTCTGTCATTTCTGTATCATACAGACTAGCTTCACTGTCCTAAAAATCCTCTGTGCCCCACCTGTTCATCCCTCCTACTCCTTGCCCCTAACCCTCTGGCAACCACTTTCCTATCTCAATAGTTTTGTCTTTTCCAGAATGTCATATATACAGAATCATAAAGTACGTAGCCTTTTCAGATTGACTTTTGCTTAACAGCATGCTTTTAAGATTCATCCTTGTCCTTTTATAGCTCGATAGCTCATTTCTTTTTATTTCTGAACAATATTCCATTATATGTCTGTACCAGTTTGTTTATCCATTTACATATTCACGGACAACTTGGTTCCTTCCGGTTTTTGGCAATTACAAATAAAGTTTTTGAAACATTCACGTGCAGGTTTTATATGGACTCTTCACCAGTTATGAAAGCATGCAAAGTGTATTTTAATCATCATATATTTTGAAGAAACAAAAAGTTTCTCTTGTATCCCAAAGTATCTTAGCCATGCTTGTCCATATCAGATCCATTTGTCCCATCAGACCAAATTTGGTCTTGCAGTAGGCACTGGGATTGAAAGGGGGAATGTAAGAAGTTTCACAGAAGCTCTTGGTTAGAAGGAATACTGATGGTCATCTGGGTGTTAGTTCCTATGTCCTTGAGCTCCATGTTTGGGTTCTTCTACGTATCTCTTTTATTTGCACAGCTTCTCCTGACCAAACTTTTCTAGTTTGGCATGCTCTGAATTTTAAAAATGTTACTCTTTGGATTGCACCATCCGAATTTCTATTTCTTAGGGCTATACGAAAATAGTAGATTTAATCATTTTCCTGGCAGCCTTGAGATTCTTGAAGACATTTTTATATTTTACCAGTTCTTTCAAACTTTCTTCTTAGGATGTATTTCTCAGATTTTCATCAGCATGATCCATTCATGATTCTAGTTCAAGTATATCTCAATTTTCCACATTTTTTCTACCTAAATGAAAGAAATTGGTATGTCATTCTACAGGTTAATTAAACAACATACAATGATAAAATTTCATGGGTTTTTTTTTGCATCATTTTTAATGCCACAATCAAGCTATGAATATGGTATAACTAACCCATTGTTTATAGACCACGCTTGTTATTTGCATTGTTTAGTAGAAAGATGGACAAATCCAGACATAATCTTAAAACCTTTGCAAAAAAATTTAAGGATGCTATTTAAATTTAAGGGTCGGGGGGGGGGGGAACTAGGATATATCTCATTTGAATTATTAGCAAAATTGCAAAATTCCATAGTAAATTCATTTTATGAAAAATAAAACAACCACAAAAAGAAAAAGAAAAGAAAGAAAAAAAGAGAAAAGAAACACATGCAGACATGAGGTGGATTAAAATCACAATCACTGTATTAATTACAATGGATTCAGGTTAGAATCCCAGTGGATCCAACTGGATCCCAGGTTAGAAATGGCAGGAGAGTGAATTGAAAGACTAGAATAAAAGTTCTAGAAATTCTTCCAAATAAACATTTTAAATATATGGAAAAGTTCATATAGGAAAAATAAGAGAAAATCAGAAATAAGAGAAGATAAGAGAAACCTATCAAGCAGATTAAAGAATACATAAGAAAATATTGAGAAAAAATAAAGAAAATAAAGAAAAATTCCCTGACCTAAGGTCAAAGGACAGACTTCTTTTTAAATAAAACATTAGATTTATTTTTTTAATTTTTTAAATAATTTATTGTCAAATTGGTTTCCAATCAACACCCAGTGGTCATCCCAACAGGTGCCCTCCTCAATGCCCATCACCCTCTCCCCCCACCCTCCATCAACCCTCAGTTTGTTCTCAGTATTTAAGAGTTTCTTATGGTTTGCCTCCTTCCCTCTCTGTAACTCTTTTTTTCCCCTTCCCTTTCCCCTCCCCCATGGCCTTCTGTTAAGTTTCTCAGGATCCACATATGAGTGAAAACATATGGTATCTGTCTTTCTCTGCCTGACTTAGGACGCACTTAATAGTGAAATTATCGAACAGGTAAAGCTTCACTATACATGTGCAGGCAATTTTTTTTAATTAAATGCAAAAGAGACAAAACCATTCCACAAATATCCAAAAAGAGAAATTATAAGATTTACAAAGCAATAGTATCAGGTACAATCAAACTGTTCTCTGAAGCACAATAACAAAATTCATGAAAATGTACAGAAAAATAAGAAGAAAAGTTTACACACAAGAAAGCAAGCTATAGAGATAATAATAGAAATGAAAACAAAGAGGAAACAAAGCATATTAGAGAGAATCAACAAAGCCAAAAATTGGTTCTTTGAAGAGAGCGACAGAATTCATAAACCTCAGGCAAGCCAAATCAAGAAAACTAACAACAACAAAAAAGCCTGAATTATAAATATCAGAAATGAGAAAGGGAATCACACTATAGATTCCAAAGACATTGGAATCATAAGAGGATTCTATGAAACAGTTTATGCCAATAAATATGAAAATTTAAATTAAATGAACTAATTTCTAGACAGAAACACAATTTACTATTATTGATACAAGAATAAACAGTGTCTTAATAGTAATACATTTATTAAAAAATGTGATCTATAATTTAAAATCTTCACACACACACACACATACATGCACACACAAAAGCACATCAATCACCGACAGATCTTCCATGTGAATCACAATTCTAAACTTTTATAGAAAAAAAATGTAACCAATCTTACACAATTTCTTCCAGATAACTTTTTTAAAAATGGGGAGACTTTTGCCAATTTTATTGTTCTAACCTTGATTTTAAAGAAAAAATGACAACTAAGGACATTTTTAAGGAGATAAATCAGGGATCGATTTGTCTCAAAATCATACAGGTGAATATAAATCAGAGGCAACCATGCATAAAAATGATGATACATTTGAACCTTGAACAACTGCAGAGATTAGGGGTGCCAACCTCCACACAGTTGAAAATCCACGTATAACTTTGACTCCCCAAAACTTAACTACTAATAGACTACTGTTGACTGGAAGCCTTACCAACAATGTAAGCAGTCAATTAACACATATTTTGTATATGTATTTTATACTTTATTCTTAAAATAAAGTAAGCTATATAAAAGAAAATATTATTAAGAAAATAAAAATTACACATACAGCACTGTACTGTATTTATCAAAAAAAAAGAAAAAATCCACATGTAAGTGGATCCACGCAATTCAAACCTGTGTTGTTCAAGAAGCAACTGTGTTTCACCAGCAAATAGGACTGATTCAAGAAATGCAAGGTAGGTTTCATATTTTAAAATCAGTCAGTCAGTGTAATTCTTCATGTTAAAAGGAAACATATAGCATATATAATATATATTATAATATAATAATGATACATGTCATTATATAATAATATATTTCTGGGTACATCCATCCTTATAATAATACCACACTATCTTAACGAATTAACAATATTGTAAATTTGGGCAGTAGGTAATGTAAATCCTCTATAAAATTTCTTATTTACCTTTGGCTTATCTACATAATTTACATTTCCAAGTGCAGAATGTGCTTGGTATTCTCTCTCTCTCTCTCTCTCTCTCTCTCTCTCCCTCTTCCCCTCCCCAACTTGTGCATGCATGTTCTCTCTCTCTAAAAATAAATAAATTTAAAAAAACATGCTGGAATTTTGACTGGATTGCACTAAAAGTATAGATAAACTTAGAAAGGATTGACAGCTTAACAATATTGTTTTACAATCCATAATTAATTTCACTCAGTAATATTTTGGGGGGTTTCCAGTGCAGAAATTTTGCATATGTTATTGTAGAGTGTTTTGCATTTCAATATAGGCGTTTTGTACATGTATTTCAAGATATTACTTGAGTGCTATTAACAGTTGAATTAATTGTACACTGTTGACACTCAGTGGATAACTACTGACACATGCAACAACATGAGTCATCTCAAAACACGTTGAATGTAAGAAGCCAGATGCAAAACAGAAAATAATGTAATAAATAAATACCACTTACATAAAATTTAGAACAGGCAAAGCTAATATATAGGGATAGAATTCAGAACAATGGCTTGTCACTGGGGGAGTGAAGTCAACTTAATGGAATGGGCCCCAAGAAAATTTTCTCAAATGATAGAAATTACTTATATTTTGATCTAGGTGATGAGCACATGAGTGTATCCATGTTCAAAAAAGTACAAAGCTGTTCACTTAAAATCTGTACACTTTAGGGCACCTGGGTAGCTCAGTCAGTTAAGTGTTCTTCTCTTGATTTTGGCTCAGGTCATGATCTCACAGTTCATGGGTTCAAGTCCCACATCCAGATCGAGCTCTGCAGCTGGCACTGTGGAGCCTGTTTAGGATTCTCTGTCTCCCCCTCTCTCTCTACCCCTCGCCCACTCACGCTGTCTCTGTCTCTCTCAAAATAAATAAATAAACTATTTAAAAAGATTTCTAATCTATATGTAAATTATAAAACACTTTTTAAAAATAAGTACAGGGCACCTGGGTGGTTCAATCAGCTAAACATCCAACTCTTGATTTTAGCTCAGGACATGATCCCAGGGTCATGGGATCAAGCCCCACATCTGGCCTTGCACTGAGCATGGAGCCTGCTTGAGATGCTTTCTCTTGCCCTCTGCCCTCTCCCCTGCTTGTTCTCTCTCTCTCAAAAACAAACAAACAAACAAACAAACAAACCCAAATATATATATCTATATATTTGGGGTTTTTTTGTTTGTTTGTTTCTGTATATATATATATATATATATATATATATATATATGTGTGTGTGTGTGTGTGTGTGTGTGTGTGTGTGTGTGTATGTTATTTCAAGTCACACAAGTGACATTGGGGTAATTTTCAAATGTAAAATGATATAAAAACTCTAGTGAGAATGTAACATTACCAAACAACAGTCCCTGAAGTATTCAAACCCTGTTTTCAATACAAGACTCTTTTTCTCTAGTTCTCCAAGGGGGATAAAAAATATGCATAGAAACAAAGAAAAACAATGTAACGATATATTGGCTTTGACCCCAAACTGCAACTTAGAACTCCACTGAACTATTCTGCATCCCAGAGCCTCTTTTCATCTAAACTGTGTATGCCTTGAACTACATCTGGTCAAATTAATTTCACACCCAAGCCCAATCTAATTGTAGACATTTCCCGGAATGCAAGGAAAAGCTAATTAATATAAACTCAACAGCCAGATAATCCAGGATGAGTAAAGCAAGAACAAGACGCTTGGCCCTGTCTTGAGGAAACAGGTTAAAGCTGCCTGCATTCCTCCAATCTTAAAGAGCCACTGATTGGGCTAGTAAGCTTCCATGGGAACTACCTCTAAGCTCACTTCAGCCAAGTCTTCAGGTGACAGTGATCCTCTGCAAAGGTACAAACCCTTTCAGTAGCTCCATCCAAAACTGGGAACCAATGCAAAGTCCTTGGATTTGGTAAATTCTTAGCTGCACTCTTCAGAGGGGTTTGGAGAGAAGGGAAGTTGGGTAGAGTTGAATGGATCTATGAGTCACCTCTGCCTGAGAGTTCAGTAATAAGTTCCATGACTTTTTTTAAGTTTATTTATTTTTGAGAGAGACAGAGACAGCGTGAGTGGGGTAGGGGCAGAGTGAGAGGGAGAGAGAGAGAGAGTCCCAAGCAGACTCCATACAGCCAGCATAGAGTCCAATGCGGGGCTTGAACTCACAAAACCGTGAGATCATGACCTGAGCCAAAACCAAGAGTCAGACACCTAACTGACTGAGCCACCCAGGTGGCCCAATAAATTCTATGACTTCTGATCTTTGTTTAGCTAAGAAAACTTCAAGTTTCTCTTTTTTTAATTTTTTTAACGTTTATTTATTTTTGAGACAGAGAGAGACAGAGCATGAACGGGGGAGGGTCAGAGAGAGGGAGACACAGAATCTGAAACAGGCTCCAGGCTCTGAGCTGTCAGCACAGAGCCCGACGCGGGGCTCGAACTCACGGACCGTGAGATCGTGACCTGAGCCGAAGTCGGCCGCTTAACCGACTGAGCCACCCAGGCCCCCCTCAGGTTTCTCTTTATAAAAGGAAGGTATTATCAAACACATGAGTTGGTTGTAAGTATGTGCAATGTATGCACATCCCTAAGAGCCATTCTTGGGTTGTAGTAGGTGGCAGGAAAATGTTAGCTTCTTTTCCCACTGTTGGTAACTATCATTTAGATCGAAAACTCTGTGTGTGAGCATTTTTACCTAGTTCATCATATATCATAGTACCTGACATTATGCCTGACGTATAATAGGTGCCAAATTAGTACTCAGTAAAGGAATAAACACCAAGCGCTGTGCTAATCATTGTGAGGGCATATTAAAAATGTAGTTGTCACAGCCAATTATTTTACAACATACTAAGAGACAAACACACGAATACCTAAATAATGGAATGATATATCTGCTACAAAGTACTATGTAGTCTGAAAGGAACTCTAGTACAATTAATGAGAAGTTAATTTGGGTCATCACGGGATGGATGAGTCAGATTTTACTATCATGTGCCATACTATCCCAAAAGGAGGACTGATTTGAAGAAAGCAACAAACTTTAGAAAACCCAGCTGAGAGGACAGTTCGGAGCTGGCAATCTGTGAGTGCAAAGCATTTAACAGAATCCAAAATGCACCCTGAATCATCAGCCACTACGTGGTGCTGTGTTCCCTGGGGGTAGAATATATGGGTGCCAGAGCTAAGGCACTATTGGCAGGGTTTACCATCACTCCTGTAGACTTGCTTAGGGGATTAATGCTTTCCATCCTCCGACTCTGAACTCTGCATTCTAAGTCTTGGGTCCTAGAAGAGAAATGCTTCCATCAGGGACACGGCAAAACCCCATAAACTAAGGTACAGCTGCTATCGCTTCAGGCTTCTTTTGCCAAGAGACCAGCAGGGCAGGGAAGAAGTTTTCATCCTGGCAGATGTAATTTACCCTGATCATCGGGAGCAGACAGCCTTTCTAGCACACACCGGGGATGGGAAAAATACATTAGGCAATTAGTTGGTCCACTGAAGACATCTCTTGGTACTTGTTGCCCGACTTTGATCGTAAAGAGACAAATGCAGCAGTCTGATAAGATTATAGCACCCAGGAGATCAGTCCTCTAGAGAATGAAGGTCTGAGTTACTGGATCAGGTGAGCCACCTAGCCACCAGGGTGAGGTGAATCCAGATGGGCAACAGAGGAAATATGCATATGAGTTGTATCCCCAAGATCAACTGCAGTGATGAAGGCTGTAGTTCCTTGCACTAAACTTCTTTTACGTTTCCCCAGACGACCCGTTCTCAGATAAAGTGAACATATTATGTAATACAAGTGGAATCAAGGGGCACAAACAATGGGCTGTTGTCAATGTCATGGTGTACCACCAGGTCTCTCCCACGGGACCAAGACACTCATTCTTCCAGCTCCCCAAAGTGTTGGCTGCTGGTGGCTCATAGCTTAATCCCTTCCAAAAATTACCCATGGCCAAAGAGAGCTGCCTCAATCAAGGTTAATCCTTCCCCACAGACAGCCCATATCCGTTGCCTCAATTAAAGGCAACTATTGGGGCGCCTGGGTGGCTCAGTCGGTTAAGCGTCCGACTTCAGCTCAGGTCACGATCTCGCGGTCCGTGAGTTCGAGCCCTGCGTCAGGCTCTGGGCTGATGGCTCGGAGCCTGGAGCCTGCTTCCGATTCTGTGTCTCCCTCTGTCTCTGCCCCTCCCCCGTTCATGCTCTGTCTCTCTCTGTCTCAAAAATAAATAAAAAACATTAAAAAAAAATAAAGGCAACTATGAAGTTTGGATGGACTCCAAAGCTCTCCATGGAATCAGCTGAAGATTTGCTTCAGACTGCATCACAACTTTTCTTTTCTTTTCCCTCTGCCCATTCACCCTTCCTTCAGTCCCTCACAGGTATGTTTCCCATGAGCACCACTCAATAAAACTTACTACGCACAATCTCCACCTCGAAATCTGTTCAGGGAAGCTAACTTCAGAAACATGTTGCCAGATTCCATTGAGAAACTCTCTAAACCTGGTGCCTGCATATAAACATCTATAAATCTTTCCATAAGTTCTTGTTCTTATGCTGATGTTTAGAATATCATCAGTCATTTACATATGCCAAGCACTTCTTGATATATCATTAAAAGAGATCATTCACACACCATGAATATAATGTTTTGGGTTCATACTTGTGTGTAAAAGTTAATAAATGACAAAGTAAACTTCTTGCAAAAAATTTATTTGCTCATGTCAACCACAAGGTGTATATTAGAAACTATGACTGTTTCAAATACTAGTAAACAATATTAAACAACCCCAAGATATTTCATGTACCTCTGTAAAAATTCAAAGATAACTGGGCACAATACAGTCCATCATGAATTACTTTGTGCTCTAAGACTCCACCTTTCTGTAGTTGATGGATTTATTCTTTCTTTCTAGGATGTTTCAACGAACTCACCTGATCAAATCATGATGGTTATGAGTATCTTACAGTTTTATGTCCTTTATACTTTAAAGGTCAATGCTCATCTTTCTACATTCCTTAATGGAATGACTTATATTTTATCCAACACAAAACATAATCATCCCAGACATTTGACTTTCTCTCATTTTCCATATCCCATCAATCATCGATTATCTCAATCTGCCTATTTAATGTGTCTCAAATCTTTTTATCCTTCTCCGTTTCTATTGCCATAACATGAATTCAGATCTTTATTCTTTGAGCACTTTTCTACTAACATCAGTCTTCTCTGTGAGCTTTACAAACAGCCAGTGACAGCATCCCTGAACATCCTCCTTACATCTGCCACTCACACCCGTTATTCTACTTTTTTGATTCTGCAGTGGTATCAGAATAGTATTTCTAAATTACAAATCTCAATGGTTAACTCTCCTACTTAAGTCTCTATTGTATTGGGGCTCCTGGGTGGCTCAGTCAGTTCAGCGTCTGACTTTGGCTCAAGTCATGATTTCACAGCCTGTGGGTTGGAGCCTCTCATCAGGCTCTGTGCTGACAGCTCAGAGCCCGGAGCCTGCTTCGGATTCTGTGTCTCTCTCTCTCTCCGCCCTTCCCCTACTTGCACTGTGTCTGTCTTTCTCTCTCAAAATAAGTAAACATTAAAACATATTTTTTTAAGTCTTTATTTTATTTATGTTGGCATAAATTTTTTATCATGGAATAAATGATCTGGCCTCTCTCTACCTCATAACCTCTTCTTCTATCTGTCTTCTATGTACTCTTACTGTTTAAGTTAACCTTAATACTTAGAACTTTTCTAAGTGGTCTGTGCTCCTTTGTACTCCCACATATTTCTCTTCCTGTTTATCACATCCTATACTCCTGGAAATTTTTTATGCACCCATTTTGACTCAATCCAAGTATCATTTCCTAAGTGTACTCTTCCCTAAGTCACATTTTCTCTGTAAACCTGCAATGGTTGGTTTTCTCTGTTGCCATGTTGCCCTATACTCTGTACTAATTGCAATGATTTCCAACCATATATTTATTTATCTTCCTCTTTATTGAACTCAAACACAGGGGTCTTATCTTGAATAATTTGTATCTCAGAGTCCAGCATAGTTTCAGCATATTGGTGATACCCGAAAGCTATGACTTGAATTGAAATGACGTCAACAGGATTATTATTATTAACAATAGCCCAATAGCCATAGGGGCAATTTCTCTTTTCTAAACTTCATAATTAAAAAATGAGTTTCGTCCTTAGCATGCCCCTTTTGAGGCCCCTTGAAGCAGACAAGGAGACAGTCATAGATGAGAGTCCCAAGTTTTGCTCCCTAGGCTGACATTTTTATTATTTATTGTTTTTATTCAACAGGTTGGTCCTGTTTGAACTCTCTGAAGCAGAGGTGGAGCTCTGAACACTGTAGAAATCAATAGTCATCCAGACTCTACAATGTTAGAGAAGAGGTTAACTCTACTGCTAAGCAATTGTTGTTTATTCGTGTGTCTGTTTGTTGTCTCCCATGAAACCTCAATATCTACTCTCATTATTCCTTCAGTCTCTTGGGAGAAGGTTCATTATGGAGATCCATGTTTCAATTAGGAAAATATTTGGAGTTTTTTTCCCTATACACTAACCTCAAGTTAATGGCCTAAATATTGTTAAATTGGTTGAATACAATAATTCACATAAAAGATAAAGTTAATATAATATTTCAGAGAAATACATAATGTATGATTAGAATAAAGCTTCATCTTTGAATATTGAAGTACACTAATACAAAGGTTTTTCAAATTATGTGTTCTTTTTTATACTGCAATGAAAACTAGTTCCTCTTTTATATTCATCACTTTTCACATAAGCACAAGTGGATCATATAGATGCAAAGCAAAGATTAGAACTATTTAGAAATAAAAAGAACCAGAATGAATAAGGATGTTTCACAGCAACCAGAGTCTTTAAAGAATCTTCAGGGGCGCCTGGGTCGCTGAGTCGGTTAAGTGTCTGGCTTCGGCTCAGGTCATGATCTTGCCGTTTATGGGTTTGGGCCCCGCGTCAAGCTCTGTGCTGACAGCTCAGAGCCTGGAGCCTGCTTCCGATCCTGTGTCTCCCTCTCTCTCTGTCCCTTCCCTGCTCATGCTCTGTCTCTCTCTGTCTCAAAAGTAAATAAAACATTTTAAAAAATGGCTAGTGCAAATCAAAATGTGCTATAGTGCAAAATAAAAAAAAAGGAATCTTCAAATTAGACAACAATGGAAGCACACACACACACACAAGAAGAAATTAGCTTTCCACCTTTTAAGTGGGAAGAATTGGTTTGACAGGAAATTAAGATACAGTATTCTTCCATTTTAATGTGTTTATCAAATATTCCCTACATCTTTTATGCATAAAACTTTTCTCTTCTGAAAGATTAAAAGATCATAGAAGTTGACCATGGAATGGTGGTTACCAGAGTCTGGGGGTAGGGAGTGGGAGAAATGGGGAGATGTTGGTCAAGGGATGCAACGTTTTAATTATGCAAGATGAGTAAATTCTGGAGATCTAATTACAACAATGTAACTATAGTTAATGATATTGTACTTCATACTTGAAATTTGCTGACAGGGTACATTTTAAGTCTTAAGTGTTCTCACTATCCAAAAAAAAATAAAGAAAGAGAGAGGACTAAGGAGAAAGAAAGAAAGGAAGAAAGAAAGAAAAAAAGAAAGAAAGGAAAAAGAAAAAAGAAAGTAAGTAAAAAAGAAAGAGAAAGAAAGAAAAGAAAAAAGAAAAGAAAAAGACAGAAAAAAGTAAGAAAGAGAGAGAGGGAAAGAAAGAAAGAAAGAAAGAAAGAAAGAAAGAAAGAAAGAAAGAAAATAGTAACTATGTGAGACAATGGTTATGTTAATTTGCTTGTTGTGGTTATTATTTCACAGGATATATGCATGTCAAATCATCCAGTTGTGCAGCTTAAATATATACAATTTTTAATTGTCAATTACGTCTCAGTAAATCTGGGGAGAAAAAGAAAGGTAAACAAAGCAAAGTAAACCTGTTACTAATCTTGGAAAAGCAATTCAAGTCATGTGACCAAAAGTAGGCATGCCTCTAGATTTTATCTTTTGCTGTATTTTCTTCCCCAATCACTCTTCTCCTTTGCTGAGAAACTTTGTAGATTTGCCAATACTATCCATGTTAATCTTCCTCAGACCCAACCTCCATCTGAGCATTAGCATCAAACACTAACTCTCTGCCTGACATCTGCTCTTTTAATCCCACCATCAATGTTCAATATAATCTATTTTAAAGAAAATGGTAATAATCAGGCTCAACAAATCTGAGCTAGTGTTAAATAACTTTGAAATTAATTTAATTTTCATATTCAAAATGCCTGGAAGTGACAGACTTTCTTTCACCAAACTTGCATCGGACTCTTCTGAGCCCTCTTCTCAACTGGACATAAACCTTGGCTTATAAGAACTGCAAACTCTCAGCACAAATGATTTCATTGACCCCCAAACACTAAAGACTTGAACAAACACTAGCATGATTTCCAGCAGCTCAAGGCTGTGTGTCCCCGGAATGACCCAGATCCTGCCTGGGAAAACTCAAGGCTGCCAAAAGAACATACTGTTTGTTCCAACCCAAACTGCAAAGTATACCCTGAGCAAAACCGGCCTTACAGTTCTCAAAAATCAGCCTCCTCCCAGCCTTGTAATTTTCCACTCCCTTGACTGCCCAAAAACCCACACTTCAGTCCTCTCTGATTGTTCATTTTCCCCTTAAAACTCCCAGTCATCTCACCCTGGATTGAAGTTGAGCTCAATTTATACTGAAGTTTCTCTCCCCTACTGCAGTAGCCTGAATAAAATCTGTCTTGTCGTCTTTAACAAATGTGTGGTTCAGTTTCTCCTTGACAGGGTAGTTGCCCCGGAGCTAACTGACAAGGCAGTAGGTCAGGGATCCACTTTCCTTCTATTTTGTGCCTCCACTATGCATGGCTTCCAGTCCCCAAACCCTTCAAAGTACAAGATGTCTGCTATAATTACAGCTATCATGGGTGCATCCAGACCAACTGGAAGGAGGAGAGCAAGGAAGAAAAAGCAAGCCCATTAAAGACAATTCTTGGCAGCTGCTTGTACTACCTCTGCTGATATAGTCACACTTAGTTACCGAGAGGATGGAGATGTGTAGACTGTTCTAGACAAACTTGGGGTGTGCAAAAGCTAGGGATAGATTGTTATTGAAAAAAAGAAGAGAACCAATAATGGGACACAGCTAGCATGTTCTACCACCCACTTCCAAAACCACTTCTCTGTAAACATTTCTGTTAATGATACCTTTTAGTGGTCAGAGTCAAAAATTGGTACCTCCTTCCTCTTTAGCCTAGAGATAAAACTGAAGCCACGTTTTCACTCTAATGCAATAAGGTATTTAATTACATGATCTCTAAGATCCCTTTCAGATATCCCTTGGAATATGGTATCATTTGTCAAGAACTATCAAATCCTTTCAATGGTGTATCTTCTATTGAACATAGGATTGAAAATGAAGTCCTGCAGACCAGTAAGGATCTCCCAATATTTATTTACTGAAATGCAGTTGAACGACTCCTAAACCAGAATTATTAAGGCTATGATTATTGCCTGCCAATCAGGGAGGTAGGGGATGAAATTGGCATAATAACACCAAACCTCAGAAAAATGCCGGAGTGTGAGTGTGGGTTTAGTATGTGGAGATGAGTTCACTCAGAGCAGACAGTTCAGCACCTGGAAATAGATTTTCTAAAACTGGACCATTCTCTTAATGTTGAAACAGATGTTACTGTCAGAAAGTGTTACTTCTCGTTTTTCACTCCTATGTGGAAGTTGAGAAACTTAACAGAAGTCTGGGGGGGCGGGGAGGGAAAGAAAATACACACATATATACACATAGTTACAAACAGAGAGGGAGACAAACCATAAAAGACTTTTAAATACAGAGAACAAATTGAGGGTGGAAGGGAGTGAGGGCGGGGAGAAAATGGGTGATGGGCACTGAGGAGGGCACTTGCTGGAATGAGCACTGGGTATTTTATGTAAGTAATGAATCACGGGAATCTATTCCCAAAGTCAAGAGCACACTGCATACACTATATGTTAGCTAACTTGACAATAAATTATTAAAAAAAAAGAATATATTACTTCTAATATAATAATATAATTTTGATTTAACGACTTCATTATATTTTATTTTGTTAATGTTTTCTTTTTTTTCTTTTTGTTAATGGTTATTTTTGACAGAGAGGAAGAGTACAAGCGGGGGAGGGGCAGGGAGAGAGAGGGGGTGGGGGAGACAAAGAATCTGAAGCAGGCTCCAGGCTCCAAGCTGTCCGCACAGAGCCCAATGCGGGGCTCAAACCCATGAACCGTGAGATCATTATCTAAGCCAAAGTTGTACGCTTAACTGACTGAACCACCCAGACAGCCTGATTATGTTTTATTTTGAATTAGTGCCTGAATATTTATAAATGATGATTTTTTTCCTTTTTAAAAAACATGATATACTTTGGGTATAAAAGGAAATGGATTACTTCTTTCTCTATATGTCAGAAAAAATTTATATAATATGAGAATGATCTGTTTATTGCTGTTTATTGTTTTTTGCTGTAGAATTTACTCTGAAAGTTTCAGAATCCAGATTTCTATAGCAATATTTAAAAGTAAATTTTTTGAGACAGAGAGCAAGGGAGAGGGGCAAGGAAGAGAGAGAGAGAGGGACAGAGGGAGAGAGAGAGAGAGAGAGAGAGAGAGAGAGAGAGAATCTTAAGCAGGCTCCACATTCAGTGAGGACCCTGATGCCGGGCTTGATTCCAAAACCCTGGGACCATAACCTGAGCTGAAATCAAAAGTTGGAGGCTCAATCAACTGAACCACTGTCTATGGCAATATTTTTAAAGCAATATTTTAATGTCCTACTTTATAACTTGATAACATTTTTAAATTTTTTTAAATGTTTATTTTAGGGGCGCCTGGGTGGCTCAGTTGGTTAAGCGTCCGACTTCAGCTCAGGTCACTATCTCACTGTCCATGAGTTCGAGCCCCGCGTCAGGCTCTGTGCTGACAGCTCAGAACCTGGACCCTGTTTCAGATTCTGTGTCTCCCTCTCTCTCTGACCCTCCCCCATTCATGCTCTGTCTCTTTCTGTCTCAAAAATAAATAAACGTTAAAAAATAAATAAATAAATAAATAAATAAATAAATAAATGTTTATTTTATTTTTGAGAGAGAGAAAGACAGTGCACAAGCAGGGGAGGAGCAGAGAGAGAGGGAGACACAGAATCTGAAGCAGGCTCCAGGCTCTGAGCTGTCAGCACAGAGCCAGACATGGGGCTTGAACCATGAACCGTGAGATCATGACCTGAGCTGAAGTCAGACGCTTAACTGACTGAGCCACACAGGCACCCAAACTTGATAACATTTTGAATCACGTCTTGAGTCTATTTTGATTTAAGAGCCTAGAGAATCATCCATTTATGAAGGTTTTTAAGTATAATATTATATTTTCAATAACCTACAATTTTACTTCATTTCTCATGTGTAATATTGTATGTCTATGACTTTTTATTTTTCCCTTCTCAGTATTGCCAAATTTTGTATGTAGTTTACAGTACCAGAGAATCATATTTTAGATATATCTAGTTCAACTTCACTTGTCTTAATAATAAATTTATTATTTATATTTTTACCTGTATGAATTACTTTTGTCTCACTTTAAGTTCATTTGTAATGTCCTTTTTTATGACCTCTTGAACTAAATTTTTAATTCGTTTACTTTAACATTTTTATTTAATAATAAGAAAGTCAAGCTATGCTTTTGCCTCAGAGTACAACATTGACCATATGCGTAAGTTATGTCCCATTATTATGAAGTTATTGTTATTTTTCTACCTAGTTTCTAATTTCACTTGATTTCCTTTTTGACCCAAGAGTTAAGCCAGAAAAAATAGAAATTTTCTAACAAAACCTTCCTAAATAAAGCTATTTTTTCCTCATCCTAGATTTCCTCCCCTCATTCCTTAGATACGTCTTCTCAAATGTTATTGAGATTGCCTGTTGTTTTTTTTTTTTTTTTCCGTAAGTTTCTTGGGGCAAGTATCTTAAAAGTTTTATCACTGTTTTTCATAGAATTAAATCTATATATTTTATGATTTGAAATGGATTTTGTCTAAGATTTTACAGGTTACACTTCAAAGATTTTAGTGTAAATCATAGAGCTAAGGCAAAATTTGGTAATGTCTAAAGATTTTACTATAATAGACATTCTAGTAAGCCCATCAATTGTTGAAAAGGACTTGAACCTGGATACAATTTGTAGAAGAAAAGTTTATGAGATACATTTTTAGTGTAACAGATGTCTTAAAATCTGCTCTTTTAAACCACAGGTGATTGTAATTCTTTCTGCTCCTAATAGAATCATAAATTTCTCTCAGTGTGTCAGCCCATCTTATTTAAAAAAATATATATCTGGAAATTGTGCTGTGAATGTAAGAGGTGAGGTCCGTAGAGCATGGTATACAGGGAGATATCAAAACACAGAAATAATTAAAATGCTTAGCTCAGAAAATAAACACAGACCCTTGCAGTGTGGGAGAGCAGAGAAGAGAGGTGAGGGAAGTCAGCTGAAAAGGAAAGAGAGGAGGGACAAGCAATATAAATAGAGAAAGAGATATGTGGTCTAGAATTCACAGACACAGGAAAACAGAACTGGAGGTCACCCTAGGAACTTGTACTTTTTGGTTTTTGTTTTTTGTTTTTTGTTTTTGGTCTATGGACACTGGCTCTGTTTATTTAACACTAAGTATATTTTTAATTACTTTAAAAATCAGATAAACATTAATTCAGCTAGCAAGCAATGAGTAGCACCTATCAGGTAGGTATCAAGAGGTTTCTTTTTTTTTAATCATCAATTTATTCCACATTCACTGTCATAGTTGTTGCCCTGCCCTCATACAGCTCACAGTCTAAAGAGAAGATAAAAGTAAATACTCAAACTGATTGTGATAAGTACTATTAAGTAACATACTTGGGTTTTTAGAGACAGAGGACAGGTGAAATAATTTAGATAATTACATAACGCTTCTCTAAAGGGATAACTTTTTTTTTTTAATTTACCTCCAAGTTAGTTAGCATATAGTGCAACCACGATTTCAGGAATAGATTCCTTAGTGCCCCTTACCCATTTATCCCATCCCCTCCTCCCACAACCCTTCCAGTAACCCTCAGTTTGTTCTCCATATTTATGAGTCTCTTCTGTTTTGTCCCCCTCCCTCTTTTGATATGATTTTTGTTTCCCTTCCCTTATGTTCATCTATTTTGTCTCTTAAAGTCCTCATATGAGTGAAGTCATATGATATTTGTCTTTCTCTGACTGACTAATTTCACTTAGCATAATACCCTCCAGTTCCATCCACATAGTTGCAAATGGCAAGATGTCTTTTTTTTTTTTTTTTGATCACTGAGCAATACTCCATTGTATATGTACATATATATATATACCACATCTTCTTTGTCTGTTCATCCATCAATGGCCATTTGGGCTCTTTCCATACTTTGGCTATTGTTGATAGTGCTGCTGTAAACACTGGGGTGCATGTGTCCCTTCAAAACAGCACACCTGTATCCCTTGGATAAATACCTAGTAGTGTCGTTGCTGGGTCAGAGGATAGTTCTACTTTTAATTTTTTGATGAGTCTCCATACGGTTTTCCAGAGTGACTGCACCAGTTTGATTCCCACCAGCAGTGCAAAAGAGATCCTCTTTCTCTGCATGCATTTCTAAGACTTCATGCATCTCTTGGCAAGAGCATTGGCTTTCTAATCAAACTTAGCACAGGGAATTCATGTAGATTTTAAATAAATGTCATGGATTCTCGCTGACATGACAATCATTTTTAAGGTTCTGCATTGTCAATATCTTGCCTGGCTTGACATGGGTCCACATCAATAAAAGTTTAGAGGGGAATGAAGGAGACAAACAAGTTCATGCCAATACGTACTATACTTCTCACAGCCATGTAAAGTTGAGATTGCCCCCTCACTAACAACTCCACAACTGACCCGTGCTTCCAACTCCTGACTACCACCTCCCATCAATGGGCCAAGATAAGCTAAGAATGGGAATTTAAGATTGTTCTGTATACTTCATTCCTGCATACCTTGGGTAAAACTTTCCTTTCCATGTGCTGAATGTAGATAGCCTGCTTTTGTTTTTCAGTATACAGTCTCATCAACAACATATTTTGTAAGAAATCTGCCAAGTTCCTGACTCATGAGGGTCAACCTTCCATATTCTACCATGTTGATAAAGTTTGTTTCCCTTTTGAATATTTCTTTAGTCATTAGAGAGAAAGATTTTGAATGCACAGTCTAAATCACTGTTTGAAAAAGAAAGTTATTTTTTTCTAAGAAGGGATGAAATCTAGCCAGACTTGCTCTTGGTCACTCACACATGATCCTTCTCACATTCCTCTTTTTCTTTCCAATACACCATCATGTGACTCATTCAAGGCTTGCAGCCTCATTTTCAGAGTTTGTCAGTAGACCCCTCACCTGGTTTTCTGAGCACTAGGCTCTCATTCTTGAATCTTGTCACAAACATACGCTCCTTCAATGCTTTTTAAATTTTGTCTCCTGTTCAAACACCATTGATACCTTCCATGAGATCACAGCCTTGGCACTTGGTAACTCTTGTGCCTTAGTTGCAAATGGAAATAACAATGCCAAGGAGACCTAAAACCTAAGGGTTAATCTAGGTAACAGTGCAGTGTTTACGTGGAATTATAATCCCAGATGAAGGAGCTCTGCGGAAATCCAGTCACTAGGCTATGGTCCCAAGACTAGGGTAAAAAAGCAGTGCATTGATTGAGGCAGAAGCCATAATAAATTGTGTCTAGCTATAATAAAATCTGAGTCCATTTTTTTAATGTTTGACTACTAACATCTTTAAAGCCTCACAGCTTCCTCTTCTTTTTGTGCACACATCTGGGATTCTAAGAAAGCCCTGGTGCTCTGTCCTTTGACATTTGTGAAAGTTTCAAACTATGAAAGCTCTCTCCAGTATGGAAACTTTCAGTCCAACCCCTGAACCACCAAAAAACCCCAAGCAGTCTCCCTTCCTTTCTGTTGAAAACCATCTTCAGCCGATTTTTGAAGGGCTGTCCGCTCTCTCCACAGAGCCTCACCATGTAATTACTTACATAAGTCTCTTTATACTTTTTTTGGCGTGGATGTGATATATCAGCCTTGACATTTGGACCTTTTTTGGGGTGGGGGGTCCATCCTGTTCCCATAGCATAGCCACAGCATTAATTTTAAAAAGGTAATATTCTTGGCCACAGCAGAGAGTAAAGCAGCAATGGCAATGCTCGCAGAGGCGATGCTCACACATTGATTCATGCCTTCATTTAGTTAATCATATACTGAACACCAACAGTGCAGGCAAGCAAGCATCATTACATAGGAGGTTTAGAAGTACTAGTAGGTCTGTACAGAGCTAGGGAAGGCTCTGGAATTAGACTAGCTGGTCTTGTTTCCTAAATCTATCATTTTTTTCCTGGCAATAATAAATGTTTCATAAATATAACTTAGTCATATTGGGCGTGCTATCAGCTATTTTCTTTTTTAATTCTTACTAGACCTCGATGAGGAAAGAATCATTTTTCCCATTTTTGCAGACAGATTCAAAGAACTCAGGAAGAAACCCAGCTTCCACAGGACAAGGGTTCCCTTGGTGATAGTGGGACAGCAGTAAACACAAGCACAAGACTGAAAGGATGTGGAAGGAGCTAAGAGCCTGCTTAGACAGCTGAATAAAAGGCTTATGTATTGGATGGATGCATGTCCGTGTCTTCCTCTTTCCCTGAAAGGGAAAATTCAAAGCCGAAGTACAGAATGCATTAGAATATAAAATTCTAATAGCTGTACTTTTCCTCGATCTCATCTTTCATCAGTCCAGAGAGCCGTCTCTACTTAAATAATGGAAATAGCACTTACCTATGCTGGTTAATGAGGGTGTTGGTTTATAGCTTTCATTTCTTACAAATATAAACGCTGCTTTTCTTATATTCCTGTATCTGAGGTTTGACCCTTAGAATTTTCTGAATTCTTTATACACAAAGACTTTGGACCAATTTTCATACAAGATGCTTTTTGCATTCACACCTGCCTTAGCACCAGTGTCCTCCCCCCAGCCCCAGTCCGAGTCTTAAAACACCCTTTCTTCAAAACTTTCAGTTTGTGGAAAATGTCATTTGAGACTTATTATTAAAGGTGGATTTTAGCTATCCATGCCACACATCAGGAAAAACTAAATTTTTTCTCTAATTGAAATTGCTCTAAGATGTCTAATTAAAATAGTTACCACCTTGACCACTCTTAAAGAATCATCTGTGTTAGTGTATAAAGAAGTAAGCTTATTTCATTTTCTTTAGTGCAAATGTGAGCTCCTTAGCAAGTGTCTGCAGAGCTTTGTCCTTTATAGTTTCCAGTTTTCATATGTATTATTCGGTGATGCTTAAGAATCACTTTGTGTGTGTGTGTGTGTGTGTGTGTGTGTGTGTGTGTGTGTGTCTGTCTGTCTGTCTCTGCAATGTGCCTTTTTGGGCCACTGCTCAATGGCTCCTCCTATTGAAGCCCATGTCATTCCACACATCCTTGTTCCCTCGCATGAGACACCCCTCATTTTCCCTCAAGGACTTCATCACCTGTCTCCCACCCTTTCTTTCTGGCCTCTCAGTGTCCCTCATGGGGATTTCAAGCTTTAAGCTGATGTCCCTTCTGACTTCCCAACAATCCCACTAGTTCACATCTGTGCAGAGGCACATCTTCACCAGAAGTTTCCTACATCTAAGCTTTCATAAACTAAAGTTTTGTTCTCGGGCCAACTCCCAAGGCTTACTGTTCAGTTATCAATACACTAATTTATTTATTTATCCAACAAAAATGACTTCCTCCCATGTCCTACTGGCCCTGGATACAGTTGATGGCACTGAACCTACCATTCCTATTCATTATTTCTTCTATTCCTGCCCCATCCCTAAGCTGCAAAATTTCCCAAGACAATTTAATTATGCAGTGTAACACTAAAAACATCTATTTGGTGAAAATTACTTATGCCTCTCTCGTTTTGATTTCGTAGAGTCCAAGACCAAGATCCTTAAGGGAAAAATCTAAAAAAAAAAAAAAAAAAAAAAAAAAGCACCCTTTATTAGCGTACAAGAATACTTGAGAATGTTAACATTTTGGTGATATTTTTAGAGAGACGTTAAAAAAATATTTTATGGTATTTTATAAATATGCTGCAAAAGCCCACATGCAACATGTAAATTAACTGTGGACATAATTATGGTAACATAATTTCCAGCATCAAGGGAGAAGGAAGGTGTAACTTATTACCTACCGTATAATAGGAAAAATGGAAATTTGATCACAATAAGTTCATCTAGTTGGGGGTCCTGAATCCTAACTATACATTAAAATTACCTAAAGAACATTTTTAAAATGCCAATGCCTGGACAACAGATCAATTAAAACAAGATGTCTATAATGGGGCTTAGTCATCAGTATTTGTTTTAATTTGCCTAGGCGATAATAAGATAATAAGACTTATCCAGGGTTGTGAAATACTAATCTACTTACAAGGTTAAGTGTTACGTAACTCTGACGGTAGATCTTTCTGAAAACCACTGGAAGTCACAGGAGTGTTAAGGGTTCACATTTTTACTTGCCATTTCCTGAGATTTAATTTTACCCAGATGGCTTCCTAATTAGTTTGTTTTACTTTAGGTTGGTTGAAAAATCTCACTCATTCAAAATGAACCCAAAATGTACTGTGCATTTTAATCACTGTGGTGATTTTAGCTTAAACATAGCTTTTTATAATACAGCTTGGAGAACATACAGAACTTCTTGTTAATGTAGAATAACTTCGTGGAAATTAAAGTATTGGTTACCAAGTGCAGCTATTCATGCAAAATTGTGTTTTTTATTGGTTATTAGCGAATGTATTCAGAGATGGCTGTAACTATTTTGCTTTCAAAGAAACATTTTCACTTGAGCATGTTGCTTTTTTTACATTCATTTTAAGTTAAAATTTACTTATTGCAGAGGGCTTGGAATGGGTGATATGCTTTGCAGATTAAAAGTTAATTAGTGATTTGATCCATATGTACAATCCCATCTGCTTACAAACAAGATGGATGAAGAGCTTGGGAGTGACTGTTGCAAAGGAGGTTCTCTCGTTACAGTGAGATGATCCATTTTGTGAAACATACTAGGGGTATGGTTCTGGAAGAGTCACCACTAGATCACGTGACACCATAGCCATTGCCAATTGCCACCTCCACCCTTCCACCGACTAAGGAACAAAATGGGAGTAACACGGGAGCATGGCGCAGAGTGATGTAACAGACTGCATTAAATACACACAGTACCATTGCATGGCCTTGGAACCATATAGCAGAGTTTCTCAGCAATCATTGACAGCAGCAGCAAATGTATGCCCTTTAAAGCTGGTAATTTAATAGAAGTGGTGAAACTGGGGGTGTGCCTGTTGTTCTTAAAGGTCAAATGAGTTGGAAAATAAATGCTGAGCCTTTTATACAGTAAAATAGATTTTTATGGTGGAAGCAAAGAAACGAGAACTGCATAAAATATACAGAATCAGACAAGTGGAGTTCTAGCAGACCTTGAAACTCCCTGGCTGCCCTGTGTGCAGCAATCACTGACAAGTGATTAAGATGTGGAGAAATGATTTTTCATAAAATAAGGAAAAAATAAATCTTGAGGTTTTGGGGAGGGTTGCAAGTGTCTAACACACCTGGACTGTAAAAGACCAAGAAATCAACCTCAAGCACTGCACAAATCAAGGAACTCAGTTGAATATGCTCTTTAGACACGTGAAAAATTGACGAGAAAGGGAGTTGTATAGTACCCAAAGTCGTAGCATTCGTGAGTTGCAGAACTGGAACTAACACCCAAGTCAACTAACTCCTAGCCTAGGCATCCTCAGGATGTCTTTCAAATTTTGGATCCACGAATCCATCATTCATTTAATCTTGCTACTGTAGCATGCAAATCTGACTAATGGAAAAAACGTCAAAATCTTAGTTTAAAAACGAAACATCTTGAGATTTTAACTTACCTGAAATATGTGCAAAAATTCAGGCGCCAATAGAGCAAGAGTCACCCAACTTATCCACTGAAGTAGTTGCACGAATGGGGTTGGAACAGATAATACAAAATTTGCCTTCTGTCTTCTTATTCTCTGGTCTGTGCCAAAGTATCCAGTTCAAATTCATCTGATGTTTTCTAATAATTTGCTAGAATGTAATATTTCTCTCATAGAAACCGTTCAATACTCATATTTGTTTACTGTGATTTATTTGACAGTGGAGGATTTTTATCCACTTAAAAACCAAATGCTCATCTGGAAAATGGAAAAATAACACATAACTGGGTTCAAGACAGTAGCTATAGAGAAAGTAGTCTATGTTACATAAATTACCACCAGTCAAAGAATGTTATTGTTATAATGATGAATAATCGTATGCAGCTCTGGAAGAAATTATAAGTGGCCATGGTAACTTTAGAATTGAAAAAATATGTATCTTCATACTATTACATTAAAATACAAAGTATCTACTTGAGTGACTTAGGTTGTCTTTTCTTAAAACTGTATCTATCATCCTCTAACACTGGACTTAAGAAAAACCTCAGAAATCATGTATTTCCAAAGGTTTCTTACTTCTAAGTGATTAGAAAAATACTTTCTTTCTATTAAAGGTAAAAGTCCAGGGGCGCCTGGGTGGCTCAGTCGGTTAAGCGTCCGACTTCAGCTCAGGTCACAATCTCTCGGTCTGTGAGTTCGAGCCCCGCGTCGGGCTCTGGGCTGATGGCTCAGAGCCTGGAGCCTGCTTCCAATTCTGTGTCCCCTTCGCTACTCACGCTCTGTCTCTCTCTGTTCTCTCTCTGCCTCTCAAAAATGAATAAACATTTAAAAATGTTTAATTAAAAAATAAGTCCACTACATAAACTGCTTTGAATTACTTTGGTTGAGACAGCTTTTCAGTAGTTCCCTCTTTGTCCACACTCAATAATATCTCAGTCAATTCTAAAACTCTCTTAATCCTCCTCAAGGTTAAGAGTGAAAAACACTGACCCAGCCCACTCTCTTGCTTTATAGGTGAGGACACTCATGCCCAATGTTCTCAAAGATGGTGAATTAGTGTTAGAACAGAAAGAGAATACCAGTGTGCAGTAAAAGATTAACTTTGCCCAAAGGGAGATGTGATCTTTGCCTGTGACTCCTGGGAGGTAATCTCTAAGCCCTTGGAACATCACCTGCCCAACAAGAGTGATTTTGTTTGCCTGGGAGCTTTGGACATATACATTGCCAATGTTAATAATATGATTTATGGTGAGGACCCCAAGGACAGTTAACAGCTCAACCTCCAAAGGGGCTGGAGACTAAGGTCAACTATGCAAGTGGTCACTCATATGTACATGACCAAGGTCCAGAAATAACTCTGGGCACCAAAGCTGGAATGACCTTCTTATGTTGGCAATACTCCATGTGTATTTTCTTACGTTGTCACTGGAGAAATAGGTGCTGTCTCCCCAACTTCATATGGATTGAGAGCTCACACCTGATAACTCTGGATGCTGCTTTGTGTTCCTTTCCTTTGGTTGGTTTTAGCCCATATCTTTTTTGTGTCAGAAACTATAACTCATGAGTATAATGGCTTTTCTGAGTTTTGTGGATCCTTCTTGCAAAATCTTGAACCTGAGAGTGGTCTCAGGAACTCTTGAACATTGTAGGCTATTACTATCTTGACTTGCTTGGTCCATTACTCTTTTTATTATACACTGCCACCCAATCCATTTTCAATTTAGCCCAATGGAGGACAGCCATTATTACAGCAAGGCTCTATGTGCTGTCCTCTTCATTAGTGGCAAGGGGTAGAGTAGTGGTAAACTTGTGAATAAGATCTAAAATGTATTCTGCATGTCTTATTTAAAAATATTATATAGATCAGGGATCATAAATATAAACTAAGAATTAAACTTTCAGGTTTTTCTAATAAGTCTTACATAAATAACTAAAAATAAACTTGGTTTGTTTTTTTAATGCGTATTTATTTGGGGAGAGAGAGAGAAAGAGAAAGCAGGGGAGGGGCAGTGAGAGAGCGAGAGAGAGAATCCAAGCAGGTTCCAGGCTGTCAGTGCAGCATGTAGGGCCCTGGGTGGGGCTTGATGTCACAAACTGTGAGATCATGATCTGAGCTGATATCAAGAGTCAGGCGCTTACCCAAATGAGCCACCCAGTGCCTAAATAACTAAGGATCTTTAAAACACATTTCATTTTACTAAATATTTTCACATATGTATTTCATTTATTTACTTCAGAGCTCAGTATGGTAGCAAATTATTATTACAGACATTGTAACATAAGACCTATAATTTCAAATGCTGTTCCTACCAGCAGGAAAGCCTCCTACCCTGCTATTTCCCCCATTAGCAGCCTAGCTATCCCCTCCCACCCATACCCCCACCTACCACCTACCCCCATCCTCAATGGTTCCTCAGCAACCTAATAGGCTTTGCCCCCTGCCAATCCATCAAATTATTCAAACGAGCCAATCACATCCTCCCATAAAAACATGGGGCATCCCATCCTTGCGTTACTGCAAAGCCCGTTTCCCGTAGTCTCTTCTGGTTCAGGCTTCAGTGGGCCCCTCCCACGGGCTATGAATATATGTGACTAATAAACTGTTGCCAATCTCATCAGTCCAGTGTCAGCATCATATATTTGAATTCCTTATACTATTTACGGCACAAGATTCCTCCACCAGCGGGGTGAGTAGGAAGCAGTCAGAATACCATTATACCGATCAATGAAACCCATCTTTGATGGCATGCTTATGTAAAACAAGACTTTCTAATCTACACAGTGCTTTAATTGTAAACATTTCTCCACCTCCTGAGTCCAGATTGATGTTTCACCTGTATAGCATCCCAGGTGGAATGATTATGGAAGCTCCATGCTAAAAAGAATAAATAAGGAGAAACTGTTCCAGGACCACTCCAAGGTTGAAGATTCACATTAGAACCATAGCTTCAGTTTCCTCCTTTCTTCCAGGCCAGAAGATTGCAGGAACTTCCTTGGCAACCGTGATAGCAACAGGCTCAGAAAATAGATTAATTTTATTCGGTGCCAGTGTTTTATGGAGCCGGGTCGGAAACAGTTCCTTGTCGGTCATTCAGCTTGTTTCCATCTCATGGCCACAGTTTGTACCCAAGAGCATCTCCTTGTAGCTACAACGGTGCTCAAGAGGAGGACAATGAGTAGACAAGCCCATGTGCCTGGTGTAGCCTCAAGACAGGCAGAGGGCTGATATCTGTTAAGATTTATAGGACACTAATTTCTAAGATTTCATTACAGTGTACTGTGAACCCAATGTATCTGTTTGGGGAAGTACTTACACAGTCTCTTTCCAAGTGATGAAGATATTTCGTGAGCACTGGGCAGCTTCCTTTTAAAAGTAAGGAGAAAAAGACAAAATCCAGGGCTCTTCTGAGAATTGCACGGTGCTAAAAATAGACTGGAGTTTTCCATTAAGGCAGCTCAGAGATCATATTTACTTCTGTCTCTTAATAACTTTGCATCCTTGGGCAAGTTACTTTACTCTCTTAATTTCATCATCTGAAAATTGAGAACAAGTATCTTGGAAACAAATTTAACAAGTTTAATATATATAATATCTTTATTATGCTTAGGTTTTATTTCAAAATCTACACATTTGTTAGCATGGAGTTTTAAGTTCTAAGAAATAATATCTAAATAATCTAAAACCTTAGATTATTTTAATATATAAATATATATGATATTATAGATATAAAGTTATATATATATAACTTTAGATTATTATTAATTATTTTTATATAGATCCAGTGTGACACATAGGTACAAGATCACAGAAAACGAGCCACATGTGGTCCTAAAAAGATTTAGGTAATTTGCCTAGAATAACTTGAGGAAACAATGTAATAGCAAAATAACCATACCTGCCTAGAAGCAAAAGTGTTACAACTTTAAAGGTTGAATGTTTTGGGGGGCCTGGGTGGCTCATTCGGTTAAGCGTCCGACCTCTGCTCAGGTCAGGATCTCACAGTCCATGAGTTCGAGCCCCGCGTCAGGCTCTGTGCTGTCAGTTCAGAGCCTGGAGCCCACTTCAGACTCTGAGTCTCCCTCTCTCTCTGACACCCCCGCCCCCGTTCATGCTTTGTCTCTCCCCATCTCAAAAATAAATAAACATCAAAAAAGAAATTTTAAAGGTTGAATGCTTTGCTTTTAAAATTTTGCCAATATCATCTCTTAATTTGGCTTAGAATAATTTACCTATTCAGACATTCCCAGGAAATCAGGTATGGATTTGCATCACGTATGATAAAAGAATAATCTGACCTCATATATGGTAAAATAATATGAGTCTGGTCCGACAATCATCTGCAGAGTTTGGGGAAACCTGAAGAAAGACTAAGCATTAAGCACAGGAGGATCATGGAGAGTAGGCGGGATTTTGAAACGTTCTTTTCCCAGCACACAACCTGTTTGGTGAATAAAACTGTTTAATAGAAAGTAAGAGGCCTTCTAGAGAAAGGAAATTTTATGCCAAATTTCTGCTATACTGCATTGTGAAGAGCGACTTGAGAAGTATGAGACAGATTTTAATTTTCCTTTTTTTGACCCAGTCAGTAGAGGCCAAAAACCAAATTCAGATCATTTATAGATTGTTTTTCCTCAAATTTCTGACTAAACATGCCTATTTCTCATTTAATATTGACATGCAAATCTCAAAGCTGATACAATTATTGTTTTTCTGCCAATTCCATAAAAAATACATCTAGAAAGAAATGAAACCCTTATTATGCAAACATACTCTAAGAGGAAAGAGTAAATTAAGTTTTTGTGACAGAAAAATCAGACTAATTTTTTACTTTGTTTTACATGTAATTCCATTGTGGCCTCTGCATACAGAAATGTGTAGAATCACCACATTTACTGTTGGTTTAGGCACATTATAAACTGAATGAAATCCAAGGTACTAATCACTTTATTTTTTCCACTTTAAAGTGTACATATGACTCCTAAAATCCAAAAGTTTTACTACAAGGTGTTTTCTTTCTCTAAATTTTCAAAATACAGAGAAGTTAAGCTCATCTGCCTTTGAGTTGTTTTCACAAAACCATTGAAAACGTTGTTTTTGAAAATTGCTTGATGTTTGAGGGATGTTTCTGAAGCTTTTTCATAAAGCTGTATGATTATTTCTGGTCTAAGCATCTGTTTACTAAACACTGTTTTACCAAATATTTACATGTATTACTAAATACATGTAAATACATTTTTTTATTTTAAAAAATGATAAAATTAGAGTAAGCGAATGATCAAACTTCCAACAACACAATGCTTTATGTCAGCGCAAAAGAGCCTTCCCACCTTCAGGAGTAACCCGAGTCTCTCTCCACAGAGGCAGCATGCCAAAAACTTTCTTGAATAGTCTATCAGAAAATGTGCATGTATTTGTACATGTGTCCATGTATGTGAACTATTTATCTGCAAAAATCAAAGCATACTCTGCTCATAGATTTCTTTTAACTTATTTTTACACATATTAACAAACCGGTTGCCAGAAAGGGTACAACAATGAACACTTCTATAAGCAGCATGCAGGGGTGTGCATTTCCTCCCTCATTTTCAGCACTGCTTATATTGAAATATTTTTACACTTGTCAGTTGTTAAGTAAAATATTTAAAAAGTCCTAATTATGTAATTATGAGAGTTGGAATCATCCTGTTGGTTTGTAAGCCATTTATATTTATTTTAACTTATTTTTTACGTTGGGTTTGTGACATTTTGTTTATAGGTTGTATGTTCTCTACGTATTAAAATAATACAATGTTTGCCTGCCATGTAAATTACATTCTGCAAGTGTTGTGTGGCTTTTATATAAGGTTTGTTAAATGCTCAATATTCTTAAGTTGTATATTTTGATTTCTACAAATATATCCATCTTTTTTTAACATCTTCTACATTTTGTGTCTTAGTAATCCACATGCTGACAATTATACAATGTGCAGTTTGTCTACAGCAAGAAACCTTCTCTGAGGTCTGACTGACATGACTGACCTATAATTGAATTTTTTAGCTCCTATATACTTAATAGGTAACCAAAGCTAAATTACTCTCTTTCCCCTATTTTCATCCAGAGTTGTCTTTCCCATTCTGCATCACCTTACTATGCCAAGCCAGAAATAATAGGAATAATCCTAAAATACTCTATTTTCCTTATCACCATGTTCAACCTGCCTACACACACACACACACACACACACACACCTCACATACGCACACACACACACTTATACTTCACACACACACACACACACACCTCACATACACACACACACACACACACACACACACACACACCTCACATACGCACACACACACACTTATACTTCACACACACACACACACACACACACCTCACATACACACACACACACACACACACACACACATACACAGATACACACACACATTTACAAGGCTGATGGTCACCCAGTACACACCAACGTAGCTCAAATGATTGCTGAAATACTGAATCCTTTTCTACTGATCGGTTAATGTCCACATTCTTCAGTCTCCCAGACCTCATACCACATTAGCTATCTGAGCCTCTCCTCTGGATCCACTAGTATCTTATCCACATCAGGAGCTAATGTAATAACATGCTAGCAAGGGGCCACTATCGCCACGTTCCATTGCATCCATTCCTGTCGGACATTACCCACGCCATACCAGCAGTTATGAGCTTTGATTGTCACTGCTGTATAATTCATATCTACACCCATGTGAAAGACCACCTCAGCCAATGGAATGTGAAAAGATGTGGTACTCTTCACATCTAAGCAGAAGCTTCAAAGGGAATCATGAGATTCTGCCAGTGTTCATGCTTCTGTCCTTTCTTGCTTCTGCAGAGGAGAGGTGAGGGATGAGATATATGGAGAGAAGCACAGCTGAAATGGATCTGAGACCAAAGGAAGGCTGTTATTTAGTACATATGTGGAGGATGACAATAGGAACCCTCTATGTGTCCTGGCTATGGGACCTAGAATGAGAAGGTGCATGGAATAGAACTTCAATCTGAAGACAAACCATACTTAATTTATTGTGGCAGCAAAGCTAGAGACACATCTAACAATGTGAATATAACTGTAATGCTTTCCCTATTTACATATATATGCATAAAAATGTACATGTTTCTACATATACATGTATCTGATTCTTTTCTAAAATGATTAACACAATGCCGAAAAAAATAGGCCTATAATAAATATTTGTCAAATTGATGTATCCTGGCTGTTACTGTCTTATTTCAGATCTTCATCCTCTTCTTTATGGATACTGTGATACACCTTTTGATAGTGGGTCTATCACCACTTTTACCCCCTCCGATACATTCCCTATGCTCCTGTCAGAATCATCATACTAAAACATAAGTATCTATAGTTACAGTTACCTTACTCTGTCCTAGCTGCAGGAAACACCTAACTCTTCACTTGAGTGATTATTACAATTTCAGGGCACCGTCATAGGCCAAGATTTGACATTCCTCTGCTCCTTTATGCCTGTTGTATCCTTTTCCTGGGATGCTCTTGATCTCACATAAATATATCCACGTCGAGGGTATGAGCCATGTGAAACACATTGTAAATTCTCAATAGATATATGTTGCATTAATAAAAAAAAAAGCTAATTCTCATCTTCCTTAAAGATCCACATGCAGTGTATTTTGTCTGTGAAGGTGTTGCCGGTGGACCCACTGTTCTCCAAAGATAGCCACTGTGCTGGTGCCTACCTGCCTAGGCAGGATCCTCCTCAGTTCCTACCGTCAGTCTCCAAACATACCCCCAATACAGCTTTCCCTTTAGAAGAGGAGGTAGGTCCATTTGGGCTGTGCGTGTCTTCATATCCTCCTATCTTACCAGACATCGTAAGCTTGTATCTTCATTATGCATTCTACTGCTGGCTCACCTGTGTGTCAGCAACTGTGTGCTTCTCTTATCCAGAAAAACAACTCTTCCTTAAATCTGCGTCTTTCTCTAAATACTATATTCTCCCTTCCCTTCTTAACTCAAACTTCTCAGAATAACACAATCTGTTATCTGTCTTCACTTCCACATTTCCTAGTCTCTTCTGCTTCCTTCAAAATGTGACTCATGTTTCCAGAAGGCTGCTGAAATTGATTGAAACATGATCACCAATGAAACACTAAATGGCTGTTTGTCAGCTTTTATCTAACCGAACCCATTGGTGCAACTGAAACGGATGAGATCGTTAAATTCTCTGCGACCTGGGCTTCCCTGATCTTATAGACACTCCTCATTTTCACCCACAGCCTTCTCACTCACAAACCTTTTTCTTTCTCCTCCGAGAATCCTCCTTCCTCCCATTCTTTAGGTATTGGTGATTCCCCCAGGGCTGACCCCATTCCCACTGCTCTTTCTCTATACATACCTTCCCTAGGTGATTCCATCCACCTTTATGATTTCGTGATTGCAAATTCCATAGCTGCTAATATATTCCACTGCCTGCTGAAAGTCTCCACCGAACGCCAAACTTGGAACCTACCCAAACTGAAATTGTCCATCTTCAACTGGCTACTCTTCATTCAGCTACCATCTCCCTCAGTGGTGCCATCATCCACCCAGCATTAACTCTTCATATTCGATAACTTCCACCATCTAACTGGTGAACAAAATTGCCTCCTCAATATTTTTCAACCCAGTTGAACTTGGTTTCGACTTGGCTGGAACTTGGTTTAATCTCCTCCAATGACTATGCTTCTGCAGGAGAAACCTTCCCTCCTATATACTAGCCACCAATGTGGCTTTTCTAAAACAAAACGTGATGACATCACTTCCTCTCTTGAGAACTTTCAATAGTTCCTCATTTTTAAGGTTGGATTTTATGGTCTATAAAGCAATCTATCTCCCCTGCATGAGCCAGCTTCATCTAGCTTCATTCACTAATCCCTCTTTTACGCATAACTTTCTAAAAAACAAAAATGCTTGTAATTCTTTCCACATTCCTTGTATTTCTATGCCTCTGCCTTTGCTTAGGTGGTACTTCAGGGTTTGAAAGTTCTTCTCCTTTCTCTTCCTTCAGGTGTCACTGAGAAAACTTTCCTTGACTTTTTCCCATACAAGGATAAGTTCCCCTTCTCTTTTCTCCCATAAGACCAGTATCTACTATTAATATATTTAATACATTACTCTATTTTTTAATGTTTGTGTCTATCTTTCCCTATAGACTATTTTAGTTACTTGATATTATAAACTGAGTCTTATCTGTCTTTGTATTGCAATATATGCTATATGGTGTAAATTCCAAAATGAAAATTAAAGAATCAAATAATGAATTAAAAAGTCAATGAATAAATTAATTAATTAATGAGTGACTGGAATTCACCATAATTATATCATATTTCAATTTCTGATGTATAGACTGTCTTGCTTTCCATCTTTTAAGTTCCTAAATGGCTGGGATCACGACTTTTACCATAGCACCAAAATCAGTGACTCAGAGCAATAAATACTTAAATGTTTATTTAAAGACTGGATTACTAAATGTTGGGAAAATTAAATGTTAAATGAAGAACTGACAACTAAGAGCGTTCACAGCCAAAACAAGCCTTCAAACAGTGAATTATACATTTTAGGTAATTCTTAGGGCTGTTTTATTTTCTTTATAAATTCCTTTACAATTTTCTTCTTCTTACTTAGTGAGCTTAAAGAATACAGATATTATGTCTATTGTGGGTTACTTATTTAGCATATGTAAGCCAAGAAAATAGCATTCAGTAGCCTATTAAAATGTAGTGAACATTGTGTCTATGTTTCTTAAACAAATAATTAGAATGTAAGGTAAAGCTGACACCACGCTGGTTTATTTTGTGAAAAGTTTAAAATTTATCAGCATTTGAAGGCAAAACCCTTTATTGCAGTTAAGATTGAGTTTCAAGCGAAGAGATTTACATATTTCTGAACCATTAAAGAAAATTAGTTTCTATTGCAGACAGTTTAAGAAAAGGTAGGGTAAATAGCATAACCCAAGAGGTTCATTTAGAAGACTTGTTCGGGCCATGAAGTAAATATAGATCAAAGACCTTACTACTTAAGGGAGTCATGGAGTCAAATGCAGGCAGACGGGGGATATTCTGCTGTTGAAAAGGCACTAGATAAAGATGAAAACATGCATTTAAAAATTCAGTCTAGGATCTGGAGAAAGTGTCCCCACTGGCCCTTTGAAGATAGGCCCAGTTGAAGAAAGGCATTTCATGAAAGAAATATGGCAAAGGAGACCCTGGCATGATTCTCCACAGTTAATAAGTTCTGATGTAAGTTGAAACAACATTAGTTAGTAGAGTAAGCAGTAGAGCCCATAAAAACATAGAGAAAATCAATGCGGTGTGTTCCTCAAACAAGGTCTTTGCTAGAATGAAAAACATACTTTATCATTCTCCATTTTCTGAGGCATCTGTTAAAGAAGATGATTCACTGTTAGAGTTAATATTTATAAGATACTCGGGTAAATATATAGCTATGACTTTACAATTTCCAACAGTTAGTGAAGTTAAATTCCCACCCTATTACAGAAAGTCATGGAAAATTAAATTATTTTGCTGCAGTAGAAAAATCCCAAGGCCATAACTGTCCCAAGTAGAGAGGGTTATTTCCTCAAGACAACCTGAGTTAACCAAGTCTTCTCAAAAAGAACTCTTAGTCAAGAAGAGCCAAGGTGGTATGTCAGATAAACAATTCTGTGTCAAATCTGAAAGATAATTCATAAGATTGTTCTGCTTGTTAAAAGCTTAGAGATCTGTGAAGATTGTTTCCATGTCTATCTTAGTCACCATTTAACCTCACCTCTTAGAGCACCGGGAACACAGGGAGAATTCAATAGACATCGGTTGGTTGAATAAATAAGTAGATATATAAATGACTGTATCAAAATAAAAATGAAAAAAAATGCACATGAAGACTCGTTGTTGGGAGACGGGGAAACAGAAAAAAAGTCAGTGCTAAAAGAGTCCTGAGGTCATGAAGAGATGTTCTGTCCTACAACTTTCTTTTTCAGATCAAGGACAATATAGGTTGCTGGGTTGGTCATTCCCATTTGGAGAGCTATACAGCAAAAAATGAAAATAGTTCCAACCAGTGAAGAATTTCTGAATAAAATAATAGAATACAAACAACAAAAGATCTACTTTAATCATGTTTTTCTTAACATTTTAGATTTAGCATTTGTATTTAGTAGCGGTTTTCAAAATGATCCATCATTAGGCATTGTATCTTGCCAAGCCTATATTTCCCTGTCAGTGTATTTAATTAATGACCTTACAATCAATTTATAAAATATGTAGATATTTGAGGCAGTTCTCAAGTTTGCAGTAAGATATTTAAATGGATGGTGCTGTGAATGTAAACACTAAAAATACTTCCAATAATCCTTCCTTCCTGTAACTGGGTATTTTATCAAGATGTTTTTAGAATAAATTTTATTTCCCTTTACAAAGAACAAGTAAACAAAAGAAACACTGTAATGGAATGGAACGCTGGATCACATCCCCGTGAACCATCGCTGATTATAGTCATAGCTGCCCTTGACAGATCCATTCAAGCTCACATTTACCTTGTTTTATCATCATCCCAAAAGTATCCAAGGTGTGTTTCTTTGATTTTGGCCCAAGAACTTCTCCAACCTTGGAATAATCCACTTAGCTCTAGTTTAACCATGACCTAGAACATAGGGAAGTTAATACCCCTGCAGTCAAGCCTCAACCAAAGAAGGTAGTAGATATATCTTCCAGTCTCCCATCCATCTGGAAGACATTCTGAATACTTTTCAGGTGGCTGCAGTGAAATAGAGCACCTGTGGCTCACAGTGGTGTCTTTATATCAGCTTTTTCTTGCTCTGCCCTCAGTCAGGCTCCTAGTTTCACTTCCCCAAAGCACTGATCGCAAGTATTTTTCTCAGGGTCTGCTTTCAGGAGAACCCAAACTAAAACACATAAAAACAAAAAATACATATAATTATGGTTAAAATGCCTAAAGATAACAAACCCTAACCTTTTGGCTTCTTTTTAAAGCCATATAATAACTATGGAGCGCCTGGGTGGCTCAGTTGGTTAAGCGACTGACTTCAGCTCAGGTCAGGATCTCACGGTTTGTGAGTTCGAGCCCCGCGTCGGGTTCTGTGCTGACAGCTCAAAGCCTGGAGCCTGCTTCAGATTCTGTTGTCTCCCTCTCTCTCTGCTCCTTCCCCACTTGTCCTCTGTCTCTCTCTTTCTCTCAAAATAAATAAATATAAAAAAAGAATTTTTTAAAAAAACTATAATAACTAAAATACTGTATTTGAGAACAACTCAAACATTACCAAATTATATCTTCTTCCCCATTTCTACCAACCCCATATCCAACTACTCTGCCTCCATAGCAGTAAGTCCTATTAAAGTTTGATATGGATTCTTTCTGTCATATTTTTATTCACATTGATACTTATTTGTGTGTATTTATAGTATCTCTTTCTCGGTTAATATTAACAGCATGTACAACTACATCTTTTTCTGTATATCTTTGACTACTTTTCATAAGATACGGAGAATTATATTTTTTTCATTTTCTAAATAGTATGTAATTGATTTTTTATTTATCTCTTTGACCTGTGACATGTCTTCAGTAACTGAGAATAAATAAATAAATCTTTTATGGAGGACACGTAGTTTTAAATATTAGATATATGAAGTGAATGTAATGCAAAACCACTGCAATTTAAGTTACAATGGAAGTTACTGCAACTTGAAATTTCAGTGAAATAAACAACATGCTTCAAGTGTTCAAGATACATATTAATCAGCAATTGCTCTGTAATAAATTTCTCCAAAATAGTGACTGGTAACAACAATCATCTTAAGCACCTGGGGATTGGCCGATCTAGGCTGAGGTTGATGGAGAGCTTTCCTTCTCACTGTTCATTTGCAGGTAGTTGGAGGATCTCTGCTTCACATTCTGGTAACCAGGAGGACTCTGCTCCATATGTCTCTCACCCTTCTCCAGGAAATATCAGCGTGAATGCTTGTTCTATTAGATATGCTGCCTGGGTAGAAAACTGGCAACAAAATTACCTCGTACAGAAAGAAATGTTGATTGATCTCAATTACTACTGTAACTTAATCTCCATCAATCATCAGTGTCGTATTGTATTATGATTGTCCCTAATACCAGAGAATAATCATATTGTCCCCTTTCGACAAATTTTAATCATTGAGGTATTAAATTCGTGACAAGTCTTAGAAATGATTTTGGAAAAAAATTATTTAAAAAACCATGCATACTTAGGGCGCCTGGATGGCTCAGTCAGTTAAGCGGCTTACTTCATCTCAGGTCATGATCTCGCAGTCCATGAGTTCGAGCCCCACGTCGGGCTCTGTGCTGACAGCTCAGAGCCTGGAGCCTGCTTCGGATTCTGTGTCTCCCTCTCTCTCTGCCCCTCCCTCACTCACACTCTGTCTCTCCCTCTCGCTCTCAAAAATAATAAATGTTAAAAAATTTATAAATAAATAAATACATACATAAATAAATAAAAATAAAAAATCATACATACAACCAATAAACAGTAAGGAGAAATGTTTCTTAAGACTGGTATCTAAAAATCCATGCCTGTGCTTTTCTGAAATATATAAAAGTTTTGTGGGATGGAGTTTTCTTACCTACCACCCTTAGGTACTTACACAAAACAGTCTGGCATAATCAAGGACCTGATACTTCCTCATGAAGATGAGGTCTTCAAGTCTTTCTTTTTTGGTTATTTTTTTTCCTACAAAATGTAGATCATAACTCAAGCCACGTCACATTCTTATTCCAATGGAAAAGCAGCTTTTACTGATCGTTTCCATGTAAGCTAACCCATTGTGTAAGGAGTTTATTGTTTCTTTCTTCTCTTTCTGTTAAATTCATTTTAAAGCAGCTTCAACTGTTACAGCCTAAGGACGGTATTCAGTGATTTTGAGCTGAGTGCCATATTGACTGCCATGTCTTGCTTGTGTTATAGTATTTTCTATTCAGTGGTTGTATCTGGTCCTGAGGCTTCCATCAAAGCATCATAGTTCAAAATGGGAAAAGTCACGTATAGTCAATAACACTGTAATAACATTGTATGGTGACAAATAGTAACACTTAGCAAGGCGAGCAGAGCACGACGTATAGAATTGTTCAGTCACTATGTTGTACACTTGAACCTAATATAACATCGTATGTCAACCATACTTCAATAAAAAGAATACAAAGAAAGGGGGAAATGGTACCTAGGTGCAAGGCAAATCTGACACTAACTGCTCTGTGTTCAACCAAACTTCACAAATTAAACTTACAGTCCTCCACAAAATTGCCCTAATTTCAGATACAACACACAAGCTTGAGGGTTCCCAGACTAGTCCTACTTCTGGCCAACTGGCTACAAATTTGGGTGTTCCCATCGTCACTGTTTTGCTGATTTGTTAGAATGACTCACAGGACTCATAAAATGCTACCCAGTTGGCCCTTGAATAATGTGAGCATTAGGGGCACTGACCCCTCACACAGTACAAAATCCACATTTAACTTTTGTCAAAAGTTAACTACTAACAGTCTACGGTTGACTGAAGCCTCATCAATAACATAAACAGTCACTTAACACACAGGTTGTGTGTTATATGCGTTATATACTGTATCCTTACAATAAAGTAAGCTAGAGAAAAGAAACTTTTAAGAAAACTTAAGGACGAGAAAATACATTTACAGTATTGTAAAATATTGTAGTGTATTTTTTAAATCCACATTTAAGCGGGCCCTGCACAATTCAAACATGTGTTGTCCAAACGTCGACTATATTTACAATCACGGTTTGACTACAGAAGGAAGGATACAAATCAGGACCCGCCAAAAGGAGAGGTGCAAAGGGCAAGGTCTGGGAAAGTCCCAATGAAAACTTCTCTGTCTACTCACTGTGGAGTCACGTCACCTGCCCAGCACGTTGAAGTCTATTACCAGCCAGGAACCTCACCCAAGCCTAGCTGTCTGGTGTTTCTTTGGGGGGAAGGGGGGAAAGTGGGGGTGCATTCATTATGTAGGCATCATTGACCGAATCACTGGCCATGAGATTGAACTGTCTCTAGCCCTTTCCCCTCTCTGGAGTTTGGCTGACATCACGGGGCTCAAAACTCCTCATAAAAAAAAAAAAAGTTCAAAGATCCAAACCTCTAATCATTTAGATTTTCTGGCAGAACCAGGCCCCATCCTGGATCATCTTGTTAGCACAAAATCAGATGTGGTCTGAGGGGTCCACCATGAATAACAAAGACACTCCTTTCAAACAAGAAATTCCAAGGTTTAGGGTACCCCTCCCAGGAACTATAGATAAAGATCAGGCAAATTCTTTTGTTATACAATACCTGGACATAAGACTGAGTGTCTAAAATACATGTCTGTTACTTAATCTCTAAAACCACCCTCCCATAAAAGGAAGTAGTAGGAATTAAGAGGCTGTTATGTTCTCTATACAGCCAGAGAAGCACTATGTAAATATATGTATTAATAATTCTCGCATCTGAGCAACACAGTGATATAACAGAAGTGGAAATATATAATAATGAAAGAGAAACCAAACTTTAAGACTCAGCAATAAGAGTTAGAGTACTGAGATCTGAAATCCAGGTCTAGCCTACCCAATGTGTCCTTTTGACAAATCACTGAAACCCTCTGAACCAACTCAATTTTCTCCTCTCTAAAACGGGAATAAAATATTTTACGGGATTGTTGCAAAGAATATACTTAGTGAATAAAAGTGAAATTCAGATAAAAAGTCTTTATCCAATGGAATTTACTGAAGGGGAATGTGCCTGTGTGGTACAAAAATTTTATTACCCTAGTTGTAAAGATTCAGGTCCCCAGTCACACTCACATGACTTTTCTTCCTCCCCCACTCCCACATCATCTAATCTAACAGTTCTGGTTATGAACATGAGTTTAGAGACAAATAGAGGAAATTAGACCTTAACCAGTGATGTACTTTGTAAACTGATGATTACTGGACCAGTGGCACATAGGATTGGTATCATTTTTTTTTTAATGTTCATTTATTTTTGAGAGAGAGAGACAGAGCACGAGCAGGAAAGGGCAGAGAGGAAGGGAGACACAGAATTTGAAGCAGGCTCCAGGCTCTGAGCTGTCAGCACAGAGCCCGATGCGGGGCTCAAACCCACGGACTGTGAGATCATGACCTGAGCCAAAGTCGGACGCTTAACCGACTGAGCCACCCGGGTGCCCCAGATTGGTATCGATTTTTAGCAACATCGGTTCACTAAATTTGGTTTCTTTCTGCCATGTGACCAGGGACTTTGGACATTCTGTCCTGGAAATCCTTCAAGAGTAACAAATGACATAAAACAACTTTCCATCGTGTTGATGGCAATGAGGACATACCTACTGTGAAATTCCATGCACGGTTGATGTGTGTTCCTCTACAGCGATCACAACCTTTAAGCAGCCTGCCCTAAACAGTATCACAAGTTCCTGCAGGCTATTGACTTGAAGATTTTAGTTTAGTTTTCTTTTCAGACTCTTTCAGCTTCCCATTGTTAAGTGATCTAAGACAGTTAATATGTTCCTGCACGGGTCTAGATTTCTTTAGCTAAGGAAATCAAGCTCCCTTATTTTCCTTATACGCGAAATAAAAAAAAAAAAATACAGGTCTTGTTCTGTATGCCGCAAGTTCTGGACACATGCTAATTTTGCCTTTATACATAAGTGCTTCTGCTGCTTTCTAGTCTTCTAACTGGACCCATCGAATTACCAGCCAGCAACTGTATTCTAGAAGCCTAAGTCCATACAAGAAGTCTCCCTGCAGGGGTGAGATGAAAAAAAAAATGTTTAAGAGAAGCAGCATTTCTTACCATTGTAGGAGGATGTATCTTCCTGTAGAAGAGACTTTATGAAGAAAGGGGACAGTGTGCTTATGTGATCACACTATGAAGAACTCTCAGATATTGATTACTACATTCCAGGCACTTCATCTACATTATGTACTCGATACGTTTTGTGTGCATTATTTCATTTAATATTCACATGGCTCCGTAAGATTAGCATTATTACTGTTCAGGCTGAGAGTACTTAAGTGGGTTGCTGAAGGTGGTAATGCCAGGAAGTGGTAAAATCGGTTTATATGATGTTCATGCCACCGTTCTTAAAAATTACAGTTACTGCCTGTCTGAGGAAAGCAACTTCACAGAAAATCACAATATAAACAAAGCCTAACACATGCCCTCAAACAACAAACTAAGATAAAATCCGGAAATTTACAGGTATGTTTATTCTATCTTGATATAGAGAAAGACTGTTCAGTAGCCAGTCAGAACTGTTCCAATTCGGATAAGGCTGCCATGAGTTGGTAAGCTCCCTGCTGTTGATAGAGTTCAAGAAGGTGGGAAATGAGCGTTTTGTAGGGCATATCCAAGGAGAAGAAAACACCCTGTGGTCCTGGAAAAGATCCACTCAATATCCAGATGCCATTTATTAACCATCAAATGTCTGAGGCCTTTGTATCCAGCCCCAATCCTTCAGTTCTACCATTCTCTCAGCTTCCTATTTTCTATTTGTGCAATTATTTTCAAATTTTCATTGTCTTTTGAGCATTCCAGGGAGCCATAAGTGGACCAGTTTAGTCCCCAAAAGAGAATTTGGGGAAGCAACATCTCCAAGAACTTCTGGCAGAACAGTGATGTGGACAGTTCATTCCTAGCCTCTTAAATGGTTGGTCCATAAGCTAGCAGCACAGTATAAACCAGATCCTTCCTCTAGTGCCCTCAGTGAATCATCACTATATAAAATTACAAATATTTACATGAATCTCTTTGGCATCTCATTTCTCCTATGTGTTCCCAGGAGTTAAATGAAACACTCAATTGCTGAGATTACAAAAATTTTCTGGAGTAACTCTCCCTAGTAATACTACCAGGATTATTTTACAACTTATACACAGACATAGAAACCTCCAGAAGCCTAGAATAAAGAAAGCAACACCAATACAAAATTATTTATATTCAGAAAAGGTGATTAACTTTTATTCAGAAGAGACAACATATAACGTAAAGGCATATTGTTGCTTCAGTGTAGACATTTGCCTTAGAATTTCACCATTAACTAGACCTAGAGTAACATAAAAATCAGACTCAACCACTTTCAAAAGATGAAATCCAAGTGACTTCACATCTCCGTCAGTTATAGTTAGGCAATGCCTGAGATCACAAGCACACATGTCAAGAGCTCCCTTCCCACATCCTTTCAAGCCATTCCAATACCCTTGACAACTGTGCTGCAAAGGTTCTATTCAAGCAAGTTCTGAGCATTCAGAAGGCTTCTCTTCTTCGTTCTTGATCTATTTCTCATAATTTCCTCTTCAGACCTGTCCCTTAACTTTCTTTTCTTTTCAGTACCCTCCTACCTCTCACCCATGAGAATTATGTAGAGAGCTAACACTAGTCAACATTCCTTGTTAAAACCAAATCAGAATTGGAGGCTCGTGGATTTTAGAGACGTCTCATGGTATATATACTGTATATGACATTACGGTCCTATGGGTGCCTCAGGCAATAAACCTCAGATATATTAATATTTCTGCAGAATAACATATGTATATTCACACGAAGAGTGATAAAGGCCATAAATATCTTCACATATGTTTATATCAAGATTTCTACCAAATGAGTCACAAAATGCCTTTGGCTTTCAGATACATGTGGATATCCAAGTAAAAGGTACAGGATGATGGACCAGTAATAATTCTACAATTTGTCATATACTACTGTATGCTATACTTTCATCTGCTTTGCTCTATCATAATACCCTGAGTAGTTGTTCTCAGTATGCCAGTTCTATGTGCCATGGGGCTCAGAGAGTGAAGTTTCTTACCTAAGAACACTCAGATAGTAGGCGACACCAGGGCTAATTCCCAAACTTCACTTTTATACAGTTAACCACTTAAACTTACACTTACACATGTCCTCTCCAGCTTTGACTCTCAGTTTCCTCTTTATGATCATCCAAGTGATTGTGCAGGGTCATAACATAATGAAAAGTACAAGAAGGATATGCACAAGTACAGCAGCAGGTAATTATTTCTGAAGGATGACGCTGTCTGATCGGGGGTGGAGGGCAAACAGGAAGCTCCTAAGTCTTGTGGGGGGGGGTAGTTTTATCCCTTGATCTGGAGGTAATAGGAGTGATTCCTTCCCCCCCTGTAAAAAAAGTAATTCTAATAAATCAGAGGAACACAATGCACATGTTGTGTCGCAAGTTGGTACATATAAAGGTAAAGACAAAACTGTAGGCATTTTATAGGCTGACTATACACAGAACTTGGCAATCACATGGTCCCAGGTGTCAAGTCCCAGGACATTTCCTTGAGCACGTCATTCAGTTTAGATTTATACTGCACCATCTTCGTACCAATCACAAGCAAGGCAAAGTTAGTAATCAAAAAGTACAATGGAAATGATATGCTGACAAGGAATAGATGAGGTTTAAAAATCATATACAGATTAAAATTGGGCAAGGCACTTTCTTTCTGCGTATATACTTAAATTTAATCTGTTAGCAAATATTTTGTCTAAGAACACTTTTCACCAAGAACCAACATCGTTTATTTGTGATAAAGATTCTTGACAAGGAGAGAACTAAAGAATGCAAGAAGTCAGAGACAAAAAGAGTATCTTAGATTCATTATCACAGAGACAGAAAATGGCAAGAACTAAGAAAAACACGGAGGCATGATGGACTGGCTGCAGAGTCCTTCTTTGCCTCTGGACAATCTGACTTTATTTTAAAAGGGCGGCCCTCATGTAGTTATTACAAGCATATCCAAGGCTCAGTCCACTCCCCGGTCCATGGTGTGAGGCCGATGCAGGTTGATTTCTTATCTCACTCACCATCTGGTATGGAGCATGATGCTGGGAAGTCCAGGCTGGTACATGCTGGGCTAGGTCTGGCAGGGACGACAAAAATATAGTAAAGTTCTTACCGGTATGTATCTCTCAGTATTCAAGGGACTCAGTGTCTTGAATAGAGGATCTGCCTTTGACGGCCTCACTGAATGGTATTTGAGAGAAAATTGTAAGAAGGGAAAGGTAGAGTTTAGAGTCAAATTGTTGCCCTTACATAACATGTTTAACTCCCTGAACACATCCAATTTCCCATTGACATGAACAACTGTTTGTAAAAATTCAGGATAATGTTTTTCCTTTGTAAGCCAGAAAAAATCATCACTATGCCAATGGATATATCCATGGATTTTAGTTCCACATTGCCCTCAATATAACCCATGCTCTGTCATTTAGTAGCAGTGTGAATGCAGGAGATTATTTAGTATCTCACTTTTCCTCATCTGTAAAATCTGGATACCTGCAATCTACTTCATCAAGCTCTTGGTAACACACTGCTTAGCCCTTACCAAGAACAATATATGACCACTGGTCCAGTTAACCATAATAGTAATCAATTCAGTGATAATTATTTGTTGATTATTATTATATTATTATTAATGCTGAAATTAAATAGTGATAGCCGAAGACCACCAAAGGAAAGGCTCACTTACCATTACATACAAAGGAAAAGTTTATCAAACACAGAATAAAAAGACTCATTAGCCAGAGGAAGTCAGCTGATGTCCCTAACTCAAACAACAGGAGTTGAGGTGAGGGAGGGCCTTCAGCCAGCAACTTAATCAAAGGTACCAACAACTGGGGCTTCCCAGAGCAGCTGATACAGGTACTAAACTGTGAAGGCACATGTGGTGGCTGCTTCATAATGAGACCTCGAAGGTCAGTAGACAAGTGGGCACTTCATCAGTTGACTGCAAGGACTACAACAAATGACTCATATGGAACTTCTCTGACATAGCCTCCGTGCTCCTCAAAGAGGCATTTCCTAGCTCTAAGTTCTTCATACTTCCCAAAAGCAACTGGGTCCTAAGTTAGCCAAGTATAACTTGAGTGGGTCTAAATGTTGTCCTTCTCTCTCCATCAGGATGTAAACATAACATGAGAGAACTCATCTCAAATCTCAGTATTACACTATACTTGCAAATTGTGAAACAAGATCTGAGATTTGAAAATGCAAATTATGGAGGGTCGCCCGGTTGACTCAGTTGGTTAAGCATCCAACTTCAGCTCAGGTCATGATCTCACGGTTCATGGGTTTGAGCCCTACATCTGGCTCTCTGCTGTCAGAGGAGATCCCGCTTCAGATCCTGTCTTCCTCCCTCTCTACCCCTCCCCTGCTCGCACATGTGTGCACATTCTCTCTGTCTTTCAAAAATAAATAACAATAATAATAATAACAAAAGAAAATAGAAATTGTGGAAAATCACCAGGTACATGAAAAGACTCAAGAAAACAAGATTATTAATACATGTTCAGAGAAGTAAGCCCAATTAAACACAGTTCCTTAAAAAACAAAAACAAAAACAAAACCCCGCATAGCTTCAGAAAACATAAGTTTACAACTTTAAAAAGATTCAAGCTATTTTATCTACAAAAGGGAACAAATCAAGGTCAGAAATGTTCATTTCAAAATTAAAAACATGTTTTCTAGATAATGAAATATAACTGAGTCAGCCTGAAAGATGTCATTTACAAATGTTCAGACTATGACTTAGTCATTACCTTGAGAGGGAAAAAAATTCATTTTTATCAGTTCACATTCCCTGAACCAGTGCTTATTTTAGGTACTGTTAAAGTTGAACTTCCACCTTCAAAAAGACCATATTCAGGTGAGCAGTTATTACTTTTCTCCTTCAATAGATGAAGATTTTCCCCTAAAGTCGAAATTATAAAATGCATGAAAATGGAAGGCCAATTAAATATCTTGGGTGTTCAGTTTATCCAAGTTTGGAAACCCTAAAACCTAATCAGGATAAAGCCCTTGGAGAAAAGTGATGTGCTTGGTAAGGATCTGTCAGTATCAAATCCAGACATTCTTGGCTGGAACATACTTGGCAGAACATTGTACCGGGTTCTGAATGAGGGGTTCTTTTCTTTAGATCCTGAAGCAGAACTCTGTGTCCTTAGCCATGGCGGAGAACAGAACCAAAGCCCTGCCGAGCCATACCATACACTTCAGGCCTGACTGGCATTGAAGTGCTTTTGTGGATGGCTTTTCCACACTGCCCTAACGTTAGGCAGGGTGACCATATAATTTGTTATCCAAATTGGGACAATTTTGAGCATGAAAGGAGATACATGGGCAAGCCAGGACTATCCCTATTACACCTGGACTGGAAAGCAACATAGGTTCAGTGAATGATTAAAGGTTTGCCCTCTGAGGCTGACTTGATTAAACTCTCTCAGTCTAGAAAGAGAAATCCTATGAAGTTAGCAGACTGAACTTCAGTAATATTTCCAATGCTCGGGTGGCTCATTTCAGCATGAGCAGCTTCAACTTGGAGACCATAAAATACAGCCTCAAGAAGGAAAGAGTATACCAGGGTAGAATAAATGGACAAAGCAAAACGTTGCTATAGTTTGGTCACATGAAAGCTGGGAGAGCACTCCCTTCATCTTCATGTTCAAAACATAAATTGGACACTCCAGTGGGAAATAGACAAGGAATCACTAAAGAAATTAGAGAAAAGTTGGGGCATCTGGGTGGCTCAGTCAGTTGAGCATCTGACCTTGGCTCAGGTCACGATCTCATGGTTAGTGGGTTCAAGCCCCGTCCTGTCAGTGCATAGTCTGCTTGGGATTTTCTCTCTCTCCCTATCCCTCTGCCCTCTCCTACTTACTCTCTCTCTCTTTCTCAAAATAAAAAAATAAATTTAAAAAAAGAAATTAAAGAAAAGCAACAGTCCATAGATTTCCTCCTCAAACATCTGCCATGCTGTTAGCTGGAAGAAAGATAATACATAGAAAGGGACTCAAGAACAATACATTTGTGGGGTGGGGGTGGAGTACTGTGAGACAGGAATACAAATTACTCCAACGAAAGACAGAAGAGAATAAAGTGACTCCAGAATTCAGAGGGAGAAGTCCAGAGTTCTGAAAGGACTGATGATAGACAAGAGTGAGCTAGGCTTTGATGGAGATGTAGCAATTAGGGGAGGTGTGGGGCATTCCATATGTTAAATACAACAGACGTGAGAAAGTCAAAGGTTGACTCTGGGGAGGATTGTGTTTGATCCTCACAGAGACAGAGCTACAGGAAAGTTCTAAAGGTCACTATGACAGCTGCTGCCACTTCTAGCTGGTACATCTGCCCAACAGGTCCTTCCTGATTTCTCTGGGCTGTAGGACCCATGTGTCAACACAGGAAGCAAGTATCATCTAAAGGCTATCATCTAAAGGGCTTACCTATAACTTTTCTTTAATAAAAGTGGTCAGCTGCTTACTTTCAACTAAAGGGGGTTGATGGGTGATTTGACTAATCACGCTCATAGTTGACTAAATCACCAAAAAGGAAAGTCTCAAGACATACCTGAAACAGTAAAAATTCTTGGGATGTGTTTTTATTAAATAAAGTTTCATATTTTATACAAGAGAATCCCTTTTTAAGATATTCTTTGAAAAGGAAAAAGGGCCCCTGAAATTGCAGAATAGACCCTCCACTTACACCATGATACGTTGTGCAATGTCAGCCGTGACATTGCCCATCACTCCTCTCCATCCCGACATGAATACTTCACTGCCTCTCCATAAGCATACTTTGAGGGATGGTCTCAAGACTAAGTCCAGACAATCAGAATCCTTCCCAGGACTTTTCTTCCAGAATTTCCGAGTAATACATTTTCTCTCTCACATGGTTCTCTAAGCTTCTCTAAGTTTAAGTCTCCTGTCAAACACCCAGCCCAGCCCCACAGAGAAAGCTTCTTTGCAACAGCATGTGAGTTCAACATAAAGAGATAAGGAGAAAGGAAAGATGGGGGAAGGGAAGAAAAGAATCCTTTCTTTCTCCCCCTGAGATCTCAGATCCTACCTTTTTTTTTTTTCTTCCATTAGCTATCCCAATTGTTTTCCAAATTATGTATCCAATACATCCCCTGACAGGCTGCATTATGAAACTGAATGTTTTCTTAGGATCTTAGAGACCATAACAAGTAGCAGTGACCACAAATGTTTTGTGATCTCTATACCAATCTTGGCTTATCCAGATTCAAGCCACCATCTCCAAAATAGTAATTGTGGCTATAATATATCCAGAGGGAGCCATCCCATCACAGAAGATCTTCAGTTCTTTGAAAATATTTCAAAGACCCTAGCAGTTCTAAAACAATTTTGAGAAGGAGTAATAGGGGAGGAATCAATCTACCTAGTTAGAATACTTACTCTGTAGGTACAGTGTGGTATTGTGTCAACAATGGCACCCAGTAAGACACCACCACCTGTGACAACTGTACTCATATGGGAGGTCTGCTCTGAGACCATATCCTGATACTAGAATGCCTCACTAGTAATACACAGTATAATTCTGCCTCATCATTTTTACGGAGACACACCATAATCTTGGTGACCATAGGTGCACTTACCTGGATGAAACTGGCATAGGTGTGTTTATCCAGATGAAACTGTACATTCAACCATAGCAATTCCTGCCAACCTATTTGTCAGTGAAGCACATTTTTATAACTCCTTGTTGGGGGTCAGGTCAAAGCACTGCCATGTCCCATGACCTATCACCCACCAATCAATGGACAATCTTATAGTCATACTTCTCTTTGCCAGTGATTATGAGTGTGACAATATTCAAGTTCATTATTAGTTTTTCCCCCATCCCTTACTTCTCTGATTGGAATTATTTAATGATTTGTTTTCCCTACAGAACAATCAAAATAAGGGTGTTCCCCCACTCTCAGAGATGTCAAGCAAGTTTGTTGACAGACATCTAATTAACTTTCTTTTCCAACTAAGTTGTTCTCTATGACAGTGCTTTGAAACTGTTTATAATGCAGCATTAGGAAGATTGTTTCTCTGATACAAATATGGCATTTGTTCCCATAATGAAATATTCAACTCTATACTTCCTGTGTGCCTATTTAAATAGTTTCCATAGTGAGATGTTTTATTTTTTTCTGACTTCATATGCATTATGTTTTACTCTTCTATAAAGTATCTTCATACTTGCAAGGATTCAAGTGTCCTTCAGAGTCTTCTATGACAAACATGGCCCTCCCATCAAAATGTTCCCACCAAATTCTATTGACCTATGAGCTAGAGAAATATTATGTACTAGAGCATCAGTGTTCCTACTGATGCTACATTAGGAGTTTCTTCTCTGTAAGTACTTTTTTTTTTTTTTATAAATATTGAAAATACTCACTCTGACCATGGCACTGGTGGGAGACAGGGGTATAGGAATTAGATATAGAAATACACCAAGGAAGGATATCTTCCTTAATTAACTCACATTTAAATTGTGGGATAAAGATCATAACTATGTAATTATAATAATGTAATCATCATGCTCGGTAGCTACATGAAGACTGTTTCCCCCTTTCTCTCTACCTTCGGTACTTCCCCTATGGACTGCACAAGTATGCCTGACTCATTAGCAGAAAAGAGAATTTGTATAGATTTTTAACAAATTTCATGCATTAAGGGAGTATTCCTGATGGTCTGGTAATTACGTCTGCCAACCCCCATGCCTAGCCCATTCTATACCCACCTTTGCTCCACTCTGTGCCCACCAGAGGCTGACTTGGAGGAAGTTATATATGAGCTTCCATTCCTGTGGCTTCTGATTGAGTTCAATTAATAGAAGAAAATAGGAGGCACCAGCAAGAGATGAGAGGTCATGAGGAGAAAGATTTCAAGGTGCTTACCACCCCACCTCCTCCATTCCCCCCATCACCCACAGACATCACTTTCTCCCTCTCTAAAAACTATGTTTCTGGCAATGATTATGATGCTCTAGGACTGCAATTAGACATAGGCAGCCCCCTTTCCATAGCTCTGTCTCTCACTTGAATCTAATAACTCCATTTCCTACTCTTGCCCCTCAGGTACAGAAATAGTAATGGCTTCTTGCTGTGGTTGGTCCCTAGGTACCTCAGTACCACTTGCTGGTTTCCTTAACCCTGTCCACACCTCTGCAATAGTCCCTTCATCAAATTGTTTTCAACATCCCAGCTAAATGTGTTTTCTGTTCTTTGTTAGGACCTGATTTGTACACCTGGGATTACACCTGTAATACAAAATTGGAAAGGAAGTGATAAATGGCGTACGGGTGAGAGGACTCCTTAGGTTCACTGGAGTAAGACATCCTTTCCAGCTAGCAGATTAGAGAAGGCTTCATGGATGAGAGGCAGTCAATAAAGGCATGGGTTAATTCTCCACCTTTCTAATGAGAAATATTGGTTCATTTTCTCTCAATTTCCACACACCACCACTGTCTCACTTAGATTGGGCTATTCAGAGAAAACTGAATATTGCTCCTGGAAAGAACAACTGGGGGTTACAGAGTTTGCCTTTCTGATGAACTTGCAAAATGTCAACGTCTCTATGTGAGTCTGATCTGAATGCTCCTGTTGAAATGTCATGGGGCCAGCCCTGTTCACAGGGTGAGGTGGCAGGAACGCAGCTGGGAAGCGTTCTTGCCTGGAGTAGTGTCACAGTGCAGAGGCAAGCCACAGTGAGCTCAAGAATAGAAGCTCTTCCCCTCTCCTTGTCCCCTTACTCTCATTTCCCATTTCCCTATATCTCACCTCATAAACAATACACTTTGCAAGTGTGATGAGGGTGGGAGACATTTTTTCTTTTCGAAGACCAAGATATTTTGCTCCTGCTAAGAAGTAGGAAAATGATCTTTAAAAAGATTCGGCACAGGGGCACCTGGGTGCCTCAGTCGGTTGAGAGTCCATCCAACTCTTGATTACGGCTCAGGTCATGATCACAGGGTCATGGGATCAAGCCTGAATCACAGGGTCATGGGATCAAGCTCCTCGCTGAGCATGGAGCCTGCTTAAGATTCTCTGTCTCTCTCCCTCTCTCTCTCTCTCTCCCCCTCACTCTCTCTCTCTCTCCCCCTCACTCTCTCTCTCTCTCCCTTTGCTCCTCCCTCACTCTCTCTCTCTCAAAAAAAAAAAAAAAAAAAAGAGGCACCTGGGTAGCTCAGTTGGTTAAGCCACCAACTCTTGATTTTGGCTCAGGTCATGATCTCATGATTTGTGAGATCAAGCCCAGCATCAGGCTCTGTGCTGGCAGCACAGAGCCCGCTTGGGATTCTCTCTCTTTTTCTCTGCACCTCCTCTGTTCTCTCTGTCTCATAAATAAATAAATAAATAAATAAATAAATATTTAAAAAAAAAAAGATTCAGTACGATGGTCAGGAATAATTGAATCATGCCAGAGAGTTATGTGAACCATTGTTCAGACCTCTTATTTGGATTTCCCAGCTCAGGCAAACTCCAGGGCTGAGCCCCACTCAGCACTCCAATCAAAAATTCCACATCCATTGGGAGGAAAAATGGAGAGTAAAAGAAGCAGATAACTGTTCACAGGAGAGTCCTGACCCTCACTCTTTCCGTCTTTCCCTCGCCTATTTCTGTCTCTCTCTTCTCCTCCCTTCCTCATTCTCTTTCCATCCCCGCTTTCTTCTTTTCCCTTTTTTAGTCTATTTATTTCTTGCGGGAAGAAAATTATAATCACTTTCAATTATACCTTGAATTAGATTCACAGCTAGAATTATGTCCAAGAAAATATTGGAAGTAAAAGAAAAAAATCAATTGGATTCCTCAATAAAACTAAAAATGTCAGGGCAGGGGCATCTGAGTGGCTCAGTCTGTTGAGCATCTGACTCTTGATTTCAGCTCAGGCCATAATTCCAGGGTCATGGGATTGAGCCCCATGTCAGGCTGCGTGCCGTGTGTGGAGGCTGCTTGGGATTCTCTCCCCCACTCACTCTGTCTCTCTTTCTGAAAAATAAAATAAAAATAAATTTAAAAATAAAATAAAAACAAAATGTTAGTGCAGCCCTACCTGAGCTTGAGGTGCTGAAGCTCTAAGACATCAGAGCACCTGGTGGCGTGAACGCACCAGCATCCCATTCTCAAAGGAGTTCAAGATCCACAGCTGAGGTGGGTCCTTGTGTGGACTCTACCTTCAGATTGCTTTACACATGGAACCATCAGATCAAACAATGTGTAATAGCTGTGTCTGCACCTAAAAGAAACCTTGCCCAACACTGCCTTCTTAGCTGAGTACATTCATTATATTATACGTCAACCTCTACTGAGACCTGTCAGCTTACCAGCTTCCTTCTCCCCGTCTGTTTCCCCCAGGCAGTGACTGAACTCAATCTCCCCTTGGTTTCCTCCTTATGGGCTCCCGAGCTCAGTAAGAATTCCATGAGAGCTCCAAAATCCTTGCTTAGAAAGGAATCCATGAATAAACACATGGAAGGATGTACAGCAGCAAAGGCACAGATGCATTTTTCTGTTTGTAACTCTTCCTTGCAGATGGAATAAACCCAGTATTCATCATGTTTCTCCTCCTCTCTTTACATTGCAAGCCCTTGCTACTCTTCTGTTGAAAACTCTCGGAGAAATTCCCAGAGTTACAGAATAAAGCCACATCTTCTAAACTTGACGAATAGAAATTCCATGACTGCCCCAGCCAAACTCATCATTATCAGTACCCAACCATCCTGCCTGGTAATCTGTTGTGTCCATGACCCTAAACTATCACAGTTCCCTCATTGGGCCATCCTCCCCCCATCCCTCTTTCTTAACTGATAAGCTTCTGTTTGCCTGTTTTGCCGAAATTCAAGCACCTTCTCACATTGACTGTTTCCCAGCCTTTTGTGAGAGGGCGTCTCTATTTCCACAAACTGCTCCCCATGCAACCTCCCAGGATTTATTATGCTGCGTTGTAAACATGACCTTTCTTGCCTCTCTGCTCTCCAACCATATATATGTATCTACTCTTAAAATGATTTTAAGCTCTTGACTACAAGTTCTGGAACATTGTCTGGAAAGGAGTTAATTGTCCTGTGTGCATTAACCCAATAAATGAATCAATAGCCCAGTCTAGAAAGGAGAGCAAAGATTTCTTGAAATTTTACCTTCAGGGTTGGTTTTTGATTTATGTTCTTATTACAACACAAATATATGTTCATTATATAAAAATGGTAATTACTACACTGTGTATAATCCCCTTCCACCATCTTTACTAATTTGGAAGGAAAAATAGAACCTCATTATTTAAATTTACACTTTTATTATAAGTAAGATTGAACTATTTTTCCTAAAGTTTAATAGTCTTCTGTACATTTTACTGAGCAATCTACTTCTGTCCTTCTCCCATTTTTATTGGAGTATTAAAGCTGTTGATTATTAATATAACAAAACTTTTCTCATTAAAAAATACTTTTTCTTGCCAAATTCTCAAATATATTTTTCAAGCTTACTTTATATCCTTTACTTTCGTTTATTTTTGCCCAGTTTTTGAGATAAAAATATTTTTAACTGCTAGTAATCAAATATATCAATATTTCTAATACAATTTCTGTCTCTGCATTTATTTATAAAAAGGTCTCCTTATTTACTTATTGTTTCATTTTCAGATTTCATTTTATAATCTTTCTGGAATTTATTTCAGCATAGAGTATATAATTTCTCCACAGAGAAAAACTAATTGTCCCAGCATGATTTATTGAATAATTCATAATTTCTCCTTTATTTGAAATGTCACATTTATCCGATTCTAAAGTGTTTATATATATACATGAGGTTGTTGCTGGCCTATAAAAATCTGGTTTCGTTGAGAAATATATTCCTGCCTCAACACAGCACTATAAGAATTCAGGGTTTGAAAAAAAGATTATTTTATCTTAACAGAATATACTTATTTATTTGGCAATGTAGGTTACATTCCCCTTCTCACTGACCTTCCCCATGAATTCTTTTCTTTAAATTTTCTCTTACCTGTTCTCCCAGATTTATTTCTTCTGTATGAAATATAGAATATGTTTTTAAAATTTTAAAGCAAAACAAATAAATGGAAAATATTGATTGGAATAAAATAAAACCTTTAAATGAACTGGAAAAAAAAAACATTACACTTCTATCTTTTTTTGTATTCTTAGATAAGTTTTTTAAAGCAATTTAAAGCATATGCATGGTAAGTTTCATTCCAAAATATGGGATATTTTCTGTAGACCTTATGAAAAGAGCCTCTTTTCTCCTGTATTCGTCTCCTATTGCTGTTGTAACAAATTACGATAAACAACACAAATTTACTCCCTCACAGTTTTGCAGATCAGAAGTGCAAAACAGCCAGCCATGCTCTCTTTCCAGGCTCTAGGGGAGAATCCCTTTCCTCCTCCAGGTTCTACAGCATCTTTCCTTGTGTCTCGTGTTTCACAGTATCTCCTTTGTCATCAAAGTCAGCAACCTAGCATCTTCAAATCTGTCTCTCTGTGTCCCACTGCTCCCATCAATACAATATCTTTTTACATAATAAAATCTCCCTCTTATCAAATAAGGGCATTTGCGATTATATTTAGGGTCTATGCAAATAATCTAGGAAAATCTCCCCATCTCAATATCCTTAATTTAATCTCATCTACAAAATTTTTTTCCTTACATAAGATAACACTCACAGGCTCCAGAGATTAGGACTCCAACATTCAGCCTACTATAACTTCCGATATTGATAAGTTGAAGCCAATTTTTATTTTATTCAATGATTTTCTAGTTGAATAATTGAAGCAACTGGAAACATTGGCAAATTTTGTCTCCCTTTCAGAAGTTAAATCTTTCATTTATTTTCCTATCTTATTTTTTCGGGATAACTTCAAGAAAAATAAATAATACAGTTGATAACAGTATACTTTTCTTGTTCTTGATTTAAAAAAAAAAATTTAATGCTTACTTTTGAGAGAGAGAGAGAGAGAGAGAGAGAGAGAACGCGTGCGCTTGTGAGCAGGGGAGGGGAAGAGAGAGAGGGAGACACAGAATCTGAAGCAGGCTCCAGACTCTGAGCTGTCAGCACACAGTCGGACGCTGTGCTCAAACCCGTGAACCCGCGAGATCATGACCTGAGCCAGTCAGACGCTTAACCCACTGAGCCACTCAGGAGCCCCGTGTGTTCTTCATTTTAATGGAAATACTTCTGGCGATTCACCAATAAACCGTAATTTTCAAAAGCAATTGTACAATTGCATATTCTCATATTATTAAAATAAAATCAACCTAGAAATGAACTCATGTTGACATTCTCAAACGTGCTGCCCTTCATTTAATCCCTGCCTAAACTTCTGTAACATTGTGACTTCGAAAGGCCAGAAATCTTATCTATCTGTTGCCTTTGGGTGGCCAGAATTCACTTTCTCTTGCACTCTTTGAAAATATCTACCACTTTTTTCTATGTGTGCCATTCATGTTACTAGATCTTCCAAACAGAATGGGAGGTGGTCATCAAACAAATACATGCATGTTACTTATAAATCGTGTTAAATGTTACAAAAGGAAAAATAATTTGTTAAAATAAATGGATAAAAAAAACCCAAATGGGTGAGAAGAATTGAGGAACAAATGGGATTGTACATGGAAGCATGTATTATTATTTTTTTAACTTTTATTTATTTTTGAGAGACAGAGAGAGATAGAGCATGAGTGGGGGAGGAGCAGACAGAGGGAGACACAGAATCTGAAACAGGCTCCAGGCTCTGAGCTGTCAGCACAGAGCTCGACGCGGGGCTTGAACCCACGAACTGGGAGATAATGACCTGAGCCGAAGTCGGACGCTCAACCAACTGAGCCACCCAGGCGCCCTGCATGTATTATTTTTTTTAAGTCATAAAGATAATGTAAAAGACAAGGCTGCTGGACAAAATAGGATAAAAATTCATATCCTTTACTCCATGATTATGGGAGAAAAATATGCTTTGGTGAACTGCACAGAAAATAACTCTAATTCTGTTATTAAAAATCTTTGGGGAAAGATCCGTTTTTGAGAAAGTCGTGATCTAACCTCGTTGCTTTACTTCCATAGCAAGAAGGACATGTGGCCAAGGAGATTTCCAATATTGTGTTATCCCACCCCTCTAAAATGATTGTTACTGAGACAGAGGCTGGCAAAAGAAATAGAAGAACAGATTCCTTTTAAATATCGTATTTAGGTAACTGACTCTACTTTAGGTATTAGCAACTATTTTCTTTTGTAAGATTAATAATATAGTGTGTGTTATTATCCTTACCATTGTCTAGTTTTGATACTTGAGCAATGTTGAATCACAGTGTAGTGTTCAACTTTCCAATGTGACACAGTGGTCACATTCATTACACGTTTTTATAATGCATAATCCAGGCCCTGTCATGGAAATTCAGAATCAGAATCTCTGTTGTTGTGCCCTCAAAATAAACATTTTGAACAAATAAGTAATATTTAGGCACGTTGAAGTTTGTGACCCACACGTGTAGTGATCGTTCTCACTGGCTTCAGAATCTAAACACTTACTAGTCATGATTTTTGACAAAATTCTTTATTTTATCTTTTTAATGTCTATTTATTTAATTTGAGAGAGAGAGAGAGAGAGAGGGAGAGAGAGGGCATGCTACTGAGGGCGGGGCTGAGAGAGAAGTGAGAGAGAATCCCAAGCAGGCTCTGCACGGACAGCACAGAGCCCTACCTGGGGCTCAAATTCAGGAACCAGGAGATCATGCCCTGAGTCGAAATTAAGAGTCAAATGCTTAACCAACCTCGTCCCCCCGGGTGCCCCAAGATTCTTTAATTAAACTTGATTTCCTCACTTCTGAAGCAGAGATAAAAAAAAAATATTGTGAAATATTTTAAGAACAGTTTAAAATAATGTTTGCAAATAATTTAGTCATAACCAAGGTCTTTATTTAAATAAATGTTTCTTTTGATACGTTTTAAAATTGATTTCATATTTGGGGCACCTGGGTGGCTCAGTCAGTTAAGCATCTGACTTCAGCTCAGGTCATGATCTCTTGGTTCATAAGTTCAAACCCCACATCAGGCTCTGTGCTGACAGCTCAGAGCCTGGACCCTGTTTTGGATTCTGTCTCTCTCTCTCTCTCTCTCTCTCTCTCTCTCTGCCTCTCCCCTGCTTGCGTTCTGTCGCTCTCTCTCTCTCTCTTAAAAATAAATAAACATTAAAAAAAATTTAATTGATTCCATATTTATAGCACCTGTGTTACTGTAAGTATCTAATTGGGTCTAGGTTCACATTAACATTCACTTCAGTTATAATATAATTATTAATTTAATTCGACTTTTATCTCTTTGATGACTAAAGAAATCCTTGAGTGTTTTGTTTATCTTTCATGGAAAGTACTCAAAGTCAGAATAGTTAGGCTTCTTTTTTTTTTTATGTTTATTTATTTTTGAGAGACAGAGAGACATAGAGCATGAGTGGGGAAGGAGCAGAGAGAGAGGGAGACACAGAATCTGAAGCAGGCTCCAGACTCTGAGCTGTCAGCACAGAACCCAACTCGGGCTCATACTCACTAACTGTGAGATCATGACCCAAGTGAAGTTGGACACTTACCCGACTGAGCTACCCAGGCGCCCAGTTAGCCTTCTGACTTAAGAAATATTAAACCAGGTAATGAATTTAGAGGCCTGGGAACTTGACTTTACTCTTACCAGGACAAGTCATAATGTCTCAGACCACAGAAACAGGATATTAGAACTGAGTTCCTTACATAAAATTAGGCACCACCGAAGGTCATTCTCATTATCAAATGGTAAGTAGAATATTCTACTCAACAGTCCAAGAAAAAGCAAAGAAACTTTAGTTCTTAGTCCTAACAGGACTAATAGTGACCTATTAGGAATATCAGACCTGATGCTGCTGTTTAAATCTATAGTATCTGCTATGAATGCGAATCTTAGCTAAGAAGTTAACATATGCATGTATCCAACATAATGAAAACTTAAAAGAGATGAAAAGCAACCTCCCATTTATCAGAGGGACTCCTCCTCAACTGAAGGTACTGGAATACCACTAGAAAACAAACTCCAGGAAGATAAACTGTCAAATATATACAACTGACAGAAGGAAAGGAATCTCTCTATAAAACAGCCATAAGTTGCAACAACTATAGAAATGTGTACGACAAAAACTAGAAAAAATTAAAATAACTTACTGTTTCAGAGTAAGCAATATAAATTTATTAAAATACCAAAAAAGGGGACATAAATGCAAGGACAAAAACAAAATACTAACACTTTTGATGCATTGTTTAACTTTTTCAGTTTTTATTGTGAGCTAATCTTTATCCTTTTTTTTCCCCCTCTTCTTTCTGTGAGGATTATTTTGAAACTGTCCTGCCAGACAGATTTTGTATTTATTTCTGCAAGAAATCCCAAGGATACCACATACCCAGAATCAGTGTTTATTTTATTGCCTAAATATTTGGAATCGTGGTTCAGGTCCAACAGGGTCCAGGTCCAAAGGTAACGTGGTTGGTAAAAATGAGCCACCAAGTAAGAGATTGCTTAGGCTCATGGTTAATTTTTTTAACCCACATTCCAAGCAGAAAGGAAAAGAACAAAATACCTACCCAAAAAAATCATGTGATTTGTTTTTCTTATACGATTCTCCCTCAACTTAGGATAGAACACTTTGAGAATTACGACTTTCATTTTGGGGGGTTTCAGTTTCAAGTTTCCACACTCTGGACCAAAGTCTTTCTTCACTGTTCCTAGAGACAGAAAACACACAAAACACAGTCTCCAGGCAAGCGTATCTCAACTTTAACACTGTTGACATCTGGGGCCCCCATGATTCTTTGTTCCAGATGGCTTTCTTGCACATTATAGAATTTCAGCAGAATTTCTAGGTTCTACCCAGTAGATGTCATTAACGCTGCCCACACTACTTCACCCCACTGTTATGGCAACAAAAAATGTCTCCAGATATTGTCAAATGTCTCCATGTGGAGGCAGGGCTGAAGAGGGGGAGGGGCACAAAGTCATTCCCATTGAGAACCAGTGTTCTAGGCCCTTCTCAGTCCCTCCAAATGGCAGCACCCCTTGGCTCCAGCACTCCCTTCGCCAAAGTACACCTGCAGCCGCTCCTCACAGGAGCATTCCCATGTTTTTTAGGACTCTCTTCTTGCACTCTTCTAGAACCAGGGAAATTCTCTTTCAACCTGGCAATCTCAGCTATACATTTAAATCATGTATGTTTAAATTCAGTGCGTGTTTCTGTATGTTTCCAGTGAAAGGGTGTTTGGTTATTTAATTTATTCTCTAAATATTTATTTCTTTTGAAAGAGAGGGAGGGAGGGAAAGAGAGAGACAGAAAGCCTGTGTGCCAGCGTGCGAGCATGCACACGTGAGGGGGGGAGGGGCAGAGAGAGAGAATCCCAAGCAGGCTTCACAATGCCAGTGCGGAGCCCGATAGGAGACTCGAACTCAGGAACCTTAAGATCATGACCTGAGCAAAAATTAAAAGTCAGAGGCTTAACCAACTGACAGGAGTCCTGGTTTTTGGTTATTTTAAGTAGCGAACTTGTATAGGCAGTCAGACATGCTCTCACTCTTCAAGGGGGTAAGCTAGAGCTGAAGCCAGCTCTTTACAGCACTGGAAAACTGATGTAAATTCCTAGGTTTAGTCAAATAATATCGTCATGGCTATTTTAAGCCAAAGGAACATAGGAAACATAAAATATCAAATATCATTATATGGGACACCAATAAGTTACTGAGATTCTACCACATGTAGAGGACTACTAATCACATATTAAAGATCTCTAGTTTACTGTGTGGATTTTTTATGTTCTTATTCATTTGTTATCATTCCTACAATGTCAGATAGACATTGTCTGAGATGCTTTGTCCAATGACTTTGACCCTAAAAGATGTAACCCATACAAAAAAGAGATCGAATTCTCATTTTATTCTGATAATGTATTTGTTTGAGTATCAAAATATCCTAACAAATTCTTGGGTGGTTAGTGAATGATTTGTTATAATGAAAAGACCATTGGATTTAGAGATACATATCCTAGAGTCAAATCCTGCAGAGAAATAGCTAGTCAAGAATCCAATCCCATACAGGATATATATTATGTTTTTTTAAAGGTCTCTGATGTGAACTGGATCCAGCTACAAATATGTGAGCCCTTAAATATTTGTTTTTTTCCAGATACAGTCAGTCAAAAATTCCCTTTTTTCAGTCAAATTCCTTTAAAAGACTGCTGCTATTTTTGAATTCTGTTGTAAACCTGATTTCAGTTACTTTGACATGATTCTGGGTGTACTGCTAAAATATTTCAGGATAATTATAGAAACATACTATTATTTGTCATAAGGGGGAAAAATCCACCAGACCATATCATTTTTCAGACCACTTGTATATCAGTCAGTGACTCAAGGAAGGAGCATGAATTATCTGCTACTTTCTTTGTATTATTCAGTATCTACCATGCATGATTCTAATTGTTTCAAAGGCATCTCAGTTAAAAATAAGTGACTTCAGCTAAGCTTCTGTGTTTCTTGTGTAATATGCAGTAACTTAACATCAGTACTGAATTATAAAAGAGAAACCCATCTTTATTGACAATATGTGTGTGTATACAAACACACACATATATGGATATACACATACATATGCATATATATATGCATATGGAATATACATATATATGGATTTCTGATAAGAGTAAGAATGCATGATAAGGGTAATGAATTAGCTCTTCCTCGTGGTAAACATTTGTTCCATACCAGATAGTATTTTATGGTGAGCAAAATCATGAACTTGGTAATGATAGTGAGGGAACATGATGTCAGTGGCAGAAGCAGTGGACCGAAAATGAGAAGAGCTATTGGAGGGTACTTGTGGAGGAGGGGGCAGGGAGATGAGATGGACAAGAGAAAGCTTTGAGTTCCCCCTAGAGGCTGGTGCATGCAGATGATTTCCTCTACATCTTTTTTCCCTCTTTTTTTTAACCCCAGGGCAGTTAGAGGAAGGCTCTTTCTCTAGAGAAGACAATATAATATCTTGGAGGCGGGGGGGGGGGGGGGGGGGGGGGAGACACATTTTCTGTGTTATTCCAACCCTTTAAAAAGTTGTTGAATGGCCACCTGGGGGAACTGGCTTGGGCAATAGGTCCCCTGAGGACTCATGAATAGTTCCTCTTATACTGCATACTAGGTCAAGCCAGTACCAACCTCTCATTCTCCCGTTCCAAATCAGACTTAAACATATGTCCATGTAGGATTACCAGTCTGGAGCATAAAATGTACATCAAATAACAACATATCACAACATGTAATGCCAGTGATGGCAAATGACCCAAATTTTATCGAACCCTTAAAAACATACTTTGAATATCTCATTATCAATTGGATCATTTGGTACCACAAGGTAAGTAAATTCTAACAAAGTGATTATACCTTCATCTTAATCCTGAAAGTCTTAAAAAGTATTCTTTGGCTGGTATTATCGTCCCACTCTGCCCTAGCCATGTGGAAGCTTATTTCTGGTTAAGCCTCTTCACCATCAGCTACTACCTGGTATGTCACAGAAACTAATGCTGCTTCTTTAAGACCTGTTAAAAGGGATGGATCCCACCCTCAATTTCCTTCTTTTTGTGTGTTTACAAAGTTCCATGGAAGTATAAGGGAAACTTAAAATACCAAAATATCACCAACACTATTTAGATAACACCATCAGGATCCAAAAATAAAATGTGATCACTGAAGGAGCTTATAATCTGCAGCACAAATTCCCTCATAAAGTGGGGATATTGAAAGAGGAAATTGTGATATTGCCAGGTCTGAATTCACTGCTGCCTACCCCAGAGCACGGTATCATCTGGGGAAACAGGGTATGCAGGGAAAACACAAGAAAGAACAATAGAAAGTTTGTGTGTTTTCAGTTGTCTGTATCTCCAGGATCTATTCATTCATTCTAATGGTCTAGAATCCACCTACTGTGAACTGAAATTTGCATAAATAGTACATTGAGAAGTACTCTAGTTATCTATTGCTGGGTAATAAACCACATCAAAATGTATGGCTTAAAACAACAATTTGTGATTTTCCGTGGGTTGACTGAGCTCAGCTGGCAGCTTTCACTTGAATTATCTAATGAGACTGTAGTCAGATGGTGGCTGGGGATAGTCATCTGGACTCTCAACTGGGATGGATGAAGAGGTGACTTATTCACATGGCAGGTAGTTGAATGCTGGCTATTGGATGGGAGCTCAACAGGGGTTGGTTGTTAACTAGAAGACCCACAGATGACCCCTTTGTCTGGCTGGGACTTCTCCTGGCCTAGAGGCTGGTTTCCAAGAAGAATTGTCCCAAAATCAAACTTTGTAAGAGAAATAGGAAGAGGCCGCAACACTCTTTTTGACTCTAACTTGGAACCATAATAACATCACTGTCACCAAATAAAATCAGTCAAGCAAATCATTAAGTGATCTCATATTTAAGGGAAGATGAATTAGATTTCAGTTCTTGATGTGAGGGGCAGAATGCACAAATATGTAGGAAAGAAATTGATAGAAACCACCTTTGCAGACTAGCTACAAGAGGTTAATGGTGGTTCTATGGTTTCCATACCTTGGGGAAACAATTTTTATAACTAATGCAAACTGGCTAACTCTTCTTCATGAATGACAAATTAAATATTCAGGCAGAATTTTATAATGATGGTACCTCCCAATCCCCAGCTCATTTCTGAATTTCCCTTACTCTCACCAACACTTAATCCATATGTCACTCAATCTACTATCACCTGACCTGTCTTTTCATTGTGCCAAACTGGTTGACCCCAAACCATCACTTTTGGTTGCCAGTGTTTCTAGCATCCGACTTGTAAATTGCGTGGCCTGTGTCTAGGGATACAGCCCACAGTCCCCATACCAAATTTACAATAGGCAAATCTCTAAGCAATTTCATGGTCTTGAATTCCTCAAACACAAGCTCAAGCTGGCTTCTTTTGATTTCCCCAACAGAGCAGGATTCAATAGTTCCTTTGGCCCCCAAGTCACTGCTATTGAAAGTTGAATAAATGAAAGACTAAAAGAGCTTTCAGCTCCCTCTAAAAAATAGTATGCCCTTCCTCTTACACAGATGTCTCCCTTGACCTTCCTCCACATTTAATTTCCCTGCACCTTGAATAAACTTTGTTACTGAATGAAAAATCTTTCTCCAGCTCCTTTTGTTTCTGATCCGGTCTCAAGTGAAACAATGTCTCAATCCCTAAACCCAGCCTAATGATAAAAGGAAAATCACTTGAGACTTTCATGAACACCACCCCACCCACTGATATTTGCCACCTCCAGACAATATATTGTTAAAGTAAATCTGCTGAGGCCCTAGAAGAGAATTTCTATGTCCACACACATCAGGTACCTAATAGATACAAGGGGAGTAGTGGTCCCTGATATGCCCCGATTCGAAAGACCCCCTGAAAACAAACCACCAGAGTCCAGAGTCAAAGCCAAGCGGCAAGGGTCGTTTATTGCAGGTTCGAACCCGGTCCTCCGCGCACTCGTTGCCGGTGACGCAAGAGGCCCCAAGCAAGGATCTTACAGCTTCTTTTATAGACAGGCACAAACAAGTTAGGGATTTTTTGAGGTTACAGAGCTGTTATTCGTTGACATTTAAATTTGAACGCTCAGCAGAACTTGTTTGGTTCCCGCCTTTATTTCAAACCACTCAGCAGAACTTGATTGGTTCCTGCCTTTATGTCAGACTACCACCGGCGCGCCCTGGCTGGTTTCGGGAACAGCGGGGGAGGGGAAAGATCTTTTCTTTGCAGTTGTAAGTACACCTGGTAATTTTTCTCTTAGCCTCTCATTCCCTACACACAGAAGATTTAAATAAGATCCCTTAAAATTCCAGAATAAATCCCCGAAGCAGATTTTGATGAATAAATTTCCACACGATCTGAATTGTCAGAGGTTCCTGAGATAGCACTCTGTCCATGATATGTTGATTCTTAAAATTTAAGAACATGGATAAATACTCTCAGACTCAGGAAATAAATGCTTACTTTTGCCACCACCGGATTCTTCACAGGCGGAAATCTTGACTGAGATTCTTACTCAGTACAGATGGTATCTCCACCCAGGCCTTGGCCTCCGTGAGAGGAGATCTTAAAAGACCTTGAGAGCCAAGGAGAGTCGAGGCTGTGTCACCATCTTATTACGCAGTTCTTAACCAGTGCAAATTGAACCATAAACATATGATTTCAGAAGGCACTTAATAAAATTTTATAGGCAGAAAATTTTCCCTCCTATAGAGATATACAAAAGAATCTCAGGCTTGAATAAATGTTTTAAATTGAGAATGCACCATCAACACAGCTAACAAAGGAAGAAATTCATGAACTTTTTCCTAAGGTTGCCTCTCTTCTTCAGGAAAAGGAGATATACACCCAACCTCCAAAACTACCTGCTCACCCCCAACATACAAACAGTTTACCATCTACTTTATAATCTCTACTAATGATTTTACTATTCCATTGTTGTCATTAGTGTGGCTTGACTATTCCAGGAAACTTTTGCCCAGGTGAATAACTTGATTAACTTGATTGTTCATTACAAGACTTTCTGCAGACTTTCAAATTTCCCTTCAACCCTTTTTTTTTTTTTTTTTTTTTCAACGTTTATTTATTTTTGGGACAGAGAGAGACAGAGCATGAACGGGGGAGGGACAGAGAGAGAGGGAGACACAGAATCGGAAACAGGCTCCAGGCTCTGAGCCATCAGCCCAGAGCCTGACGCGGGGCTCGAACTCACGGACCGTGAGATCGTGACCTGGCTGAAGTCGGACGCTTAACCGACTGCGCCACCCAGGCGCCCCTCCCTTCAACCCTTTAATAGGAAGTATCGACAGGTACTTTAGGGCTTCAGACTTTGAATCCCTCACCTCAAAATCTTCTTCTTGCTCTTTCCAACAGTTCTAAACTGTTATATCATGATCTTTTTTTCCCCAATCCCAATTAAGCCCTCTCATGGAAAGACCCAGCATAAACCAAACTTCTTATTCTCTACAAAACTGACCTTGCCTTTTCTCCTCCGTGAACTACAGAGCTCTGTAGAGGTGGGGTTCTCCCTTGCTGAGGTAAGCAATTCATTCTGTTTGCTTTATCAACAGATTGTGCGGGTGATATTCATGGAATTAACATTCAATGAAAAGTAGTGCTCAGACCCCTGAAAACTAACCTGTCAAAGTAGAGGAGAGTGAATTTGGTGCGAGTATACAAATATGGCATCAAAAGTCAAAAGCGTGGTTACTATTTTCCTCTATCCCAGCGTCATAAAGGATGTATTCAAAGGGATCCTATACTTTGTAAAATATTGAGGTCAGATGCTGGCTTTGGGGAACTACTTAGAACCTCCCAAGTCCATAGGGCACCTGGTTGGCCCAGTAGGTGGAGAGTGCAACTCTTGAATTCAGGGTTGTGAGTTCGAGTCCCACATTGGGTATAGAGATTACTTTTTAAAAAGCCTTAAAACAAACAAACAAACAAACAAACAAAAAACAAACCTCCCAAGTCCTCTGGCTTCTGCAGACAGGAAATGTCTGGGAAGCCATCTTCCCTGGCGTTTCCAGGTCATTGCAGATACACATGTGCGTGTTCACACACAGACACACACACACACACACACACACACACACACACACACAAAGAGGTGAGGAAGAGAGAGAGGGAGAGAAAGAGAGACAGATACAGGCAGGCATAGGCTGTCCCTGTTCTTGTGCACCACACACCTTGAAACAAGACATAGAACTTGGCACAACTTAAAACCAGATCTAACCCCTTTACATATTCCAATATCAATATCTTACTGAAGACTTATCCCATGGGGAGATGGAGAAGAAAAAGTATAACGCATAGCACAAACAATAAAATTCTTATTGGACATACCTCGTTTTTCATCTTCACCGTTCTTAAAATGACTAAGCCACCCCTTCTCTCTCTCCTTTCTTTTCCGTCCCACTTAGTATAAATCCTTTCTGTCCTGCAAAGCACTCTAGCTCTTCCAATCTTTTAGCAAAACAAAAGCCTGAATTAGCTAAAATCCTCCTCACTGGGAATGCAGCAGCGCGGGGGACTATCTACTGTTACTCAGGTCAGAGAAAAAGGGAAGGTCGCACCTGCGCAGAAGGGTTTAGCACAGAATTTACCCTTAACTTTCACACACACCTTCCATTTATACCATATTCAAGTTGCCAGATCTCTGTAATGGAATTTTGACTAAATCCAAATCATAGGTATGCTGAAAACTGAAGTAATATTCTAGCAGAGAAGGAAGTTTTTAATCAAGGAGAAGTAGCAGGAGGCTATGGACAAATATTCAGTGACCTGGAAAATTAAAATGAGGATTAATTTCAACCAAACAACCTGATGTGTGTGTTTGTGTATGTGTGTGTGTGAGTGTGTGTGAGTGAGAGAGAGAGAGGGAGATTTTAAAGTGAAAAAACAAATATCTTTGCACTAGTTTCTGAGGTAATTGCTTGTTTGTCTGTTCTGCCACATGAGAAAATGGCTGGATCTGATTTGCATTTAGGCATAAAATTGAATGCTGAGTAAAGATAATAATAGGTATATTATATACATATATGCATTGTGATATCCACATTAATATTTAAAAGTTATCATATTTTTGTTGCTTCTAAATCCCTATGTTATTTAAATGAGAAAGATCACTAGTACTTAGAACAATTTGGGAAAAGGAAAAATGCCATTTGGGGGAAGGGATAGATTACTGGGCGTAGAGAAGAGATAAGGTGTAACATTAGAGCTTTCACTGACTTCTTGTAGAAGTTTGGCCTGATCTCATCCCTAATTAAAACCTTGGGATTTTTCCCCCAGCAAAATGAAGAGGTTGAGTTAAAACAAAGTCTGGCCCTGTTCTGACTACAGACGCCCAACGGTTCTAGAAAAAGTGGCCATGCAAAATGAACAAATCAGGAGACTATAGATGCTGGAGAGGATGTGGAGAAATGGGAACCCTCTTGCACTGTTGGTGGGAATGCAAATTGGTGTAGCCACTCTGGAAAACAGTGTGGAGGTTCCTCAAAAAATTAAAAATAGACCTACCCTATGACCCGGCAATAGCACTGCTAGGAATTTACCCAAGGGATACAGGAGTACTGATGCATAGGGGCACTTGTACCCCAATGTTTATAGCAGCACTCTCAACAATAGCCAAATTATGGAGCCTAAATGTCCATCAACTGATGAATGGATAAAGAAATTGTGGTTTATATACACAATGGAGTACTACGTGGCAATGAGAAAGATGAAGTATGGCCCTTTGTAGCAACGTGGATGGAACTGGAGAGTGTGATGCTAAGTGAAATAAGCCATACAGAGAAAGACAGATACCATATGGTTTCACTCTTATGTGGATCCTGATAAATTTAACAGAAGACCATGGGGGAGGGGAAGGAAAAAAAAAAAACAGAGGTTAGAGTGGAAGAGAGCCAAAGCATAAGAGACTCTTAAAAACTGAGAACAAACTGAGGGTTGATGGGGGTGGGAGGGAGGGGAGGGTGGGTGATGGGTGTTGAGGAGGGCACCTTTTGGGATGAGCACTGGGTGTTGTATGGAAACCAATTTGACAATAAACTTCATATATTGAAAAAAAAAAAAGAAAAAGAAAAAGTGGCCATGGCCAAAATTCACGTTGGCCTCATACAAATGTATAATCATACAAATGTTTGAGACGCACTAATGCAGGAGTGGCTTAACAATAATTTGGTGGGTTTTCTGTCATTGTTCCTGCTGCTGTTGCTGCTGTCGTTCTGGGAAAGCAAATTTTCGTTGCTGATCGGCACTGTTCTGAGGTGTGTGCATCAAATAATAGGCAGTTTTCAAGCCTCTTTGACAGATGCAATTACACGCACGCAGACACCCACACAAATAAGCCTGATGAAGTCAGACATCTGTTTTCCTAAACAAGCTGCTCTCATCCCACTAGTACCTCATGATCTTCTTTTTTCTACTGGAGACTAAGATATGGGGAGTTCTCAGGAATTAATCCTGAATCAGTCCTCAACCAGGCCAGCCAGCTACATTGAACATAGGCAAACACAGGGACGCGGGATGACCGGAGTAAATATGGATAAAGAGAACAGGGTCAGGCCGTTCAGAAGGGAGGGAGGAACTTCTGGCCGTTAGCTCCAGAACTTATCCTAAAAATCTGAGTTCTGCTTGTGTACCTCGAAGTTTCATTGTATCTGATGTCGGGAGGCTTACAGCTTTAAGTAAGGGTGAAGTAGTCTCTATGATGTAGTTTGAAGTGTTGGGGTTCAAAGCCCATGGCCAAGAAAGAATTCTTGAGGGGCTCCTGGGTGGCTCAGTCAGGTAAGTGTCCTAGTCTTGATATCCTCTCAGGTCATGATCTCACAGTTCATGAGATTGAGTGTGGGATCAGGCTCTCTGCTGTTAGCATGGAGCCTGCGTGGGATTCTCTCTTCCCCTGCCCCTCCTCTGCCCCTCCCCTGCTCTCTATCTCAAAATAAATAAATAAACTTTAAAAAAAAGAAAGAAAGAATTCTTGAGACATTTTTCTGGTGCAAAAGGGTGGCTAAAAAGCTTGGGGACAGGACCCACAGGCAGAAAGAGCTGTCTTAGATTGTGGAGTGATTGATTACATACTTTGGAGTTGGGGGAGATTTTTCATATGCTAAAGAAGACTTATGGGATCCTGGAGGTCTGGCTATTGTCAGGCTAAGGTTGTTTTTGCCTCTAAAAATGCATTAACATTAAGACAGTTGGGAGTTTCTGGAGGAACATCATACTGTCTGCCTCAAGTATTTATCAGTGGGCTGCATGTTATAAGGGACTTTAATTTTATCTACATTTCCTTTTGTCTTTGTTCTCCACACCATCTGTAGTTTGCTTCTACCTGCAAGGAAGAGAGAAGAAAGAACCCAAAATCATGAATTCCAAGAGAGGCTGACCACACTGAATGGATGGAGTAACTGACCATGAGAAAATAAAACCTGCAGCTAGAGCATGAACGCTTTATTCTTCACAGTCAAGTTTGTTCCTCTTAAAATGGCAGCTCAGAGACTGTCCTTGTCCCAAGGCTCTGGCCATTCCTTCAGAAGAGATGGGGAGTAGAAGGCAGTTTGGATGACATTACTATCACACAATCTGTGACGATAATGACCAAAAGAGGCTTGTTAACACAACAGTTAGGTTATGGTTTTCCCAAATATTAATTCCTCCCATTTCATAATAATTTTTTTAATGTTTATCTATTCTTGAGAGAGAGAGAGAGACAGAGACAGAGACAGAGACAGAGACAGAGACAGACCATGAGCAAGGAAGGGGCAGATAGAGAGGGAGACACAGAATGTGAAGCAGGCTCCACGCTCTGAGCTGTCAGCACAGAGCCCTACGAGGGGCTCGAAACCATTAACTGTGAGATCATGACCTGAGCCGAAATCAGACACTTAACCCACTGAGCCATCCAGGCACCCGTATTCCTACTGTTTTAAACTGAAATGAATGTAAATATTCCTTCTTTGGAATATCTGATTTATACACTGTTAATATATTTTTATCAATGAGTTATATGCAATTGTGCCCCAATGCCTAATTAATGCATTCATCCCTTTGATGGGTTTTGAAGGTCCCAAAATGGAAATTTTGCTTCTTTTCTTCTCTTTCTCTCTTACATAACCAAATATTGGCTGTGACAATATTTACTCTTGTTGGAAAAATTGCATTGGCTGCATACTATATGATCAGCTGACAGTAAATATCTATTTAAAGACTGCATAAGAGATAATTCAATATAAATGGATGGATGATTCACAAGAGGTTTCCATATGAACCCTCTATAGTACATGCCTCCTAAAGGGTGATTTTTTTAAATATTTTTTAATGTTTATTTATTTTTGAGAGAGAGACAGACAGAGCATGAGCATGAGCATGAGCATGAGCAGGGGAAGGACAGAGAGAGAGAAAGAAACACAGAATCCAAAGCAGGCTCCAGGCTCTGAGCTGTCAGCACAGAGCCCGATGCGGGGCTCAAACCTTGAACTTTGAGATCATGACCCAAGCCAAAGTCAGACACTTAACCAACTCAGCCACCCAGGTGCCCCAGGGTGATTTTAATATATTAATTTATTCAACAAGTTTATAGCATGTTTTCGGTACCGTAATAGGTGGGAAGTAGACACTACTAAACAGAATCGATATACCCCTACCATCATGATGTATGCTAACAATTGGTACAGTAAACAAGGAAACTAAAATTCCAAAATGGTGTCACTTGCCCCCGACAAAAGCAAGCCAAGACTTAATTACAGTTTCAACCAATCCCAAGAATGTGACCTTTAACACTCAATCTGAAATTTCCTGATCAACAAGTGAGGTAATCTGCTGGATAAGAGCCCTGCCATTCCCTCCTCCCCCAAAATAAGGGGAGGAGTACTTTCTTTTCTTTTGCTAATAACCGTTTTGCCACACTCTCTTTTCCACAAAACTTTCCATTTGTACAACTCCTCAGAACTCCTTTATGCTTGCTAGATGGTATGCTGCCCACTCATGAATTGTTGAAGAAAGCCAGTCAGGTCTTTAAATTCACTCCATTTAATTTTATTTTTTAACACTACAAATGTTACTTATATAGATCATTACACACAAAAAATATATCATTTTAATTTTGGCTAAGCTTGTAATTGTCATCCAATATTCAATATTAATTAACCCTTATTGAGTGCACTCTGGATGTCAAGCACTGAGAAAACAAGACCCAACTGGAGAGAGAGAACCACATATTTGCATTGCTTGAAAACACAGTAGGTTAAACAGAGCATAAAAATGGAAGACAATCCGAAAATACTGGTGATAATTTGTTTCTGAGAGGCTAGGCTAATTACCATACCATCTATCTTACCAGATATTCTCAATTTTCTGTATTTCACATTTCTTGAATGAAATATAAGAATCAGAAAATCTACGAATGCCATGTCAAATAAATGGTGAAGATAATAAATAGTGCATATTACCAGTTACGGGAAGGGATCAAAGCCTAGAGTGTAATAAAGGATGTATGATTTGGCAAAAGGACATATAAGTTGATAAAAGGCAAGCTAATCTATCTGGATAGAATAGTATGATCAATAAAGCAGAGAAGAGGAAGCCATATTCCAAACATGAGGCTAGACATGGGAAAATGGGATAAGGACCTGAGACGGGAATTTTAGTGGTAAGATCTAGAATGCCTTCAATAAAGAGTTTCAAGTTTACGAAAAATAACGTGGGAGCTGAAGCTGGAAATGTAGATTGGCACTAGCTTGTGGAGGGCTCCCCAACTTTGTGATTATTCAAACAGTGCGGAATCATTTATGATTTGAAGACACTGATTCTAATCAGTATTTATCTAAGTGATCCTAGCAATAAAGAATGAAAGAGAGGAAAGGAGAGGGTGAGCAGGGTTTGGGCACAACTTCTAGAATGTTGCAAGACAGTTTAATTACTCCGACTTAATGTGAAGGAAAACTCAACAGAGATTGAAAAGGAAGGGATGGATGCAATAATTCTGATTCAGACATGACTGATAGGAATTACCAACTACTTAAGTATGGTGGTGATGGGGGACACCGTAGTCAATGATGACTTCAGTATATATTGAGCTTGAGTAACATGGACAGTGCCATATCTCAGGCAACTCGAATAGAGTTCAGAGGAGCAGGCAAGTTACAAGAAAAGGAATGAGTTCATTTTTAGGTTTGAGTGTGAAGCTATAGCACTGATGCCTAGGGATGCAGTACCATGGCACTCACAAAAGAGGTGAGCGTAATATAGTTCGATTTGAAAGAATATAATCATGTTGGTGGTAATTTGATAATTAAGCTCTTTTTTGAACAACTTTCATCTTTGTATCCCGTAGCTTTTAACACATTTCTTGAATCATGTTAGAAATGTAATAAATGATTGCCTAGTGAAAAAAACATTAATAGACGACTGAACTCTCAAAGGAAGAATGTATAGACTTCCATGAGCAGAAAATTGAAAATTGGTTTCTAGTGGAGGCATATAGATGGGGGGCAGGGACCAGCCCAGAAGCCCAGGACTAGTACATCAAAAGATGGTAAGGGTGTAAAGAGAGGGTAGTGCTAAGGAATATAAGGTAGTAGAGAATTCTAAGGAAGAAAAAGTGAAAAATAAATTAGAACTCTGCAGAGATCAAGGAGAAAGAGAATAGAAAATAGATCACAGCTTTTGGCCTAAAGAAGCCTTTTGTGGCCATGTAAAAAGCTAGTGATTTTAATGAGAGAAAAAGAGTAGAAGCTAGATTGTAAAGGACTTAGAGAATGAGTAAACTCTGAGGAGGCAGAGAAAGTCAGTAGGAAATCTGCTGGACTCAGAAGTGAAGGGGGTGGAGGAAGAAAGACGTAGCTCCAAAAAATATGAGGGTTGAGGGAAAATGTTTATGAAAGTAGAGGATATTTCAGCATATCAACAGAAAGAAAGCAGGATACCTCTTTTTAAGACCATTTTTTTTTCACTCTTGAATTTATTCAAAGCTACTGGTTTTCTGCCTTACTATGCTATATATCCCATTACATTTTCAGCATTAGTGATCAAAGAAAACAGTTTCAAGCACACATAGGTGAATGCACTAACTTTCTTTTTGATAACTCTTCTATTGACTCTATAATCTGCTTGAAGTGTTAAACCGATTTGCTCTAATTCCATGGGATGGATTATACTGAAACAGGATAGATTGATTAGTTAAAGAAAGAGTCCTAGAAAGCTGAATAACAAGCACATTTTGTAAAAACAAACAAACAACAAAAACAAAAAAGCAATATTTGGTTAGCTATAATTGATGCTTCTTATTGCAATAGATCTTGAAATCCTGCCTCATGAACTTTAATGGGATTAGCGGAATTGAGAAGGTCACTTAAGGTTTTGCCTCACTTACAGTGATTTAGAAAGCAAGATGTACCATGGACACATCGTAAACACTTTACCAGTGGCACTGCCATATAAAGCATATGTAGCTAGCCAGTTCTCACATTGTGACATCTTGTAATTTTCCCCTGATATGTGTACGGTTTCTGCATGTGAATAATATCTGTATATGGTAAAGGCATGTTGAAAATTGCAAAACACTTAAAAAAATTTTTTTACTGTATTCACTATTAATCCTGTTGTGTGACTAAACTATTTGACCAAAACTACTGAGTTGATTGGTTGATGCTTAGTATTTTTTCTCACCAGTATGTAAAGCTCTTTGAATAAATGAATTAAAGAACTTCAGAAGACAGATGTCAACTTCTGTTTTAAGTCTGAGGTTCCCAACTATGTTCCATTAAACTAGGAAGTAATCTTTGAAACAATAGTAATAATATAAAATATCTTATGACACTTGATAATTTACATCAATTCTATGGTTACATTTAGTTCATGATCCACAAAATGAAAACAAGGCTAAAATAGATCAAATTCCTTTTGAAAGTTGGATAGAGCATCAAGGAAATACAGAATGGCACTAATCATCTACCCCAAATATGCACATTATATATTTATATAATATATATAATATAATAAATATATATTCATTAAAAATTTATTTCTAAGGAAGCAAAATAAATGCTCTTATTTTATTGGTTTTTCTTCACTCTGCAAGAATGTGGAAAAGAAATTATGATGAGTAGAAGAAATTAAGAGATATTGAAAAAGACTTCCCAAACTGAAAAATAAGGTCAGGTCTTATGTTTAAATATTTATCAATGGCTAAAAGTTTTCTATACATTTTTATTAGGCTCGTACTTTGAAATGGTGAGTCCAACTATGGAAACCAATGACCATGCAATAACTATCACTCTGACTGTATGGCAAATGAGTCCTAAATCTCTGGAAAACATTACACTCACATTCCATATTTTCGGGATGGACATCCATGAACCTCTGTTAAACACTTGGAGGTTTGCAGAGTGCTTTTACGCATACACTGTCGCCTTTAACATTAATTCTATGGGATGGGGATTTCTTTGACCATTTCTTAAATGGAAGCAGATACAAAGAGGGATCCTGTGGCTTTCCCAGGGCCACACACAGACTAAGTGGTAGAAATAGTGATCAGGTGGCTCCCAGGCCAAGGCTCTCAGAAGGTGGCCTGGCGTGGTGGGAAGTGAAGGGACTACACAACATAAGGATATGAACCCAAGTCTTAATTCCTTCACCTGATGGGTGATCGGGCACGCTTCCCTACAAAGTGTTGCTAAGCTCTTTAAAGGTATTTTGCTGTAGGGTTTTAGTGAGTCTTAAAGGAGACAATGTTTAGGAAATCACCTTTTAGTATTAAAATTCTATTGAAATGTTAAGACTAGTAATATATTTGCCAAAGGGAAGCTGAGCTGATATTTGGAATGGCCTTGTGGGAACATGGCCAATGGGGAGAAAATGCTTATGAAACAGTCCTGATCACAAACGCAAATCCTTCTGGCAAATGTGGCAGATCCTGGAAAAGACACATCCAGATATTGTCTTTTTATCCCTCTAATGTGTCTGTGACTAAGGAGCAGCTGCTGATACTGCTATTGCTGTTATAATCATTATTCTCAGATTATTGATGCGAAAACCAAGAACAAGATAATGTGAGTGAATGACTGAGTGTGTGTGTGTGTGTGTGTGTGTGTGTGTGTGTGTGTGTAAGTTTGAGGCCTGGCGTATGGAAAACACTCGATAAATGGTGCCATTCTTGCTGCTATTGTTTTTATGCTGTTCTATTCAAAGAGATCAAATTTTAGCTATTTGAAGGTAATCTCCAAGTCTGAGTAGATTCCTTTCTATGCCAAGGGACAGTGTGGAAGAGAGGTCTTTGGTTTGGCAATGGAATTCATTAAGTAAGTAGAATTAGCCATGAGGGATATGAAAAAGAGGCAATAACAGTATTTCAAAATGTTGAATGCAATATCAGATGCTAGGAAATTAAGTTGCCCATAAATTCTAAAACTGGATTGTTGAAGTACAGCATCTGCAAAGAGTTAGTTTTTAGTCTTTGTCAGCCTGTTACAATTGCTGCTTAAGGAAGAGAGGTAATTCTGATAATAGTTATGTTGTCATGGCCAGAACCAGACATTACCCTGAAATTTTATTCTGATATTTTCAGAGTAATAAAAGAATAAAAATTTATATTAGCTGAGCTCTTGCTGTATGCCAAATACGGTGGATGCTCTTTGCGAGCATTATTTCATTGGAACCTTGCAAAACTCCATGATATTGGCACTGTACAGATTTATTGATGAGTCTAGCACACAACTGGTAAGTGGCAGATTCCAGCTATGAATCCAGGTGGCTTAACTCTGAACTGGAGCTCTTACAAAACTATGCTATTCTCTGTCCCCCGCCCAAATATTATTGAAAATTTAAACAGAATTAGTGGGGCTGTCCTATATGGGACATAGTACATCCTCTTACATACGTGGCTTGTCAAACCACTTGAGTATAAGGCGAACAATGAAAGTTACAGATAAATATTGCTTTGGTGTAGGACAATCAGGATGAGAAGGACACTTCAGTCCACGTCACAAAAGAGCAACTAAAGTGATATTTATTCAGTCCAATAACATGCATCAGTCATCGTCAACAAATGTTTAAAGGACCATCAGCTAGAAGAGAAATTAGGAATACATTCTTACACACTTTTGGTGCTGATGAGATGAGTAGAAATTACACTAACACAGTATCAGCAATGAATATATGCTGGAAGAGTCTTTAGGATAAACCAGATACTGTAACAGTCTGACTTCAGTGTCTCTACCTCTAGGTCTGTGTTATTGGCAGTGTGTAAGTATCATTTCTTTATCACATGACTTTTTGGTCTTTTCCAGAATTTGGCTTCTGAGATTTTTTTTTCTTTTCTTTTCTTTTTTTTTTTTTTTGGTAGGCTTCATGCCCAAAGCAGAGTCCAACACGGGGCTTGCCCTCAAGACCCTGAGATCAAGACCTGAGCTGAGATCAAGAGTCTGACACTTAACTGACTGAGCCACCCAGGTGCCTCTTGGTTTCTGAGATTTTAAAAAATGACCAGTTAAGTCTTAAAACTCCGTGCTGAGGACGCAAAACTATAAATAGCAGTGTGTTCACAGACTTCCCCTCCCCCAAATCAACTAAAGAATTATGTGCCCTTTTTGCTTCCCGTTTCCACTCTTCTTCAAGGGCAAGGATGCTATGATCTTACAGGAGAGGACAAGTCAATCTACACGTGAGAAGGGGGGGCAAACCATGAGAATGTGATAGAGGTCTGTACAACTACAGGTGGAAGAGAATTGAGAGAACCCATATGAGTGGTGCCCGCGTGTCTCAGTCAGTTAAGCATCTGACTCTTGATTTCGTCTCAGGTCATGATCTCATGGTGTGTGAGTTTGAGCCCCCCACTGGGCTCTGCGCTGATGGTGTGGACCCTGTTTGGGATTCTCTCTCTCTGCCTCTCTGCCCCTCTCCCACTCGTGATTTCTCTAAATAAATAAATAAATAAATAAATAAATAAATAAATAAACTTTAGGCAACAAATACATATAATTTTTTTTTAGAAAAAGGAGAGAAGAAAAAAAACCCATATGAGAATTGTTCGGATCATAGATAGGAGAGTGGTTTTGACACAAGGTTCTGTGACCAAAGTTCATATCAGAAGTCCCTCTGATGTCTTTTGAGCTTTACTTTTGGGTGGTAAATACTAGGTTTCTTCAGAATAACATCATTCTGGGGCCGAAGCATCTTTCTGTTTTCCTGGGGTATTATGTTGAAGGGCTAACATGCAGAATTGGGGATTTTGGCTCCAACACCTAACTATACTCCATCAGGGTGAAAGTTGTCACTGTAAATACGAGTAAAAAGTGTACCTTCATCCTGACTGCACTGCTGTTGGAACAATGGAACTGATGAGGAAGGGGCCATCAAATCAGGAATTATGCAAAAATGTTGAAGAGCTCTTGACGACATCTCCTCAATATTACCCCAGTAATATTTTCATAGTTTGGAAAAAAATTCTATTTATTTCTAGATTTTTTTACTGTTTATTTATTTTTGAGACACAGAGAGAGCACAAGTGGGGAAGGGGCAGACAGAGAGGGAGACACAGAATCCGAAGCAGGCTCCAGGCTCTGAGATGTCAGCACAGAGCCTGACTCAGGTCTCGAACCCATGAAATGTGAGATCATGACCTGAGCAGAAGTCAGACGCTCAACTCACTGAGCCACCCAGGTGCCCCTGTTTTGTTTTGTTTTGTTTTTTCACGATCTCTCTCTGCCCCTCCCCACTAGCACTCTCTGTCTCTCAAAGATAAATAGAAAACTTTAAGAAAAAGACTGTTTTTTTTGAAGAATACTGAAAGGAATACATTACAGTGATGGAATTCTTATGCCAAAAAAGAGCTTTATGACAGCAACAAGGATAAGTGCCTTCCATTTCTGTACTTAGACCAAAAACAAGAAAATAACAAACAAACAAACAAACAAACAGAAGGAGCACATGACATTTGGGTGAGGGGTAGGATAAGACTTTTAGTTACTCATAAACAGCTAAGTTGAATGCATTTAATATGAGTAGTGGCAGTACTTTATGCATAACAAGTTACCACACATTTAGCAGTTTAAAACATTCCTCATTTCTTATCACATAATTTCTGTGGATAAGGAGTCTAGGCACAAGTGACCTGGGTCCTGGGCTCAGCATTTCACAAGGCTCAGATCAAGATGCTGAGTAGACTGTGCTTCTCCTTGGAGGTTTGAATGGAGAAGGATTCACTTCTAAGCTCTCTCAGGTTGTTGGCAGAGCTCTTAACAACCATAGAGTTCATGACGGCTGGATTCGTCAAAGACAGTGAGAGGTAGTGGGAGGGAGAAAGAGAGGGAATTAATGAGAGTCTCTGCTCCTAGGAGCTCCTAACTTCAGGGATGGACTGAATCCTCTTTTAAAGAGCTTATTTTTAATAAGCTTTAATTTTTAATATGGTGAGGCCCACCCAGGATAGTCTGCCTTTTAATTAACTCAAAGCCAACAGATTAGGAACCTTAATTACATCTGTAAAACCTTTTCATCTTTGCTACACAATGTACCATAACCATGGGAATGACATCCAGTCACCTTTGCCGTATTGGAATGGTTAAGGGAGGGTCACAGTTTCCACAGCAGACAAGGGAGGGGATGACACAACTCATCAAGGGTCACATGGGGTACATCTGCCACAACATTGATAAACTATATTGGACTGCATTATTACTCCTGAGAGCCTCAAACTTTCCCCATTGATGAAATCAATCCAGACATAGGACAAAGGAGGATGTGGTGACAGGAAGCAGGGATGAGTGATGAAGTTCAGACCTGAGCCACTATGGGGACAGAAGGCTGAATTAAAGCAGCTACAACTCTGAGTTTTTTGTTTTTGTTTTTTTTAAATGCCACCAAGAAGCCATGTCTGATTTAGTATGAACAAGCAAGTCCCTCAACCCCCATCAGAGCCATACAGACATACCCAGAGGCAAAATCAAAACCAGGTTGGATATAACCCCCTCTAATTTGCTAAGGCTGTGGTGGCGCTAGGCAGGTGCACCTGAGCATCGAGCCATTTATACTTCAGAGACCCCAAGAAGGATGCAAAGTGTGATTGCATTTCAGCATTGGCTAGGAGGGACATCTAGTGGCAGCTGGAAACCAGGAGGGTTGTCAACTGGTAAGCACATACCCTTGAGCAAGTTGAACACATAGAGATTCTGAGTGGGAGGTGCTGATAGTGTTGTGTCTGTTCTCTGGGAAGCCATCCATCCACCAATTTCAAGTTTGGAGGAAAGATACTTAGAAGGTTATAAACAGATTACAAAGGCATCTAAGAATATTTACATGCATCCTAATATAGAGGCATGCTATCATAGAAATAATTGTAACTTGTAGGCGTCACATTATATTTGGGGAGAGGGTGTGTGTGTGTGTGTGTGTGTGCACGTGTGTGTCAAAGAGAGAATCTGCAAAGATTGACCAGGGGAACACTACGACATAGTGAAATATAAATAGCTGAAGGGAAGGCAGTTAAAGGAGGGAGGCATAAATGGGAATTTATAACGCTCTAGCCACTCCCCACCCTCCAACATCCCCCACCCTTTCAAGTGTGTGACTTCCTACAAAAATGGATTTTCAAACTTCCAGATGTATCCAGAACATGAGCAGAGGAGGGCTGGGTCTAAGAAATGGCGGAGGGGGGTGGGGAGCTGAAAAAGAACAAGGCTAAGCTGCTCTATATGGTACAGATCTGAGAGGGTTGGAGAAAGAATAAAGAGGCTACCACGGAGGGGCTGCAGGTATGGAGGCAGAGCTCTGGAGTGATGATGAGTGATTAGCTCCTGAGCAGCCTCAGGTTAGAGGATGTTGTGAAGAAAGCAGAGGGCATGAGTATTGCGAAGTTTATTATAATATGATTAAGATTTTTTTGGACAGATACAAGTAAAAGATTGGAATTATTGTAATTATTATTTAGAGTAGTTTTCATCCTGACACCTAGTTAAAAGCCTGCCACATAATAGATTTCCAGTTACCACTCCTGAATGAATGAATAGGTTCAGTTGACATTCTAAAAGCTCAGATTGAACTCATTCAGCCAATATGAGCAATTTCTAGGATGTGGTGACAGCCCATGCCACAACAGTCCACAGAACCAGAATTCCACCCTGTGGCCCCCACACACCTTTTTAAACCAGTCCAGTTTAACATAAAGTGAATGGTGACTTACTTTCTCCACTGCACTGAAATTGTTCATCTTAGATTATGAAGATAAATCAGAAGACAGAGGAAGTCCTGGAAGTTGAGGTGTTTAAATAAAACAGGTGTTCACAGTATGTCTGGTCCAATAGGACCCATTTCCTCAAAAAACTAATAATTGCCATCTGTATTTTCCTTATTGATTTATGCTTGTGTTCTCTGATTTACTTGGGATCCTTTCTTCCTTCTCTTCATCTCTCTCCATTTTCAGAGCTTATCTCAAAAGTTTTCTCATCTGTAAAATGAGGAGTTTTTGAACCTGGACGTTTCTGAGGTCTTTTCCAACACTTTCTCAAAATATTCCGTAACACTTTGACACACGACACAACACAACACAACATTGTGGCTGAAATGAAACATTTATTGAGCAAGCACTATGCATAAGTTCAAGGCTTCCTTGCAAGTTAGATCACTTTTCTCAGGCTCTTCCTAGAACTCTGAGTGCTCCACACCTGTGGCAGATGTTGGTCTCAAACTTTTGTCTGTTGGTGTAACTGTATAGAAGTCTATCTATTTGCTTTCTAGATTACAAGGTGCTTGAGGAAAATATTCTGTCTTATTCATCGTTCTGGTCACGTTAAAGAAACATTTAAGTATATGGAATTATTAATTCGAAATCAAATTTAAATCAAATATGGCAAGAAATCAATTTGGAAGTCATTTACCAGTAGTTTGTGTTAGTGAATGTATTTATAGTGATAAAATTATATTTCTTTGAAACTCTTTTAATATCTAAAAATTTGAAATTCCAGTGGAATGGTGTCTCCTCCAACTACTCCCAATTATAATGTTTAGTTGCATGTATACACAGCACACAAAGGTGTTACCACATTATAATAAATTCTGCGGGCTTTTCATTATTTCCTTGTCATGAGATTTTGTTAGACTAAACATTGTTTTTTTTTTCCCCTGGCCTGAAAGGAAAGACTTGACTTTAAGTTGTTTTATTCAAAAGGTAACAGTCCTTTGAACTCAGCAAGGAGAAGAGGGAGATATCATGAACATTCCATTCTCCAACCTTTTCATTCTCTAAGTTAGTGATCTATGTTTACACGTTGATCTCTCTATGTTTACATGTTTGAGATAGTTATATTAGAGTTTAGGTGGATGTTTTTGGCTCAAGAATTTGATGTATAAAATGAATGTTTTATTATTTACTTGCTGCCTAGTTCTAAAAAATAAAATGGGGCAGCATACAATAAAAAGAGAGATGAAATGAGGCTACTAAAACAAAGTAACAGAACAAGAATTTTTAAAATGTCCAGCAGGCAAGCTAGAACACTGTTCCAGGTGGGGATTTAAATATCTGAGAGCTAATACTCTGACAGATAATGTCACATAAAGGAATCAGATGTGGAAAGAACCAAGAGGAAGGACAAGAGGAAGAGGAAGAAGGAGGAGAAGAAAGGAGAAGGAGGAGGAGGAGGAGGAAGGGCAAGGAGGGGGCAGAAGGAACAATTACAAATTGCAAAAGTGGAATTGAGCATATATGAAAATCAAAGGGTCCAGAGATAAGTAGACTTGGATAGAAGAAGACACAAAAGATGACAGAAAGGAGGAAGAATCTGGGCCATTATCACCAATGTAGACGAGGTACTCTGGCTGGCTTGTACTAAACTCCAACTCATAACGCACTAGAGGATCATTTGGCTTAATGGCATAAGTCATCATGAACAATATACTGGGGTAAATTTATCAGGAAATAAAGACTATGGGAAGCTGCTGCAACTGAAGACAAGATTTCTCAATGAGTTATTAATAATCAAGGAGAAGAAGGAAATATGATACATTCCAGAGAAGACCAAATTCTTAGAAGACAGAAAATAGAATTAAGTTCTGAGAGATTTATCCTTGATATGTATATAAGAAAGAGGGCAGACAACTAAAAAATAATTATTTCTAGACTATGGAACCAACAAACCACAGCTTAGCTTTTCTCTCCCAATTCTATAAGGAAAAGTGAAAAAATATTGGCTCTATCTCTTATAAAAAATGGCTGTTCATAAAGAATGGACTGAGGGGAGAAAATGTTCTTGTTGCAGGGAGGTTTCACAGAAAGTCTTATAACTAAGTCCTTAAGGTGATGTTGTAATTACACATTTCAGCATGGATATGAATGCCTTATGTATGTACCAGGACATACAGCATGAAAACCAAGCATCGTTCACTCTAGGTCTCAAGCATTGAAACAAAAAACAAACAAAGAAAAACAGTCCTGCCTGCTGTCCATTTACAAAAGGGATGGAGTGTCCTACCATGAACGGAGGTGAGGTGAGGGTCAAGATGTACAAATTTCATGCACAGATAACGGACAGATTTTGGAGGGAAGGAGCCAGACTTGAGAACCGAATGGTATACAGCCCCTAGACTATTTCCATACAAATTCTGCTTGGATGGAGGGCAAGAATTCCTATAGAAATGGTTTGCCCTATAGAGAAATTCACTTTGATATCTTTTTCATCTTCATCCAAGAAAGGAAACAGAAGCATTTCAGTACCTGGATCTGAAGGCCATTTAATCTAAGACGACCCATGTCTAAGTGTATGTGTCACGTATCTTTGGAAGAATTTAAAAGGAGCTGCTGTCCTAGAAAAGTGAGTGGAGGCTCACCTTTGTAATGGTTATTGTGACTCTATTTCTTCTCCCAGAATGACTTAACCCAAATGCATTTGTTGTAAACATTTTCTTTCCTGGAACCATTATTTTCATGGCATTTTATCTTCACACAGATATGCCAAAGGGAGCACAAGTCATCCACATGCTTTATGATACTTGGGTCTCTCAACGATCATGTGGAGGAAGCATTAGGACCCCCTTTCACAGATGAAAGTCTTAAATTCACAGACATGCAATCTCTTTGTCCACGGCTTCACGCTTAATGTGACGCCGAGCTGAAATTCCAGCCCAGTCCTTTGTTTGGAGTTGCTTCTAACAGACTTCCCTTACTCTCCCAGACATGTATTTATGTTCAAGACAAACCAAAACATAATGTTTGGCTTACACAGAATCATTTATCTTCATCTTTTGGCACTGTGATTATACAGCATGTATAAACTCCATGTTCAGCCAGGCAAATACTCGCACTTCTGTGCTTTGATTTAGTGCCCTGGGTTCCACTACGGAAGCCACTAGCCTTGCAAATGGTCATAATCTGAGTCTAGATTTCTAGGTTTATGCTTCTAAATCACTTGGCAGAGAACAGAGCTGATACTAGAAAAAGAGTCGCAGCTGGGAATTGCTGAGTTAGGATCACACATCACTGGAGGTGAAGTAGCTTGATTTTAATATGAGTGGGAACAAAAGCCACTACAGAGAGAACAGGGTTAAGATAGAATGGAAGAAGGGATGATTTAACAGGCATCCTTCAAGCAAACACCAAATATCGTAATGTCTATTCTGTCAAAGTTGCAAGTTTTTCAGACAGTGTAACCTTCTTTTTTGGCAAACCAAAGCTTAGAAATAAAGTATCTTAAACTGTAATTTCGGTTCTCAAAAAAAATAGGACTACAAAGTATAATACTGTCTTCAAATCTCCCAAATTTTCTATAGGCAGGATCTAATTTAAGCTACAAAAATAACATTTTTTTTATCAGAGGAATAATCTTTGGTTTTATTTTTGTTTTCCATATGGCTCAGGATATGTTTGATAAGAATTTTTGTACCTCAGACTCTTTTCCATAACAGCATGAATGTAATGCCTGCGGATGAGTGGTGCAGATTGTACATAATCTTCACCCAAACAATAGTCTGTCTTTGAGATTTCGGAGCCCCTGTTAATTTCGAGGCGAATTTCATCCCGTTGAGGTCTATTTGCTTCCCATCAGGGCAAGTCGAATTTTACAAAAATTCTCACATCGATCTTGAACATCAGTAAAGGTGGAATAGGCCATGACATGTTCAATTTTTATTGCTTTATTTTTTCAAGAATATAAGAATAATTCTAGACAAAATAAACAAATAAACGCAACAAAAACAATCATTTGGCACTTTCAGTTTATATACACGTTTATACTTTCGGTGAGCTGCAGAATTTTGCATCTAACTGCCTTGTATACTACTCCTCAGCCCTTCCAAATCAATAGGCCCCAAGTCAAACTCATGATCCCCACAAATGCAGTCCTTCTCCAGTGTCCCTTTTCTCAGGAAAGGCACCGTCAGACATCCAGAACTAGTAGTCGTCCTCGACACTTCCTTCTCCCTTACCCTTCATATCTGATTTATGATCCCTGGGACATAATTTACTCTTGAGCTATAAAAATCTACTTCCTTTATGTAGCAGGGGAAGAAGGATCAAGATTTTGGGAGAAAAACCTCGAGTGTCTCCTAAAAGTTGACTTCTGTGGTCAACGCTTACTCTGCTTATCTGTAAGAGACGGGTACGTTGTATGCAATTTTATATAATACTATATAGAATAGTAATAAAGCTTTTCTTTATGCACAAAATGTAAAGTAATGTGAATCTGGTAAAATTAAAAATTCATGGAGAATAGCATAATTCTACAAAGCTACAAAACTGGATGAACGGTAACTTCTGCCTGTATTATTGCAACGTGGCAGTGTCCTTTATGCTGCTGAAGAGATCTGCCTGCCATCTTTGAATTATTTTTAAATTATGTGAATTTTGAATAGTAGGAAGTTAGAAAAGCATCTTTCTCCTAGGATATGGCAGTCCTGAAATTGTGTGTTTGTGGGAAAAAAATCTCTTCCTCAGCTGCCATGAAAGTTCTTAATGGGGTTTCATTATTTGGTAGTAAAGTCTTCTGGTAAAATTTTGTTCCATGTTTAAGTATATTCATGAGCCAATTATCTCACATAAAAGCAGAAGGGGAGGGAAGAAGGGGAAAATTATATGATACAACACAGCTTGTGATTCCATGCAAATTTGTTTTTTGGGAATTTATGTGAACTAGACTTTCCTGAACATTTAAAATGACACCTTGGTATTGTTTCTGGTTGTGAGTTAAAAATTGTAACAGGGGCACCTGGGTGGCTAAGTCGGTTAAACATCCGACTTCGGTCCAGGTCATGATCTCACCGTCCATGAGTTTTAGCCCCGGGTCAGGCTCTGTGCTGACAGCCCCGAGCCTGGAGCCTGCTTCAGATTCTGTGTCTCCCTCTCTCTCTGCCCCTCCCCCGCTTGTGCTCTGTCTCTAGCTCTCAAAAATAAATAAATGTTAAAAATTATTCCAGCATTTAGTTGCTGAGGCTTCACCTGGGGATCTGGCAACCAGGTACTCCTAACAGGTTTATTGTTGGGTGTTTTAATCAGATATTAAATGTTGAAGCAACCTCAATTGGGCTAGACAAAATATCTGAGGAAAATGTATTTATTTCCGCTCTGTAAATCCTGGCACTGCCTTCTTTTAATGGCCATCATATAATCATATATTCAATTTGCATGTAGGATGAGCCACTGAATCTCATTAAAAATTAATCAAGCTTGGCTCCACAAATACCTTCACAAATGTAGAAATCCACATTGTGTCCCTTCTCCTTCATACAGTGAATTATCTGGCTGTCAGACTGTTCCAGATTTTCTTTCACCTTGCAAGAAGAGCTCATGGACTTTGCAATAAATTCTCTGAGCACAACCACCCAGTTGCCCATTGCTTGGGCTACCATGGCCGATCTGACCTGTACTTAGAATTATTGATGCTCCAAGTTGCATCAGTAAGTCTGTCTTAGGATCTGCCATAGGAAGTGTCATTTGCCTTCTGTATCTTGGTTCTTTGTGCTTTTGGTGGCTTGTCATCATTCATAGCTGTGATATTGCAGAAAGTTAACTCCACCAGGTTGCAAAACATTCAGATGCTTCTATTTGAAGCTTCAGCCTCCTCTTTTGAAATATAAGGATTTTAGGGGGAGTAAAAAGAAGTAACTACTTTGTGGAAAAAAAGGTACAAGGACATTTTACACTATTGAGCTCAAGTTTACAATTATATATATATATATATATATATATATATATATATATGTATGTATATATAAAGAATATTGAATTAAGTCACTTTTTTTCCAAGTCATGATTATATGTCAGTTAACTGTTCTAATCCCTTAGTATGTATTATTTCATTTAATAATGACATTAATCACATAATGTAGCTTCATAGTCAAAGTAGTTGGAGCAGAGAAGCTGGAATAAATGCCATAGATCATAAAACCAGAAGTAGCAGAGCCAGGATCTTCATGCGAAGAAATATGATTCCAGAATCATGTATTGTGCTGATCCCTTAGAAGTAGTCAAATGTTGAGATATATATATATATATATATATATATATATATATAGACATATATATATACAAATGTTATATATATATACACAAATGTTATATATATGTATATATATTTTTTAAATGTTTATTTTTGAGACAGAGAGAGACAGAGCATGAACAGGGAGGGTCAGAGAGAGAGGGAGACACAGAATCTGAAGCAGGCTCCAGGCTCCGAGCTGTCAGCACAGAGCCCAACGCGGGGCTTGAACTCACAGACCTCACATGACTTGAGCCAAAGTAGGAGGCTCAACCGACTGAGCCACCCAGGTGCCCCGATATATAATTTTTAAATATAAAAATTTTAAATATAATTTTATATGTATATAATTTCAGGAAAACTTTGTGCTGCGAGTGTTCCACAAGACAAGGAAACATTTCTAATAAATTTTAACTTGATAAATGAGCAATGTCTTGCAACACGAGTAGCACATGACACAGAACAAACATCACATGATCACAACTGAGCCAATGGTCTTGAAATTCACTTTGATATACAAGTGCTTTGGATTACAAGCATGTTTCTGGAACGAATTATGCTTGCAAACCAAGGTTTTACTCTCTCTATATGATTTATATATTAGTAGTAGTCCAGATTATGTGATCATAGGCAAAAACTACATACTCTCTCTTGGTCCACATTATCTCTCATGTATGATAAATGAGGGACGAATTTTACTGGATGTCATGCAAGGTTTCTTTGTAGCTTTAATTCTTTCGATTTTCCACAATTTACCTCTTTCCAAAGCATTCTTTCCCTCCTTTCTTCCCAGTAAAAAGCATTGCTACCATAGGGGAGGTAGCCCAGAGGATTTGTGTGCACTCTCAGGGGGAAATGAAGGAAGCTGGAACAGAAAAAGAAAGACCCTAGCAAGGCTGGATCTGGGGCAGTGTCTCACAGTAAAAAAGACTTCACCAAATTCTATAGGGGAAATGGAGTGCAAGTAAGGCCCAGAATTTGTATCAACTTGGAACAAGAATTGAACTTTCCTACTCTTACTCCAGTGAGTCAAGGCTTAGGGCACCCTTCATGGGAATGTCAACTCCCAGATACTTCAGGTTCAGTCAAGAAGGCTCTGGTAGCCTGAGGACTGTCTCCCTAAGAGGAGTGACAATGCACCCCACTGAGAGCAAGATCAGATCGATGCTAGTGGAGGATCACACAAAAATGGTAGAAAGTTGTGGAGGGGATCTGGGCAGAGCACCAACAGTGTCTGCTACAATTACCTGACACATATTTACAGAAAAAAAAACCCACTTGGCATTTACTACAGAAAAAAATCTAAATACATACATGTGGAAGCAGGCTATAATTTTACAATGCTTTGTAATCATTGATACGGAAAATGAAAAGAAATACAAATAAAGTAGGTATAGTCAATTGACAAACGAGGAAATTAAATTAGCAAATATATAAATTAAGATCCTTAGGTTAAAAATTATCAAAGAAACACAAATTAAATGAGATACCATTTTTCACGTATTGCATTTGTAAAAAGGAGGAGAAAGAGAGAGAGGCAGGCAGGAAGTAAGGGAAGAAGGAAGAGAGGAAGGGGGAAGATGGGTGCAAAGAAATTCCAAAGTGAAGTAAGCATTGCTAAAAGAGTCATTCAAAACAGGGTGAGGAGGACAGTGAGAGGCAAGGCTATTTTCACCTCTTCTGTTTCAATTCTTAGACACCAGGAACTTTACACTTTTGTGGATTACAGCTTGTCAATTGCACTTCCACTGCCTGCCTGAACACATCCTCTGCTTTGGACTGAAAGGGGGATAATGTAGCATCTGTTAGGTGAATAACCAATTGTGTACTCGGTCACTACCAATTATAATTCTTTCAAAACAAGTTAAAGAACTTTGTGGGATTTTCTTGCCTTTATTAGTTTGTACTCTGCACTTGCAATTTGGGGCACACTTTCAATTTTGGTCTGTTCTGTCTGCCAGATTGCAATCCCTAAGACCCCAAATAAACACTGGGTTGTTTTACAGCCTCTTCTTGGTCAACAGAAAGAAGGAAGAAAGGAAGGGAGGAAAGGAGGGAAAGAGGAAGGGAGAAATACTCACTGTTCATAACATTGTGACGGCTAGAACAATATTTTCCATTCTTGGGAATCTAGTATAAGAAAACTTAAAAAAATTTTTTTTTAATCTTCATTGATTTTTGATAGAGAGACAGTGAAATCTGTATTTATTTTTGAGAATGAGAGAGAGTGTGAGCTGGGGAGGAATAGGGAGAGGGAGACACAGAATCTGAAGCAGGTTCCAGGCTCTGAGCTGTCAGCACAGAGCTCAAACTCATGAACCATGAGATCATGACCTGAGCTGAAGTCGGACACCAAACCGACTGAGCCACCCAGTGCTCTAAGAAAACTTTTTAAAAGATTTTATATAAGCAGCTAATGTAACATTGTATGTCAACTATAAATCAATAAAAAGGTTTTTTTAATAAGAATTATGCTATGAGTTGAGACTTGTTCCAGTTTTAGAAAGCCTTTGGCACTGTGATTTATGATTGGGTAATTTAACTTCGTTTTGTCTTTTCCCCACTTGTTTCAAAAATAAATAAGAAAAAATGGTTAGAGAAAGGACCAGAGGAAGAAGCATGGACAACAAGAAAATTCTGTGTGTGCCCACACTAACTCTACCTAGTACTGCCTGCCATCTAATTAATAAATCTATGTTTAGCCCATTTTTGTGCCTGGAAGCAATAGTTTAACAATACTTCTTGCTTCACAGCCTATATTCAAAGCCCTGTCTCTTGTCTGCTTCGCATAAGTGCTATCTGAATTTTAAGCTCTTGCCTCTTTGAACTCTTTAGTCACACTGTTTTCATAGTTTAAGTTCACAAATATAAGGTATTTATGTTCTGACAAGATAAATCCATTAAGGTGAAGGTGGGAAAAATTTTTACTTAAAGCCACAGCCAAATGCAGTCACATGTAATTCTTGCAGACACCAGAATGGTTTCCTTCTGCTATGCACTTGTGTGTGTGAAAACACATTGATGAGCCATTGGATGTGGATAAGGAGCCCTCAGAAAGTGGATAAGAAACGAAGAGAATAGACTTGTCCTAAATAATGAAGCAAAAAGTGTAGAATTTCAAGAAGCAACCCAATAAGAAGAGAAGAGAGCTCCCTGGTTAGATTGAGAGGAGGAACAGGGTGGCAAGCAAGGGACTACGGAGGAGACGAAAGTCTAAAATGCCCTGCAGAGGTGGTGGCTCACAGACTTTTCAAAACAGAGATATCTAATAGGTTGTTTTTAACTTATGTGGCCTGAAATGCTGTGATGTCTTCCCTCCATTGCCTTCACCATCAGTAAAGAGACCCAGTGCAGACTTGAAACAGCAATGTTTTGGAGTGAAGTCTGTGGGCACATCTGTAACGTGACAGACGTTCGGTGCAGGGGTGATAGCAGAATTAACAGATGGTCCAGGGGGCTGCTGACCCCTGAAGAGACCTGATACAAATCTGTCTTTTCCCCACATTTACTATAAGGGAGTGATCCTTAGTTGGGGGAGGAGGGAAAGTCATGCTATAGAAAAAATGCATAATTTCATCCTGGTTTGAACGTATGTGGCTGGTACCATATCTGTTAAGGAAAGTTGATATTTGGTGGTCCATGTTCACTACATTTATAGGACATTTTGATGGTACTCTCATCATCGTTTCTCAAATGTAAAAATGTGTGAGAATCACAAGAAGTGGGTAGAGTTTTTAGAATTCAGATTTGTTTTCATAGAATACAGACGTGATATAGGTCAGGACTTGAGATTTCCTATTTTGAGTAAGATCCTAGGGGATGCTTTGAGGTATAAATGAGATAATATCTGTAAAGTGGCTATATATAATAGGTATTTAATAAACATGAATACTTCTGTGTTTTTAAAAACAATTTAAAGTTAGTTAAGAATATTTGAACTTGGGGCACCTAAGTGGCTCAGTCAGCTGAGTGTCCAGCGGTCATGAGTTTGAGCCCCGCGCTGACAGCTTGCAGCCTGCTTTGGATTCTCTGTCTCCCTCTCTCTCTCTCTCTCTCTCTCTCTCTCTCTGCCCCCACCCCCACGCATGCACACACACTCTCTCTCTTTCAAAAATAAATAAATAAACATTTTTAAAAAAAGAATATTTGGGGTGCCTGGTGGCTCAGTTGGTTAAGTGTCTGACTCTTGATTTCGGCTCAAGTCATGATCTCACACTTGGTGAGTTCAAACCCTGCATGGGACTCTGCACTGACAGTGTGAGCCTACTTGGGAGTCTCTTTCTTCTTCTCTCTCTTCCCCTCCCCTGTTCATGCTCTCTCTCTGTTTCAAAATAAATAAACTTTAAAAAATGTTATTTGAAAAAGATTATTTGACTTTATGATGTTCCTTTCTTTTTTGAGATATAATTCACACTCCATAACAACTCAGTGATTATTGTTACATATTCATAAGTTTATGTAACCACCAATATTATGTAATTCCAGGGTATTTTCATTACCCCCCAAAAGAAATGCTGTACCTGTTAGCAGGATAATAATGATAATATTAATCTCATAAACAGCTTTGGAAATATAACCTGTTCCATTTTTTTAGAAAGGTTAATGAAGAATTGGTGTTAATTTTTGTTTAAATGTTTGGTAGAGCACACCAGAGAAGTCATATAGTCCTGGCCTTGTCTTTGTGGGAAAAAAATTTTTTAACTACAATGTCATCTCTATTTGTTTTAGGTCTATTCAAAGTTTCTATTTCTTCTTGAGTCAGTTTCAGGAGTTTGTGTGTTTCTAGGAATGTGTTCATTTCATGTAAATAATCTAATTAGCTGTCATCTAATTGGCCATAGTATTCCCTTATGGGGTGTGTGTGTGTGTGTGTGTGTGTGTGTGTGTGTGTATTAGTAATGTCCCTTCTTTCCTTCATGATTTTAGTACGTTGAGTCCTCTCTCCATCTTCATCTGACTCAAGGTTTTTCAATCTTGTTGATTTTTTCCTAAGAAGTAACTGTTTGCTGTATTGTTTTTTTCTCTATTGTTTTTCCTATTTTATTTATTTCCATTCTAACCTTTACTACTTCTTTTTTCTGTTTCCTTTGGATTTTTCTTTTTTTCAGTGTTTTAAGACGGAAAGTTAGATTATTTATCAGAGAAACTCTTTTTTAATATAGGCATTTGCAGCTATAAATATTCTCTAAACACTGCTTTAGCTGCATTGCATAAATTTTGGTATTATGTTTTTCCATTCTTGTTAATCTCAAGATATTTTAAAATTTCTGTACGAGTCCTTTTTTGGTCCATTGGTTATTTAAGAATGTGGTGTTTAATTTCCATAAATCCATTAATTTTTCAAATTTCCTTTTGTTCTTGACTTCTAATTTAATTTCATTTTGGTTGGAGAACACTTTGGCTGATTTAATCCTTTTAAATTTATTGACACTTGTTTAAGGCCTAACAGAAGGTCTATTCTAGAGAATGTTCCATATGCATTTGAGAAGAATATGTATTCTATTATCATTGCATAGATTGTTCTATATACGTTCATGGGTTTTATTGCTGTACAAGTGTTATATTTTCTGTTCATTATTGAAATTGTCTAATTGTTCTGTTCATTATTGAAATTGGAGTATTATGGTCTTGAGTTATCATTGTTCAAATGTTTATTCCTCTATTCAATTCTAGTTTTTGTTTTATATATTTTGGAGATTCTGTTTTTAGGTGTGTAAATGTTCATAATTGTTTTAACTTCTTGATGGAGTGGCCTTTGCATCATCTTAAAATATCAAAATTTTTTCAAATTAAAATATCTAATTTTTATCTTATACTCTATTTTGTCTGTTTTAGTATACCCAGTCCAGCTCTCTTTTAGTTAGCATGGTATAGCTTTTGATATTCCTTTACTTTCAACTTATTTATGCCTTTGAAACTACAGTGTGTTTCTTACACAGAGCATAGAATTGGATCTCTTTTTTTTGCAGCTATTATGCCAATTTATGCCTTTTAATTGGAATGACCAATCTATTTACATTTAACATTAGTACTGATAAGGTAAATTTGTATCTACCATACTGCTATTTGTTTTCTATATATCTTCTGTCATTTTTATCCTCTTTTCATCCATTACTTCCTTGTTTTGTTTACATAGATATTTTGCATTGGAACATTTTAATTTCCTTGTATTTTTCTGCATCCATATAGTTCTATTCCTGCCCCACTCCTTGATGCTGTTATTGTCATACATACGATGTCTTTATATGCTTTATGACCATCAATACAGATTTATAATTACTGCTTTATGTCATTTCTTAAATTACATAGAATGAAAGAGTTATGAACAAAGAGTACATTCATATTGCCTTTTCTATTTACCTGTGTAGTTACCTTTACTGGTGCTTTTATACATGTGCATTTAAGTTATCATCTAGTGTTCTTTAACTTCAGGCTACAGGATTCCCTTTAGTATTTCTTGTAAGGAAGTCAGGCCTGCAACAAATTCTGTTGTTTGTATGGTTTTTAATCTAGAAATGTTCTAATTTCTACTTCAGTTTTGAAGGATAGTTTTGCTGGATTTAGAATTCTTGTCTGACAGCCTTTTGCCTTCATTTCTTTGAATATGAAGTGTTCTTTGAAATATGTTTCATTCTTTGAACTTGAAATGTATTCAGTTTTTAGGCACTGTGTTTAGTGCCTTTGGACTTTCATGATATCTGAGAATAAATCAGCTGTTAATCTTATCAGGCTTGCAGGTGTATGAGGCATCTTTTTTTTCTTTTGCTTCTTTCAAGATTCTCTGTCATTGTTTTTTGACAGACTGATTACAATGTATCTAGTTATGATCTCTTTGAATTTGTCCTGTTTGTAGCTTGTTGAGTAGCTTAGATTTATACATTAATGTTTTTTCATCAAATATGGTCAGATTTTGGCCTTTATTACTTCAAATATTTTTTCTACTTCTTTTTTTCTATCTTGTCCTTCTGGGAGTCCCATTATGCTTATTTAGTATATTCAGTGTTGTCCCATAGTGCCCTGAGGCTCTGTTAATTTTTCTTCCTTTTTGTTTTTTTGTTCCTTAAATGTGATAGTTTTAACTGACTTACACATTCATCTTTATAGCATTTCAAGTTTGAAGATTTTTTTCTTCCACCCACTTAAATCTGCTATTGAGCACCTCTAGTGAAATTTTCATTTCAATTTTTGTACTTTCCAGCTCAATAATTTTGATTCTTTTTTATCATTTATGTTTCATTTTTTTGTTTATCTATTTATTTTGAGAGAGAGAGGTGGGGAGGGGCAGAGAAAGAGGGAGAGAGAGAATCCCAAGCAGGCTTTGTGCTTTCAGTGCAGAGCCTGACAGGGGGCTCAAGCTCATAAACCACGAGACCATGACCTGAGCAGAAATCAAAAGTCGGATGCTTAACTGACTGAGCCACCCAGGTGCCCCTATCATTTACATTTCTTAGCGATACTCTCTATTTAGTGAGACATAATTCTTATACAGTCATTTAGTTCTTTAGACATGGTTGCTTTTATATCTTTGAATATATTTAAAATAGCTTGATGAAAGTCTTTGTCTAGGAAGTCTAACACCTGGGCTGCCTGAGGGACAATTTCTTTTGATTCTTTTTTTCCTGTGTATGGGTCATACATTTTTCCTATGCCTGTCTCATAATTTTTGGTTGAAAACTTGCATATTATATAATGTAACAACTCTGGAAATCAGATTCCCACCCCCCACCCCCTCCCCCCACTCCCCCCCCACCCCCAGTATGGCTTGTGGTGATTGGTGTTTATAGTAGTTATAGCATAGTAGTAGTTACTGTTATTTGTTTGCTAAATGGCTTTTCTGGACTAATTCTGTAAACTAATATGTGCTCACTGCAGTTTTTGCATAGTTAGCTTCATGGTTAAGCTAATGAGTTCACAGAGATTTCCTTAAACTTCTTAAAACACAAGTCTCCTGATTTTTGCCAAATGTTTTTGTGTATTGTGGGGCATGCCTTCAATGCTGTGGCAGTTTGTGACACTGCTCTCACCTCATTTCCTGCTTGTACAGAGCCTCAAGGTCTGCCAGAGGTGAAAACTTAGATTCTTGTCAGGTCTCCTCCAAACATGTGTGCAGCGCTCTGTATGTGCATGGTCGTCTATATTTTGAGAACTACTTTGGAGTTTTCCAGAGCCCCTATGAGACACCTCATTCACCAACTTTCCCCTTTTAAGCTTTTTGTTTAGTTTATTGTTTGCCCAAACTCTTATCCACTATATGAGATAGCCACAAAGTGAAACAAATTCTCCTTATAAATTTTTAAACCAAATTCTCCTGGGGAAAAGGCTTCTCATACTGCATGAGCTCTGAATCATACGAAGTAAGCTCGGCCTTGTAATTAATTATTTCAGGGAACACCAAATGGGTCAAATAATGACAATTCTCTGGCAATGAGGCTTTCAAGGGACTTCAAGTGAATTTGGCCTCCTTCAGTCTCCTGGCTTCTACTGTGATTGCAGGCTATTGGTTTTCAAGGCTACTGTGGAGCTAGAGAAAGAAGGATGGAACTAGGACAGCCTTTCAATTCTTACCAAGATTCAGCCATTTTTATCTTGAATAAATGTTCTCCAGATTGCTGCTCTGATTTATTTCCAGAGTTCTAAAAAAAGTTGATTCTGACAATTTTTGCCAGTTTTATCATCATTTTTATAGAGGAAGGAATTTTCAGAGGTCCTTACTCCATCATATTGCTGACACTTAATATTTAATATCACTTTTAATATTTTTCTTGACCAAAAAAATTAAATACTTTGATATACAGAAGAAACCCTTGACTAGTATATAGATTATATTATTTTATAAGTCCTTAATATGTGAGTTCTCTAATATACAATGCAATAATCCATCAATAAGTTAGTGATAAAAAAATGAGTCTAAGAAGTTACTAGACCTGTAAGTATTCCTGAGCTGATAAATGATCTATCATGTTTCACAGGGCTCATTTGTTACCCATTTATTACATTCATTATTTCAAACCAGTTGACCAAGCCACCAACACTAATAGAAAGGACTGAAAACATGGCCAGAAAAGACATGAGCTTAAAATCCCTGGTCCCAGCAGCACTGAAAGGAGTGGAAAAGATAATACTAAAGATTCAGAAGAAAAGTGTTTTGGGCTAAATTAAGGCAATCTAAGACAAAGGCAGGATCAAAATCAGTCATCTTATTTCCACCCCACCTCCTCAGAGCAAAGAATGACAGTGGAGAAAGGATTTCTTTTTGTCATTTATAAATTTGTCCAAGGCAACAGTTTTCAAGGAATGGCCTAGTCCCTACCCCTGGTTATGTGTACACGAGAGAACATTTGTCTTCTGGTGGGAGAGAGATACCCAGCTAGAACAAAAGAGTAAAGCTTGACACAAATTATTAAATTTGTGGGAAGAAATGTTATATTTCATTTGGAAAATTTTTTGAAGAATGAGATTCATTTATCCTCCGTATCATTCAATATAAAGTTACCAGTAAAAATGGCAACTTTTCATTAATCACATCCATTGATAGTACTTGAGTGCTTTTTATTTTTTTAATTCTTTAAATTTTTTTAACATTTATTTATTTTTGAGAGACAGAGAGAGACAGAGCATGAGCAGGGGAGGGGCGGAGAGTGAGGGAGACACAGAATCCAAAGCAAGCTCCAGGCTCTGAGCTGTCAGCACAGAGCCTGACGCGGGGCTGAAACCCACAACTGTGAGATCATGACCTGAGCCAAAGTTGGACATGTAACCAACTGAGTCACCCAGATGCTCCTTGAGTGCTTTTAAATACATGCACAATGTTTTAAAATTTACAAAACATATTCACATTTGTTTTACGTTTTAGCATCACAATCACCCTGGAGTTAGGCAGTGCTTCCCACATTTTATGGACAATATAACTGAGATCCAGAGTCTCATAAAATTATTGGAGTAGTAAAGATTCCAGCCTCTGTTTCCCAACTATTTGCTCACTGAATTTTCCACTGCCCATATCCTTGATCACATGAAAGCATAAAACAAATTACTGGTCAAAATATCAGCTCTACCTATTGTTTTATGGACACGTATTTTTCCAGATCCATCAAGTATTTGATACCTGTGTTTTCAGAAGTGATATGTGACCTTTGGCTTAGCTTAACCAAAGTCTTTGTAACTCAGTTTAAGGCTTCTTTGAAAGCCCAGTGTGATGGACCAACTTTGATGTGCAGCATTCTCTTTCTCCTGGATGACACTTCTGACACCACGTCTGGAGACAAAAGAGGCCACGACTTTGTGATGTTCCACCTTCTCTCTGTCTCTCACGCACGCACGTTTTTAAAATTAAAATGAAAGAAAGAAAGAAGACATGGCCATTTTTTTCCCATATGGAAAGGGAATTGCTTGGAGAATTTGAATGATGCAGGTTTGTCTGAAAGCTTTAAAGATGAAAGGTGTCACTTTTTACCCATTAGCCTGTAGAATGATGAGATCCTGAGTATACTTTGCTACTTCAAAGGGGCGCTGGAATACCGCTTCCAGGAAAGACTGCTTGAAAGTTGTTTTTTTTTTTTTTTTTTTTTTTTTTGTGCAGGAGGTGTAATTTCCTCCAGGGCCTTCCTTCAATACCCTGATAGATTGCTACAAAGTTTAGTGTTCACAAACTTTTTCTGGGTTCCACTTGTAAATTCTAATATAGGACATGAGGTATCTTCTGTCATTCTTCAAGCCTAGATGGAATTTCTAGGGGTTAGAGTAGAGTTCTATCCTCTTGCTTAAAGATATATATACCTCAGCAATCAGAGAAGGTAAGGGTGCATTTGGAGTTCAAATTCACGAAATGAAATCACGCTTTTCCTAAGAGCTATCTTGCTGCTTGGCCAGTCGTCCGGAGAAATCAGATGTGTGCCATGGAGAACCATTAGGAATGCTAATTGTAAGTTTACTTTTTTAAGACTTCCAGAGAGAGAAAGGACAACAGGCAGAGCAGTGTGTGGGGTGGCAACTTGTGTAATTATTTGCAAATCTGCCTTAAGGCAAGAAAGCACCAATATCTTCTGTTAGGTTTGCTTGCCAAGGGAATACTTCCTCACTAATTGAATATTTCCCAAGGAGATTATTTTTATCTTTACGTCATTCCCAAAGTGATGATTCTGAGATTTTGCCTCATGTTTTCTTTAATATTTAAGCCATTCACCATACATAGTGTTATTTTGGTCTTTAATATTATCCAATGTAGTAGAAATTATAAATAGTTTCCATTTACAGTGATTCAAAGGAGGTCATAGTTGGGTGAATTTTCTTATTCCAGTCCCTCGTGGAGAATTTCTCATGAAAGCAACCATCAGCATTGCAGTTGGCCGCCATTCTAAACTGCCCTAGTCTGCTTCTGAAGCAAAGCTGGCTCTTCTCCCAAAGTGCAGTGGAAGCCAGTTGGCCTGGTTAGTCTCTCAGGGGGTCAACTTTGCATTTCACAACTCTGAGAAATTCCTCTGGGGTCACAAGCCCAAAGAATTATCTGTTTTCACTATTTGCCTCTTCCTTGTGTTTGGAATCTAATCACCACTGTTCTGTATATGGTTTTCTCCATCCATTCATGTAGTCCCATTCCAATTCCACCTTATTCCCTAGATACTTAACACCAAATCTGTGCTCATACCTTCCCTTACTTCCTTACATATATCAGTCCACACACACACACACACACACACACACACACACACATACAGCCTAAGCACAAGCATGCACAAACACAATCATTGGTCAGATATGTCAGTCGAATGTTCAAGAAGTCTGTAGTCACAAGAGACGACATCATTCTTACATCCCAGCATTAATTAAAAATAATGATTTTTGAGAACTTAAGTTGAAAAATAAAATGAATGTTGCCCAAACTCCCAAGAAAGGCAACAAAAACCTTCATATAGTTTTGTGTGTTTTTTATAAATTATATGGGATCATACCCATGGTTTTAAAGGGTTTACTGTGATACAGTTTTATGGCTTCTAAATTCTAAAATCCCCTGTGTTAAGCTAACTAGAATTTGAAGGATATTTTGTCAAATTCAGATATGCTTTTGGTCACATCCCTGTGGAATTCCAATGTTTGTTCACTGTTTTTCACAGGCACTGAAGATTAGGAGATAGCTTTAATCCATACTTCCCATGTAAAAAGGAAGCATAAATCTATAAGACCTGTTACCACTCTCATTTTAGCTAATAATTATTAGCACATGCACATTCTTAAGATGCCAAAAAGAGAGCTATAAATTTATGTCAACATTAGTGTTGAACCTTACCCGAGATGTGTGTTCCTAGAAAACAATAACACTTAAAAAAACCATCCCCACAATTTGGGTTTTCAAAAATCCCTTCTTCCTTTTATGTTCCAGGAAATGGCTTATCACCAAGAACCACCCTTCCCCATATGACTTAGACAAGACTCCTTGTGAACTCCTTCTCGTGACTCCCATAAGATTCACAGATGACCCCTTGGTTTACCTGTGATGAGTTCAAACACAGACCTTTCTTCTTTCTCCTGAACTTGCTGTAAAGGGCAAATCTAAACCTTCCAGCCTCTTGTTCTTTGTCTCATGAATGATAACCTAAGACTAGGTCTGTCCCCCTAAAACTAGACAGACACAAAGATAAACATTTCCTGGTCAGTTGACTAAGACTTCATCTAATTGCAAAAAAAAAATTCCAACTGTAAATCACTCTTTATTCCTCCCAATGAAAGTCAAAGAGACATTCTGATCTTTGGATCTGAGGTGCTCCCCTTACTGCAACTGACTAAATAAAATCAGTTTGCTTACTTATTTCTCTCTCTCTCTCTCTCTTTTGGCATGAGTGATGCTGAACGTAACTACAACTCAATTCAGATCATTCCAAACAAAACTCTAGAGCCAGTTGATAAGTTCATCACCAAGCAGTGTTTGAATAATCTTTTTTTCCCTTTACTGTCCGTATTTAGCTTCAGCACTGCACACAGACATGGTTACGTACATAATATAAACATACCCTTGTAATTTTGTTGACCTCTGTTTAAAATCAGGAATTGTCCTCCACCAAATGGTAAAACTTTCAAAGGCAAGATTAAGAGCAGATTTTCTAAGTTTCAAAACCTCTTGGAGTATCTATTTCACAAGGGGTAAGCACTGTTAGCCTCTTTGCTTTTAGTTGATATTTTTTCTAAATAAACTAGATGGTGTTTTCCTTCCTTCTTTTTCAATTTATAAGCCCCAAACTAGTTTTGGCTTCTTGTGATATCCTTCCTTAGAGAAAAAACAGATGGGCCAAACCTGTTATGAGTTATTAATATTTATTCATGATAATTTTGTGGGTTTCCTTTTTTTAAAATGTCTTATGTTTTTACTTAAATTCTAGTTAGTCAATATACAGTGTAATATTAGCTTCAGGAGTACAATTTAGTGATTCGTAACTTACACGTAACACCCATCGCTGGTCACAAGTGCTCTCCTTACTGCCCATCACCCACCTAGCTCCTTCCCACTCACCTCCCCTACAGCAACCCTCAGTTTATTCTCTGTACCTAAGAGTCTCTTTGATGGTTTGCTTCCCTCTCTCTTTCTCTTTTTTTAAATTTTCCATTATGTTTGTGTGTTTGGTTTCTTAAATTCCACATATGAGTGAAATCATATGGTATTTATCTTTCTCTGACTGACTTATGTCACTTAGCATAATACATTCTACCTCCATCCACTTCATGGTAAATGGCAGAATTTAATTCTTTTTTATGGTTGAGTAATATTCCATTATATATATATATCCACTTCTTATCCACTCATCAGTCAATAGACATTTGGGCTCTTGCCATAATTTAGCTATTGTTGCTAATGCTGCTTATATATAAACATTGGGGTATAATGTGCCCTTCAAATCAGTATTTCTGTATCCTTTGGGTAAATACCTAGAAGTGTATTGCTGGGTTGTAGGATGATTCTATTTTTAACCTTTTGAGGAGCCTCCGTGCTGTTTTCCAGAGCAGTTGCACCAGTTTGCATGAAGAGGTCGTGCAGTACGTGTGCTGCATGGTGCACAATGGAGGGAATAAATGTACATTTGTCACCTGGGCCTAGGGACAGTGCTTCTGCACAATGCCTTTTTGCTCATCCTGAAGCTTACACACCCCACTAAGATCCAGCTTATTAGTGGCAACAGCACAGTGCCAAACTCCTGTAAATATCTTCAGCAAAGCTTGCTGGAAAAGATGGGCTCCTCAGATAATGCTGCACTGAGGCAAACTGCATGTTTGTGAAATAAGAATACTAGCTACTATTTTTGAGCTGCCTACCTCCTGCCTGTCAACCATTACACTGGGTACATCACAGGGGACATTTTTCAGCTGCACGAACAGATGAAAGTCCAAATCAAGTCTGTCTGACTTGATTTCTGCTTTTTCCTTTACTAATGACTGTATCTACATCAAGAATTCATTTTGGGACCTGATACAGAAAGTAAGAGATATATTGTGGAACACTCAAAAACCAGGGTGGCGCCTGGGTGGCTCAGTCGGTTAAGTGTCCTACTTCGGCTCAGGTCATGATCTCACAGTTCACAAGTTTGAACCCTGAGTCGGGCTCTGTACTGACAGCTCAGAGCCTGGAGCCTGCTTCCGATTCTGTGTCTCCCTCTCTCTCTGCCCCTCCCCCGCTCTCTCTCTCTCTCTCTCTCTCTCTCTCTCAAAAATAAATAAAAATTAAAAAAAAATCTTAATAGACTACCAATAATCCTCAGAAGAGATTGTGGGGGAAAAATAACTCTAAATTCATACTTTCATCTTAATATTCTGTCAGATAAAGCAAGAAGTTAGGCCCATGCTGAGCACATCAAGCTATTGTGACCCAAGGTCTCAGGGGCTTGGTGCCAAGGCTGTCTGTCCTCAGGTGTCTGTCTGTGGAACAGCTCATGAGAAAGTCCCTATAGTGCAGACATGAGGTAAACCAGTGGAGGATTGTGGAAAATTATCTGATTGTTTTCTCTCTCTATAGGTTATGAAAATTTCATCCCCAAATCTAAGGAAGCAGAATGTAAATTTCTAGAAAGCACAGGTGAGATGAAGCCAAAGTATTATTTATACAAACACGAACTCACAGCCAACTCTTCCTGAATGTAGCTGTATTAGGTTTCTTACAGATAATGAAGTTTGAGACACAGATTTTTCTTCCTCCATTATAAAAAAGCATTTCAGGGAGTTGGCTTTCTACACTGCTTGTCTTCTACACTTGCAGCTTAACTTAACCTGATCTGGGAGTAGTGAGAGGCATGTGAACTGCCAAATGAAATCTTTTTTGGAGTCCAAAGATGGGAAGAGAGAGAACAGGAATCCACCACCCTTTGTTTCTGAACAGGCTGAGAAGACATTTTCTTGGATCTTTCCAAGGCCCCAGGTTGCCCATGGCTGTTGCTTGATCAATGAATTGTCAAAGCAAACTTCCATCTACCAGTCTTCTAATTTTAGATCCAATAAAGTAATTTCAAAAGAATAGAGTTGTACAGTGAAATGGTCTAAGAAAAATACACCTATACCAATATTTGGGGAAAAATACTAGGGCTAAAAGGGCAAACATTGATGAAGGATCGTAAACTAGATAAGACAAATATTAATGGCAACTTTGAGCCCAAGAGTAATGTTCCATGTTGGTACCCCAAAATACAGACAGTTTGGATTTAGTGCAAGTATATATATATATATATATATATATATATATATATATATATATAAATTTTTTTATTTGTTTTATTTATTGTTTATATTTATTTTTTGTTTTATTTATTGTTTATATATATAAATTTCTGTAGAATTTATGAATTTTAGTGTTTGTCTTATGATAACGGGATGTAATGCTCAAATCCTTGGAGTCAGGATGTTGTCAACAGGCACATCCACCTGGATGTGGTTTCTGAGAGACTACATGAGTCATGTATTTTGTTTGTTTGTGTCAGTCTCTCCCACTGAGATAGAAGTTCTGTGAACTTAGGGAGCTTTTGTTATCTGCTCCCTGCTCTCATGCATATTCCATGGCTGCCACCTAGTTAGTGAAAGGTTTATATAGTTAACGATCTAAGAACAAAGGGTGAAAATATGGGAAGGCAGATTGTTGGCTTTTATAATAATGTATACTCTCTGCAGGCTGGGTCAGTAAGTGGTGTCTTCTCTAGAGAAGACGGCTAGATCCGGATGACTGTTGGGCTGGGACATTTTGGGAGATGACACAGTGGGGGTGTTTGGCCACCAAGTTCATGTCCAGCCTTGTGGTTCTGAAGATAAGCCTTTCCCAAAGACTTTACAGTGGAGGGAACCCAAGATGATGATAATGTGCCGTGAATGAAGACAACTAATTAAAGTTGGAGTATGAAAGATAAGGAGTCAGAGATAGCACTGACACTCCTAGCTTCGGTAATTTAGTGCCACTGAAAGGAAAAACGAAGTTCAGCACAAATGCTGGTTTGTGGGCAAACTTTAAGCAACGGTCATCAATCCTGAGTTTAATGTGTTAGTGGGATCACACAGGAGACATCCAGAAGGTGATTATATTCAGGCAGATATGGAGCTCAGGAGAGGCTGAGGTATGTCATGCCTATTTATTAGAAAAATCCACACCCCTCTCTATAGGAAGGTATCTGAAAATGATGCTTTCTTATTTCTAATTTTTTTTTAATGTTTACTAAAAACATTAGAGGCAGAATGCGAGAAAGACTGTGAGAGACAGAGTGTGAGCCGGGGAGGGGCAGAGAGAAAGGGAGACACAGAATCTGAAGCAGGCTCCAGGCTCTGAGCTGTCAGCACAGAGCCTGACACGGGGCTCGAACTCACAAACTGTGAGATCCTGACCTGAGCTGAAGTCGGCTGCTCAGCTGATTGAGCCACCCAGGCGCCCCTGAAAATGATGCTTGAGAGACACCATAGGTGAACAGATCATTTAGTTATACAATTTCATGTAATTATATAGAATGTAGGTATCAGAGTTTCATTTCACAAGTGAGAAAACAGGAGCCCAGAGTGACTTTATTGCTTCTCAGGGCCAGAGGTCTGACTTGAATCCCTGTCCTCAGTCTGAGTGTGAAGCTCTTTTCTCCACTGTTCTGCTTCAGGGAACTGCGAGTCACTGGAACAGGACTCCTCCTTACCATAGGACGGACTAGCTGCTTGCGTATTGGCAGAGTGCCCACTATTTGCCCTTGACTCAGGTGTGGACACACCCCCTCCCCAATTCCAGTTCCAGGGCTTACCACCTGCTACCAGGAAGCCTCACAATAAAATTGCAAGTTAAGGAGGGCTACATCTGCCAAACTTTCTTGCGTGGGTTGGTACAACGTACTCCCAGGTACAAGGCGATCATAGCACCGGGCTCCCCGCTTCCCTCCTCCCAGTGATGATGTTCACTGTGAGAAGAGCTAATGGGTAGTCAAGTGCAATGGCTTGGGATCTGGGAGAAAATGAGCTCAACAGGGAACCATGAATAAGTTGTTAAAGCTAAGTGGAAATGAGAAGCGGAGGGAATTTGTAGAGGCGGCTGAAGAAGGCATTAGGGAGCACCGAGACAACACGGGGTGAATGCAGTGAGTTTCCGGAGAGCATCTATCCAGCTGCAGCATTACAGCACCCCTTTTTGTACACTGCACAAAGAAGGGAGTGGTTACTGGAATGCTGGGGGAGCCAGTGTGCTAGGAGCGTTTTCTGGAAAAGTAATTTCCTGTCTCATATAGCTGACAACAGCACCTGCTATACTTTCACAACGTTTCGTGTGAAAGCTAAGTTTTATTTGCTATATGGGAAAGGCTGGCCAATAACTGCCCAGCACCCACAGAGGGTAGACATTGGGTCAGTGTTTTACTTAACAAGACTGTGCCTTGCATTGGAAGGCTGAAGGAATACAGATTCAAGGGTTGTGATATATATTTTTTTCACTTGCAATTTTTGGAACCATAATTCAGCACTACTGGACTAGGGCACGTTCTAGCAAACTGAAACTCAAAAGCTTTCCTATGGGGAAAGTCTCAATGTTGTGAGTGAGAGAGGTGACAGCCGCATTACTGCCATCGAAAATAATTTATTAACCGTGTCTGTGCAAAATACTCTGGTAGGCACCAAATCCCGGGGGGTGGCTCCCGTTTCAATGCATCCTCTGCTCTCTGCAGTCTTTTCCGTGTACTGTTCGGCTCTCCACCTGCGAATAAAATGGATACCTTGAAAACTTCATCTTTGTGGAGGCTGTATCGGTACACGAGAACGCTGGTTCCAGCATCGGCGCCAATCCTACACAGCTGGGGAGGTGTATCAGGAGCCTGCCATCCTCAACTTCTCATTCTCGGAGCTAGTAAATAAAAACATCTTTCCAGTTTCCACTTTAGACCAGGAAATCCGGGGAGCGTTGACAAGCAAGGTTTTGCATCATCAGCATAAAGCACGCTGAGGCTGGCTCTCTATCCCTTCCTTTCTTTCCCTCCCAGTCCCCCGGTTTCCCCAGGCAGGTCCCACACTGTACCTGAGATACAGGTACACAGGCGCCTCGCCACCCAAGGTAAGGAACCCGCAACACAATTTTGGGTATCGACCCAAATCCTTCTAAATTTTACCTCTCACAGTCAGTTGCCATGTGACGTGTGTACGTGTGCTTTCGGCTACATTTAAAGACAATACTTTGTTTTCTACGGTAAGTTGTCTTAAATCGGCTTGGAGACATCTGCCAGGTCTAACCGCGCAAAGGTCGTCTGCTTCACCAGCATCTCTCAGACGAACTCGGAGGAAAGGTGGCTCTCCATCCAGCAGCACCCGCCATCAGGCTGGGGAGTGCAGACAACCTCCCACGCGCTCGGGCCCAGCTCCCTCGCCCCACAGCGTCAGTCTGACCCCATCGGATCCGTTCCGGAGACGGGCTCACGATCGGTCGGGAGGTGCTTTTGCCACACACTTCCAAGTGGGGGGTTGCTAGGATCATTTATTTCTCTCGTGCACATTAAGAAACCACCATTAGGTGTTGGTGGGAGGCGCCACTCTGCCTGAAGCCCAGCCCGTCCGCGGCGGCTCGGCGCACACCGCACCCGCCCGGCTGCCAGAGCTCGCCTGGAGCCACCTCCGGCCGGAGGTCCGCGTCGTCCGGGATCCCCGACGCGGTCTCCGGCTTCACCTCCGCAAGCGTGACCCGGCAGCGGCGCCGGGGACCGATTTCGAATCCTCTGCGGCTCGCGCGCGGGTCTCCCTCTGCGGCGGGTCCGACAGCACCCGCCGCGGACGCCCCGAACGCCCCAGGCCCCGGGCTCGCGGCGGCGACGGCGCAGCTCGCTGGAGTTTGACTCTCGGGCGGCGGCGCGGAGCCGCGGGCGGCGGCGGGAGCGAGGCGAGCCCGGCCGCTCGCCCTCCGCGCTGCGCTCGGATTGGTCTCTCCCAGAGAGTGCTGGCCGAGGGTTGGCTGCGGGCCGGCTGAAGAACAGGTGCACCTTGCCGCCCGGGCTCGCGGAGCAGCCGCCGAGAAACTCGGCGCGCCGGGCCGGGCGAGCGGCGGCGGCGGCGGCGGCGGCCAGGACGGCCCCCTGTGTCGGAATGCGGCTTTCCGGCGCCTGGCATCCCGCGGCCGGTCGGCTCGGCCCCTGAAGGCGGCCGAGGCCCAGCGGCGGCGCGGGCGGGCGCCCCGGGGAGCGGGCCGGGCGCGGCGCCCCGAGGATGCCGGCGCGGCTGGGGCGCAGGCAGGCGGCGGGCAGCGGCGGCAGCAGCAGCAGCGGCGGCGGCGGCGGCGGCGGCGGCAGTAGCAGCAGCAGCAGCAGCGGCAGCAGCAACAGCAACAGCAACAGCAACAGCAACAGCAGGCGCGGGGCCCCGGCGCGCAGGAGGCCGCTTGGCGGGCTGCAGAGGCGCCCAGCCGCTCCCTGACCGGCCGGCGGCGCCGGGGGCCCGTCTCGCCCCTCTTCCGCGCTCCTCGCCGCCCCCTCCCCGGCCCGCGTCCCCTCCCCCGCTCCTCTCCTCCCCGCCCGCCGCCCGCCTCTCGGGGGGAGGGGCGTGGGGGCAGGGAGCCGATTTGCATGCGGCCGCCGCGGCCGCTGCCTGCGCCCGAGCCCGCCGCCGCCGCCGCCGCCGCCGCCGCCGGAGCCCGCGCCCGCGCCCGGCCCGCGCGGCCCCATGCCTCTGGCGCGGCCCTCGGGGGGGCGAAGGTGAAGACCGGCTCCTAGGATGAGTGAAGGTGCGGCCGCTGCCTCGCCACCTGGAGCCGCTTCGGCAGCCGCCGCCTCGGCCGAGGAGGGCACCGCGGCGGCTGCGGCGGCGGCAGCGGCGGGCGGGGGCCCGGACGGCGGCGGCGAAGGGGCGGCCGAGCCCCCCCGGGAGTTACGCTGTAGCGACTGCATCGTGTGGAACCGGCAGCAGACGTGGCTGTGCGTGGTGCCTCTATTCATCGGCTTCATCGGCCTGGGGCTCAGCCTCATGCTCCTCAAATGGATCGTGGTGGGCTCCGTCAAGGAATACGTGCCCACCGACCTGGTGGACTCCAAGGGGATGGGCCAGGACCCCTTCTTCCTCTCCAAGCCCAGCTCGTTCCCCAAGGCCATGGAGACCACCACCACGACCACTTCCACTGCGTCCCCCGCCACCCCCTCCGCCGGCGGCGCCGCCTCTTCCAGGACGCCCAACCGGATTAGCACCCGCCTGACGACCATCACGCGGGCGCCCACTCGCTTTCCCGGACACCGGGTGCCCATCCGGGCCAGCCCGCGCTCCACCACCGCACGAAACACTGCGGCCCCCCCGACGGTCCTGTCCACTACGGCCCCCTTCTTCAGTAGCAGCACGCCGGGCTCCCGACCCCCGGTGCCAGGAACCCCCAGTACCCAGGCAATGCCCTCCTGGCCCACTGCGGCATACGCTACCTCCTCCTACCTTCATGATTCCACTCCGTCCTGGACCCTGTCTCCCTTTCAGGATGCGGCCACCCCCTCCTCCTCCTCCTCGTCTTCCTCCTCCTCTGCCACCACCGCGCCAGAAACGAGCACCAGCCCCAAATTTCGTAAGTGTACACCTGGTCTGAACTCTGATTTACTACTGAGTTTCCGTTTTGCCCTCCTGCTGTCTTTGCTCCCCGCCGCCTGTCTTCTAGCATCCTCCACCCTTCATCCTATTTCAGGTTTGGAGCAGTGAATGAGATAGTTACAACTGGCCACAAGGGAGGAGAAAGGTGTAGGTCTGTTCAGGGTCAGTGTTGGGGGTGGGGTGGGGGTGGGGGGGGCGCGCTAGGAAGCGAAGGGAGGTTGTCAAGCTCCACCCGGCCTACTTCAGCGGGTCCCAGATGAGAACAGATCTCTTCAAAGGGTTAACGCGAGGGCGATCTGTGCTCACTGCAGACCTGCTGGTGAGCTCCCGGATCCGGCTCCTATTGAGAGCTGGGGCGGGAGGGTGGGCCTTCCCAAAAGCACTGAGCCCTTTCCCTGCCCGTAGGAAGGCGAGAAAGAAAAGCACATGCAAATTGACCGACGCTAAACCACAAAGGGAAGTTGTGTCCATGTGGGTGGGTGTGTGTGTGTGGATGGGGGGCGGGGGGTGATATTTGATGGAAATGTCGATAGAACGAACCTGTAGGACTACTAGCCGCCCTGACCCGGGCAGGGACCAGGAAGGGTTAATTAGAAGCCATTGGGGGAGGTAGGGAAAGGAGGCGATCCATGGCGGAGGGCTAAACCGATCCCACTCTGCCCATGGCCATTGCAAGGTGTAGAGATTGATTCTTTGGCCTCCCAGAGTGAGTTAAGTAGGGGGAAATGGGAAGGGAGCCCTGCGGAGCTACAGCCTCTAGGGTCCTGACGGAGGAGGAGTTTTTTCAGCGCTGTGAAGCATTTGCTTTTGTTCGTTTCCCAAAGGTGGGGTGTGAACCTCATCTCCCCTCCCTCTGTGCCAGAAAAATATAAGGAATGGGATAGTTCTCTGCACTCCAGGGGAGAACGTCCAGCCCTTTTGAAACCGGTCACTCTGTGAATGTGGCATCTTCAACCACAGGGCGATTGCTGCCCATACTGGCCAGTTTACCTCAAGAGTGATAGATCTCTATTTATTCGTATGGATGGTGTATCTCTTCTCTGTATCTTTTCAAATGTTTTGTGTGACTAATTGACCTCCCACCCCACCCCCCCACCTTGCTCTTATTCTAAGGAAATTTTAGAAAGCTTTTCAATCTGACTGTTGATTAGGATATGGGAAACAGTTTGCAACCTGTGAAGGTTATTTAGGACAAACCCCCAGCCTGCCAGTTCAAGTTCTGTGCAAGCCCATTCTTCAAAAACTGCCTGGCTATACTCTCTTTCCATCATATTTCTGTTTTGAGCTATAACATCTGGAGAGGAAAGGAAGAGGGCTTATCATTTTCTCTTCAGTAGAAATACCTGGGATGCTTTCAGTCATCTGGAAGTTCATTTTCCTGAACTGTGCTCTCACCCTGGGTGTTATTTAACACTTGAAACTTTTACAGAAAGGATTTAGTGTGTTTGTGGATAAGGTCCAAGAGAAAAATTCCTTAATATCCGTACTCTGGGGGAAAAAATAAGCTAAAGATAAATTGGGAGTCAGGGAGAAGAGGGGAAGGAGGGGATCTGCCACAAACCAGAATGGCAGTCAAACCGGTAACCTGCTGCTTCCCTCTCCTTTGGCTGAAGCAATCATTTTTGAGAGCATGTTTTCCAAGGAGGTGTTTAGAGGCTTCTCTCAGGAAATCTAGCTTGAGTTTTGTGGAGCATAAAGGATGTGCAAGTGTATGTGTGAACATACTCAGTGGTTTGAAAATATATACGTGTCTATCCGGAAGACCTCGGATTTTTATCTTTCGGTGCAGTTGGTGCGGATAATGGAGTGTGGGTGTACTTCCCAACTGTGGATGTGTGTGTGTATGTGGTGTGCCGGTGGAGGGGGGGAGTCTTGCACCTGGGGGGGGGGGATATTTCATGTTCTTCCTCAATTGATTTCCTTGCATCCCATTCCAGAGGTCTTTAAAGAAAAGGCCAAGGTAATTATTTCTACCCCTCCATGCTCCTTTTCTACATTTTGTAGAAGGGAATGGCAGCCTGTTTAATAAGTAATGATTATTGACAAGGCTCTCAGCCCCAAGGAAAAGGGAGGGGGTGGAGAATCTGTAAATGGTGTCAGTGTTCGCTTAGACATATAAGCAGTGTTTGTTTTATGTGTATCTGAGGTCCAGCTCTTGGCTCTTTTTAAACCTTCAGTAAGGAGTTGAATTAAGGGATAAAACACAAGTATGCAAATCCAATAGAAACTGACCTGGTTTGCATATATCAACAAGGGAAATTTTAATGAAAGAAAGATTATGTTGTTTCTGTTAAGGATGAATTTAACTAGATAGGTTTTTATGGTAACTTAAAGAAAAGGACAGTTTATTTTTTTTTATTTTTGGTCCAAGATTGTAAGATGATTAACAAAAGGATATAAGGATTTTTTGAGGGATTATTAGCACTGCTACTGTGGGCTGAAGAATGGCCTGAATATCTTGCATTTTATTTTTCATTTGTTTTGATTATGTTACTAAAGTTCCCAGGAGAGAAATTCCCCTTTTTCCTACTTTCCTGCCTTTAGACTTCAGTAGATTTTTGGGGTTTTTTTCCTTCCTTCCTTCCTTCCTTCCTTCCTTTCCTCCTTCCCTCTCTCCCTGCTTTTTCCTCTTGTTTTAGTGAAAGTCATGAATTGTGTTGTAGCACCTGAGGACAGCTAAGGACAGGGCTCTGGTTTTTCAAGACTAAGTCACAAATTCTTTAATGGCCAGGGTCTTTGCTCTTGAATTGAACATCTCAGGGCTTACAGAATGAATGTCTCTGTGTTCCTGTTAGGTCACTCAGTAGGATTCTGTCTGTAAAGGCAACACAGATCTTTGGAGGAAAAAAGCCTGGTTCACTTTAGAATCAACACATTTGCTGATGGGTAGTAGGCAAAACAAAAGCTGTTTTTGTTATGGGGCAGGCTCAGTTTAGAAGACTCTAATTTTCTGTAGGATCAAAGATGAAGAAAGATTGAACTTAAAACACAGAGGGAGAGGAAGGGCTTGAAGTTGACTAGTCTCTTGTTCCCCTCCAACCTTTAGACCATGAGCTGGACCAAAACTTTGTTCAGTGTTACTGGGGTCACTTGGGTTCCCGGTTGGTTGTCTGGAATTTGCTTTAGGTTCAGATGTTTTAGAAACAAATATTTTAAATGTGTTGCCACTAGATTATTTCATCAAAACATCCTTGAAGCATTTTACCTCTGAAAGTTTTGATTAGTTCACAGATTTTTCAAGCTGAAAGGAGATTTACTACAGACAGTAGAACAGTGATTTTGACTAGTGTACAAACAGCCTTTTAACAGCACATTGAATTCTATTTTTAGACTTGAAACTTATATGTAGAATGTTGTCAATACAAGTCTGGATTGTTATTTTACTCAGCAGGAAGCACTGTTTTCACAGTTAAAAGTCCAGAGTCATTGGCTAAATTCAAATACAAAGAACCACTTTTAATTGGGTAGTTTTTGGGTCCTGTTTGGAAGGTGTATAGTATTTACAGTAAGTAAGATCACGAATCTCAAATAGTGTAGTTAGTGAAGAGATAAATGTAAAATGTATCCTTGATGTGTCAACATGCTATGTGGGTAATTTTAATATAACCAAGTCTATTTAAGTAAAACTTTACCTAATCATACCTGTTGTAATTTTGAAGACTGCCATTGATAACAGAGTATCTTCCTGTCTGTTCTTTTAGAAACATTTAGTCTTTCAGTAAGAGTACTCTTAGTTGTTTTATAGCAGCCTTAGGTATAATTTGTTTAAATGAAGTTACTCCTACGTATTGTCTTTTGTACACATGAATTGAATCCTTCAGAGGAACTCCAACAGAGCAGGTGTGGGCCCCAGTCATGTGCAGTAGCCATTGTGAGAGGATTAGGAGCTCGAGGTCAGTATTTCTTATGAAATCCAATTGAGAACTTTTTTAGGAGCACGTGCTGCAACCTGAGTATGCTTTGATTTCGTTGGCCTTAATATAAGATTATGAGACTTTTCTGCTTTAATCAGTTACACTGTATGTTTTGCCCTTTGGACAACTTATGTTGTGCTTCATCATCCTCACACACACAAGAAACACAGGGCAGGGGCAGGTGTGGGCATAGAACTGGCAAAGCTCTTTCTAGAGCGATTTTTAGTTTGGTCTTAGGGTGGTTTAAGCCTTCCTCTCAGTTCCCCATGACTGAGATAAGGGGTTGGGAATGCTGTTACTAATTGAAAGTACCTTTTGCAGGGTTGATGGGTGAATCCAGCCACCTTTTGTATTTGTGCTCTGTTTCCTGGATAGCCTTTTTTGAACACGGTGTTGAACCACAAACTCATCGGAAAGGGAAAAACCTCAGCAGATAAATGATAGAAGCTGGTTTGTGGGGACTTCTCTCTGTTACTAAAGAAACCAACTTTCTAAATCCAAGCTGGGCCAGAAGCAAGAGTACTGGGGCAGAGTGTGAACACAGTGCCGTCCTGGGAGGTCCGGCGTGCAGATGAACAGGACCTCTCTTCCCTTGGGAATACTTCCCCCAGCTCTTCCTCCTCTCCACACCACAATGAGAAGGAGGCAGATTTTCAACTTGCTTCTTTTGTAGAAATTCTTTCCTCATAGCCTCTGGTATCCAGTGCCAAGCATATCTTGATATTCTATCTGGGATGTTGAAAATGGAACATGAAAGTTGGCCCTGAAATATATAAGAACAAGGGAAGAGCCATAAATCTAAGTCTGTAAAAGGCATTTGAATTGCTTGTAAATAGAATGGAAATTCATTTTTCTCCCTTTGAGTCTGTTTTTATCATTAGACTTTTGTGTTGGGTGAGGCAGAGCCATACTGGGTTGACAAATACCACTGAGACATTTTGAGATCCCAGAAGTTTTTCTTGTCTATACTCAGAAAAGCATTTCCTCCAGAACCATATACATATTGAAAGGGCCAGGGAATACCCTTGTTTAAAGTCTTGTTATATCTGGATGAAAACCTACCAAAGTAGGTGTTTTGTATTTGTGTAATTAATAATGGAAGTTTTAGGATAGATTCTTTGATTTTCCATCTTTGCCACTGTTTCATTAGGACTTCTCTTATTCCTGTTGAATAATGGCTCTTTTGAAGATTCCTTACAGACTTCTGATTTTTTTTTAATCCCTTTATTTCTTAGATTATAGTATAAACAGTAGTCTTTAAAATTTTTCTTTGGTATTCTTAACATCTCCAGGTCATTTCAAGTTGTTATAGAAGTCAGCCTTCCAGGTAAGATGATCTTAGATTAAGTTGATGTAGAAAGTTAAGAAAAGAAGTCTACTCATTTATGCAGTTGAGTTAGTAAACTGTCTTGGTGCGTTATTTATTTATAGTTTATTTTGAGAGAGTGTGAGTGGGGGATGGGCAGAGAGAATGAGAAAGCAAGAGAAGGAGAGAGAATCCCAAACAGACTCTGAAGTGTCATCACAGAACCCAGTGCAGGGCTTGAACTCACAAACTGTGAGATCAATACCTGAGCCCAAGTCAGATGCTCAACCGACTGAGCCACCCAGGCGCCCTTTGTGCTTTATTTTTTAAATGTAGAAAAAATTTTAAGGATTCCAAAAACTCGGCTGAAGCCTCATGGCCATTTATTGGTATACAAAAATTGGTATACAAATCATACAAATTTTGACTTGTATGTGGAATCGCTTGTTGTGTGATTCCACAAAACAATGGTACAGTTGAACATGATAACATCATGTTATTTATTGAACATCAGTTTGGGGCACCGCAATGCTGGTAGTTAATTGGTTAATTTAAGGAGTCTAGAAAAGTAATAGTTTAAGAAGCAGAGAGTTAAAATAAAGCTTTCTCACATATGTTGATCTAGGGGCAGAGCTTTTTCTTGAAGATGTGTCGATAAGTTTGAGCTTTAGCATCTGTTTCTTTTCCTTGCTTTTCTTTTCTTTTTTCATAAACTGTACCTCTAATTACCTCTTTCTTCTTTGAAGACACTGGTGGAGGAATCTGAACCAGATTGTGTATGGGCATTATACTATTTTCCTTGCCCTGGGTATCTTTTCTAGTCTTCTTGCCCATGCAATTCAAATAACTATTATTTTATTTTATTTTTTTGTAAACAACTCACCATTTGGAGTTTCTACAAAGCATTCAACTATGTTTCAATAGAAACTAGAGTTCTGTTTCATTTCCACAATCATATGTCAGTGGCTTCCAACAAATTTAAGTCAATCGCATAATTACAGTAAGAGCAATTGGCATAAACAGGTTTGTTGCCCCGGCTGCCCCAAAAGTTGGTCACAGAGGTGTGTGTGCTTCTTGGAGCTTCCCTGGTGGCCTTTTCAACCAGACAGGAGGGCCCAGCAGGGTTCATCTTGCTGGAAGGGTGGTGACAGTCAGCTGGCTAAGCGGAGCTAGGTTAAGAAAGTGACTACTTTTTGTGACTGTGACAAAGATTTGCATTAACAAAACAAAAACAAAAGCAAAACCCATAGCCTTAAATCTAGTGATAAGTCTGCAACCTCAAAGAACCATTGTTCTCTGAACCTTAACTTCCTTTACTGGGATAATGAGGGTCATGATAATTACCTGCCTCCTATACCACTTGTAAAAGGGTATGTAAGCTGCAAAACGCTCTACTGTTTATATGTCCAGAGAAATGGTAAGTGGATAGACTGGGTATTTTCCTCCAAGAACACATCAGGCTGTTGAATTCAGTTGAGATATCGGAGCTAGTTTGCTACCTAGCTTGAGGGATATTTTATCACAATGAGAGATTATTGTTCTTGTATGCCCTTGGATCTTTCTGTATTCCTCTCGGATACCCTGGCACACACAGTAGAATATGGTGTGGAAATCTGCCTCAAATCACCTTGGAAATTTTGTCTATTCCACAAACTGGAGCCCACCATTTCTCACCCTTTGCTTGGTGTGCTTTTTTTAAACGCTTATTTTGGACATGCATTTATCAAAGAGAGGAACTGAAGTTTGGGGGCGTGGGATATGAGTGAGATTGTTGGGTTATCTGGAAACCTGAAATTTACAGAAATCTTTAGGTTTCTTGATGAAGGAAAAAATGCCCTATGCCTCTCTTTGTTTCCATTCCACACTGTCTTGTTGTCATTGAGTCTTTGGAGTTTGGAGAGAACTTCAGTAAAAACAGGCGATCTCTGCATTGCATTCTGTTCCCCTCTTTTCTTAGAAGTTACTGTGAATTAAGCCCCAGAGGATTGATAGGTTGCTCGGATCCATCAAAGAGCTCTTTTAGATGTATACCTTTGCACTTTGGGGAACTTTACTGTTAGCATTTTGAAAACATCTGGTCCTGTGTTTGTTGGAAACGTAATCCTCAATTATATTTCAAAGTTTACTTTTTTGTTACAAGCTTTTATTTTTCAAGACAGGTTGGTGCGTGTAAGTAAATCATAGGTTTTGCCATTCCCAGGCATAAAAAGAGACGAGTCAGAAACAAGCCTGCAAACTGAATTGAGAATTAAGTTTAATAATAGAAGTTTAGCAGCTTCCAGTGATAAGATTTTCTCTTCTTAGAAGTGATAGTGCGTATCATGGATACAATGTAGGCTAAAAGAGCATTAGGAAAATAAATAAGATCATCTGAATGTGTGCAGCTATTTTAGCATGAGTACATTAGAGCCAGAGTTAATAGAATTTTTATGCTAAATGTTTGATAAGAATTCCTGAACATATTAGCCTGCCTCTTATGATACACATCCCGTGACTACATGTGATCGTAGTCATGATCTTCCTGTGAATTGCCAGTGAGTTAGAACTTTACTAAGAGAAAAATCCCAGTCTTATCATCGTTTTAGGATCAGGCTCTGTTGGTTTCCGAGTCATGATTTTTGCTTGTAGAAGTGCAGAAGAATTCTTCACAGAAGCTCAGTCTTGGAATGGGCTTGAGAATTCAGCAAATAACAATGAGAGTTGCTATTTGTGGAATTTTACTGTGTGCCAGGAGAGCAAGCACTTTACATATTTATTTATTGCCCTATTTATTGTCTTATTTATTGATTGAATCAAGGACACAAAGACAATCATCTCGGCCAGTGGCCTAGGTATGATTATCTCACTCATGCAGGTACTTGAACCTGGCCTGGAGTGGTTCTGTTAATTTGCGAAGGACCTGCTAAGTGGCATAGTTTGAAGGATCAGGAAGACCGAATGATATTCTTTTACAGGTAATCTCTCCCTACCCCAAATCCTAATCCATTAGTAAGAATGTGTCCATGTCTGTGTACATGACTTCTTTCAAGCCCTTAGCTCAGGGACAGTGGCATTTGGCTTCGTAAACTCCACAAATGACATATTTGCTCTATATCTGTTTTTTTTGTTTTTGTTTTTGTTTTTGTTTTTTTTTTTGCTGTAGTAAAGGGGAACCTTTTTTTTTTTTTTTTAATGTTTATTCATCTTTGAGAGAGAGCATGAATGGGGAGGGGGCAGAGAGAGGGACAGAGGATCTGAAGCGGGCTCTGAGCTGACAGCAGAGAGCCGGATGCAGGGCTCCAACTCATGAACCGTGAGATCCTGACCTGAGTGGAAGTCAGACGCTCAACCAACTGAGCCACCCAGGTGTCCCAAAGGGAGCCTTTTAAAGCAGAGAAATTGTCCTGGTTTTCAGTCCAAGGAGAAATTTAGGGGATGTTTCAACAAAAGCTAAAGAATGTATTCTCTAAACTTGTATTCCTCGATCTTCTCTTTTGTCCTGTGGCTGCTTGTTGGTGATTCAGTAGACCAATGATAAAGAACAGCTACAGACTTTATTTCTCTGCTTCCTAATATCCAGCCAAAATAGTCTTCTCTGACCATTCCAAACTTGCTCTTGATTATGGTAGTTACTGCATCATATGCTGAGACTGACCAATGGAAATGTATCAGGGAACATTTGGATTCATAGCCTTGCGGTCCTACAGACTGAACTACCAACCCTAACAGATAAATATCGGGTGTTGTACCATGTAGTGTCTCCTGCAGAGCATCTGTATTCCCTCTTGGAACTATACTCCAGGGTACCCACCCTTGACTTTTTAGCCAGTACTCCAAAGAAGAGTAACATTGGTGAGACTCTGATAGTCTGCGAGGAACACCCCATGCTGGACTCCAGTCACTGCTTACTTCTTTGACATTTCTGTCTAGCAAGGATCTCTAAGGAAAAGAACCATTCTGTTGGTTAAAGTGAAAGATGATTGGGATTTCTATTTCTGCAAACTTACGAAAAGAAAACAGGAATTGGTCAAATCCCAAGATTGGTTTATTACAGTCTTTGAATAGTCATGCTGAAGGATAGGAATGCTGTAATGTGAGGGAACCTGCCTTGTCAAAATCCCCATCAGATTATGAATGAATCATGTAGACTGAGAATGACAGCTGTACTCATCAAGAAGAGGGGAAGTGAGATTGCTTTTCCAAATTGATAAACAAAAGATTTTTTGGCATGATGGCAACATCTAGACTCCAGGAATGAAAAAGTAAAAATGGAGTGCAGAAATGTTTATATTATACACTATCTTGACTGAATTCTATTTAACTGACTTTTCTGTATGGGATTCTATTTCTGGATTGAAAAACTCACCAATGAGCCTTTCATGTTGAACAGCCCCAGTTCATTGGGTGTCAGCCTTCACCAAATGAGAGGTGTGTTTACCAAGTCATAGTTGTATCTAAATCTATTTATGCTTGTTCTTGTTACTGTAATGAGGTAATGTATTCCAACAGGATGCAAACCCATGAATTAATTGTGGTTTCTGTGAGAACTAAGTTGTTTACTTTGGATATACTCCTTAAAGATAAGTCACTTTAAAAACAATGCTTGTTGGAGAAGTTGTGGGCAAGTTTAAGGTAGCATATACTTACATATCCATGAGAAATCTGCACTTGGATTGTTTCGCATGTGGCTTTATGTTCTCATTCCATAATAAATAAACTCAAATGGAAACATTGCAGTGTGTAAGTTGGGTGTGGTTTTTCATAAGAAAGGTAACAGAAATTTAGTGAAAAGCCTTAAATTCTGTAGCCAAATATTTGGCAAGTGAATGTAAATTTATATGGTTTAGGTTAAAATGAAATAAATTATAAATAAAGTAAATTTTACTTTGGCCATGTGATAGATTCACAAAACTATTAAATTGTATTTTTAATAATTTAAAATATACTGTAAAGTGTTTAGTATAAATTGTCTAAAACTTTGGATAGAAAATTATAGAAAGTTCCAATTCTATTAAGCTATGCAGATTAATAGATGGATTTAATGTATACAGTAACTATATTCAAAGGAAGTATACCACATTGTTAATGGTGGTGATTTCTGGATTGTGGAATGGGAATGCTGCTTAATTCCATTGTATTTTGCTGTATTTTCTGTCTTATTTAACGGTCACGAATTCTCTCTCTGGTTAGAAGTTATTAAACTTTTGGAAAAGTAGAGAATACGTTCCATGAATCAGTTCAATTATTGGTCTTGGTGAAGTTTTTGTTTTCTTTTCAGTCCAAGTATTTGTGTCTTGATTGGTGGTGTCAGCATTAAAGTGTTGGCTGAGTTGCATTCCTGCTGTGAAATGCACATGCGTAGACATATAAATGCATTTCATTTGCTCATGGGAAATAATGCCTTATTGAAGGCAGAGTATCTTACCTTGAGCTTTTGATTATTAACCTTGACCTTATAAGTATGAAGAAGATGGAGGTTTAATGAGTTACTTAATGGCTCTTGCAGCCTGCAGATGTTGGGCAGTCTTTGGTAGTGTATCTTGGGATGGACATAGGCAGTAGAAGTCAATCAGTTGTGTATATGTATAGACCGATTATCTGGTCTGTTTTAAGGATCACATGAAAGCAGAATACAAAGGCTAGTTTGAAGTGGTTGGTCTTAGAAGGAAGGCTGAGGTCAAATGAGAACAGGTGGGATGACCAGTTCAAACATTTTCTAGATGCTGTAAACCTCTCACAGAATCATAAGATACTTATTCTACTAATGTTAGGTGGTTCCACTACAGATAGATAAATTCCATAGGCCGATGGACAGTAGTGACTTGTAGAGAACATAAATCTTTGGTGACGAATTGTGCTCAAAATCTTTTAGGCTAGCTCACAAATACATTGGTGAACGGAAAGAGTCAGAACAAAAGTAGGACTCTGTTAATATAATGTTGAATGTTAGAGGTCAAGGTAGTGAGTCTTTTGGGGAAGTGACAGGTAGTGAATGGAGAGACCCATGATATGAGGCTTTAAGATAATGATAATTATCTGCTTCTTGATCTGGGTGTTAATTACATGGGTGAGTTCTATTGGTCAAAATTCATCAAGCTCTATATATCAATACAAACTTAAAAATAGAAGAGAAATCTTTCAGATCATTCCTTTGGAGTTCAGTTCATGCTACCAGGGTGGTGGCCTGCGTGTGTGGATTTTTCCAGTGGATCATAATGCTGTGTTTGTTGTTCATGCCACACAGTCTAACAGGTGTGAAGAGGGTCTTTCTGGCTTTAGCAGCTTCCTTTTGTTCTCGGGATCCTGGCTTAGTGAGACTCCATGCAAGATACCCACATTCTTTTTCAATTTAAGGCTTTCTGAGTGGGTACTTGTGTTTTTTTTTTTTTTTTATTTTTATTTTTTTACATTTTATTTATTTTTGATAGACAGAGCACAAGTGGAGGAGGGGCAGAGAGAGACAGAGATACAGAATCTGAAGCTCCAGGCTCCGAGGTGTCAGCACAGAGCCCGACGTGGGGCTCGAACTCAAAAACCGTGAGATCATGACCTGAGCCAAAGTCGATGCTTAACCAACTGAGCCACGCAGGCGCCCCACTTGTGTTTATACTAAATAAGATTTTCTTTCACCCATATCAGGAGTGTTTCTGATGCAGCATGAGCTACCACACTTTTCACACATCTTACACATCTTACACGCATCTTACATACATCTCACGCTTTACTTACAAGTAGAACCATACTTGTATCCTAATAGTGATTGTATCACAGTTCTGCAGCATTCGAGTGCACGACCCATAAGAAAGATAATTCATTGTCTACATTTATGGTTTTGTTGGGAAGACCAGAACAGATGTACCAGAGAATGGTCAAGTGCCAAAGTGTATGATTCCGACTGAAAAAGTGTATTAGGCCATTTCAGGAAGTAGTGATGAAGGCAGACATAAGTGATTTCAGTGGAGAATTTGTTTAGGCAGAGAAGTGGAGAAATGGGGCCAAGGGGGAATTAACAAAGTTAGAAGTGTGCATGCACCCCTTTGTGTGGAAGCCAGTGAGGGGTCTGGCCTGATGGGCAGAGAGGGTCTGTCTTGGAATTAGTGAGGCAGCATCATCTTTTCCTTAGGACAAGGCCTGATTAAGGAGGGAGGGTTTGAGAGGACATGGCTAGGCTGCTATGGGAAACAACAGTCAGGGTTGGTGCAAGCAAGTGGCACAATATCTGATATTTTCAGAAGATGCAAGGTCTCCAGGATGACTTGGAGGGAGAAGCAAGCAGCAAGTTGTGAAGGTTCTCCAAGGCTAATTTGTCCCAAAGCATTTAAAGATATGGTCTGTGATTTGTGCTGAATATATTTAAGTAGTGACTTCCTTCCAGCACCTCTTCGAGTGCTGCAAGGAGGAAAAGAATGGGTGTGTTTAAAAATGTTTAGTTTTTTTTTTTTTTTTGCATAGTCATATCAACACAGATTTAACCTCAAAATAGTAGCTTTCGAATATCTAAAAATTTGCAAGATGCAAGGAGAATAGCCAGCAGAAACTCTTGATTTTACTTAAAAAGTGACTGCCTTGAGAATTTTCAGAGGCAAAAAGTACTTTATGAATTGATCGCCGCATCACCCCTGTGAGGTCCTCTTTCCAGAAGCTACTGTCAACACCTTTTTGGATTGAATGCTGACATCCCATGGCAATTAAAAGGCAATGGCACTGTTGATCTCATCACACGGTGGGGAAAGAGGGAGGGGAGGCACTGCTGCTTCGAGATGGTTCTGAGGATGGCTGTGTGTAAGATGAGGCTCTCCCTTGGCCTGCCGGAGCCCCTGTCCTAGACAAGAACTACATCCCTTCTTCTACGTATCCAACAGCTAAAATTATTGTGCTGCCCGCCTTTGTTTAGTATAAAGAACCTTCAGATGAGAATCACATTCATCACTCTTGCCAGCTTACTTGGTTGTTCATTGTTACCAGATAGAGGGGCTATAACACCATTGTAAGCATGAATGTTACATCAGTATTAATAGCCCACATCGTCTCTCCTCTGTTTTTCACTGATCAGATAATTTTCACTGATGTCAACCTTTATAAGAAACCAGCTGACATATACTAGTGTTATTTACTTGCCTTACTTTCAGTTTATCTTTTTTCTTTTTTTTTTGACTTAGATAAAGGTGCCTTTTGCAGTTATTTGTTTGGGTCTTTGTGTATTTGATCAGAAGATATCTTTGAAAGGAAAGCAGCATAGCTGTAGATGGGATCTTAACAAAGTCAGTATCAAATCTGTGTTTCCCCTTCACTTGGTTTTGTAAGCTTCTGAGTGACCTTCTGTGGTACCACACTGGTGCTCATCTTTCATCATGAGCAGCTCTGAGTAATTTATGACAAATAATGAAATGCCGTTTCCTACAATGCACTGCAAATGGCTGAGTGTTGTAAAAGTCTAAAGAGCTCTATTACTTCTAAATGACTAGATAACACAAAAATGTTAACCCTAAAGAAAAAAGGTCCAGCAAAACATGCTGTTTACGAAGCACAGTCTTCCTGCCTGATACCTTCTGTAGGCTCTCAGCGCTGAACTCCGCAGGGTCTGGGCTGGCGTCTGAACAGTTCTCTTCTAGAATGGCGAGGAGACGTTTATGCCTTTCGGCTAGTTGGAGTGGCTAGGAGCAGGAGTGGTTCAGCTATGTGGAGTAGGGGAAGGGAGAAACTTGCAAAGTTTGTTTTCACTTTGAAACCCTTAATTTTTGGGGCGCCTGGGTGGCTCAGTCAGTTAAGCGTCCGACTTCAGCTCGGGTCATGATCTCGCAGTCTGTGAGTTCAAGCCCCGCATCGGGCTCGGTGCTGACAGCTCAGAGCCTGGAGCCTGTTTCGGATTCTGTGTCTCCCTCTCCCTCTGACCCTCCCCCATTCATGCTGTCTCTCTGTCTCAAAAATAAATAAATGTTAAAAAAAAATTAAAAAAAAAAGAAACCCTTAATTTTTTAAAATGGTGCTACCAACGGTAAGGCCCCTGCACAACAGCAGATGCTTGCTTTGGGCACTGATGTTGAAAAGATACTGAACAAGCACAATACATTTTCATTGGAACAAAGCTTTATGGATGGCTGACACTTTTTCAAAATTAACCCTTCTCATGATGTTTGCATTGTGTCGCTTAATCCACGTATATAACAACACCTATCAAACATATTATCTAATTTGCAACTCTCAGCTCCCTTGTACTCTACAATGGATTAGTGCAATTGCTAAATGTTGTTCACAGTGAATACGTGTGTTCTCATCCTGGGTGCCATAACATTGCTGCATATGTAAGTGTTAGGGTTTGAAGACCTTAACTGCCAGGTACAGAAAGTCTTTAGGTACTACACTCCCATTGTGAAAATTGAATTAAATTGCTGGGCAGTGATCCCTTTGTACTGACAGGAGAGTCCCTTTGTGAGCAAGCTATAGAGAAGGGTGATCTTTGGCCACCAATACTTTTAAGCTCAAACACTTGGCTGAAATTTGCCACTGAATTTTCTCACATTTCCCCAGACATTATTACTTTGCCAAATGAAATCATCTGTTTCCTCTACTAGAACTGCTTTCTTTCCTCCAGATAGTAGCTACAAGGTAGGAAATGAATTGCATAAAAATAAATTACACATGCTACATTTTGGGACGAGTACCCTTAGCTGTTCCATCAATTTCTTTTCACTGCTGTGCCAGGAAGTCCACTTTAATCTTCAGCTATCAGTTATATGCAATCATTCTGGATCTTCCCAAAATGGAGGTGCATTTGTGCCAGGAAAATCAGGCTATTTGGATGTCCGAGAATATTTTTGCTTTTGATGAAGAAGGTTAGTTGCCATGTGCCAGGGGAGAGAGAGATTCAAAGAAGTACAGCTATTCCCAGAAGCTTGTTTGAAGAATGGACTGTGTGGCTCAGCTTCCAGACCATCCTACCATCCACCTAAGGTTCGGTGTGGGTAGCAGTGTGGCATTAGCAGTATACCCCGCTTTTATAGCTAAGTAACGACTCTGAAGCCTCTGGATATCGTCCAGGCTTTTTTTTTTTTTTTTTTTTTTTAAATCTCTGTATGCCCAGTCTACCACTTCCTCTCTGATGCTCTGCCATTTTGCAAACTGTGAGCAGAGGAAGCTGAGGAACAGGAGGTGATTTCCATGGAGACACAGAGAGGTGGGAGAATCTTACCTCAGGGAAGTTTATGTTCCTTGGCTCAATCTTGTTAATTGTTACATTTTTTTTTCTTTGCTTCCAAAGAAAATTAAAAGTAGGGTAATTAGAAGAGTAGTTTTAAAGGGGAGAAAAGTAATTAAGGCCCAGTGGGAAGGCCACTGGACCTGGTTTGGGGATACAGGCCCTTTTCTGCCACTCAGTTGTTTGAGACCTCAGGGTAGACTATTCACTCAGTCTCTGAAATCACAGTTTCTTCTGTGAGTAAAGCTGTTGGACAAGACATTCCCTGAGTCTCTCTGTAGCACAGATTCCCTGAGGCCAAATTCTTAATTTGAGATTAAAGTCTTAGTGGAATTTTTGAATTCCTAATTCTGCTGCCTACCGCCCCCCAACTCTCTCACTTTATCTCCCACCCCACCCTGTTTTTTTTTTCATTAGTATACTTTTGGTGGGATATTTGGCGTTTCAGCATTTACTAATAGCAGTGTTTCAGTGTGCTACATAGGTTGGACTTGGTTATGTCCTTATGTCTGGCGAACTCTGCTTGTTAACAACTTAAAAAAAAAAAAAAGTCTTATCCTTCCCCTGACAGATGTAGAGCTGTAGCAAGTTGTAGGCCAGTTATTGTGAAGTGTGGTGTGTGATGAAATATGTATATATATAATGAAGTGTGTGTGTATATGTATGTGTGTATATATATATATATATATATATAATGAAATGTGTGTATTATTATACATATGAAAGTAAATGGATTTCAAAGACAGAGTTATGAGAAAGCTGGGAGGAATTACTGATAACACACAAAATATTTCATTTGGAAGTATAAATAAATTCATTCAGTTCTAGATGTGACCACAGTGCCTTTCTCCCTTAATTAAACAGAATTCCTACTTGCTGAAGTGTTACAAGAACAGAGGACTAAGAAATGGTATCTCTAAGGCACTATTTTACTTACTTATTTTATTTATGTTTATTTATTTTGAGAGAGAGCGCAAGCAAGTGCGAGTGAGCAGGGGAGAGGCAGAGAGAGAGGGAGACAGAATCCCAGGCAGGCTCACACTGTCAGCGCAGAGCCTGATGCAGGGCTCAAACCCACCAACCGTGAGATCATGACCTAAGCTGGAATCAAGAGTCAGATGCCTAACCGACTGAGCCACCAGGTACCCTGGCACTATTGTATATCTTAATGTAAGGCATTATTTCCTAGCATGTTGGTTCATATGAAGATTTTGATGTCAGAATGTGGTTCCATCCATTGGATTAGAACACAGCTCTGAGCCATGAGCCAGAGTGACATTTAACTCAAACTCAAGGTGGCTAGTGTAAATATTTCATCATTTTTTGCAGCACCTTTCTCTGTATTATTATATAGAACATGTTCACCATAGAAAATTGGAAAACATAAACAGTAAGGAAAATAAAGGCAATGTAGTTCTACCACCCAGAGATAATTACTGTTATCTTCCTCTTGAATATTAACCTAATTTTTTTGCTCTGTATTTTTTTTACAAAAATGAAATTATAGGGGCGCCTGGGTGGCTTGGTCGGTTAAGTGTCTGACTTCGGCTCAGGTCATGATCTCACGGTCCGTGAGTTCGAGCCCCGCATCGGGCTCTGTGCTGACAGCTCAGAGCCTGGGGCCTGTTTCAGATTCTGTGTCTCCCTCTCTCTCTGCCCCTCCCCTGTTCATGCTCTGTCTCTCTCTGTCTCAAAAATAAATAAACGTTAAAAAAAATTTAAAAAAATGAAATTATACACACTCTAATAACTCTTTTAGCTATTCTTTTGCACTTTATGTTAAAATATTTCTTAAAAAAATTTTTTTTATTTTTTAATTTTATTTTTTGTTTTTTAAAGTTTACATCCAAATGAGTTAGCATATAATGAAACAATGATTTCAGGAGTAGATTCCTTAATGCCCTTTACCCATTTAGCCTATCCCCCCTCCCACAACCCCTCCAGCAAGCCTCAGTTTGTTCTCCATATTTATGAGTCTCTTCTGTTTTGTCCCCCTCCCTGTTTTTATATTATTTTTGTTTCCCTTCCCTTATGTTCATCTGTTTTGTCTCTTAAAGTTCTCATATGAGTGAAGTCATATGATTTTTGTCTTTCTCTGACTGACTAATTTCACTTAGCATAACACCCTCAAGTTCCATCCATGTTGTTGCAAATGGCAAGATTTCATTCTTTTTGATTGCCGAGTAATACTCCATTGTATATATATACCACATCTTCTTTATCCATTCGTCCATCAGTGGACATTTGCACTCTTTCCATACTTTGGCTATTGTTGATAGTGCTGCTATAAACATGGGGGTGCATGTGTCCCTTCAAAACAGCACATCTGTATCCCATGGATACATACCAAGTAGTGCAATTGCTGGGTCGTAGGGTAGTTCTATTTTTAGTTTTTTGAGGAACCTCCATACTGTTTTCCTGAGTGGCTGCACCAGCTTGCATTGCCACCAACAATGCAAAAGAGACCCTCTTTCTCTGCATCCTCGCCAGCATCTGTTGTTGCCTGAGTTGTTCATGTTAGCCATTCTGACAGGTGTGAGGTGGTATCTCATGGTGGTTTTGATTTGTATTTCCCTGATGATGAGTGATGTTGAACATTTTTTCATGTGTCGGCTGGCCATCTGGATGTCTTCCTTGGAGAAGTGTCTATTCATGTCTTTTGCCCATTTCTTTGCTGGATTATTTGTTTTTTGGGTGTTGAGTTTGATAAGTTCTTTATAGGTTTTGGATACTAACCCTTTATCTGATATGTCATTTGCAAATATCTTCTCCCATTCTGTCGGTTGCGGTTGCCTTTTAGTTTTGCTGATTGTTTCCATCACTGTGAAGAAGCTTTTTATTTTGATGAGGTCCCAGTAGTTCATTTTTGCTTTTGTTTCCCTTGCCTCTGGAGACGTGTTGAGTAAGAAGTTGCTGCGGCCAAGATCAAAGAGGTTTTTGCCTGCTTTCTCCTCAAGGATTTTGATGGCTTCCCATCTCACATTGAGGTCTTTCATCCATTTTGAGTTTATTTTTGTGTATGGTGTAAGAAAGTGGTCCAGGTTCATTCTTCTGCATGTTGCCGTCCAGTTTTCCCAGCCCCACTTGCTGAAGAGACTGTCTTTATTCCATTGGATAGTCTTTCCTGCTTTGTCAAAGATTGGTTGGCTGTATGTTTGTGGGTCCATTTCTGGGTCCCTATTCTGTTCATTGATCTGAGTGTCTGTTCTTGTGCCAGTACCATACTGTCTTGATGATTACAGCTTTGTAGTATAGCTTGAAGTCTGGGATTGTGATGCCTCCTGCTTTGGTTTTCTTTGTCAAGATTGCTTTGACTATTTGGGGTCTTTTCTGGTGCCATACAAATTTTGGGATTATTTGTTCTAGTTCTGTGAAGAATGCTGGTGTTACTTTGATAGGGATTGCACTGAATATGTAGATTGCTTTGGGCAGTATCGATATTTTAACAATATTCGTTCTTCCTATCCAGGAGCATGGAATCTTTTTCCATTTTTTTGTGTCTTCTTCAATTTCTTTCATAAGCTTTCTATAGTTTTCAGTGTATAGATTTTTCACCTCTTTGGTTAGATTTATTCCTAGGTATTTTATGTTTTTTGTGCAACTGTAAATGGGATCGATTCCTTGATTTCTCTTTCTGTTGCTTCATTGTTGGTGTATAGGAATGCAACCAATTTCTATGTTAAGATATTTGTGTCAGAATTCTTATGTCAGAATTCTGTGTCAGAATACTTAAACCCTACTTTTAATGGTGCTGTGCTGAAGTATATTGACACACTAAAATATTGAGCTTATTACCCAGTGAGAATTTAGTTTGCTCGGTGTGATCATTATTAAATAAAATTCTGCCGTGCATGTCCACAGTGTGGAATGGAAACCTTTGACCAACATATGTACAAAAAAATTACATTTTTTATCCAAATTCCTAAATTCTCCTCTAGAACGACTGAGCAGTTCACATTCTTGGTGTAGTGTCAGATGCCCATTCTTTGCATACTGCCCACCCCATAGGCATTAACACCATGTGATTAACAACAAACCAGCCAGCCAGGAAACCAACAAAAATGTTTTGCGAATCAGATAGTTTGAAAACAGTTATCTTCTTGGTGTTCTGTCCTGTACTTCTCTACCAGTGGGAGTGAACATTGGCACATAGTTACTGAGATGGAGTTTGTGGGGGAAGTTTGTCTTTCCTCTCTGCAAGCATGGTACAGACAGATGCCTCTCTGCATCTTCCAGGACTTCATTGCAGCCAGGCGTGCTGTGAGGAGGAGCTAAGGGCTAGAAGTACGAATGCTGCCCAGTGTAATTTAGTAACAAGGTTTTTTGTTTTCTGTGTGTGTGTGTGTGTGTGTGTGTGTTTTGTCTTACACCCAGAAATAGTGGCAGATGGAAGGTGGGTCATGGTCACAAAGGAGTTAGCAAATAAAGAATAACGTGCAACTATGCTTGACTCAGTGACCTTAGGAGCTGGAACATCTTGGGTTGTTTGATGTCAGTAAAACCACAGTGCTAAAGGTTAACCTACACTTACAAAGCTGGTAAGATTCTACTAAAGAACACAAGCCTGGGGTGCCTGGGGCGCTTAGTCATTGAGTGTCTGACTCTTGATTTTGGCTCAGGCCATGATCCCAGGGTTGTGGGATCAAGCCCTGTGTTGGGCTCCGCACTGAGCATGGAGCCTGGTTGGGATTCTCCCTCCCACCCCCCCCCCCCCCAAACAAAACAAAACAAAACAAACAAAACACAAGCCTGAACACACACACACACACATAGATCAAAAGATAGTAAGCATTCCTACAAGTTCGGAGAGCTTAAATTACAACTTCCTCTGTGAGAATAGATGATGCCTGGGAGCTACCTCAACTCCTCTGTCTCTGCCCTTTTTTCTGGAACCTTCTCAGTGTTCTGTTCAATAATGTTTCCTTCTCGCTCTTCTGCTCTGTGGGGTGGATGTTGAGCTGGAGAGGAGGCTCAGCTTCCAGGGAAGAGCAGTGTAAGCTGGTCTGCACCTGGGCCCTGTGACAGCCACTGCCTCCAGCAGCCACAAGGCTACTGCTGTTCCCGGTAATAAGTGCCATGGAAACCCAGTGAGCTCCAGGAGGGGTGGGTGAGCAGCACAGCACTGAGTGACACTGGGGTTTTAAATGTCATATTACAAAAATAGAACCACCCGAGGAAGGTGCAGGGCCACACTAGCACCCTGTAGCTCTCTGCTTTCTTGGCGCCTGCTTCCCTTTGGCTAAGTCTTCCCCACAAGGAGCAGGGAGACTTGGTGCTTCAATTATCTGCATGGGCTGGTCTGGCAGAGATGCCCCTTCTTTGGCCCCTGGTTTTGGCAAACCAGAAATAGATTAATTTGACCTGGAGTAAAAAATCTGACTCTGTTAAGGCTTTGCTGATCATTTACACATCTGTCCGTAAAGTTTCACAGTTGGAAGATCAAAGCAGGTTGTCATAGCATCTACTGTGTTGTCATGTCTTCTTTTTTTTTCTGGCATTAAAAAAAAAAACACTTTGAAAATGTTATATCACAGGTTGATAAATTCTAATGACACCTCCAGATGGATTGGCCCACATTTTCAGATTATTAGTCCAAATACCCTCAGTCCTAAACTGCCCAAAGGGAACCCTTGGATTAAACCCAGTGTAATCCAGTGGACTGTTTTGTCGGGTTTCATTACATGTGGATGTTAACTTTTTGTTTATCACTGCCTGACGCTATCACCATCGAATTAGGTTGAAAATCAGCAGTTAGAATTGGAATGCATGTAATAGTTATTATTTTCCTTTTGATCAGTTACACTCTTAATGATGTGATTTGTAGTCGATGTGTGTGTGAGTGAATGCGTGTACTATAGAAACAGCAGTGGGTGTTAAGTCTGGAAGAATTCAAGTTTTGCTTCTTCTTAGACACCTGAGGTATATGGAGCCTATCTCCATGTGCCTCAATTTCCTCATTTTCAAAAGCTGAGATAATGGCTACTGCTTATAAGGCACAGAAGGCTGCCGTGAAGTCTGTAGATATCAACAATCTGATGAACCAAGGTGCTGAACAGATTGGCAACATATACATCAGAAGCCAGGAGATGTTTGGGTATAGGGAATTTGAGCAGTTTGAAATCATTAATAGAGACCGGATGCTTATTTATGTCATGAGCTAATGTTTTCTTTTTGGGAGCCAAATTTAATCTTAAATATTTAGTACTGTACTTAGGGACTGGTGGTTTGAAAAAAAAAATCAAGCTGGAAAGCTCTGTAGAGAGGAAGTGAATAATGCTGAGAAAATTTCAATCTTACCACGGGGTTGACTTAGAAAAATACTAGTTTCCAGGCATCTGGATGTGAATTTCTCAGCCTTTGAGAAAGGCACATTCAACCAGCATGTCCTTCTGCTATGGTTGCCCCGGAAGTGTGGGATGCTCAGTTTGAAACTGAGCTCTGTGTCAATCCCTGATGTCTTAATTTCGGACGCACTGAACACAAGAAGAGGAAATGTGTCTCTGAAGAGGGAAGAACCCTCTCATTTTCTCGCTATCATGTCTCATGCCGTTTCTCTTCAGGGTGATTGTTCTCAAGAACTGATTCTCAGTGCTGAGTAAAGAATACTTTTCCAAAGTATTTATTCCAAAGTGTATCTTGATAGATGCTACAAACTATAGAGCAAGATTTCACATGCTGAGTGAAAGTCAGATGATTTATATTTCCGGAGAAAGCTGAAATTCATCTCACTGATTTCAATTCTATCCTCATTTTCTTTTTCTTCATGTAAATGTTTTTTTTTTTTTAAAGATCCAAGTATATTAGTAGCTTTCATTTCCATCAGATGAGAATTTAGGGCTTTGTTTTCTTTTGTTTATATTGAAACATTATATGGTAAAAAATGTCAATCATGGCTCCAGAGGGAGCAGATCTGTTGGTGTGAATTAGTTAGTGACTGTCTCCTCTTCCACACAGACCTTATCAAGATCTTTCATTGTTCAACTCCTTATTAAGTACCTACTGTTTGCCAGATGCTGTTTTAGGTATCCGGCTCTGGGCTGCCATAAGGATAAAGAATGGAGTCAAGCGTGGTCTTCCCCTCCCCCAGAGTTTTCTAGTTAGGGAGTCCTACAGGAACACTGAAATAAATAAGATCATTTCTGCCAGTGAGAAATGCTGAGCAGCATTGCAGGATAGAAAGTTGGAATTTATGTAGGTGTTCAGGGAGGCCTTAAGTGAGGTCATGATAGTTGAACTGAGTCTTCTATGTTAGAAGGAAGCAAGGCATGGCAACATCTGGGAGAGGAATGTATCAGAAAGAGAAAAAATAAAGTTCAAGGCCTCGTGGGATAGAAATATGGCCAGTGTGCGCTAACATAATGACTGTGCCCAAGAGTGGTAGGAGGTGAAGTGGGGGAGGGTAGACAGAGTAAGAAGACGCTTAGGGAACCTGGCCTTGATTTCTCTTGTAATGGAAAAACACGGGGGATTTAGTTAGGGGAAGATCCTGATATACTTTATGTTCTAACAAGGTCCCGTGGCCTTTAACAAGGCTGTGTGGTGTTGACTAGGGGCCACTATTGGACTCAGGGAGGCAAGTGAGAAGGGGATGTGAGTGGGGGCGGGTGTGGTGGGAACAGTGCCCTGCCAGTTTGGATGTGCCCCGGGGGACAAACTGAAGGACTTACTGTGAATAAAAGACAGGGAAGACTCCCTCCTTTGCTTCTGTCCTGAAGAGGAGCGAGCATGGTGGCATCACTAACCGACATGGGGAGGATTAAGAGACAGATGAGCAGGAGTTTGGGTGGGGGGCATGGGGATGAAAGAGTTGTTTTAAGCCTCCTGTGTTCTCCATTCTTGTTAGATGTACAAGTGGATATTTTCGGAAGGTAAATGGGTAGAGAGTGCGATGGAAAGGAGTAGAAACCCATTGAAAGAGCAAACAGTATTAAAAAGGCTGGTGATACAAGGGGGTAGATAATGTAGACCTGTGTAGGCACCGAAAGCCTGGGGACAGAGTGCCCACACAGTATACACTGGGAGGAACTTCTTGTAGATGTAGGGCACTGGTGATATCAGTCGTTCTCAATCCTGGATGCAGTTCACATCCCATGGGGGAGCTGTAAAAAGTATACCTATGGCCGGGCCCCCACCTTAGACCAATCAGAATCTCTTCTTTGGGACAAGGACAGTGGCAAACATTGGTACTATATATAACGTTCCCATGGTGATTCTAATGCCAGGGGGAGGTACCTCAGCAGAACCTTATAACCTTTGTCCTTTGGAGAAGAAAAAGGGTGGAAGTGAGGGAAGACCAAGTGTTGGCAAGGTTGGGGATGGGAATCACACGATCCCTACCTGCTGTAGTAGCTGGACACCAGAAGCAGCCAAGACCCTTTGTTCATTCAGCCAGGTTGGCCGTGTTAGGAGAGAGCAGGATATGACTCCTAGAGAGGGCAGTAGTCAGAGGAAAGGATGAATAAGGACTTTCCACCTAACTTTCCCAGATAAGGCAAGTGCTGGAGATACCTCAGCCCAAGGCAAGGCTCCTGGGGCGGTTCTCACATTCACATTCCCTGTCCATATCCAGGGTTGGCTGAATTTACTATCTGAGCAAAATTGTTTGTAGAAATTCTAAACTTTTCCTGGATCTAACAATTTGGCCATAATTTCTCTTAGAATACCTGGCATTATTATTATTATTATTAATTATTATTATTTTAAAGCTTATTTATTGGTGGCTCAGTTGGTTAAGCGTCCAATTTCCGCTCAGGTTGCGATCTCACAGTTCCTGATGGTGTAGAGCCTGCTTGGGATTCTCTCTCTCTGTCTCTCTGTCTCTGCTCTTCCTCAACTCGCAGTTTCTCTGTCTCTCAAAATAAATAAATAAATAAACTTAAACAAATTCTAAAGTTTATTTATTTATTTTGAGAAAGAGAGTGAGAGTGCAGGCACATTTGAGCAAGGGAGGAGCAGAGAGAGAGAGAGGGAGAGAGAAAATCCCAAGCAAGCTCCATATACTGTCTGTGCAGAGCCCGATGTGGGACTTGATCCCACGAACCGTGAGATCATGACCTGAGCTGCAGTCAAGAGTTGAAAGCTTAGGCAAATGAGCTGCCCAGGCACCCCAATACCTGGCATTATTAAATGCAGAGTGAAATGGGTAGGAGTGCCATTTGCGTGAGATCATGACCTGAGCTGCAGTCAAGAGTTGAAAGCTTAGGCAAATGAGCTGCCCAGGCACCCCAATACCTGGCATTATTAAATGCAGAGTGAAATGGGTAGGAGTGCCATTTGATGTGAAGTATTTCAATATGTATCCTTACCTTTGTCTGGCAAAGTAAGGATTCCAGAAGATGGAAGGAAGAAAGTGTATTCAAAGATTTTTGCTTGAGGGAGTACTCACAGAAATACTTGCAAAAGTTTGCTAATACTAATTTTCAACAATGTAGGGATTGCATATCACTTCTTTAAAATTGTAGCATGGGGGGGCGCCTGAGTGGCTCAGTCGGTTAAGCGGCCGACTTCGGCTCAGGTCATGATCTTGCGGTCCGTGAGTTCAAGCCCCGCGTCGGGCTCTGTGCTGACAGCTCAGAGTCTGGAGCCTGTTTCGGATTCTGTGTCTCCCTCTCTCTGACCCTCCCCCGTTCATGCTCTGTCTCTCTCTGTCTCAAAAATAAATAAACGTTAAAAAAAAATTAAAATTGTAGCATGGGAAAACATTTACCATATAATGTGAATATGAACAGTAGGCTTAAAAACCATGCATAATTCTAGTTATACACATACATCTTAGAAAGTAAACATTGGTAATAAGTCACAGAATTGTAAAAACAGCTCTTGCTGAGTGGGATTATGGTCGGTTTTACTTTTCTTAAATGTTTCACTTAAATTTCATTTTATCTCATTTTAAGTTTCTTTAATTTTTCATGTAGTTCAGATATCCCAGGTTTTTTTTTTTTATTTTTTTTTAAATTTTTTTTTTCAACGTTTTTTATTTATTTTTGTGACAGAGAGAGACAGAGCATGAACGGGGGAGGGCCAGAGAGAGAGGGAGACACAGAATCAGAAACAGGCTCCAGGCTCTGAGCCATCAGCCCAGAGCCCGACGCGGGGCTCGAACTCACGGACCGCGAGATCGTGACCTGGCTGAAGTCGGACGCTTAACCGACTGCGCCACCCAGGCGCCCCAATCCCAGGTTTTTTTTTTTTTTTTCTTGTGTGAAGCTTTATTAATTCATCTATTCATGAAATACATGTTTTGCCTGGTTTAATTCTAAGCCCTAAGAAAGCAGCAGTAAATAGAAACAAGACCCCCACTGTCACAAAAATCTTATTGGGGACTACAAACCATGAAAGATCAGGTAGCCTTAGGAAAGTATAAGTGCATATGAAGACTAACCAAGGTGATAGGACAGTGCTGGGAATAAGAGGAAGGCTCTTCTGAGTAGAGCAGAGCAATGATGTACAAGAGCAAGTCATGCAAAAAGGTGGGGAAAATCACTTACTAAACAGGAAGTAAAACAGCTTGGCCTTTTTGACCACCTGCAAACACATGCCACTGCCCAGGTTTTTAATAACAAAAGTCGAACTGGTATTTTAAAAGAGATTGATAAATAATTTGTCAACTTTTACATGAGTTTGATTATGAGTGTATTATCTGATTTCCTAACTTTAATATTAATCATCTCTACTTCTCAGAGATGTTATAAGCATTAAATGGGATAAACCAGTGGGAAAGCATGCTGTAAAATCCCTGGTACATATTAGAATCTCTTAAATATTAATGCACTACTGCCCCCATTTGTAACACTGAACTTTATTTCATGGAAATAGTTTTTTTTTTAACCTAATATTTTGTTAGTTTAGGTAAAATGGTAAAATAGAAGTAAAATAGTTTCATCATTTGTGCTAATTGATGTTTGGTCATTGGTGAAAACTGGTATTCCAGAGGATGAATCACGAGTGGGTGAGCCATCCAGGGCAGTTCCATTGCTCATTGCCAGTGATGGGTTCAGGAATAGGCATTGTTCTGGCTAATGAGAGGTAAGGGGGAATGGGCCAGAGGCAGCAGGGAAGGATTTCTTAGCCAAGTTAAAGGGAGGAAAGCCACCAGAAAGCTTGCGTGTTCTCTGCTCTGTACTTGCTGACTTTCAGCGGGTTTGTGATGTCTGGAGCTGCTGCATCCATCTTGGGACCATGAAACTGAGGGTATAAGGATGAAGGGCCTGGCCCTTGATGACTCCCTGGATCTGCCAGAGCAAGCAGTCGGAGGCTGCCCTCCTCTGGGCATCTTGCTGAGTGCACAGTCTAACACTCGGTCTGTTGGCCTCTGAAGGTCAAATGTTTGGCATGCAGGTCCAGTGGCATTGCCAATGGCTCCACTTGTGGAATGTGACATCTGGTTTTCCATACAAACAAAAAGGGGAAAGAATCTACTGTATATCTCCTTATTTTAAACCTATGTGACAGTAAAATGCTTTCTCTTAATATACTTTTTTTTTCTTTCTATAAATGCTTAAGCTGACTTGGCAAAATAATTTCATTTAATATTCATGCAAATTTACTGCTCTAAGTTACTCCAGAAATCAAGCCAGATGAATTTGAGAGAGCCCAAGCATGTGAAACAAATACATTAGGACTTTGTAGAACATTGTGTCAAGGGTACTGTCCTCAGGTTTAGACACCATGCCAGGAAGGCTTCTCATCATGCTGAGATTTTCAAGTGGACACTGATTGCCACAGTCACTGAAAATTGAATTTAGCTGGATTTCTGTAAAATGTTTCAGATATTTAAATTCTGATAATATGGAAGTCTAGAGTTACAATTAGGCTACTCTAAAATTTGTAAGTCTATATATGTAATTTAGAGCAAATTCTGCTGCCCTAGGGAGGAAATGTTACAGATGATAGCTAGATTTCTCCAGCAATTTGAGAAAGTGCTGTGTAAACATGAAAACATTCAGGACTTGTGTTTTTATTTTGCAGAAATATAACTGAAATACTAGTCTATTTTCAGTTGGAAATAGTAATAATAACAAGTGAACATTTTTTGAATTGGCTTTGCTGGAATATTTTTGTCCTCAGGATTATATACAACCTTTTTGTTTATTTTTAGCACATATTAGTGATGTAATGAACACAAGTTTTATACTATGAAATGTACAGGTTAGATGAGAAATGAAATGTTTATTGACATTTATTTATTTACTTCTAAGATTTTATTTTTAAGTAATCCTTATACCCAATGTGGGGCTCGAATTTAAAACCCTGAGATCAAGGGTCGCATGCTTTACTGACTGAGACAGCCAGGTGCCCCCGTTTATAGATACTTAAAGATAGTTCCCTATTCTCTTTCTCCTTGGTGAGGTCAGGATCGTTAGATCAAGAAGTCCTAAGGGAAAGGCAGATGGGGATGGGGGGCGGGGTGCAGAGTTAGAATAATATACACCATCTTGGGATCCTAAGGCAGTCACACAATCTTGGTGATGTTGCTGATGTGGACCAGGGTGGAGGCCGAGAGGCTGTGTCCAGGATGCTATTTCCACTCCCTGAGAAGTAGGCAGAAGCAGGTCAGTGGCCCGGGCCTCCGTGTGCTTTCAGCTTTGCGAGTAAAGAGAAGCAGTGATGTAGGCTCCAGAATGAATGTGGTCAATGTGTGCAGTTACTTATAGGGAGTATTAGATTTGAATTAGTGAAGTGTATAGTCTGTCTGTCTATCTATCTATCTATCTATCTATCTATCTATCTATCCATCCATCCATCCATCCATCCATTTGTGTGTCTGTCTACCTATATGAAACCTTCACCATTGGATAGTAAAATTTTAATTTATTAGGGCTTCAAATTAAATGGGATCCTCAACAAACTCAAATAAGTAGCTCCAACATTAAGAGGAGAGATTGCGCGACTTGGGAGAAGGTTAGCCTGTTTGGAAAATTACCTGATGTTCACAGGAAGGACGCAAATGGTACACAAATGATAGTTGCCCGCGGGCACACTGTAGGCTATTCAGTTCACTTATGCATTTATGCATCCTAACAGCAGTCCCAGAAGTTCTATATTAGCATGCCCACTTTATGGGCGGAATAAGCTACCTTCTGGAGGTGAACCTGGAATCCTGACACCACGTAATTACAGTTTCCTGGTAGAAGAGGGCTTTCGTGACATTTGTGAGGGGGTCTCTGCCTATTTTGAGAGTCTTCTTGTTGGATCTTTTATGAATTTGCTTTCGAGGACTCCTTGGTTTTCTCTTTTCTGTATAGAAGTATGTCACGGGGATGATTTTCAGTCTGAAGTCCTCAAATAAGGATTCCTTTCTAAATAAAGCAGAAGGCAAAGAGGCATTTGTTGAAGTAATAGACAAGAGTTGGGAGAAGAAGAAGAAGCAATGATAGATCTGCCTGGTGCTGAGGTAGCCCTGGCCTGTGAGATGCCTTGAGCTGGAGTGGAGGTAGGGCTAGTGGTGCAGGGTGCATTTGCCAGTGAAATGGTGACAACCATACCTCTCAGGCTTTAAGGTCTTTGGCACTGGAGTGAATTTTACCCCTGGTTTCCTCAAAGAAACCAGTGGAAATAATGATGACAGTAACTACACTAATTTCCTAAATAATTGTCATGGTTAATAGATAATATCTCATTTGATTCTCTATACAGCCTGACAGAGCAAGTACTGTTACCCTCTCTGTTTCACTGAAAAAGAGCTTGTGGTATAGAGTAGTTACGTAACTGGCACACGTTCTCCCTGCTGGTGATAGAGGGTCTGGTTTTGTAATTAGGGCAGTGATTTAAAGATCTGTGTTCCGTTGCTTCCCATGAACTATTCACACAGACTCTAAACTATCTCAAAAGATGATTGTACTACCTATAATATGGCACGATAGGAAATGGATTTTCTTGGTTAGTTTTCTTACAGACTCAGAACGCTTGTGTTTCTGTCTCGTGTGGTTCCGTCTCAGTCACCACCGGATCCACAGGTAGGTGCACGCATGTAATTTTTATCTCAAAATCATTTCTAGATATGCTGGGAACAGCGATAGGACCAGCTGTGTTTCTCATAAAAGATTAGGCACAAGTCGTGTATGAGGTTTTTCTCTACTCTAACTTGTGAAAGCCCAGGCAGCGGGTTAATATGAGAAAAGAAAAACAAAATTCAATAAGCTGGTGTAAACGTAGCACAACCAACTTCCAGAAGGGAGATAAATGTTGCATAGAGACATCGAGCCCAGCCAAATTGCTGTCTCTGGTATTTCTGTTTGGCTAATAGTGCTTAATATTGGTTGAAAGATAAAAGTATGCCGAGAACCAGTATATCATATGGTCAGCATTGCACAGTTTCAAACACTCGAGTGAACCCATCTGGAGAGTTTCATCCACCAGGGCCCGGTAGCCTCATTAGTGGTCTCCGGAAGGCCTGGCCCAAGCAACAGTACAAATCACTGTTGTTTCAGGGCGATGGTGCAGGGTGAAAGAACATAAACATGTTCAAATGTTTCGTCTTTTTCACGTTAAAATCTAAAGATGGACATGAAACTGTTCAGTGACTCCAGTAGAGCACTGGGCCCTCACTATACATATTTGCACCAGTTGTCAACGCTTTTTTGGACGTGCTAATGAAGAAAGGGCATCTCATGACCAGGGTGACAAACACGAGTATATCTGTCCCTGAGACTCCAGATATACCTTAGTAATAGCACGAATTTGCATCTTCACAGAATCTCAGAATTTGGAGGAATCTGGCAGGCTTTCAGTCTACTCGTCACCTCCTGCTTGACTCTCTCTTGACCATCTCCTGACAGAAAATGGCTTCCCAGCGTCTGCACAGACTTGCTTAGTGACCAGGCTCACAGTCTCCTTAGACCTTCCCTTCTGGTACCAGATGGTGCTGATCATTAGAAGTGTTGTCTCATTCTTAGTCAGATTCCGCCTTCTGCCCGTGCTCCTGAATCTCCTCTCTGGAGCCAAGAGAAGGAGTCTGTCCCTTCCGCACAGCAGCCTTTCCTACACGTGAGATCTGCCATCCTGTTTTCACTGCGGTTTCTCTTCTCCAAGGTAAATCAGTAGCCTCACTAGTTTCTTTTCCTGTGTGAGGGCTGCACATCCCCGTCGCATCTGGGCTGGTCATCCCAGCCTCTCAAGCCACCTCCCTTGGAGATGATGCATCTTGGGAAGTCCTCTCTCAGTGGAAGTTTCTTTAGTGTTCGGATTGGGATATCCCAGCATCCGCCTCGAAGGTGGTTGGGAGAATGGAAGGAGAGCGTCTGTGCCAAAGCCTAGCGCCTGGTAAATAGTGCTCAACAAACAACAGCTGCTGTTATTGTCAGTTTCTTTTCATCGTTAAGCCCAGGACTGAATACCAGGCACCCAGACCAGGACCATCCTGACTCTTTCATGCAGGGTAGTAGCTAGCTGCTCCTCCCAGCTTTAAGCATTCATGTTTTTGGCTTCATGCACCATTCTCTAACTTTAGCAAAAAAGGAAAAGGCATTTGGCCTGATCATTTGTCAGGAATCCACAGTGGCCCTTAGTGACCACTGTTTCGGTTTTGTATGCCCTCACAATCCTAGGTTATGGATTCTGTCCTCTCCCCCTTCTTGCAGATGATACTGTGTTCCATTGTCTTCAGAGTTCTTTTGCACTTTTGCCATTCTACATCTTCCTCCAGGGTTGTGGAACAGGCTCTTGTCTGCAAACCCTCTGGCTCCCTGGATGTGTTATTTCTTGGACCACAGACCCGAGTTTTGCAAGGTCTACGTGTGTAGTTCTCTTTCACCAGACTTCCTTCCAGCCTTCCCACAGAACATGGAATCAGAGAGGAGTTAAAAAGCAATATTCTCTTTCATCTCTGTTGCTGTAATTTATATAGCCCAAGCAGGAGACAGAAAAAAATATCCTTGTTAGGTTCAACAGAACATAGCCGAAGGAATCCCTTTGGTTACTCTTAACATTTTTATCGCAGTTTTTACCATTTTTGGAAATTAATGCATCTTATTTTGTTCTTATAGACCATTACTGCTTAATCAGCAGTTGCCTGGTACCCAATTTTCATGTTTTCTTTGTGTTCTTTAAAAATCGTTCCTTACGCTATGGCTGCATTGGCATTTTAAATATTTTTGAGTCTGCTCTACATGGGGGCTGTTTGTGATTACATAATTGGAATTTGCCTTTGAGGGCCTTCCAGATTATTTGGGCCATCTTTCCTTTATTAGAGGAAGCAGCTCTGTACAAATATAAGTAGACTTTAAATATTTCCATAGCCATACATTTTATGATTTTGTTTGTTCATGTTTCTCTTAAAAAGACTTCTTGATCAGATTAACTTGTTTGGAGGTAAGCAGCTTTTGGAGATATTCTCTGTGTCTTAGTTATTTCCATCTATAAAAAGAGGATCATAATGTACCACCCTCAAGGGTGGTTATAAGAATTTAATGGATTTTGCAGTTCACCTGTAACTGGGTGTTACCAAACACCTCGAGCACTGCCGGGCATATGTTTGTTGAATGTTGGTCATGGTTGTTGTTGTCATTGTCACCATCATCATCATTATCATCATCATCTTCATTGAAAAAGAAAATCATTTTTTTTTAATGTTTTTGTTTATTTTTGAAGGAGAGAGAGACAGAGTATGAGCGGGGGAGGAGCAGAGAGAGAGGGAGACACAGAATTTGAAGCAGGCTCTAGCTCTGAGCTGTCAGCACAGAGCCCTATGCGGGGCTCAAACCTCAAACTGTGAGATCATGACCTGAGCTGAAGCCGGACATTCAACCGACTGAGCCATCCAGGTGCCCCTAGAAAATATGGTTTTTAAGGAGAAAAACAGACCCTGTTCTTCCATACGCTATGCAGTCAAGTGTACCTTTTCCAGATGCTCTCATTTCATTGTAAATCATAGTTGTCATTTCCATGAACTGCTCATTCTTCATATTCCATTGCTGTTATCGGGGGTACTATTTTGAATAGGGTGGTTGGAGGAAGATTTTCTGAGGAGGTAGCATTTTTAGAAAGCTCTGAGAAAGCCAAAAAAAAAAAAAAAAAGAAAAAAGAAAATCTGCAGAAAACGTATTTTCTGCACGGGGAAGAGCACACGCCAAGATCCTGATGGAGAAGGCCGTTTGCCCCGTCCCAAGCCAGCATGCTACCGAGCGTGATTTTAAGCGGAGTTGAGGGTAGGGATACAAGGGTAGCACGTGAGGTCTGGGAGGCAGCCAGGGTTAGGTTACAATAAGAACTTTGAATTTGTTCTGTGAGAGATGGAAAACAATAATCAACTGCCCTGCTTTTGTAGAAAAGAGATGATAAGAGGGGCATGAGTGGAAGCAAGGAGAACATTAGGAAAGCTTTTACAGAGGTCTGGGTGAAAGATACCATCGGAGTGAAGTGAGGTAAGAGTGGGCATGAGGCGCTCTGATCTGAAGGACATTTTAGAAGTGGGGCCTACGGTAAAAATACATGAGGGGCAGTAGGGAGCAAAGGGATTCAGGGAAGAGAGAAATCAGGTATAAATAAAAAGTGTTTTGTCTCTTTGTTGTCTTTAATCTGTGCAATCTGAGGGAGTGGTGGATTTACTGAGGGATCACCAGGGAGGATGGGATTTGGAGTCAGGAAGTCAGTAGTTTGTTTTGGGCCCTGCTGAGATGCCTGCTTGACTTGCAGGAAGATGCGTGTTCCCAGGAAAAGTAGCACCCTTGGAAGACCTTCCTAGCTTCCATTTACCACCTGTGTCATTCCTGACCCATTTGGGGGGAGGAAATGAATTATTCGGGTAAAAAAAAATTAAAACAAGCAATAGATTTGGTGTTAGAATTCTTATTTGCTTCTTCTAAGAATTTTAGAACTTGCACCCACTACTTAAAAGAAAACAAAGTGGCTTCCAGATATACACGCTAATTAGAAGCCCAAAGCTCTATTTTTACTGCTTTAAAAGAAAAAAAAAATTCATCACTGTATATTATAGTGACTTCTCTGGTGCAGACTGAAACAGTGGATAATGATGGGAATTTCAGATTATACATGGTTAGTAGTAATTCAAAGTCTTAGAAAATAATAGCAGCACGTACCTTACTGATTGGTTAACTCTTTAAAATATATGTGTTTTGTTTATATGAGCATTTTTTAATGGGACGAGTACTATCTTAATTACATTATGATACTGAGTATCATCTTGGTAAAAGAAAAGAAACAGATTCAAAATAAAACTGTCTCTAAAGGGATTGAAGTCAAGGAAATGGTGATATTTAAATATTTTTATTTGGGGGTATTGAGATTTACTGGCTGGTAACTACACAGGCTCTTTTTTTTTTAATTTTTTTTTTTTTTATTAACGTTTATTTATTTTTGAGACAGAGAGAGACAAAGCATGAACAGGGGAGGGTCAGAGAGAGGGAGACACAGAATCTGAAACAGGCTCCCGGCTCTGAGCTGTCAGCACAGAGCCCGACGCGGGGCTCGAACTCACGGACCGCGAGATCATGACCTGGGCCGAAGTCGGCCACTTAACCGACTGAGCCACCCAGGCGCCCCCACAGGCTCTTTTTGACTGTGAATGTGGAGCTGGATTGTACAGAATTACATCTTGCTTCGGGGAACTAATCTTCATTTTTTTAATAGTGGGGCTTCTCAGTTTGCACATCAGAATTCCCCCATACCTTTCTTCCCAAGTTCTCAGAAGTTGGGGTTTAGAAAAGTGACATTTCATTATTAGAGATTGCATCTTAAGGCAATCTCGTTAGTACAATGAGATGACTTTCAAAGAACAAAAGGAATCAATATGCCTAATTGTGTTTATCATTATTTTTTGTCTTTACCAGATGCTTTAGAACACAGAAGCCCTCTTTAATTTGTTGATGCTTAGATGCGTGATGTAGATAATCTTCATTAACATACTGATCAGTGCTCTCATGACTCCAGAGTTTCTTCCTGATTGCTTGATAAGAATTCTACCTCTAATATGTTTGAGAAGACCTCCAAGTTATTTCTGTTTTTTAAAGGTATATACAATTAATATTGGGGGTATTCCCCCTTAGCAGTGGAAACGTTTTCAGTTTCATATTGCTAATATTAGAAAACCTCTCTGTCTTAAACATCATCACGTGATACCACCACTGATAACATGGTGCATATTTAAATAATTTTATCTCTGGATCCTGGTGTACACAAACTTCTGGTAGGGTTAAATGAGACTTAATAAGCTAATGAATTGGTAGTAGGGTGGGGAATGTTCATACTTTTCATAATAAGCTTCCTAATATTCAGTCGTAGGTATTAAAAGATACCGCATCCACTTTTGTGGCAAGCAGTCTCATAGAGTTGATGGAGTCAGAACATTGGAGTTCTGGGTCTGAGTCTGCTAGAAGCTGATTCATTGACTCTTACTACTTATTTCACCTTCCTGGAGATCGTATTCCCCAGTACTATTGATTATGGGATTAGAATGGATGATCTTTGTTGTCTCATTCATGTCAAACCATCTTTGCTGCTTTGTATGTGGAAATGGGAGAAAGTGGGCATGTCAAGCTTATACTAGAAGTTTGGGGATAAAAAAGGAGAGAGATACTAAATCTGTAACCTCAGGAAGTAGGGGCAGATCACTCATGGTAAAGACACTGACGTGAGTTTATCTTGAGATGTCAGCTTCTGACCATTAAAATTAAGTCTCAGTGTTGGCCTCCAGTTATCTTTGTTATCTTTTTCATAATATTTCTGTAGTGGTGTTGATGGGGAGGGAGGCTGATACTGGGGTCAGTGATGGGGTTAGTAGAGCTGATGGGACTTGTGTTATTTTTCCTTGCAAGCTAGGGGGCTTAAAACAACAGAAATCTACTCTGTCAAGTACTGGAGACTAGAAAGAAAAAGAAGTAATTCATCACTGTATATTGTAGTGGTTTCTCTAGTGGAGACTGAAATAGTGGATGACGATGGGAATCTTAGATTATAAATGCTAGTGATTCAAATGAAACCAAGGTCTCGGCAGGTCTATGCCACTTCCCTTTGAAGGCTCTAGAGAAGAATCCTTTTGTGCTTCCTCGAGCTACTGCCGGTGGCCAGCAATCCTTGGCATCCCTTCGCTTAGAGATTCGTCACTTCATTCTCTGTTTCCTCTTTCACATGGCCTTCTCCCTTGTGTGTCTGTGTTTCCGTGTTCAAATTTCCCCTCTTCTTATAAGGATACCAGTCATACTGGATTTAGAGCCCACCCTACGCCAGTATACCTCATCTTGATTGCATCTGCAAAGACCCTGTTTTCAAATAAGGTCACATTCCTGGGGTCCAAGTAGACATAAATTTTTGGGGGGGACATTCAGTTCAGTACATGGATGTTGGTGATGGTGGTGGCAGTTAGGATGGGATGGTCATGATGGTCATTGTGTGATGTGGTGAGGTTTGGATAGTGGTGATGATGTGGGGGTAGTGCTAAGGCAAGATGAGTACCTAAAAGTCAGGCAAGAGAGCTTTTTTAGGTTGCTTCACTGAAGATAAATATCCCCTAGTACTTTCCCAGGGCCAGAGCGAACTCAAGAAGATTTGGTTCCTTATAGACTCTCGGAAGCCTTTTTTTTTCCTGCCTGGAGATGAGGCATTTTACAGAAAACTGACATAGAGAAGGGTTGGTGTAGCTGTTCAGATATGCTTGGCACAGTTGTGTTCAGTTACGAGTACTTAAGTAATGTTTGTGAGTACTGTACCAGAAATTGTGTGTATGTGGGGGGAATTTAGAAAGATGAATAGACTTCACACAAAATAAATAAGATAATTAAAAGCAGTCATGACCACGCCTTAAAGGAATACCCTGTGAGTGTCACGATTCACTTGATTGCATCTTGGGATGGACCGTCCATTGCCTTAGCTTACTCCTGCACAGCCTCACAAGGCAGAATTCTCCTGCATCCCGAGATCAAGACTCTGGCTCCACCCTGCTCAGAGATTGGAGGGTGTTTTACCTGCTCTGTTTGAGCCGTTCAACCTGGGCTTCCACCTCACAGGATATGCACTCAGTTGTAGCAAAAACGCTTATTGCACATTGATCCAAATTTGGCTGCAAACCTGTGAACAGTTCTTGGCACACGAGTTACTATGGAGTAACAAAGAATGGCCTATTGGCAATGCCTTAAAGGCTTTTTGAGAAGTGAAGGGAGGGAGAAGTTAGTTGTATCCACATGACACCAATGCAGAGGCTTCTCTCTCTAGGAATAAAGGCAGAGTTTTTGTCAACACAGCAATTTCAGTTTCTTAGAGAGCAATAATGTTTAAATATAAGGCACACAACTTCTAAGCAGATTAGGAGAAAGATAATAAAACCTTTAAAGAAAATATACATGATGCTTTTGTATTCCACGTTTGAGATCATCTTCTCTTTCTTTTAGTTTTTTTTTTTTTAATTCACATATAATTGATGTGTTATATTAGTTTCAGGTGTACAACAGAATGACTCAATATATTTTTTTAATTAAAAAAATTGTTTTATTTTTGAGAGAGAGGGAGAGCATGAGCAGGGGAGGGATAGAGAGAGAGAGGGAATCCCAAGTAGGCTCCGCACTGTGGGTGCCAGGCCTAACATGGGGCTCTCGAACCATGAGATCATGACCTGAGTGGAAACCGAGGGTCAGATGCTTAACCAACTGAACCACCCAGGTGCCCCCATAATGACTCAATATTTGTATGTATTATGATAACCGCAGTAAGTCTAATTAACATCCATTACCACATACAGTGTTTTTCTTCTTTTGATGAGAACTTTTAAGATCTACTGTCTTAGCAACTTTCACATACACGATGTAGTATTGTTAACTTCTTGTCTCCATACTCTACATTGCATCCTAGGACTTACTTATTGCATAACTGGAAGTTCATATCTTTTGATTACCTTCACCCATTTCACCCACCTCCAACCCCCCCCCCCCCCACTTCTGGCAATTATCAATCTGATCTCTGTGTTTATGATATATATATATGATATATATATATATATGATATATATATATATGATATATATATATATATGATATATATATATATGATATATATATATATATGATATATATATATATCATATATATATATATATTGTGATCACATGGTATTTATTTTTTACTGTCTGACTTACTTCACTTAACATAATGCTCTGTAACTCCATCCATGTTGTTGCAAATGGCAGGATTTCCTTTTTTCTTAATGGCTGAATAATACTGCATTGCATATATCACATCTTCCTTATCCATTCATTTATCAGTGGACCCTTAGGTTGCTTCCTTGTCTTGGATATTGTAAATAATGCTACAATGAACATGGGGTGCAGATATCTTTTTCAGTTAGTATTGCCATGTCTTTTATTTCTTATAAGAAATTTTATATATTCTGTCTTTGCATTGTTGGGTGTCTCCACAATTGTGTCTGTTCTTCCCTTTGCTCTAACATTTATCTTGTGGGGTGCCTGGGTGCTCTGTTGGTTGAACATCCGACTCTTGATTTCAACTCAGGTTGATCCCAAGGTCACGGGATCAAGCCCCACATGGGGCTTCATGCTAAGTGTGGAGTCTGCTTAAGATTCTCTCTTCTCTCTCTCTCTCTCTCTCTCTAAAGTAAAATAAAATAAAATTTATATTGTAAGAGTGATGTTTGCAATGTTGTGCACTAAAAAGCCCCTTTTCTAAATAGTTTTACACTATAGCTAAACTGTGATTCATAAGAGGCATGTTTCTGCCCCCTTTTCCTTTTTAATCTTTATTTAATTTTGAGAGAGAGAGACAGTGTGTGAGCAGGGGGGGAGCAGAGAGAGAGGGAGACACAGAATCTGAAGCAGGCTCCAGGCTCTGAGCCGTCAGCACAGAGCCCGATGTAGGGCTCAAACCCACGAACTGTGAGATCATGACCTGAGCCGAAGTTGGACACTCAACCGACTGAGCCACCCAGGCGCCCCCCTGCTTTTCTTAATTAACATTTTTAGTGTCAAAACTCACTCTAGGATTCCAGAGGAAGGACACTTGATGGTTGTGGCAGGTGATGACCTGTGAGTCACCCATTATTTTCCACACCATGATTGGCTCCTCTTGCTATTGTTCACCCACCAAACATCAAGTGCAATGCCCTTTTTCTGTTTCCTGCTCTAGTTTGCAGCAAAGTACAAAGAAAAAAACCATACCCCAAATGAGAAGGTGTTTGGAAAAGGATGCAAAACCCCAAGTCTCTTCAACACTGGTGACATGAAGCTAATCATGTTCAAAGAAGAAGAATTTCAGAAAACTGGTGAACACTAATTTATAGCCTCAATTATACAACATACATTAAATGCGACCTATGGAAAACCACAAAATATTCCACTTTGCGCATTTTTAAGGTCAGTGATAAAAAGCCTTAGACCACAATTCAAATCTCCATCATTGTCTGTTTATCTGAGGAACATTCTTCATCCTGCCCTGGGTGGCCCTGGGCTGCATTGCTCTGTTGGCATAAATGCCACAATGCTCAATTCTCAGGGGAAATGAGAGCTGGTGAACACATTTGTTGATAAACTCCTTAAAAGGAGTTACATTTTTTCCCTAAAATTTCTCCTTTATTTATTTTTTATTTTTTTAAGTTTATTTATTTATTTTGAAAGAAAGGGAGAGTGTGAACATGAGCAGGTGAGGGGCAGAGAGAGAGAGGGAGGGAGAGAGAGAGAGAGAGAAAGAGAGAGAAATCCCAAGCAGGCTCTTGAATCATGCGCAGAGCCAGACTTGGGGCTCAAACTCACAAACCATGAGATCATGACCTGAGCCAAAATCCAGAGTCTGTTGCTTAACCGACTAAGCCACCCAGGTGCCCCTAAAATTTCTCCTTTAAGTAAAGACAAGTTACTCAATGGAATTTTATCCTTAGAATAAATGAAAATTTGTGTCAGCACATATTTTTAAAAGTACTCTTTATTTGGTTGCCAGTGTTATGATAGTCATTTCTTTCCCATCGGTTGGATTTATGCTAAATGCATCTTTTGTGAGCCTTACTGTCACACGTGTATCAGCAAAGCTGCAGAGGTATTTTGACATTTGACCAAATAATTGCAAATTGTCCCTGTTATCTAACTGGAGAATTCATTTGTTTGTCAGCTAATAACAGATTTCAAAAATGGGATTTTCAGGTAAGGCACTAACACAGATTGAAAGCCTGCTGCTGTGCAAAGGCCCAGGAGCTCACTTCACCATGATCTTTTCCTGTCCCTTCCTCCATTCTTCAGGAATCATAGGCTCCCTGATGCTTCTTCTTTACTCAGCTATCACCTGAGGGAGGTTTTTACAAACTGCAGCAGGAATGCCCTTCTCTGCTGAGTAACTCAGTACAGTTTGTGACTTGGGGGTTAGGGGAGGTTGGCCATGGCATGTTCTTATTTGCGCCTCCTTGGTGAGGGTGTTGGTTTGTGTGTGACTTTATGCTCTGGCAGAAACTTTAAAAAATATTTTCTTGTTTTTACATTTATTTATTTTTGAGAGAGAGAGAGAGAGACAGAGCATGAGTTGGGGAGGGGCAGAGAGAGAGGGAGACACAGAATTGGAAATAGGCTCCAAGCTCCGAGCTGTCAGCACAGAGCCCAATGCAGGGCTCGAACTCATAAACTGCAAGATCATGACCTGAGCTGAAGTCGGACGCTTAACCGACTGAGCCACCCAGGTGCCCTGGCAGAGACTTTTTTTTTTTAATGAGAATTTCAAGTAGGACATTTCTTCTTCAATTGCTAAATGTTACTTCCATTACCGTTAAACCATTCCTTCTACTTCTAACCTTCCCTGAAAAAGATTTGCCATAAAGGACAAAGGCAACACAATTCCTAAAGTACTTGCCATGACATTGAATACCTAATATGAGAGACAACCTAAGCAAGAGTAGCATCAATTCAAGTAAAAAAATGTCTTCTGGCAAAAAAAAAAGTTACTGTATACTTTAGAGTTGCCATTATTCTTTTGAAATGTGCTATGAGAGTAATACATGTTAATTACCAAAGATTATAAAGTGTAGACAAGCAAAAACATAATCTCCAAAATCTGATTCACCAGAAAAAAATATTATTGTTTAAATATTGAGATAGAATGCTTTCCAGATACTTTTCTCTTACTTTCCTCATTTTTTTTCTTTTTTTTTTTCTTTTTTTTGTATTTTATCCTAGGCTTTGGATAGGGTGCATGTATATGTGAGTATACTTGGGTGCATACTAGTGTGTTTTTACATATAGAGTATTATTTTGTACTGATCGCTACAAAACCTACTTCATTCATGTTTTAAAGGGGGCAGGAGAGGCAGGGCGCTGTCAGAGAGAGTATGCTACAATGGATGACCAGTGAAATCTTTTTTGAGCAATGACGTTCTAGTGAGATATTAGGGTTGAGATCTGTAGTCATGCTATGCATGTGTAGAACAGCATTAGAGGTAAAGATAGTAACAGGTGAGAAAGTCTTCCTGTGGGGAGAGACCTTAGCTTACGCTTGCATTTGAAAGAACCATGCTACAGAAGCCCAGAGGAAACTGGGATGACAAGGTATAAACATTGTCAGGGTGCAGATTGTCCAGGCACCTTCTAGGTCAGCCTTGTTTTATTAGCCTGATATATTGTGACAATCTTTTCATGGTCAATATTCTCAAGGCAGTAGAATGTGGTAGTAAAAGCCATGGGCACTGAAGTCAGATAAATCTGTTGTGTAAACTTAGTCAAGCTAATTAATGTCTCCAAGTCTTGATTTAATCTTTAAAATGGTGGTTCCTTTGGGCACTACCTGATGGGGTCATTGGGAAGGAAAGTCAGATAATATGCAGAAAGCAGTGAAGAACCTGCCAATACCTTTGATCAGTTTTATGGCTGAACTTATTCAGAATGCATGGACGGAGTAACCAAGGGCTAGTTTGAGAACGGTCATTCAACAGAAGCTATAATGGAACTTCAAGTAACAAAGCGGTGAAACCTGCAGTGGTCTTCCTCACCACCTTTGAAGTAATGCACCGTGGTGGCCCATTGCCTGGTGTCCTCAGGCAGAGCCAAGTGCTTTACTGGCTTTTAAGATAGGAAGGTCAGCACCATGGCCTTTCCTACTCTCTCTCACCTACCTTTTGAAGTAGAATCCCTATGGAATGTATGATAAGCCATCACAGCCACTGTGAACCTCAGCCTTTTCTTTTCCAGAAGGAAGACCATACTTTTATTCCAGTGAAGATCCTGTGCATAGAGAGAAATCAAAACCTGCTTTATAACATGTTTACAATGTGCTGTGACTTTTCTTTTCTCTTTCCTCTCTTCTCTTTTCTACGTATTTACTTACTTATTTTATAGAGAGTGTGCGCACGTGCGAGCGGGTGAGAGGGGCAGAGGGAGAGAGCAAATCTTCAGCAAGCTCCATGCTCAGCGCAGAGCCCCACACGAGGCTCAATCCCATGACCCTGGGATTATGGCCTGAGCTGACATTGAGAGTCGGATGCTCAACCCACTGAGCCACCCAGGTGCCCCCATATACTGTGATCTTTAAAAGGAGGTTGAACATCTGTAAGATTATATGATTCCATGAAAAGCACTACATACATCCCGAGCAGCTCTTGTGCATGTACCCAGGTTACAGCTATGTATGCTGTCAAAGGTGGCATCTGTAATGACTGTTCCCTTCTGAGGTGCCACGTTAACTGCGAAACATACCAAAGATCACCTCTATGTGTGCGTCAGTATTTATTGAATATTAATGGTGATTTTCTCAGGCTTGTAAAATCCAGGTATTTTAAATGTTCTTACTTACATTTCTATAATGAACACGTACTACCTTTGTATTGAGACAAAATAAAATTAAAAAGCACTTCGGAAGCAGTATCTTTCATTTTCTTTCACACAACTCTTCACGCAACTTCAAATTCATATCCAGCATTTGTAACTGCAAGGAGCATGCTCCCATGCTCTTTTAGATTTTTTAAAATAAAATCCACGAGGTCCTTCAAATACCGATATCTTAGCATGGATGTGGGGTTTTAGTAAGGTACGTGATGGGGTCATTTCAAAATACACAGTTTGCTCTCAAGAGACTCAGATTTTGATTTTTCCTTTCGTCATTTTACTAGCTATAAACTCTTGGGTTTTATCATTTGTAACATTGGGGAAACAGTGCTTCCCTTATGTAATTTATAGATTATCTGATGATTCAAATTAGATATGAAAGTACTTTTTAAGCCATCAACACAAACACCAGCTGCTATTTTTTGTTATGACTCATTATCATAGTATCCTGTAAAGGCCCCAGGCTTACTTTTTTATCTAAGATCACTTGGGCAAATATTTTACACTGGGATAATTTATAATTTATTACAACAGTTTCCTCTTCATTAATGGACTATTCTCTTTGGAAATTAGATATTAAAATTTACGATTTCTGTGGCAACGCTGGGATGTGAACTGCCCTACTCCTCCATAAAGAGGTTTTTTTTTTTCATATTTTAAGCATTAATCAATCCTGGAGACCTCTGCTTTGCCATCGTCAGACGAGCAAGTGCTCGTTTTAGGTTAGGCTGTGCCTGATACTCAGTGCTGAATATGGAAGCATTTTCTCTGCTCATGGTTGGTCAGCTGGCTTGGAAAGGCTGGATTCTCTGACATGACAAAAATACAGAAAAATACAAGTTCTTCTTAGGTGACCAGAAAGGAAATGTGATGGGTGGTGAGTACTTAGGAATTTGCTTTTTAGAATTTTCTTTAAATCAGTAATCCAGACAGCTTCTAGATGCTTGTTAATTTCATCTTTTCCCAAAACACACAACATCAAATAATATTTGAAAATATCTTTGGGGGGCGCCTGGGTGGCTCAGTCAGTTAAGCATCTGACTTTGGCTCAGGTCATGATCCCACGGTTTGTGACTTCGAGCCCTGCGTCAGGCTCTGTGCTGACAGCTCAGAGCCTGGAGCCTACTTTGGGTTCTGTGTCTCCCTCTCTCTCTGCCCCTCCCCTGCTCATGCTCTGTCTTTCTCTGTCTCAAAAATAAATCATTAAAAAGATAAAAAAAAAATATCTTTGATGCTCAGCTATGGAGATCTGACTCAGTGAGTATTGGGTACCTACTAGACACTGTTAAATATGGAGTGTTGGTTTGTCACACCAGTAAATGAGTCAGGAGGGACTATTCGGTTAGATACCTTCTGGGACACACTCCATGGTGGTGATACCTGGAATTTATCTAGTATCTCTGGAGATTTCCTTGAGAATCTCACCTTCCAGATGAGAACATATTTATTCCTTCCACCTGCTGCGGGGATTGGAAAGAAGTGTGAAACTGCTTTTTACTCTACATTTGGAATGTCAGAGGAGCTTTGAGATTTCAGAGAATGCTTATTCCTTAGCTCTCAGGACAGACCCTTGTGTCTCCATCAAGATAAGAGAGTCCCTGTATTTCAGTGCTGCCCTCTAGAAATGTAACGTGAGCCATATATGTGATTTAATATTTTCTTTTTTTTTAAGTTTATTTATTTATTTATTTATTTATTTATTTATTTAGAGAGGCAGAGAGAGAATCCAAATAAGGCTTTGCGATGTCAGCACAGAGCCTGACTCAGGTTTTCATCCCACAAACGTTGAGACCGTGACCTCAGATCAAGAGGCGGACCCTTAACCAACTGAGTCACCAAGGTGCCCCTTAACATTTTCTAGTTGCCATGTAGAAAAGTAAAAAGAAGCAGATGAAATTAATTTTAATAATATATCTATTTAACTCAATATATCTAAAATATTATTTCAGTATGTAATTAATACAAAATATTAATGGAGTATTTTACTTTTTGTGTGTGTGTATCAAATATTCAAAATCTAGTATGTAATTAAATTTATAGTAAATCTCCATCTGGATTAGTCTCATTTCAAGTGCTTACTAGCCACAGGTGGCTAGTGGCTACCATATTGGACACCTAGGCAGATCTAGTTTATTTCTTACTAACCTGACCCATAGTAGAAAATGCCATTTCCGTGTAAACAACTTTTTCCTCTCAAGGGCATCTAATATTGCACTGTTTACTATGTTTTGGTTAAGTGACCGTGTAAAGAATTTTAATCAATGACTCAGATTCTAAGAAGATAATAGTAAGTAACATAAATAAAATGAAGTTTCTGAGTATCTGTTAATTGCCTTATACAGGATCAGTTGGATATTAGTTTTCAGAATTTTAGAGGTATTTGGGACCATCAGAGTCAAAATTATACAGCATATAAGCCACTGGCTTTGGGGGCTCTGGGTGGCATCACATAGTGTTAGTCGTTTTTCAAAAGTGGGTGAAATCCAGATAGAATGATGAACCACAGGAAGGCATGGGAAGGCCATTGAAGAGCTGTAGTTACTATTTTGATGTCAGACATAGAAAACACAGTGTTGATGAGGATGGTTGTGAGCACAGATTCTAGTACAAGGACAGACATTGCCAATTACAGACATCAGTTTGTGTTTGAGGTGTACCTTACTTGAGCATCTCCTGAGTTAGGAATGAAGACTGGTGAACAAATGTAGATGAATACATAGCACTGCCTTTTTCCCAAGTTCTTACTTAGGTTAGTCAACATTCTGAGGGTTTTATATCCTTTTTAAAACCTAATTTTCACAATAAGTGTCATCAGGAAGGCCCTATTATTATCTCCATTTCATGGAGGAGGAACTGGAAGCCCAGTGATGTTTTGAAATGGGCCGTGATCACCCAACCCTTACATATCTAGTTTATGTTGTTCCCCAAATTAGTCAATACCATGGCTCAAAATATAAATAACTACTCACAGATTACAAACACATATCTGGATTAATGGAGAAGCTTGATTGCATGTTGTCTGATTTTAGCCAGGTTAGATTGAAATTAAATTATTAAGTGCACTTAAAGCATTTAACTTACTGAAGAACCAATTCAGATGCCACTTTCTGTAGAGAGCCCTACTTCAAGCCCCTCATTTGGAATTCATTTCTCCTTCCTCTGATCTCCCCAAACAATTTACACATCTCAGGGTGCATAATAACCTTGTGCATTGATTGTAGTTATAGATGAACATGTTTTATCTGCCTTTCCTCTCCAGTCACTGTAAGTGCCTTCTGCAAAGTAGTTGCCCAAAGTATATATGTCAGATGGATGAGCTAAATGGCCAGATGGACAGATATGTGAATGAATGAGTTAATTAATAAAGAATAAAAACATTCTTGTTCCCTTCAAACTAAGAGAACTGTTTTGTACAAATTACCTTTAGAGTGGATTTGGATAAAATCCTCTGATTGTGATGATAATATGTAATGTGACTATTGCAAGGGGGGCTGTTATTTTTAGAACTCAAATAGTGCTGTACTTGAAATATTGAAGATTCATATTATGTATTCACTGGTTTATTATCTACACATATAAGCTGTTGTCTTTGATTTCCCAGAGCTAGCTTCACACATTTTAGAAAACATCTTTTCTGCTGACACCCTTGCCCCATTCCAAGCTGTACCCATACAGGGAGAGGACTATGAGCTTTGAACAATGCAGAAATCATGAGCTTTCAGTAGGAAAATCTGTTTTCATAAGTGGTAGTTTGCAGGGGATGTGGACACTGTTTACTCTTTTTTCAAGTGTTTACTTTTAAGAGAGAGAGAGAGAGCACATGCACACGTGTGTGCAAGTGGGGGAGGGGCAGAGTGAGAGGGAGACTGAGGATCCGAAGCTGGCTCTGCGCTGACAGCAGAGAGCCTAATGTGGGTCTTGAACTCATGAACCATGAGATCATGACCTGAGCCAAAGCTGGATGTCCATTATCTTGGTCATCTAAATGCATATGCCATACTCAGGAAACAGAATAGGGGCTGTGGCCTGAGTGGGAAAAGAAATTATTCTGTCCTACTCATATGTACTTTGGATACCATTTGGAATGTTTAGGAAGTAGCTGTGTAAAAGTAGGGTTACCCCCTACTGCCGCAAAAGTGGGTTCTTTCCTCCCTCCCTCTCTCCCTTCCTTCCTTTCTCCTGTGCTGTTTATCTATGTTTATATTCCTCATCTAATTCCAGAAGGGATTTAAACTGGTCCATACATGTGTTGTATTTGGAATGTTTCTTGTAGGTCAAGGGCTAGAGTTCCCTAGTGAATTGATTTAAAGAGGTGCAGTCCTTTGGCTCAGATGTGAATTCCACTAAGGTATTGTTCTTTTGGGTTTTTCCTCCAGTGTATGGGCAGAGTAACACAAATCCAGTATATAGGCAGAGTAACACAAATGTAATTAAACTTGTGACAGCATTTTGGGTTTCTCAGATCAGGCACTTAATCATCTACTTTTCAATTACATACAAAAGAAATGCAAGACCATTTTTTTCTGTTACCCTGTTTTCTAGATTTTCTATTTATAAATGGTATTTCACAGGCTCTGTTTAAACATTTAGTGATGAAGCATAAAGGTAAACCGTTTCGTTGAATGTATTACTTGGAACTGTGGTATGTATCTCTTTCATTCCCCAGCGATTTTAAATTCAGTCAAAGGAAGGTGCTTAATGCAAACAAGGACTTGCTAATAGAGAGTTGTATTAATTTATCTTACTAATGAAGTACTATTAATATTTTCCATAATGTCGTAACTGCCGCACATGGCTTCCTTGACTTTGTTCATACCTCTGTATTGCTCATACACGCATCTAACTGAGCAAGAACAGTGAATGGAATTGTCGTATTTTTTCTGTCAAGCAAGATTTGGAATGCATCTGGTACTTAACAACCCATCGCTTTTTGATTTATTTTGCCCTGTTAACTATTATTATATCATAACTAAAAAATGCTGCTTTGGTTCAATTATATTGCATAGGCTTACTGGTCCCATAGTGTTTTGGGGGAGTAAATGCAAGAAATAATTCATTTAGTAGCTACCTGTTGAATTCCTGCTAGGATCAGCTGAGTTTGCATAGAAAGGGCTTGGGCTAGAATTTCAGATGTAAGGGAACCTATGGAGTGGCCTACAGGGCCGAGAAAGGTTTTGAGTCAGCAGAGGATGTAAGAATGTGTGTGAGGTGGACATTTGCCTTGCAACCAGGCATTGTCATGGGTCTGTCTCTTTAAACGTCTTTAAGTTTACCTGATCTGTGAAGGCAGAATGGTAATACTTAATTTGAAGGCACATCAGGATTGGCTATAACATGTGTGGTTTACTGCACATATTAAGAATTCATACGTTCATAAATAACGTTGGCTGGGGTGTTATTTTCATTATCATCAAATATGCATTGCTTCAAATAACATATAATGTAGTTGGGGAGGATAAGATCATGTGTGAGTGTGTGTGTGTGTGTGTGTGTGTGTGTGTGTGTGTGTGCGCACCTGTCAGAGATGAGGTGCAGTTCTTATGAAGTAACAATTTCAGTGCCAGCATGGATTTGGCAAATGCCCAACACCATCCAGAAATTGATGGAAGTTGAAGTTGGATTTTGGGAAGCGCTTGGGAAGCCAGAACCAAGGCATCTGAAAGACTTAGGAGCTAGAGAAAGAAATGAGACTCACGTGAGTACCCAGAGGCACCACCACAGAATTCAGTCTATGGGGCAGAGTTTGAAGACAGTAGAAACCCAGGGTAGTGATAGCAGTCAGGACGCTATGCATTGAACTGTGATCTTCTCCTACAGGGCCACCTTTGAAAGGTTCCTTCTTGATTTGTTTCTCTTTGACCACTGCTGCTGGCCACACCAAACAAAGACATTAATGCATGAAAAATTAAATAATAATAAAAATAATGTCATAGGACATGCCTCAAGATGGAATAACTGTCAAGTGCCAGATAATGGCGGAAGTTAATTATGCAGTGGTTCAAAGCACATAGATGTCTTATGGCCTGAGGTACACACAGAGGATACCACTATGAGAAAGGAGGCTTTGACTTGGCTTCTGAGGAATTGTACATAGAGTATCCTGGGAAAAAGAAGGGTTGTAAAAGAGATGAGATCCTGCGTGGCCAGACTGGAAGTTTTAAAGTCACCTCTCCTCAACCCTGGCACCCTGCGGCCAAAAAAGAGGATAGAAGACAGACTCACTCCTGCTACTTGAATTTCTGAAGGATTGCTGGCATCGATTCCCAAAGCTTTGCTGTCCCGTCACCCCTTATTTTACCCTTCCCTGCTAACCAGTGTCCCTCCTCCAGTCTTCCTCCTCCCAGCCACTGCTCATTTAGCCCCTCAGGCTCAGTAAACCTCATTCTCCAGTTTTTGAGAATAAATATTTTTTGACCGTGATTTGTTGTGAACTTTTCATTTTCAAATTTTTTTCCTCCAAATAGCACAAGCACGTCCAACCCAGAAGATTTTGAAATTGGTTTAAACAAAATGAAATTCAAAGAATCTGTAATTATGCCAACTTAAAAAATGCTAACTACAATGATTATTTTTACATATACTTCCAAATTTATAATATTATGAGTAATATTACTACATCAGTAAGTAGACATTCATCCTGTTTCATAAAATGTGAGATCATTTATTTCTAATGTTTTACCCAGTGTTTTGTGAACATCTTTTCTTCTCACACATGTAGTTCAATAACACCCTTTTTTTCTTTCTTCTTTTTTAAAGATTATATTTTATTTTTTAAGTAAACTCTGCACCTGATGTGGGGCACAGACACAACCCTGAGGTCAAGAGTTGCACGCTCCACTGACTGAGCCAGCCAGGTGCCCCAGTAACACCCTTCTTTTCAAGGAAAGCTTTGCAAACAGATTATTTCCTGGGCAAATGGTATGCACATTTTAATGCCTTCAATATGTTTTGCCAAATTGCCTTGAGAATATTTATATCAATTTATGTCAAATGGGAATACAGGCATACGTTGTTTCATTAGGCTTTGCAGATACTGCATTTTTTACAAATTGAAGATAAAAGACTTTGGTGGAGGAAATAATTGCAGATATGGTGGGAGTAGCAAGAAAGCTAGAAGTGGAGCCTGAAGATGTGTCTGAATTGCTGGGATCTCATGGCAGAACCTTAACAGATGAGGAATTGCTTCTTATGGATGAACAACGAGAGTCATTTCTTGAGATGGAATCTTCTCCCAGTGAAGATGCTTTGAAGATTGTTGGAATGACAACAAAGGGTTTAGAATATTACACAAATAATATTAATAAAGCAGCGGCCCCAATTTTGAAAGAATTGAGATAATTGGCTCCAACTTTGAAAGTTCTGTTGTGGGTAAGATGCTATCACACAGCATCACATGCTACAGAGAAATCCTTTGTGAAATGAAGAGTCAATTCATATGCAGACTTCGATGTTGGCTTACTTTGAGAAATTGCCACAGCCACCCCAGCCTTCAGCAACCAACGCCCTGATCAGTCAGCAGCCATCGGCATGGAAGCAAGACCCTCACCACCAAAATGAATAGGACTCCCTGAAATCAGCTCAGATGATAGTTAGCCTTTTATTTTTTAATCTTTTTTTTTTTTAATGTTTATTTATTTTTGAGACAGAGAGGCAGAGCACGAGTGGGGGAGGGACACAGAGAGAGGGAGACACAGAAACCAAAGCAGGCTCCAGGCTCCGAGCTGTCAGCACAGAGCCCGACGGGTGCTCCGGGAGCTCGAACCCATGAACCGCGAGATCATGACCTGAGCTGAAGTCGGACATCCATCCGACTGAGCCACCCAGGCGCCCCGATAGTTAGCCTTTTTAAGCAATATAATATTTTAAAATTAAGGTGTTTTTTTTTTTTTTTTTTTTTGCATCATGCTACTGTGCACTTAATACTACAGTGTAGCGAATACATAACCTTTATATGCACTGGGAAACCAAAAACTTCATTTGGCTTGCTTTGTTGCAATATTGGCTTTATTGTGGTGAACTGTAACCAGAACCCTCTGTATCTCTGAGGTATGCTTGTATTTGGGAGTGTTCCTTCTTGGACCCCTTGACTGAGACTTGTCATTACAAGTAGAGTAAAATAAAATAAAATAAAAGCCTTGCTACTTTGATGGGAGGAAAATGGAATTTCATTTTATTATGCTATTTTCCACTAACTTAATTACTAATGAGCTTTAGTTTTTTCTTTTATCTTTTCTATTTATTTATGTTTTCTTAATTGTGATTTGTTTACTCATAATGTTTGCTCATATTGTTTTGAAAATATTTCTACTTTCTTAACTGATTTGGTATGTACTCATATTAAGATATTAAGGCATATATGTAAATATGTAATCTTAATATACATTAAGAATAGTGACTCAATCTCTGCCACAAATGCTAAATATTTTTGGTTCAGAGAACCTTTCTTTTAATATTTGGATTTTTTCCCCATGTCAAATGGTTTATGACTTCCTAATGAAGAACTTCACCATTCCCTAATTATTCAAATACATATTTGTATTTTTGCCTACTATGTTTATGATTGCTTTTCATATTTATGTTTTAATCTTAAGTTATTTTTAAGTCTTATTGTTAAATGTTTATTTATTTTGAGAGAGAGACAGTGTGAGTGGAGGAGGGACAGAGACAGAGAGACAGAATCTGAAGCAGGCTCCAGGTTCTGAACTGTCAGCACAGAGCCTGATGCAGGGCTCGAACCCATGAACTATGAGATCATGACCTGAGCTGAAGTTGGATGCTTAACTGACTGAGCCACTCAGGCACCCCTAATCTTAAATTATTTTTTTTAATTTTTAATTTTAATTTTTAAAAATTTACATCCAGATTAGTTAGCATATAGTGAAACAATGATTTCAGGAGTAGATTCCTTAATGCCCCTTACCCATTTAGCCTATCCCCCCCCCCACCCACACACACAATCCCTCCAGTAACCCTCAGTTTGTTCTCCATATTTATGAGTCTCTTCTGTTTTGTCCCCGTCCCTGTTTTTATATTATTTTTGCTTCCCTTATGTTCATCTGTTTTTTCTCTTAAAGTCCTCATATGAGTGAAGTCATATGATTTTTGTCTTTCTCTGACTAATTTCACTTAGCATAATACCCTCCAGTTCCATCCACGTAGTTGCAAATGGCAAGATTTCATTCTTTTTGGTTGCTGAGTAATACTCCATTGTATATATATATACCATATCTTCTTTATCCATTCATCCATCGATGGACATTTGGTCTCTTTCCATACTTTGACTATTGTTGATAGTGCTGCTATAAACACGGGGGTGCATGTGTCCCTTCGAAACAGCACACCTGTATCCCTTGGATAAATGCCTAGCAGTGCAATTGCTGGGTCCTAGGGTAGTTCTAGTTTTAGTTTTTTGGGGAACCTCCATACTGTTTTCCAGAGTGGCTGCACCAGCTTGCATTCCCATTAAATTACTTTTACTGAGAGTAAGAGATCTAGTGTACATAGACACCTATATTATTGTTGTGTGTTTTTCATTGTTAGTGGCATTCATTGTGAAATCAAGATGAATTTTCCATGTTGACTAGTGTTCACATCATTAAAAGATATTTTTTAGATAATTAAAAATAGTCTGGCTATTTTTCTTTTCCATATGAAACTTAGACTTATTTGTTAAAACTTTAATGTGAATTCTAGTGGAATGTTAGAGGTGGTATCTATGTAAATCTGAGAAATGAAGCTTTTGGAATATGATTTCTTAACCTTTGTTACTCTGTATATTCATATATGCTTTTCTGTCCTTTAGTGAAAATGTTGTGCTTTTTCTTTCATATATTAACCCCTATGGAATATATTCTTAAGTGTTTGCATTTTGTCCTTGTCTCATTTTGGGATTTAAATGGAATAACACAAGCATTAAGCTATCTAGAGTATATTAAGGAAAAATGCTTACTTACTATTGCTATTTTACTAGACGTTTTTAATTAGGAATAAATGTTGAAATATTTATTTGAGAGAGGGAGAGATTGAGCATGAGTGGGGAGGGGAGGGGAGGAGGGGGGAAGGGATGGAGAGAGAGAGAGAGAGAGAGAGAGAGAGAGAGAGAGAATGAATATCCCAAGTAGGCTCCACACTGAGTGTGGAGCCTGATACGGGACTCAATCCCAGAACACTGGGATCATGACTTGAGCCGAAATCAGGAGTTGGATGTTCAACTGACTGAGCCACCCAGGTGCCCCAATGTTGAAATATTTTCAAGGCTTTTTGTCATCTGGGCTTTCTTTTTTTCTTTTTTGACTTAGTGCTATTAGGGAATAAATTTAGAATGCCTTATATCGGCACTTGAAATTTTTGAATAAATTTTCCTGTTAAAATGCTTAGTAATATTAGTATACATGATTCTTATTGATTTAATACTATTTAGGATTTTGTATTTATATTTATATGAAAAATTCGTCTGTAGTCTTCTATTTTTTCTGTCTTTTGTGGGTTCAGGCTTTGGCATTCATTTGGTATTGGATTCTAGACCTATTTAGAAACCATCCTTTTCGATGCTCTAGAAGTTAAGAAGTTTGAAAGAATTCACCCATGAACTAGTTTTGAAATGGAAGTCCTTAGAAAATTTTTTAAATGTCCAGGTTATTTACTGATAAATTATGTTTGGGTTGTGCTTAAGAATAACCCCAGGGCCAGTATAGAGGGAGAGTCCATGGGAGTTGTTTCATTATACCTTTTTTTCACTTTTATACATATTTGAAATATTCCATAATAAAAAGTATCTACCAATTAAATAGCCTGGAAAATGTTTTCAGTGGTTACTGGCTTATTCAGGTTTTCTGATGCCCCTAGTTGTTTTGGTAACTCACATTTTATTAGAAAATAGCATGAGAGTTTTAATATTCTTTTAAAAAAATTTTTAATGTTTATACATTTTTGAGAGAGAGAACATAAGCAGGTGAGGGGCAGAGACGGAGACACAGAAGCCGAAGCAGGCTCCAGGCTCTGAGCTGTCAGCGCAGAGCCCTACACGGGGCTTGAACCCAGAAACCGTGAGATCATGACCCGAGCCAAAGTCTGACACTTAACTGACTGAGCCACCCAGGCGCCCTGAGATTTTAATATTTTTAAATGTGTGGTTTTATCAAGTGTCCCACGTCAAACTTCTGTTTTATCTCACTTAATTAGATTATAAGCTGGACTCTTGAGAAGCATCTCTCTACATCATACCTCTGATCGTATCACCCATCTGTGCTTCCTCCATCAAATCGAGACTTTCTTATGGGGCAGGCCACAAGGCCTTCACACATTGACCCTAGCCTGCCTCTCAAACCGCGGCTCCTGCCTGATTTCCCATGCTGCCAAGAGACACTTGGAACATTTCGTCTCCCCTGCCTGGGGTGTTTTCAGCCTAAAACACCCTACTTATTTTCCAAGACCTGCCCCCCCCCCCCCCACCCCCGCCACCATGGAATGTTATTTCTTTTTATTTCTTTTAAGCCTTCCACAAACTTTCCTTGTCTCCATGTCCTCTCCCTTCCCTGTGCCACATATGCCTTTGCTAAGGCCACAGTGTAGCCTTTATGATACTGTATTAGGTTTGCATATTTGAAAACACATATCTTTTTTTCCTCTACCTACTATGCTAGCAGAGGCTCTGGCACCCGGGCACGGGGAGAATGCGTGTGGGAGGGGTGTGCTGTGGAACATCTGAGCGTGTGCCTTAGGCTGGGCAGGTGCAAGCTATATCCCCAGCCCTGAGCAGAAGTAGGTGCTCATCATGTGTTTATGGGGTGAATGCTGGGGGGATGGAATGGTCATGGTATATTCAGGTGATCTGGAGGCCAGTGAGGTGGACCCCAGTGGGATGAGTGGAGAGAAGTGGTGGGAGAGAACTTTGGATGATGTTGTCATATGTATATGGGCTGTATGGATAAGATAAACTAATGGTTTTTGGTGGTTACCACAGAAATGTGTATCTTTTCAAGCTCATAATTTACAAGAAGGGATGTCTGTGTTAAGGTAACAAAATTTTGTCCGTATAATACGTTCTCATCATACTGAAATCCCTTCATCATCACTTACTTTCCTGTACTTTCATTAGAATGACTATAGTGAAAGACTTTAAAGACCATTGTCAGAGCTGTTTAGACCAAGAACATTTACCAGGCTGGGCTTTTCATCCTTCTGCCTTTGGGTGAGCTGATTGTGGTGTTCCCCTGAAATCAAGGCAAATTTACAAGTTCCCTTGTAAGGTTGCTCAGATTTTTTGTAAGCATAAGCTGCAATGATGAGCATATTTGGGTGGAAGGAGACCCAGGAATGCCCCAGTCCAAGTGGTCAACATGTCCGGTTAGGGAGTGCAAATTGTTCATCATGGAAGATCTTTTTAGGCTTTTGACTGTCGTTCAGCAGTGATATTTTGTCAAGGCTTTGGGTTTTTTTCTTGTTTGCTCATTTGCCTCTTGGCTTGCTGGCATTGTTTAGATGAAAAGAGGCCCTTTACTCAGGGAAGATGGTCAGAAACCATAACAATATGTGGAGTTCTTTAATTGAAAGGATTACCTATTTATAGTTGCTCTTCTGTAGTTTCTTGTGTGTGTGTTGGGGGGGAGGGAAGAAGGATACATGTGATATTTGCATATTACATATTTACAGGAGATAGAGAAAATAAGGGCCTAAAAAGGGGAAAAAGATACCAAATTGGTTTTGGATTTTGCTTCCATCTCATCTAGTGCTCTGTGAAGTTGATTCATAACTACTTAGAGAAATTTAACACTTGACTACTGTAAGGTTTCTTCCCCATTGTCCTACAGGCCCCAAAGAGATTTCCAAATAAATTGGATGTGGTTGTTATCACTAATTATATTGGCAACTATCAAAATGATCAAAGAGCTTTGCAAAGATCCAATGACCTGTCTTGAGAAGCTGAGACATGGGCTGGCTGACCATCTGGGAGGCATAATATAGAGGGAATTCAGCCACACGATATTAGGTACCTTTGGTCTTGTCTGATTGTCTTTTTTTTTTTTTTAATGTTTTTAAATCTTTATTTATTTTTGAGAGAGAGAGAGAGAGAGACAGAGAGACAGAGAGAGAGAGACAGAGTGAGAGCAGGGGAGGAACAGAGAGAGAGGGAGACGCAGAATCTGAAGCAGGCTCCAGGCCCCAAGCTGTCAGCACAGAGCTCTACGCGGGGCTCGAACCCATGAACCATGAGATCATGACCTGAGCTGAAGTCAGAGGCTCAACCGACTGAGCCACCCGGGCGCCCCGTCTGATTGTCTTTAGTGTGCATAAAACAGTATAGGATGTGCAAAAACCATTCAGGGAGCAGAATTCCTATTGGTTCTACACTGTTCAAAAGCAAGAGAATGAATTAAGCGTTTTTATGCTTCTAGAACCTAACATAGTGTATGGTGTCATGTGGGTAAGCAATAGATGTGTATGGAATTAGATTTGATTCTGAATAATTGATTACAATGTCATACTCCGAGGAAGTTTGTAAGGGTTGACATACTGAGGTTGTGCTTGCAAATATGAAGTGCACGTTGGAATTAGTTATCCTAGTCTTTTTTTAGGAAGTACTTTCTCTTGTCGAGTGAGATGAGTGATTTAAAAGCAGCTTCTGGATTTGAATTAGCTGGATAATTCTTGACTTTGCTCAAGCCTTTAAACTGGTGGAAGCTTTAATGGTTCTTAATTAGTGTGAATGCCTTTTATTCTTTGAGGGTCTGTTTTTTTTTTTTTTTAAAGAGAAATCTATCTTGATTGACATATGGATCCCTCTGTTTAATGTTTTATTGTTTTTGAAGAAAGGGGCTTTGATTTCTTGCCAGAGAGCTTTCATAAAAGGACCTTAGCATGCTGAGCCCTGATTAAACACCAGGGAGAAGTCATGGTTCTTTTGTGTAGCTCTCGCCTGAAAGGTGAGGAGGCCAAAATTATAATGACTGTAGGAGATACTGCTGAAGGACCGCGTTCAGCTATAGGAAAAAGCAACCATTGCATAAACAGAAGTAAGATTGGGATGCAAATGCCATTTTCTGCTATTTGATGAATGCCTCCAAAAAATCTGTAGAAGAAAGGGTCAAAGTGATACCTTAGAGGAGAGAATATGGGGTTAGTTTTATACGTTGCTGTGGAGTATTGACCTACATAGCTGAGAACTTTATAAAGTAAAATAGATTTTTATTTAAGGATCCTTCCAATTTTAGCAGATGTAAGAGATTTACATAACATGGCAAGTGTTTGTATAAATTAAACAGGGCTCCTTGTTTCGGATTTACTAAGTTTGCTTCTAAATCTTTCATTGTGGCATCCCTGTTTATTAACCCTCTCTCCCCACATTGGTTATCAAATTCAGTTTATAAACAAACAGACAAAGCTGGCCTCTGAGCAGGGTAGAGTTGATACTCTGAGTGAAGTCCCCAAAGACTAGGAGCCCCAGGTTAATCTTCAGATGTAGCCTGCCTCTGCCATTTGCTGGTCATGTGGCCCTGGGCAAGGTTTTAACTGCTCTGAATCTCCGCGAAAGCATAAATGAGATAAAAATATTTACCTGGCAGAGGGATTGTGAGGACTTAATCAAATAAAGTACACAAAGGGCCTAATGTGCTTTGGACTTGATAGCACTGCTCCTGGTAACAATATTTTATAAAAACATAAAAATAAAATGAACCGGAGAGATGATAATCGATTGACTTGTTGTTCTTACTCTTAGCCAGAGATAAAACGAAATTACTAGAGAATTTTTCCATCATTTGCAATTCTTTTTATCAGGTATAAGATGAACATGATCATATACCATTTCTTTACTCTGGGCTTGCCCCAAAACACATACTCCAGAGCCCAAGAAATGCTTAGAAACAGAATGCCAGTTTATTCTTTTATTCTCTCTCTCTCTTTTCTTTTTTTTTACTTGTGTTCATGAGCAGAATTCTTAATATCCTGTCTGCTTAGATTTCATTTTCCAGTTAAAGGAGAATGATTCTTGGCTAAATTTCTACCTGCTAGAATTTAAAGTCAGGTGTTCTCCTAAAATGAATACACCCTTGCTAAGATGACTTATTACAGCTAATATTGTAAGTGGATATTAACCATATGCTACAAATTACCTACTTAACTTGTTATTAATTAATGTGAAGTAACATAATGTAAGTTTAGGAACATAACTAAAAGTCACTACCTTACTATATTTAGTTAGTATTTATTAATTAAAAAATCATTGTTTTAGGGGTGCCTGGGTGGCTCAGTTGGTTAAGTGTCCGACTTCAGCTCAGACATGATCTCACAGTCTGTGAGTTCGAGCCCCGCATCGGGCTCTGTGCTGACAGCTCAGAGTCTGGAGCCTGCTTCAGATTCTGTGTCTCCCTCTCTCTCTGCCCCTCCTCTGCTCCTGCTCTGTGTCTCTCTGTCTCAAAAATACAAAATAAAAATATTAAAAAAATTTTAAAAAATCATTGTTTTAGAGCAGTTTTAGGTTTATAGATGAAGTGATGAGAAAGTACAGAGAATTCTGGGGCACCTGGGTGGCTCAGTTGGTTAGGCATCTGATTCTTGATCTCAATTCAGGTCATCATCTCTCAGTTGGTGGGATTGAGCCCACGTTGCGCTCAACTCTGACAGCGTGGATCCTGTTTGGAATTCTCTGTCTCCTTCTCTCTCTGCCCCCCAATCCCAAATAAATAAATAAACACACACAAATAAAGTACAGAGAGTTCCCATAAAATTTCCTCTGACTTCTGCCCTCAGTTTCCCCTAATCAACATATTTTATTAACGAGATACATTTGCTATAATTGATGAACCATTATCAATGCATTATTATCAGCTGAAGTCCATAGTTTACGTTAGAGTCCAACGGTGCTGTCCCTTCTGTGGTTTTTAACAAATACATAATGTTACGTATTTGCCATTACAATATCACACAGAAGGATTTCAGTGCCCTGAAATTGCCCTGTCCTCCACCTATTAGTTCCTCCTGCAGCTTCTCCAGCCCCTGGCAGCCACTGATGTTTTCATTGCCTCTAGAGTTTGGCTTTTTCCAGAATGTCAAATAGGTGGAATCATACAGTAGGTAGCATTTTCAGACTGGCTTCTTTTTTTTTTTTCTTAAGTTTTTAAAAAATTTTTATTTTGAGAGAGGGAGAGAAGGAGAGCAGGTGGGGAGGGAGCAGAGAGAGGGAGAGAGAGAGAATCCCAAGCAGGTTCCACACTGTCAGCACAGACCCCAATGTGGGGCTCGAACTCACAAACCATGAGGTCATGCGTGACCTGATCTGAAGTCAGACGCTTAACCGACTGAGCCACCCAGGCGCCCCTTCAGACTGGCTTCTGACACTTTTAACAATGTTTTCAGGTTTCCTCCATGCCTTCTCATGACTTGATAGCTCATTGCTTTTTAACGCCACTGAATACTGTTCCATTGTATGGATGTATTGCAGTTTATCTCTTGAGCCGTACATCTTGGTGTCTTCGAGTTTTTTGCGACTATGAACAAAGCTTCTATAGACATTCATGTGCAGATTTTTGTGTGGATGTAAGTGTTCTGCTCACTTGGGTAAATACCAAGGAGCATGATTATTGTATCACATGGTAAGAGAATGTTTAGTTTTATAGTAACCCGCCCAACTGTCTTCCAAAGTGGCTGTACCATTTTGTATTCCCACTGTCAAGGAATGAGAGTCCTGTTACTCCACACAGTCACAAGCATTTGGTGTTGTCAGTGGTTTGGATATTAGCCGTTTATTTAGTTAGGTATAATGAATTAATCAATTTTACTTTTCCAGTACGGTGTAAGTGCTGCAAAGGCACAGATTTCAGCTTTGTTTATTTAAAAAAAAATTTTTTTAAACATTTATTTATTTTTGAGACAGAGACAGAGCATGAATGGGGGAGGGTCAGAGAGAGAGGGAGACGCAGAATCTGAAAGAGGCTCCAGGCTCTGAGCGGTCAGCATAGAGCCCGATGCGGGGCTTGAACTCACGGACCGTGAGATCATGACCTGAGCCGAAGTTGGCCGCTCAACTGACTGAGCCACCCAGGCACCCCACAGATTTCAGCTTTGTATACTGCCGTATCCCAAGCTCCTAGAGCAATTGGTGGCATAGTGGGTGTTCATTGAATATTTGTGGAAGGGATAAATGAGTGGATCACAACAGTGAAAAGTAAACATCCTTAGAGAAAATTTCTGGAAAGAGAGAAACCGTTGTCAAGAGGGTCATCATTTTCCTAAGACTGAATAATAAATGTCATATATGTGTATTGTAAATAAAGATAAATTGGTGTTTTCATTTGGATTCATGGTTGTCTCCAAGTCATTAAGTCTTTTGCAAATTAATCACACCTTCGATTCAGATTCAAATTTAAATTTTTAAAATATTAACCTTATAGTAAGCCAAAATGTATTTATCTTTGCTTAACCACTTTGTAAAACAAATTCTATGTTAGTTATATTTAAAGGAAGTACCAAATTATACAACATCCACCATTTAATTGAATCTGGAGCATAACTCTCACTGTACATTTGTCATCGTTTGGAGAGCTTTTCACATGATCATGTGCCAGTCCTTGCCTGCAGGAATTCTGATTTAAATGTTCAGCCTTCCACCCCACCTCCCACAGCCTTTTGAGGTAGTTACATAAGTTCCCAGATATTTACAGTGCAAAGCCAGGGTTAAGACCAACAAATTAGAGACCTAAGAAATTCAATATTGATTTTAGTCAAGAGATATTAAAAGAAATGATTTGAAAGAAATAGCTGTATAAAAATATATTGTAAAGAATTTAATACTTTGTTTTACAGTGTAAAGGCTCACAGCTTATCAAGCTGTTTGTAGCCCTCAAATGATAAAAACATGAAGCTAATTACAGGAATAGTATGATTCTCCTCTCCCCCTTTTCTGTCCTACTCAAAACCTTGATAAGAAAAGTGAATAAAGGACTACTGCATGGCTGATCAGGCATCACACCTCTCTATGGGCAGGCTGGTGGGGTGACACCATATATAAATTGGTATCCCTTTTTGGAAGGCAATTCAAAATTAATATTGAAAATTCACATGCCCTTTTATCCAGAACTCTATATCTAAGAATTTACCTAGAAGAAACAGATTTTCTTTGCAGCATTACATGTGGTAACAAACACTTATAAATATCCTAGATGCCCACCAAGAGGGGAATGACCGAATAGGCATCAGGTACTACCATGGTATGGCCCACGCTGTGTAAAAATCTTAAATATATATGTATTGAAATGAATCACATCAGTGATCCATTATTAAGCAACAGAAACAAGTTTAATAACAGTGTTTCACCTGTGATGCTGTGTGGATAAAAATAAACTCATTTCACCCACCATTCCTAAAAATCCTCTGTGTATGTGCGATCCTTAATATTTTGAAAAAGACCTGAAGAGATATCCACTAAATGCTTAGCAGTTGTTACATCTGCGGAATGGATGTGGGAAAGGAAGAACTTTTAATTTCACCAGCAGGTTTTTAAATTTTTTAATATTTAAAATCAACTGTTGTTATATTTGAAATTTAAAGAAAAGAGAGAAAATGAGAAAAGCTCCCAAAATCTCTATGATTTCTAATACTTTTTTTAAAAAATGTGTTTTTCAAGTTTATTTCTTTTGAGAAAGGAGAGAGAGAGAGAGCGTGTGCACACGCACACAAGCCGAGTGGGGGAGGGGCAGCGAGAGGGAGAGAGAGAATCCCAAGTAGGCTCCATGCTCAGCGTGGAGCCTGATGTGGATCCTGAACCCATAAACCATGAGATCATGGCCTGAGCTGAAATTAAAGTGTCAGATGCTTAACCGCCTGAGCCACCCAGGCACCCCGTAACACTTTTTAGAAAACTGACATTGTTATCAAGCAAAATGTACTACATTGTACCACTCATGGAAGATTTAGCCAATCATGACTGACATCCTAATTAATAGTTTTGTGCACAGACACCCTCAGTCCCCATCTACTCCACTTCTCATCATTTGTAAAACCCCTGCAGTATTCATCTGAGCAAAAGTTGGATTCCTCTCAGATGGACCTTGATCATGTGCCTAGGAATGAAAACATAATAACCTTTATACATTTTTTATTTGGGCATAGTTGACTCATGATGTTACATTAGTTTTAGATATATAGCATTGTGATTTGGCATCTCTATAGTTAGGCTGTGGTCACCACAAGTGTTGTTACCATATAACATCATGCAACACTTACAATGCCATTGACCACATTCTCTATGCTCTACCTTTTACTCCTGTGGCTTCTTTGTAAAGAATCTTCTATCTCCCACTCCCTTTCCCCCATTTTGCCCGTCCTCCTACCCCCTTTCTTCTCTGGCAGACCTCAGTTCTCTGTATTTATAGGTCTGATGCTGCTTTTTGTTTGTTTATTCATTTGTTTAGTTTTTTTTTAGATTCCAAATATAAGTGAAATCATATAGTGGTTGTCTTTCTCTAACTTACTTCATTTTTTAGATTGAGTCTACATGTAAGTGAAATCATATGATATTAATTTTTCTCTGATTGACTTATTTCACTTTGCAAAATATCCTCTAAGTCTTCCATGTTGCTGCAAATGGCAAGATCTCATACCTTTTTCATGGCCGAGTAATATTCCATTATATTCCATTATATGTGCATACCACAGTTTATCCATGAGAAAAGCTCCATCCATGATGGACATTTGGGCTTCTTTCATATCTTGGCTATTATAAACAATGCTGTATAAACATAGAAGTGCATATATCTTTTCCAATTGGAGTTTTCACTTTCTTTGGGTAAATACCCAGTAGTGGAGTTACTGGATCATATGGTATTTCTGTTTTTATTTTTTTGAAGAACCTTCATACTGTTTTCTAGAGTGGCTACACCAGGTTACTTACATTCCCACCAATAGTGCCTGAGAATCCTCTTTTCTCCACATCCTCATCCATACTTGTTATTACTTGTATTTTTGATTCTAGGCATTCTGGCAGGTGTAGGGTGATATCTTACTGTGGCTTGATTTACATTTCCCTGATGGTTAGTGATGTTTAGCATCTTTTCATATATCTGTTGGCCATCTCTATGTCTATTTTGGAAAAATATTGATTTTGGTTTTTAACCATTTTTAATCAGATTATTTGTGGTTTTTTTTTTTTTTTCTTTTTGGTGTTGTATAAGTTCTTTATATATTTTGGATATATTATTGGATAGATGATTTGCACATATCTTCTCTCAGCAGCTTGCCTTTTTGTTTTATTGATGGCTTCCTTCACTGTTCAGAAGCTTTTTATTTTGTTGTAGTCCCAATAGTTTATTTTTACTTCTAAAATACATTCACTTCTTGAGAAACATCTCTGAAATTTGCAGTATATCCAGGTATAGGATTATGAGAATTGGGTTTGTAGTTTCCACAGAATGCTTGGATTGAATTCCATTTCCAAGTGCTCAAAGGCCATTTTGTATGGTGTCATAGGGTTCTAGAGGCCAAGCTCCTCTTAATAGATGGGGCACTTGAACACATTATTTTTCTATGGGATAATGAAGCCATTCACCAGCCTCTTCATCAGGCTTCTCTTTTCCAACTTAGGAAGAAATTGACCACAGTGTGTTTCCATAGCCTATTGCCATGAACAAAGGGTTAGGGTTAGAGTTCAGGAACTCAGTGACACTCTAGACTCCAAAAATCTCTTTCATTCTCCTTGTACTCTATCAATATGGTTCTCAACCTCATGCACAGTAGAATTACTGAAGATATTTCCCCAAAGATTATGGTTGGATTGATCTGGCCAAACTTTTGCTAGTTTACAAAAGCCTGCCAGGTGATTCCAGTATATGGTCACAACTGAGAGCTATGTGTTTGTTTAATTAATTAATTAATTAATTAATTAATTAATTAATCTGGTGCCGAAACCTGGGAACGAGAGAGCTATGTGTTTAACTGGGTCCTTTTCAGGAATACTCTAGAAATTTTAGCTAAATACTAAGCATATGTAAATGAAGCCTCACTAACCAGGTCAGGTTTTCAAGTTTTTTTTCAGGTCATCCCAAATACAGATGAGGAAGACTGTGCCACTTTACCTGAATGTCCCTATTCCCACAGTCCAGCCCCAGTATTTGGGCCTTCTTGTTGTCTTGGAGCATTATAGAGTGGTTCTTTGTGGGGTGGTCCAGCTGGAATAAGTTCATCATGTGGTACAGATCATCACCTTTGCCTGTTCTGCTGCTGTCGATAGGACTTTTCAGTACTGTCTATGTAGGGTCACTGCCCAGGGTGCAAACTGGGGAATGTGTTCTGTTTAAACTCCAATGGATATGATGCAAATCAATTCTGGCACTAACCACCAGTTAGTGCAGACCCCAGAAGTTAAAGGGCGTGGTCCCCAACAAGATTGTTCTCACTCCAGACCAACTGGCTACACACTTGGGGGCCTCCCATGCCCGCCCTTGAGCTTGATAATGGACTAGAATGACTCACAGAACTCAGGAGAGTGCTGTACTTATGGTTACAATTTTATTATAAAAAATGCAACTCAAGAACAACCAAATGAAGAGACATATAAAGCCAAGTCCCAAACTTAGGGGTCCCAAACACAGAGCTTCCACACTATTTCCTTGTGGAATCAGGGCTTGTCCCCCTCTTGCTATATCAGTATGTTCACCTACCAGATAGTGCCAACGAGCTTTGGTGTTAAGTTTTTATATATACGCACAATGCATACACTATATTGTATCTAAGTCTAAATCAAAATATATATCTAAACTTATTAGTTAGGTATATAATTGACATATAATGTCAGTTTCAGATGTACAACATAATGATTTGACAATCCCATACATTATTTATGCTCACCATGATAAATTCAGTCATTATCCGTCACCATACAACAAAGTCTTCTTTGTTGGGGTTTTATTACATAGCATGATGGATTCAGTATTGACCCCATGATTGAACTCAGTCTTCAAGGAAGTCAGGCTGGTTCCAAGCCCCAGTCGTGTAACCCCATGGTTGGTTTTTCTGTTTGACCAGCTCCCATCTTGAGTCATCTGATCTCATTAGTATAAACTCTGATGTGATCCAAGGAGCTATAAATAACAAAGATATATTACTTATGAAATGCCAAGGATTTAGGTTCTCTCTCCTAGGAGCCAGGGACAACAACCAGTCAACAACCAGTCTTCCTGCAACCCAGCTGGGAAGAGGTATAGGACTCAGGTTTTATTTAATCCCTGGGCTTCTGAACAGTGACACTTCTGGTGGTCCTCCCCTGGTCCATCCCTGCCCTCCTGAGCAATATTGCTTATGGTGAGTGTTTTCTGGTGCACTCATCTTAGGTTATGGTTCCTTCTCCTTGTAAAGTATTCCAGGAATCCTTGTTTTGTCTCCCAGGGACTCCGTTCCTCCCTTTCCACCTTGAGATCCGTACACCTTTGTATTTCTACTTCCATACCCTTTTCCTTATTAAAACCCTAAAAACCGAACCGAACTAAAACACAGGAACAAAGACTCCAATCGCTGTCCTTTTCCCCAATAGAATTCAGTTGCCTGTTAAACCTTGAACAGGAGGTAAAATATTAGGAAATGCAGATTCCTAGTGGGAAGGGTGGGTTTAACGTGCACGTCTAGAAGGTCGGGGAACTAAAGCTTTCTGCATTTCGTTCTTCAAGAAAGATAATAAATAGAAAGCCTTTACATCTGTCTTTTAAGAGTGTGAACTATCAATTCAGAAAAAGGCAGGGAAACTACTGCTTGACACAGGTGATGAAGGATTCTTCAGAATCCTTAAGAAAAATCAGTTCTTAATTTACTTTCAAAGTTATTTGGCATAATATATTGTACTGAGTTTGCTCTAAATTGGTATTTACTCATGTATCATCCCTTTGAAATGTACTCCAAAGATTGCACTCTATATAGTCTTTCTGTCTTTTTTTTTAATTTTTAATGTTTATTTTTGAGAGAGAGAGAGACAGAGAAAGACAGAGAGACAGAGTATGAACGGTGTAGGGGCAGAGAGAGAGGGAGACACAGAATCTGAAACAGGCTTCAGGCGCTGAGCTGTCAGCACAGAGCCCAGCATGGAGCTCAAACTCATGAACTGTGAGATCAAGACCTGAGCCAAAGTCAGACACTTAACCAACTGAGCCATCCAGACACTCCTATGTAGTCTTTCTGTCTTAAATATTTCAATTACCTTAGGCAAAAACAATGCAAGAAAGCATCAGTCACTTCTCAAAATGGGTTTCGATCCATTTCCATTTATTTTTCAGTGTTGTTTTTAAAAAGTAGTGGGTGTTTGATTGTTTCAGGTAATCATCCAAAAGGTCATGGTCTTTCTGATCTTTTATTGTGACTGAGGACCTAATGCAAGAGAATCAAACCACTAAGAAGGATGGATGGAAACTAGCATAGCCATATGTCTGCTACAGGACTATAAATGCTTCATGGGAGAAGTTTTCAGATCCATGATTTTGTTTAATCACATTTAATCCTCACAGCAGTTCTTCAAGGTAAATAGTTATGCCCACTTTTATAGATCAGAAAATTGAATTTAAGAAGATACTATGTTTACTAATTAATGAGGTGTGGTAAGTGATAGACACAAGATTCAATTATTTTGATAATTCAAGCTCCTTCCATAATGCTGTATGGTAATTGTTTCCGAGATACTCTATATAATAGATACTTACAGTTACCACTCAGTGCTTAGTTTGTAAGTTTGCAAAGCATTGTTCTCATTAATGCAGGATCAGAGTATATTCCCAGCAGGTTGTTAAAGGTAAGTGAACTATTAGGTTCATTCAGTCAGTGTAATTTTACGGAATAGCCTTTCTATGTGCCAGCACACTGCTAGAAATGAGGTTGGAGTATATGAATTATACTCATTATTTTGTCCGTTCAACAAACACCAAATCACATCCTTCTATAACAGTGCATGGTAAAGGTGGTTAAAAGTATACACTGGGGCGTCTGGGTGGCTCAGTCAGTTCAGCATCTGACTTCCGCTCAGGTCATGATCCGCAGTTCATGACTTTGAGCCCCGCATTGGGCTCTGTGCTGACAGCTCACAGCCTGGAGCCTGCTTCGGATTCTGTCTCCCTCTCTCTCTCCCTCTCCCCTGCTTGCTCTCTGTCTCTCGCTCTCTTAAAAGTGAATAAGCGTTAGGAAAAAAAAAAAAAGTAGTGACACACACACACTAATTTGACTTTTTGAAATCCTCTAAATCATGAAATAAAAGTCTGTTTTTTTTCCTGCCTTTAGGTCGTAAAGATTTAAAACCACAACTTAGAATCCTTTGAATAGATAGCATTTAACTGATTTTATTGAATTATGTTTTAATTTCATGAGCTTTCAAGTTTGTGTCTCAAATGCTCATGCCGGGCAGGTCCTGAAGTCAAAAGTTGTGGTGCATTAGACAGCCCTTACAACAACTGATAACTAGGTTCTGTGACAGCGATCTGGTTTCAGCAGGTATTGTAATTGCAGATTATACTCTTCATGGTTTCTTTTTTGTGTGAATAGTAAGCGTATGAAATCTTGAGTCAACATTTCCTTTTCTGTTGCATAAACAGTGCTGAAAGCTTAATGATCAGCTGGAGAAGAGGCGTAATGAATAGTTGCAGCATTGTTCATTAAACACCGTGGTGGCTCTTTCTTTGCCATCATTTTGTCTGTGCTTGAATTTTGCATATCCTTCTAGTCTGTTATTCTCCCGGAGCGTTGGACACTCCCCCTGAGGTAAGTGCTGTGACACACACAGAACTTCTATCATGTGACAATGGAAGTGTCTCTCCTTCAACCTGAGCTCACTTTATTGGAGAGACTACTTTTCAGGAGGGTGAGTCTGCAGAAAATGACTTATCCAGTCAAACTGTAATAGATTTTTTTTTAAAGGCATATTTGGCCTTTTGGCTAATGAAGCGGTTTGTTGCTTGACCGTACATTAAGAGTAAAGTTTTAGGTGAATCTGAGTTGGGATGGAGATTTGCAGTTTTTTGCCGCCTTTGATTTTAGATGGATAGTAATTTCTTGTGGTTTTGTTTCTTTTGTTTCTATACGTATTTCTTTTTGTTATAAATATTGAACAGCGCTTCTCTATGTGATGAATTAAATTGTTAAGTTATTGGAATATTTTAACATACACAATTATTTGGTATTGCCTTTGGGAGCCTGTTAGCAGAGTGTGACAATGAGCTATTTCTATCTCCACAGGCCAAGCAGGCATCGGTTGGTGCTGAGTATGAGGTCTTAACTTTAAAAATGGTTTCCAGAAGACAGGGTGCAATGAATAGAATGACCTTTAATTTCACCCCAAATATTTAAACCTATGGCTGTTTGTTATATTATGGTCTCTTTTATTCACTTATTAAGACTTTGGAATTTGGCTAAAGAAAAGATCCCCAGAGACTGCTATTAAAATTGCCAAGTGTGGTTTAGTTTAAAAGTAGAGGAAACAAATTTTCAAATAAATAGGGAGTTAGTTTGTTTATGTTGTTCTACCTTTAAATTTTTTAATGTTTATTTATTTTGAGAGGGAGAGAGAACGTGCAAATGGGGGAGAGGTAGAAGGGGCGGGGGGGGGGGGAGAGAGAGAGAGAGAGAGGGAGAGAGAGAGAAAGAGAGAAAGAGAGAGAGAGAATATCCCAAGCAGGTCCCACGCTGTCAACAGAGAGCCTGACACAGCCTTGATCCCACGAACTGTAAGACTATGACCTGAGCCAAAATCCAGAGTCAGACACTCAACTGACTGAGCCACCCAGGCACCCCTCTTTATATTGTTCTTTAGAAAGCATAAGCTTATTTGGACCAGAGTATAATAATCTGTAAATATGAGTTAGGTAGGCAGGGGACTCCTGTGGGCCCTTAGGTATTAATAATGTCATTTTGGGGGAAAATAACTCAATTGAGTTCTATTCATTATAGGAATAATTTATGATGAATAATTTCCTAAGCAACATCAGAAGCCACCAGATGATAACTTTTTTTCAAATCTGCAAAATATATTTATTATATTAGGATGAAAAGTGAGTTAAGCAAAAGCTAAGTTTTACTAGCTTGAGAACACATAGAATTAGGTTATATTTAGGTGGATTTAACTGCCAGACTTTGCTATAATGGCCAAAGTAGCCTATTTGTCACTTGTGGTCTATATCAGAGAAATAAAAACACAAGTTGGTGAAATTATACCCATCCCATCTTTATTTTTTGATACATTCTTGAGCAAAGGATTAACTGCTTAAGAGAGTTAGAATTATTTTGGACCCCTTGCTTATTTAGGAAATGTTTTTTTAAATAATTTTTAAAATTTATTTATTTATTCTGAGAGAGATAGAAAGAGCACGAGTTGGGGAGGGGCAGAGAGACAAAGAGAGAGAAAATCCCAAGCAGGTTCTACAGGGTCAGCGCAGAGCCTGACATGAGGTTTGAACTCATGAAACTGTGAGATCATGACCTGAGCTGAAATCAAGAGGCGGACGCTTAACCGACTGAGCCACCCAGGCGTTCCAAGAAATAAATTTTTTACATAAACTAGAATTTTAAATAAAATGACCTTTTCAATCAGTGGATTTATCATAAACATTCATGAAATATTGATGTCCTGAAAATAAATGAGAGCATAAGCTACACTTCTAAAAGTCACCAATTCCCAATCTTTACGTAAAGTGATGTATATTTTTAGCTGTTAGTCCTCACAAACTCATTGTTTCCTAACTGCATTTATTGCGTAATAATTCATTTCTGTCTAATGGTTAACCAGTCTCCACAATAAGTTGGTATAATTCCAGGCTGTGATGAAGTTCATGCTCTTTTCGTCTGTCCATTTATTTGTGTGGCCAGGGCAGCACAACATTGAATTCTTTAAATGTATTGAGTTCATTTGTAGATTCTTCTGCCTTTCTGGGTGCTTGGCTGCCGAGGAAACTTGAGAAATAAAAGAAAATAAGAGAAAGGGATGCAGGAAGGAGCAAATCAGGAAAAGAAAGCGGAAGAGAATGAAAAGAAATAGAGAAAGAAAGGAAGAAAAGGCAAGGGAGAGATGGAGAGAGGGAGGAGAATGAATGGAGACAACAGAGCCAGACCAGAGGCCGAGTAGTGTACTTTTGCCAGTGTATTTACATTTATGCCAAATGGAACTTTTTCATTTACTTTTGAATCCTATCCCTTTAAACACAAAGATCCTTTCAACTGAGGAAGTTTAAGAATTGTCATTTTTACTTAAAATACATAATACACCAAGAGTAGGTGCTTTTGATTTAAAATAATTTTGCATTCAGGGGATATGCAGTGTTTAATTGCAATCTGAAATAAAGCTAGTTTTCTTTTTAATTTAAATTGCTTACATTTGTTGTTCTCATTGTGGTCTCCTTTTAGATGAATACTCAAATAACACAGTTTTACCAGTTCACATTCATGGAATCATGAACAAGTCTTCCCCCACCCCTTCCTGCACACAGAGTCTGTTTTCTCCATTATAGGCAGAGAGATTTAAAACAAAAACCAAAAGTCAGATCGTGTTACATCTTCCCCAGACCCTCCGATGACTTCCTGTCATACTTGGAATAAAAGCTCAACTCTACCCACCCTATAAGCTCTTATTCCATGCGTCTTCTGCCCACATCCTTGACCTTGTCTTCTGTACTCCATGATACAGAAGCTCTTAATTGTATACTTTTCAGACACACAGGGTATGTTCTGCTCAGGATTTTCACTTGCTGTTCCTTTTGCATGGACCACTCTTCCTTCCTCAAATCTTCTCCTACTTCATTCACATCCCTGCTGTAAGGCACCACCTCCTCCAAGCTATCTTGACCAGTCTGTCTACAATGAGTTCCCTTGGCCTTCCCCTGCAGTCATTCTCTAACTTCTCAAAGTGTCTCAACTTTTTTATATAACACTTTTCTAGATGTGATTTATATATTCATATATATGAATTGATATCTATATCTATGTATCTATATATCTATCTATATCTATATCAGTGTATGTATAGACACACGATGTGTGTGTATGTTTGTCTTGATAAACATGTGTGTGTATTATTTCCTCCATTAAGATGTCATCAGTTTGAGAGCAGGAACTTGGTCTGTGTCTCTCACTACCATATTCCTATTTGCGTAGGAGTGAGCTATTTCAGTTATGGTGCCTCCCTTTGCTCACAGTATAAGTGGGTTGACATTGATGGAAGGAGTTAAATTATAGTCCCTTGTGTTAAGTGCTATGAAAAAAAAATAGAGGGAACCCAGAGGAGAAAGTGAATAATTCTCCCTGGGGCCTGAAATTTTAGCTGACACATAGCTGTCAAAAGATTGGTTCAGTATTAAATAGGAAGAGAAGTAGAGAAGACAGTTCCACTCAGAACAACTTGGGTAAGATCTCAGAGTTGGGAAAGAGTATGGAACATTCAAAAAACAGGGAACTGAACGATAATTGGAGTGGCCAACATGGTTTTTGCATGAGGGAAAATGGAGTGAGGTGATCTGAAGAGGTATCTTGGAGTTAGAACATCTTTTCATGTGCTTTTTGGACATTTAGATATCTTTTTTGGAGAAATGTCCATTCAGTTTCTTTGCCCATATTAAAAATTGAGTTATTTGGGTTTTTTTGTTGTTGAGTTGTAGGAATTCTTTAGGTTTTCTGGCTATTAACCCCTTATCTCATATGTAGTTTGTAAATATCTTCTCTCATTCTGTAGGTTGCCTTCGCACTCTGTTGATTGCTACCTTTGTTATACAGCAGTTTTTAAATTTAATGGGGTCCCATTTGTCTGTTTTTGCTTTTGTTGTCTGTCGTGGTTTTGATGCCGTGTCCAAATCATTGCCAAATCTAATGTTATGAGGCTTTTCCCCTGTGTTGTTTTCTTTTAGGAGTTTTGTAGTTTCAGGACTTAGTCTTGAATCCATTTTGAGTTAATTTTTGTACAGAAGATGAGGTAAGGATCCAGTTTCATTCTTTTGCATGTGAATATCCAGTTAACTCAACATCATTTATCTTTCTCTTGCTGTGCAGCCTTGGCATCCTTGTCTAAGATCATTTGATTATACATGCAAGGGTTTATTTCTGGGCTCTCTGTTCTGTTTCAGTCGTCTGTGTATCTGTCTGTATGCTGGCACCATCCTCTTGATTATGGTAGCTTCTTAAATGTTTGAAATCAGGACATATGAGGCTTCTAGCTTTGTTTTTCTTTCTCAAGATTATTTTGGCTACTGAGGATACCTTGTAACTCCAAATGAATTTTAGGATTTTTTTTTGTATTTCTGCAAAAATATGCCATTTGGATTCTGATAGGAATTACTTCGAATATGTAGGTCGCTTTGGGTAGTATGGACATTTTAACAATATTAAGTCTTCCAGTCCATGAACATGGGATGTCTTTCCACTTATTCGTATCTCTTCTTTAGTTTCCTTTATTGTGTTTGTCTGTTTTCAGTGTACAGGTCTTTTGCTTCCCTGGTTATGTTTATTGCTAAGTATTTTAGTCTTTCTGGTGCTATTATAAATGGGATTGTTGTGTTAATTTCCTTTTCTAGTCATTTGTTGTTAATGTATAGAAATGCAACTGATTTTTCATGTGGAGTTTGTATCCTGCAAGTTTGCTGAATTCCTTTATCAGTTCTGATAAGCTGTTTGTTTTTTTGTGGAAATTTAAGGGTTTTCTACATATTAGATCTTGTCATCTGTGAACAGAAGTAATTTTACTTCTTCCTTATCATTTTGGGTGCCTCTTTTTCTTTTTAATTTCTCCAATTAGGACTTTCAGTACTATATTGAATGGAAGTGGTGAGAATGGGCATCGTTGCCTTGTTCCTGATCTTAGAGGGAAGGTTTTTAGTTTTTTGCTATTGAGTGTGATGTTAGTTATGGTTTCTTCATATATGGTCTTTATTATTTGAAGTAATTTCCTTCTATTCCTGGTTTGTTGAGTTTTTATCATGACAGGATTTTGAATTTTGTCAAATTCTTTTTCTGCCTTAATTGAGGTTATCATATGGTTTTTGTGCTTCATTCTGTAAATGTTTATTAGCTTGACTGATTTTCACATATTGAACTATCTTTGCATTGTAGAGATAAACCCTCTTGGTTGTGGTATATATTCAGTTTGCTAATTTTATTGAGGATTTTTACTTCAGTATTTATCAGTGATATTGATCTGGTCAGTGATATTGATATTTCTTTTTGTAATATCTTAGTCTGGTTTTATTCTTAAGGTAGTGTTGGCCTCATAAAATGAGTTTAGAAGTATTCCCTATTAATTTGGGGGGAAGAGTTTAAGAAGGACTAGTATGTATTCCTCTCTAAATATTTTGTATAACTCTCCAGTGAAGGCTTCTGGTCCTGGGCTATTCTCTGTTGGGAGGTTTTTGATTACTGATTTAATCTCCTTAGTAGTTACAGATCTGTTCAGATTTTCTGTTTCTTCATGATTCAGTCTTGGTAGGTTGTATGTTTCTAGGAATTTATCCATTCTGAGATTTCCAAATTGTTGATGTATAATCCTTCTTATTTTTGTGGCGTCAGTTGTAATGTCTCCTCTTTCCTTTTGATTTTCGCTATTTGAGTCCTCTTTCTTTTAATAGATGTCTTTTTTTTTTAATGTTTATTTTTGAGAGAGAGAGAGAGAGAGAGAGAGTGCATGAGCTGGAGAGGGGCAGAGAGAGAGAGAGAGGGAGACACAGAATCTGAAGCAGGCTCTAGGCTCTGAGGTGTCAGCACAGAGCCTGATGTGGGGCTTGAACTCATGAGCTATTAGATCGTGACCTGAGTCGAAGTTGGACGTTTAATTGCCTGAGCCACCGGGCACACTCCTTGGTCTTGCTAAAGGTTTGTCAACACATAACTCTTAGTTTTTTTGATGTTTTCTATTTTTTGTCCTTTATTTATGCTCTAATATTTATTATGTCTTTCTCTCTGCTAACTTTGGGTCTGGTTTATTCTTCTTTTTCTAGTTTCTTGAGGTATTAAGTTCTGTCATTGATTTGAGATTTTTCTTTTATTTTAATGTAGGTATTTACTGCTATTAACTTCCCTTTAATACTGCTTTTGTTGCATCCCCTGGGTTTTGGTATCTTGTGTTTTCATTTTCATTTGTCTCAGACATTGCCCATTTTTTTTTTTTGTTTTTGTGATTTCTTTTTTGACTGATTGGGAATTCAAGAGTATGTTGTTTAATTTTCATTTGTACTTTTTTTCTCTTTGCCGTTGATTTCCACTGTCGTTCCATTGTGATCAAAAAAGATACTTGGTATGATTTTAACTTTTTTAAATTTGTTAAGACCTGTTTTGTAATTTACCATGTTATCTATCTTGGAGAATGTTCTTTTTCCGTTTGGAAGACCGTATTCTTCTGCTGTTGGCTGGGGTGTTCTGTGTATTCTCTTGGGTCTGTTTGGTCTGTAGGGTTGTTTAAGATGTCTGTTTTCTTACTGATCTTCTGTTTAGTTATTCTTGAGTTTTCTTTTAAAGAGAATTCCCACAAGCTACTTGCAGTACATTGAATTAATCTCATTGGATCTCCTTGGTCATGCTTAGCTGCAAAAAGGCTTAAAAAGGTAGGCCAGTTCTGATTGTCCATGTGCATACCTAAAGGTGACAGTTCTGTTATTATGGTAAAGCTGGACAGTGGATATTGGAGGACCTTCTAGCACACTGCCAAATATTAGATCAGAATCTACTATTTTTAAGGTACTGAATCTATATCCTATAACATCTTAATTCTGATGAGGCTTCTCATTTTATTAACGAAAGAAACTCAGAAGCCCTCCCTTGTGTGTCTGTGATATGTGAGCTTTTACCTTCTCATTTATGAAGTTACAATAGATATATAATTCTTACCTTATTATGTATTCTCTAAGAAGCATAGTAAAAATAAAATGAAGCTTTAAAAGTTTAAAATGATACTGCAGGGAATCCAAGATGAAAAAGATATACAATGCCAAATTACTTCCACCCACGTTGTTATATACCCTATTAACAGCATGCACAAGAGACAGTTCTATTTTTAGATTTTACCACCCCATTTTATAATTTTTACTTGTGACTACCAGAGAACATGAAATGGGAAAATAATCTGTTGGGAGACATTATGCATTTATGTCATTGAATCTCACCACTGAAAACTTCTTATTAATCATTTATCCATCACTAAAGATTGATAACGGGTAAGATGAAAAATAGATTTTAGTAAGATAATTTTGCCACTTGCTGCCTAACTTGAATTTGCATTTTTGATTTGGGGAAGGGGCGATCATTTTGGAAAACTTGCATTACTTTGTATGCATGTAATAATTTTAGAAGAAATACTGTGGATGAATACTTTAAACGTATAAAGAGATTCTGATCACACCATTGGAAGACTAGTATAAAAATCAGATTGAGGTCTTGTACCAGGCCGTTTAAAATTATCATATTTACTTACACCAAATTCTGTGCAATTTGTATAACTTACAGAATAAGGAAATGGACAGAAGTTACAATACTTCTGGCTGGACAGAAGTTACAATAGTGTGTGTACCCTTCCTACCAGTTTTCAAGTTTCTTCACAGTATATTTTATAGTTCGGGGGAATTCTGAGGAAACCTCTCCCGGATTAGCACAGGATGTGTTCTTTGTTCTCAAGGTTTTGAGGAGGGAGGTGAATAGACATTTTGTGGGCCAGACTCTGGGATATCCATCCTCCTTCAACCACAGAATTTGGCCTTGATATTTTTTATATGTTGGGCTCCTGTGTTGGGTTTTCCTTAAAAAAAAAAGAAAGGAAGGAAGGAAGGAAGGAAGGAAGGAAGAAAGAAAGAAAGAAAGAAAGAAAGAAAGAAAGAGGTTCCAAGGCAAAACCAACCACTGCACTAAATCAGCCTGCTTTTAAACTTTCCTCCAAAAGAAGACCACACATCAGAAATCATTTCATCAAAGTGTAGCTCTTCCCCAGCCTTCCCCTCTGCACTACCTCTTTGCAGACCTAAACTTTCAGGAATTATTCCTGTACTTTAAAATATATGCATAGTGGAGGAAGATTTACCTTTGCACAAATGAATAATTTGGAGTGCACAATTTCTCTGAGATTAGTTTACAGGGCAAAGACTCTGACCCAGGATTGAAATTTCTAGGCCATCAAAGATTTTGTGCTGTTTCGTCTATGTATCAGAAATGTGGTTGGGTTTCAGTACTCCATTGTGAACACATTCTTGGAAAGAAGAAGGGGAATACACGAGCCAGCAGAACAGGCACGTTATATACTACAGATGCTACCCCTTTTCTGAAAAGATGTATAGTCCTCAGCTTTTGCTGTGAGTAGGGCTCATTACACCAACTCTCTCCTGAAGTTTTAAATAAACATAAGGTTGCTTCCAAAATAATACACCCCCTCTATAATTAGGTGGAGAAAACAACTGTGATCAAGCCCATGAATGACTATTGTCATTTTCCTTGAAAATCCCATTTTTCTTATGCAAACTTTGGATATATCTTAAACTAAATAGGTTTTTATCTTAAGTTGAGAAGACAAAGATCTCTAAAGTTCCCAAACTCTCCACTGAGTTAATACCACACTCCTTAGCTGCTCTCAACCTACCGATCTAGTTTTAATTTCTGATTCAGCTCATATGTTTGTTAATTCTGTTGGGGTGCCTTACATATACACCAGGTGAACCCTTTTGATATACCAACACAGAAGAACCTGGAGGCCAGCAGGAGCTGTATCCAGACAGCCAATGCATGGTGAATTCACTTAGGATATAATTATAAAATATGAATAATACACATGATTTTGTGATTAGTCTTTTGAGGATTAATAATTTTTTTGAGTTTATTAATTTTGAGAGAGAGAGAGAGAGAGAGAGAGAGAGAATGTGAATCTCAAGCAGGCTCTACACGGCCAGTGCAAAGCCCAATGTATGGTCTGAACCCACAAACCATGAGATCATGACCTGAGCCGAAATCAAGAGTCGGGTGCTTAACTGACTGAGCCACCCAGGCGCCCCGAAGATTAATAATTAAAGAAGCTACAAACATCAACATCAATCACATCCGTTTTTTAAAATATTAAAATTAGATTCTTCTAAATAAGAATGGGTTTGTATTTGCCAGTGTGTATTTTTTCTTCTATAACACACATTTTTTGTATGATATCATTTCCCTCATCACACGGATCAATTTTCTACTTCCTGCTACTTATTTCATTGGTTATAGAATTAATTGCATTAAATTGTATTAGTGTGTACCATCCTTAAAAAATCTGCCTTTCTATTTATCCATGCTCCTGGAAAGCATCCCTTGAAATGGGATCCGTCTTCCACTTTCCCGCTGAAATGCCCACTAAAAAAGACTCTGAGAAAGAGGACCGTTTACAACTACCAGAGCCTTCCTATCTTGTCCCAACAGGCAGCCTGCTGCCTGGATCTGAAAAGGAATGGATGCAAAAAGCTAGCCTGCCTGGATTGAGAATAAAACTGAAGTGACTTAACCTTCACATGAACTGAAAGTAGAGAGGGATTCTGAAAAAGGAAGGAAAGCATTTCGAGCCACTATTCTTGTTTACCGCCTTTGGTTCAGAGGCCAAAACCTCACAAGTAGAAAACACAGCATCTCTCTGATCTCTGTTACAAACTTTTTTTTTTTCTTACTGTAGCTTAATGTGGTATTCACCTGCCACTGATGACTTTTTTCTTACATTCACTCCCAGATTGCACCTTCCTGATGCCAGTAGGTGCCCTGAAGAGGGAACTAATGGTGATTTAGTGCACTGTGGAGGGTAGAGTCCCCTCAGATGTGGACTCGGACAAGAAGAAGCAGGGTACTGATGTGGGTGTGCGGGGTCCTCATGCTCGTGTTCTGAGAGCAATAGGTGGCAATGGGAAGGAGGGGCTCTTACCTCAGCCCAGCAGAGCCACGGTGCATGAATGACTTCTGGTCACCAGACACAGTTTGTGGCATCTGTCTGCTTTTAACTCCAGATCTAAGGAAAGGCTTCAACAACCACACCAATTGAAGTAAGCAGAGATAAAGAAGTCTACACACCATACCTGAGGACAAGCTTTAGACAAGAAAGACATCTTAGAACCTCTGATATAAAAGGAGCTGCCGTGTGCCATCAGCCCACATATTTAGAGGAAATGTATACTTCCGTTGCACGAGGGATAAACTAAAATAAACTTTAGAAAGTAATCATGTAGCTACAAGAGAATTTTTTTTTTAAATCACATAATACGCATAGTATCAATAAATAGACCACTGCATCCTTCTCTTGAAAGAGTAAAGGAAAACGTAATATGGCTTCCAGAAACAAAAGCGAAGAATAAAAAGTGCCAGAAACAGAAACTTTACTACAAGTGGAAGGAAAATATTATTTTAGAACTGTTGAACTTAAAAATAATGATTGGAAATGTGGTTACGAAACTAAATGACGCGTAGAAGTTAGTAAGAGTCTGGGAAAGTCAAGACATACACATCCCTTATGTTTCCTGGGAGTTAACAGATACAGTTTCAGGGCAGAGGGATGGGGGAAATGGGTGGCGGGGATCAAGATTGCTCTTGTGATGAGCACTGGGCGAGGTATCGAAGTGTTGAATTACTATACAGTACACCTGTAACACTGTATGTTAAATAATGTAACACTGTATGTTAACTAACTGGAATTTAAATAAAAACTTTAAAAAAGATACAGTTTCAACTTGGACTTGCCTAGACTGAAAAACAAAGTGACAGTGAATCATTGGGAGTCAATTTGAATAATATGAATGAAACTTCTACACATCTTGAGCTGTAAGTCACAAATGGAAATTACTCATTCTATTAAAGCACTCAGAGCACATTTCCAAAATCTGTAGAAGTATATGCTTACTATGAGTACCGTGATATAAAGGTAGAACCCTAAGTCTGGCATGATCTGGGCCTCTGGGGTCTGACTTATTCTGTGTTCCCAGCCTCATCCAGCACTTCCAGCATCACCTGTGTCTCCATCCAGATTCCTCTCGCTCCCGGACTCTGGTCCAACCCACTGCTGGGATCACCTGATCCCTTCCTTCCCCAGGTGACCCAGACTTATGGCCCATTCAGACACATCCTCTTCAGAGAGACCTTTTGTGGGTCATCTCTTCTCAGTGATCTTTGTCTTTCTGAGTCAATGTTTTAGTCATTGTCTAAATATCTCATTTGCCATAGTTGGATTGGGCCATATATTGTTTCCTGTTCACTGTTCTGTTTGTTTCTATGATCTGATTTTAATTTCGGGAAGCTCTGGGGGGCATCATCTGTACCCTTCTTTTATTTTGTATTTTTTAAATCTTCTCTAAGCTCTATCTTAATATTAATTGATTGTGTCACTGAATGAACAAGAATAAAGGTGTAAGACCCTTAACCAATGGCACCCTTTTAGCAGTGCTGTTACATTTATCTTAATCTCCATCTTCTAAACTGTGATTTTGCCTATAAATGTATTCAGGAAATTGAGCCATTGGTGTTTTATAGAACACATAATTTTTTTTTTTGCTCTGAAAAATAGAATAATCTTGTACTTCAAAATCTTGATGCAAATATAGTTAAATATGGCAAACTTTCACTTGGTCCTGCAATGGGGATGGTGTCATGGGTTGACGTGTACTGCCCCCTTCCTTGACAACTCATAAGTTGATGGTCTCATCTCATAACGTGACCTTATTTGGAAACAGGGCCATTGCAAATGTAATTAGTTAACTTCAAATGAGATCATACTGGAATAGGTTAGACCCCTAACCCGATATGACCGATGTTCTTATAAAAGGGGAGATTTGACACAGACATGCACACAGAGAGCACATCATGTTGAGAAATTAGAGATCAGGGGCGCCTGGGTGGCACAGTCTGTTGAGTGTCCAACTTCAGCTCAGTCCACGATCTCATGGTTTGTGAGTTTGAGCTCCACATTGGATCCTCTGTCTCCCTCTCTCTTTTCTCCTTTCCCACTTATTCTCTCTCAAAAATTTTAAAGAAAAAAGAAGTTAGAGGTCAGGTTAATCTATCTACAAGCCAAATAACACCAAATTGCCAGGAACTACTAGAAGTTAGGAGAGAGGCACGGACAGATTTTCCCTCACAGCCTCAGAAGGAAACAATGCTGCCAACACCTTGATCTCAGGCTTCCAGACTCCAGACTGTGAGGCCATAAGATTATGTGTTTTAGGTCATCCGATCTGTGCTACTTTGTTACTGTAGTTCTAGCAAATTAATACAGATGGTATTTTTATTGGGGCTGGGAATGAGAACGGGAAAGACATTCTTTTTTTTTTTAAGTGTTTATTTATTGTGAGAGAGATGGAGGGAGAGAGAGCACACAGAGGGGTAGACAGAGAGGGAGAGAGAGAATCCCAAGAAGGCTCTGTGATGTCAGTGTAGAGCCAATGCAGGGCTTGAACTCAAGCTTAAACCACCAGAGCAATCCAAGTGGAAAAAGTTCTCTATCTGCACTTAATTGCCCTGCATGGCTTTTGGCAGTCTGTGGGGGCTGATAGACCAGATACTCTGCAGGTGGGGAGGGAGTATTCCACATACTGGGGGATAAGATTTTGGTTTTCTGTAATGTGATTGTAAGAAGGAAATGAGTGTGTGTGTGTGTGTGTGTGTGTGTGTGTGTGTGTGTGTGTGTGTGTTGTGTGAACAAAAAAGTAGCAGGGATAGCCAGAACATGGAATTATGCTCACTGGCTAACACATTTATAAAAAAGAAGATATTTTGTGAAGAGAGGAGTTCTCCATCATGTGCATAGATCTGTTCATTGCCATGGCTTTCTTATAGTTGGAACAAACCTTTTTATGATCTTGGAGTTACGCTTGGATAAGATTTTTGCAGTTCAGGAGGCTGAGTATGAAACATAGGCTCTTTCTTAGGAATGGGATCCTACTCACTGGTGCCATCTTCCCCAAACCTAGTCTCTTACCGTGTTAGTCCGCTAGGGCTGACATACCAAAGAAAGGTAATCTGTGTGGCTTAGAACAATGGAAATTTGTTGTTTCACAGTTTTGGAGGCCAGAAATCTAAGACCAGTGTATCAGAGGGGCCACATTGCCAGAAACCTATAGGAGAAGGAGCCTTCCTTGACTGCCAATTCCAATGGTCTCAGACCTTCTTTGGTTGGTAGGAGCATAAACTCAGTGTCTCCCTCCATCTTCACAGGGCATCTTCCCTGCATCTCTTCACATCGTCTTCTCTCTGTGCCTGACTTTTTTTGTGTCCACAGATTTCCCCTTTTTGTAAGAACCACACTCATGTTGGAATTGGGCCCAAATTTGATGACCTCATTTTAATTCCATTAGCTCTTTAAAGATTTTATTTGCAAATGAGGTCACAATCTAAGGTTCCAGGGATTAAGATTTCAAAGTACTTTTTTGGCAGGGGAAACAAAATTTAACTTTTAACATTAACCAAAGAGAGTTTTCAGGCTGGGACCCCTTGTCAGCTGATAGGATTTCCATGTATGAATGTTCTGGTTGCAAACAGCAGGACATCATTGTCCCTCTTGGCCTCGACTCCATTGTTCGCAGTGGCATTATCATAGTCTCACTATTTATATAACCTTTATGCTCTCTAGTTTGCCCTGAGCGTCCAGAGTAGACATATTTTTATGAATATGCTATTTTTTTCTAGTAGGTCTTGTTCCTAGGTTAACAGAGCGCAATATGGTAGTACATAAAAATTTTCTATATTTGCACACATGAAGGGTATGACCCAGTCAAATCACTGGTGGTGAGAAGAGTTGCTAATGTGACAGAATCACTGGTGGGGACCAAAGCACCCTGTCATCCCAGGGACGGCCTGTGAGGTTGGACATAATTGACATCTTGATGAGAGACTCCAACATTGCACATTCGGGTTTTGCAATTGAACCCCTTATCTGTGTTGTATTTGGTTGATAACATTAAGAAATCTACTTAGCTTTTCTGAGTGTTTTCATTTTTAACATAAAATTATTACTGCCTCCCTTGCAGAGTAAAGAATGCTTGACACAGTGGTGTGAGAGCTGCATATTATATACCCTGGATCATTGTGTCTACCACCTGAACCCTCAGTCCCAGGTTTACTGTAACCTGTTTGCATTACATATGCCAAGTGCTTCTCCTTTTTTCTATTTTTCAATTAAAAAAATTTTTAGGGTTTATTTTTGAAAGACAGAGCAAGCAGGGGAGGGGCAGAGAAGGAGAGGGAGACACAGAATCCAAAGCAGGATCCAGGCTCTGAGCTGTCAGCATAATGCCTGACATGGGGCTCGAACTCACGAGCTGTGCAATCATGACCTGAGGTGAAGTCGGATGCTTAACCAACTGAGCCACCCAGGTGCCCTGCCTTCCCCTTTTTTTCTAAAGCATATGGGATACTTGCAAGATACTGTTATTGTTTGTTTTCTTAATGCTCCCAGAACCCCAAGATTATAGGAAAACATGCATAGAATTTGTGGAAAGAAAGGAAGTCTATAGTTTATTTTTCTTGAGATCATGCCCTTCCTACCCAAGCCAGCAGTTCTGGCCGTGTGAGGATTTTGTCACTTCTAGTTAGTTTGGAGATTGTCTCCTTTACACTAGAATGAAGGAATCCTGTTTTCCAAGCAGCCTTTTTTTGCAGGAGCATCCTGTGTTTTGCTGGACTGAGGCATGTGCTGCCACTGTGCGCATCTTGGGAAGACACTGAAGGTGGGAAGGAAAGGCCTGGGTGTAAATCCTAACACCGGTATTCGTTAGGGAAGCAGCTTCACTTTTATCAAGCTGTTTTCTCCCAGTGTGAAGTTAGGGGTCAGTCTACAAGACTGTCCTCACTGCTAACACTAGTTGCAAGTTTGGGGAGGTCTAACACCACTTGCAAATTCAGGGGTCCCAAAGACGACTCTGAGGTTCAACAATGCACTAGAAGGACTTTCAGAACTCACTTAAGACTGTTATAGTTCTGGTTTATTACAATCAAAGGTAGGGAACAAAATCAGCCAAGGGTAGAGGCATATCACAGAGCTTCTTGTTGTCCTCTCTCATGGACATAGGACACCTGCTTCGCTATGCCTGATCTCAGGAAGTTGAGCTGATACCATGTGACCTACTTTACTCCAAGCCACTGTGTTATTTTATTTTTTTTTAATTTTTTAGTTTTTTATTCTTTAATATGAAATTTATTGTTAAATTGGTTTCCATACAACACCCAGTGCTCATCCCAACAGGTGCCCTCCTCAATGCTAGATAATCAAATATGATTAATAATGTTAGATAATGCTAGATAATGTTAGATAATCAAATATGACCCAACGTCCCCAGGCAACAAAGACACTCCTATTGGCTATGACCTAAAAGGAGCTTAGAGATCACCTCTGGAAAGCCAAGGGCAAAGGCCAGATCTTAAAGCAAAGTTAAATTCTTTTCTGCATATGCATGGAACACGAGGATAATCCTTATGGGCCCTTCTCTTCACAATCCACGATGATATACATTTCACTTGTCTAAGGATAAGGCCACTGTTGCCTTTTTTAGGGACCGCCAAACCTGCTCCTTAAGTGCCTTCTCTTTAGGCCATGCTGGGGCCTTTCTCATGGCCAGAATGCCATATTGGCACACTGATGCTCTATGTGTGGTATGTCCAAGGGTGAAGGGTGGTTTCAGAAGGGAAGTTAAGTCTGGCCAATGAGCACCTGTTAATTATCGTATGACATCATTTTCTGTATTTGGTGCTTAAGGTTTAGAGCAGCACAATATGTGAAAAATATGTGTTAAGAGGATATTAGAGTCTTCACATTCAGGCCTCGAGAGACTGATATTTATTAAATGCCAGTTACCTATATCCCTGGGGTGCCAGCAGGATGAATTAATATTCTCTTTCATTGGTGGAGGTATTCAGATACATGAAAGTCCTTGGTCCTTGCGTGAAAAATAATTTTCATGAGAATTCAAAGCATTACTGCAGAGAATCTTGCTACCACATTTCCTGTGAGCTCTGGTGTTAATGCACCTACCCTTGTCAGCCAGAAGATTGTTGTGATTCATACCCAACCCCAGCAAACCCAGGCAGGGCAACCTTGAAGGCCATATCACCACTGCCTTAATTTCTCAGGGGACTCAGAAATTAAGCAGAAGCCCTGCTCCAGGCCCAACTCTTCAGGTATCTGTGCTTTGCAAAGAGGTTCTAATATGCCGTGTTTCTAGCAGCTTCTGTGAACCATTGAAATGACTCCTATTCCAAATGTTCTTGTCCAGTTGGGTCCCACCCTTTTTATTCAATGAGATTTGGCTTTTCTGTTTTTACCCTCTCACCCTGCCCACGACCACGTTCATATCTAACACTCAGTGAGTAGGTTATAAAAGTCGGTGTGAGGAGAATCAAAGGGGAAGATCGCGTGCTTAAAAGGAAAGGAGAGCAACCATCATGTCAGAACTGCTATGTGCTAGGCACCTTGTGAGGCATTTTATCTCCTGTGGTATTGTCAGGATTTCCACTTTACTGATGAGGCCAGTTAGGCCCAGAGAGGGCAAGAAGGTCACTAAGGGCCAAACAAGGTTGAGTAGGAGAGCCAGGATTTGCTTCTTTTCACCCAGGCCTGTGTTCTTCGTACTTTTTCATGCTGCAAAACCTCGCTGAATCCAAATGAGGCCCCTGCTGACTTGTGGGCCGGTCAGAGTACATCAAGCCAGGGAAAGCATCGTTCTACGGGAAAGTAACTACGGCCTTCAGCTTGATTTTGCGTATTTATGCATATCATGAGTTGCTCAGCATTTCTGTTTTATCTGAAAAGTACTTCATTTTATTCCCTGGCATGTTCTTGGTGAATAAAATAACAAAGAGAGAGCATTATTAAATTTTCTTCTCTCCCGTCTTCCAGCACTACTATAAAATGAAATGCTTCATAGAAAGAATGATTCATTCAGAAATGAGTATTCGTCTTTTGCTAACACATTTTTGATTTGTATCTGCTTTTATTCGTGTATATACTTTTAGTGATTTTAACCATTAGCTGGTAGCTTTTGGGTCTGAATTGTTAAGAATCACAATCTTGCCCTTGAGGGAAAAAACTAAGTTACAAAAATGCTGTTTCATGTTTGCTACTGCTAATTTCGATGCACCCCAAATAATTGGATATCTGAAATTGATCATTGGAAGGTTTTAGAAAGTCAGAATATCGACATCTATCATATTTCTGTGGCTGATTTATATGCAGCTAGTCACGTGGCTACTGAACTTTTCCGTTCAGTGAAGGTTCTTGATCTCCATAAATAGGAGACCTGTGCTGCTGTTCAAGCCGAAGTTTGTATTGATTAGGAAGGGCCAGGGCAATTGCCTTCTCTTTCCGAAGTGGTTTTCTCAGGCAGGGCCGAGAGGAGCTTCAAAAGTTGAACAGTTGTTGTCCGTCCTCTCCTCTCCCTGCATGCTTTTTCAGGGTTTGTAGTCATCTCCGTTCCTTCAGACTTGAAGCTGAAAAATGGAAACAAATTAGATGTGTATCAGGAATGAAGCACCTCTTGCTTATTGAAGGGTTTAAAAATAATCTTTGCAATTAGCGTTTCACATCCTGGAAACTCCTCCTGCTGGGCTTGTACACAGCTCGGAGACTTTTCATACCCAGTGCGCCCAGCGCCCCCACAGACACCTGCAGGATTCAGCTGCTTCTGCAGCAAATGGATTTGGGTTGTTTTATTCACTTATAAGCCACTCTTGAGGAGCCCCACCCTGCTGGGGTATGAGCCTGAAATGTCTCTGTGTCATCCTACCCGCGACATCTTCCCTCCTTGAAATTGGGCAGTGAGCTCCTTGTGCGGCATCACAGACAGCTTTCACAGCCTTTAGTGTCCATTTGATTATTGAAAAAGTGTCATGCCAGTTATTATGCTTCTGTCCTGGCCTCTAAAATTTAAACCCAGGGGCGCCTGGGTGGCCCAGTCGGTTAAGTGGCTGACTGTGGCTCAGGTCACGATCTCATGGTTCACGAGTTTGAGCCCTGCATTGGGCTCTGTACTGACAGCTCAGAGCCTGGAGACTGCTTCGGATTGTGTGTTTCCGTCTCTCTCTCTGCCCCTCCCCTGCTCATGCTCTGTCTCTCTATTTGTCAAAAATAAATTAAAAAAAAAACATTAAAAAATTAAAAAAAAAATAAACTTTACACCCAGAGTTGAGTAATTCTTTCTCCCTTCCCCCCACTGTCTAAATTTGTGATGATATTACTTGGAGTACTAGAGTACCGTGTCTGTGAGTGTGCGTGTGCGCATGTGCATGTGCGTCTGTGTGTGTGTGTGTGTGTGTGTGTGTGTGTGTGTGAGAGTCAGAGAGAGAGAAACAGGTGTGGTGAGAGAGACACACAGATTAGGAGGGAAGGGATCTCCCCTTCTTTGTTACCCTATCAGCAGAGTCAGGAGGAGGTGCAAGAAAACAGACCTCTCTTTCTGAGAGTGGCTCATGCAGGCTGTGGTTGAAATCACTGATGATCAAAATTGTGGACTCAGCCTCCGAAGTCAGTGCCTGGGTGGTTCCACTGGTGAGCGAGTGGTTCAGCCCTGAGGGGTTTTCCTGGCCTCAGGACACTCAGCTGTACTTTCGGCTGCTCCGGCTAGTATTTAGCTGACCTACTTGTCTCTTTGGCCCCATCTATGGCAGCCTAGCATATCTGTCCCTGCAATCTCATCTGCCCTCCACACCCCTGATCCTGGGACCTGGGGATGGGGTTTTGGGACTCATATTTCTTTTCTTCTCTTAGCTGCCCTGCCAGCCCATCTCTCCCTAAGGCACTTCTTCTTAACTCTAGGAGCAGTGGGAAACACCTGCAAGCCTGTGGCTAAGTGCAAACCCACAACAGAACCAGTGGCTGGTTCCTGTTTTTAAAGACCTTCCTGGGCTCCTGGGTTGAGCCCCAGTGGGTTGAGCGTCTGACTTCGATTCAGGTCATCATGATCTTGCAGTTCGTGAATTCAGGCCCCGTGTTGGGCTCTGTGCTGACAGCTCAGAGCCTGGAGCCTGCTTTGGATTCTGTGTCTCCCTCTCTCTCTGCCCCTCCCCCACTCATACTCTGTCTCTCTCTCTCAAAACAAACAAACAAACAAACAAACATTAAAAGAAAAAAAAGATCCTCCTAACCTGTACAAGTCTGTGAAATCTGTGTCTTCAGCATCCTATCCCTTTCCTTGGGATGGGGAACTTAGGAGAGGGATATGCTTCCCTGAGGTGGCTTCTCTCTGTCCTTCTCCAGTGCTTTTAATGGCTTTTGCCTCCTAGGGAATGAAACTTCACACCAGCTGGGGAATCTCACCACCTGGTTCTCAACAGAGCTGTCTTTCCTGTAATTGATACCTGTCAGCAATCTCTGGGGGCTCAGAAAAGGACCTTAATCTATACCTTCCAGCCCATTCTGATCACCAAGTGCATCTCCTTCTCTACGTTGGTTTGTAACCCAAGAAAATAGAGGGATTGATAAAGTATTGAGTTACAGAACATTTAAATAGTGCCATAGAGTCATTGCCCTGCTTCCCAGAATATGAGTCATTGCCTTTCTGATATTATGACACCGTTTATAACAAACATAAAATGGCACAGTTTCATTCTGCTCTAGTGCTTGTGAAGATCTGAGAATAAGACATATCATCAGAGTTTTCTGTCCTTTTACAGACTCCCAATTTTAAATTTCTTTGATTTTTTTTTTTTCTAAAATGAAAGCAGAACGGTTTTCATCCTGTCTTTGTGTATGGCTTATGTTTTCTAAGCAGGAAGAGACTGACTCATTAAAACCTTAACATTTTTGGTAAAACGATAAAGTGCTTTTAAACTTTTTAATCTGAATATTCGGGAAGTTGGATATATTGAATTAGACTCAAAATCGGATCATGAACATTATTCTTTGCTGTGTTTCCAGATCAACCTGAAAGTTATAAAAATCTTAAGTCAGTGTAGTTTTTCTTCTTCCACATCTTTTAGGATAATTAGCCTGGTACCAAAGTGTCAGGGCATTCCTATCTTTATTTTTTTTCTTCAACGTTTTTTTTTTTTTTTTTTTTTATTTATTTTTGGGACAGAGAGAGACAGAGCATGAACGGGGGAGGGGCAGAGAGAGAGGGAGACACAGAATCGGAAACAGGCTCCAGGCTCCGAGCCATCAGCCCAGTGCCTGATGCGGGGCTCAAACTCACGGACCGCGAGATCGTGACCTGGCTGAAGTCGGACGCTTAACCGACTGCGCCACCCAGGCGCCCCGTCCTATCTTTAAATCCACTGGAAAAAATATGCAATGGGGAGCATTTTGGATACGTATTTAGTGTGGACTGGAGAGTGAAGAAGAGCTGAACTGGTAGAAGCAGTTAATTCAGGAAGCAGCCCAGTTATGGACTGGAGTCATTTACTATGAATGTCTGACTGTTTTTCTGTGCTGGGGCTCACAGGCATTTTGTGTTTGTTTCTTAGCTTCAGCCTTTTGTATACTAGCAGGCATGACACTTCCAAAAATGTATACTTCATGTTTAACATCCTCTTTCTTTTTTATCTTACGGAATTTAAGTGTTTTCTTCTTTGATTATATGCATGCCGTAGATACTTGTAAAATCGCCCTCAAGTGATTCAACCATCAGATCAACACACCCATTCCCCAAGCAGGTTCCCCGGATTCTTTGAGAACAAAGAAGAAATCACAAGAAAACACGCTGAGCTCGAGCACTTTCTCTCTTTTTTCCTTTTTGAACCCCACAACTTTCTGCTGGGTCTGGGGATCGGTTCCAAATCAGTCTGCTTCGAAAACAACGTCTTGTACACCGAGAATAAAAAAAAATAAAACAATCTACATGCACAAAAGAAGGAGCGGGAACAAGAGGATTCTGAAAAAGGGTGAAGACTTTGCAGACATTTGTCCTAAATAGGTTGGTAAAAGTCAACATACGTGCCAACATTCGGGAAAGGGGGAGGAACCACTTCCAAAGCACCCGTGCTTATCCACTTTGCCCACTGGTATCTCACCTATCCGTGGCTATGCTGAAACCGGTAACAAAGTTTTCCAGAGTGCCTAGCTGTTGCCCAGGTTTTTGTATAATATTGATTGGCTTGATCTAATGTCACATTTTCTTTGTGTAAGGATTCAGATTACTGAACTGGGATGGGTTGTGCTCATGAGAAGATAGAACTAAAATCTAACATCTGTATTAGGGGTTCTCCAGAGAAACAGAACGTGTGTGTGTGTGTGTGTGTGTGTGTGTGTGTGTGTGTGAGAGAGAGAGAGAGAGAGAGAGAGAGAGAGAGAGAGTGTGTGTGTGTGTGTGTGTGTGTGTGAGAGAGAGAGAGAGAGAGAGAGAAGGAAGAAAGAGATTTATTATAAGGAATTGGCTCATGCAGTTACAGAGGCTGGCAAGCCCTAAATCTGCAGAGCCAATGTTCCAGTTGAGTCCCAATGCTGGAAGCTGCTGTAGAAACAGAAAGAGTCAGCATCCCAGTTTGAAAGCTGTCCATCAGGAAGAGCTTTTTCGGAGGAGGAAGTGGGCCACTTCTACAGAAACAATAGTGGCCCATTTATTTTATTTCTGAGTTTCATTACCTTGTGAATAATTCCGATGAAAACTGGTCAGGTTGTAAGAATTCAACATAGATCCGAAAGATCTTGACCTGCAGCAAAATAGGTTTAAAAGTCATTTTAGCTATGTTTCCTTGTCAGTATCTGATTTTTAAAATATATTTAAGTACCTACCTAGTACCTGAAGAATAGGTTGAAACATGAAAGTCATGGCAAAATAAAAGTTAATACTTTGGGGGAGTTGAGTGCTTCAGAGCTTAGTGCTAAATTCTCTTCCTCTTTTCCAGCTAAACTTTCTTTCTGGGCAATCTCATGAGATTCATGACTTCAGTATCCTCTCTATGCTGATAAAATCAGAATATGTTTCTCTGGCTCTCACTTCTCCAGTAACCTCCAGACTAATTTATCCAACTGTTCACTCTGTATCTCTAATTAGATGTGTAATAGGCACCTTAAGCTTTATATATCCAGAACAGAATTTTAAGTCATTTGCCCAGAAAACCCTGATCATCATTCAGTCTTCCACATCTTAATTCATGACTCCTCTTTATCCTGTTGCTTGGAGGTTGCAGATGGCATTTCTCTAAGTGACTGCAACAAAAATCTCTCATCTGCTTATAATGGCATTTTGGCACTCCTCCCATGAGAGGTGGGGTCTGTATTCTCTCTACTTAGAACTCAGTGAGTGGTGGTGACTGTCCCCACAAATAGAGTACAACGGACATGAGTTTGGTGACTTCTGAGGCAAGGACAAAAGGCAAAACAGCTTCCATATGGCTCTATCTTTGGGGATGCGTGCTCTGGGGCAGGGCATCCCCCATGCTTTGAGGAAACCCACAGTAGCCCACAGGAAAACACCATATAGACAGGCTGACAGGGAGAGGCAGTTAAGTCCTCAACTCAAGCAAACGTCAACCACCACAGATGTGAATGAACAAGACCTCAGATTAGTCCTACCCCCTGCCCCCCACCCTAGCTTTATAGTCATCCAGCTGAGAGCCTAGATACTCGGTGGCAGAGACATACTTACTCAACTTTGGGTAGTTGTTTTGTAGCCACAGTAATTGGACCATTGCAAAAAATATATTAGCCATTCTGATTCCTGCCATTCACTCACCCCTCACATCACTACATCCTGTCCTTTCAAAATGGAGCCTGTGTTGACCACTTCATAACTCCTCCATAGCTGGTTCTGAGCGTCATCATCTCTTCCCTTATTTATTACAGAAGTCTTCTAGTTAGTTTCTTTTTAAAAAATTTTTTTAAAAAAATTTATGTATTTTAGAGAGAGAGAGAGAGACAGAGCATGAGCAGGGGAGGAGCAGAGAGAGAGGGAGACACAGAATCCAAAGCAGGCTCCAGGCTCTGAGCTGTCAACAGAGAGCCTGATGTGTGGGCTCAAACCCACAGACTGCAAGATCCTGACCTGAGCCGACGTCAGATGCTTAACTGACTGAGCCACCCAGGCGCCCCAACTTCAAATTTGTTTCTCTGCTCTTGCCCTGCCATGGATTATATTCTCTAGGTAGAAGCCAGATTGGGTTTTTGGAAACATGAATGAACTTGTGACTATGATTTGCTGAAAACTTCCAATGTTTTCCTGTCACCTTTAACATACTACCAAATACTTTACTATACCCTACCAGGCCCCAGGCCTGACATTACCTGGTGCCTCTTTTCCTTCGAACTCTCTCCTACCACTCTTTTCCAGGCTCACAGTGTTGAAGCCACATCAGCCTCTTTTCCTTAAAACATCCAGAACGCGTGCCTGTCCGTCCATGATTGCAGGAGTGTTCTTGGGTCAGTGGTGTCCAGCTTGCTTTGTAGCCATGAGATAATTTTCACCTATGACCTGGCATTTCCTGGAGAGTGTTATTAGGAAGTAAGTGTGCTGCCTCTACCGTCTGGTCACAAAGTATTCTGCAGCCCTAGGCAGTGGCAAAATTGCAAGGTGGAAGGAATCTGGTCCCTGGATCACCACATGGAGGAAATCTGTCCACCAGCCAGTAACACCTGCATTGGATGTTAATATGAATAAAATTTACTGTGTTAAGCTACTGAAGGCTTAGAGTGTATTCATTATAGCAGCTGGTATTTCTCTACCTAACATAGTGTCAGGCACTTTTCAGAGCCTTCACACATGCTGTCTTTCCCCCTTGAAGACTCTTCCCTCCCTGACAGCCTCCCAGACCCTGCTCCCATTTAAAACTGTCAGGTCCCCCATCCCCCCTCATACATAAATATCCTTTTTTATCCTGTCGCCTGTTTTATGTACTTCATAGTACTTACCACTCTGAAATATTACTACTGTATTTTGTCTGATTTGTGCCTCTACTAGAATGTCAGCTTCATAATAGCAAGGATCTCATCTTTTTGTTACTTTATCCCCAGCACATAAATGGTACCTGGCCATGTATCCCACGCTCTGCAAATCCTTGTGGAATGAATGATGGAGGACGTTACGTCAAGTGGACTAGGAACAGGAGTGGAAGGTTGGGAATTTAGAGTCATTAGTAATTAAGCAGGCATCCCTTGGTGAATCATTCAACTTCATTGTGCCTTAATTCCCACAACCATCAAATGGGGATGGTATCTATTTCATGGAATAGTTGTGGTGACTAAAGAAAATAGGCATATTAACCTCCTGAGTCCTTGACAGGTTTACAAATAAGTAATATGCTTTTATTTTTTTTCTTATTTCATGAAAGAAATAATTGCTAACATTAACACTTCTTAACCTAAATAAGTGAGGGCACTGACATATTGTGTATTTCTCAGAAGGTGATCTTTCTGGATTAGAATAGTCTATCACTAAGAACTGTTTACATGTTTGTAATTGAGGGTCTATTAGATACTCTGAAACATGCTAAAGTAGGAGATTCTGCAGCCTGGCAAATGTTTTGATCATCCCACCATCTATCTCTAAACGCTGTGTTCGAATGGCCACATTCTGTTCCAAAGATGCGCTCTGAGTACTGCCTTTCTTAATTTCTGTGTGGATCATGATTTCAGTGTTTGGGGGTGGTGTGTATATGTCTGACAAATCTTTGTTTACTCAGATCTCCAGGAAGCGAATAGTTTTTTGGGTTTTTTTTTTGGTTGAGTAGGAATTTAGGAAAAAAACATGTTTATAAGCCATTGTTATTTTGTTTTCTCATTAAAAAAAATATGAATTATGGGGCGCCTGGGTGGCTCGGTCTGTTAAGCGTCCGACTTCGGCTCAGGTCATGATCTCACGGTCTGTGAGTTCAAGCCCCGCATTGGGCTCTGTGCTGACAGCTCAGAGCCTGGAGCCTGTTTCAGATTCTGTGTCTCCCTCTCTGTCTGCCCCTCCCCCGTTCATGCTCTGTCTCTCTCTGTCTCAAAAATAAATAAACGTTAAAAAAAATTAAAAAATATATGAATTAAACATGTGTATTTCCTTGTAATACTGAAAAATACTAAGCAAACAAGATGTTCTCCCTTCTGTTTCCTGTTCCAGGTAAAGTTGAAATTCCTCAGTAATTTAGTGGGTAAATATTCAAAAGAGGCCATATTGCTGCCCAAGGGGGCAAAGATTTGTTTTTGGGAGGAATGAAAAATTTACTCATTTTATATAAAAAGTATAGATATACATACAATATGGAAATAGATGTACAGTGTATCTGAAGTACTAACATTTCATGGGAAGAGGTATTTAATGGGATGGGCGCATGATTAGGAAACAAATATCTCAAAAGGCTCCATGTGAACTCCATAATGAAAAACTGGTTCAGAAACATTGGTTCAGTGTTTCCCCTCAAGCCACCTTTATGCACCTGTACATGACATGCACGTGTAAATATTTTGTTGTTGACTTTTATAATCATTAGGAAATAATGCTGAATATATTTTATGTGGTTTTGTTTTTCTATTTTATTTCATTTAGATCTACCCCATCTTTTTAACAGTTTTTGCATTCTGTGAAATGGATGGCGTGTAATGTAGGCATCAGTGCAGGTGACACTTTGTGATTGCAGTGTTAATAGACATCACCCCTCCTACACTCACCTTGTCCTTTTGAAACAACTGTTCCAGATCATGACCTGAGCTGAAACCAGATGCTTAACTGACTGAGCCACCCAGGTGCCCTAGTGATGATTTTTTTTTTAATTTACAGGTGGGCTTTTTCTTTTGTTTTCACATGATCTCTTCTCAGTCTTTTCAATTTTGTCTTCTAGGCTGTGTCTGTCTTAGACATTCCAATCCAACTTCATGGTTTCCGCTCATATCTCTAGGTACTTTCAGAGTTTTACTTTTTATGTAAAAAAAAAAGATGGGTAGAATTTCTCTCTATACATATATATATATGTATATTCCATATATATATATATATATGTTCTATATATGCTTATATATTTCTTATATATAAGCGTATGTATATATGTATATTCCATATATATATGTATGGAATATATATATATTACATATTATATGTATATATATAAGCATACATATAGTATAATGCATAGGTGTAACTATTCATTTTTTCCTAAATCAGTGCTTCATTTCCTCATCACTATTAACTACTTCCTTTTCTTATTGATTTGGAATTGTAACTTTCACACGCAAACTTAGTATATATGCAAAGATTTGTTTCTAGATCTTCTAGCATTCATATTTTTGCATTTTCTTGTACCCATATTACCCTCTATTAATTAACCAAATATCTTCATGTGTTTTGTGTTATGGTTGCAGCACATCTTTCATCCATGTTCCCTCTCCTCATTGTTAATTAAAAATGTTTCTTGTTATGATGTGTTTTAATTAAAAATGAAAATAGTTTTATTGAGTTCTGGGGCTGGATGAGCAGGGAGAAGGGGTGGGTATTCTTATGTAGAACTTGATCTCATTGCACAGATGGTTATAATTTGAACGAATTCTCTTAGATATTTCTTTAGCCAATAAATAGGTTCATATCTAAGCCTTTTTAGAGTAACAACTTAAAGGCAACTTTTTTACCTTTCAACCCTCACATTTTTGTGGCACATTATAATTTACAATGTTTGTTTGTATTTTCTGAATTCTTTCTCAGAGGAGTCACATGAAATCTTTGTCATCGTAGTGCTCATCTTCAGAAGTGAAAACTGAAATCCGGGAAAATGAAACGATGGGCTTAAGGTCATCCAGCAGGGTAGCAACAGTAATGAGACTAGAATTAATCTATTCTGTTGAGTTCAGTGACATCTATGGGATGTTTCAGTGGTTAGAACGAATATTCTGCTATCAAGCATTATACTTGGCTTGCAGATACAGAGGTGTGTACGATTCACTTTATACCCTTCCTGGAGCCCAGGCTTCCTTTGGCCATTGTTGCTGGATCTCTTCAGCTTTGCTTCAACAAAGCAGGGCACAGAAGGTAATGTACAGGAGCATCCCATCACCAGATTTGAGACTTGATGGAGTTCGGCACTTCCTGTCTCAGAGTAGTGACACCCTCTGCTAATTCCTGGCTTTAGGGAGTAAATTATAAGGACTCCTACTCAACAGAGTTGCGTCTGAGGTTATCCTGTTTCTAACCCTTCTGCTTTGTGTGACCACAACTTGGTATTCAACATTCAATCTTGGGTTTTCTGGCAATGCTGGTGTGGCAAGAGGATCTCACCGTTGGTTCTCTGCTCCTTCCAAACTGGCACTGCTCTGTCATTTAGTGGACTACACTTCCAACTCCTTAAACTCTCTTTTCAGAATGCTATAATTAAGGAGACAGGACTTGAGTTTGGAAATGCAATGGCAAATGATCCATGCATGAACTCACATGTATATGTATAATTGAAATATATATCATCATGAATCATGAAAAATGGCAATATTGACTTTATCGTCTAAGAAAAGGATAAAGATTCTTTTTCTTTCCTATATACTTCATACTGTAAATACTAAGGTTTGATAGTCTAGTTTTATGGATACGGTTTCATGATTTATAGTAGCTATTTCTCGAATGCCAGGCTTTAGTATTACATTGTTAACTCCTTGAGGGCAGGGACCGCTTCTGAGTTGGCCTCATCTTTCCATTTCCCAAGATATCATCACCAGGCTTTGGCATTGAATATTTGTTTGCTGTGCAAATGAATGAACGAATGGATGGATGAATAATACTACATTGCATTTCACACATATCTCAGTTTGCTTTATTTTTGTATTCATTTCTTAAGCCATACAGTGTAAACTTTAGATAACAATATTGACACATCACTTTTCACATCCTCTGCAATGGCATTTTGCCATTAGCAGGATGCAGGGGGAAAATCGGAAGGGAAACACACTTAAGTGTGTCAGTTTTGGGCTGCTGTTCTTTGATTGTAAGGTCTGTAATGAAGCTGGACACATAGTTCAGTACATTTTGCATTCATTAGGTATTAGGATTAGCTGATAAATTTTGCTCTTTGGCATGCAAGGAGTTTGTTCTGTACGAGCCTGTCCCACAAGAAACACTGTCTTCTCAGAGAACAAAAGCAAAACTTGTTTTAGATTTTCTCCAAATTTCTGCTCAGAGAAGGTTATTGTCAGATAGGGAAAGGCTGCATGGTCTGGTTCAGGGCTCCAAAAAGCAGATTCCGTGTATCATCACCTGAAGGTTTGTTAGAAGTGCACATTCAAGGCTGTACTCCAAGCCTATGAAATCAAGATCACTGGAGTGGGGGCGCAGTAATCTTATGTTTTAACAAGTTTGCCATGTGGTTTTGATGAGTGCTAAAAAATGAGAACCTGTACTTCACTGGAAAAAAGCAGAAGGTTCTGAGTTGGCCAAGCCTGGATTGAAATTTTAGCTCTGTTATGTACCAATTGTGTGACTTTATTTAAGAAATTTGAGCCTTAGCTCTTCATCTAGAAGTTGTGGACATTGATAGTTACTTTCTCCCCCACCAGCTTTATTGAGGTATCATTGATATAAAACATTCTGGAATTTTCAAGTGTCCAGATGCTGATTTGATACACTAATATATTGCAAAATGTTTACCACTAGAGCTTTAGGTAGCACGTCCATCACATCACATCATTACCGTTTCTTTTTCTTGGTGAGAAGATTTAATATCTACTGTCTTAGCAACTTTCAAGTGTGTGTATGTTTGTGTGTGTGTGTTATTAATCATACTCATCATGCTGTACATTAGATTCCCGGAGCTAATGTATCGTATAACTGCAAGTTTGTAGCCTTTGACCAAAACGTCTTTCCTTTTCTCCCAACTTCCAGCCCCTAGTAATCACCATTCTACCCTGTTTCTAACTGCAATGTGAATGTATTACAGTAAAGCTGTGGGTTACTGTGGGGCAGCAGTTATAGGGAAGAATGCATTCATGTTTGCAGTGCGAGTTTTCTTCTTTACGTTCTGGATCTAGTCAGTAGTTTCTGTCCCTCGACACACAGGAAAAATCCTGTTCCCTGCTCATATCTAGCTAACTGCCTACTCTATCGTGTATACTTTCCTGACCTTTGGACTGGACATGTTTCTGAAAAACCATTCTGACTTACGCCCTATATTTTAGTTCAGAAATCCCAGACAGAAATGTGTATTCCCATCTTCCTAAAGGAGTAGTCCTGGTAATGGCCATGTGACTGAAGGATGTTCTGGTGAGCTATTGGTGCGGTCTACCCCATAGTTTCGTAATGTTAAAACAACCATTTTATTTTGCTCATAAGTTTGTGGGTCAGAAATTTGGGAAAAGATTAGCTAGGGGGGGTTAGTCTCTGATCCATGTGGCCTCACCTGGCTGGAGGGGCTGTTCCAGGAAGGTACCTTCAGTCATAGGTCCAGCCTCCTCAGTGCTGGTTGGCTTTGCTTTCCACATAGGGTCTCGTCCTCCAGGGTCTGTTTGCTTCGCTTGGGATTCCCACAGCATTGTGGTTTCAGGAAAGATGTATGAGTTGCGCAGAGACTGGCTTTCAAGGGGTAAGAAGTGGAAGCTGCCAGGCCAGTTAAGGCCTTTCTCTAGAACTAGCACAACTTACACTATATTCAATGCTCCGAGCAGTCACAGAGCCTGCCTAGATTCAAGGGAGAGGAGAAAGAAAATCTGCATCCTCATGCATGAGTGAGTGGCAAGTAATAAGGCAAAGGAATCCATAGGAGAGCTGTATAGAATAAGAGATATTGTTCTGCCCATCTTTGAAAAATACAGTCGGACACAGGGGCCCTGACAGTGGATACTATGTTGTTCTTTAGCATATAATTATTGCCACCAGTGCTTAATTAAATTGAATGTAGCCGTTCTATCTGAGCACACATACATATATTTTGATTATATTTGTTGCCTAATTCTGCCGTTTAATCCTTAGAATTCAACTTAAGAGTCAAGTCATTTGAGTTGCTTGGATAAGTGTGGGCTGTCATCACTGCATCCATCAAGCCCCTGCTTGGTCTTTGTCTTGCAGGATGGAACATATGTTCCCAGCGCAGGGTACATTGCTAAGGGTTGCTGTGTCAATGTGAATGCCTTGTCCAAGCCCTCAGGGCATGTGACCTTACAAGCCTTGTTGCTGAAGGAAGTAACATTTTCATTACTGTATTTGTGCTCCCTCAGTTACATGTTCACGTTAGCCATGTAGAAGCTGGGAGAACTTGTGTTCTCTTCCACCCCCGACCCAGGAAGTATTAATCACTCTTTCGTGTGTGTTTTCATAGAATTTGGATTATTACATTATTGTTGCTTGCTGATTAATTTGTTTTGGAGCATACAAGAAATACACGAGCACATTCTGTTTATAAAAATTTCAAACACAAAAAATAAATTCTTCTGTTCACCTACATCCCTTTTCCCTCCTTACTACCTTCACAGAGATAAGCAATCTTGTCAATTTTGCATGTAGCTCTGCTTCTATTTTCTCTGAATCAACAAGCATGCATATATGTGGATATATATAATTTGCTCAAACGGAAGCCAGTTCTACATATTATATTGTGATTTCATTTATTCACTTAACTGTATTGACCTGGAGAAGTTTACATATAGATCATCTTTACCTTTTTAAAACAGCAGCATAGATTTCCTTTGATCACCCTACAGTAGTGAATTGAAACATTTTTCTACGGATCGGTACAGATTGTTTCTAGGGTTCCAATATTACAACAATGTCCAAGTAAACATTTCTTTAAAACAATTTTTTTTAATGTGCATTTATTTTTGAGAGAGAGAGAGAGCATGAGCGGGAGAGGGACAGAGAAAGAGAGACACACAGAATTCGAAGCAGGCTCTAGGCTCTGAGCTGTCAGCACAGAACCTGACATGGGGCTTGACCCCACGAACTGTGAGATAATGACCTGAGCCGAAGTTGGACACTCAACCAACTGAGTCACTCAGGTGCCCCACAAGTAAACATTTCTGACAGCTCTTTGCACAACTGGGAGAGTATGTGACCAGGTCTCTAGGATGGGTACCTGGGGGTGGAGTGCTGTCTCAAGAGGGTGTGCGTGCCCTTATCAAAGGTATTGGCAGATTGCTTTCCAGAAAGAATATTTCATAGAGAGTGGCCGACAGATCCTCATCAATCCTGCCTATTATTTAATCTTTGTAGAATTTGCATATTTGATAGGAAAACCAGATACCATTGATTTCTTTCCATTTTCCTGATTATTACTGAGGTGTCACATAATTTTCCTACTGAGCATTTGTATTTCTTCTTCTGTGAATATATTTTGCCTATTTTGTTATGGAAAGCAGATCAGTGTATGTAGAAATTTTTTTCTATTCATGGGCCAAAACACATTTTAATTCCTATAGTATATAAAAGCATATATGTGTAGATACATATGCATGTACATGTTGTATATATTATATATATAATGTATGCATTCACTCATTTACTACTTACTGCAAACTACATACTTAACATCATTCAACATTCAGGCATTATAATTACAAATGCAGGGGTAAACAAAATAGACAATGAACTCTATCCCTTAGGAATTTGGGGGAATGTACTGAAGTGTGGAAGGTTCATCCTAGGTCGCGTGTGCAAGGGCATCTGGCTCAGGCCTCAGTTCCTGCTGGTCCTTCTGGTTATAGTATATTTCAATATTTTGTAAGAAAAATACCATGACATTTTCCCTTCTGAGAAAAATCTATCTGTCTTAACCGTCATCATCTGTCTATCCTACGTGTTTCTCCATTAATTTATCTAATAACCACCTGTATGGTGCTTACTGTGTGTCAAGCACTAGTCTAAGTACTTTACAAATATTAATATTTACTTCTTGACAGACTTATTAGGCAGGAGCTCTTAATTATTGAGCCACGGAGGAGTTGAGGAATTTGCATAGGGCCACACATCTAGTAAGTAGCAGATCTGGAATTTGGACCTAGGTAATTTGGTCTGGCTTCAGAGTTCACGTTTTCTTTTTTTGTATATTTAAAATATTAAATTTAATATTTATATATTTAATATAAATATTTATATTAATAAAAATTAATATTATAATAAAATATATATTAAATATATATAAATATATATTTAAAATTTTAGAGTTTGTTCATCATGTTTCATAGTCTTTTGGGATTTTGATAGATGTGGTTGGGTATTTAATAATGTTAGGTATCTGTGTAATACTGAATCTTCCCATTTAGTACATTAACAGGGCTTCATTAAGTCATTTCTGTCTTTATTTCCTTTACATAGTTGTGGCCTTGCTCATTAATTGTTAAATTTATCCCCCAGGTATTTTATAATTTGGTGCTGATACAAATGGGATCTTTATAATAACACCTAATTCTTTTTCAGCGTACTAGGAAATGTTGTGGAAGTTGATCTTGAATCTGGATATTTTGCTAAATTTATCTTTTTTATTCTAGTAGTTTGTTGTCTAGTTGTCTAGTTGACAACTTGTTGTCTAGTTGATTGTCTTGGATACTCCAAAAAGACATTTAAAATAAAGACAGTTTTCTTTCAAATTTTCATAACACACATTTCTTTTCCCTTCTTGATTCATTATGGTGCTTGATGTGTGAGTTGTTGGGGATATCCTTCTGCTGTTTTGTACATTAATGGAAATGCTGACTTTTTTCTTAACATTGTGCAATGTGTACTTTTACTTATATGATGGATACCTTTTATCAATTTAAGTTGCTTTTTTCCCCCTATTTCCAGTTTGTCAAGAGTTTTAATCAGGAACTCATTTTGAATTTTATAAATGTTTTTCAGTATCTTCAGAGATTCTGATAGAGTTTTCACTTCATATCAATTAATGAAGTGAATTATATAATATACTATTAAATGTTGAACAATCCATCCTTAAATTACTTATATAATCATTACCTGGTCTTAATATGCTCTTTTAATACACTGCTGAGTTTTTTTGTTAATACCTTATTTTATATATATGTCATCTTTTTATAATAGATGAAAATGGCCTCGTTTTGTCTTTATTCTGTTACCCTGTCCTGGTTTTAGTATCAGGATTAAACTGGCTTTGTCACATGAGTTGATTTTTACCATATTTTATATTTTTCCCTTATTTTATAATATATAAATATTATATATTTATATTCTCATGTTTATATTATAGAAAACAAGTTTTCTAATCTAAAAATTATTAGGACCTCAAGTCTGATAGAATCTACTTGTACAACAACAGGTGCCTGATGTCTTCTTTAGATGTAATCTAACTAGTTTATCAATTTCCTTACTGGTTATTATTTTATTTAGATAATTCCCCTTGAACTAATTTTGGACATGTATAATTTTTTTAGAAAATTAGCTGTATCTTCTAGATTGCCAGTTGTATTTGATATTGTCCATATTACAATTAATATTTTTATAAAATAACATGTAAAAGTATTAAAAATTATATATCTTCCATAGCCATGTTCTTTTATATGTTCTTTATATTATGATCTCTTTCTTTTTATATGATGTGTGAAATGGAGTTGATTGTGTGGTACATCTTTACGGAAACACTGTTTTAGAAAACTTCCTATTTTATAAATATAGCTCTTATCTTTACTAATTATTTCTAACTTAATGTTTTTGGAATATTTATATTTTCATAGTTTCCTAGTATTCATTCTTTAACCTATATTTGTAGTTCTAAGTGTTTTCTCTCTGTACCATATTATCTGTAACACACAGGTGTTAAAATTTATTTAGCTAATTATTGTTCTTATATAAATAATTTGTAATTTCTCTAATAATATTTCTTTAATTCAGTGTTTTAATCCAAAGTTAAGTTTAGGAGTTTTTCTTTTTGTTTTTTATCTATCAAATAGATTTTTTTCTTTCATTGTTGGGAATGTTGAATTTTATTATAGTGGTTGTGAATGGGGCTTTCTGCTATTACCTTAAAAAACATATTGAAAATTCCTTTATGTTCTACTACATGGCCAGTTTGGGAAATGTTTCTAATATGTTTGAAAAAATGCACATTTCTGTTTGTTGAGTGAAAAGCTTTATATATATTAGACTCAGTTATTAATTGCATTCCATGTATTCTCTATATTCTTATTTATTTTTGCCCATGTCATCTTTTAATTTCTTAGAGAGTTAAATTATCCAATTATGAAAGTGATTATATCAATTTCTTTTTATATTTTTGCCTTTATCCCCCCCCTCCCCGTATGTTTGGAAGTGAGGTTTTTTCATTGCACAAAAGTTCATGTCTTTTAATAGCATTTGGAAATATTTTCCCATTTTATAGAAATGGAATAGCTCCCTTTGTCTTCATTTCCTGTTATTTTCACAATTCCTGACCTAGTATACTTTACGTATCTCTTTTTACTACGTATGATTAGATGCTTACGTCTCCACAGAAGGCCTCTGACCCCACCTGCAATATTATTTCTCTTAGCATGTTTAGACTTACTCTTGCCAGCCCCTCTTCTTTATTATGTAACATTTATATATGTGTGTGTGTGTGTGTGTGTGTGTGTGTGTGTGTGTGTGTGTGTATAGGTATATCTAGGTATGTATATGTATATATGTGTAAATGTAATATGTAATGGGGTGAAATATGAAGCATTCTGCCTGGTAACATCAACTTTTGCTTTTCGTTGTATGTTCGTAGAAGTTTCCCCCATTTTGACTAAGAACCAGAGTGCCAGTAGAAGGAAAGGGCCCTGCTCTGGGGTCTGTAGTTTGGAAGGTTCTGCTCTTGTTATGAGGGGGTTTGGGGGGTGATGTTGAGAAGTTCCTAGAACCTGTGGTCTGCCCGTTCTTAGAATTCTCTGCTTGAATAGCCTTGAGCATTCAAGGACCTGTGTGGACCTCTTAACAGGTTTCTGACCGCCTCAATGTCAGTCACCCCAAGGGGTCGCTGTTTGGGAGCAGGGGAGGGTGAATAGTGGGCCGGTTTTGGAGTTGGGGCTGGGTGGCCCACTTAGTGGTATGCCGGACAATGTGTTAGGCGGGATGGAGCTGAGGGGTGAGAAGAGAGGGATGGGATTGCCCCCAGCCCCAGCATCCCCTGTTGTACAGATCTGAGGTTGGGGGACCACACACTTCTATTCCAGCTACCATGTTTTGGTGGAAACTCTGAGAATGCTAAACTTAAAACTGACCTTTCAGGTCATTATGTAGTTGTATTTCTAAGTTGGGGATATAGAGCATATTTTACTTACTGATGCAGGTGTCCTGATTTATTACTTTTCAATATGAATAATCTAGAAAGGGTGATGTTTGACTCCTCTGTCCCTCAAACTTCTGCTTGCCTAACCTGCGTCCTCTCCTCTGATTTAGAGTTGGGTGCTCACCTCTGTTGAGATTTACTGAGCCAGAACTCAGACTAACAGTGTTGCATGGAGGGTGGATCGGGGCCAGGTTGTTAGGTGCGGAGTGCAGAAAGTGGTAGTCCTGTTTGGGGAAAGCGTCCAGGGCAGCGAGGGCACCGGAGTTGCCTGTGGGTAGAGGTCGAGGAGGCTGTGCAGTGGATCAGGGACTGTGGAGTGAACTGGTTACTAGGTGCCTGAGGGAAGAAATGTCTGTTCTTCAGCTGGACCACCTGTGCCAGGCCCTGAGCGAAGGCGCCCTGTTTCCCTGCCTTCCCCAGCAGAGCACCAGAGGTCAACCAGTGTGACCTCTGGAAGCTGATTTTGGAGGTCTGCAGCAGAGAGAGGACACACAACCACATGCATTAGAGAAAAATAGACAGCTGTGAATAATGAGGCCGCAAATGCAAATCAGCATCCTGTTGACCCTGAAATGAACAGATCCCCTACTCTCCCCAGGCCCCCCCTCACACACACAAACACATCTGGCCCATCTGTATTAGATGAAGGCAGCAGCAGAGAGCAGGGGAGAAATATGAGGGAGAAACTAACCACCCAAGAGGTTTTGGGTCTGAGCTGACCATTCCACTGCGACCACATTTTGAAACAGAAAGTGATGAACAACACGTTCTTTTGAGTATGAGTGGAAAATATTATGAGAGAAGCCTGAGATATTTGTATTTGACAAGATTAAGTTGTCTTTCCTATAGCCAATTTGCCAGATGCTGAGAATTCAGAAAGCAAATGTAATACCAGTTATTAGAAAAAATAAATCATTCCATATTTGCTTATTACTAGGTTGAGGCTATTTACTTATACCTGCTATGTTCTCTCACGTCTGAGGATCTTGACTGGTGTGTGTGTGTGTGTGTGTGTGTGTGTGTGTGTGTGCGCGCGCGCATGTGCGTGCATGCATATACCTGCATGTGCGTGTGTTTAGAAGAGTGAAGGCCTGTGTGTCACTGACCACATTAATTGAGTCGCTTCATAGTACTTTGTCCACCCCCATTCTGGTATTTATTATACTTTTTTAAAAAACTGTTTCTTATTCTAGAATATTTCTTAGAGGGGGCTCCAATTCAAATTTGGAAACTTTGCTTCTGTTGTAGTGCCAGACACAGAGTAAATACTCAAAAAAAAAAAAAAAAACAAAAACAAAAACCAAAAACCAAAAAACAACCCAAGGTATTCTGTATTTATGCTGATGGTAACATTTCTATCCATTTGTCATGCCATTTTCCAAAGCCTAATTTGAAGATACTTTAAAACTAACTTTCTCAGTTTATCGGTTAGTACTTCTGTACCTTTTGGTGGCGACAGAAGAAAAAAATAAAATGGGCAGTGAGGAAGGAAGTACTGTTATCTTTGTGCATATAGCACAGTAAATGTGACTGTGTATGTAACTGGCAATTACTGATAAGTCAACATGTCAGAGATACGCTATCTGTTACTTGCTCTGTGAGTAATTACCCCTCTAGATATAATCAGTGTTAGAGGTAGTGAAGTGCAAAATAATTGCAACAACAACAAGGTCTATGACTCATTTCAACTAGTTTATAAAAAAAAAATTAAGGATTTTTTTCCTCATAACTTGAACATGAGTACTTTTTATTGATTCGGTAGTTTGACAGTGGTGTAAAGGCAATTTGCAGCTTAACTCTAAGTTTCTCATTTCTATAATGCAAATTTAATCTACATTAGATATTTAATGCCATGAACTAGCAGTTTTGGGGTAAATTAAGTATTGAGAATCTGCCATATGCCAAGCAATATGTAGAGCACAGACACAGCAATGCCAAAAATGGCTTTATGTGGGAAAAAGACTATGTTAGGACAAGATATGAGGTCAGACTTCTAAAACCATATGCCTCATCTTCGTAGAACCCTTATATCCAGACACAGACTGGCCCCAAGTTTTGTGTGGCCCCAACCTCATATAATTTGGGGAGCCCCCTTTATTTTTTATTTATTTATTATCTTTATTTTTTATTTTATTTTTTTTGGGGGGAGCCCCCTTTAAGAAAGAGAATGCAACATTCATAACACAGCATTAGGTAAAAAACTATGTAAGCGAAGGAAAATGAAGCTTAAGCAACATGAGCTTCTTGGTCAATATGTCTCCTTCTACATCCGGTCAGACTTGAGACTTCTCATTTTGGGGCACACTGGTTTATAATAATAGCATATTAAGGTGAGCAGAGATTTGAGTATATCAGGCAATATCAAAGAAGTTGTGTAGGCCTAAGTGGGGAATTTCTGAGAGTTAAGATGAAAAGTATTGTTTACTGCTGATAGAAGATAGTATTTATAATACAATACTATGATTTAAAAAATTCAATATTAAAAAAATCATTACTTATTAAGTAATGAAAAAATGAATTATGATGATAGGGACTTCTATTTATGGCCAAGTTGGAGTAACAGGGACTTCCTGCCTGAAACAGGGAAAAAATAGGCAGAATATGTGAAGCAAAAGTTTTCAAAATCCTGGAGTCAGGCAGTGAAGGACTGTGGTCCTGAGGGATAGGAAACAAATGAGGAGAATCATGCGATTGCTGAAGCTTATTGCTTTGAGATAGTATCTAAAGTGTAGCACAGGGTGGAGAACCCAGGCAGAGCCCAGGCCTATCCTTGAGTTGAGAACATGGAGCTGAGAATCTGGGAAGATAGTAGCTAAAGTACACAGGACAGAGTACTGGACACGGAAAGCTGCACAGAGAGTGGACTCCATAGATCTGCCCCCTTAAGTATTCAGTAGAGTACTGATCACTGCAGGTACATGAGGAATCCACTTAGGCTGGGAAAGAACTACACTCAGGGTTCAGTAGAAACACTATAGGACGCTCACACTGGGCCAGGAATAGTGCCTGCCCCCACCAGCGAGACTGAAAAATCTAATTCTAAGGATATTACAGAGTACTCTGAGGGTCTTGCCTCAGTAGCAGAGATTAGTTAGCCTTAGACTGAACACTGTTCAAGTCACACCTAAAAAAATATTTAAAAAGATGTGAAGGATAGAAACTGTTTCTAAGTAATTTAAGTGCATCCCAGGAAAAAAAGCTAAAGAATAGGTACAGAAATAAAAAAAATATCTGGTATCCAACAACATAAAAGTCACAATATCTGGAATCCATACACAGCCTGCCAGATGAGCAAAGAAGTAGGAAAGTATGATCCGTAATGAGGAGAAAGGTCCATTGAAACCAATCCAGAACTGACACCAATATTAGAATTACCAGACAAGGACATTAAAACAGTTATCATCACTGAATATCCTATTTCCAAAAATTAAGTAAACATGTGGAGAGAGAACCAAATTGAATGTCTAGAAATGAAAAGCGCCATGTTTTAAAAAACATGCTGGACGAGACTAACGTCAGACTAGATACTATAGAAGAAATGATTAATGTACTCGAAGACATAATAATAGAGCCTACCCAAATAGAACACAGAAGGAAATAATTTCAGAAAATGAAGAGAGCATCAGTGAGCCGTGGGACAACCTTAGCATTCTAAAATATATGTAATTGTCATGCTCAAGGAAGAGGGGGAAGACAGGAAAAAATTGAATTAATAATAACTGAAATTGTTCCAAATTTGTCAAAAATTATAAATCCACATTTCCGAGTTGCTCAATGAACCCCAGACACAAAAAAACAGAAGGAAACTAACAAAGGTACATTATAACCAGATTGCTCAAAGCCAGTGATACAGAGACAAGCAGTAAGAGAAAATAAAAATGTTCCATATCAAGGAGCAAAGATTAGGATGACAAGAGGATTTCTCTTTGGAAACAATGCAAATAAAAAACAATGCGGTGGCATCTTTATAGAATCGAAAGGAAAAAGAAACTATCCATCCGGAATTGTTTTGTCCAGGAACCCATCTTTCAAAAAGGAAGATAAGGACTTTCAGGCATACAACATCTATAAAACATTCATTACCAGCAGACCTGCCCTATAGGAAGTGTTAAAAGAAGTTCCTCAGACAAAAGAAAAACATGGTAGATGGGCATATGGATCTGCACAAAGCAATGAAGAACACCCAGAAATTCTGGTTTTTAAAAATAGAAAAAAAGATGACAGGGTAAAACTTGTTCTCTCCGAGTGCCAATTCCTCTGTACTGTTAGCCTACCACAGTACAAGCTGGCAGAGTCAAACCAAAAATGTGTGGTAGAAAGAATTCCTTGAATCTGTAATTAAGAGAATACCACAAAATGATAATATATAAGGACATCCAAGTATGAGATTAATATACGAGCATATATATATGATTGATTATCATATTTTTATCTATAGTCATCATATGAGGATGATGTATCATATTTACCCTGCCAAGTGTCCAGCGTCCAGTCTGGGTTGCTTCAGAAACATACCCCAAGTTGAGGACTTAAGTGCAAGCGAATTATTTAGGACATAGGTAGACAGTGGCATGGGTAAAAGGAAAACGTAGCCACCAATGAAAGTGGCATTATCAAGAAAGTTAACACCGTATGCTAGTAGAGTTTAATCCCATTGGAAAATTCTGGGATCAGGGTAGATCTGACCTTGGAGCTAACTGCTGTTGTAGGCAGAATCATGGCCTCCCCAAGATGCCCATGTCCTAATGCACTGAACCTGTAAGTATGTTATGTTACGTGGCAAGGGGAAATTTTTAAGGTTGCTAATCAGAAGATCTTAAGGTAAACTCAACCTCCAAGATTATCTGGTGGAGCCAGTGTAATCAGAAGGGTCTTTTAAAAGTGGAAGAAGAAGGCAGATGGTCAAAGATTTGGTGTTGCTGGCTTTGAAGAAGGAGGAAGGGCTGTAGGCCAAGGAGTGCAGAAGGCTTCTAGGAGCTGGAGAAGACAAGGAAACAGATTCTCCTCTAGAGCCTTTAGAAGGAATGTGACTCTGTCGCGAGCTTGATTTTAACCAGGGAGACCCGATTTAGACCACCAGAACTGTTGTACCTCTACTCTCGAAACAGCCCTTAGCTCTGTGCTTCTCACTCACTGCATTGAAGAGTAGCTGTACGCTTAGCTGTGTGTACTCCTCAAAGTCAGATTTTCATCATTGTATTGTCCTTTCTCTAGCAACTAGATTAGCTCCTGGCACATGGCAAACTCTTTAATAAATGTTCATCAAATCAGTGGACAGATGAAGTTGCACAACTCATGACTGTATTTGTTATTTTACAATGTTCATGTACACAAATTGTGTTTTCTATTGCCCAAGGTCATTATTAATTTTTTTAATGTTTATTTATTTTTGAGTGAGAGAGACACACACAGAGTACAAGCTGGGGAGGGTCAGAGAGAGAGAGAGGGAGACATGGAATCCAAAGCAGGTTCCAGGCTCTGAGCTGTAAGCGCAGAGCCCCACAGGGAGCTCGAACTCACAAACCGCGAGATCATGACCTGAGCCGAAGTCGGATGCTTAACCGACTGAGCCACCCAGGTGCCTGGTCATTATTTTTGAAGAAGAGAAAAAATTGTAACCTATTATGTTGAGCATATTAATACTTTTCTGAATTAGTACTGTGTTTTACTAATATTTTCAAAATACAGTTTGCTATTAATGAAAGCCAACAGCATAATAGTATCATATAATCTATTTTTTTTTAAATGAAAATACCATTGTGGTTCAGAAAATTGGTTCTACAAATAAATAGCTGTATGCTGTTACTTATTCTATTATGAACCTCAGTTTTCCCATATATAAAATACAGACAATAAACTAGAAATTTAATTTTTTATTTTTACTTTACAAAGCTATTTTGAGGATCAAATAAACTGGGTGATATGAAAGCACATAATACATATTCTTTAATACTTTTTAACAGAAGATTGACTAGAGGAAAGCAAAATTTAGATTTAGATGCTGGAACATCCTTGGGAAGCTGTAAGTTCTTCCTCCATGCGTCTTTCAGTGCATGTGAATATTGCTTTCCTTTGTGGCACAGTTTCTCATGTATGCCATTACTTCTAGTACCCCACTGCGGAGCTCTGCCAGACCACTCTAGTTTTGCAGAACCTTGGACAGCTTCTTTGCTTCCTGACACAGCAGAGGGTTAAGGTAATGACAATCTAACAAGGTGAATATTTTTTAGAAATGTAAATTTCTTCTTAATTTGCATTAAAGTGTCTTTAATAGCCTCTTTGCAGTTCCTCCTTGATCCATAGCATATTCCTGTCTATAAACACCTTGATAAGAAGTGATGTTATCAGAAAAGTAAAGATATGTTTTATCATCAGGGTGTGATCATACAGTGACCTTAACTTTGTAGACCCTCAGCATCTTGTCTTTTTGCAGTATCCAACTGTTACCTCTTTTTAAAAATCTCTGGCTGATTTCAGGGACTCCAGATAACTTTGTGTCAAAGATATTTTTCCTTCATACCGTCTTAGTGGGAAATATTGCAGAGATTAAGGTGCGCATTCTAACTATATCATAATCTTAAGAAGAAAATGCTGAGATCTTGCTCATATTGAATAGGACCATTTTTGTGAGGCACTGTCCACAGGTTGCTAGAGGGCTATAAAGAAGCAATTTAAAATGAAAAGTGCAAGCCCAGGTGGGCTGAAATATATCTTGGTAACAACCCTCTGCCCTATAATTTGTCCCACTTAATTTTGTGTTGTTTGGTGTTTGTTTTTATTTTCACAAATGGCAAATGCAGGTAGTAATTTCATGTATAATAAGAGCTTACATCAGAATGTTGTGATAGTGGAATTAAAGGCAACCCAACATAAGCCATCCCTAGGGAATTGTCTGTATAAATAAATACAGGAGCCATATTTGCAACTACAGTCTGGATTCACAGCAATTTCCTGTATTCCACTTGAGACAGCGATAATGCATTTTACCAGATCCAAAGTGAAAAGTTGAATAATTTAATTACAGTTTAACTCAGACTACAGCCCATCACTCAGCCCATCAGTTCCCCTTTGCCCATGTGTATTCCAAGGACAGGTCAGCAAGGTTCAGAATAAACATGAGAAAGGCAAGAAAGCATTGGAGGTCACATGGGACAGGGGGTTAAGCAGACCCACCCTGGCTGGAAAGGTGACTCATTATCCTACCTGATCCCCCATGGCCTTTCCGGTGTTCCACACATTGTATGTTTAAATAAGTAAGGATCTGATTTCAGTCAGTTATCTATTCTATTTGAATTTAAAGCACTTTGTCTCTTTCCCCAATCCTGAAATGTATCTTGAGAAAGAATCTGAGCTTTCTTGTCCTCGTAGGAGTTTGATTTTGTGAGGTAAGGCCGGGGCGGGGGGCGGGGTGCAGGTATGAATTCTTGAAGTTTGAAGGACTGGTATTGAAACCTTGGGTCTGAGATTTTATTCTGCCAGCTTTTTTTTTTTTTTTTTTTTTTTTAACGTTTATTTATTTTTGAGACAGAGAGAGACAGAGCATGAATGGGGGAGGGTCAGAGAGAGGGAGACACAGAACCTGAAACAGGCTCCGGGCTCTGAGCTGTCAGCCCAGGGGCCCGATGCGGGGCTCGAACTCACGGACCGCGAGATCGTGACCTGAGCCGAAGTCGGCGCTCAACCGACTGAGCCACCCAGGCGCCCCTCTGCCAGCTTTTTTACACTTGTGAACTTGGGCAAATTAATCTTGACAAACCCTTCTCATCAGTTAAGGAGCGCATTGTTGTATTTTCCGTCTTCTATCTCACAAGGCTACTGGGGAAGTGATAAAGTGTAAAAAAAAAAAAAAAAAAGTACCTGGAAAACTGAACAAGTAAAAAAAAAGATACTGATTTCCCAACGATTTCCAACATTCATCTTTGAACCATGACTTTGAGGAATAAGAAACTTTTTTTTTTTTTTTTTTGGTAAGGTGCTAATTTGCCATAAGAAGGCGCAAGTCACCATACTTCTACAAGATGCTGTCAGTCTTTCATGTTTTTCAGAGTTTTCACTTGCTAACTCAGGTGAAAGCCATTTGCATTCGTTTGCTAGGGCTCCCTGACCAACTACCACAGGCTAGGTGGCTTCAACAACAGAAATTTACTTCCTCACAGTTCTGGAGGCTGGAAGTTTAGGATCAAGGTGTTGGCAGTTTTGATTTCTCGAACGCTTCTTTCCTTGGCTTGCAGACGGCTGTCTGCTTGCCTGCCTGTCCTCACAGCGTCTTTCATCTGTGCACGTGCACTTCGGATGTCTCTGTGTGTGCAAATTTCTTATTCTTTTAAAGACAGCTGTCAGATTGGATTAAGACTCCCAACCTAAAGAACTCATTTTTAATCAAGCATCACTTCTTTAAAGGCTCGTTTCCAAACACAGTCACGTTCTGAGGTAATAGGGGTTAGGGTTGTCAGTATATGAATTGTGGGGGATGGGGGAAGTTCAGCCCGTAATACTATTAAGTGAACAAATTTAAAATTAACCCAATGGTGAAGTTAGGAAATGATGACTTAGGAAGAAGTATAGCCTTCACCTAGAATACCACCTTGCTGTAGTGACACCAGTAAGAAGGAGCAAGCATCTTAATGATTTTAAAACCTTGTTTTGTGGATTCCTGGGCAGTGGGTCAGAAGGGCCATGTGGATGGTGGCCATGGTAGGTGGAGATACTGATGGGTTTTGGCTCTCAGGCCTGGTGGATGCAGACGGAACACAGCAGGGGAAAGTGCTAAATTGCCTGTGAATTCACTGGCACTCCGACACCATATCCATGACTGGAAACAAATGAACACAGAGTCTGTGAACATATTAACTGAACCAAAATTCGGGCTAGGGTTGTCAGACATGAAAACTGGGAAGTTAAAATCAGAGTTGTCCTCAGATACCTGGAACCCACAGAGGCTTTCCTAAGATGTTGGTTGCCCTAAAGGCTTTGATGCCTTTCTCTTCCTTGGGTGTGCTTTCTCTGACTTGCAGGTTTCAGTTACACTCATACACAAAAAACTCCTATTTAGACATCTGTTCTTTTACTTTGTGAACTTCTCTGGGGACATATTTTGTGCGAAGCAATTGACATCTCAATCTTTCACATTCACTTTCCTAAGACTAATATTGGTTTATTGATTCTATCATTTTCTTTCTTTCTTTTTTTTTTATTCCTCATTTCTTAGAAGACAAGGGGTTACTATCTATTATGTTCCAGGTCCCATACTCGGGGGTGGTAACATGGTGATGAAGTCATATTGACTCTGTGAAGGATCTCATAATCTAAAGTGTTTTCCCCCGCTCCTAGAAATACCTGCTTCCGTATATGAAGGCACCTAAAATGTGGCAGAGCTCAAGTAAGTTCAGTTTCCCCCCTTCCTTACTTGATTTCAGTTATCACTGTGGTAGTCTGAATAATAGCCCCCCAAACATGTCCACATCTTAATCCCCAGAACGTGTGAATGTTTCCTTATATTGCTAAAGGGACTTTGAAGATGTGATTACGTTAAAGATCTTCAGGTAAGGAGATTATCCTGGATTATCCACGTGGGTCTGGTGTTCAACATCTGAAGAGTTCTTTTTTTTTCCTTGGGGAGAGAGAGAGAGAGAGTGAGGGAGAGAGCGAGCGAGCACAAGCACAAGCAGGGGAGTGGCAGAGAGAGAGGGAGATACAGAATCAGAAGCAGGCTCCAGGCTCTGAGCTGTCAGCACAGAGCCCGTCTTGGGGCTTGAACTCATGAACTGTGAGATCATGACCTGAGCCTAAGCTGGATGCCCAAGTGACTGAGCCCCCAGGTGTCCCATCCCAAGGGTTCTTATAAGAGAAAGGAGGAAGACTGAGAGGTAGAAGGGAAGAAGGCAATGCAATGGCTGCAGCAGAGAGCAGGTGATATGCTTTGAAGAAGGTGGAAGGGTCCCCAAGCTAAGAAGTGCAGGTGGCCACTAGAAAAAAAAAAAAACCAGCTAGAAAAAGCAAGGAGGCACACTTCCCCTTAAGAGAACCTCCCCCCCACTCCCCCACCAAGGAGCCAGTTCTGCTGACTGGCTGACTTTAATTCAGAGAAACTGATTTTGAGCTTCTGACCTCCAGAGAACCATGAAAATGTGTGGTATTTTGCTACAGTAGCAGTAGGAAACTAATACCATCATATTATCAATCACCAGTCAGTTCACAAACTTTTAATTTTGCCTGCATCTATCTTTACCATCTGTTTCATATCCAGTCACCACCAACTTCTGGTAATCGATGCTCCTTAATTACTCTTGGTCCTTCTTCCCTGTTTCATCCCCCCATAGTGCCTTGGTTTAAAACTTGGCAGCCTTCCCCTTGAATATTACTATCATTTTTGAAATGGGATGTTTATAATTTCACTTTCTCCAAACTATTCTCCACACACCTTTTAAAATTTTCTTATAAAAGCCAAATATGAACTCTTTCCTTCTTCAAACCCCATGATGCTTCTTTTTCTAAAGAATATTTTTATTTATTTTTGAGAGAAAGAGAGTGAGAACAAGGGAGAGGCAGAGAGAGAGAGAGAGAGAGGCAGAGGATCTGAAGTGGGCTCTGTGCTGACAGCATAGAGCCCAATGTGGGTCTCAAACCCATGCACCGTGAGATCATGACTTGAGCCGAAGTCGGACACTTAACCGACTGAGCCACCCAGGCACCCTGGTCGTGATGCTTCTTCAACTTCTTTTTCATTTATGTTTCCAGAGCATCCTGAATCTATTTCTCTGAATTACCTTTACCATATGTATCTTTTGTAATTATTTGTCTTTTATTGATTCCACCTTACTAGTTCATGAGCTCCTTTGCTAATAGGGACTGTGTCATTCCTGGACTTAGCATCACATCTGTTTATTCTAATGCACGAGCAAATAAGACTCAAAAGAATGTATGATAAAATATGTTAATTGCAAAGTTCATTATAAAGTGTATGCCAATAATAGAAAAGAAAAAGTAAGAAATATGAAAGAATGTCTTCACAATGTGTTTTTTTCATGGATAGCAGAGGCATGAGAAGAAATATCTTAAAATGCCTAGAACACATTAAGGAAGAGTATGTGAAAACTCATGCACATATGTAGACACACCGGTGAAGAGATGGAGAATAAAAGAATAAATTGAAGTGTGATTAACATCCGTTGTGTGTTCACCGTGTGCCAGTACTGTTCCATCTTTGTATATTTGAACTCTTACTAGTACCCTAAACCACCCAATGAGATAGACTTTATTATTATGAACTTTTCATGTTAAGGAAACTGAGCACAGCATTAACATCGGTGGGAGGAGATCTGGACCCGGAAAGTCTGATTCCGTAGCATGTTGTCTTACCCGGTGCACTCTATTATCTCAGTGAGGAGGTTCTATATTGCCACTGCATGGGCTGCACTGAAGTGACCTGGGCTGAGCCCGACAACCAGAGCAGCCCAAGATCATCTTCAGAGGTTTGCACGGAGAGCACTGTCCTTAGTTTTCAACTCAAGGTCTGCCTGTAATTCTTACCTGCTGGGAATTTACAACCACTCAAGTCTATATAATCACTATCATTAATATTTCTAACACATCCCAACAATTTTTAGAGAAATACGATTCTCCCTGTTGTAAAGAACTCTAACTCAATGAAGCAGCTATAAATATAGGAGGAGACTAGGGAGATTCCCTCCAGGAGTGTTTTTGGGAAGTGAGTGGGAAGCAGGAAGAAAGGAGGTGAAATACAGTCAGAGACATTGTTGTGTTCAAGGCAGATGCTTTCAATAATGATATGCCTGAGTTACTGTAAGTGTATGAATTTTTGATGCTTCCCTTCAGTGTCCACTACATCACAGAGCATGAATCAGTGTTTTTGATAGTACTAATTGTGACCCAAGAGTGAGGCATAAAATCAGTCTTGTAGATTACAATCAGCATTTTAAAAAGGAAAAGAGAAGTAAAATGAGTAGAATAGAACCGTATAATATAGTACAACATAGCACAGAAATATTTACATAAATCCTTACCAAGAATTGCATACTTGGCAAAAATTACAGCAACAAATTGCAACTCACAACGTAAGAGAGCCAATTAGTAGAGGGAGTGTGCTGAATATACCCACTGGGTAGAAATGCGTTATTTTAACTTTTTTTTCATTAACCTCTCATTTGATTTTCTTTTTTTTTAAGTTTATTAATTCATTTCTGAGAGAGAGAGAGAGTGAGAAGGGGAGGGGCAGAGAGAGAGGGAAAGAGAGAATTGTAAGCAGGCTCTGCAGTCAGCACAGAGCCTCACGAACCATGAGATCAAGACCTGAGCTGAAACCAAGAGTCAGTCATTTAACCGACTGAACCACCCAGGCACCCCTCTCATTTGATTTTCTAATCTGTGAGAGTCAATTTCATCATCACTGTAAAGTTCAGCTTATTTTTACATTAACATAATTAGTGGTTAGTTGTGAGACAAAGCCAGGAATTGTTTTTTCTGTTGGGAGGAAAGGTGTTGAGATTTTCAGTCAAGTTTTGGGTTACAAAATTAGAGTGTTTTTCAAAAAGACCGTGATTGGGTTTGTAACAACGACAACATTTTAGCAGATATAATACAAATTGCCCTAAAAAGGGATTGATTTATTATTAAGAAAGAATGATGAATTTCAAAAATAAAGTTATTTTCCAGTTCAGCTGCAGAATTTGGAAGTGTGAATAATAAAAATATTGAGAAAAATATTGACTAATGAACAACAGTTTCACTTTTTTAAAAGTAGAGAGAGAGAGAGAGAGAGAATGAGAGAATATGAGCGGGGGAGGGGCAGAGAGAGAGAGAGAGAGAGAGAGAGAGAGAGAATTCTAAGCAGGCTCTGCACTGTCAGCACAGAGCCTGACATGGGGCTTGAACTCACAAACCATGAGTTCATGTCCTGAGTTGAAACCAAGAGCTGACGCTGAGTTGACTGAACCACCCAGGCGTCCTGCAACAGTTTCACTGCAAACTTTTAAGCAAAAGTTTGAAATGATAAATGTGGCACAAGTCATGAACATTAAGATCTTTTAAAATAGTTTTTTAATGTTAAATATACACAGTCTAATGAAAGTGACACATTTCGATGTATTTTTAAATGATATTTTTGCAGGTAAGATCTTAAAACCTTAAAAATTAACATGACACTTGGAAAGGATCTGTCCTTAACCAAGAAGTCTTTTAACTATTTTCAAGGAGGGAAAAAACATGTAATATCATTGGCACAAAGTCTTATTCATTCCACAACTATTAGTGAGAAATTCTTGTTATTGCATAATTAGTTGCTTCCTGTGGCTAAAGAGACAATGACACATGTGATGATTGAAAAATATTCTTTTAGCCTGTGTGGATATTGTAGTATATATATATTTTAAATTTATTACTGTTATTTATTTTTGAAGAGACAGAGTGAGACAAAGTGAGAGTGGGGGAGGGGCAGAGAGAGAGGGAGGGGCACAGAACCCAAAGCAGGCTCCAGGCTCTGAGCTGTCAGCACAGAGCCCAGAGCCCGACGCAGGGCTCGAACTCACAAACCGTGAGATCATGACCTGCACTGAAGTCAGATGCCTAACCGACTGAGCCACCCAGGAGCCCCTGTAGTATATTTTTAAATAATGGATTGATGAAAACAAATTTTTTTTTTTATCTTGTATCATTAGCACAGTATCCCATCATGTAACTTTTAGAAACAATGAACATTACACCCATAAAGTCCAGAATAGATGTGCAATGCAAACCTGATGAATGAACTGACATTGTGGAATGTATAAAGCTTCTAGTTAATGTCAAATATGTGTGGCAAAATGGCTTTTGGAGGATATGTAATATAGCCAAAATTTGATTAAATGTATTTTAGAATTGGATAAGAGCATTGCTGATCAATATAAATGACACTGGAAAAATTATATGTGAATTACAAGTGAGAGAGCAGCAAATACGACTAGAAAATTATCAGAAGCTACTAATAATGAGTTCTTCAAAAGCACTTGTTCAATTCATCTCAAAGCCTTGCTATCCAAAGAAGTCTAGCTACATCTCATGGTTGTATTGAGAAAGTCAGTGAAAATGTTTATTTTATTAAAGGAGACTCACTGAAATATTTTTTATATATCTTGTTCAGAGACTAGAGCTACCCATAACTAATGTATCAGAACAATGTTCAGTGTTCACTGAATATTCGGTGTTCATATCGTACCAATGTAGAGACTGATAGTTCTAAGCAGAGGTATATATGAATCAACATGTAAGATTCACTTTTTTGGTTGTTATTGAGTAACAGTCTAACGATAAGTAATTTCTAAGATACTCGGTTTAAAATGGTACGCTTAATAAACTGGAAAAACAACAGGGATGCCCAAAAGACATTTCAATATATCAATCACATACAAAGGTTAGACTACAGTGTTTTGTTTAAATCACAGAGATGCTCTGAACCAAGTATTATCATCGCTGCTTTCTTGAGTAGATGGTTCAGAAAGGTGGTGTGAGTTAGCCCAGCTCCTGTATCATGGATCTAATTAACTGGTGGAGCTAAACCAAGAACCCAATTAAGTTCCAGGACTCTGTTAGCACCACTCACTACCACCCTTTCCTTTTTAAGGGAAAACAAATGAGAAGAAACCAAGATTTCTTCACTTACTATCCCCAACTTTGATATATTCTTTTTCACGCTAGGGGAACCAGAGGGTTTTGTTGGTGGCGGTGGTGGTTGTTTTTGTAGTTAACTGTTTCGTTATTGCTAATATCTGCTTCCCTTGTCAAAGGAGTCTGGAAACTTTGTGCTGTTAAATAAATGCAGTGGGGTAATAAGATCTCATATATGAAGGTTAGTTTGTCCTGAAATTCAGGGAATCTAGATAGTATTTGCTACGTCCTGACTTATAGAGTATTATGATGGAACCTGAGTTAGTCTTTTGGGTGAAGAGCCCAGGGAAGTATCTTGTCTCTCCTCAGTAAGTGCGTGTAAATGTAGGATATAATAGTAAGTAGACGTAAGGGCTTGTATTCATGGAACTTCCACTCTAGGTAAGAGGGAGCCACCAGGGGAAAATTGGCAAGCCAAAAAATGAATAAAGTAACTGTAAGCAGTAAGAAATGAAAACTACAGAAGATGTGCTGAGTTTGAAAACAAAATGATGGATAACCTGCTTTGAATACTGAGCAGGGAAAGCTTCCTTTTATGAGGTCACCATTAACCTGAAATCTAAAGGAAGACTTGCCAAGGATGGAGGAAAGAACCCTCCCATGGGAAGGAAGGCAATGTGACAGGGTCTCAAGCTAGTAAAATGCATGCTCTGACTGCTGATTTGAAAGAAGGCTAACGTGGCGGGAACACAGAGGTGAGTGGAAAGTGATGGAAGGTGGGGTTGGGGGTTAGAGGGCTCAAAAAGAGCCAGAGGATGTGAAGAGTTCTATGCCCTGGTAAGGAAAGTCTTACCTATTTAAGTGCAATGGCAGACTACTGATGACTTTCCGAGCCAGGCCTGTTTAATATAAAAGAAATAGCTCTGCTGTTATATTAGGGATGGGTGAGTAGGAGAACAAAACTGAGGAGGGGAGACCAGCCCAAAGGCTATTGGAGTAATGCAGGTGAGATGTTATGGTGGCTTTGACTAGGATGTTGGGAGCAGAAGTGATGATATAGTATAGAGATAGAATGAATCAAATAGCCCTTCTGAATACACTGGATGGGGGAGTGAGGGGAAAAGGAGGAATCAAGGATACTTATGTTTCTGGCGATAGAAATAGGTAGCTGATCATGCTGTTGAAAAAACTGGAAAGACTTAAGGTGGGGAGCATTTTTTGGATGGTGGCAAATTAGGACCTCTACTAGAGCTGTCCATGAGAAAACCAAGTGTAGTTGTTAGGCCTGCAGTTCAGTGTGTCTAGAATTAGAGATACATGCATGAAAATTATCAGCATATAAATGATGAAAGTTGTCAGCATAGAGACATCTAGGGAAAGAGCACTGAGGAAAAGAGTACACAGATGGTGGGAAAAAAAAGAGGACCTCGTACTGTGCCTTAAGATACATCAACTGAGAAATTGGACAGAGAAGGAAATAACAGCAAAGAAGCCTCAGAGTGACCGTCAGATAGGGATGGACCTGAAGAGGATGGAAATCATGGAAGTCCCGAGGTAAAAGTGTTCAATGAAACAGGATGCATCAACTGTGCTGAGGTGTTGAGTAGAAAGAGAACTGGGAATTTGTCCTTTGGTGAACTACAAGTTGTTGATGACCTTGAGAGAGATGCCCTTTTAGAGAGGTGTTGCTAAGAACTAGGAGGCCGTGGGTAGAATGGCCAGAAGGTGAGAAAGTGGAGAAAAATATACAGGAAAGTCTTTCCAACCTATGGAAAGTTGACTGGGAAGCAGGGTGTAAGTTTGAAAGTGGCTTGTGGGTCAAGGGAACATTTTTTTTTTACAGTGTTTGAGAAAGTATTTGTGATGGAGTTTTTATTCCAAAGAGTTGCTGTTCCTGTCTTTACTCTTTAGAGCTCAGTCTCCTCGTCAGTAAAATGGTAGAGTAGGTCTGGATTATTTCCAAGCTTCCTTCTGACTTGAGTATTCTGCGAATTTATTACTGTTAGTCATGTATATGCTATTAAGCAGTGATGAAGAAGGGAGATGTATCCTGAGGCTGTTTACTCTCATATTAAATGTGGAGAATGTGAAGATGAATCTAAAAGATATTTAAGTCTATTTTCTCCAAGGGAATATTTTTATGGTTCATTTATGAAGTCATCTGTATTGTTTTATATGAGAAAACTGGTTTCATTGGTTCTTTAGATTCTTAATCCTCTTGGAGAAACTATAACTTTTTTGAAGTTGAGACGGTAACATATTCACATTGTTTTTATTGCTTTAATCTTATCCTCACTGCTTTTGCCAATGAACCATAAGATTCTGATGCGGTAGGGAAGAATTCAGTGAGAGAAATTCATTAACAGCGGTAACCATTTTAAAACCTATCCAGTTCTGACATATGTTAACTACCATATTTTTTACCATTCTATGATGCTGGGAGGTTTCAGATGAAATTCTCATAAAAGAGATTTATAACAGCCATGTTAATAACAATTACTAAGAGCATTATTGTTATTTATGCCAAAATACCTTTTGTGCCATCTTCAATATTTGAGTAGGAATTAGCTAAGTTTTACTTGTCAGGATAACTTTTTTCTTTTGAAGAAAAATTTCATTGCTAAAAGTTTTTCTAAGTTTATTTTGAGAGAGAAAGAGCACGTGAGAGCAGGGGGAGGGGCAGAGAGAGAGAGAGAGAATCCCAAGAGGTTCCATGCTGTCAGCGCAGAGCCCAGTGCGGGGCTTGATCTCACAAACCGTGAGATCATAACGTGAGCCGAAATCAAGAGTCAGATGCTTAACCAACTGAGCCACCCAGGTGCTCCTCGTTGCCAAAAATTTTAAATAAAATACATCTAGTCCTTGCCTACTAGTAGTAAGATGCAAGCCTAGATAGTTAACTCTTGCTCTCCAAAACATTACATTGGTGGAAATGCATCAACCTCTCAGTGTGTTTGGAGCCTGAACATGGAAGTGAAGATAATGAGTCCAAGACTTTAGAAAACTTCATTGCCCTCCGCGTTTGCAGAGTACTAATTTATGCAAAAGCAAAGTGTTATTTTGTGGGTCATGACATAGGCCTAAACATGGAGCCATAAAATGTAAGGAAGGGTTGGGCACGAGAGAGCTGATTGATGGAGTCTGGATTATTTCACTGCTAATGAATGTTTTCAGTATATAAATTGTTTCCATGAACAGTGTTTTGCTCTACAACATTGACAGTATATTGCTTATCTCTCAAACCCTTTTTTTTTTTGGTAAATAATTCTTATAACTTCAAAATCATAGGAGTTTTGAAACATTACATGGCAAGTATCAGTGCTAAGGATAGAGACTGGCCCCTAGGAAACACTGTATTTCAAAGTACATGCTCCGAGGATGCAAATGAAGCCAAATCTGGTGGCTTATAGGCTATAAGATGGCGATGATATGTTAATATATGGTTATATGGTAGAATATTAATGTGGGAATAATCTGGAGTGAAAACAGTGTGGGTCCTCCAAAGACATGGGTTTAATTGTAGACTTTATGATCATCCAAACTTCTTTAACTGAAATAATGGAAATGGGCTAAGTTAGGGGAGATTTTTTATAAAACTATGTTTACTGGTTGTGTCAAGGGATAAAAACAAAACCACAGCCCACATCAAACCAAAGCAAAATGAAAATATGTTTTAGCTTGTTTGGACTACTCTTTGATGATTTTAATGATACAGGAAATAATTATTTTGGGAATAAAGTTAGTCTACATTTTTTGCTGTTACTTCCATCTTAACCAAAATAATATATGCTCTTTAATCTCTAGAGTAAACTGTGTGAATTCCCAAGCACCAATAGTTTCCATGATTATTAGTAAGTGAGTAGTACATTACATCATAATTTCTGAGCACAGTCATAGAAAAACTCCTGAAATTAGATTGAGACACAACATCATGCTTAACTTTTTATTTGTCTTGGTTTAGACTCTCTTTAAAAAAAATCTTTTTCATTATTATTTTCAAGTGTGAAAACAATCCCATTATAAGTTAGGTTGTTTACTGTAAGTAAAACCTATACTTTTTATAAACTGATAGAAAATATCATTATAATATCAATATATTTTATAAACTGATTGAAAATATCATATATTTTATAAACTGATTGAAAGCATACTGAACCATCCAGCATTTCCAAGTAGCTTTTTAAAATAAAGTTATTTTTTTCTTAGATTATGTATTTCACTTACCAGAGCTCTCTGAAGTTTATAATTTAGAAACACATGAAATACTCATGGAGTGTTTGCATTTGCAACATAGCGGAAGTTGCTGTGCATGCCATTGAGGTCTCATAGCTGTAACTATGAATAACTACCCACTGTCCTTGAGAATGGATCTGTTCTCCCCATTCCCCATTCTGCACTACTAGGACAAGTGGAAGAACATTGGCTAGGTCTCATTTTTCTGATTAATATGAGAAACTTACAGACAAATGCATATGGTTTTAGGTGAGTATTCTGTTGATCTCACAGAACCTTGATGACTTGACATAAACAAATTATTTCTACTGTAAGAAATGGTTTCTTGCCATTATTGCAATCATTTAATGCATGTTTTAATGGCAACATTTTAGGTCCCTTTTCTAGAACTGAAAATGAAATAGAATGGCTCTTGTTGTTATCTCTTTCTGAGATCTCTCTTGTCACCTCTTCCTTTTCTGCCTTCCCCTTTACTTCGAGGTCCTCATTCTGTTGTGTGGTTCTCTCACCCCATTGCCACGGCCATATTGTGATCAAGTGTAGACACTGTCTGTAGGACAGCAACTCCTACAGACTGTCTGCAGAATATGAGTCCTGCAAGAGGCCCAAAGAATAAAAGAGATCTGTGGTCAGAAGATTAACCCTCTTCAAGCATCAGAATTCCATTCATGTATTAAAGCCTCTGTGAGCCTTTCAGTAGAGAAGACTGTTTATTAATCTGTATTATGCCAATTTATCGTAAAACTCTTGTATTACAATAGATGTTCATATTGAGAACCTCGTGGTGTGTGGAGTCTACTTCAGGAAATGCCATGTTACCATTAGAATAACAATAGTTCTGCCCCTTCCTTTGGAAGAGTCACACAGGTGCCCAATTTTGTGCTTAATTTCTATTATTTTGTGCATTTTACCGTAGAAAGGTGAAAAGGGGCTTAGAGATCATTTGGACTGTTTTCCTGTCCCTTGATGTATTTGGCATTGTAATAAAAAACATAGGAGAGTTGCAGTCTATTATTGTAAAAAAAAAAAAAAATTGCAGTTGAGGAAACTGAGGCCTGGAGAGAGGGAGATGTTGCTTGACCATGCTAATAACACAGTTTAGATGAAAGTCGTTGAGATTATGATTCAAATTCTTGTCTTCTAATTCCAAGTATAGTGTCAAATGTGCAAGATCAAGACATTTCCCTTAAAAGAGAAGCATGCTTATAATGCTCTCAATATAACCCACAGCTTTTGTAAATTATTTTCTTTGTAATATTAATTTTCCTGCTTATAAAACTAATCATGTTCTTTGCTAATCTTATAGAAGATGTAGTACTGTCTAAAGAATCCTAACAATTCTATTTTTACACATTTATGTATATAACATATTGAACCCCCCCTTTTTACTACTTAATTGAAGATTTCCCCAGTTCTGTACTTATCTTCCTAAAACACCCGTCTTTCATTGAGCCAATTTCCTATTATTGTTTCCCATGTTTTGCTATTTTAAATTGTGTTTTACCGAACGCACTAAAAAACATGTAGTTGCTGGCTCAAAGGGTATCACCCTTTCTAAGATTTTTGTTCTGCTTTGCCGGACTCTATTCCTTTATTAAAGTCCTGTCAGTTTCCTTCCCCTCACCATACGAAGGGATCTTTTTCTTATAATCGAAGCCAAATACTCCTAAATTGTCCAAAGTTCTGAGATTTTCTTCCGTTTACTGTGTGAAATAGTGATTTAACATGCTTTTTATTCCTCTTAGGTTTCTCCATAAAACCTCCTTTCCTGTTGATAATATTGTATATTTGTGTTTGTGATTTTACTTGCTATTACCATGATATAAAAAAGAACTATTTGAAGATTTACTTTGGACGTTGCACAAGGCTTAAAGATCCCATGAAAGGAAATCAATGTCAATGAACTCTTTATCCAGCTCCCCAGCTTCTTTTCTTTTCTTTTCAGACTTGATTTTTTAGTTTTTGGATTTTTCACTTATTCTCCTGGTTAAGTGAACTACGCCTTTAATGATTGTTTTTCCTGCAGAAAGAATAGTATATTGACTACTTGGAGGGGCGCCTGGGTGGCGCAGTCGGTTAAGCGTCCGACTTCAGCTCAGGTCACGATCTCGCGGTCCGTGAGTTCGAGCCCCGCGTCAGGCTCTGGGCTGATGGCTCAGAGCCTGAAGCCTGCTTCCGATTCTGTGTCTCCCTCTCTCTCTGCCCCTCCCCCATTCATGCTCTGTCTCTCTCTGTCTCAAAAATAAATAAACATTAAAAAAAAAAATTGACTACTTGGAGAGAATTTGCATGTGAGAGTAACTTTCTCTTTCCCTTAAACACCCTCAGTTAATCAAGAAAGTGTGCTGGGTACTTAGTTTGTGGGTCTTAATTTTTGTTTTTGTTTTTGTTTTTGCTTTGTTTTGTTTTCCCTCAAAAGAGTGGAGCATTTTCAGTTCCTTTGTTTTCTGGTATCTGGTTGTGTGGAGGTCAAATTCGAAGCTGGTTCAGTTCTTTTGAAGTCACCCTCTTTTTACTTGTTGTGTACCTGTAGTTTTCCATCGTGGACATGAAAGTTAAGGGCTTGATTTTAATGGGGTTTACTTTTTTTTGCTTTATTTGTTTGTTTTCATAAATCTGTTTGTGTGGTAGCTCTTGAGTCCTGTACTGGAATCTCAAATCTTCCGTCAGCTGAGGAAAACTATTTTCTGTTATTTCTCTGCTAACTGCATTTGTTTTATCTAGTATGCTCTCTTTTCCAGATTTCTTTTCTTGGATGAGTTTGGTCACTCGAATATATTTTTTTTTTTTTCTGTATGCCTCATTCTGTCAACATTTCTACGTCTTCATCCATCCACACTGAACTCAAGGTGGACCCCTTCAGTTTGTCCCCTGCATTTAGTTTTTCTCCTCTTTAATTTCAACTCATTGTGTTTTTCATCTGATTCTATCATTCCTTCTTTGTGCTCTCTTCTGGTGTTTTGTTGAAACTATTTGACTATGTAATGAATTTTAAATCATGGTGTTCTGAGAGAAAGGAAGGTAAGTCCAATAGAATGTTCCTCCAATATTCTTACATTTCCTATAGAAAATCTATTTCAGAGAGCAGGGTTTCTTCTGTTCTCTTGATAGTCCCTATGTTCCTGTAATATCATCTCATAGGTTCAGTGGGGGGTCCTCAGGTTGCTTTTTTGGTTTTGTGCATGTTGTGGCTGCTTACTCCAGAAGGAATCTCCACTGTGTGACACCAATTCAGGGCGTTCCTCCACACAGTCTTATGCTGGTGTGGCCATCTGCTTTGAGGGAGGACGGAGGAGAAGGCTGGTGGTATGCATTCTGTGTCTTGTGACTGCTTGCTAATGGAGAAATCTCTCTTCTGACTTGAACTTGTGCTGTCTATCACGGGCACTGGCTTCTGTCTCCCAGTTTAAGGATGTCATGAAATATTCGCATGTTCTTTCAGTTACTTCCTATCACTGGAGGAGGGAGACAGAACACCTCCTTCTGTAGGTTTCCTGATGGCTCTTTGATATCCCAGTCTTTTATTAAAAAAAATTTTTTTTAACATTTATTTATTATTGAGAGACAGAGAGAGACAGAGCATGAGCATGGTGGGGGCCGGCAGAGAGAGGAAGAGACACAGAATCTGATGCAGGCTCCAGGCTCTGAGCCCCGATGTGGGGCTCAAACCCACAAACCGCGAGATCATGACCTGAGCCAAAGTCGGACGCTTCACCGACTGAGCCACCCAGGCACCCCGATATTCCAGTCTTATGGAAGTCCTTGTAGTTTTTGATCCTTCACCTTATCTAGATAGTGGCACTGATACTGGTTTTGTATTATGTTGATCGTTCCCATGCAAAAATGGTTGGAGGGGCTTGAACTGTTTTCAAATGGCCCTCCTAACTGGAAAGCCCTTCCCCAACCTGGGCGTGATCCTTTATATACATCTTAGGAAATTCTTTTCTTGCTTTCTAATGCATAAGGACTGACTTTGCTAAAGAAGATCCTGCTTTCAAATTTCAAGAATAAAAAGAGGACAGCTGTCTGAGTATTAACATGATGGAAAAATTTTAAAATATCACACTGTGTTAGCTTATTTGTGACAGATAATGTGTCTCATGGCTATTAGGAACAGAGTATTTGTCACAGCATTTTGTCTATTGCTTAGAAGCATTGGTGGCATGTCATAATATTTACACAAGGCATGAAAATGTTGCATTATGCATATCTGAAGTCTATAGTGTATCCCTTTGACTGTTGTCATTCAGCTGAATTCCAGGAAAATGTGGCCAATATTTTTTGAAATGAGGCAACCAAATGGTTTATGCATCTCTGTTTCCCCCACACTCCACCTTCTGTCACAGTGTAGAGTGTCAGAATATTATTACTTATTGAAGCATATGCTTAATGAAAAATTAATAGCATTGCAATATGATGTAATGGTACAAGAAAGTATATTCCAACTAGGATAAGATATTTACAATATCTCTTTCAATTGGTTGTTATCTTTATTCCATGTATTCGTGATGAGTGGATATTTAGAAACTCAGAGAGTGTTTTCTGCTGATGTTTCTGATTATTTAGTGATAATGCCTAGCCAGTGTGCTTATAGAGAAATTAAGAGAGAGAAGGATGGCAGGGACTAGGGGAGGGAGGAGGGAAGAGAAAAAAAGAGAGGGGGAGAGGAAGGAGAGCGAGAAGAGAGAGAATGTGGTCGCTGTGTGGGTGAGCTTGTATGCATCTATGTGGCATAGATGAATAATTTTGGAATTATGAATTTTCTGTATCATCATTTTGGAACATTACCAAGTAGTGCAGTACTGTGCTTTAGTTAAAACTAATTCTGGGTACATCTAAAATGATACCTAGCATAAATGTGGTCACATAGTCATGGTTTGAAAAAAAAATAAGTAATTGAATTAGCTATTTTTCCTTGAAGATCTATCTAAAGTCTTTAATAAACTGGGTAAGATTTTGGGGAATGGCCTAGATGAGACTGCTGACACTTAGGTATTGAAGAGAGTCTCCATTTCTTTATCTGTGAAATAGAAGTGATATGTACACATACGTATGTGCCTGTATTGAAGTGATACGTTCTGGGGTTTGGAAGAATTAAGATGGTATCTGAGTCGCATATAGCAACACAACGCCTGTAGCATTGTGCTTGAGCCATGATAGATGTCAAATGAGCACAGTATGTTCTGTGACTTTTATTAAATGTCATTGCTATTTCCTAGTATGTGGTTTGTTTATGCATAATCTTTCTTTGGCTTTGGGCTCTTTGGGGGCAGAGCCTGAGCCAGGTTTGTCTTTGTGTTCTCAGAGGACTCAGCACGGTTTCTTATGTCAAACAGGCACCAGATTACCTGTTCATCTTTTTCACACACAGGTGACAGTGTCATCTCAGCTCAGTCTCTTCCATCGCATGTGGCCTGAGCAGGCCTGGGTGGTTTATGGGTCTTCACTTATGATGGTACATGATCTCTGCTTGGCTATCTTTTTGGTGGCGACAACTTCGCCTCCTTTCCTGAGGAGGTAAGCTGGGCTTTGGAGCTCATTGCTCTCAGTGAGGTTGGTGGTTGCCAGGAGATCTTAGATGTGATGAAGGGCATGGCTTCCTTTGTCCAGGTTTAAGAAGTAAAATACACTGGGTGCGGTTAAGCCTGTGTCTACTCATTATCAAACAGGGAGACCCTTAATCTCATCTAGACAGTTGAAATGTCGTGTTTATACACTTTAATCAGATCTGATGTTGGGTGGGTCTAGTTAGAGATGCTTCTCAACTTGACCGTAGAAACTCTCTTCCCTGTCTGGAAATCAGATCTTTAGAATCCTGCCTCCCAGCTTGACCATTCTGACTCCTTGAACTTTGTGTGGTGCTGGTGTCTTCAATTCTTCACACTTCTGAGCGGTGTCAATGAGGGGATATCTCACGTGTCTTTGGAATCAGACAGCCTGGACTTTGGTCTTGATATTGCCACTGGACTATGTGTGACTTGTTACTATTATTGAATCTTTTGACTCTCAGTTTCCTCATCTGGGGAGGGGATGTTACTACTGTCTACCTGTAGGACTACCGTAGGGAATAAATGACACAAAGTGTTAGATGCTAGAACAAGGCATCTAACCTTGTGTCATATGAGAAAGACTCAAAGATTAATTCTTTCATGCTTTCCCCCTTTTCTCACACCTAGGTCATCCTGAGAAATGAGACTAGTCAAAAGCAGAAGCATGTACCTTAAATAGGGCCACCCTTTTTCTTTCAAACCCCACTTTTTAAAAAACCATAGCATGGCAAACTGATTTTAAAGAGAGACGCATTTTCAGATTTCAAGGGTATTTACCACTTTAATGATCATTAACAATGAAAAGGTTGCATTTATGTGAAGGATAAAACTTGTATTTTGTTTATAAAAGTTGTATTTGGGAAACGTCAGGCCTCAATTTCTTTTTTTTTTCTAAATTAAAACATTTTTTTTAATTAAAAAAAATTTCTTTTAATGTTTATTCATTTTTGAGACAGAGGCAGAGCATGAACGGGGGAGGGGCAGAGAGAAAGGGAGACACAGAATCCGAAGCAGGCTCTAGGCTGCAAGCTGTCAGCACAGAGCCCGATGCGGGGCTCAAACTCACGGACCCTGAGACCATGACCTGAGCCGAAGTCGGATGCTTAACCGACTGACAAAGCCACCCAGGTGCCCCTAAAACATTTTTTAATGTTTATATATTTATTTTGAGAGAGAGCATGAGAGCGTGTGCACAAGCCTGGGAGGGGCAGAGAGAGAGAGAGGGAGAGAATCCCAAGCAGTCTTTGCACTGTTCCATCGCATGAACCGCAAGATCATGACCTGAGCTGAAATCAGGAGTCGGACGCCTAACCAACTGAGCCACCCAGGCACCCTGACAAATTTCTTTTCTAAAAGTGATAGTATGGGGTGCCTGGGTGGCTCAGTCTGTTGAGCGTCCAACTTCGGCTCACGTCAATCTCACAGTCTATGAGTTTGAGCCCTGCGTCGGGCTCTGTGCTGACAGCTCGGGGCCTGGAGCCTGCTTCGGATTCTGTGTCTCCCTCTCTCTCTGCCCCTCCCCTGCTCATGCTGTCTCTCTCTCTCTCTCTCTCTCTCTCTCTCTCTCTCTCAAAAATAAACACTAAAAAAATTTAAAAAAAATAATAAAAGTGATAGTAGAGTTTGAGGAACATGATGAAATTAAATGATTTCCAAAAATCACCCCAAAACTATTGAAAGAAATGCATCAGTGTTTTCAAATATGTAATTTTGAATAGTTGAGACATTCTGAACTATCATTATTGGTTCTTTTGAAAATGAAAAGTTGCATTTTAAATAACAAAAATACGTGATGAAATGTTTTAAGAGCAAAATTAATATCTTGATTAGTTGTGATAAACTGTGTGTGTGTATATATATGTATATATGTGTATATATGTATATATGTATATATATATATGTATATATAATATGTTTTTACACATTTTAAGACACTTAAGATTTAATCCTGGGAGCACTACTAATTCTGGGTTAGAATTTTCTGGGATTGTTACATTATGATGAATAATTTTAATCAATTTCATGCCTAGGTTTTCTGAAACATCTGGAAGTAAATGTTTATTTCTAAGTTTTTTTCTAAATGTTTTTATTTTTTATTTTTGAACGAGAAAGAGCGAGCGAGTAGGGGAGAGGCAGAGAGGGAGGGAGAGAGAATTTCAAGCAGGTTCTGCGCTTTCAGGGCAGAGTCTGACGTGGGCTCAAACTCACGAACTGTGAGATCGTGACCTGAGCTGAAATCAAGAGTCCGATGCTTAACCGACTGAACACCCACGTGCCCCTAAATGTTTTGTTTTTTAGAAAATCACCTAACACATACTTGACCAAATGGGTAGTTAAAATTAATGCCACATAGTTAATATAATGGTATAGTTTCATTGTATTAAAATGAAAATTTATTGTTTGAGAAACACTTTTTTCCCTTGGTGAGGTCAAGACATTTTATATAAGTGTTCCAGTTTATAATGAGACTACATAGACCTCTTATGTTTTTCTCTTTGGGAGTCATAACACAATTCGAAGAAATGAGTTTTTAATTACCAAATAGATTCATATGTGCTCATATAAAATAAATTTCACTTATGCCTTTAACAAGTAGCAGACAGGAATAAAATTGAGTAAAATCATGGTCGTGCTTGAAAGTATTGATGATAACCTTAATAAATGGTGCTTCATCCATGTCTTGAATCTACTTATATTGTTAATTTATTACTTCTAAATAACATAGAACTGCGTATGAATCCACTTTAGTGGGGAGCTGGCGCCTGGAGAATCCAAATTGAATACAGTGATATTTGCTTCACTCAGGCATTTTTAGGTGGATGCCTTAGTCCCATGACCTTCTCTTGACAGTAATAACTTCTTTACTAATATCTACTGTAAATAGTTTGTTGGAAACATAATCATGCCTTACCCAGCCACTTTGAAAATTGGTTAGGAAGATGCTAGATGATAAAAAATTAAATTTCTCTTTGTTTCTAAGTATGATTTTACATATTATTTACAATACCTTTTGGAACTTAGTTTACCTACGCTTTTAAAATACACATATTTCCATTAATCAGTAAATTGATGTGGCACAGAAGAAGTTTTTGTATATATTTTTGCATTTGACCTTCCCCCAAATCTTATGAAATAATCATGCTTATCTCCACTTGGACAGAAAACAGTTGTGACATTCAGGAAAGTTAAGTGATATACAAAGGGCATAGGTACAACTTACTTTCATTTTTCATTTTTATTAGTGTGCCACTGAAGTGTTGTTGTAAGACATAGGGGGACATGGTTAAGGTTGTAGTTTAGGTAGATTGCCTCTGGAAGAAATGTGAATGGTCAATTCGTGAGACCCAAGACTGAAGGCAGAGACCTCTGCCATCCGCGGCTCCTGCCTGTCTGTCATAGCCCACACCCCATGCATCCAGAAAGCTCTTAGCTTTAATTTCAACACATGTCAACAAGCCAACTGTTTATCAAGACCACAGTTTCTCCCTCCCTTGTCGCCACCTGTCACCTCTTTCCTTCATCTACAGTAGCTTCCTGACTGGTTTCCCTGCTTCTGTGCTTGCTGTTTCTAATCTAAATACAGCAGTCAGTGTGACCCCTTAGAAATGTAAGACCAAGGCCACCTGGGTGGCTTAGTCCGTTGAGCATCTGACTTCGGCTCAGATCATGATCTCACAGTTCATGGATTCGAGCCCCACATAGGGCTCTGTGCTGACAGCTCAGAGACTGGAGCCTGCTTCAGATTCTGTGTCTCCCTCTTTCTCTGCCCCTCCCCCTCTCATGCTCTGTCTCTCCCTCATAAATAAACATTAAAAAAAAAATGTAAGAGCGCATCATATCACTGTTCTGATCCAGCCTTGCCATAGCTCCTGTTTCCCTCAGAGTGAAAGCCAGAGTCCATCCTGTGACTACAAAGCCCCATGTGATCTGGATCCTTTTCTTCCTGCTGTTTTCCCACCTGCTTGGTCTCCTCAGCTACATCTTTCTGGACATACCCGTCATGTTCTCACCGACTCTCACGCCTTCCCTGGCTGTGTCTTTTCCTTGAAAGACCCTGGACAGATATCCACATATGAATACCCTCACTTCCTGAAATCTCTAATGCAATGTCATCTTGTTGGTGAGAAAGGAACACTGTTTAGCTACAGTCTGTTACTGCCCCCACTTTTGATTTCCCTTCCACTGATTTACTTCTCAATTCTGCAGTGCTAATCACCTTCTAATAAACTATGAAGTTTACTTATTCAATCTTGTGTGTTGTGTGTTGTCTGCCTCTCCCCATTGCAATATGAATTTTATGAGAACAGGGACCTTTACTTATTTGACTCACTCATGTATTCCAAACACCTAAAACAGTGTGTGACATAAAGTATATTCTCAAAAATTGTTTGCTGAATGAACAAATGGACTGAATGTTGAGGGCAGCATCTAAGATAACTAGACACATACTGTCATGTGAAAATGTAGGATGGCTTTTAAAATGTGTAGCTGGAAATAATGCTTTTACCCATTTTATTTAATCCTGAGATTGGAGGAGAACCTCTCAAGCATGCATAAAGAATCGGATGCTCCAGCCCAGGCAGCGTGGGCTTCCTTGGCTTTTCAGTTCAGGTGGAATCTTTCCCTGTGTATTTTGCTGTGTTTATTTCCTTTGATACAAGAGGCAGGGGTCAATGCAGAAGCTGTGACTTCTTTATTGATTTATACTGGTGTTAACTTCTCTGTAGTTGATATAACTGGTAAGAAAAGAGTCATAAATGCAAATAGAAAAAGAAGCAAATGGGGTGCCTGGGTGGCTCAGTCGGTTGAGCATCTGACTTCGGCCTGGGTCATGTCTCATGGTTCATGAGTTTGAGCCCCTCATTAGGCTCTGTGCTGACAGCTCAGAGCCTGGAGCCTGCTTCGGATTCTGTGTCTCCCTCTCTTTCTCTGCCCCTTCCCTGCTTGTGCTCTAACTCTCTCAAGAATAAATAATAAAAAAAAATTAAAAAAAAAAGAAAAGCAATTTCTCCATCAGGGAAAATAATATAAAATACCATCAAAATAAAAATTAGAAAACCATTAAATGATTAATATTTCCAACCTGAATGCCTCTTCAGTAGATTCTTTCTTATAATCATTCTAGAGTAAAGGATGAATAAAATAGAAAATATTATTAGAATAATTTATTCACCAAAAGCTCCAAAAATGAATATATTAACTTAACTAATTTTACATTTGTAGCAAGCACTAACAGTTGAGTATGAAATTTGGTTAATAAACAACTTGAAAGAAAATCTCAAATTAATGCAATACATTGCAATATGATAGTTTCTGTTGCAGAATTACTAAAATTGATTTTTGTTTTTAAGTGGTCTTATGAGAGCATAGTTGCTATTATGTTTTCTTCTTCTTTTTTTGATGTTTACTTACTTTGAGAGTGAGAGAGAGAGAGAGAGAGAGGAGGGGATGGGCAGAGAGGGGGGGGGGGGAGAGAGAGAATCCCAAGCAGGCTCCAGGCTGTCTGCACAGAGCTGGACACTGGGCTCAATCTCATGATCTTGAGATCATGATCTGATCTGAAATCAGGAGTCAAATGCTTAATTGACTGAGCCACCCAGGCACCTCTGTTTTCCTCCTCTTTAAAATAATGGTATTCAACTCGTGAATTTGTTTAGATATTTAAGATAATATCCTAACAATGTTACTTAGAAAGTCCAAACTAAACCTGAACATTGTCCTGTATTCCACTGTTTTTTTTCCTCTGCTCTGAATCAGAAAACAGTTTCTCCATGAACAAATAATTTCTGTTACAGTCTTCACTCTTACAATGAAGACAAAAGACCATGTTCTAAAAACAGATTTCTGCTACCATTGAAAGAAAGCTTCTAGGTCTGTCCTTCAGACTCTTATATTTTAGAAAGGAAAAGATGAGAAAGAAAAACAAATGAAAGAAAAGAAAAAAAGAGGAGGGAGAAGGACAAGGGAGGCAGGAAAAGATAAAGGGATGTATTTGTTACTCCCAAGTGCACTATTTTTATACATAAGAAAGCAAATGACTTTTAGCCTTTCTTTTCTTTTCTTTTCTTTTCTTTTCTTTTCTTTTCTTTTCTTTTCTTTTCTTTCTTTTCTTTTCTTTTCTTTTCTTTTCTTTTCTTTTCTTTTCTTTCTTTTTTCTTTTCATGCTTTATTTATTTTGAGAGAGACAGAAAGACAGAGTGTGAGCAGGGGAGGGGCAGAGAGAGAGGGAGACACAGAATCAGAAGCAGACTGCAGGCTCTGAGCTGTCAGCACAGAGCCTGACTCAGGGCTCAAACCCAGGAACCACGAGATCATGACCTGAGCCAAAGTTGGATGCTTAACCAACTGAGCCACCCAGGTGCCCCTTTAGCCTTACTTTCTAAACCAAGAAAACCTAAATGATCTCTTCTTGTATTGATACTTTCCTGATTTCAAAATATAATAACCTGTTACCCAAATGAGGAAGCTAAGAGGAAAATGGATTTCAAATTCCTAAAATATTAGGGTGACCGATCATTCCATATTGTAGTATCTTATTCCTAGAAATAACTACTGCTGCCCTCAGGATATGTATGGGTCTGGGACCTCATAAAATTCCTTCCTCTGGTTTTAGGAGGGGGTTATGATAACCCAGCACTGTGATCTGATTAGTTACATAGACAGTCATTTTCCTTTATTTGGAGCCTTTTGCAAAACCTTTTTATGAATTGCACACATACATATAATGCATTGTTGGCAAATTTGAAAATTTCTTTTTGGACAAATGCTCATCTTGCAATACTCCTACTTTTATTTTCCTTTCACTGTATCACTTATCCTTAATAGGACAAAAGATCCATTATTATATAAAATAAGGAAAACTGACTAACAAGGCTTCAAATCCACCTCCAAATCTTGTCTGCAATGCCAGATATGTATGTCTTTGTGTCTGTCTGAAGATAAAATGTTACCCCAGAGACCTCATTACGTCAAGCCTGGCACACCTCGTTTCTCTAAAAGCCAAATTGCCTTGTCTTAGGGTTTATTTTACAGAGGCTTCCTGTCCCTGTTCAATAATTGTCTCACCTTTTGATTCCTGTCTTATGAAACCTTAATAAATTCTACTACCTGTGTATGTACCCACTATCCATACCTGTGGAGTCTGGGCATTAACTGTGGGATAAAAATGTAAGTATTTGTTCATTGAAAAATTGTGGGCAATTGCAAATCAGTGCCTGTGCAGATTTTTCTAGTTACTCTGTGCTGTTTTGCATCAGGTAAGATGTGTATACCTCCAGCTTATGCTCTTTTCATGGAAACACGGGGCTTGCATCTGTGATTGATGGTCAGACTTTGGGGCTCTCTGCCTTCAGTTCATATCATTTGAAGACATGTTCTCCCTTTGCACCCTGGTTCAAAATGGAAAAGACTCAATTTTGACTGTGCCACTATGGCTTACACAGGCAATATGATGAGAAAGTTCCATTTCCAGATACTGATAATACCTCTTTATAGATACTTACCTCTGCTAAGTATCTAAAAGACTGAATATTTAATGTACACAATTATGCACATAGAGTCCAGTTTTGGACATTTGGACGGTGATTACAGCAAAACCCAGGTTGAGAGTCAAGATAATTTTGAAGAAACAAATTCATGACACAGAAACCTGATGGCAGGAGGAACTCCCAAGTCACCTGACCCACCAGGACACTGATAGAAATGATGTTACAAACCAAACAACCTAAGTGGTTGTTCTTATTTGTAACATTTTCCGTAAAAACACGCCCTGGCTTGATAGCATGGCCCTTCATCAGCACAGGCCCTCAAGAAACATTTGGGAGAATTTAAGGTTATATTTCAGAACCGAGCTACTCAGTTGCATGGGACCGTAATTGGAGTTAAGAAACCAGCAACCTTCCTTGTAAAATGAACCCAAGGTCCACAGTTGGCACCTGTTTACCATCTTTACTGCCTTTGGTGCATGTTTGGATACCAATGTCCAATGTCATCCTCCATAAACTGTCACATACTGATATGGGCAGAGTAGATGTAATACACCGGCTGTCCACCTCTTACACCCTATGCGTGTCTTCCAGATTGATAGAGAAGAGGGAGCACACTACTGGATTCAGTGGAAATTCTCCCTCATAGAGGAGCTGGATAGAATTATCCAAGGCTGAATACCAGTGCGGAGTGTAGCTCTATCTGTATGTGCTGGTATATGGTGTGATTAGTATGTTCTGTGCACATGACAAACATGTCATCCTACTTTGTATCAGGAGAAAAATGGAATCATTGTGTGTCCTTTTCTCTCTCACTTCAACTCCAGACCAAAAGGCCTTGCCTGTTTGTTCAGTAAAACTGATGGGAATGGAGCCCTGTGATATTCTGAGCTCTGCTAGGCACGTTCTCCATAAGTATGTTGCACACAGTTTTAGTATACTCCTTTAATAGATCAGAAAATAGAAGCTGAGATAATAAGGAACTTGTCATCTTCATGAAACGTTAAAGGGTAGATTCAAACCCGAATCTTTAGGGTTTCCCCACCCCTCCATTCTAACAAATTTCCACACCAGTGAAATGTTTTTAGAGGCATCCGGTACACAATAGTGAGAAGAGCCTCATTCTTAAAGTCACAAAAGCTGAGTCATATTCTAAGTTCAGTAGATTTCAACTGTGAGGACCTGAACAGTTTCTCTAAAGGGAAGTGTCCTGATATACTTCTCTAATCACATTTTCCCTCCCAAACACCAAAAAAGGCCACAGGTATCTTGATTTGGTATCCATCATTACCTTGCTTTCCTTACAGGTGCCCCTAAGCACTATGCTGACTGTTTTGTGTTTGAAGACATCATTCTGTACTATCATCAACAATAAAATAAGAACTCAGACATTCAGTCTGCTTCTCTTATGTCGTTATCACTCAGAACGACTTTTACTCCAGGAATCAAATAGTCAATGCTGTTTTAAGTCCTGTTTTATGCATGTTTGAATATAGATTTAATTTTTGGAAGACTTCGTGTACATCTTACATACCAGGTATGGGGTTGTTCTGGATATTCTGGTAACTATCTAAGTTCTCCACCATTAGGGATAGAAAGTGCAGTGCAGGACTTCAGTGGGGATTGAAAACATTTCTCGGGTATGCTGCTTAATATTTACGAACCCAAGTTTCCTTATTTAATTAGAGGCAATAATAATCTTAAAATGCCATTTTTGGGGGGTGAGGATTCCATGAAATACAGAGTGTTTATAGTAAATGACAACCCATGCTATTCCACAACTGTTAGTATCCATCTTCCAAGTTTTCCATTGGTCACAGAAACATGGAGATGACCATACATGCCAACTTTATTTCTAGCATTTCTGTTAAATAGTTGAAAGATCACTTGCACATACATAGACTGACAATTCAATTTTTTTTATATTCCAAATAATTTGAGAGGATATGTGGTATTGGCTTCACTGAGTTACATCAGAACATTCCAGAAATGGCTCTTTTGTATAAATTCCTCTTTTCCCCCCTCTCCTTTACACTAGCCTCATATATAAGAAAAGAGTTCCAGAACATTTGTTTCAGCTTCTTTTGTCTCTCTCAAGGCTGAATGGCAAATACATTATTTCTTCATTCTTTAAGAAAAAGTGTTGAGTTCTTAGTAAGTGCCAGGCTTTATGAACGTATGCTTCAAAGAGGAGGAAAGAAATGGTATTATCTAATGCATATTTTTAAAAGATCAATTTGGTTGCTTTGTGGGAAATAATGTGTGTGGTGGGAATACTGATATGTGGGGACATGTGAAATAGTGGATGATTTGTTAGAAGGATCATAATAGTCTAAGAAAGAAATTTGAGATACGGTTTGAAGAGAGAGGAGACAAGTCATGCTGAGACAAGTCTTGGAGAGAGAGAGAAAAAGAAGGAAGACTTCCTGATTTCTGGCAAGAACACCTGAGAATTCTGGAAGATAAATGGGTTTATGGGTAAAAACATGGGAGTATCATGATTGAGTCTCATATAAGATATACAAATGGAGATGTCAAATAGGCAACTGAACATATATATATATGTATGTGTGTGTGTATATATATATATGTGTGTGTGTGTATATATATATATATATATATATATATATATATATATATATAATCATAGAGAATTTTGGAGGGGATAAACACTGAGGACTCTATAGACTATAGATGATATGTAACCTATTTTTTGGCAGCATCTAGAATAGGATATAAATTACCAAGAGGATAGGTTACAGGTTGGGACCAGATGATTCTCAAGTATGGTAAAGTAGAGGAAGGCAAGGTAGGAAAAGGTGACAGAGGTCATGGTGAGATCGTAGGAAAACCAGGTAACAGTGCTATTTCAGAAGCCAAGAGCTGAGTGAATTTTTAAGAATGGCAGAGGGCTAAGTCAATTGAAGATTACTTAGAGGTTGAGAAAGATGACTGGAATGTGTCCATTGGATTTGGCAACATGGGGGTTGCTGGTGATCATTCTAAGAGATTTAGTGGAGAGACTGAGGCAGACACTAGGAGTGATTTGAATTGTTTAATGGGAAGTGAAAAGGTGGAGAGTGTTTGTTGACATCTCTTATGAGATGTCTGGCTGAGAACGGTGGCAGAGAAATGGGGTGTTGCAGAGAAATGGGGTGGCTGATGGAGGGCATATGAAGTAATGAAAGTTTTTGTTTCCCTTTAAAAAATGACACCCTAGAGTGGCATTTTATCAGAATGAAGTTTGTGAACACATAGTGGTCTTCAAGTAATTTTACTGGTACATTCATCATTTAAGAATTTAGCTAGAATCAAACAAAATCTCAGACTATATCTCATGTGCTAAAGTTAAAAATTTTATTTTTATGGGATATATTATAAATATTTACAAATAGTTACCTATTTACACACATATATAGGTGTATATTGAATCATAAGATAAAATGCATCTTTTTAAAACTGGATCACAGTTTAAAAAGTTTGGAAGCCACAACAATAGGGAATATTGGCATAGTGACAGGGATAATCTAGTGGAGAGAAAGTGACCGATGGTTTAGGAGAGAGGGAAATCAAAAAGAGTAAAGTTTCTGAGTAGGAGGGAGGAATTCTTTACTCAATTCTTTTATCATTTTTCTTCCCATACACTTATCATGTGGCTTCAGTAGTATGAAGTAGTCATCATTAACCTGACCATAAACGAACAAATGCCATATTTTTGTGGGTATGTCTGGTGGGATTTAAAGAATTATCCTTTTTCCACTATTGGGTATTTACCCAAAGACAATGAGGACACTAATTCAAAAAGATACATGCATCCCCTATGTTTATTGCAGTGTTGTTTACAGTAGCCAAGAATATGAAAACAACCCAAGGGCCCATTGGCTGATGAATGGGTAAAGAAAATGTGATATATATCAGTGAAATATTACTCACCTATAAAAAAGAATGAGATCTTGCCACTTGCAACAACATGAATAGACCTAGAGGGTATAATGCTAAGTGAAATAAGGGAGACAGAGAAAGACAGATACCATAAGATTTCACTCAAAGGTGGAATTAAGGAAACAAATGAACAAAGGAAAAAAAAGTGACAAACCAAAACATGGACTCAACTATAGAGAACCAACTGCTGGTTACCAGAGCGGAGGTGGGTGGGGGATGGGTGACGTATGTCATGGGGATTAAGAATATACCTACCTTGGTGAGCACTATGCAATATATAGAATTGTTGAATCACTGCATTGTACACCTGAAACTAATATAATACTGTATATTAATTATACTTCAGTAAAAAAAGAACTATCTGTCCATATTAATGATTTTTCATAGTCACTGTGTTATGGACTTAATTGTTTCCCCCAAAATTCATACGTTGATGTTCTATAACTTTCAGTACCGTAGAATATGACTGTATTTGCAGACAGAATGTCTAGAGAGGTAATTAAATTAAAATTAGGTCATTTGGGGTGCCCCCCAATCCAGTATGATTGATGTCCTTAAAAGATGAGATAGTTTGGACTTTCACTATATTGTACACCTGAAACTAATGTAACACTGTGTGTCAATTGTACTTCAATAATAAAAAGAAGATATTATACAGTTAAATGAACATTTTTATATTTAGCCTCCCAATGAGACATGATAAAACTTGACCAGTGCATGGCAAAGAAGATAGCTGATTTCTTAATCTTCTTTCTGACCTGTGATATTTCTCAAAACAAGTACTAGGGAATTTCTTAATAGAGCCGTAATCACACTTTTGGTTTTCTGATACAAATACCTTACTTAAGTGAGTGTTCCCAGTAAAGTTGCTTTTTCTTTCTGAAATGCTTTTTGGGTCCTTTTGTTTTTTTAAAGGTGCATGTTCTTGCCTTGACATTTAATTTTTTTATGGTGACGGGGGGGGGGGGGAGAGAGAGAGAGAGAGAGAGAGAATATCTTAATCTTAATTTCCATGCTGAGCATGGATCCTGACATGGGGCTTGATCCTACGGCCCTGGGATCATAACCTAAACTGAAATCAGGAGTCGGACACAATTGACTAAGCCACCCAAGGATCCTAACGTTTAAATTTCTTAATGGAATATACTACAATAAACAAATGATTTTGAATGACATTTTAGAATCTGTAACACACTTAGCATGTTGTGCTGTTAATTTGTTTTTTTCAATAAACTTTTATGAAGGGTCCATTGTTACTCTTATGGTGAATAGGATATGACCTAAAAATTCACAAGAAAATGATGAGGAAATGTGTGTGTGTGTGTGTGTGTGTGTGTGTGTGTGTGTGTGTGAGAGAGAGAGAGAGAGAGAGAGAGAGAGAGAGAGAGAATCATGCTTTAAAATAATAAATACGTGTATGTTACCTTAGGAAAATGTGTAAGAGTTTTCCATATAAACCTCAAAATCAAATTGCTGGGTTGTAAGTTATATCTGTCTTCAGCAGTGTTATGTTAAGTAAATCTTCAGTTTGTGCTCTTACTTATTATGTATTTGATCTTTTTTACCCTCATTCTAAAATCAGTCAGATTTACTGAGTTTTGATACTCTAGTAAGCATAATATGATAACTGATTATTGCCATAATTTTTCATTCCCTGATTATTACTGTTTAACTCTTTTTTAAATATATTTATATGCCATTTAAGTTTTTTTTCTTTCAATTGTTTATTTGTAGAATTTGTATGTTTTTTGTCTTCTTACAAATCAATTTATAGGTGTTCCTTTTGTACATTATATAGTATTTTTTTTTTTGGTTGTATGGATTGCAGATACCTTCTTCTCACCTGTAACATTTCATTTGCTTATGATAAGGTTTATCGTATAAAAACTTTCCATATTAATGTCTTCAGGTATGTTTAGTTTTTCCTTTATAGTTTGTCCTTTTATGGCTCCTACTAGTCTTTATGTCATCAGTTATTCTGTATATTGTACTCTAAAGATTCTGATGTTTATCTGATTTAAGTTATTAACCCATCAGAAATTTCTTGGTTTGTTTGTTTTGTTTGTAGGCAAACAGAGATCTGATTTTTTTCTTTTTCTATGTAAATAGCCAGTTATTCACTCACCATTCATTGAATAATCCATCTTTTTCTTACACATTTGTAGCCTATAATATCTGAAGCTCTCACAGGTACATGAGTTTATTTTAAGGCCATTTATTCTGTTTGGCTTTATTTGTTCCTTCAACTGCATGTGTTTAATCTCTAGCTAGAGAGGAAGCCTGATGTACATTAAGCTAAGTCATTTCTTCTATTTTACAATTTTTTTGACAGATAGTGACCTGTAACGCATACATATATTTTAGCAAAAAGTTGCCATATTCCTGGAAAAACACTGGTAAAATTTCGGTTGAAATTGCTTTGATTTTATAGATTAATTTGTAAGAGTTGCCATTGGGCTCTCAGGTATATCAACATGATGTATTTCTCATTTGTTTGTTTTTTTAATGACATTCAGTAAGTTTCTTTTATTTTACTCTAAAGCCTTATAATTATATTTAGTTATAGTTGTTATTTGTGCTGTTACAAATGTAACTCCTTAAAATCAGGTTTCCTAATAGTTTGTTGTTAATGTAAAGGAATATGATTGTCTTCTATATATTGGTTTTGTATCCAGCAACTTTCCTGAACAAGTTTATTAATTATAATGATTTATTTATTGATTTTCTTGGATTTTTTTATGTGGATAGTCTGTGAATAGATGATATTTTGTCTTATTGTTTTAATACTTGCTCTTGAATTTTTTTTTTTTTTTTTTTTTTACTATTTTACTCTGGGAAATCTTTTTGATATAATTAATGAACAATAGAAGTAATGAAGCAGGTTAGCAACCTCATGGGCCTTTTCACAAAGCAGTGTCAGCCCATATGTGGCACCTTCTTCACCTGTTGTCATCTTGAAAGACAGTTGATATTAATGGTTGGAACCTTAAAAACTGCTGAGTTCTAATTCTCAATGAATTGTGAAAGAAATATTAACTTGATCGTCTCTTTCTCAATTACAGGTTCTTTATTATTCACTTATTATTCTGTAATTCTTTGTTTTATTCAATAGCTACTTACTGACTGTCTACCATTTTGCTGGTACCATGCTGGTTCTGAGGGTTCCATGATGAGTAGGACCAACAATGTCCTCTTCTCATGAGGCTTCCAAGACAAGAGCGACTAGCATGACACAGAAAATTACCTGGTGGTTATTTCCTTGTAATACAGAGGCTGTTCTTAAGCACAAGTGCAGCAGCCCAAGAAACTTTGGGCAGGGAATGGTGCTAATATGTAGTGTCGAAGGTCGGGAAAAGCCATTTGAACCTGACCCAGAGGAGGAGTGTCATCTGGAACAATCTGCCTGCCTAGCATGTCACCTGCAGGCAAATTGTTCCAAAGAGAGGATAGATGTAGTAAGCAAAGTGGTTCTAAAAGAAGGTTCAATGAGAAACTGTTGGCGATGAACGTTAGATAGGCATACTAAATACAAAAATATATAAATCATTGAGAAAAGCATATATCTCTTGAATGTACCTATTCGGAAGATATTGTTTATCAATTAGACTTTACCCTGCTTAATTAGGAAGAAGTAACTCTAAGGGAGGGCCATGGCACTTGGTACAAAGCCACTCACGATCATGGCTACCCATGTATTTGCCTCAAGCACAGACTTTCAGCCCAGGGGTCCCATTGTCTTTGCTCTGGCTTCACTTCTGGTAGTCTCTTCGTTTTGATCTCCATTTTTCCTGAAGCAAGCATGTGGAGCAAAATTTGAGGAAAAAACATTAGCGATTTAAAAATGATCTACTTGGGCACACTGGCATCAAAAATAATGCAAGGCAATATTGGCTGTGGGTATTTCTGCAGGTGTGGGTTGACTGTTTTGATACAGCCTTTCAGCCAGTCTTCAGGGCAGGGTGTGTGCTTGCTTAGACCTCGTGTTCTACGAAAGCAGGGCCTCTGTGGAGAGCTCTGTTTTGTCAGCCCCACAAAATGAAATGCTGCAGCCTGCATTTTCCTTATTCAGTTTCAAGTATGAAGTTGATTTTACAATTTAACTGCAGTTTCGTTAAGATGTGCTACCACTCCCAGCTAATTATGTAGATGTATCAAATATGCATTTTCTTTAAAAGCTGTATTACTATTTTGCCTTTATCCACCAGTGATACTTGAATAGAAGGTGGTAATAAAATGTTAATATGTATTTAGTCATATGAGAGAAAGTAATGTAGAAAATTCTGAGCTGTAAAATGAGATGTATTATTACTTCTAAAAATGTAAGCAAAGGAAATTCAGAATGACAGGCCTACACAAGCCTAGGGTTTCTTGATTACCCAGCAATGGCCTGCTGTGTGTCCTACCCCTGAGATAGAGGATTAAACTCTGTCTTCCTTTTTACTTCCCCTCTATGTCAGGCTCAGGGTTCTTAGGGTCTTAAGGGACTTCAGGAAGCCGAGCACTTTAGGAAGTACATGTGTTTGGCATATGAACAGAAACCCAGGATTCTGGAAAGCTCTGCATGCAAAGAGAGGGGTAGGGTGCTGTTCTGACATCTTTTCATTTGGAGCATCTCTCAACCACAGCCCTCCTTCTCTCAGGCCTCAGCAGGTGTAATTACCTCTTACATGCATGGAAAGTGCTTTCACTCACACTAAAGGAGGCTTGGTCAAGGTTCCCTTGGCAAGACAAAGGGATTCATCATGCTCTCCTAATAGAATTTTACGAGAGGAATTTGGAGAAGGGAATCCCACCTTTCTAGAGGACAGTATTGTGCTTTGATCAAGGGAAGTGGGGTGATAGGTGAGACCAAGGTGCTAGGATTAGCCTTTCATCCCCACTTAAGTCTCCTTTTTTTTAATATTTGTTTATTTTTGAGGGGGGGAGGGGTCAGAGAGAGAGACACACACACACAGAATCTGACACAGGCAGAATCTGAGCTGTCAACACAGAGCCCAACATGGGGCTCGAACTCACGAGCCGCAAGATCATGACCTGAGCCAAAGTTGGACATTTTACTGACTGAGCCACCCCGGCGCCCCTGCACCTCTGCGCCTCCTTTGAACATTTGCTTGTGGAAGACCCAGGACAGTCCAGTTGATATGGAGGCCCTGAGACACAGGGCGGAGTAGAAGCCCTGCGAGGATCTTTATTTTGACCCAGTCATACCACTCCTATTGTGAGGTGTGCTGATTTGTTTTAGTAAGAGAAGGAGGAGCCAGTTGTTTCAAGAGTAGGAGGAGCCAGTTTGTTATCCTCTGCTGTGCAGAAGTAGGAACAATCAGGGCTCAGTCTTGTGGGATATGAGATATAGGGTGACTCAGCCAACAACACAAGACCTCTGAATCTAAGCGCGAGAACATTTCCTGAAGTTCTTATCAGGCACGTGGTGAGGGGATTTCCCGTACATTATTATTATATTTAACCATCAAGTACCATTATGAGAAGAAATGAGTTTACTCAATTTTGCAGCTAAAGAAGTAATCTTGGGGTGGTTAAGTCATTGGCAAAATCATAAAGATGTGTGGTATGGGACAAAAGGTGAATTCAAACTCAGGAGTCCAATTCCAACATATATGCTAGTAACCAGTATGCTATGCCACTTTAAAAGCCCTTCTTTTTCTCTTCCAGGGTTATTGGAAGAAATAAATAAAGCCACATATGCCAGGAGGCTTTCTGCAAATGTGTAGTTTGAAAAATGGAAGTTATTGTATTAGGTCAATATTCTCGGTACTTTCTACTAATGTGAAGGGCGCAGTACTTATAAGCAGTCATATGTTGAATTTATGTAGCACCTGCCCTTTGTGGGGCTTATTCTGAGATGGTCCATTGCTCCATAGAGCAGTTTCTCTACTTGCAGTGCTCTGGTCCGCACAGTATGTGCTGCCTACAATCACCCTTTCCCTAAGCAGGGAAAGTTCTAGAAGTGGCTTCATCAATGAAGACTTTGCTTCTTGGTGCTACCTCTTCCCAAGACATAAAGGACAGATGGCCGTTTGTTGGAGCGGATGCTGGAGGCCAGCCCTACCTGCCTCACACCGTCTAGGGGATTCAGAGGTTTCTATCCGGAGCCTCACTTGGAACTCTCCACTTGGCAAATCACAGGACCCAGGAGGCACTCTGAAAACAGCTCAGGACTCAAAATCTCTGTGAATCTTCACGGATAAACAGAAGCCTCTCAATTTCAGATTGTAACCCCTTTTTTGTGACCTGTGTCCTTCTTGTATCTTAAGACACCTGAGATTTCGAACCCGAACGTGGCTCCCGGAGAGCAGTTAGTGAGGTTTTTCTGTTTGGAGACTCCTACCTGTGCCAAACAGGAGGTAGGAGACTCCTACCTGTGCCAAACGCCTTGCCAGAAATACTTCAGTTATCCCACCTCACAGATATGGAACTGTGCTTAGATGGCATATGGTGGCAAACTTCTCCATCTCAGAGTGGAGGGGTGCAAGCCTTTTCTTGTCATCACTGGTTCTCCATAATGCTTTTCACCATGGGGTCAGAGGTTACACAGAGGTATCCTGTGAGAAAATAGAGAGCAGGTATTGGCAAGGCTTACTTTCTTTGTTCACCTGTGTGAACTTGTAATAGAAATTCAGAGAATTTAAATATTAACGCTCAAAATATTTCAGTGAACATGTTTCAGAAAGTTGACTTTATAAGTTACATTTTTTTCTATGCAACATCATAGTTTTTATAAAACAAGGACTTTTTAAAATGGATAATGATTATATTTATAGAATTTTTATACAGCATGTTGTATCTACTATCTCTACTGTTCGTATTCAGTTATCTTACATGCAGTCACATGTTTTTAATGTTCTATGTTTATTTATATGTTTGCTATTAAAAATACTCAATTCCCTGCACCTCTGAAAAGGACAAGACAATGACAGTTTATTATGTTTTTTTTTGTTTTGAGCTCACATAGATGAGCCATATTTATGGTTTATAAATAAAACCATATTCACTTGAATAGCATGAATTGGTGATGCTCAAACGTGACTGATTAGTGGTTCTTAGGCATTTACATTCCTAATGTTTTCTTATTTGCTGGGGGATAACAGGTTCAGGAGAAATCTAAAACATAGTGAATAATCTGAGAGGACTGACATCTAGCTAGAAGGGTATGACTACCAGAAATGAAACAAAGAAGAGTATGTCATCTGGTGTAAGTAAAGGCAAATCCATTCTTTAGGACTTTAGAGAGAGCCATGATCTTCTGGGGCTGGGTAATGATGACAGCTACTTAATACGTAGACAGGACAGTTCCTCTCTGCTAGGCCCAGAGACACGTGCTTTGCACTCATTATTCTATGTGAACCCCACAGGACCCTTCTGGTGTAGATATTACGAGATGCTTCTTCAACAGAAGATGCTGAGGTCAAATGAGTTCAGTGACATGTCCAAGGTCACACCCTATGTGATTGGCAGGCGCGGTGTCTCGCTGATACAGAGCTGGTACTTTTTCTGTTTTAATTGAGATGTAATTGACGTAATACTGTATTAGTTTCAGGTGTATAATATATTGGCCTGATACTTGTATACATTACAAAATTCATCACCACAATGGTCTCTTTAACATTCATCACCTCACATAGTCATATTTTTCTTTCTTAAAATGAGAACTTTTAAGATCAGTTCTCTGAACAACTTTCAGATCTACAATGGAGTATTATTTTTTTAAAGAGTTTTTACTTTATTTTTTAAATATAATTTGTTGTCAAATTGGCTTCCATACAACACCCAGTGCTCATCCTAACAAGTGCCCTCCTCAATGCCCATCACCCACTTTCCCCTCTCACCTACCCTCAGTTTGTTCTCAGTTTTTATTTTCCCCTTCCCTTCCCCCATGGTCTTCTGTTAAGTTTCTCATGATCCACATATGAGTGAAAACATGATATCTGTCTTTCTCTGCCTGACCTATTTCACTTAGCATAGTACCCTCCAGTTCCATTCACGTTGCTGCAAATGGCATGATTTTATTCTTTCTCATTGCCAAGTAGTATTCCATTGTATGTATAAACCACACCTTCTTTATCAGTTTATCAGTTGATGTACATTTAGGCTCTTTCCATAAATTGGCCATTGTTGACAGTGCTGCTATGAACATTGGGGTACATGTGCCCTATGCATCAACACTCCTGTATCTCTTGGGTAAATTCCTAGCAGTGCTATTGCTGGGTCATAGGGTAGTTCTATTTTTAATTTTTTGAGGAACCTCCACATTGTTTTCCAGAGTGGCTGCATCAGTTTGCATTCCCACTAACAGTGCAAGAGGATTCCCATTTCTCCACATCTTCACCAGCATCTATAGTTTCCTGATTTGTTCATTTTGGCCACTCTGACTGGCGTGAGGTGGTATCTCAGTGTGGCTTTGATTTGTATTTCCCTGATGACGAGTGACATTGAGCATCATCATTTCATGTGTCTTTCTGGACACCGTTTCTGGATGTCTTCTTTGGAAAAGTGTCTATTCATGTCTTCTGCCCATTTCTTCACTGGATTATTTGTTTTTCAGGTGTGGAGTTTGGTGAGTTCTTTATAGATTTTGGATACTAACCCTTTATCCAATACACCATTTGCAAATATCTTTTCCCATTCCATTGGTTGCCTTTTAGTTTTGTTGATTGTTTCCTTTGCAGTGCAGCTTTTTATCTTGATGAGGTCCAAATAGTTCATTTTGCTTTTGATTTCCTTGCCTTTGGAGATGTGTCGAGTAAGAAATTGCTGTGGCTGAGGTCAAAGAGGTTGTTGTCTGCTTTCTCCTCTAGGGTTTTGATGGTTTCCTGTCTCACATTTAGGTCTTTCATCCTACAGTGGAGTATTATTAACAGTAGAATTAACCATGCTATATGTTACATCGCCATGACTTAATCTGTAACTGGAAGTTTGTACATTTGACCACCTTCACCCATTTTGTCCACCCCCAATCTCCACCTACCTCTGGCAGTCACCAATTTATGAGTTAGGTTGTTGTTGTTGTTGTTGTTGTTGTTGTTGTTGTTGTTGTTTTTTAAAGATTCCACATATTGTGAGATCATATGGTAATTTGCCTTTCTCTATCTGACTTATACTTAGCATAATGCCCTTAGAGTCCATCCATATTGTCACAAAGGGCAAGATATTATTTTGTTATGGTTGAGTAATATATTCCATTGTGTGTATACACCACATCTTTAGCTATTCATTTATCCACAGACACTTAGGTTGTTTCCATATGTTGGCTACTGTAAATAATGTTGTAGTGAACATGGGGGTGCATATGTCTTACTAGTTAGTACTTACTTTTTTTATAATAACTTTTTAAATGTTTATTTTTTGAGGGAGAGAGAGAGAGAGGGAGAGAGAATGCAAGCAGCGGGGAGGGGGGGCAGAGAGAGAACCTCAAGCAGACTCAACACTGCCAGTGTGGAGCCCGACGTGGGACGCGAACTCACAGAACCATGAGATCATGACCTGAGCTGAAACCAAGAGTTCTATATGCTCAACCAACTGAGGCACTCAGGTGCCCCTAGTGAGTGTTTTCATTTACTTCAGATAAATGCCCAGAATTAGAATTGTTGGATCACAAGATAGTTCTAGTTTAATCTTTTAATTAGTTTTAATTCTAATTTAATTGTTTTCCATAGTAGCTGTACCAGTTTGCATTCCCAGCAACAATGAACAAGGGCTCCCTTTTCCTTACATCCCCACCAGTACTTGTTATTTCTTGTGTTTTTATAATAACCATCTAACCGGTGTGAGGTGACATCTCGGGGATATATGGGGAGAGACTGGAAAGCCCCGAGAAGGTAGAATATATCTAGGATGCTCAGCATGAAGCCAAGATGCAGAATGGGAGAGAAAGGGCAATGGGAGGCCTGTGTCAATGAAGAGAATGGATTCTGCTGCAAACTTTTGGGGATCCCTAATCCAAAAATAGGAAATGTGGGAATTAGATCCATTTTCTCTAAATTAAGTATGTTTGTCCATATGGCACCAGAATTTTCTCCCTCTTGGGGCCTACGTTTGAATCATCGGATGGTTTGAGAAACTCACATCCAGGTGGAGACAACAATACTGTAGTTTGTACTGTTTCGAAATGAAGATATAAAAATTCTCACTTGGATTTTGTGAAAAAGAGAATATGACAGTTGATTAACGTATCATGAGATTAATCTGTCACTAGATTTTGAAGGCAATGCTTTGTAACATGTCATGTCTCTTAATACCCTTTTCTAGATCTTCTCAGGAAAGGTTTCTGTGAATTGATTATTGATAGTTGAGCATAGAGTTTGAGAATAATACTGTGTGTGAAAAAAAATCCTGGGAACAAATTCTGCCTTTACTATTTTCCAGTGATGTGACACTGTAAATAATTTAATTTCTCTGAACCTCAGTTTTCTATCTGCGCAATGGGGTAATAACACCTGCCTCATAGAGAAGCTTGTCAACTAAGCAAACATAACACACAGAAAGGGATTAACATGAAGCCTGGCAAATGGAAGCACTCCATAATTTTGTGTCGTTGTCACCACGTTGTCATTTGTGTCCCCCTTCATAGAGACATTTATCTATGCATTTAATATAGGCAAAGTAGATACCTTTACTATAATATATGAGGCGGTCTGCAACTGTGAGTACTGGGAACTTTTCTTATTCAGGGGTCTTGTCACCTTTAGCGGTGGCAGTATATTAATTTTACTTGGTCACTGACCTAATGTACATATTATGTGAAAAATTCTTGGACTACTCTGAGCAAGCTTACAGACAAGTGAATCATCTTAATGCAGCATAGTGTTATAATCAAGTGTTTATAGTGTTGAAGCGCAGAAGCGGTACTTTTCCTATAATGCAGCTGAATGAGGAACTGGGCAGGAAAGTGACATTTGTGCCAAGTCCAGATGGGCGATTGGAAGACTGCTTAGCATCTCAGAGGCTAAGAGTGTTGCAGGCAGGGCCCCTCTCCGGCAGCATGGAAGTATTAAGAACATGGCCTGTACTAGGCATGAGAAATGTTAGCTGTGAATGGAATGTCAAATGCAGGTGGGAGAGACCAGGGTATATGAGTTCAGGCCAGAGGAGAGGGGCAGCATTTGCTATGATTTCAAGGTTTTCCCTAAGATTCAGGCACAAAAGAAGTGTCTTGGTTTTTAAGTAGGAAAGTCACATAATCACATTTTTGTTTCAGGAAGATGATTAGCAACAGTGCAAAGGATGGATTGGAGACAGGAAAAGTGGAGGACACTTTATGTTTTTTTTCTAATATTCAAACCCCGTTTTCTATAGTTATTTGCCAATCAGATATTTTCTTTGGTGAAGTATCTGCTCATATCTTTTCCTTTATTGTGGTAAAAATACACATAATATAAAATTTACCATCTTAATCATTTTATTATTTAAGAAAGTTTTTTTAATGTTTATTTATTTTTGAGAGAGAGAGAGACAGAGACAGAGACAGAGCATGAGCGGAGGAGGGGCAGAGAGAGAGGGAGACACAGAATCTGAAACAGGCTCCAGGCTCTGAGCTGTCAGCACAGATCCCGACGCGGGGCTCAAACCCATGAACCGTGAGATCATGACCTGAGCCAAAGTCGGATACTTAACCGACTGAGCCACCCAGGCGTCCCATGGAGCCTACATTTTAAGGAGGGTATTGCCACTGGCTTCAGAAGTACTGTGGGAGTAGCTTATTTTGGAGGAAAGGAGACTTAGAAGGGCTTGGATACCTGTTTTCAAATGGATACAGGGCAGTGGTGAGACCTGATTCTTCTGGACACCAGAGAGCTGAACATGGTCTGACAGGTTAAAGATATTGGGAAGTAGAACTGAGTTTGACTTAAGGAGGGACTTGCCCCCCTCCTTCCTTTCCTTTTAAACTTTATATTACACCTCTTTCTTTAAAAATTTTTTTTAATGTTTATTTTTAAGAGAGAGAGAGAGAGCGACAGTGTGTGAGCAGGGGAGGGGCAGAGAGAGAGGGAGACACACAATCCAAAACAGGCTCCAAGCTCTGAGCTGTCAGCACAGAGCCCAACGTGGGACTCGAACCCAAGAACCGTGAGATCATGACCTGAGCTGAAGTCGGACACCTAACTGACTGAGCCACCCAGGCGCCCCTCATCTTAATCATTTAAATTGAACAGTTCAGTGGTATTACATACATTTATAATGTTGTGCAACCATTACCATCCACTCCATTACTTTTTCATCTTGTAAAACTGAAACTCTGTGTCAAATAATGACTCCCTATTTCCTGCTATCTGCCCCCCCCCCCCCAGTCCCCTAACAACTACCATTCTTCTTTTCTTCTTTATGATTCTGACTACTCTAAATACCTTATAGAAATAGTATTTGCATTTTTGTGACTGGCTTATTCCAGTTGGCATAGTGTCCTGAAGGTTCATCCATGCTGTAGCATATGTCAGAATTTCTTTGCTTTTTATGGTTGAATAATTTCATTGTCTGTATAGACTACATTTTGCTTATCTGTTCACCTTTTGATGGACACTTGGTTTGCTTCCATGTTTCAGTTCTCAGAAAGGATGTTGTGTTAAGTGTGTACTAAATAATCTCTTCAAGATCTTGTTTTCAATTCTTTTGGGTAGAAAGGCACTCACGTGGGATCATGTGGTAATTCTATTTTTATATTTTTGAGGAGCCACCATACTTTTTTCCCCCATTAGTGTACCATTTTGCATTCCCATCAACAGTATGCAAAGGTCCCAATTATGCCACATCCTGGTAGAATACTTGTTATTTTCTATTTTGTTGATGGTAGCCATCCTAATGGGTGTGAGGGACCATTTTATGTTTTAAATGAAAGATAATGAGGGCCAAGGTGAGGCATAGTCATGGAAGATAATGGTGAGGAACTCAGGAGGAAGACTTTTGGGAAGTGCAAGCAATGGGGTTTGTTGACTGAATAGGAGAATTTATAGAGGATGAATTATGTGTCCAACATTGACACACTGAGAAAGATCCACATTTGACAAATACTTGTGATATCATTAGAATCAGATAGGACATATAAGGTGACGGGTAAGAATTCCTGAAAGTGACCTTAATCCTCATGAATTTATTAGTTACATAAAGATTTTCAAAGGAACAAATTTGAATTGGAGCGTATTATGGATTACAAAATTCCAAGTTTATAGAAAAAAGTTATACCTTGTAGAAAAAAGTAAATTGATGATATGTTTTACTGTATCCATAAGAACATAGTTTATGATGTGGCTTGCAATTTAAACAAAAATAATAATGTATTTGTAGAATATTCTGCAATTTGCAAGTCTTCATATAAACTGTCTTTAATCTTTCGACAGTTTAGCTATGTTTTCATTTACTCACATACCACAAATAGCTTTTGAGTACCCACATCTGGTTATCAGGAACTGTCCTAGGCTCTGGACAACCCTGTTGTCACAAAGCATACTTTTTAAGTACTGGAGTTTAAATATCCATAATAGGAATTCTTACCTTGGGTCCAGGGAAGAGTTTTGAGATCGGGAGATGTCTATGATCTTAGTAAAAATTACATAAAATATTTCCAAGAAGAGATTTTCATCAGATTTTCAAAGACAACCATGATTCTAAACTGGTTAAGAACCTTAGCCTTCGGGAAACTGAACCTCATGAAGTTAGCTGACCTACCTAAGGGCCCAAGAATCAAGTGACTGTCCAGTCTTTAACCATTGGTTTAGTGTACTCTACAATGTCGTGCTGTCTCTGTCTTCAGTCTATGCCATCTGTCCCTAAAGAATGATCCATGTTCCTAAGATTTTATAGATTATACAGAGTTTCTATTGTAAATGTCACCTCTTATCAGGATGCAGCAATTAACAAATTTTATAATATGGCTTGATGGACTTCAGTTTTTTATACCTTTTAAAACACTGAAACTTCCAATCCTACTGGTTCTAAAAGCATTTATTTTATGAAGGCAATGCTCCTGCAACTTTATTGGAGATGAGCCTGGCAAAACTCCTGAAGAAACTCCGGGTGCGTTTCCTTGATCATCTTGAGGAAGTGGAAATATGTGCCATTCCTAAGAATACTGTTAGCCGTCTATTGTAGGACAGACCAATGCCTTCAAAATGGCCTTCTTGACTTCCTACAGTGGAGAGCTTTGAGCTCTGTGGTGAAATAGCCTTTATATTTACACACTACCATCTGACCTTTGGGTCAGGGCATTTCCAATCAATTTAGAAGTGCAGTGAGTGGAACCACAGTACTGATGAGCTCTCACAGTATGGTAAGCAAGGCTGCCTGGGATTGAGGGGTATGGAAGCTCTATTGATTTTTTAGATGCTTTTGCCACATACTCCCAAACTGCTGGACTGGGAATTAAGTCTGTTGCCAGAGATGATACCAGAGGACAAAAAGATAGCCTCCATATGAAAGGCTAAAGTGGAATTTTAACATGCTCCAGAAATAAATTGCATTTTCCTGGGGAAATTAAGTAGAGAAATTTGCTTATAATCTACTTACTACTTACATTGCTAAGATTAGCAATGAACAGAAATTAGGCAGGAAAGTTTAACAGGAATCAGCTTTGTAGTTTATAGCATTGGCCCAGCAGTATGTCAATGCAAGTGCACCTGGATAGGTCCAGCCTTCTAGAACTGTGTGTAAAGCCTAATACACCTTTGTTCAGAAATGATAAAGAATCTCTAATTCACTTACTGAATCCTCAAGTGTTTTGCTACTCTGATTACCACATATTGAAGCAATAATTTGTTGTTGAATCAGGGCAACAGGAAGATAATTTTATATCAGCCTGATGGGGTTGTTTACTGAAATTCTAATAAGCTGTCGGGCTGTGTGTGTGTGTGTGTGTGTGTGTGTGTGTGTGTGTGTGTTTCCTTTGATTTAGGGTTACATCTTCCTGATTTGTAGGAATACTTTTAGATTATATGACCAGCATGGCCATGTGATTCCCGATCTTTGGCTTTTTTTCTGAATTCCCATCTTTTGGGTCTACCTAGAAATCCAGAAGGTTTATAAGAGGTGCTTTTTTCCTGCCTACTCTAACTCCTTGTGGTATTTCGTGAAGGCAATATGAAATTCTGAATAGACATCACTGATAATATTACCCTCTGGTAGAAGGTTTTTGAGCACCTATTATTGAGAATGTGCTGTGCTACTTTCCAATGTTTAGAAGTTGAAATAAGCAAATTGTGATCAAGGTTTATCAAGGCAATTATAATCTAGCTGAGGGGATTGGAGATGAAGGGCTGATTAGCCTATGAAGCAGAATGAAAGCATCACTACACTGAGGAGGGAACAGCCCTCTCTGGCAAAAGGCAGCTGGGAATCTTAATGGTGGGAAGGCCTGTAGGTTTTAGAAGAGCAGATCATACGTACAGGAGAATGGCCACAGCTCTGTCAGTCCCAAGACTCTGTTATCCTAGCTGTGCTTTCATTACTTTCCAGTGGAATCAGCATCATTCCTTGTTAAGAGAGTATTTTAATACTTAGAGCTATTGACTTAAAGTGTAAAAACAGCATTGCCTCTTTCATACTCCACCTCAGTATTTGTGGTGTTTCCTCATTAGTGGTGTAGTTTCTTCAGATAATTTCATTAGAAACTTTCCTGTCTTTAGGTATAGGTCTAAAGTATTACTGGATTTGGCATTTGGAAACGAAAGTCATAAAATCAACTATGCCTGAGGTTTGCATCATCCACTATGCAAACCACCAGCCACTGGCCATTGAGCATTTGAAATTTACTAACCCAAACTGAGATATATTGTAACTGTAAAAGCCACACTGACATTAAAGACTTAGTACTTAAAAAAAAAGTTGTAAAATTTCATTTTTAGATTGAATACAACTTGAAATGATAATAATTTTATATATTGGGTTAAATAAAATATATTATTAAAATTAATGTCACCCACATCCTTTTCTTTTTTTAACATGGCTACCAGAAAATTTTAAATCACATAGATGGCTCTCATCATATTTCTATTGTAACTTGCTTCCTTAGACAGTGCTTATGGAACTGTGGTTATAAGAACTCTATGTAAGCGATTTAACCCAGGTAATAAAGCTGAATCCAAGTATGTGGCATGAACTCTAGACTGCCATTCAGAGACTGGTTTCAGTCCCCGCTGTGACCCCAACTTTCTGGGTGGTCTTTCACTTTCCATCTGGGCTAAGATTTTCTCATCTGAGCAGTGTGGAAAAGATTAAAAAGTGGGTGATTCTAAGTCCCTTTTCACACTAAATCTGGCTATTCTGTGGTCCTAAGGAACATAAGATTGAATTTTGTTTGTAACACTTTAGTCTCTCCTCAAAGCTGTCAGATGAAACCGTCTTCATCATTCTGATTCTTAATTTATTTAAGAGAGGTTAAATTTGTAATTACTGTAATTTGGAGCTTCCTTGAGCAGCCCGAGGCTGAAGCACAGCATCATTCAATCTGTTCAGTGCAAAGTGAAGCAGTTGAACATGTTGTGATTTATAAGGATCTGACAAAGATATTTTGCAAGGAAGTTTCCAGCACTTTGAAAATATCTAGATAAGTCTGAAAGTAAACCATTTTTAGTCCAAGTAGTTTTTATGATGTCATTTCAAACAGCTTACCTCAATAAAAAGATTTATTTTTAAAATTAATGTGGGAAAAGCTATATCTAACTACTTCATAATCTAGCTTTCAAAAGTAATTTGTAAGCACTTTTTGATATTAGATGTAATAATGCTTGTTCATTATCAAAGGTAGAAAATGCAGAACACTTCACACACAAAACATGAGAATTACTCAGACCCTATCTAATTCTTCCCCATATGTATGTGTATTTGACTATAATATTGGATATAGAACATCTTTTGGACTTGGAAAACTTTTAGCCGCTGTGCTTCTTTTGGGTTTATGGGTAATTTATAAGATGTTATATTTATATGTGAAAATGCCCATCATAACTCATTCAGGGTTATTTCTTAGCAGACAGATGCTGATCAAAGTACATGCATATTTAACATTTTTCTTATTTATTATAAACTTTCCTTCCAGAAAGTTTATATTTTCAGTTTGTTTGCATTAGCAGGATATGATCCTGTCAGTTCCCTGAAACCTCACCAATACTGAAGTTAAGAAGTTAAGTCTTGTTTATATCCATGGGTGGAAGATTATATTTTGTTTTTTCGCTCGTGTTTCTTAGATTTCAGAGAATCAGAAATTTTTGAATGAACATACTGGCAGTTTCTTTTTCTTTTTCTTTTTCTTTTTTTTTAATTTTAAAAAGAGAGAGCCAGTATGAGAGGGGAGAGAGTGGCAGAGGGAGAGAGAGAGAGAGAGAGAGAGGGAGAGAGAGAGAATCCCAAGCAGCCTCCATGTTCAGCACACAGTCCAACGCAGGGCCCGATCCCATGGCCAACCCTGGGATCATGACCTGAGCCAAAATCAAGAGTTGGATGCTCAACTGACTGAGCCATCCAGGTGCCCCCATATTGGCAGCTTCTAATGCTTCTTCTGTGAGAGCTTATCCCCATGGTTTATTTATTCTGTTTATGTAATTAGTTGTGATTGTTGTCCTTTTTGAAAGGTGAGCTGCTATGGATCATATAGAACCCTCAAGGTCTTTCCTCCAACAGTCATTGCAGGCCTCTCTGACCCATCACTCCCTATCTGTTGGTCAGCTGTACAACTAAAATACACTACACACACACACACACACACACACACACACACACACCACCCAGCATGGGGAAAAATCAGTGTAGTCCCCATCCTAATGTGTGTTCTAGGAGATGTTTAAGTCCTTACAGGAGGAAGAAGATAATTTAACCACTACATGGTCCTTCTACTGGAGTCTTTTCTTTTCTTTTCTTTTCTTTTCTTTTCTTTTCTTTTCTCTTCTCTTCTCTTTTCTTTCTTTTCTTTTTTTTGAAACAAATGAAAAAGCCTCATAGAGATATTAGTTATATTAAGATCTCTGCAATAAACAAGGTTTCTCAGTCCACTGAGCTACCACAGGTTACTTATTCAAACCACAATGGTGAATACCCTTGCAAAATCACTTTTATTGAGCTGTCATTACAAGGCCATTATAAGAAAGGGCCACATGATATATTATAATGCATTCTGTTATAAAAATATTATTATGACCATTTTCTTAGAACATTGACATCCCAGTATGTGAAAGATTCACTTCTTAAAATTAAGTAACAGAAAAAGTTGAAGTCCTCTTTTGATTCACTTTTTTCTGATAGTGAAATTCATTTTCCTGATCATAACTGATCCACAACCAATAATGTTGCAAGTTTCATTTGGCTATTTGACAACTCAGAGCAAAATTCGAACTTTAATCATAGTGATCATATTGACTATTTTTGGCTTACTTGTATGTTCCAGTGACTTAATTTTATACTTTTACCTATAATTTATTACTTCATTATTGTTTAAATTTCATATAAAAACACAGAATTGTCATGTTTTATTTTGGGGTTTATTCTGATTTTTGGCCTCTCCTCAAGCAACAACAACAGGTCCTTGTTGGAAGGGAGGTAAGGTATAATTAGAAATAAAGTAATGAATCTCCATTATCATATCCCTGGAAAAAGCAAGGCCTCTTATTAAGAACAATTTTTTCAAGTTCAGTAACAAACATCGTTTTTGTCATGATTTTAAGGTTTGCTACCAAAGAATAGAATACATTACACATGCATTAAAAACATTTTTTAAACATTTATTAATTTTTTGAGAGACAGAGAGAGACAGTGCAAGCAGGGGAAGGACAAAGAGAGAGGGAGACACACAATCCGAAGCAGGCTCCAGGCTCTGAGCCATCAGCACAGAGCCCGACATGGGGCTCAAACTCACGAACAGTGAGATCAGGACCTGAACTGAAATCAGACGTTCAACCAACCGAGCCACCCAGGTACCCCTACATATGCATTTTTAAAAACTTTTGTAGGCAAAAGAGCTGCTGCTAATCAAGTAAAAAAGGTGGAAATCATCTGTATTATTCTGGGGCTTTTCATTTCTCAACTTCTTCCTTTGTTTTAGTGTCAATATGCTTCCAGTCCAGGTATCAATCTCTTATTTTGGGACATCGTTTCTGTTCATTCATTGGGCATTTAATGAATTTAAATAAGTTGGTCTTCCCAAGAGTAAGTGGACTACACAAGACTTCTTTGTAAGTATCATCTCAACCTTATGGATGTCCTTTGTGACTATTCAGTGGTATATCCTGGAAGAAGTAGGAATTAATTCAGGCACTTGAAGTTATCTGACCACCACTTCCTTCTACAGAAGTCAACGTTTTAAATAGAAGTATGCTTTGGAAAGCTATGCAAAGTATAACGTTAAGGGTATGTTACTGAAAGTTAAATATTAATTAATACTCTTTAATTTCCCTAGCCTTTTGGAGGTAGGTGAAGTCATCTGTGTCCTGCACAACTTTAGGGGTTGCTCTTTGCATGGACTACTTTAGCCCATTCAGGGTACTGCTTCTCCAGGGAAATAATTTTTAACTGTATTTGAAAGGATGAATTTAAAGATTATTAACTTAACTCTTCTTCAAGAATTTAGAAATGATGTTCCTGTCAAATCAGATAATTTTCTTCCTGTGCATTAAAGAATAATATGAGGAAAGCATTAGCTACATCACTGTATTTAAATGCTTCTTGGGTATTGGCAATCCCTTGCTAATTTTTTTAGTGGTTTTCAATTCAGAATTCAAAATTAGCTCTATATCCAGGCATCACGTCTCTCTTGTACTTCTGTCTTGTTTCAGAATAATAGTTCTGGTTGCTGATAGCTTTATGTCTTCCCTGAGATGCTTCTGATTACTCTGATCCATGCTAAACTGTCGATTCAACATTTTCCTGTGATCTCTACCTGCCTTGCTGTATTATCTCTTGGAGACTGAAAGAGTGACAGGCTTCAGAGATATCATTGGATGTAACTAATAGAACATTTTTTAAATTAAATAAAGTTAAAGAAATCTTGTAGCACACTAGTTGGGAGCTAAAAGTTTTTTTTAATGGCCATTGTTGAGAATATTCTGATTTGTGGATTAATGCTCTCACTTGGAGGGTTCCAAGGAACCCTACAATGAAGATGGTAACCTTCATCTGAGACTCTACAAAATGATTAATTAATATTCACATTCAGTGAGCTAATTAGGACTTTGGGGGCATGTTGGCACTTCTAATGGCCTATTTAATTATCTGAAGGAGGCTTTTACCATCTCAAGAGGTATTATAATCAGCCTTTGGGAACTAAAGAACCACCTCAAGAAATAGTAGAGCATCTCCCATGTTGGCAAACAACCTCTCTGACAAATGTTGCCTTTGAAAAAAGGCCCTCAGCTATAAATCGGGTTGAAATCACAAGGAGAAAGTTTTGACACTATTTTCTAGTATGCTGGTTGCTCTATCTTGACTGGCATGAATGTTTTCAGGGATTAGAACAGAAGCAGGATAGCTCTTGACTCAAATCCTTGCCTTGAGGCTGATTGTTCTCCAGGAAGAAAGACATCTCTGGGAGGGCAGCCAAAGGTGTCCCTTAGAAAAAGATTAGAAGTGAGCCCCATTCATAGAAATAGAATGAGGCTGGCTCCACCAGACCTTTGCTTGTTTCCTCAATCCAGAAATATCACAGAAAATGGACGTGGTGATAATGTTAGCAATAATAATAATCCATGTTCAGTGATCAATGGTGGTAGGGTGAGTGCTCAGGAAACAAGCATGGCACAATGGTCTGTACAAACCTCTAGGTCACGTTTACGTAGGTCTGGATTTTATGATTTATTTTCACATGTGTGAGAGAGTGCTGTGTCGTCTTACAGGTAAAATATGTAGATGAAGTGTAGTAAATTAACGGAGACTAAAAAGGAAATGCACACATACCCCAGAGAACAAGTATGATCTGTAACAACATGTTGCTCTGTACAGCAAGAAAACTACTCGCCGCTGTAATGGAGGGCATTGTCAAGATTTGGTTTTCCATTTTGGAATTAAGCAATGTTTTCTCTAAAAGAACAAATGATATTCATTTTAGTTTGAAAACAAAAACATTACCCAGCAGGTACAGCTCAAATTATTTTTAGGTGTTGTGAGTTGCAGAGTCATGAAATCTTGCATGTGACTGAAGAGAGTGGAGCAAGCAGAAGGAAGAAGATGGAATTTGAGTGGGACCACGCAAGACGGGGGAATCTCTACCTGCCAAGTTAGAGCAATTGGGGGCAGGGAGGGACAAAATGAATATAAAAGATAAGTTTGCAAAAATAGGTTTGTGCAAGAACTAAGAAGGTTTAGGGTGCAACTGTTAGGATTCTGAGCTCAGTTCATCAGGAATGGGTGGTTCTTAAAGGCATTTAAGCAGAGAAGTAATATGATTAGAAGTAGCCTGTATTTTGTATTAAGTTAGAAATTTTTGAAACTTGGAAAACCCCCCACAATGCCTGGTTATAAAATGAAAGTCAGTATCAATATTAAGTACTACTTAAACAATGTTGATTTATTTCTTTTGAGAGAGAATGAGTCCGAGTGGGGGAGGGGCAGGGGGAACGAGAGAATCCCAAGCAGGCTCTGTCTGCACTGACAGCAGGCATGGCGATTGATCTCACAACTGGGAGATCATGACCTGAGCTGAAATCGAGTTGGACGCTTAACTGACTGAGCCACCTAGGCGCCCCTCAAATAGTACTTTTAAATAATCTGAAAGAACACACATCTCCATCTATATGAAGAAGCCATATGTTGCATTTTCCCAGCCACATTCGTTATTCCTAAAACATTCCAAGTATCCATCATGGCAGACCCGTCTCATGTAAATTCACAATTTCATCAGCCCTCTGTAATGCCACATTATTTTAGGTAAAGTTGTTTCGACTGAGTGCACACATCTATTAGTGTTAAGTCATATTGGATAATGAAGCACTGTTATTCCCATGGACCCGTGTTAGGTGGACCAGGGATTTTAATTAAATATCTGAATGGGTGTTGTACAGTAGATACTCTCTGGAAAGCATCTGTCAGGGTTAGTATTTTACAAGTTAGCTATGCCTCTTTCAACCTTTAATTATAATATTCTAACTCTTTATTCTTAGTTACCACTAATAATTTCAAGGTGATACAGATAGAAATTACTTGATTATCCGAGTGACTGCACATATCAAATGAAATAGAAAGCAATTTCACTGTCTATACATGCTTTGTAAGTAATCATGTATTTAACTAACATGTTACTGTATTTAAAAAATATATCTCTTTTTTCCTAAGAGGGATTAAAACACATGATATTCTCTGGTTGGAAGTATGTAATGTCTGGCACATATGTAACTACACTCATTTCTCAGTGATAGCAGTGATAGTGCTCTTGTATCAAATAAACAGATATCTTGATAATTGCCAATTCTTGAGTTCTCTTTTGGCACTGATCTGCAGTTCTTAGGTTTTTCTCACTGTATCCTACTTGATCACCTCAAATCCATTTAATGACTTAAGCATATGACCTTTGCCACTTCCCCCCCCCCCTCCCCCCATGTAGACTTTGGCCATCTCTGTGGATGGAGCATTCAAAAAGGACTTGCTTTGGCTTTTAATTTCAGGAAACCTGAAACATACCAGTAATCTTTTTATGTTCAAATCCATCCCTTCAGCGCCATCCTCATTTGGACTCTTCAAGCTCTGGTCTGTTCAGAAGTTTGCTGCTCTTGGATGGTTGGAAGTAGACATTCATGACCCTACATTGATATGTAATTATACTAATATTGGCTCTGGTCTTGAGTGTGAATGACTGGCATTTTGACTTTTATCTCATTTGACTCTTTCGTATTTCCAGCCACCATTTTGAAAAAGAGAATTGTTAATCATGTGCTTCTATTTAAGAGTCATGGTATAACTTCTGGTTATATATAACACAATTCAGGAGTTATTTCTGTTCCTAATATTTATTTTCAGAATATTAAAGAAAACTTTGATACTCTACATAGAAAAGATAGATTAAAGACATTTTGAAATACAAAGGAATTTTTTTTTCCTTCTGAGGCTTCTTCTTGCTTTCCAGTTTTTCTAATGCTTGTGTTGCTATGCTGCTTCACATATGGAAAGGAGAAAACAGCTAGATCTCTGTTCTTCATATGGGTAGAAAATTCTCATTATGAATTCTCAGAATATTAAAAGTTGAGGACTGTATTCCCACTGGTTCGGAATAATGACATTTTAAACGGAATTGAAACCTGTTGAAATCATGTTTGGCACTGGCTATTCTTGAGTTCTAGGTGGACTATCTTATTGTAATTCTCATTTCATAAGTAAGGAAAAGTTGTTTAGTATATTTTGTGGGTGACAGTAGCACATTGTGTCTTAACCCTGATGTCTCTTTGTTTGACATTTGGTGACTATGCTGGCTTGCAGTGGAGAATGCAGTTTCAGCCATATTAACAGGACCATCTTTACCTCCTAAGACACGTGTCACTGTAATTTCCAGAGCACATGATGCTCCTTACAGATATTCCTTTTTCCTTACAGTACCTTCATTATAGAGTATACTGTTTTCAAAAACAGGTAAAATCATGACTTTTATGCAGACATAAAATGAACACATATTACAAATATAATTTAATTCATCAATGAGGGAACCCGTAAGATGTTTTAACAAGTTCAAAGGAGAATCCAGAGAAAAGACATAATATTGAGAACAGACAAAATACTGAAAAGAGATGCAAATTGGAATAAAAACTGGTCTCTTCCATAGAGGGGAGGGAAAGCCCATTAAAACTCTAGAAACAATGTTGCATTAGGCAGAAATTATTTTGTGTTGCTCTCAGTTATCTACAACCTACAGATTGTAAAATAGCTCTATCAAGGTTTGAATGTGATAGTCTGGAAGAATGTGCTATAGACAATGCAGTTTTACTCTGAAGCACAGAGTTTTTCCTGCATTATTTTTGTTCACCCTATACTTGGATAAATAGTTCTTATCCATTAAGATTCATCTCAAGCTTGTGTATTAGGGAAACTTCTCTGATGCCTTCTATCTGGTTTTAAGTTTCTTTCTATATCTCAGAATATCTTGTGAGGAATAATCACTGTGTTTACTATATGACATTATAATTTAATATTCATTGTCTTTCTTAGTTTCTCTTCTTTAAGACTAGGACTATTACCCTATTTTTTCATTTTAAAGTATTTGTGCAGTATTTGGCACAATTCGTAACATGTTTACAGAATGAATGAAGGAAAGAGTGAAGGACCGATGGATGTATGCTTGAGTGTAAAATTTATAAGATGTTTGCAGAATGAATGAATGAAGGAAGGACTGATGGATATATGCTTGAGTGGAGAGTTCATGAGCACATGTATGATAGGCAAGCATTTGTCATCCTGTATGATGCACCAGGAATTTGGTAAGGTCCAATCATTTCTAGATTTCCCTTTGATCACAGGGCATCTCGTATTTATTAAATTAAACTCTTTGCTTACGTGACCTAGTTACTGCCTTTTTATTTGATCTCAGGAAGATCCCTTTTATCTTGCAAACTTCAATTTATATCTTTAAAATGTATTTTCATTATTTTAAAATCATAGGTCTTTTAACATTATAGTAATAGATTTGCAAAAGAAAAATTTTGTATCAGAATAAGCAGTGATCTTGGATTACATTAGACGTGATTTGAGGTGGGTGGTCAGAGACTCTGTACCCTTCTAATATTTATGACAATGTGGCAAATGCAGTGAAGTAAGAGGTAGTTTCTTCTCTTGGACTTTTGACTCTATTCCCATAACCTTTTGCAAATTCCTTATGCATGTGAGGAATTAAGCCTTTATTAGTTGAGTCTAAAGTCTGTTAATACTTTGTTTTAATTAACTGAGTACTGAGTCTAGAGTGAATAGGCATAGAGTATATCTACAATGCCTACTGGTTAAGTCCGTAAATCTCAGATATATGCACACAAAATTGTGGTTCTCTGGAATCCTTATTTCAGAGGATTCCTATTTGAATATGTATTTGTATATGTATGTTCAGAATGGTTGAAGTATCACGGAAGTCACAAGATGCTTCCTGCAAAGGGGTAGAAGGCAGTAGAAAATGTCCTGTTTTACATAAGACAGAATTTTGTCTATGTCCGTTTCTACTTGCATGACCTAAAGCAAGCTACTTTATTTCTTTCAGCTATACTTTCCTTATATCCAACATTTCACAGGGCTGATTTCACAGGTCTGATGTGAGGATAAGGGAGACAATGAATGTAGCTGACTTATGCAAGCAACTGTGGAAAATGTCAGTTTCCCAGTCCTTCCCTGGAGCACATCTTGCCCTTATCTGCCTTTTTTCCCTCTTTTTACTCTCTGTATTGCCTCCTCTTCAGTAATCATCCTCTTCATATAATTCAAAATTGAGCTTATGTCCACTCCTTCCTACCTTTTTGATTTTCCTTGTCTCTGCCAGCTAGACTGAGCTTTGAGGGCACAGGGCCTGGCCTGGCTTGTTGGGAGCCTCCAAAGCACATCGCAAGGACCTGACATAGTGTCCAAGCCCAGTGGACTAAAATTCAGCACAGGAACTCTCTGTCTATACCTGTTTTCTCAGTGGAGCCCCTTCATTTTTACCTGTGTTCTCTAGACACCAAAGAAATGGTCTCTTAAGGCACAAACTCAAACTGAATTTATTTTAACAAGCCCTGTCCATGGTCCTGAATAGAGTTTGGATTATATACAGTGGGTTTGATTTTCTTTATCATGCTGTCCTGTAGTTTGACCAGCTTGTACTTATGCTTCCTAGCCAAACTCACCCAGTAGGCTTTCCCAAATTCATTGTAGCTTCAAGGTCCCAGCGAGTGAGGAATGATCTAAGGTCAAACACATCAACCTAGTCTATCACTAAAGTGATGCTAGAGGAATGAACAGATGTGTATCAGTGTCTGTAGTATTCAAGACAACATATTAAAACAGATTTATTTTAACTTCCTATGTTTTGAAGCTGGATGGGAGCGATTATACAATTTCTACCCTGTGGGTTCTTTTCTCTTATTTTCTTTTTCACAGTGCATTTATTCCTTCTGAGCATCTTTGGGCATGCATTGTGTTTTTTTCTAATGAAAGTAGAGAAATTGTATCCTCATTGCTTATTTTTAGCACTGTTGCTATGCTAAACTATAGCTCAGGAATCTTATTAAAATCAATTCAGGATTTGAATTTTCATTCTCTTTAACACTGTGGCATTACTCTTGTTTCTGAAAATATGTCACCATATATGAGTCTATTTAAATATTTCCTATCAATTATTGGAAAGATACTTTTCACCTACTTAAGGAATAAGTAATAAATGGGTACATAGAGATTGGGGGCAAAATTTGTCAAGTTTTCCTTTGGATTGTGTGTGTGTGTGTGTGTGTGTGTGTGTGTGTGTGTGTGTGAAGGGGCATTTGTTTTTCTCATACTGTGCTTAAAAATAATTTGTGGTTTCTTCAGGGTGACACTGTAGACACTGTACAATGAAAAATTTACCATGCTGAATAAAGGGATTGGCTATTTTGCCTTTAATTATCACGTGTCATCATTAGATGACTTCCTGACATATAAATTGAGTGACCTGAATTATTTTTACATGAAATTGAGATTTTACAGTGTATATATTGTTGAGGCAATAATCTGCATCCCAAGGCTGTTTGTTGCACACACATGAGAGCAACAACATTCTTCTGTTCTTTCTGCAGTGGACTCTGGGGCTGTTTCTTGCTGTTATCTATCATTGTGATTCTTAGCAGTAGAATCATGGAAAAGAATGGACTTCCAGGGGGTCTGGGTCCACTCACAAGGGCTTTTAAGAAAGTAAAGAGGGTATTTACCATAAGGAGTATGAAGCCTTGGGGATTTCTAGTAGGAACTGCATGTAACTTTAGATGTTGACTTATACATTAGGCCATTCAATCAGAGCTATACCTTACTTTAAATTAGATAAACATAGAGCATCAAAAAGAACCTGAGGTGATAAGGCAGAGAACATTAAACTTGGAAGGTGCCTGTTCTGGACCAATCATTGGGCTCTTTGGTTTCCTAATTACTTATCTCATTTAATCTTCCTAACATTCCTGAATGAAAGGCATGGATCATTATACCCATTTCATAGATAAGGAAACCGGGCTCAGGGAAATCAAGTAACTTCCTGGCTATAAGGTGTTGGGTTACCATTCAAAGCTCGGCCTTTGTGACTCAAAGCCCATGACTTACTATATAGGATGCTACAATGAAGATGCGCCCTTTTTTCCTATAAAGGAAAATCCACCGCATTATTGTGGTAAATCACACAAAAAAAGAGGTCTTCCCTCTTAAGAAATTGTAAAGCAAGTGAAGTAAAGACAGTATAAAGTGTGGTGTAACTGTAAACACAGTCATACAACACATCTCTAGAACTTTTACATCTTGCGTGACTGAAACTCAATACCCATTGAACAGCAACTCCTCTTATGTATTTGCATCTATAATGAAATCTCGATCCCCCTTCCTCCTCCCTGCAGTGTTTGTTTGTTTTTGTTTTTGTTTGTGGATAGAGGGGGTGAGGAGAGTCACAGCAATGCAGAACTCAAGGTCACTGTTTAGCCTGCAGATCTGTGCATGCAGACTTGCTGTAACACATCCAGAGCCAGATTCACCATTAAGATGATCAGACTATTAACAAGCTGCTCTACTAACCAATGTGAGATGCATCAGATGATAATTTGTAATCAGCAGCAGCCTCTGTTTCATGTAGGCTACTGGCTCTTCACTTACTTCGGGTTCCAAGTTGATAGTGCCCCTCTGAGTCAGACAGAATGTATTTTTAGTCACACTTACTTGAGAACCCCTCATGGCAGATCACACACTTCTCAGTCTGGTAGAGACGCCCCTAGATGGAGTCAGACTGCCTCACAGACCCTGGCTCTACTCCAGGGAACGATCAGTGGGTAGAGCACTGCCAGACAGCCTCCTGGCACAGGGGCTGGCCAAAAAGTCAGGGCACAAGGATCCTCTGTACTTTTGTTGGGCACCATGCCCAGCTCCATTAGGGCCGAATGTGGAACTCAGCAGATTGGAGTTTGGTCTCCATGGCACCATGGCCACAGGCAAGCTACAATAGTCCCCAGGCACCTGTATTGTTGCAGATGTATGCATATGACCCATTCTACCAAACAAATCCTGTAGAAGTTTATTCTGCTCCGACTGAAACCAGGAAAGATGTTCTCACCTTTCCCCTTTCCTTGTTTACATTATTTAATCTATTTAAAAGTGTTGTGATACAGATTTTCCTAATAAACACAAGGCTATTACAATATAGCCTAAAAGCAATGGCATAATATTTTATGAACAAATGGAGTACTGAAAGACATTAAGTAGGTGCCTCATTCTGGCCCTCAGTTCACTGTTTAAGTTCCCACATGACACTTAAATTTGGTGAACCTCAGGGGGACCTGGGTGGCTCACTCAGTTGAGCATCCTACTCTTGAATTCAGCTCAGGTCATGATACCAAAGGTGTGGGATCAAGCCCCAAGGGGGGCTCTGTGCTGAGCATGGATTCTCTCTCTTTCTCTTGAGATTCTCTCTCTCCCTTTCCCCTTGGATTCTCTCTCTTAGGATTCTTTCTTTTGGGATTCTCTCTCTCTCTCTCTCTTTCTCTCTCCCTCCCTCCCTCCCTCCCTCCCTCTGCCCTCTGCCCCCTCCCCAGCTTGCACTCTTGTCTCCCTTTCTAAAATTAAAAAAAAATTATAAAAGAATTGTGGTGAATTTCCTCTTCTCTTAATTAGAATGTTCATGGCATCTACCTCACATGTAATTTACAGGATTGTTGTGAGCATTAAGGGGAAAGTGAATGTGCAAGAATTGGGCAAAGTGAAAACATGATATCCATATACTGTGTTGTAAACACTATTGTAAATATGAGTCAACTCAACAAGGGTTGGGTCTTCATGATATGAGCACCTCTGAAATCATGGAAAGGAATCTTAGTGTAGGAGAGAGAAAGAGAATGGATAGACGCAAACAACAAAAAAATCTCAAAAACCCCATTGAAATTAATAATCTAACAGCTAATACAATTTTAGCATATTGATCTTGTTCATTATGGATGTCCAAGGGATTTAACTTTTTATTAGTTGTTTATAACAAAATTTGATAAGTTGAAAGCATACCAAATACTCAGAGTCTTGTACATTCTGAATTTCTTATTGTACATTCTGAATTACTTATATTTGTAAATTTTTACAAAATGTACTCCAACCTTATTTCATAATGATTGTGTTAAATCACCTTTTTCCTGGGGCACCTGGGTGGCTCAGTCGATTGGGCATCTGACTTTGGCGCAGGTCATGATCTCATGAGTTTGAGCCCCACGTAGGGCTCTGTGGTGGAAGCTTGGAGCCTGGAGCCTGCTTCAGATTTTGTGTCTCCCTCTCCCTCTGCCCCTGCCCACTCATGCTCTGTCTTTCTCTCCTTCAAATATAAATAAACATTAAGAAATAAAAAAAAATCACCTTTTCCCTTTGATATTCCCATAATATCCACAAATATGTTCCTATAATAATAGTGCCTACATATTTCCCAAGCCCTTACCAAGTGCCAGGTAAAACACTAACTCTTGATCATATATTGTCACAATTGAATCCTCCCTATAGCCCTCTGATGGGAGGTATTGCCATTTTACCCGTTTTGTAGGTGAAGATGCTTGGTAAAGTTATATAATTCAACAAAAAATGAAAATGCTCATAGCAACAGAGTGAGAACTCAATTTCAGACTCCTGAAATCCAGAATCCATGACTTTGGTTTAATTTTTTGTTTGAGTAGCCATGCAAAATTTCCATTGCCAAGCATAGAGGGGCTCTTATGGAGCTAATTTGGCCTTCACTGAAAGCTCTGTGCACTGAATAAAGGGAACGTCTGATCAGATGCTTATGTTACCAGAGCATAATGGCAGATACTCTTGCCTTCTTCCATTTGCTTCTGCGTCTACCACCTGAACTTGTTTTGGTTTTTTCTTCTTCTTCTCACCCTGACACCTGACGTGTGTTCCTGTCCTGCCTCTCCCAGTCGGGTCAATCTGGTTTCTATCACCATCTTTTCCGTGTTCTTATTCCCTGAGCATCCCATTTTTCCTTCTTGGCCAACACTTATTTAGTGAGGAAGGCAGAGGCCACATATTCTATTGTCAGGTTTTATGAAGCAGTTAAATCCCACGGAGCTCAAAAGAGCATGTTGAGCAAATCTGTGGACACATTACACAATTGTATATTTTTGTAAAATAATGTATTCGGATAATATTTTCCTGGGCACCAAAGTTACCTAATCCCAAAAGACACACAGGCTGTATTATATAAAGAGGATTATGTGTTATGCAGTTTAAAACTCCTGGAAAAGTTCTCATTATTTGAATTGTGTAACCAAATTCCAGGGCAAGGCAGCCCATTTGTGAGTGATGATTAGCGCTGCCAACGCCCCAGCAGTAGCAGGAAAGGATGTCATGAAATGATCCAACTTCCCTTAGAAAATAATGACTGTCTTGGCTAAGCAGCATTTTTTTAATTAAATACCAACAATTCCTAGTAATCAGAGGACCTATTAGCCATGAAATTCGATTCCAGTATCAGGGAGTATTCACTTATCAAATGGGAGCCAAATAATTGTGGGTGGAATTTACAGTCCTGTGTTGGGGATGGCATTAAACATTATGGAAATGGCACTGGGGTATAGCTCTGGCTCTGGGGAAATGTGGCATTTTACAATTTCAGTAGCAAGTTAGGCTGGTGATTAACAGAATGCAGTCATTAATTTCTGAGGCATGATATTTTCTCTCTATTCTCTTGAGAACCCAAGGTTTTGCAGTACAGTGAACCTGTCATGAATTTCTCCTTAGTTTCACTTAGTCTTTTCCACATTTCCATCAGCTGCCTTGAAACAGGATGAGAATCCTTGTCATGGAATTAGTTTTAATTTATGGAGGGAAGTGTTCTTGGCTCCAGGAGTGGCCTTTAGGAAGACTGGAAACCACCAAGAGTTTATTCTTCTGGGAAGCTTACCTCCAGGCACCCTATCTTTTCTTCTCATGGCCTCTCCTAACACCTCACCCTCCAGCTAACCCACGGAAACCCTCCCCATGCTTCCTAGCGCCTGTTTAAGGAAGTGAAAAGCAGATGTTCACCAAGTACCCTCTAATGCTACAATCTGTGTCAGCTACTCCAGACACAACTTTGGAAAGTAGGTGCTTACTGATCAGGCCCATGACGATTAAATACTCTTCCACAGTACCAAGTGGAGTGGTAGTAGTGAGGGTAAAAGGCAGAATTCACACCTACCTCCCTCTAGTCTCAAAACGTTTGCCCTTAATGTTATTCCCATTACAGAAGTAAATGCTGATAAGGTTTTAAGTGAATATATTACTCTGCTATAGATAGATTGACTTAAATTTCTTTGAATAGATTTTTAAATGGCTTTAAACTTGGAAAGTCATGAGTTTCCCATACAGTACTAACTTTTACCGCCATCTTCCAGCATTTCAAATCTAACATAAGAACTCTGAGTATTTTCAAAAACACATCCACAAATAGGAATATGTGTGGGTGTGTATAATATGCATAAATAGCACACAAACATACATATACAGATATAATATGCATAGACATAGATACACACATGCATAGATACATTTGCATACATAGGTAGATGTAAAATCTTCAGTGATATTTTTCTTTCTGATCTGTGGGGGACGGAACTTTGCCTAATTGAAAATCTCTCCCTTGGTACCCACACATATATCTATCTTCAACTTGGTTGGCAAACTGTGTACCTACATGTGCGTTCCTCAGGATAATGAAAGGAGAAGGATGTTTAGTAGATAAAAAAAATGCAGTGTCAGGCTCTCTAAAGAGTAAGAGAGGAGAAGAGCTCAGCGGAGACACATCAACAGGGTAAAACATTTTGCCTGTTGTCACACACCAGGAAGGGTCAAGGTAGACGTTCAGTCCACAGTTAGCTGTCTCCAAAGTCTATATTCTGTTTACTACATTAACACACTGGTGTCAGAAAAGGTAAGTGCCAAGCTTTAAATTTTCCTTTTCCTGTCTCAGCCTATCCCAGCGTTTCTAGGTATATCTGGAGAAAAGCTGAGACTCATGTGTATCAACTGTTCTAAAAGCCTTTCCAGTAGAAAACCAAGAAAGCCTGGCCTTCTGACATAGTCAATAGTGGACAGGTTTGCTTGAAAACTCACTTATGGTGCCTGTTTTAGAGTTAACAGGTAGGACACTGCAGGTTAACTGGTTTTAGGAAGTAGCACATGTCATACATGCTTCTGCCATGAATGCTTCTTGCCAGAGCAGGATGCTACAAGTAATTAACCTCTGTTTCTACCAACTTAGAAAATGGTATTACCAGATTCCTTACAAATATTCCATTCCTATGGCCTTTGACTGTTTCAAGAATTTGGGAGTTCACCTCTTTTCCTTTATTGTCAGGAGTCATTGTGGCTTTGGGTGCCTTAATGGAATTCTTTCCCCAAGCAGAACACTGAGCAGTGTGGGTTCAGGGGCTTCCTTGGGGATGTGTGTATACCTCTTTTAATACCTTAATCCCCTTCAGTTCTCACAATGAGCCTAGGTGAAGGTTGGGCACATTTTTTCTCCCAATGGGCACGTACTCAATATTATACTTATTTCCTGATGCAAATACTGTTCTCTCAGTTTTACCTGTAAATCATTTTCATTCCCCTGGATCTTGCTCTGGAACTTAATTGCTTGCATACTGGCCAAAGCCACTTTTGGGAGCTATTTGTAAGTAAGCATGAACACTTTCATTTGCAAGCTATAGCTGCTTCAAGAAACATACCCTTTTCCTCATAAACAAAGGCTATTTTTACTTTGATATGGAACAGCATCTTCAAAATACCTGTAGGTGGTTGATAAGTCACAAAGTGTCCCTGGACAGAAACCTGGTCTGCGTGACAAGGTCTGTATTTGTTATTGTCCTTTTCCATATGAATGAATGGCTGGTCTGCTGAGGTATGTATTTCATTAAATGACACTGTGATCTTCCCAGCATGCAGAGTTGGAGTTGAAGATCATTTACTCCCATGTCCTTATTTTACAGTTCAGAAAACTGAGGCCCAGAGAGGGGAAGTGACTTGATCCAGTCACACAGTATCATAAATGGTGCCTGAACCCATATCCTTTGAGTCCAAGTACTGTTTACTTGGACATACTGCTTCAATGTGGTCAACTGGGCACAAGGGGAGTACAGGTTTTCAGAAGAATTTTTGCCCAACCAAAATAAACTCAGTTGAAAGGCAATTTGGAGGCGATATGCTGATTTTGAATATGATAACAAAATTATAATCAGAAACAATTTTGTAAATATCCAACTGTATTTGCTCTATTGATAATTTAAGTGATATTTGTTGCTGTTGCATTCATTTCCGACTTTTTAAAGTCTTGTTGGGGATTACCTTTCTTATTTATCTTTAATCTTTACAAATATCCATGCACAAACATAGATTTTCAACTGTATTTTCAGAGGAGTAAATGAAAGATGTCTAAAATGTCTGGAGAAAATTAAAATTTTTCAAACGTTATGTTTAAATAGTTGCTGAACAGTGTCTCATCCAAATTGTAAAAAACAATGCAATTTTGCATACTTTAAAGTTCATCATACTGTATTTTCTCCAGTGTTTACAATTCTTAACTCTTACATTTAATGTACTCATGTGGGAGACAAAGTATGTGCATTTATAAACATAGAATACATTTAGAATTGTCAATGGAAGCTTGACTTTTTCACGCAGAAAAGTACATTCTGGTTGGGAATTCATTAGCATCAGTAATGTGTAGTAGACCTAACCTCGTGTTTTCAAATGAAAAATGTTCACAATTTTTCAATGACTGTTTTATTAGGCCATTTGAACTATCTGTGCTGGATATATATCTTGTGATATTTTTGTCATTTAATTTTTATTTGTTTTTAATGTCAGGGGAGAGTGAATTCTAGGCCACAATATCTTGCATAAAATTATAGACAGCAATCAGTTGGAATAATAATTATATAGTAGGATGCAAACTGACACATAATGGTAACATTTGTAAAACATTTAATAGAGATTTTTTTTTTCCTAAGAGGACCTGAAATTTTGGTGTTAGTTTTATTCTGCTGTATTGATTGTTAGATATGTAGACAGTTTCTTGCTTTCTCATTTAAAATGTATGAGAATCTGTGGCAGTATCATTGGTCCCTGGGAAATAAATGATGTCATTAAAATAACATTAGGACTTTAAGCTTCTCAAACCCAGAATTATTAACTTTAAGTGAGGACAGTGGCATGGCAGAAAATGTTAATGATTCTTTTAGTGCTTAATTCAAGTGTTGTGTGATGGTTCCTCTGTAAAAATCTGCATTCTGTTGATAGTACCTGAGGGAGAAGAAAACAAATAAGCAAGCTCAAGTTTGTGAACTGGTAGGTTTATTTATACTTAAGCATGTCTTATTCCTCACCTCAATCAAGTATTAGCTCAGAACAAAATGTTGGAGCAAAAAAGAAAAGTTGGTCCTTTGCCCTATTTAGTTTTATAGTTATCATCTCATTATGGTCTCATCCCTTAAATTCTTAGTTTTAGTTAATTTCTTATCTGGGTAGAGTATATCTTTACATAATTTTTGCACATTTTTTATAACTTGTTTTATTTTTTATTTTTTAAAATTTATATCCAGATTAGTTAGCATATAGTGCAACAATGATTTCAGGAGTAGATTCCTTAGTGCCCCTTCCCATTTAGCCCATCCCCCCTCCCACAACCCTCCTGTAACCCTCAGTTTGTTCTCCATAGTTACGAGTCTCTTCTGTTTTGTTCCCCTCCCTGTTTATATTATTTTTGCTTCCCTTCCCTTATGTTCATCTGTTTTTTTCTCTTAAAGTCCTCATATGAATGAAGTCATATGATTTTTGTCTTTCTCTGACTAATTTCACTTAGCATAATACCCTCCAGTTCCATCCACGTAGTTGCAAATGGCAAGATTTCATTCTTTTTGATTGCTGAGTAATACTCCATTGTATAGATATACCACATCTTCTTTATCCATTCATCTATCGATGGACATTTGGGCTGTTTCCATACTTTGACTATTGTTGATAGTGCTGCTGTAAACATGGGGGTGCATGCGTCCCTTCGAAACAGCACACCTGTATCCCTTGGATAAATGCCTAGTAGTGCAATTGCTGGGTCCTAGGGTAGTTGTATTTTTAGTTTTTTGAGGAACCTCCATACTGTTTTCCTGAGTGGCTGCACCATCTTGCATACCCAATTTTTGTGCATTTTAAAATATCAGTCTGTTAGCTTCACATAGGAAAAACAGTATAGCCGTTGGCAACATAATGCTGCATTTCTAGGCGTTGCTTTGCTTTATATTAAGTATTTTGAATATCTAATATTTGCAATGTAATAATAAATTAAAAATTAGGGTAAGAACACATGCTTGTTCCTTGATTCTGCCTATAGTATAGCAACTCCTTTTCATGATATACTCAGGTCTTTTCCCAGGTTAGGAAACTTCTTCAAATAAGGCTTTGGTTATTGCTTCTCTTCTCAGATTTCTGCTCTACTCCTCAGGAATGTCTGTAATCCTTAGGTTTTGTTTTCGGTTATCTGCCTTCAACAATAATCATAAGAACCTTTATCATTTCCATCTTGTGTTTTCTGGGTGTCTCAGGTCTGTTCTATACATGTCTCCACATACGTCTTATATTTTGTAATAGATAATTTCTATTCCTTAGGGTTTCTGATATGTCTTACTTTTTGCTGCTGCTACCACTCTGGCTTCTTTAAATTTCTTCTTACTGAAGCCACTTTTTCTATAAGGGGGCTGCCAAAATCCTTCTAAAATTTTCTTTTAGTTACTATTGAAAATTATTTTCAAAGACCACTATTCCATGGAACCTCTCAGATCAGTAGCTAAATGGTAGATAGAAATAATTAATCCATATCCCAGTTCCAGACACCAAGATGACCTTGATGTAATATGACCCTGCGACTTTGAGACATAGTTTTCTCCTTTGACCATTTGGCTACTTGATATTCTGAATACATAGAATCCACAAAATTAAAATTCCAATAATCATAGCCTCTAAGAAACTATGTTTTTTTCCCTACTATGCCTATTACTTAATTTGAAGGAATTATATATCGTAGAATGAAATATTTTCTCATTTTCTCTACCATCTACTGTCTGTGCACCCCACACACCCATCAGTGACACAGTTTTCATTTCCAGTTGTTTTCTCAGAGATTCCAGCTCTGAGCAGATATGCTAAGATGGCTGCCAGTGGGTAGGTTGAGGGAGAATGGTGTCCTGACTGCACTTGGTATTTAGGCACGGGAACTTTCAAATATGTTTTTAGGCTCACTATTGCCACTTCAGAGAGACCTTCCATATTCACTCAGTCTTCATTTTAAATTTTCTTCATATGTATTATAAATCGCAGTACATAGTAGTATATCCTCAACAAATATTGTTGGCTGGCTGGCTGGCTGGCTGGCTGAATGGATGGATAGTTGTTTAGGATTCTCATTGGTGTGGGATTTGTGCTGTTGGTCTGCAGGGCACAGTGTGCTAGTAGAGGGCAGAAGGTCTTCCTATATGCTATTGGATTTTCTCTGCCTTCATAGGAGTTTTGGTGGAATGTGGTGAGAGGCTGTGTCACTGGCTGTGAACCAGATGCCATTTTAACCGCCAGAATGATACTATTTGCCTCCTCTACTCTTTGCCTCCTGCTTTCTGTCAAGCTGTTCTTACCCTCTGTTCTCCCTCTTCAAGTATGCTTGCTCTTGCTTAAAATGCCTCCTTCCACTCACTCTCCATTCATGCCCTGGGCATTTCCTTAGCCACATCTCCATGCCTACCCACTATCTCTGTCTGCTCTGTCAAATGTAAAACATGCTTCTTTAACTTTGGAAGGAATTTATATTTTCTTATCTGTAATTTTCTGGAAATAGTGGAGAGGTTATAGGCTGTGATCAATTTGGGGATATTTAATGGAAGTAAAATGGGTAAGGCAGTATATCCAGAATTCTTCAAATTGATATTTATCTATTTCCATCCATCCTTAGCTATTTTAATACAGATATAACTTTTACTACCAGAAAACTATAGATAGTAGTTGATTTTTGGCTTCCTATTTCAGAAGCTACAGATAAAAGGATATTAATTTTAAAGAGGTCACTCAATCAGAAAATGCATTATTCAATTAGTGCAGCGAGAAGAGCAGTGGCCTGGAACTCAGATGGAGGACTAGCCCTGTCTCTGCCACCTTCGTTGTATGAGGCCAGGCATTCCTCTGCCGGGGTCTCCGTGCACTTTCACTTTAAAATGACCAAGTTTTCATCACCTTCATGACCTAGGAATCTCCAGTCCTGTGATATTGATTCTTCTGTGTGTTAGTGCTCCTGTCTGACACCCAAATGTCCCAGAGTGACCTAGCATCGCCATGGATGCTCAGATAATAGTCTAAGAACTGGCATTTGACACTTTCCTGATTATGCATATTATTTCTAAATTGACATTAGTAAACATGGACTCAGTATGTGCTTCACAAGGGATGGTTGGAGCCACAGTTCAACACAGCACATTTTAATTCTCTTTTGCATGAAGGATAAAAAATGAGCACTCCAATTTTGAAGTGACCACCAAAATAGTGTTTGTATGAACTGACCTGCTTGTTTTTTTTCTGGCTTACCTTAAAAGAATCATTATTAAATCTAAATGATCTCTTCCACAGTGACACTAAATATCATCATCCAATTCTCCGTGATTCCCCTACTCAAGAACCAGTGACTTAAGGTCAGGGCGAGGTTAGACTTCTCACCCAGCCCAAGGCTATCTTCTCCCACCCCTGCTAATCTGTACTGTACCCTGCCACGTTTTTCACTCAGTTGGACTCTGTGATATTCCATTAGCAGGTTCTTTGTCACTTTTACACCAGTATTTATACTTTTCCATCCAGCCTTATTGGTAGGCAAGGCTAATATGACTAATAAAATTGCAAGATATTTAAAGTATACAATGTGATGATTTAATATACATATATTTTGTGAAATCATGGGCACATGGATTCCCTCCTGTTGAGTTAATGAGCACATCTGTCCCCATCACCTCACACTTACCTTTTTTTTCCCTTTATTGGTGAGAACACTTTAAGTTCTACCCTATTACCAAATTTCAGTTACAGAATACAGTGTGATAACCTATGGTTCCCATGGTATACATTAGACCCTCAGACCTTATTTATCCTATGGCTGAAAGTTTGTACCCTTTTACCAATCTCTCCCTAATTCCCCCAATATTTATACTTTGGCGTTCACCTGGTATCCTTTTTTTTTTCTTCTTCTTCTCAGAATCTTTGTCATTCTTCAGAACCCCTAATTTACATTAAAAATTTTTTTATTGGGTTATTTATTTTGAGAGAGAGAGAGACAGAGTGTGAGCGGGAGAGGGGCAGAGAGAGGGAGACACAGAATCCAAAGCAGGCTTCAGGCTCTGAGCTGTCAGTTCAAAGCCTGATGTGGGGCTCGAACCTACAAACCATGAGATCATGACCTGAACTGAAGTTTGATGCTCAACCGACTGAGCCCAGTTTACATTTTAAACCCCTTGTTATTACCTCATAAAATAGAATCTCCACAACTCAACTGAAACTCCTTGCCTTTATTCATAGAACTTGGTCTAACCTGCCCCTAGAAATTATATGCATACATGTTTTTTCACCCTTGATAGACTGCAATCTCTTTCTCTTTTTAAATAGATTTTATTTTTAGAGACATTTTAGATTTAGAGCAAAAATGAAAGGAGGACGCAGAGATTTTCCATATGTTCCTGACCCCGACACGCCTTCTCCTTTATCAACATCTCTCACGAGAATGCTATACCTGTTGCAGTTGATAACCCTGAATTGACACATTAACTTACCCAAGGTCTGTAGTTGACATCAGGGTTCACTCTTGGTATTGTACATTCTGTAGCTTTGGACAAATGTATCATGAGCTGTATCCACCATTATAGTATCGTATAGAATGGTTTCACTGGCCTAAAGATCCTGTGTGTTCTGCCAACTCATTCCTCTCTGTCCCTGGCGGCCACTGATGTTTTTTAGTCCCCATCGTTTTGCCTTGTCCATAACGTAATAGAGTTGGAATCATGCAAATAAGTAGCCTTTTCAAAATGACTTCTTCCACCTCGTCATATGAATCTCAGGTTCCTCCGCATCTTTTCGCCGCTCAGTTGCTCACTTCTTCTTAACAGTGAATATTATTCCATTGTCTGAATGTACCACAGTTTATCCATTCACCTGGTGAAGAACATCGTGGTTGCTTTCAACTTGGAGCTATTATGGATAGAACTGCTATGAACATAAGTGTGCAGGTTTTTGTGTGGACATGAGTTTTCAACTACTTTAGGTAAAAGGACTGCTGTTGCTGGACCATATGGTGAAGTATGTTTAGTTTGTAAGAAAATGCCAAACTGTCTTCCACAGTGGCTGTAGTATTTTACATTGCCACCAGCAATGAATGGAACTTCCTGTCCTACCAACATTTGGTATTGGCAGTGTTTCAGACTTGGCCATTCTAGTAGATGTATAGTGGTATCTCATTGTTGTTTTAATGTGCATTTTCCTAATGACAAACGATGTGGAACATCTTTTCAGATGCTTATCTGTCATGTGTGGTTGTGTTGTTTGCTTTCTTATTGTTGACGTTTCAGAATTCTTTGTGTATTGTGGATAACAGTCTTTTGTCAAGCATTTCTTTGTATATAATTTTCTCTAAATCTGTGACTTATCTCTTCATTCTTTTGAAAATGCTTTTCACAGAAGAGAAATTTTTAATTTTAATGAAGTCTAGCTTCTCAATTATTTCTTTCAGGGATCATGCACTTGGTATTGCATCTAAAATACCATTACCAAACCCAAGGTCATCTAGATTTTCTTATGTGCATCTTGTAGGAGTGTTACAGAGATGTATATCTGTGACCCATTTTGAGTTAATTTTTGTGAAGAGTATATGGTATGTGTCTAGATTTATTTATTTTTTAAATGTTTATTTATTTTGTATGTGTGTGAGAGAGAGAGTGTGTGTGCACACATGTTAATGAGGGAGGGGCAGAGAGAGAGGGAGAGAGAGAATCCCTAGCAGGCTACATACTGTTATCACAGAGCCCCATGTGGGTCTTGATCCCATGAACCGTGAGATCATGACCTGAGCCAAAAACAGGAGTAAGACTCTTCACCTACTGAGCCATCCAGGCGTCCCAGTGTCTAGACTTACTTTTTGCACGTGAATGTCCAGTTGTTCTGGCACCATTTGTTGGAAAGACTTACATTTTCACCATTGTGTTGCCTTTGCCCCTTTGTCAAAGATAAGTTGACTGTATTTGCATGGGTCTGTTTTTGAACTTTCTGGTCTGTTTAGTGATCTGTTTTCTTTCAGCAGTGCCCCACTATCTTGATTACCGTAATCTCTTGAAATCCAAGATCTTATTGTTTGCCTTTTTTTTAATATTTTCAGGAGCACTTATAGTAAAAACTTGGCTATTGAGGACTTCAGTAAATATAGGTTAAATTAAATACTGTAAGTACATGGGTGCATTACAATAGTACAGCTAAGTGGTTAAGAACATGGAGAAGAGGACAACCTGTGTTTGAATCTGGCTCTGCTTCTTTAATAGCAGGGTAGGGTAATCATTACACCTACTTCATGAGGATGTTGATAAAATCACCATACTCTTATTCTCCCAGCACAGTATCTGACACAAGGCAAATGCTTTATAAATGTTGCCATCACTGTCATTATTTTATTCAGGATTCAATAAATTAGGTTTCATGTGTCATTATTATCTTATAGATATGCATTATTTTATGCAAGCTCTTTATTTTTTATATTTTTTATGTTTATTTACTTTTGAGAGAGAGAGAGAGAGAGAGAGAGAGAGAAGCAGAGCACAAGTGGAGGGGCAGAGAGAGAGGGGGAGACACAGAATCTGAAACAGGCTCAAACTCACGAACCGTGGGATCATGACCTGAGCTGAGGTCGGACACTTAACTGACTGAGCCACCCAGGCGCCCCAATTATGCAAGCTTTTTATTTTTATAGATGGAATGACTTGTTTTACTTTAGCTTCTTCCAGTGGTTAGTGATGCCAGTCAGTTTGTGTGTGTGTGTGGGGGGGGGGAGGTTTGCACGCAGATCTTCTTTACTACTACGCCAGCTTTATATGTGTTTTGTGTAGTATTAAATAAGGTCTTTTGATCCCTTTTCCAGCTGTAAAGAGATTTCTCTCTTAATTTCTATGATTGTTATTTCTTTATCTGTTTTGTTCTCTATTGTCCTAATCTTATTATAGGTAAATTAGAAGTCCAGAAATGTTGGGAATCTAATATCTCCATTATTGTCTTTATTCACTGAGTTCTTTGAGAATTTACTGAGTGCATCTTTACTTCTGCATGATGTGTTCACTGCCTTTGTAAGTTTTGTCTCCACTTAATCTATCATGATTTCAGATTATTTGCCCAATTGTATATGTACCACTTTCATTTGAACCATATGTTTATTTCCTTAGGGAGTGCCTGTTTTGAATTATACTCCCTTTTTCTTAGACTGAGAAAAGTTTTAAAATTAATAAAATCTAAGTATTTACACTATGAGATTATAATCAAGACATAGGTGCAGTGGACAGTGTCCAAAGCTGATATGGTGCTGTGTAATTTGCTTGGATGTTCACATCCTAATTTTGAACCCAGTAGATATTTTTGCTGTTGAACTTAACCTACTGTATTAAACAGTAGATTAAAAATCTGATCTTTGGGGCGCCTGGGTGGCTCAGTCGGTTAAACGTCCGACTTCGGCTCAGGTCATGATCTTGCGGTCTGTGAGTTCCAGCCCTGCGTCGGGCTCTGTGCTGACAGCTCAGAGCCTGGAGCCTGTTTCGGATTCTGTGTCTCCCTCTCTCTTTGACCCTCCCCCGTTCATGCTCTGTCTCTCTCTGTCTCAAAAATAAATAAATGTTTAAATAAAATAAAAAAATAGTTAAAAAAAATCTGATCTTTGTTGTAGGCAGCAGATACAGTAAGTTAGTAATTTAACATTTTCTTCTAGATCTTAAGAAGGAGATCTGTGTAAGGGAGAGAGGGAGAAAAGGCTGAATCTCAGTCATCATCTGAGAAAAAAAGTGTAGGTAGAAGATGGTGGAGATGAATTTCACAAAATTTATCAGCATGTATACTGAAAGTTTGCCTTTAAGGAAATGATCCTTAGTAAGTCTGTGATTGTTGTATTAGAAAGAAAATGCACTTCTTTTGCTCTGAGATTCAATGATCCTTTAAAACATTATAAATCCCCTTAGCAAATTTCTTCTTCACTCATCTTAACGTGGGTTGCAGCACTGGCATATTTATAATATTGGGCTTCTGCTGGGACCCAAATATGGCATGTAGCCTTTTTCTCTAAGGTAATAAGTCTTTCTTATCTTCCGGAAGTATATGACAAGCAGAACCATCATTGTTCTTCTAACGACCAGTGTTCAAATTAGGCAACTGAAATCCCAAATATGAGAACCGTTTAGTTGGTTTAGGGTCACTGCAACAAAAAACAAATGCATGCAGTTGTGATCATGAAGGATTGATTGGTCTAGCTGTTTAGAGACCAGAACTCTCCTTTGGTCTTTATTGAAAATATCTTAACTTCACCTACATTAGGAATACTCTTCAGTTGCCTAAAAATTGAATTAGGCTACAGGGAAAGGGAACTTCTTGGGGTCGGATTAGTCTGATACTGCAGCCCTTCATTTATTGTTCATGTATGAGCCTTTCCTGCACAGCCAACCACATTAACCAAAACTACACTGGTCACCAAAGTGCAGGAGGAATGGAACACAATTTGTGTGCTTCAGGCACTCATATAGTCTCTGGTTGCATCTGTGGATCTCAGGGACCAGGGCAATGTGGATTTTAGGCCGCTGAGTGCCCAGTAGTTACTGAGCTACTCCCAATTTGTTCCCTGATCTATTTTAAGGATGAAAGTGTAGACAAATTAAAGAGCATTCAGGCAACAGGAAGAAAGTGATTAAAAGGATGGAGAGCTCTTTTAACAAGAAACCAATAATGTGTAGCTTAGTTCAACAACAGTAAGCAGAGCTCATGATAATGATATATAAATATTTGAAAAATATAAACAGGAAGGAGCAACATTGTTTAATGCAATTCAGCTGAAGGTAACCAAGAGCAAAGCAAAGTACTTATAAAAGAGATATTCAAAATAAACACAGAAAATAATTTTCTAAAAGAAAATAAGGTGCTACATTGTAGGAAAGCATTGCAACTACACTAGAAAATATGGAACAAGGACACGAAGAGCAAGGAATTTACCAATGGAAAAACCATTCTGATATTCACTAACTCACCAAATTTCTTTTTGTTATTTACATATTTAATATTTTCTTTGTTTCCATATATTCATTTATTCTTTTATTCATTTATTCAACAGATATTTCCTGCACATTTCAGTGTTTCACGAATTGGGAGACACAGGCATTAACATACTGATTAGGGTGATGCTAGTGTCTGTAATAAATAACCTGAAATTTCTATAGTTTAACACAGTAAAAGTTTAGTTCTCACATGAAGTCTTAATCAAATATTTGTTACTGACAGAACGATGAAGGTTGGATTGGGGGAGTGTGTGGTTGAAGGGGCTAGAGCCATGTACTGTTTCAGAGATCCAGGCTGTGGAGATGCCCAAGTTCACTGTTACCTTCCTTATCCAGCTGGAAGACCAGAAGAAGACTGGGGAAGAGAGAGCCCCTCCTTAAACATACTGGCTCAAATTATTTTCAATCTACTTTGATTTTTTTAATGAATGAGTATGAGTAGCTGATCAAACCAGACCCAACTCCCTGCCCGTTTGGAATGTACAGCCATTTGGAGGAAATGGACAATAATAAGATAATAACTAAAATAAACATTTTATCAAAAGGTGATACGCATGATAGAAAATGAAGCCAGGAAGAAGGACTGTCAGGGCTGGGAGTGCATTTTTAAATGGGTTGTCTGGAATGACTGCAGTGAAAAAGAGGTATTTGAGCAATGACTTAAATGAGGTGAGAGTGCGAACCGAGTAAAATCCAATGGGAAAACGTTTACAACAATGAAGTAGCAGCAAATGTAAAGCCCGTGAGGTGATACCATGCCTGGCATGTTTAAGGAGCAAGAAGGTGGCTAACAGAATGGGAGCAAAGTAAGCAAAGGAAAGAATGGTAGGATAAGAGATCAGAGCGGTAATAGGGCCCCATCATACAGAGGCCTTACGAGGAACTGTGAGGATTTTGGCTTTTATTTTGAGATACAGGGGAAGTAATTAGTGGGTTTTCAGCAGAGGAGCAAAACGTTTTGATTTATATTTTCAAAGGCTTACTGTAGTTGCCGTGCTGACAATAGATTGTGGTGCAGGAAGGGCGCAAGCAGGGAGACCGTTAGAAAGCTTTTTCAGTAATTGAGGTGAGAAATGGTGGCAGCTTACACCAGAGGTGTTGAGAAGTGGTTGGATACTGGATATATTTTGAAAGTAGAGCCAAGAGAATTTGCTGATGGATTGTTGAGGAAATGCAGAGGAAGAGAGGAGTCCAGGTGATGCCAAGATTTGAAGCCCAAAAGACTAATTGGAAGGATAGGGTTTTCATTAATTGAGATGAGGGAGGCAGTGGGGAAATCTCATTTAGATGTTGGTGGAGAATATCCAGAGCTTGATTTGGGTTGACTTGCAAATATCAAAGTTGACATGACAAATAGGCGGTTAGATGTATAAATCTGGTATTCAGTGAAGGGTGAGCTGGAATTGGTGTATATAAGGAATAGGTCCAAACATGGAGCCCCGCCTGAGGTGCTCCAACCTTTAGAGTTTGGGGAGATGGGGAGGAAGCAGCAGAAGCGAATGGAAAAGAATGACCAGAGAAAGAAAACCCGGAGAGTCTGATGTCAGGGAAGGTGCCAAGTAAGAGAAATATTTCAAGAAAGACTAGGCCACAATCTCAAATGCTGATAGTAAGTCAGGTAAAATGAGAACTGGAAATGTAGTTGTGAAGAGTTTGGATGAGAAGGAAGTCATTGGCCATCTTGACAAGGGAAGTCATTGGCCATCTTGACAAAAGCAGTTTAATGTAGTGATGGAGGGAGACTGTGATTGGATTGAGGTAAAGAGAAACTGGGAGGAGACTAATTTGTATAAGTGGCTTACTTAAATATTTTGAGGGTTTTTGAGAGTGGTAATTATAACAGGAAGTGAGAACTAGAAAGAATTTTTCTAAGTGAGAAAGGTAATTACATTTGTGGAAAGATTGGGGAAAAATTATGAGGCAAGACAAAGAAGGAGAATTAATAAAGGACAATCTTAGGTCAGTGAGTAAGGTGGGGTCAGGTGTACCAGTGGAGAGGTCAGACATTCATAGGAGTTTACATTGTTTCATCCAGAATAGTGTAGGGTAAGGGAGCAAATGCATGGTGGGCTTGTGGGAGTTCCCTTTGAACTGCTTCATTTTTTCCCCTCAGGGAGATGAGGAGCAAGGTCATTAAGAAGAAAGAGGAGAAGATGTGAAATCGTCAATTTGGAGAATGAGCTAGTGAATGGAAAAGGCAAATCTTCCCAGGGGGTTCCAAGGACCCCTTGAAGTTAATGGATACTTATGTTTATATATCTATATATTTATAAACATACATATATTTATAAAGCATTCAACCTGATGTGTGTTTTTATCCAGTCATACTACCAGTGTGTATGTCCATGACATACGTGGAGATTTGTCTTCAGTGAGGTTGGCAGTATTTCTTGGTGAGTGTAATGGCATGAGACACAGTGTTAAGGGAATTTAGTATGTGGGCAAGAATGATTATAATTTCACATCGTACACTCTAACTGGGTGAGGTGAGAGTGATGGCATGAGGACTTATGTAGGATAGTAAAAAAGATGGAAGATCAGTGTATTTGCAGATTTTGGGTTATTATATTATTAAAACGGATGCCCTACAAACACTGGAGCTGGTGGTCAGAGAGTGGAATCCTTGAAGCTGAGAGAATGGAGTGGTGACAGTTGCTGATGATGAGAAGGTCTGATCCACATTGGCCATGAGGAGCTAAGGATGGCTGCAGAACAAAACCATTTGAGTAAAGAAGATCAAAGAATGGAGAGGTTGAGGTACTGGGATCATGCAACTTGTTTAAATTCTGAGAATTTTGGCATGGACAGTATTAGACGATGTGACATGGAGCCAGAAGGTAAAATCTAATAGCCGTGACCTGCACTCTGCGATTTTTTTGCAAACACATCAGTTAAATTTTCTTTTTTGACAGTCTGGTAGGGGTAATCTCTGAGTTTTTGTTGAGATGAAAGTGTTTTTATTTTGACCCCACTTTTCAAAGATGCCTTTAAAAGGCTATACAATGCTAAGCTGATAACATGTTCTCTTAACATCTTAAAACTATTGCTGTATCGCCTTCTGACTTTCGTGGTTGCTGTTGAGAAGCCAGTAAGTTGAGAAACCTTCCATCCATTGTAGGTTAGCTTTTTTCTTGATAGCTGTTCTTCAAAACTCCTCGTTTTTGTTTTTGTTTTTTTTTTTTATTCTTCAGTTTCACTAGAATTTAACCAAGTGCAGGTTTCCCAACTTTCTGATTCAGGAGATTGGTATCTTTCATCAGTTCTTGACAATTCCCGTGCATTGCCTCTCCAAATAGTCATCCCTTCTCCCATTTTCTTTGAGTTGTCATGACTCCATGTTGGAACTTCTCATTCTATTACCATTTTCTAAAAACTTCTCTTTCCTATTTCTTAACACTTTATATATATGTACTTTTATTTCCTCTATTTTTCTCAGATTTATTTTTCAGTGTTCTTGTTTTCTTTTCAGCTGTGTATAACAATCTTTTCAACTATTTTATTTTTAATTTCTATAGATTTATTTAGTTCCTTATCAGTTATGTCTGGGCTATTTTGTTGGCCTGTATCTTTTTTTTTTTTTTTTTTTTTTTTTTTTTTTTTTTGCTTCTTGTCAATCTTCTCTGTTATTTCTTTAAATATATTTAACATGTGTGATTTATAATTTCTCTGTCTAATAAATCTAGGTGCAATCACTGAGTATCTGATTGAATGCTTGCCCTTGACCACTTATTTATTCATTTATAAGATGATTAAAAAAATTTTGAGTTTATCTACCTTTAATTTTGGTCCTTAGATCTTTCTAGGGTAATTCTTGAGGCTGAATGTAAATTTTCTTTAGAGAAGATTTACATATACTGCTTTTAGATAGCTGGGTGGGGGGTGCTTAGTGCCCCAGAAGTGCTTTAAATTATACTTTAAGTTTGTGTTTTGTTTGATGGACGAAGGCACAAATGTGTAAATCCTACTTTCAAACAAGAGTATTAACTTGAAAATTGCTTTTTAAGATTCTAGTGGTTAACATACAGCATTATATTAGTTTCACGTGTACAATACAGTGATTCAACAATTCCATACATCACCCGGTGCTCATCACAAGTGTGTGTTTTAGGGGTGCCTGGGTGACTCAGTTGGTTAAGCATTCAACTTCAGCTCAGATCATGATCCCACGGTTCATGAGTTTGAGCCCCGAGTCTGGCTCTGTGCTGACAGCTCAGAGCTTGGAGCCTGCTTCGGATTCTGTGTCTCCCTCTCTCTGCCGCTCCCCCACTCGCACTCTGTGTCTCTCTGTCTCTCAAAAATGAATAAACATTTTAAGAAAATTAAAAGCAAACAAAAAAACAAGTGAGCTTTTTAATCCCCATCAGCTCTTTCACCCATCCCCCTACCCACCTCCCTCTGGTGACCATCAGTTTCTTACCTGTAAGAGTCTGTTTTTTGTTTTGTCTCTCTTTTCTTTGCTCTCTTGTTTTGTTTCTTAAGTTCCACATATGAGTGAAATCATATGGTATTTTTCCTTTCTGATTCATTTTCCTTAGCATTATGTTCTCTAGCTCCACCCATGTTGTTGCAAATGGTGAGATTTCATTCAAGAAATCTCATGGTTGAATAATATTCCATTATACACACACACACACACACACACACACACACACACACACCACATCTTCTTTATCTATTGTCTGTTGATGGACACTTGGACTGCTTCCATAAGTTGAATATTGCAAATAATGCTGCTATTAACATAGGGGTGCTTGTATCCCCTGAATTAGTGTTTTTCTATGCTTTGGGTAAATACCCAGTAGTGCTAATACTGGATCATAGGGTAGTTCTATTTTTAGCTTTTTAAGGAAGCTCCATACTATTTTCCAGAGTGGCTACACCAAAACTGGTTCAGTTTCCCACCAACAGTGCAAGGGGTTTCCTTTTTCTCCACATCCTCAACACCTGTTGTTTCTTGTTTTTATTTTGTTTTATTTTGTTTTATTTTATTTTATTTTATTTTATTTTATTTTATTTTATTTTATTTATTTTTTTAATTTTAGCCATTCCAACAGGTTTGAGGTGATATCTCATTGTGGTTTTGATTTGCATTTCCCTGATGATGAGTGATGTTGAACATCTTTTCATGTGTCATTGGCCATCTGGATGTCTTCTTTGGAGAAATGCCTGTGCATTTCTTCTGCCCATTTTTTAATTTGATTATTTGTTTTTTGGGTGTTGAGTTGTGTAAGTTCCTTATATATTTTGGTTGCTAACCCTTTATTAGATATGTAATTTGCAAATATCTTCTCCCATTCTGTAGGTTGCCTTTTAGTTTTGTTGATTATTTCCTTCATGGTACAGAAGATCTTTATTTTGATGTAGTCCCAATAGTTTATTTTTGCTTTTGATTCCCTTGCCTCAGGAGACATAGCTAGAAAATTTTGCTTTGGCCGTTATAAGGGACATTACTTCCTGTGCTCTGTTCTAGGATTTTTGTAGTTTTAGGTGTCACACTTAAGTCTTTAATCCATATTGAGTGTATTTTTATGTATGCTATTTGTTATGTAATCTTTTATTTAAAATTTATCAAAAATCTTTCTCCCACTTCCTCCACCCATAGCCAAAGCTGAGAACTATATTCCCAGTGGGTTGTCATGTGCCCTGTGGGATCCAAGATTCCCACAGGGGGTTTTAAATCTGATCTTCCACTTTGTTTCCTTATTTGCATGGCTTACTAAAACTCAGATCCTAGGCCACTGATAATTAGCATATGAATTCAGGAAAAATTCTATTTAATTACTTACTTACTCATGTGAATCCTTTTTTCCCCCTAATATCTGAAATACTCCTTTACTCTTCTGCTAAAATAGCTATGCATTAAAATGGCTTTTTGATATATTTTTAATTGTGCTAAACTGGGTATAGTAGAGTGGTATGTTCTGGAAAAATTTTTCAAACTTACAGTAAGAATTGTAAGTCCCATGGTGGTGGCTCACCTTTTAGTTTGCTTTTTAAGAACTCTTTATATATTATGGATAGCAATTCTTGGTCATATATTTCAAGTTATATTTTCCTAATTTGTTGTTTCTAGTTTTAACTTTGTTAATGATGCTATGTTTTTCTTCCTAATATAGACCTTTTAAATTTTTATGTAGTCAAATATATTGATCTTTCCTTTTATGTCCTCTGCTTTTGATGTTATGCCTAGAAATTTTTCTCCATCGATATCATAAAACAATTCACCAGTATTTCTTCTAGTTTTTCCTTAAATTTATTTCAACAGCCCAGTTCCTTCACAGAATATGAATGAGTTTTTATACATAAACATGTACATGTGTATAAAGGTATATATATATATATATATATATATATATATATATACTTATGTATACATAATGTGCATATGTGTACATAAACATATATATTTTAAAACTTTCTTTTCAATTTATTTATAGAATATGTATTTATAAATGTACTTAAACACTAAAAAGTTCATTTAGTTTAGGTCATATTGAGTAGTTCCATGGCAAGTCCTTTGATTTCAATTTTTTTCTCCTTTATTCATTAGTATGCATTTGTTTGCTATTTAAAAAGGTTTTTTTTTTTAATGTTTTATTTATTTTTGAGAGAGAGAGGGAGCCACAGAATCTGAAGCAAGCTAAGCTGTCAGCACAGAGTCCAATGTGGGGCTGCAACTCGTAAACTGCGAGATCATGACCTGAGCTGAAGTTGGACGCATAACTGACTGAACCACCCAGGTGCTCCGCATTTGTATGATATTTAAGAAATGTTGGGGCGCCTGGGTGGCGCAGTCGGTTAAGCGTCCGACTTCAGCCAGGTCACGATCTCACGGTCCGTGAGTTCGAGCCCCGCGTCGGGCTCTGGGCTGATGGCTCGGAGCCTGGAGCCTGTTTCCGATTCTGTGTCTCCCTCTCTCTCTGTCCCTCCCCCGTTCATGCTCTGTCTCTCTCTGTCCCAAAAATAAAAAAAAAAATAAACGTTGAAAAAAAAAAAATTTAAAAAAAAAAAAAAAGAAATGTTGAGGTTTGGGGTGTCTGGGTGGCTTGGTCGGTTAACACTCCAATTCCTTATTTCAGCTCAGGTCATGATCTCATGGTTCTCAGGATCGAGCCTTGTATCAGGCTCTGCACTGGGTATGGAGCCTAAGCTTCTCTCTCTCTCTCTCTGCCCCTTCCCTGCTTATGTGTGTGCTCCCTCTCTCTCAAAAATAAATATTAAAAAAATAGGGTTGCGCTACTTTTCTTTAAGCATTAAGGATCCAAAATGAAAAAAAAAATTGTCAAACATATCAGAGCCCTAAATCTAGGTGCACAGGCAAGTGAACAGGCGATTATGATGGAGTATGATACATTCTTTAGGGAAAGAAGACTTGGCATGGAAACCTATATAGCAGATATATCGAATTTAGACAGTGAAACCTGGGAAGGCTTCCTGGAAGACAAAATTTTCAGTATGCATTTGTGATGTATGTTCCTGGAGATGGTGGGGAAAGACAGAGGTCAAGAGAGAGAAAGCCAGCCCGAGACAACCATGTGTGACATCTGCAGCGAGAGAAAGCATGAGTTATTTGAGAAACTGAAAAACTAGTCCCACTCAGGGGGGTAGATGATGATAAGCACGTGTTCCTGTTTGATCAAATTTTCTTTTTCCATATAGCTTCATGGCTGTAGCCTTTTTCATACTGCATAGAAAGGAGAAAAGCCTGGTAAGAGAGAAGCTGATTACGAGGGTATTATGATGTAGGTGAGAAATAATTGTGGCCTAATGAGAGAAAGCACAGTGAATGGGGAAGGACCGTGGGAATTTTAGAGGCAGATGGATGAATTTCATGATGATGAGATGGTTAGGGCGAGAGAAAGGAAGAGGAGTCATGGTTGTCAGCCAAGCCTATTTCTTGAACTACTGGTTGATAGAGTTGCCATTTTCTGAGATAAGCAATAGAAAGAAGAAAGGACTGTTTCTGTGGGAGAAAGGCAATCTACTTTAGGCCGAGGACCACCACCAATAGCCTCTAATATCTTTCCTTGATGATTATCCAAAACATTGTATTTAAATATGTTGTAACTGGGGAGTGCCTGAGTGGCTCAGTTGGTTAAGCATCCGACTTCGGCTCAGGTCATGATCTCATGGTTCATGAGTTCAAGCCTCACGTTGGGTTCTGTGCTAACAGCTTGGAGCCTAGAGCCTGCTTTGGTTTCTATGTATGCCTCTCTCACTGTTCCTCCCCTGCTTGCTCTCTCTCTCTCTCCTTCTCTCAAAAATAAATAAATTTTAAAAAAAATTTTTAGGGGCGCCTGGATGGCTCAGTCGGTTGAGCGTCCGACTTCAGCTCGGGTCATGATCTCACAGTTCGTGAGTTCGAGCCCCGCATCGGGCTCTGTGCTGACAGCTCAGAGCCTGGAGCCTGCTTCTGATTCTATGTCTCCCTCTCTCTCTGTCCTTCTCCTCCTCATGCTCTCTTTCTCTCAAAAATAAATAAACATTAAAAAAATTAAATATGTTGTAACTTGGTATACAAATCATGGGCACTGAATACACACCCACCTACCTCTGCCACTTATATCCATCTTGCTGCTGAGCAAATCAGCCGCTCTAAACCTCTGCTTCCTCCTTTTTGTTGAATGCATATAATAATAAAGACCTTGCTGTTGTGGAGGGTGGACACACCACACAGTCTCTGACCCCTAACCGGTATTTAATAAATGGTAATGATTGATAATATTAAGCCTCCAAAGCTATTTCTCACAGTCTGTAGTCACCTGTGTATGTGTCTCATTCTGTGAGGGCAGGGGCATTTCCTCTGTTACCCTCACAATAATTAACAAAGACATGCATAATGTAGGACCAAGATATATGGCATGAATGAATGTTTACAACATGAGGTTGCTAAGACAAGTAGAATTACTGTAGAAAACAGACTTGTTTCAACTGACTTATTTCCTACTGTGAACTGTAAAGTGCTGAGAGGCGCTCTCTCCTACCCTGAATTTTTCCAGCTTGAACTACAATGATTTTAAATATGTTCACCAGTTCTATTCTCCCTGTGAGTAGTAATGTTGGTGGTTCTGCATAAATCAGAGATGTAGTAGGGAATGTTTTAAGTGGCATTGGTACACAATGATTTCACAAATGTGCTTTAATTTTTATTGAATATCATCTGATTAGCAATTTTGGTTCTGTTTTAGTCGCGTGAATATTTATTCCAGCAAAAATGAGCGCAGTAATTTCTAATGGAAATAGTATCCACCTGAGTTTGCCGGTGTCTAGATGGAAAATTAGCCTTCTTTGTGGGAGGGACTGTTGGTGGCCTTTGGGTTGGAAGATGCTTGGGCTGACCAACCTTTGGAGAGCCACAGATTGTCTCCACTAAGGGGGAGTTTCCTCAGCCTCCTTGTTCCAGATCTACCTGGGGGGCCTGGAAGCTACCGTGAAGACTGGAATAGGGAAGCTGGTGGGGCTGGCTCTTTTTAACTCTGCTTGTGTGGTTGTCTGATTGATGCCAGTTTTGGGTACACTTGTGGATGGAAAGCATTTCTGCCTTTAAGGTCAGGCCTTTCTGGATCCCAATCCCATTTCTGCCATTTTCTCTGTTTGTAGTCTGGAAATGGTTCTGTATGTTCTTTGAGTCCGTGTTATTGTTACTTTGTTTTGCATGTGTGTGCGTGCACCCGTGTACACATGTGCTTGTGCTAAACTTTTAAGACACAGTATCCATCACCCAAGTGGGTAATACACGTTGCTCCTTGGGGATCTCATTGAATTTGTATTGTTTTTCCATTTCCAAGGGCTGTGAAATTCTAAGACTTTACCTAAGATTTTTACAAAATTTCTATGTTGAATGTTCTCATGTTCACCTCTACCTTTAGTTCCCGTGCTTATGGCGATTGCTGCTGTTTTATCCTGCATTCATCAGAATGTGAAACTCAAGCATTTGCATGCATGCGCAGTGCGAGCATGGTGAACATTGTGGCGTTATATGGGCACAACACTGTTTGTGGGCCTTCACACGGCACTCCTTTATCCGCATCTTCTCCCATTCCTGGGCCTCTCCTTAATGGGATCCACCTACCCGAACAATGAGCAGGGTTATATGCTTCCTTTTCTGGTTTCCTTTTACTTCCTTCCCTTTTTTTCTCTCTCTCTCACTCAGGCACATACTCACATAGTCACACATGCTTGCACACACACACACACACACACACACACACACACACACACGTCTCATACAAGGTTGATGATACTGTATCAGTTGATTCTTGATTTGCAAATATTTGCAATTGACTATGTGCAGAAAGTAATCAACAAACAGCTTGATGCAAATTTATATTAGTCTTTCCTTTGCTTTGCTTTTGAAGACCAAAGAATAGCTATCCAAAGGTAGCTTTGGGCGGCAGCTGTCTGGACTCTGGACACATTGTGTCAGCAAGGCTTAGGTAGTTGGTGTGATCCAAGTGGCCTGGGAAATAAAGGCCTTGCCGTTGGCTTTAGAGTTGTGTCTTTCCCGACCAGGGTTTTCCTAGTGGCCTGGTTTTCTGAGAGCTCAGCACAGCTCATTCCTCTGTTGTCTGCCACAGACTCCAGGCTCATCTGAAGGCCAAGGTAGCGCAAGTCCGATTGCTGGGAAAGTAGCCTGACAGAAGGGCTACAATTAAGGGGAAGCTCAGCCACCAGGTAGGCAGTGAGAGAGAAGATAGGGGCATGACACTGGGGAGAAGTGGCATTACCAAAATGTGGAAGGGAACCCAAAAATGCAGGAAGAGATGCCGAAGAGAAAAAAAAATGCTTAATCTGCTCCTTGGAAAAGGACTGGTCTCTTCTTGCTGTGTGTGCGGTCCATGCTGTGCTGCAGGTACCGAGCCTGGGCTTCTCAAGAGAGAGTGGTCTGGGTTATGTGCACCTCCCTCATTTGAGCACCAGCCATGTGAAGGAGCTGTAGTCTGTCCGTCTGTCTCTGTCAACCTAATATATCATTTGTGTTGGGGCACTTAACTCTACCATAGCTAATCCCAAAGGTCCCTTCCACCTTAAGGAATTGAACTCCTCCAGGATTCCAGACTTCCTCTTAACAGTTTTTCTGGATGAAAATGTCTATGGCTATGATGTCATTTTGATGTTGCTAACTATCGCTAGAAATGCCTAGGTTTATTATTTTACAATCTCAAGATCTTCTTTTTCTTTGTTTTATACTAAGTTACAAATGAGAAAAAATGAAGTATTACAAATATCTTAGCTCAGAATAGCAGAGGAAGTGTAATTGTGAGAAACATGAGGTGAGATGGTATAAACATATTTCAAACAGAAACTACTGTTCTCCTGATAAGCAGTTTCTACTCTGTTTCTGTAGAGACAATCAATACATTTTTTGGAGGCAAGGAATGATTTTTTTTTTTGGTCATATGAGAAGTTGCTTTCCAAGAATAGTCATTTAGTGCCCTTTATAAATCCCTCAGTCCTTTATCTTGATATAGAAATACTAGTAGATACACATGTATAAGCTAATATTTGGGGAACTAAAAAAAGAAAAATGATATAGTCAAAGGGAGAACAAATCCCTCCCAGCTCTCCTCTATCATTCAGGTGTGATGTGCCTACTGGTTCCATCATGGAAATTTAATCTCCATTTTACAACATAGCTGGCAGAGTGAAGAATCCTAATTCAAAAAGGTGTGAGTTCTAGAGTGGGCTGGCTGGCCTGGGAGATGACTCACCTGGACTTCCAGGAAGGAATCCTCTACCTCCTATTCAGAGACAGTCTTCTGTTCCTTACATGGAGATAGTAAAGAAGTCGTCCCTTTTATCTACAGGAAATAAAACTTTTCTCGATCTGACTTTCGTAGATAGGGAAGCTAAGTTGACATTTTCTGGTTGAGACTTTCATCAGTGAATTGAGGGATGGCTTGAAGGAAAAGATCGTTAGACCGAGTCAGAATAATTCCGTGTTCCCATCCCATGCAGTTTATGACTCCATGATCCCAGGAAATCATCTACATTCTATTCACATTAGTAACATGGAGAGTTGCTTCATCTATTTCATGGGAGTTTTCATGGGGACCCATGACAATAATATGAAAGAAGAAAACAATTATTCATTTGAAATAATGAAGTAATTTTTTAAAATGTATATATTTAGGAAAATATAATAACTTTATGTTTTTATTAGGATATGCAAATACTTCCAACATTAATACATTTATTATAAAGCATAGTAAAATTCCCATTAACTGTTACTAAATATGTATTTTAAATCATGATTTGCTGAACAAACATAAAGACTATGACTCTAGCAGATGGTGAGAGGGAACGATGTTCTAGACTAGATTTTTAAAAAAGACCAAAATATGAATAGGCTTGAGTAGCGAACTAAATTAAATATAATCATTGATGGATAAGTGTAAAGTCATAGAGTGAGGTTCAAGGAAACAACACAAAGATAGGATGGCCTGAGACACAGATAGTTAATAAGTATTCAAATACTGCAAGACAAACGCAAGCTAAGAGTGTGCCCCCCAAAGTGCATGAATGTCCTAGAATGGGTTTCCTGAGAGGCGGGCCCACAGCCTCCACCTGGAGTTTAGACATTTCTATTAGCTGACTGTATCCTCTCCTGAAAGTTGGTAGAATAATGTATTTGGGGATGGTAAGAACCTGTATCTCTGCATTTTAAATGGAAAAACAGTTATTCTTATCTTTAAAAAAAAATTTTTTTTGATGTTTATTCATTTTTGAAAGACAGAGACAGCACAAGCAAGGCAGAGAGAGAGGGGACACAGAATCCGAAGCAGGCTCCAGGCTCTGAGCTGTCAGCACAGAGCCTGACGCGGGGCTCAAACTCATGAACTGTGAGATCATGACCCGAGCTGAAGTCAGGTGCTCAACCAACTGAGCCACCCAGGCGCCCCAACAGTTATTCTTATCTTAATAAAAAACCCCAACACTGGTCCTCAAGATTACTAAAATATTCTTAAATACCCCTATAACAATTCACCAAAAGATTAATGCAAACGTAAAGAATTTAGCATACCGGTTACCCCATTATTTCGCAATGAACTTGTTGAGATTTTTGTGCATGGTAATTGAGCACTATCAGTTACAAATTAAATTTTCGTTTTATAACAATAACCTATCAATATATGTTAATCATTCCACATTTTCTTCTAAAATATTGGATTTTCAGAACCTCGTAGGCTCACCGACTTTCTTCAAGGGGCATTTCTACTTCCATAAGAAACATATTAACTTTAAAACTGGGGAGGTAATTGATGGTGATAATGAAAAATCCATTTAAAAAGCACAAGCAGGAGAGACTCGTTACTCGAAAAACAGCTCGTAGACGATTGAACGCACTCTACTTTCTGTCACCAGGTCTGACTTGAAATTAAATATTTTCAGAGATGTGTACAAGTAGATTTAATAGTAGGGTGTAGATTTTGACAGTGACTTTTGCGTAAAAGTGATTGCAAATCCTCAGAGCACACATTTGTAGAGAGAGGGTGCAGGCAGTGCAACATAGCTACATTGTGTCCGTTTGTATCGCTGTGATGGGTGCGATTTCTGCCATGTTGGGAGACTTAGTCATTCTATTTTGTTTCGCTCCAGTCCCTGGCACATAGTAGATGTTTAATAAATATTTTGAATTACTTACAGAAAGAAGTAGACTATATAGACCAGTGCATAGAGGTTATCATTAAAGAGTTATCTCAATAAAGACAAAGTTTCTAATAGTTACAGATGCTAGAAAAAGTGTGAGATGGTAGATTCTCTGTATAACTGTATTCTTGTATGAGGAGGGGATTTTCAAGAATATTGCTAAGCTACTTCATTCGTTGGGTGGATATTTATTTGTTCTTAAGTGTTTTTTTTTTTTTTTTGGAGAGAGAGAGAGAGAGAGAGAGAGAGAGAAATATGAGTGGGGGAGGGGCAGAGAGAGAGAGGGAGACAGAGGATCTGAAGCAAACTCTATACTGAGCAGAGAGCCCAACGCAGGGCTTGAACTCACAAACTTTGAGATCATGACCTGAGCGGAAGTCAGATGCTTAACCTACTGAGCCACTCAGGTGCTCTGGATTTTTAAATGTCATAACCAGAAACTTTGTTTTTTCCAACTCGGAAGTGTCTGATTATCTGATCAAGATTTTCCTTATTACACCTCTTTCAATAGTTAAAAATTATAAATCAGATTGCTACCTATTGTACTTCCTCCATGACAAAACAATTCATAATCCAATTTACAAATTTCCTCAAAGACCTGTTTTACATTGCTTTAGTCATTTTTTTATTGCCAATTTTTTTCATGTTTTAAAACAAATCTATCATTTTGAAGGTATGGTGATGGGAAGTGAACATGAATTAAAATGTAATATTTTTGTTTGCTTCTTTAAGTGTGCCTTCTAGAAGTTGGTAAAGGTATTAGTTTTTCAAATAATCATTTGCGTTTTATACACTTTGTCCAGCTATCTAAGAGCAACTTCCTCATGAAACATTGTCTTGTTCGCTCATCTTGCAAATATTCTTGATATAAGAATGTCCTTATGATTCACAACAAAGAATAAAAATATAGGTCCACATATATGTCCATACATTTGCATTTATATATATTGTACATTCATATATTTTCTTTATTGTGTATAAGTGTGCATTTCATAAACAATGTATAATCTAAGATTACATTTGTTGGCTGACATGTGTATGGGATTTGAAATCTGACTTAGTCACCTCTCATCGTTCATACTTTCCTGCTTCACTTATGACTGATTGATACAGGGAAGGCAGAGACTAAGAGTCTTGTCCTGGTTGCCCATTGGGGGCCTCTACAATATGTGTTTTCCACAACCTGGACTACACATACTACACTTTCTGCACTGTGAAAAATCCCATAATTATTCAGCTTTTAAAATTCTGTTTGTTGAGTGTTTAACTGAGTGCTTACCTTATACCACACCTAAGCAAATGGAAAGTTTATGTCTGTTCTATGATAGTGAATATGATGTTCTTAGGTCCAAGGGAGACTGGGGACAACCATTCAATGGCTTAGGAAGACACCAGACAGTTTTCCACCCAAGACACTTAGATTCTTTCTCCCTTCTCATCTTCCTCTACCCCCCTCCCTTTTTTTCTCCCTCCCTCCCTTTCTTCATTTAGGACATGATCAGTTAATTTTGCCATATAGGCTCTCATAATTCTTTGGATCTAATTTGTACATATTTTTGTCACTTAAAACACTAAGACAGTTTTCAGATATTAATGTAAATCAACATATAGAAGTAATTCCAATATCCTTTCCCAAATAAAAACCAAGAATACCCATCCACTTTTAGCTATTGAAATTCCAAATATAAAAATAAATACTATATCTATATCTATCTATCTGTATCTTACAGCATATGATTACAAATCTTATTTCTCACTCATCTATAATTTTGCTTTTTTATTATTAAAATTTTTTAATGTTTATTTATTTTTGGGAGAGAGAGAGAGAGAGACTGAGCACAAACGGGGGAGGGGCAGAGAGAGAGGGAGACACGGAATCTGAAGCAGGCTCCAGGCTCTGAGCTGTCAACACACAGCCTGACGTGGGGCTTGAACTCACGAACCATGAGATCATGACTTTAGCTGAAGTCAGATGCTTAACTGACTGAGACAACCAGGTACCCCTCATCTTTAATTTTTCTTAATTTGAAAATTAAAAATAGCAAGTATAACAAACCTGCAAACACTGGAGCATGTTTATTTCATTGTGAACCCAAGGTTGTAAATGGTCTCCTGAAAATTTGAAGCTAGTGGTATTTTTTTATCCATTCTAGCTATCTGAGAACATTCATTCTTTTTGTTATGTTTGTATTTATGTTTGAGACGGGGTGGGGGACAGAGTGCAAGCTGGGGAGGGGCAGAGAGAGAAGGAGACACAAAATCTGAAGCAGCCTCCAGGCTCTGTGCTGTCAGCACAGAGCTTGACGCGGGGCTTGAACCCTTGAACCGTGAGATCATGACCTGAGCCGAAGTCGGATGCTCAACTTACTGAACCACCCATGCACCCCTGAGAACATTCATTCTTGAAGATAACTATTGTAACTCAGGTTTTAGAACACCAGGGAGTAGGTCTCAGTCTTATTTTCCTTTAAATTTATTTAATTTGTGTTAATTATTTTTTCCATTTTAACAAGTATTCCCAGCATACCGTTCTGTCATATTTGTTGCTTCTTTTCTAATAGCGACACTCCGGGTAACAGCTAACAGTGGGCAGGCATTGCATTACTCAGAGAGGCAGGACCAGAGCAGAATGGTTAGATCCCAAACTGCTGTTTTTAACACACAGTGGTGCAAGAGAACTATTCCAGAAACTCTGCATGATGATCTTAACGCTGCCAAAACAATCTTTGTCATTTCTCTTGAAAAGCGCTTGTCAGTTTTACTTGACGTGTGGCATGGCCTTCAGGAATATAGGCATTGTTATGCAAACTAAAAGGAAATCAAATTTATAATTTCTGTTTTGTAGCATTTGTGTGAATATTTATCATAAAAACAAATAAGTTTATTGGTCTTTTCCCTTCAGATTCACAGCCACACCCCCAATGCCTTTTTAAGTAATGATCTGAGAGCAGCGTGCCATGGGTAAATATATCATGAATGAAATAATAGTTGAATGGGTGAGTGTAGAAAGAAGTATTACAATTTATAAATGCTAGGATTTCAGGACTAATTTAATGAAGAGAAACCATTCCTTTTCTGGGTTTGAGGTAATGACAGCAACAACTAAGGCTTTTGTAGAACTTCACTGTTGAGAACGCCTTTTAACAATTACTGTTTCGTGTCTCACTTGATTTCTGTACCCATATGAGATACAGAAGATATAGCTCACATGATAGATCAGCTACTGAGGACAAAGTTGTTTTGAAATAAGGTCATAAATGCTCAGTTTAATAAAAAGTCAGTCATTCCCTATTCCCTTCCTTCCTTCATTTAACAAAATTTATCCAGGTGTGTACTCTGTGGTAACTCTGTCAGAGTCTGATGTGCTAGATAGACATGTTCCCTGCCCTCAAGAAGTTACAGCATAGTGGAGGAGAAATGTATTAATCATGTAAGCTCACAAATACACTGATAATAATAAGGTGTGATGTGCTGTATGAAGAAGTATAAAGAGCTATAAGGAGCATATAAATAGGGGTTTCAGCAAAGGCTTCCCTGAGGAAATAATATTAGAATTGAGATTTAAATGATTCAGACAAATTGCTTAGCTGAGAAGGGTGACACTGGGGTGAGGGGACAGGGAAAGGGAGAGAGTGTTCTAGCCATGCCAGAGGAGCAGTAGTAAGAAATGAGGCAGATGAGGTGGCCAGGATGGGCCAGACCAGGCCTTTGAGTCAACTTGTACATTCTGCTTTTTGTCCTCGGATCATAAAGTATGGGATAAGATAATCAGATCTGTGTATTTAAAAATCACTCTGGATGCTATAATAATATCATAACATTGAGTGCTGTTTTCACAAAATCACAATGGAATCTTACAAATATTAAAATAAGTCAGCCGACCAAATGAGAAGTATATTTGAGTAACAGTGGGTCCACAGAAGAGTTTAATTGGATTAGGGATTTGAACATTATAAGTAGATACACAACTTGCTTCAGACAATTTATGATCATGGGATGGTATTTTCTGTGCCCAGAGAGAAACCGATTGCCCTCGTTACTGTCTTCAGGACCACAGAGCATGTCATTAAATAGCAGTGGTTATGCTTCCATGGTGCAGATAGGTTGCAAAGGGGTCAGACTGCATTAGAATTGTAGAAACTTGGCTTCATCTAACATTGGCAGAAAACACCACAAAGTGAAATGATAGGTTTTAAATGTCAAGACTTGTGAGGTGGTACCGATTTCAAAACTAAGGAGTTTCCTGACAGGGATCCTTCCATTTCTACAGCTCTGAGTGATAGGCACAGTCTTAACTGGCTCTGCCTATTGCCTGAGTCTTGGTTTTCTGTGGACAACTCATTGGAAGGTCCTGGACTGGTCCTCCTTCCTTACTTCCTCTGAAAAACAAAGGGATATGGGTCCAGTGGAAAAGCTTCTTTGCTCAGTGCGCCACCCTCTGTCTCTCACACCACTCCAGCAGTCCCTGTAACCACACTCTACCCAGTATGCATCTCCACTGAGAAGCAGGCTGGTTTCCATGGGAATAAAGACATTAGAAAACTAAGAGAAAGTTGTCACATTGATGAAGACTACGTAGAGAAGCAGGTGGAAGTTCCGCTGCTATGAATCTGCCTCTTCAGGAAACTTAAACCAGAGATGCCACTGGGAAGGTTAACATACATCTACTGTTGTGACAGGTGAGGCAGTAGTCATATGTGAGCATATTTAACTTGCCAACAGACATTTTATATATGCATAGGCATGTTTATGTAGTCTCATTTTTAATAAGTGTGAAAAAAGATAATTTGAACATTAATGCTCAAGGTCATACAATGAGGACAAATTGCAGACCCCCAACTGCTGACTTCAGGTCAAGATCTGTCTCAGTTTATGTGCTCCACTCATTTAAAACAGGTATTTAAGGGGTCCCTGGGAGGCTCAGTCGGTTAAGCGTCTGACTTTGGCTCAGGTCACGATCTCACGGTTTGTGAGTTCGAGCCTCGCATCGGGCTTTCTGCTGTCAGCATGGAGCCTGCTTCAGATCCTCTGTCCCCCTCTCTCTCTGCCTCTTTCCCGCTCGTTCTGTCTCAAAAGTAAAGAAATATTTAAAAAGTTAAAAAAAAACCCTAGTATTTAAGTTTGTCTTTATTTTGGAAGAGGTTTATATAAATAAAATCACAAAGTCTTGATTGTAGAAAACTTGGAAAACGTGTCAAAGTGATAGTGATCTCGTAACTGATAGAGAAGTTCCATATTGAAATAAGTTTTAAAAATTGCTAGGGTGAATTATTTGATACAAATTCATGATAAAAATGGGAAGGGTAGCAGATGTGTTTGTTAAAAGAAATAGATGCTTCTACTGCCTTTTTTTCCGGTGCAGTGTTGGCACAGTGAAAGAAGGGGTTCTCCTCTCTTATTAATAATAGTCTGCCAATATCAAGGAAAGTCATGTGATACCTCAAAGACTTTTCTACTGAATGGATATATTTGATTAAGCACCATCTGGACCGTTCCTCATTATCTGACAAAATAATGAATCTTAGATCTTAAGCATGCTTTACATGTGTCAAGAAATATGTTGGTGAAATCAAGAGAAAGGGTGTGTGTTGAGCTGAAGTCTGAGGTAGAACAGCTGCTTTCAAAGCTGCCCTGCTCCACCAGGAAGTTTGACTGATGGCAATTACCACTGCCTTCCGTTCTGCCCCTCATCGGGACCTGTTATCCTGCAGTCAGTTCCTTCACATTGGGGGTGACTTTCATAGCTTCCGGGGATTGGGGGGGGGGATATGCCAGCTGATCACATGCAAAAAAGGAGCCAATATTTTAAAGAAAGAAGGGACAGAAGGAGAAGGCATAAGTTAAATTTAGAAATGCCAACAAAAGAAAAAAAAACCCTGAAGAAAATATGAGTGAATTTTATCTTTCTTTGAGATGGCGATTTTTTTTTCGGGGAGAGAGAGAAAGAGAGAGAGAGAGAGAAAGAGAGAGAGAGAGAGAGGCAGGCAAACCATAAGAGACTCTTAAATACAGAGAAAAAACTGAGGGTGGATGGTGGGTGGGGGAGAGGGGAAAGTGGGTGATGGGCAGAGGAGGGCACTTGTTGGGATGAGCACTGGGGGTTGTATGGAAACCAATTTGACAATAAATTATATTAAAAAATCAAATCATTGAAATAAAGCCAAAAACTATAACAGAAAATATGGGTAAGTTTAATGAAACAAAAAGTGTAATGTTGATGTGTCTAGTGAAGATAAACACAATGAAAGACAACAAACTGGAGAGATAATAGTATCCTATTAGATAAAGTGTCAACATATTTGATAAATAAAAGTTTTTATGATTTAATAAGAAAAAAGACAAATGAGAGAAAAGAGCAAAGGCTATGACCACGCAAATTGTAAAATAAATACAAATTACCAAGAGACAAATGAAAAACATTTCAAACTAATTGGTCTTCAAAGCCAAGCAGATTGACACAGTGTCTGCCTGTCAAATTATTATTTTTTCACAAGATAAAACTAATTGTTCAAGTAGCTAAATCCTCACAATTTTCTGAGTTGGCAAATCGAGCGTACATATCAAGTCATTAAACTGTGTATGCTTACCTGGTCACTTACCTTTGGGAATTTGTTCTAAGGAAATCATAAGATGTATATGCAGTGATTTCTGTATGCAGACTTTTATTACAGAATTATTTATGATAGTGAAATATTTTAAATAACTGGAATGCCCACTAAAATGGGATTGGTTAGTTTGTGCACTTTGTTCTTATAGTACCCTGTAATCTCACTTTATAATTCTCAGCATACATTAATTGTTTATTCATTTTGTCAATAACTACATACCTATTGAAGAGCTGAATATGTGCCAGGTGTTTTTCAAGATACTGGGGATTAAGGAGTGAACAAAGTAGAGAATTCCTGTCAGAGTGTGGGAACAAATGACTAAACAACAACAGAGAAAGCAGCTAATAAGTGAAGCATGTTATATGTCAGATGGCAATAGTGTGCTATTAAGAAAAGGTGCTAGGCGCGCCTGGGTGGTTCAGTTGGTTGAGCGTCCGACTTCGGCTCAGGTCATGGTCTCGCAGTTCGTGAGTTCGAGCCCCGCATCGGGCTCTGTGCTGACAAACAGCTCGGAGCCTGGGACCTGCTTCGGATTCTGTGTCTCCCTCCCTCTCTCTCTCTCTCTCTCTCTCTCTCTCTCTCTCTCTCTCTCCCCCTCCCCTGCTCATGCTCTGTCTCTCTCTGTCTCTCAGAAATAAATCAATGTTAAATTTTTTTTTTTTATAAAACGGTGCTATTAAGATAAGATGCTGTTAAGAAATAGTGAACGCAGATGGGGGTAATGATGGAGGATGGTGGAGGAGGGGATGATGGGATTTTAAATTGTTAAGGGAAGACCTCAATGATAAGGTGACAAGTGATTGGATACTTGCCCTGGGTGAGGGGTAGAGAGAAGAGTGTTCTGGAGAGAGGGAAGAGCAAAATGAAAGCACATAGGGGACAGCATGTTGGATGCATTCAAATCCCTGCAAAAAGGCCACTGTCACTGAGCAGAGGGAACCAAAGAGAGAATAACAGAAGAGGCTGATGAGAATGCGGGGAGCCCTGCAGGCAGTCCTGAGGAGGCAGGCTTTCTACCCAGACAGCAATGGGAAGCCATTGGAAGGTTTGAGCAGAGAAACATGATTTCACTTACGTCTCACGCTCTGGCTACTCTGTTGAGATTTGGCTGATGAGACAGTGTGGAGTCAGGAGCCTATTTAAGAGACTGTTGAAATAATAAAGGAAAGAGATGGTGGGATATGGGTCCATGTGGTGTAGGTAGAGGCAGAGAAGTGTTGGGTTGTGATATTTACATATTTATTTTTATTGTTTGAATAGCTTAGTTTTCTATGTAATTAGCAATACATTTTATGATTCAAAAGTCAAAAATATTTTAAAAGTTGTACGTGGGAAGTCACAGCCTAGACCCCCTGCATCCCACTTGTTCGTTTCCTGGGTATTCTTTCAGTGATCTTTCAATGGGTTGTTGATATGAATACCTTTGTACCTATGCATATGTATGTGTGTATATATATGTGTGTATATATGTATTTATGAAAGGACACATGAAACAGATTATGCTTTTATCCTCCTTTCTTACCACAACATATTTGCATATGATATAATCCTTACTGTACCTTGCTTTTTTCACCTGAAATATATCTGGTTATATTTTGAATGTAGAGCTAATAGCATTTTCTGAAAGATTGGTTACAGGGTAGGAGAGAAAGAGAAACATGGAGGATGATCTTCAGGAACTGTAAGAAGGGAAATGCTTTGGCATAATTGCTTGTTCAGCATCTGTCTTCTCTGACAGATAAGGAGAGCTCACACCCTGGTGGCCAGCATGTACCTCACCGATCAGTGTAGAGTAGGAGTTTCGTATCTCCTGTTTAATAATGGATGGCTGGTTGAATAAATACTGCATACACAATTAAAATAGAATGCAGATAGCAAGATAAAATTCCTTTTCATATATATTTAATTTGGGGGGAAATGCTTATACAGTATTTGGTGAAAAAAAAAATTCAGCTCTGCTTAAAGAGAATGCTCCAAATTTGGAGGATCCTATAGTACTTTGAAAAGTTGCTGAAAATGCATAAGCAAGAATTTAGAGACAGTGGTTTTCTCTTGGTGTTAGGATTATAGATGACATGTTCATTTTGCCTTAAGATTTTATGTCTTGTCTAACTCGTCTATAATAAGCATCATTCATAAAATTAGAAAGAACAAAGAAACAAGGGAAGTGACCTATGTATGTATATAAATATGTGTGTGTGTGTACATATATATACATATACACATATATATGTATATATATGTACACACATATGTATATATATATATATATATATATATATATATGTACACACACACTCACACACACATATTTGGCTTGACTAATAACAGAACAACAGGGATTGAGTGACAACAAAGTAGAATATATAGTTTCATTAGTTCTTAAGATCAAGCCTGGAGCAGACTACCTAGAAATATTAGAAAATTTTGACCCCTGAGATGCATGCTATCTGGACAGCCAGGTAATAACACAGCAGTGAAGGATTCCTTTCATTTTATCACATTTACAGGTCTGTCAGGATATTAATCAGGGTATAGAAATACAACATCTGTCACAAAGTCTGTGAGATGTTCTTGCTGGCTTCTTTTATATATTGTGCTATTTTGACATTCCCTATATAAAATATGGCACCTTTTACCCATTATCAGATTTTCAAAAAGATAGCTGTGCCAATGACCTACATTTTTGTTTTACTTAACAATATGTCTTGGAGTTCTTTCACTATTTCTAATAGTGATCGTGTAGGTCTACCTCATTCTTGCTTTTTTTGTTTTGTTTTGTTTTTGTACCATGTATGTAAGATGTATGCTGTATAATTTGTCCGGTGATGTGCATGTTGGTGGACTTACAAGTTTACTCATTTTTCACTATTATTGATGATGGATCCTACAGCATGCACTTCTTTTAGCTCCTGTGCAAATTCTTTAGGATAATTTCCTCAAATTGGTATTGCTGGATGAAAGGTTATATATATTTTAAGTTTATTCATTCATTCATGAAACAAATATTTATGGTTCTAGGATTAGTGATATAGTCCTGAGAAACACAGACAAAATGCCTGTACTTTAGCAGTTTACATTCCAGTGGCAAAGATAGACAACCAACAAATAAATAAGAATACATGTATGAGAATGAATGAGTATAAAATGTGAAGAAAAAAAAAAGCAGCAAATGCCGAGTAGTCCTAAGTGCTCTGAAGAAGAACAGAGCAGGGTTTGGTCATTGGGAGCAGCAAGGGTGCTATCAGAATTAAGGTAAACTATAATAAAAAAAATTAGTACTGAAGGATCATTTATTTAAAAGAGAGTGGGAAATAGGCAAAGGGCTGCAGCCAATGTAAAAAAACTCAACAGAATCTGAACTTCTAGGGATGGGATGTTCCATGTTGGACCCAGGGGAAGAAAGTGGAATAGTAGGAATTTTGGATTATGATGGGAATCTATTGTATTGTTTTAAGCAGATAGATGACATGATTTAATTTACATTTAAAATAGGAGCATGGTTGCTTTAAAACAAAACAAAACAAAAAAACTCCAGGGCAGCAATATTGGAAGCAGGAATCCCTGTGGATTGTCTAATATTATAAGCCAGACAGAAGACAATAGGAGCCTTGGGTCGCTTCTAGAAACATTATACAAAGAAGTCATTGGATTGATATTTGAGGATAGAATCTAGGATTTACCAGAGGATTAGATTTGGTATGTGAGAGAAAAGAAAGAATCAAAGATGACTTAAATATTGATACATTTAGCCAAAATCTCCAATAGGACTTCCGCCCAAGCCTCTCTTTTGCCAGACAGACATGAGATTCTCCTCCCAAATCCTCAAAGGCAGTGAGTTTTGATAACTTTTTGTGGCTGGGAGATCATGCTTGGTTTGGAGTTGGCAATTATCTGTTGAATTAATGAGTGAATTTAAATATTACTTTTCTGATGCTTAGCAATATGAATTTTGTTGTTGTAAGTTGCATCAATTGAACGTCAAAATTTTTTGTATGTTTATTAGAAATGTATATTTCTCTGTGAAGTGCCTGTCCATGACCTTTGTTGTGTGTGGTATTGGATAGTTTTCTTCTTGTTAGGAATATATAGACTTCTTTGCATTTTCCAGACGTTGTTATTTATTGTGTACATGGCAGTGTACTGTTTGCCCTTAAACTTTATTTTTTGTGTTTTTGAATGTAGCCAAGTTTTAGATTGACATGCATATAATTTTTTACATATTGAGTTTTTGTGTCCATTTTGGGGGAGTCAGGTGCCTTTAAATCCATTTTATCATTCTCACTATGTGCCCATATAAGTAGGTTTACAGATTTAAGACCTATTTAAATAATGACAAACAACAGAATCCCCAAATCTCACTAGTGCGTTCTTTCCACTAAAGAATTAACTGCAGATTGGGGTTCCGGAAGATGGCGGCGTAGGAGGACGCGGGGCTCACAGCGCGTCCTGCCGATCACTTAGATTCCACCTACACCTGCCTAAAGAACCCAGAAAACCGCCAGAGGATTAGCAGAAGGGAGTCTCCGGAGTCAAGCGCAGACTAGAGGCCCACGGAAGAGGGTAGGAAGGGCGGCGAGGCGGTGCGCGCTCCACGGACTGGCGGGAGGGAGCCGGGGCGGAGGGGCGGCTCGCCGGCCAAGCGGAGCCCCCGAGTCTGGCTGGCAAAAGCGGAGGGGCCGGACGGACTGTGTTCCCACAGCAAGCGCGACTTAGCGTCTGGGAGGTCATAAGTTAACAGCTCTGCTCGGAAAGCGGGAAGGCTGGAGGACAAAGGGAGGGAGAGCTGCTGAGCCCCCGGACGGCAGAGCTCAGCTTGGCGGGGAACAAAGGCGCCAGCGCCATCTCCCCCGCCCATCCCCCAGCCAAAATCCCAAAGGGAACCAGTTCCTGCCAGGGAACTTGCTCGCTCCGCGCAAACACCCAACTCTGTGCTTCTGCGGAGCCAAACCTCCGGCAGCGGATCTGACTCCCTCCCGCTGCCACAGGGCCCCTCCTGAAGTGGATCACCTAAGGAGAAGCGAGCTAAGCCTGCCCCTCCAGCCCCCGTGCACCTTGCCTACCCACCCCAGCTAATACGCCAGATCCCCAGCAACACAAGCCTGGCAGTGTGCAAGTAGCCCAGACGGGACACGCCACCCCACAGTGAATCCCGCCCCTAGGAGAGGGGAAGAGAAGGCACACACCAGTCTGACTGTGGCCCCAGCGGTGGGCTGGGGGCAGACATCGGGTCGGACTGCGGCCCCGCCCACTAACTCCAGTTATACACCACAGCACAGGGGAAGTGCACTGCAGGTCCTCACCACGCCAGGGACTCTCCAAAATGACCAAACGGAAGAATTCCCCTCAGAAGAATCTCCAGGAAATAACAACAGCTAATGAACTGATCAAAAAGGATTTAAATAATATAACAGAAAGTGAATTTAGAATAATAGTCATAAAATTAATCGCTGGGCTTGAAAACAGTATACAGGACAGCAGAGAATCTCTTGCCACAAAGATCGAGGGACTAAGGAACAGTCACGAGGAGTTGAAAAACGCTTTAAACGAATTGCAAAACAAAATGGAATCCACGATGGCTCGGCTTGAAGAGGCAGAGGAGAGAATAGGTGAACTAGAAGATAAAGTTATGGAGAAAGAGGAAGCTGAAAGAAAGAGAGATAAAAAAATCCAGGAGTATGAGGGGAAAATTAGAGAACTAAGTGATACACTAAAAAAAAATAATATACGCATAATTGGTATCCCAGAGGAGGAAGAGAGAGGGAAGGGTGCTGAAGGGGTACTTGAACAAATTATAGCTGAGAACTTCCCTGAACTGGGGAAGGAAAAAGGCATTGAAATCCAAGAGGCACAGAGAACTCCCTTCAGACGTAACTTGAATCGATCTTCTGCACGACATATCATAGTGAAACTGGCAAAATACAAGGATAAAGAGAAAATTCTGAAAGCAGCAAGGGATAAACGTGCCCTCACATATAAAGGGAGACCTATAAGACTCGTGACTGATCTCTCCTTTGAAACTTGGCAGGCCAGAAAGGCTTGGCACGATATCTACAGTGTGCTAAACAGAAAAAATATGCAGCTGAGAATCCTTTATCCAGCAAGTCTGTCATTTAGAATAGAAGGAGAGATAAAGGTCTTCCCAAACAAACAAAAACTGAAGGAATTTGTCACCACGAAACCAGCCCTACAAGAGATCCTAAGGGGGATCCTGTGAGACAAAGTACCAGAGACATCACTACAAGCATAAAACATACAGACATCACAATGACTCTAAACCCATATCTTTCTATAATAACACTGAATGTAAATGGATTAAATGCGCCAACCAAAAGACATAGGGTATCAGAATGGATAAAAAAACAAGACCCATCTATTTGCTGTCTACAAGAGACTCATTTTAGATCTGAGGACACCTTTAGATTGAGAGTGAGGGGATGGAGAACTATTTATCATGCTCCTGGAAGCCAAAAGAAAGCTGGAGTAGCCATACTTATATCAGACAAACTAGACTTTAAATTAAAGGCCGTAACAAGAGATGAAGAAGGGCATTATATAATAATCACAGGGTCTATCCACCAGGAAGAGCTAACTATTATAAATGTCTATGCGCCAAATACCCGAGCCCCCAGATATATAAAACAATTACTCATAAACATAAGCAACCTTATTGATAAGAATGTGGTCATTGCAGGGGACTTTAACACCCCACTTACAGAAATGGATAGATCATCTAGACACACAGTCAATAAAGAAACAAGGGCCCTGAATGATACATTGGATCAGATGGACTTGACAGATATATTTAGAACTCTGCATCCCAAAGCAACAGAATATACTTTCTTCTCGAGTGCACATGGAACATTCTCCAAGATAGATCATATACTGGGTCACAAAACAGCCCTTCATAAGTTTACAAGAATTGAAATTATACCATGCATACTTTCAGACCACAATGCTATGAAGCTTGAAATCAACCACAGGAAAAAGTCTGGAAAACCTCCAAAAGCATGGAGATTAAAGAACACCCTACTAACGAATGAGTGGGTCAACCAGGCAATTAGAGAAGAAATTAAAACATATATGGAAACAAACGAAAATGAAAATACAACAATCCAAACGCTTTGGGATGCAGCGAAGGCAGTCCTGAGAGGAAAATACATTGCAATCCAGGCCTATCTCAAGAAACAAGAAAAATCCCAAATACAAAATCTAACAGCACACCTAAAGGAAATAGAAGCAGAACAGCAAAGGCAGCCTAAACCCAGCAGAAGAAGAGAAATCATAAAGATCAGAGCAGAAATAAACAATATAGAATCTAAAAAAACTGTAGAGCAGATCAACGAAACCAAGAGTTGGTTTTTTGAAAAAATAAACAAAATTGACAAACCTCTAGCCAGGCTTCTCAAAAAGAAAAGGGAGATGACCCAAATAGATAAAATCATGAATGAAAATGGAATGATTACAACCAATCCCTCAGAGATACAAACAATTATCAGGGAATACTATGAAAAATTATATGCCAGCAAATTGGACAACCTGGAAGAAATGGACAAATTTCTAAACACCCACACTCTTCCAAAACTCAATCAGGAGGAAATAGAAAGCTTGAACAGACCCATAACCAGCGAAGAAATTGAATCAGTTATCAAAAATCTCCCAACAAATAAGAGTCCAGGACCAGATGGCTTCCCAGGGGAGTTCTACCAGACGTTTAAAGCAGAGATAATACCTATCCTTCTCAAGCTATTCCAAGAAATAGAAAGGGAAGGAAAACTTCCAGACTCATTCTATGAAGCCAGTATTACTTTGATTCCTAAACCAGACAGAGACCCAGTAAAAAAAGAGAACTACAGGCCAATATCCCTGATGAATATGGATGCAAAAATTCTTAATAAGATACTAGCAAATCGAATTCAACAGCATATAAAAAGAATTATTCACCATGATCAAGTGGGATTCATTCCTGGGATGCAGGGCTGGTTCAACATTCGCAAATCGATCAACGTGATACATCACATTAACAAAAAAAAAGAGAAGAACCATATGATCCTGTCAATCGATGCAGAAAAGGCCTTTGACAAAATCCAGCACCCTTTCTTAATAAAAACCCTTGAGAAAGTCGGGATAGAAGGAACATACTTAAAGATCATAAAGGCCATTTATGAAAAGCCCACAGCTAACATCATCCTCAACGAGGAAAAACTGAGAGCTTTTTCCCTGAGATCAGGAACACGACAGGGATGCCCACTGTCACCGCTCTTGTTTAACATAGTGCTGGAAGTTCTAGCATCAGCAATCAGACAACAAAAGGAAATCAAAGGCATCAAAATTGGCAAAGATGAAGTCAAGCTTTCGCTTTTTGCAGATGACATGATATTATACATGGAAAATCCGATAGACTCCACCAAAAGTCTGCTAGAACTGATACATGAATTCAGCAAAGTTGCAGGATACAAAATCAACGTGCAGAAATCAGTTGCATTCTTATACACTAACAATGAAGCAACAGAAAGACAAATGAAGAAACTGATCCCATTCACAATTGCACCAAGAAGCATAAAATACCTAGGAATAAATCTAAAAAAGATGTAAAAGATCTGTATGCTGAAAACTATAGAAAGCTTATGCAGGTAATTGAAGAAGATATAAAGAAATGGAAAGACATTCCCTGCTCATGGATTGGAAGAATAAATATTGTCAAAATGTCAATACTACCCAAAGCTATCTACACATTCAATGCAATCCCAATCAAAATTGCACCAGCATTCTTCTCGAAACTAGAACAAGCAATCCTAAAATTCATATGGAACCACAAAAGGCCCCGAATAGCCAAAGTAATTTTGAAGAAGAAGACCAAAGCAGGAGGCATCACAATCCCAGACTTTAGCCTCTACTACAAAGCTGTCATCATCAAGACAGCATGGTATTGGCATAAAAACAGACACATAGACCAATGGAATAGAATAGAAACCCCAGAACTAGACCCACAAACGTATGGCCAACTCATCTTTGACAAAGCAGGAAAGAACATCCACTGGAAAAAAGACAGTCTCTTTAACAAATGGTGCTGGGAGAACTGGACAGCAACATGCAGAAGGTTGAAACTAGACCACTTTCTCACACCATTCACAAAAATAAACTCAAAATGGATAAAGGACCTGAATGTGAGACAGGAAACCATCAAAACCTTAGAGGAGAAAGCAGGAAAAGACCTCTCTGACCTCAGCCGTAGCAATCTCTTACTCGGCACATCCCCAAAGGCAAGGGAATTAAAAGCAAAAGTGAATTACTGGGACCTTATGAAGATAAAAAGCTTCTGCACAGCAAAGGAAACAACCAACAAAACTAAAAGGCAACCAACGGAATGGGAAAAGATATTTGCAAATGACACATCGGACAAAGGGCTAGTATCCAAAATCTATAAAGAGCTCATCAAACTCCACACCCGAAAAACAAATAACCCAGTGAAGAAATGGGCAGAAAACATGAATAGACACTTCTCTAAAGAAGACATCCGGATGGCCAACAGGCACATGAAAAGATGTTCAACGTCGCTCCTTATCAGGGAAATACAAATCAAAACCACACTCAGATACCACCTCACGCCAGTCAGAGTGGCCAAAATGAAGAAATCAGGAGACTATAGATGCTGGAGAGGATGTGGAGAAACAGGAACCCTCTTGCACTGTTGGTGGGAATGCAAATTGGTGCAGCCGCTCTGGAAAGCAGTGTGGAGGTTCCTCAGAAAATTAAAAATAGACCTACCCTATGACCCAGCAATAGCACTGCTAGGAATTTATCCAAGGGAAACAGGAGTACTGATGCATAGGGGCACCTGTACCCCAATGTTTATAGCGGCACTCTCAACAATAGCCAAATTATGGAAAGAGCCTAAATGTCCATCAACTGATGAATGGATAAAGAAATTGTGGTTTATATACACAATGGAATACTACGTGGCAATGAGAAAAAATGAAATATGGCCTTTTGTAGCAACATGGATGGAACTGGAGAGTGTGATGCTAAGTGAAATAAGCCATACAGAGAAAGACAGATACCATATGGTTTCACTCTTATGTGGATCCTGAGAAACATAACAGAAACCCATGGGGGAGGGGAAGGAAAAAAAAAAAAAAAAAAAAAAAAAAGAGGTTAGAGTGGGAGAGAGCCAAAGCATTAGAGACTGTTAAAAACTGAGAACAAACTGAGGGTTGATGGGGGGTGGGAGGGAGGGCAGGGTGGGTGATGGGTATTGAGGAGGGCACCTTTTGGGATGAGCACTGGGTGTTGTATGGAAACCAATTTGACAGTAAATTTCATATATTAAAAAAAAAAAAAAAAAAAAAAAAAAGTTTGGAGTCTAGTCTCAATACCCACATGATCTTCCCTCCTTTTACTAAACGTGATTGTTCCAAGGTCTACCCACTAATAGTGAGAATTGTTCATATATTTGAACATATTGTTTCAGAACCATTATGATTAATGTGTCACTATTTTCTACATTTATGTAATATGTGAGAAACCTGATGTTTACTCAGCTTCTGGGTTCCAAGCAGGGAAAAAAAAAGCCTTTCAGTTTTGATTAGTCAACTAGAGTCAGCTTAAACAGAACATCTACTCAGGGGGCATTTTTTAATGTACCATCTTCAAATGATTTAATGTGTTTTCCATGATTATCTTTGACACTTTGGATAATTAACAAACACATTTATAATTTTTGAAAGGGCTAGGATACTCTTCTTCCTAGATGATGAGAAAATTTGACTTAAAATTATGACTGTCATCTGACTGGTTAGTGACCAGGAAGTCATCTACTAGCCACCATTTAAAAGGAGGAAAAAATCCACCAAAATATTTCTTCAGATTTAATTGACCAAGATTATATAAAATCTTATTTTTACTTATAAATGTAACATATTTGGAAGCTTTATTAGCCCCTTCACATAATTAAGATATTGTTTATTAGAAAAGTATAATATATATGATTATTATATATTATCTTGCTATTATCTTAGTGTATGTAAGATTATTATCTTATATATAGTATATATAGAAATAATATATAAGAGATTAATCATATATGTGATTTTGGTGGTGAATAGTAATGGGTAGCCTAATCAATATAATGATAATAATCTTGCTCTTCTGTGAAAATGACACTAAGGATATTCATGTAACTTGTGCTCATCCTCTTGTCCACAATTTTGTCTGTCTGCATATAATCAGGAAACTGACCTGTGTATTCTCTATTCTGTTTCTTGCATATGTCTCTGGCATGTAGTAAGAATTCAATAAACACTACTGACTGAAAAAAAAAAAAAAAAAAGAATTAACTGCATGGCCAGGTATGTTTCAGCATGTAATACGAGAAGTTAAAACAAAAAAATGTGGCAGGGGGAAATGGAGGTATAGTTGGTGAAGCATGATCATAATTTTATTTAAAATTTAAATAAAATTTTAAAATTTAAAAACTAGCATAGATAGATGTATGGATGATTTTCCCTTACTTTGTACTTCCAATTATTTCCATTTTTTTCTAGTTTAAGTGTAATATGTTTGTGTGTGTGATAGGGGATTAAAGTGTCCCTAATTCAGCAGGAAATGAACACATTTGGAAAATATACTAAATAAATGCCCCTTTAAAAATCTGAAATGAAAGGTTGCCCCTACCTGAAAACAAGAGTAGAATTAGGTGGTCTACTTTGGGATTATGGAGGAAGGATGAGAAATCTGAAATCCAGAATGAAATGGGAGGGATAAGGAACTGTAAAAATAATGGGAAAAGGGACATTCAAAGGAGAGTAGGAAATTGATAAAAGGAGGAGGAATCAAGAGGGGTTGGAGGGGAATTGTAAATAAAGTGACAAGCAAATGTATCATGTTGTATCACATTGAGGCCATATTTCCTGAACCATAGAGTACTGGAGATGGAGGCTATCTTGGGGCTAATCTGTTCTGGGTGCCTGCTCGTGACATACATTCCACCACTCCTGAGTTCCACACTGAGGTCAGAGGACAGATGTCACTCACGATCAGTCACAGTGCTCTTTCCCCTCCTCACTAAGCCCAGTTCTTAAGTGTAGCCTGCCAGTGTTGATGATCGAAGATGAACTGTGTCCTCTGTGGTTGTAGTCCCAACTCCCTCATTTTGAAGTTAACTGCCAGAGACAGATCTTGCCTTAGATTTTCCAGCTCTGGTTGTATTTACTTTCCTTAAGTATGTTTTATGATGATTCTTTTGGTTTTCATTAGCCATTTGTGTTCTCCTTGGATGATTACTTTGTGGAACAGCTGAAGGAGTATTTGTAGGAAGACCCAGGAATAAACTTGCATGGAGTTGTGTCCAGGACTGCTGGTCTTGGGAGTTCTCAATTGTCTTATCTGTAAGAAACTTAGTGGGAATTGACTTACCTGATGGATGATGATAAGGGGAGGAGAATTCCCTGTATCTTTTGGATCTCTGATTCTATGATTTTTATAATACATCACAACCCATGATAATAAACTTTTAGGAAAGTAACAGCAAATAGCAGCCATTTAGCGGGGGGCTTGGGTGGCTCAGTTGGTTAAACATCCAACTCTTGATTTTGGGCCAGGTCATGATCTCATGATTCGTGAGATCGAGCCTCATGTCTGTCTCTGCACTGGCGCTGTGGAGCCTGCTTGAGATTCTCTCTCTCCCTCTCCCTTTGCTCCTCCCCCACTTGCACTCTCTCTCTCTCTCTCTCACCCTCTCAAAAAAAAAGATAAATATTAAAAAAATAACAACCATTTAGAATGGAAGATCTGAAGAATGGTTATTTATTGTCAAAGTAGATGTAGATTTTGAAAACAAAGGGTTACATATCAATAATTTTGTCTTTTTTGTAATAAAATTAATTTCTGCATTAATTAGCTGTACAGAAAATAGTGTTCATCACACATTAGTTTTTTGAGATTCAAGCAAAATAAATCATCAGCTCTCTTTGACATTTAATCCGTCCCAGTGTCATTATATCTTTGAATTAAGTTATTAATTACCCTTAATTAAATTCATTTTAAATGGTGGAATTTCCATTTCTAAGTGCTTATTTCATAATTCCTGGGAGTTTTATAAATTCCACTCAATTTAACAAATATTTACTAAGGTTATTTTATGTAAGGTATGAGTTTAGATATTTTAGGTAACCACTGATTTCATATCCCTTGGAAAAAATTAAACATGCCTCTTTCTCTTGTAACTATTTATAACTGCTGTTAGAGTTTTAGGCTTGGCTTTTACTTTCTGGAAGACAATAACAAGTGAATATATTGGGAGAATTATCACAATATTTGAAAGAAGGAATCTGATCAGTTTATAAAAACAAGAAACACATTGGAGTTTAAAAAATCCCACAAATATCTTTATATAGGGAGCATTGGATGATGGATGGTGGGTTGTGTTCCTAACATAATTTTTATAGTAGATGTCATAATGGATTGTACATGCTTCTGTTTGATATCATTTTGTTTATCATGACCAAGTATTTAGAATGAAAGAAAAACATTAGCAGTGACCCCGTGGAAGGAATTATTCAGGGCCAAACTAACAAGTTCTAGGAAGTATCTCATCCAGTGGCCTTTTTCCCTCCAAATACAGAGGGTAGAGTTCCAAGGGGTGGTTGGAGGCAGGAAGAGATTTGCGTTCCTTTAGGCAGCCCCTCTCTGTGTCTTCTCTTCCCATCTCTGTTTGGGCCTATATTTGGAGAGATGCCAACAGTTCCCAGTTGGACCCTTGAGATAAGGCAATATGCTAATTGGCAACTGATCCTGACACTATTTCTTTCTCTATTATTTTTTAAATATAAAGATAAATGTGTTTTGGGGCACCTGGTTGGCTCAGTAGGTTAAGTGTACAATTCTTGATTTTGGCTCAGGTCATGATCCCAGGGTTGTGGGATCTAGCCCTGCGTTGCGCTCACTCTGTATGTGGAGTCTGCTTGGGATTCTCTCTCTTCCTCTGCCTTTCTTCCCCACTCTTGCTCTCTTTCTGTCTCTAAAAAATTTTTTTAAAAAAAGTGTTTCTTATTTGATATTGATTCTGTTTCCCTACTACTGATGGGGGTGGGGTGGGGTGTGTTCACCACCACTTTACCTGATTGATGGAGGAAAATGGTCCACATCCCTTGCAAACCAAATGAGTAGGTGGCATGATATCTCGTCCCTTGTTGTCACCTCCCACCTTTTTATTGTGTGAAAAGAAAACTGAAAATTTCAGTGTATGCCCCCAACATGCAAGTCATGCCGTCACCACCAACAGGGTCTTCCATTTTCGTAATTTTCTGGACATACAGACCTATCAGGATTCTGTTGATACAGACCTGCCTTATCCAGATTTAAAGTAAGCTGACCAGCCCCTCCTTTAAACCAGCAGTGCTCCAAGCTGGCTTCTCAAGGAACTGACTCATGATTTAAGACATCTAAATAAATAAATACAGAAGAGGTTACAACTCTGAAAGAGAGTGAGTATCTTTCCAGTTATCCTCAGAGTTGAGGATATTTTTTGTGTAGTGAAAATGAAAAATAAGAGGAGATAAAGGCAGGATCTCCTGATGAAAGTTGAGTGACTACTAACTGCTCTCTGGGGGAGTGCTCTCAGCCATACTTAATGCCACAGGAAATAAGAGGTGAACACCTATCATCAAAATCTTGGCAATTATTTTTCTTGAAGGTTTAATCTTTAAATGCTAAAAATTGTAAAACTGGATACAATTTAGTTTATAGTAAAAAAACACAAATACTGTCTAGTAATGTGTGGTTTATCGGTATTTTTATAGGAATGAAGTTGCACAGAATATCCCAAGCATTTTCTGCGCTGGCCAAAGGTGTATGGTTAACTTGTCATGTGAAGAGAAGCAGCAAAGGCTTTAGTAGCTTTCTTTGAGGTGCTCAGATTTTGAAAACAGCAGCCCACTTAACCAAATTTTAACTGCAGATGTGTGTGTGTGTGTGTGTGTGTGTGTGTGTGTATGCGTGGCTTGTGGCAGAGTGTTTATGTATGTGTGCATTTCTGGAATAGACTTTATTTGTAGAGCAGTTTTAGGTTCACAGCAAAATTGAGGGGGAAGGTACAGAGATTTTCCCTATACTCCCTGACCCCATATGTGAATAGCCTTTCCCAGTATGAATATCCCCCATCAGAGTGACATTTTGTTATAACTGATGAGCCTGCATTGATACATCATTATCACTCAATGTCCGTAGTTAACATTAGGGTTTACTCTTGGTGTTGTCCAGTCTCTGGGTATAGACAAATGTATAATGACATGTATCCACAAATATAGTATCATACAGAGTGGTTTAATGTCCCAGAAAACTCTCTGTGCTCGGTCTATTCATCCCTCCCTCCTTCCCAAACCATGGCAACCACAGAACTCTTCAGTGTCACCATAGCTTTGCCTTTTCTAGAATGTCATATAATTGGAATCATACAGTATGCAGCCTTTTCAGTTAGGCTTCTGTCATTTAGCCAATCTGAGTTTAAGGTTCCTCCGTGTCTCTCCATGGCTTGATAGCTCGTTTCTTAGTGCTGAACAATATCCCATTGTCTGGATGTAGCATAGTTAATTTACCCATTCACCTGCTAAAGGACATCTTGGTTGCTTCCAAGTTTTGGCAATGATGGATTAAGTTATGAGTAAGCCTTTATACAATTATGAATAAAACTGCTATAAATAAATAAAGTAAGGTATTTGTGTTTTACTTTGTTATTTTAAAAAAATCTGAAGATTTTATGCAAATATCCACACACTTGCTTCTTTGGAAAAAAGAAAAAAACAAAAGACCAGTCAGCACTGGGCAGTCTGCAAAGCAGTTGACAGGTAGAGCTGAAGGGCTTTTATGTGAGACCTGAGTTTTGTGTTCACTACATCTCCATCCCAATGTATCAATCACCCCTCCCCCTACCTGACCCTTCATGTCATTCTTCTGTTTTCTGTAAGCGTTTGTTTAACATCCTCTAGAGGGGTGGAAACCAAATAAATAGATTGTTATTTACAGGTTTTGGGCCTCCATTCAGACACCACAGGCTTTTTGGTGCATAATTTTCTATCTCTTCAGTTTGTATGGCTAAAATTTATTATTTTGGAGGTGGGGGGGATGACATCTATATTACAGATCTATTGCATTATCTGGAAATGGATAGCTAAAAGCCTGTGGGGCAGGTCATCTTGTTCCATATCTTTTTTGAAGTCCCTTCTGTCCCCCTCTGCCCCTTTTCCTGCCACCCAAGGATGTGGCAGAGCCCCGACTCTGTTCTTTCATGAGTGCTTGTCACTTCCATCTTTTCTTTCCCTGTCAAGTACAATGTGGGTGATCTTGTCCCACCTCTTGGGGAATTTCTTGCTCTGAGCTAAGAGACTAAGTAAGCTTCAAAGGAAATCTACTATATTTAGTATAGTAGTAATGTATACTACTTTAGTATAGTATAGCATGCCTGAGGATGCTTAGGATGTATTGAGTGTTCTGGAATTTGGCCTTCATTTTAACACCTAAACTCTATGAAATTGTCACATCTCCATGTACCTCAGTGTCTTCCTCTTTGCATCAGCATATTTGGTCCATCAAGGGTCTCAGATACCTGGCACCGACATTGCTAGTCCCTTTGACATTCTCTTTACTCGCTCCCTTCCCCACATCTCAGCAGCTAACCCGTGTCAAACAGGAATAGAGACTCTTTTTACCATGGACACCCAGACTCAACCTCAAAAATCGCTGCACACAGTATATCTATGCCTAGTTGTCCTGATGGAAACCCATCGCTGTCTACAAATGACTCCCAGATGTGTGTCTCCTAACCAAAACCAAGGATGGATTTAGGCAGTTGCAGGCACATTGGTGGGTGGCATGTCCATTTGCGGGCATGGTCTCTGTCTGGATGCATTTAAGACATGGCTCATTCCAATGAGGGTCTTCCCGCTTTGAGCTGGGTTTACTTGTCAAAATTGCAACAACAACAAAAAATATCATTTAGATTTTGTTTTTGATGTATAACACAAAAATCTCCTTTTTAAAACTCAAATATTTCTTGTTTCATTTAATCCTTAGCTTGTATCCTCCGTTTAAAGTGCTTAACAGAAAATTTGCTTAGCCATTTTAGAGAAATGAGAACTGCTTGATTTGCTTTCCTCTTTGTTGTTTTAAGAAAAACATCCACTAGTCTAGATTACAGTGTTGCAAAATTAAGGAATTTGAAACATCTTAAAAAACATGAAGCATAGCTCCGTCTCTCTAAAATACTGGGTCATGCCTTTCCTTTGCACCGTCATCTCTAATATTTAACCAGAAAGTCCTTCCATTTCAAACTTGTTATTTTGCAAATGAGGGCAGTAGAGCTCTCTGAGGTGTGGTCAGTACCCAGCTAGGGAGTCAAAGAAATGTTAAGGTCTAGATAAATGTTAAGGTCTCTGGTTTAGATAGAGCGTGGGAAAGCAGGTGGGTAGGTCTTGGGAATTTGGGGCTTATAAGGTCAATGGGATGGTAGAGAGATAGGGTGTGACACTGAGGTTGGAGATGAGGGGAAAAAAATCAAAATGAAACTGTAGAGTTGGGGCTGAAGCGACTTACATGAAAAGTGACCCTGAGGAAAATTAGAGACATAGAATAAGGCAGGCCTGGAGTGTGATTACTTGAGTAAAAAATTTGCAAATACCAATTTTTGGGTGATTTATTGCTTTTCTGAAAAGTTGTGAGTATCCCAAAGAAAAGAGGCCTGAGTGGGAGACCCCAAGAAGTCCTTCGAGGTGAAGGGCCTAGGTCTCTGATTGGCTCACTTTTTCCAAATGCATTACTCTCTTCTCTTAGGTATTTTTTATATTGTAAAGAAAAAATGAATGTATTTCCCCCCTCACAAATATATTTTTAAATGTTAGTCTTAATATGATCACTCTCTTGATTATAACATTTTTTAAAATGTTTATTTTTGAAAGAGAGCACGAGCAGGGAAAAGGGCAGAGAGAGGGGTGGGGGACAGAGTATCTGAAGCATGCCCTGAGCTGTCAGCACAGAGCTGGACGCGGGTCTGGAACTAGTGAACTACGAGATCATGGCTTGAGTCGAAGTCAGACGCTTAGCCGACTGAGCCACCCACGCAGCCCCCGTGATAACATTCTTAAATAGAGCTTGCACACATGATCTGAGGCTACTATTTGGCTATTTACAGTAGCATTGCATCCATTCCTGGACATCAGGGGCCTCAGAGGACTTTGGCGGTGCCCCCATACACTTGTAGGTATAATATTTTCGGCACTTTGTCATGGCATATATTTATTTACTTATATATTTGTAAATCATATACTCACGTGCTATAATATTCTGTTGATTGTAAGGGCGCCATGAGAGCTAATTTAGGGAAGATGCTTTTGCTTGTTGCCAGCCTGTGTGCCTGCATAACTTCATACCCTTCTCTGTAATTGCCAGTTGTTTGCACCTGGGGAGAAAGATGAGTGTTTCCTTCCATGTACCAAAAGCTCCCATTTATCTAAGTACTCGGCAGACATACTTTTAGTGTCTGTTTGATACATACAAGCTTTAGCAAGGCTGTTTTCTTCTTACTCCCCCTCCTTTATACGATTTGTATAATTTAAAGACAAATGTATGATAATATTAATAACACACTCAGTATTAAAAACATATGGTTTTCATTTCTGCATATTATTTTTCACATGCATTCATTAGAATCCTCAAATTCATACTGTCTTGTGTTGTGCTTTTTTCAAGTTTAGAATGGTATCATAGAAACTTGCTTGTGTTAGCGATATCATCCCAGTTTCAAAGCCTTTATAATAATCTTGTGCACTTTAGAACTATAGTTAGGCGCTCTTCTAATTTTGGATACGTATGAGCTATTTTTTGTTTGCTTTTATCCTTACAGATAACCCTGCACGAATCACACTTCTATCCTTATTCTTAATGCTTCTATTGCACTATTTCCCCTGGGTGAAATGCCTTTGTCAAGATTTAGAAGTATCTACCATTCTCATTGTTTTTGTCCATATCTCCCTCAACTTTCCGCATTTCTGGGTCAGTATATCCCTTACATGTCAGTATCTAATCATTCTCAGGCCAGGACCACATGGTTCAAGGTCATTTCCCCATTTTCTGACTTCCACTCTGAATTAGCTCCAGGAAATCACTGCTTCTTTATGTGGCTGTCCCCTTCACTCATAGGGAACAGTGCTGGTCACTGCTCAGTTACCCAAGGTGTAGTTCTTCTCTGTTCATGCTACCACCACCGCTGCTTGAGTCTTTGTGGAAGCATGCATTAAGGGTGGTTCCCAAGTCACCACACAGACTGAAGGACATGTCCAGCTGTGCTGGACAACTGGTGTCATTAGGAAATGATTACCACGAGGAACAAATATTTAAGTCAGTTCATTGTACGTGACTGTTACCATGGTGGAAACAAAAGCCCTACCTGTAGCCAAGAGGACCCTGGTGGGCACAACTTAACCCTGAGCCTTTTCCTTTGAATTGTTTCTGCCCTCTCAAGAGAATACTGCTTCTTCAGGATTCCTTAGGACAAACGTCCAACTTCCTTTTGCAAAACAGACACTTCACCAGGATGCATCATGTTCCCTCATGAAGTATAGTGGAGTACACTGTAATACTCCAAATTGCAATATCCCAGTCTAGAAAAATGCCACGAAGAGATTTAGCTGGTCATACAAGGTAGACTATGTCACTGCAAACTAGTTTCCGTTTACCAATGCACACTGAGAGCGAAGAAGAATTTGGTAATTGATACATAATCACGGCACATAACCTAAACCTGAAAGAGTTTTAGCATAAGTTGGTTATAATAGTCAAAAAGTGCCATAGTAACAGAATTGCTAAGTAGATGGTTTTGTAATAAGAGTTTATCTGTGGATACTTTAAGCTTTTCTTTTTGAACTGTCTCTACCAGGCATTTAAAATAATATCCATATTTTCCTCAGAATCTCAAATACTCTCAGAAAGGAGAAGACATTTTCACAGTTTTAAGTCTCAGATCTCACCTTATTCACTGTTTGACATGAAGAAAATCAGATTGAAATCCAATTTTTAAAAGTCTACTCCTCTGCTCTGCCAAAGCCCATGCAAAGCAGGAAAGCTAAACAAAAATTGATTTTTATTTTCTATCTGCTCTTTCAGCCCGACCTGGTTTTCAGTAGTGTTGAAATCAGATGCACTTCATATTGATCTGGGTCTTGAACCAGTATAATCCCTGATTCACACAATTGAAAGAACCATCATCATGGTGGTTCTAAAGATAGAGAGGAAACTGTGCGGACTTGGTACATTTCTGCAGCTTGCTGTGGCTTCCTGGTGCTCTGAATTATGCATTGGATCCTGGGCAGAAAAAAAAAAATAGAACTTGTTCCTGCTATCCTCAAGTGAAATTAGGGTGAATTTGGGGGAGTGGCTTGCCCGCAACTGACACTATCAAGTCATTAGTCCATCCCAGAGTCTGGTAGGTTTAGGTTGAAATGTCTGGTGTCATCACTGTCTTCCAGTCCCCTTTCTCTCAGATGTGTTGTTATTGTTGACATTAATATTAATAGGAGAAGGTTGGAGAATCTGGAAGGATGTGTGAGGCTTAGCATGGGTGAAAGGCAGGGCTATCAATTTGGGTCCTGTGTCTATAAGCAAGGATGAACTTTGCAAGATGGATATTCCTCATCCTCACTTGGGCACAGAGGGCTCATCAAAGCAAAAAGGCTACTTAGGCAATAATCATCATGGCTTTGTAAAGAGCAGCACTGTTAGATGTACTTAATCTTTAAGGCAGAAGGACAGGTTTGTGGTTTTACAATAAAGTAATGAATCTATTTGACAATCTTATTAAGACATTATGGACATAAGACCTAAATCAGGGTTTTAAAGATTGTTTCGAGTCTGTGTTTCAGCTTTATTCTTATTCTCATCCCTTTTTTGAGGGGGTGGCTAGTGACCTGCCTACCCCACAAAGCGCTGCCTCTTGTGTAAAGCCTTCCCTGACCACAGTTGTATCTGCTGATTTATTGTCCTCTCTAATCTCTGAGCTAACAGTGCATTTGTTGAAGGATCACACGCTAAATCCTAAATTCGTACTGTGCAAACTCCACCCTCTCCCAAGCTTCATGTTGTTTGTAAACTTCATTTTACACTTTTCACAGCCCTGTTAACAGTGTAAGGAGACTCAGTATCATGTGTATCTGACCCCCCTGTCTCCCTTCGTGAACTCCTTAGAACATTGACCGTGTCTTATACATTATCCCACAACCCTCTGCCCATAGCATTCTGCAGTGCAAAAACTGGCGTTCAACACATAGCTAAGTTCGGAAGAATAATTTACCATTTACCAGGGAGATTATGAAATATGATATGAAATACATAATAATTAAAATTAGGAAAGTTTTCTCTAAATCCTAACATTTTCTCACCTCTCAGAGATAATCTATAATTGCAGCTACTCCAGAGGCCTTCAGGATTTTCTCAAATTTATCCCCCACTCCAGGCCTAAGCCAGTTACCACATCATATTTCCAAGGCCATATTGATTGGTGTAGAACTAGGTATAGAACCCAGTCAGACACAATGAAAAGGAATGAAATTTTTCTTGGAATGTGTGAGAAGATTTGTAAACTTCCCAGCACACCAAAAACCTCTGAGTAGGCAGAGTCTGGAGACCCCGCCCTTGTCTTGTTTTTCCACAGCGGCTGTGATGAAAACAGCATAGTGATGGGGAGAAACTGATTCAAGATGGTGGCTTGGTACCTGCCTCTGCTTTGCCTTTTCAAAGCCTTACTACTCTCTACTGCTGTCTTTCCCCGCTCATATGAACCAATATATTCTTCTTTTTCTCTACCTCCTTCTCCTCTTCTTCCTGCTTTTCCTCCTCCGTCTATCCTTCTCTTTCTCCTTTGTCTCCTTTCTCATGTTCTTCTATTTGCTTAAGTCGTCTTTGGACTGTGATTTGCATCAGTTGTCACTGAGACTCCTAATCAGTAACTCAGCGGAGATCATCTGTATCTCTTTGGTTCAGTAACACAATTGTACTTTCTTCATGTGTTGATATGTTGAAAAATTAATGCATCTATAGCCCAACAGCAAACTATTGATGTAAGTGCGGTATCTTCTGTTTTCTAAATGGTGTCCAGATTTGTAGAGATACGTTTGTCTGTGTTGTGAGAATTGAAAACCCTTCATGCATAACTTGAGTACTCTGTTGATGTAAGTAATTTGGCATTTCTTTCCAAGTGCAAAAGAGTTCCTGTGGATTTTGAATGCACAGGCTGTGTCGCTAAACAGAGGAGATGAGAATCAGATCAGGGAAGAACAAATTTCTTTGTGTGTGACTATTTGAAATTTGGAAACTTTATCTGCCTCTGTTAGGTGTTTAACAGACACTGAAGACGTGAAGTAGGAAGCTGTGACTGGCCGCTTTTGACTTTTCCCCAGTATAATTGTTTATTCTATGTATGTTGTCCTCACAGATATGATTTGCTGTTTATTTTAATTTTAGTCATAAACAGACTTAACTTTCTGGCTTGAAATGAGTCTAAATCGCAGTGTCAGCATTTTGCTTATAATATGCCCTTGAAATATTTACACCTTTGCCATAATCAGTCAGACTCAGCACTAATTATCATCCTTTCCTAATGCATGCTCAATTTAAAAACCACAAGAGACTTCTTTTTTTTAAGAATAAAGTAAAAACAAAATTTCAAATGATATATGATTCAGATTTGGGGTCCTGGATTATTTTCCCAGGACTTCTTTCAAATCTAATCACGGTAAGTCAAAGTTAATGTTTTAGACTTTTTAGTGGGCCATGGGCAAAGGAGTTAGTGCTGGAAGAAGCCTTTCCTGTTTCGTATTATGTTAAGGATCATGCTAGCACTAAGTACAAAATCAGTACGTAAAGAAGAGACACAATTTCCATTAAAACACTGAATTTCTTGTATCTTTTATGTTAGTGCTTTGCCTCTTGCCCTTTTAAACCCCACAAAGCAGTGGCTGCTTGTTTCGCTTCAGTATTTTTATTGATTATAACTGCTGGTGTAAGGCAACCCGTGCTTCCCTTACATTCTCCCTCTCAGAGGTTATTCCTTTACATGACACAAAGATGGATCTAGAGGAAATTAGGCTGTCAGTGGAGGGAAGGAGAGCCAGAGAGGAGAGAGTGGGCTGGAGGTGGAGTGGTGTGCCTAATTCACAGTTCAATGAGATAGCCAGGAGGAACCCTTTGTTCATTTTTGCCTGCCAGTTGTCATGGAAACTCTCCATCTAGTGACCTCTTTTGGTTCTTTAATAAACCAGTTGAATATTTCTTAGGGTTTTTGTTTGTTTGTTTCCTTTCACCATCGAGTTCTTTTTGAAATGATCAAGCTGCAAATTGATTCCATGTCTTATTGATCGGACCTTTGGAAAAAGGTATGCAGAACTGAAGATGTATGGATTTGAACCTTGCAGACCTTCTTTTACAAGAATTTTCTCCATAATACGAGAGAATATGGGCAATTATTTTGCGGCCTTTTCCAAAACAAGCATTACTATTAAGATGAAATTGGTCAAGGCTTCTAGATTCTGGCATTGACAGAGATCCTTCCTCAGCTCTGTGATCATGGGTAAGTCATTCCTTCCATTGTCTTCTTTTCCTTCCTACATTGCCTGATGAGCTTGAAACTGACAGGGTCACATTTCCTGTTAAAAGATCTCTGATTGTAAATACATGAAAGACAGGTAGGCTTCTCTTGTTGACATTCCATAATATATTGCAGTATTGTCCTGCTACAGGCTTTTACAAACATACGGTATTACTATGTAGATTGCTGCCTTGTCCTGTCCACCTAATTTGCTATGGCTTATAAGAGTATTGTATTTTTTGTTGAGAACATCAACAGAGTGTGCAGGTATGAAAAGAATACATAGTTCCAGTGAGATTGGGTTAGTATCTGAGAAAACACTTTTAATTTTTTTTCATGTTTATTTATTTTTGAGAGGTGGGTGGAGAGAGAGGGAAACAGAGGATCCGAAGCAGGCTCTGCCCTGAGAGCGGAGGGCCAGATGCAGGGCTCGAACCCACGAGCCGTGAGTTCATGTCCTGAACTGAAGTTGGATTCTTATTAACTGACTGAGCCACCCAGGTGCCTTGAGAAAATATTTAAAAAAATTTTTTTTTTACATTTATTTATTTTTGAGAGACAGAGAGAGACAGTGTGAGCAGGGGTGGTGCAGAGAGAGAGGGAGACACAGAATCAGAAGCAGGCTCCAGGCTCTGAGCCATCAGCACAGAGCCTGACATGGGGCTCAAACCCACGAACCGTGAGATCATGACCTGAGCCGAAGTTGGACGCCTAACCGACTGAGCCACCCAGGCGCCCCGAGAAAATATTTTTAATTAGACCATACTATTTTATTGTTAATAGCTATCAGGAAGTTCCCGTGTGAAGGGAATAATATAAAAGCCTCTTTGGCACCTCTCCATTTGCTGCTTTTTATGTAATTGGTTGTGATGCAGATCTTCTGTGGATTAAGAATACATTTTCAGATTTTACTAAATTTGAGAAAAGTAGAAGGAAATATGAAGAAAACATGCCAACAGCAGAAGCTGAAGAACAGGTGAATTCCATTGTGTTTAATGAAACACTAGTCACTCTGTTAGGATTAGAATCTGGTGCCCCAGCAGAATATTGACAGTATGCTGCTGACATACGTTGGTATGGAGTGCACCAGCAGACTGCCTGAAAGGGATTTCAACCATCTCAAGAGCACATACCTAGAATGGAGTTAAATATCCAGTAATGGTAAATCAGGGCAAAACAAGGCTTATCTGAATTGGGAATCCAATAAGATGGCAGAAATAACATTTGATTTGAGATTTAAAAGCATCATAGAATGTCTCTCTGGGTTTATGTTTATATATTTATGAATTTTATTTACTTATTTATTTTGCATTACATACTAGTATAGAAAAGACAAGAAAAGCAATACTTCCTGTTTAGTTACAAAGATTCCCACCTTTCCCTCTTAAGAGAAGGTACACTTTTGCAGTACAAAGAGTTTTAGAGTCAGATGTGGCTAAAGTCTCAGCTTTGGCATTTATAACCATGTAACCTAAGACTAGTTGCTGATTTTTACTAAGCGATGGATTTTCAAGGATGAAAATGGTAATAACAAGGATTGTCAGACATTTTTGTGAGGAAAGATAAATGATCACAATAGTTAACATTTCTTTGACGCTTGCTGTATGCCAGGCTGAATGAATGCGGGACATGCATGATCTGGTTTAACTCCCACACTGATACTATAAAGAAGGTTCCATCATTATTTCCATTTTCACCTAAAGACACAGAGTCTCAGAGCTCTCAAGTATCTCGCCTGTTGTCACGCAGCTAGTAAGTGGCAGAGGCCTAATGTACACCGAGTGTGTCTGACTTCAAAGCCTTTGGCTCTTAACTGCTATGCCAAATTGCCTAATGTAGTGCCTGCTACCTAATGGGCTATCTATACATGTTAATAATCCATCATTTCTTCTCTAACCAGATGTGTACATGTGTGCACACAGATACACACACACACACACACACTCACTTAACTTTCAGTCATAAGCTCCATACTAGCCTAAAATGACAAAGCTGAACCCCTGTTCCATGCAACCAGCATTCCCAATCTTTAGTCACTCATGATTCTGTTTCCTTCACAATGTACTTTGAGTTGGAGTCCCTAAATTTATTCATACCAATAGACATGTCTTAATTAGGTCTGTTGGGATATAATTTTATGTGGGTCTCTTGTACTTGTGCATCTCTGGTGAACAGAAGTGCTGACAAATTTTGTTCTGGATTATATTATTAAGGATGTTTGTGGAGCAAATAACCTTAGAGGAGAAAGATGTCCCCCTTAACAGTGGATTGCAGGTTTGTTACTGTCCAGTATATTAAAGATAACTTATCCCTCTAGAGCAAAGGTCAAGCAGATTTGCTTATAGCTCAGTTTTAAGGAAAAATTCAAGTCCCCCAAATTGGGATCCTTAGCCTTGACACTAGCCTATATACGTGCAGCATCTAGGCTGCTTGGGGTTGCCCCCATGGGACTTGGAACCAGCGCATACTTGAAGCTTATGCTATGTGCTGTGCCTTTGTGTAACAGAGTCCCAGAAGTCTGTCTTCTGCCTGTATCTATTAAACTGCTAGGTTAATTTGTTAGATTGCAATGAGATTAAAATCTTAGAGCCTTCACTGTTTGTGACGAGGTCTAACATGTATTAATTGCTTTCCATGCGCACCAGGCCCCCATGCTTTACACATGTTGTTTCATTGATACACTCTGAGGTATTTACTAATATTATCCTCATCATTCTATCTGACCCAATGTGCAGCTCATGAGTCCAGTGGAGTCCCCTTGACAACTTGGTGTATTGCGTCTGACAACCTGAACAAAACCTATCATTTTATTTAGCTGGTATTCATGAAACTGTAGACTCATGTACTCAAACTTTTTTGGACCCTTCTACGTTCTGAATCTTACACGTCAGGTGCCAATCTTTCAAATTTGGGTGAATTAGAAATTGCAATGAAAGTGGAAAGTAACTCAGTAATTTTGAGCTTAATAAAATTTAATTAGCCTAAACTACGGACGTATAATTGTGGCATTATAGAAAACTGCTGACAAAAGGAAATAGACGAAGGCAGCTTCCTTGTGCTCTTGATTCTCACTTGAATTCCACTCAGTACTCCTTTGCCAGGTCTGGTGTCTCTCAAAATGACCCCACTACTTGTATGAAATAATGCATGTATAAACACCATAAGGCACAGAATTTTGTCATTTAGGAATCCTCACCCTCGGTTTTCAGTTCTGTCACTCAATAGAACATTTTAACATGGGTGTGGCTTATGAAATATGAGCCAGTCTTCAATGACATTGTCCAGGTGATAGAACATATCAGCGGAGACGTTTTGGGAGTAGAGAAATGTTTCTTGGCATTAGCTACTGATATGCCCTAACCTCTCTGTTAGACTGTTCTTGGTTTGAGACAACCAATTGTGGAAATTACTTCAATGCCATTGAAATTCCAGAAAAGCCAAGTGTCACTTAGAATTTAAAGCCTCTCCTTGGATAACAAAGAGAAATTAATTAACCCTCTGCTTTTTAAACTCCTTGCAAATGCTGCACAAACATAAAGTATTATTACTCAGATTTGCTGACAGTGAAACATTTCACTTGGTCTTTTCTGTTCCTATTGAAATAGACTTTGAGAGTCATTAATGGATATTGTAGACATCATTTGATTAAATATGTCTATAAAATAAAAGCATGAAATTAGAAGGATATTGTCTTTTTATGAGATTTGTAGGTTCATGATGTCCTTATATTTTATTTTACTTTTTTCCAACTGATGTCAGAAATTTTTTCAGAAGCATTTCATTTTCAAAGATGATGTCGGGAAGCCAGGTCACAATATCCTCTTCACCTAATTGCTAATAAAATGAGAACAAGAAATTGTTGGGGGGGAAACGCTTTCCCATCTTCCCTTCTAGGTTCTTTGGATGGTCTAATAATTAAATTGATATAAGGCACATTAAGAGGGAAAAAACCAAACGAATATAATAACATTGGTACCTCGTGTATACATGGGAAAGACCCAGGAAAACTGAGTGATTCCTGAAGTGGCTGAAGGCATCTTCAGTAGATACTATCTTTAGCTAGATATAAAAGAAGGTATTAGGGATAGGAAGTCAGTTATGGGCGGTTACCAGGAAAAGCGCAGTAAGCAGGGTAAGGTCATGCAGATTTAAGTCCTGGTCTTCTCCACTGATAAGAGTTTCTAGAGATTTAGAATTAGCCTTCTCTTTCTGGTGCTAGAGGGAAACACCCTTAACAATTGGAGATTTCTCTTATAAATGTTAAGTGTCTCTTACAAAAGGGTACTTCTACTCAGTTTTCAGAGCTTCTTTTGAAGTTACTTAAAATAACTAGCTTAAGATAATTAATTAATGTGCCTATGAGGCCTATCTTGGGGTGGCAAAATTTGCTCCCCTTTAAGATACAAAAATCCCACCTAAACATTACAACCATCAGCTAAATTTTAAAAAGTGTGTGTGTGTGTGTGTGTGTGTGTGTGCGCGTGTGTGTTCTGGGGGTGGGTAGCGAGTGACACAGTACAGGGCTATAAACATCAAAAATTGCTGATCAAGGGAACAAATAGAAGGTTGAGACACTGTATGACATCAATCCCATTTCTCACCGTACTGCTTCTGAAGTCCACTTCAGTCTGAGAATTCTCACCAATATTCCCAAGTTTGAAGTGAAGTGAACTGAATGGTATTCCAATCTGACTTGAACAATTTGCTGTGAAAGACTAGTGAAATGAAAATTGGAACCAGAGGTAATTCTCTGTGATGCAATTTTTCCAAAGCTTACAAAACTGGAGGAATATGAACTCTTCCCTTTGTGGGAATAGGCTACCTCTCACCCCTAAGCAGAATCAATCCAGAACAACATATTAAACACATTCTCAGAAAGGGAACAGAACCAAGGTATTCTAGCTAACAATGAGTTTACCATGAACTGAGCACTTCAACCTGAGGAACCCACAAGTAATTGTCAGTTCTCTAAATGTAGCTATTTGGGACAAGAAGTAAGTCTCATATACAAATAAGAAGAGAGATACAGGAACTACATGCATTATATCATAAAATAGGGAGAGAAGGAGAGAGTCTAGAAATAGGAAATAATCTAAATGTCCTTCAACTAGGGAACAGGTAAACAAACTATGAAACAAGGATACCACTGTTTACTACCCAGAAATAAAATGAAGACATAATGATAAACACATAGATAAATTTCAGATGCATTATGTTGAGTGAATGAAACCAGACTCAAATGATTACATATGGTAGGTGTGCTTTCAGTTATATGATATTCTGGGAAAGACAGAACTGTAGGGACAAAGGACATATCAAAGTTGCCAGAGATTGAGAAAGGGGAAGGAAATGACTATAAAGGGGTAGCAGGAGAGAAATTTGGGGGTAAGGAAATTGTATTTAAACTATGGTGTTTATTATTGGATTCCATTCACTTGTTAAAACTCATAGACCTGCACATTTTAAAAGTGAATTTTACTTTATGTAAATTTTTTTTAAGTTTGTTTATTTTGAGAGAGAGAGAGAGAGAGCGCATTTGCAATCAGGGAAGGGGCAGAGAGAGAGAGAGAGAGAGAGAGAGAGAGAGAGAGGGAGAGACAGAGACAGAGAATGAATTCCAAGTAGGCTCTGCAATGTCTGCACAGAGCCCAATGACAGGCTTAAACTCAAGAACCATGAGATCATGACCCAAGCCGAAATCAAGAGTTGGATGCTTAATGAACTGAGCCATCCAGGCACTTTTTTAATGCGGTCCAAGAAATAACCTAATCAGGCATTATCTTCTCATAAATCAGGATTTATTCTATCATACCCTAAACTGCTTTTAAATTTCATGTGTAAGCTGCTCTTGGCTTTAAGCGGCATCTTCTTGGAAACCTTTGGCACCACGAGAGTTAAGTGAAGGAAGAAGTGAATGTGCAGGCTGAAGTGACAAAAAAGAAAGATGAGGCACAGGTCCAAGCAATCCACTAGCTTGTCCATCCGCAGAAGCCATTGGGGCAGAGATAAGAAAAGCCGGGGCCAGGAATGCCAGTACAAATTGTTGGAGTGCATAGCTACTGTCTACAGCTTGTTTCAGTGTTTCTAGGATGTACATTGACATGGGTGGCAATGACCACCTCTGAGAGACTCACCTTGCTCATACCAAAACAGTCACTTTTGGTCCTTTGTTTCAAACCTATGACATTCTGGAATAGTCCTGTTCTCAATTGTGGCTGAATGCAACATGTGTATGTTAAATCATCTCTTCTGCTGTCTCAGCTGAAGGAACAAAAAAATCTTGTGTAGGCTTTTCTATTTCACAGACAACAGATTCCTTATATTGGCTCACCATTGTCTTGACCCTCAATATTTTATTTTCTAGATTCTTTCCCTCTCTCTCTCTCTAATATTTATAGGAGAGAGAGAGAGAGAGACAGAGACAGACAGACAGGAATCCTAGACTATGTAGAAATGTGAAAATATTCAGGAGAATTTTCTCCCAACAGTTACATATTTTAGATGTATGTCCTTTGTCAGATACATGATTTGTTATATGTATATATGTAACATGTGTTATGTCTAAGAAATACATTTACATATTTAGAGTGTGTAATATATATGTGTGTGTGTATATATATATATGTACATATATATATATATCTTCTATATGCATTAGCCATACAGGATATTTGTGTGAACACACATACATTTTCATTTATCTTAAACACCTAGGAGTGGGATTATTGGATTATATGGTATATCTATGTGTAACTTCATAAGAAACTGCCAAACTTTTTTCCATGGTGGCTGTACCATTTTACATTAGCACCACCCATGAATAAGAGTTCCTGTTTCTTCATGTTTTTTATTGCATTTGGTATTATGAGATACTTTTGTTTGTTTAATTTTAGCCATTCTAATAAGTATTTAGTCATATCTTATGATTTTAATAAACATTTCCCTAAATGACTAAGGTTCCTGAAAATATTTTCTTGTGCTTCTTTGAAGTCAGTATATCTTCTTTTGAAGTATCTGTTAACATTTTTTTCCCATTTAAAAAATTGAGTCATTTGTTTTTTTTTTATCATTTTGTTGTTTTTTTTAATTTTTAATGTTTATTTATATTTTGAGAGAGAGAGAGAGAGAGAGCGTGAGTGGGGGAGGTGCAGAAGGAGAGAGAATCTGAAGCAGGCTCCAGGCTCTGAGCTGTCAGCACAGAGCCCGACACGGGGCTCATAGACCTTGAGATCATAATCTGAGCTGCAGTCGGACGGTTAACTGACTGTGCCACCCAGGTGCCCCTATCATTTTAGCTTTGAGAGTTCTTTATTAAGTCTGAGACTGAGATTTTACCATGCTTGCAAACCCAGAGATTAGTCTGCCACAGAATATAGATATTCTGACAAGGGATATGAGGCTTTCTGGATCAGAAGAGCAGTTTATTACTCTTGACAAAGGTAACCAGAACAGCATCTCAAATCAGGTTCCTTGAGCCTCCAAGACATGAGGTGAGAGTCAGGTTTTGCCCTGTACGTGCAGTATGAGTATGGGAGTGGTGCATCACAGAAGAGGAAGTTCAAAGTAATGAGATTCATAACATATAGTTGCTGCTGGCACATTAGTCAATCCTTTCCTCCAGGGCAAAAGAGAGAGTGAGAACAAGAGCAAGAGAGCAGAATGGGAGAGAGAGAGAGAGAGAGTGAGACAGACAGACAGATAGACAAGAATCCTGGACTATGTAGAAATGTGAAAATATTCAGGAGAATCATCTCCCAACAGTTATATATTTTATTTTTTAAAAAAATTAAAAGTTTTGTTTATTTTTGAGACAGAGGGAGACAGAGCATGAGCAGGGGAGGGGCAGACAGAGAGGGAGACACAGAATCCAAAGCATGCTCCAGGCTCTGAGCTGTCAGCACAGAGCCCGATGCAGGGCTCGAACTCACAAACTGTGAGATCATGACCTGAGCCGAAGTCGGACACTTAACCAACTGAGCCACCCAGGTGCCCCCCCAACAGTTATATATTTTAGATGTATGTCCTTTGTCACATACATGATTTGTAAATATGTCTCCTTGTCTGTGGCTTGACTTTTTTTTTTAATTTGTTTATGTTTTTGTGTGTTGACACTGTCTTTGGCAGAGCAAAGTTTTACATTTTGATGAGGTCTGATTTATTCTTTTCTTTCATGGATTATCATTTTGGTGTTATGTGTAAGAATTCTTTGCCAATCCCCAGGTCATAAAGATTTTCTCTTTCTCTTTTTTTCCCCTAATAGTTTATAATAGTACATTTCACATTTGGATCTATGACCAATTTTGAGTTATTTGGTCAAGACTCGCTTTTTTTAGTGACTGAGCGTTCCAACATAATTTATTCAATGCCTCTGCAGAAAAAAAAAATTATTGACTATAAACATCTAGGTTTGTTTCTGGACTCTTCTCAGACCTGTGGATCTATAAATCTATACTTTTGCTAATACCGCACTGTATTTATACGGCATCTTTATAGTAGTCTTGGAAATAAGTATTGTGAGCTTTCCAACTGTGTTTAGAAATCATTTTGGCTATTCTCATTTCTTTGACTTTTCATCAAAATTTTAGAATAACCTTGTTGACATCTACAACAAACTTTCTGACATTTTGATTGGCATGTAGTATCTATAGATTAGCTTTTAGGAAGATTGATTCTTATTAATGCTGTCTCCTGGTCCATTAACATGGTATGTCTCCCCATGTATTTAGGTCTTCTTTAATTTCTATTACCAGCATTTTGCCATTTTCAGCATATAGATCTTGAAAGTATTTTTTTTAGGTTGATACCTAAGAATTTTAATTTTGGCAGTAATTCTGTGAATGCTACTAAATATTTTTGTTTCCAATTTTTCATTGATAATGTGTAGAAATACAACCTTTTATTTTCATAACCCTGTAGGTGTCCTATACTCATATATTAATTCTAGTAGCTTTTTATTTTATTTCAATTTTTTTAAATAGATTCCTTGGGATTTCTTATAGAGACAATTTTTCTTGTATGAATAGGGTAAAAACCTCTTTCTCTCCACTTTTTTGTTTTTTTCCCCCCTTTTATCTTGATGTATTGCTTTGGCTAGGACTTCAGTTATGATGTTGAATAGATATCATGAGAGTGGTCTTCCTTTCTTTTTCCTTGAACTTATGTGAAACCATTCACTTCTTCACACTTAAATATAATAGTAGTTTTAGTTTTTGTTTTTGTTTTTTTTTGTCAGATCCCCATTATCAGATTAAGAAAATCCCTTTCTTGGGGCGCCTGGGTGGCGCAGTCGGTTAAGCGTCCGACTTCGGCCAGGTCACGATCTCGCGGTCCGTGAGTTCGAGCCCCGCGTCAGGCTCTGGGCTGATGGCTCGGAGCCTGGAGCCTGTTTCCGATTCTGTGTCTCCCTCTCTCTCTGCCCCTCCCCCGTTCATGCTCTGTCTCTCTCTGTCCCAAAAATAAATAAAAAACGTTGGAAAAAAAAAAAAAAAAATTTAAAAAAAGAAAATCCCTTTCTTTTCTAGTTTTCTAAGATTTTATCATGAATGGATATCAAATGTGTTTTCTGACATGTTGATATTATCATGACTTTATTTAGTTTCTTACTATAGTAAAGTATATTGATTGGCTTTATAATATTAAATCATCTTTGAATTTTCACGATTTGCTATAACTATAAACTATACATGGTATGAAGTATTACCATCATATTTATTACTGCTTTTGTTTTGCAAATATTTGTCGTACATTTTTGTGTTTGTATTCATTGGGGACATTGTTCTGTCTTTTTCTTCTGTTATAATGCTTGTCTGGTTATATTATCAGGGTTTTTCTGGCCTCACAAAATGAATTGAGAAGTGTTTTGGAAGAGATTATGTAGAATTAATATTATTTATTCTTTAAATATTTTGTTCAGTCTTCAGTACAATTCTCCCTTGAAGCGATCATGGTATGGAGTTTTGTTTGTTGGAAAGTTTTATTTTAACACAAATTCAGTTTCTTTCATAGATATAGGAATCTTCAGATTATCTTTATTTTTTAGTGAGTTTTGTCACTTTGTCTTTCAAGAAATTGATACAAGCCATCTATGGAAATTCTTTGGTACATTTTCTATATGAGCAAAGAATGATATTTAGAATTTCTTTATTGTCCTTTTAATGTTGGTATGGTTTCTGGTGATATTCCCTTTGTATTATTGATATTGGTACTTGTGACGTGTCTCTTCTTTGTCTGGCTAGAGTTTCACCAATTTTACTATTTTTTACTTGAACCAGCTTTTGATTTAATTGATTTTCTCTTTTCTATAAGTTTTTGATCTGTTTTGAGGTCTGTCTTAGGTACATATAATTTGGGATTGTAATGTCTTCTTGGTAAATTGACCCTTTTATTGCCAAGTAATGGTCCTGTATTAGCTAATAATTTTCCTGTTCTAAGATAAAATTTGTCTGATTTTATTTTTGTTTGATTTTTATTTATTTGTTTGATTCTACTTTATTACATCTTTCTTTGACTTTGTGTTTACATGGTGTAACATTTCTTATTGTTTTACTTTTAACCTATGTATATTATTAAAAATTTTTTTAATGTTTATTTTTGAGAGAGAGAGAGACAGAGTGCAAGTGGGGGAGGGACAGAGAGAGAGAGGGAGACACAGAATCCTAAGCAGGCTCCAGGCTCTTGAGCTGTCAGCACAGAGTCCTATATGGGGCTTGAACTCATGAACTGCAAGTTCATGACCTTAAATGACTGAGCCACCCAGGCACCCCTAATCTATGTATATTATTATTTTAAAGGTGGGTTCCTTGAAGACATCATATAGTTGGGTCTTTTCCTTTCTTTACAATAAAAACTAAGAATCCATTTCTTTTGTTTGTTGTGTTTAGATTGTTTACATACTGTTATCAGTAGTTATCATTAGTTTGTTTTTTCTCCTGCACTTTGTTTCACTGTTCCCTCTTTCCTGCTATTTTTTGCATTATTTGAATATTTTAGATGCTAGTTTAATAAAAGTATTCATTTATATTATACTTAAATTATAAATAGATACTTATATAGATATTCTAGGGATTAAAATGTAATTATTAAATTTTAATAGTCTTAAGAGTTAATATTTTTTCACTGAAAATAAAATCAAGATGCCTTCCAACAGTATAGATCTCTTGTTTCTCCTTTGCCTTATATATGTATTACTTCAATTTACATGGAAATTTGCACCATATGATATTTTATTTTTTACTTTCCACACTAATACATATTTTAAAAATCAAAGAAAAACAGCCTAGTGTATTTATTCTGATAATTACCACTTCTGTTGCACTCCATTCTAGAAGTTCTAAGCTTTCGTCTAGTATCATTTCATTTGGTCTGATAGACTTCTTTCTGTACTTCTTTCAGAATAGATTTAGCTTTGAAGACTTCTCTCAGGTTCCCTTTATCTGAGAATATCTCATTTTTCTTTGTTCTTAAAGGATATTTTCATTGGATATGGAATCATGGGTTGATATTTTCTTACAACATTAAAAATATTGTTCCATTGTCTTCTTGCCTCCATGGTTTCTGATGATAAATCCACAGTCACAATTTGTTCTTCCTCTATATATAATCTGTCACTGAGGCTGTCTTCAAGATTATTTTTTTGTCTTTGGTTTTCAGCAATCTGATTCTGATATTTCTTTATATCTCAAGTAATTTAGGATTATGTCATAAACATTTTTGATTATTGTATTGGGAGACTCTGGGTCCTGCTGAATTTTCTTTTTTAAGCAGGTGATCGACTTATTTAGGTTCATACTGTGAGTTTTGTGTCATCTTCTGTGGGCAGCGGGTCCAATGTCAGTTCTGTTTCAAAAGACTTTGTTAATGCTATTTTTGTCTGCCCTGCAAATATATCACTCATGGGTTATTCTGGGACTTAGGTGGTATTTATATCATCTTTCTGTTTTCAAAGGCTTTACTAGCTTCCTTGGGTCTTTTATGTACATGTTCCACTTAGCTGTGAGCCGAGAAGTTTTGTCAGTTCATACACAGAACTAAGGGATCTTTGTCTGTAACTCTTCTCTTTAGAATTCCTCTCACACTTTCTAGCTCTCAGGGGCCTCTTTCAGTTCTTGAGGCCAGAGAGATGGATTTTTGTGTGGCTTCTAGATGCCTGTGCTGCCACTGCCATTATTTTAGGAGGGCATTTTTGCCTTGGGATAAGTCCAGGAGAGAAGAAAGAAAAACAAATAGGCAATTAAAGGAAGGAAGGAAAGAAGGAAGGAAGGAAGGAAGGAAGGAAGGAAGGAAGGAAGGAAGGATGGATTCTTGTATTTACTCTCTTGTTCACAGGTGCCCTCTTACCCAGCAATATCACTAGATTGGAGGTTCTTCTGTTTGGTTTGTTTTGAAGGTTTTGGTTTGATTTTTTTTGCTCTCTATACCTGCTGTACAGTTTTTCAGCTCAGCCTGACCTATGTCAAAGCTGAGGGTTAGCAGGGGAAAAATGAAAAATAACTCTCCTCCATACTGCTTGCTCTGCAATTTTTTGACTTCTGTGTCTAACCTGCCTCCCATTGCTTTCATTTCAGAAGTAATTTGCTTTTGTATTTCAGTCCAGAGATTTTAGTTGTAATCAGTGAGAGAGAGTTTGGCATAGTTGCACATAGGATATTGGCCAGCACCAGGAGTCATGGTTAGGATACTAAACTTAAATTAAAGAAAGTTATAGCTGTGAGGCCATGAAATACTAGCCACTTAGTAGAGCAAAAATTGAGCTGGCCTCAAATATCTCCATTTCAACATATTTTTTAAAAAAACAAAACATCTACATGTTTCTGAGGAAAAGAGTAGGTTACAAAATAATATATATTTAGTTAAGCTATCATTTAGGAATCAGAGAGACATTTGAAATGTATTTTTAAAAAATTCAAGAAAATTGTGTCCTTATCCTTTTTGAGTAAAACTACTCTAGACAAGATGAAATAATATTAAAATTCTGAAATGTTATGGAAATATGACATGTAAAAAATGTAGGCAGCATTGAAAATATACGTAAACAAGGAAATATAGAATAAACAAGTATGTTTTTATGGCTACAAAATATACAAATGACATAAATCTTGACATTGCTTTTTAAAGATAATGTGTTATATGATTATAATTTTATAATATTTGTATAAAATCTATCAAGTAGATATACATGTATATTTGTACACAGTACACAGTATATAAATATACATGTATATATATATACACACAGTACACATGTAGAGATGTCAGAATTGATGCTCAGTAAGAACAATGATGAAAAATAAAGGGTTATGAATTTAGTAAGCTTAACTTAATTTACTTATATTGATTTTGACATTAAATAAACATTTTAATATCAGACAATTAACTCTTTATTTGTGTGTGAATAGGTGATCCTACATCTTGAACAATTTATGTTGAAATCTTATGATTTACTTATAAACATAAAGAGTTTCTGATGAGTAAATAAGTAACTTGAGATTATAAGGTAATACGGAAATATATAAGAATGTAAAACATATATTCTCTATGAGAATATGGATAATATTTCAGTGGGTAAAAGATAAATTTATTAGAAATAGGTTTTTTTATTAGAAAAATATTGGAGATATTTTACAATTATGTAGTACAGGCTATGACCAACTCATCATTTTTCATTTTAGAACTGGTAGGTTCAAGCACAACATAGTTTCAACACAACCAAGGTTGTCCAGAGTTTACCTGATTACCTATTACCTGCTTGCATCGTGTATATCAAGAAGATTGCCTAGATATAGTAAACATTCAATTGACTGAATAAGTTTCTTCATTAACGTCACATGTTGTGAATTTCTCCCTAACATGAGTTTGTGGAGTGTCAGAGGGAGCATGCGTGAGCAAATGATGTTCTTCTTGGTCCTGTTTTTATTGGATTAGTAAGTGTGCTGGAATAAGTTTTTGAAGCCAAGTGTAACAGTAGATACTTTTGCTAATATGTAGAGGAAGTTCTTTTGTGTTATATTTGACATTTGTTGTTTGTTTATGTCCTATATCATCTACAGAAAATTCGAGGCATCTATAATGAATGCATACGTGTATCTGTCTATTTCTCACCTATCTAATGGTCGATCTATCTCCCTTTCTCTGTACCACCTCATCTTATACACAATTTGAGGCATGATCAATATGTCAACATGGAAGTAGACATACATAAATAATAACAACACCATTGAAATGATACGGAAGACATTATCAACAACATTGATATGCAGGAAGGAAGAGATATCCAGAATTCCCTTGAGTACTCCATATTGACACAAAATCCAAGACATGGTGCCCAGCACACAAAGCATAATGTCATATTTAATGGCTTTTCAATTGAATGATTCCAGGCAGCTATGACTTGAGGGATATTCATTCCAACAAAGGTCAGTTCTTTTGGGGTCCATATATTTGGGCATATGATTTAGTAAGCATATCTATGTCCATTATATTTCCACTGGCCTCACATTGACAGTTTGAAACCTGCTGAATCTGACACGTAGAGCAACACTTCAGCCTAATTATCAAGGTTACCTAAGGCAACCAAGTATTAAACAGAGGGCCTGGCCTTTGGTGTCTTTTGGAAATCAAGGTCAGTCAGGAGCTGAGTACCCAGCATTAAGCAAGTGAGCCAGCCTAAGAAGCAGTTAGGCTCAAGCTTGTGGACTGGAGATGGAAAAATAGCTGTGAAAGCAGGAATGTAGGGCCAGTAATGCTAAGCCAAGGGTATGGATGCTCTATGTAAGACCCAGGAGGGCTCACCATCCTGGACCACAGTCCATCTCTGCTATTTGTAGACCCTCAAATACAAATTAGATTTCCAAGCCCAAGATTCCTGTTAGAATCCTGATCACATTCATCTATAAAGTTGGGTTGTTTTTTTTTAAGCTCTTTTACTCTGGACTTGTATCATGAAAACTCACAAGTAAATGCTTACATTCAAGGACCTACAAAAATGTTTTTGAGAACATGCACTGTGCTATAAAGGAAAATAATCTTTCTACAAAATGATACAAGTACAAATACAAATTTAGAATTCAGTATAGTCCTACTTGATGTGGCAATTCACTTCCACATATATTCAAGGAATCCCTGTGTCGTAGGCGATATACAGGGCATGATAGGGGACAGTGAAAGGAAATAGACATGGTGTAACACTCGAGGCCATACACAGCAATATTAGCCTATACAGAAAATATGACAGCATGTTAAGGAGTCCAAAGAAAAGACCATTAACGTCTACTCGGGAAGACCATAAAATGAAAATGTTTTTTATAAGGACCATGAAACATTGCAAAAACAAACTTTTGCATAATAGCCCATGCCGTTGAGTAAGCAGGTATTATATATTCTAAGTGCTCTGCACAGATTATCTATCTCATTCATTCTTTAAATTTGTACAGATGGGAAAACCAAGAAGAGAAATGATCATTGCCAGTATGCAGCTTCAGTTACTCACCAGAACTGAGATGCAGGTGCAGAGCTTGAGAAGATTCCACCATTGTAGGGGCTAAACTGTGTGTCCTTTACCCTGTCCTTACACAGAGTTAGCCACTTAATGGGTGTTTAATAAATCTCTCTCCATCTGTGTTACCATCTTCTTTCCCTTGTTGAGTGGATTAGTGGAATAAATCATGTGGGAAATGAGAGAATCAAAAAGAAAAAATAATATATGACCAAAACCAGAGTCAGTGGACAGTTACATAATTTATCTTCTCCATAATCTTTGAAAACTCCCAAATTGAGGGGTGAGTAAGAAAAGCTCAAAAATGTAAATATCAGCAATACTTAAGAATTGGGGTGATGGGTAACTTATCAGTTGCCACAGTGGACCCCACTATGTGTGAGCTCTAATTTATCAGTTAGCTTTTTAGAGACTGTGTTTATACATGTGCTTCTTGCCTGAAGTTGGATCTGTCTTTCTTGGCCTTGCCATTTAATGTGGCACCATGCCATTTTATCTGCCCAACTAAAGAACAACAAAGTAGTAAGTATATAATCTCAGATATCTGGCTATTGTAGATGATTTGTACTAGTCTGTGATGTTAATATCAGTCTTATTCCACAGATATTTCAGGGGCAGAGGCAGGGGTGTTTGGCAAAATATTACTGATACATGCTAGTATGTCAGCAGTTTTCCTGTATCTGCTCTTTTGGATGATTTTAAGGAGAATTGGTAAATAGCGTCATTGCTCAGTGTCCTAGATTGAATGAGTGAGTGCTGACTGAGTGTCATTGTGCTGGAAGTCTGTGAGGAGATAAATTGAAATGTCACCGGGATGTCTGTCTGCCTCTCTGTCTCCTGGCCTTCATCTACTTTTTTCCTAATAGATGTTATTGCTAATAAATCGACCTTCCTCTATTTGGCAATTTGAATATAAATATTTCCTATATTTGCTAATAAAATTGGCCTTCCTGTATCTCAGTTTGAATAGAACTATTGAAAATATGCTCAGTGTTGTCAGACTTAGCACACATAAGGGGGTTGGAGGCCATTTATGTCAATATCCTAAAGGAAAAGCTAGGTAAGTAATTGAAAGATAGTGAAGACAATAGTATTTGTGATAGGAGAAGTAATTATAGCAGTAGTGATAGTAATGGTAGTGGTCTAGCTAGGCCTGATTGCTGAGAAAAAGGGAAGTACTCAGATACTCCTTATGGTATGTATGGTTGCTTCAGGATTAGTGGAGGCCAAGCAGAAGAGTGGTGTGAGGCAGATGGGTATGATACAGATCTAGTTACCCAAAGTGGCCTCGGATCCAAATATTTGTCCCCAGTCAGTTCCTGCTATACTAACAACATAGATTCCATCTAACAATATAGATTTAATAACAAGCCTTGGGAAGGCTAACATACTGCATTGTTGCCCCCACTAAAAAGGAAGGTCTGTATGGGCGAGGAATGAGTTTTAGTTGCCACAGTATATGCCGTGCACACGCCGTAGAAACTGGCACGGAGATGGGACTAACAAACCTTTCTGAAATGAACGAATCATTTATATCAGTCCCTAATGTTGGAAGATTTGTAATGTGGTCAATTTTTTTTTCTGACATCAGTTCTTTGAGAGTTAAGTTTCCATGGAATTAGGTAGAGATTTGAGGCACAGAGCTTTTCCTTCCAGGAAGCAAGCTTGAGCTACAAGGACATGAGTGCTAATTGGAAAAGTCCTCAGGAAAGGCAAAAGGTTATATAAAAATTATATAATTTCCACAAATTATTACATTTAACTGACAACAATTCATTGTCACATTGCAACTAGTCTGCAGGTTAGGGATTACTCCCATGCCCGTGTATCAAGTATAGAAACTGGGGCACAGGAAAGCTGAGTGATTTGTCCAAGACCTTGTAAGCAGTCACACTGACACTTGAACCCTGCAGTCTGATTCTAGAATGAGTGTTCTTAATCACAGTGATTCTTTGATTCATTCATTTAACTGAACTTTGGTGGGTACACTTGGTGCTGGAGAAATAGCAGTGAACAAAGTGGTCAAAATCTCTGCCTCCAAAACAATGAACAAAATAGGTCAAGTATATCTATTTGATGGTCATAAGTGCTGCAGAGATAAATGCTGGGGAGGTGAAAAAGAGGTTGTAAGTTGAGTACCAAGGCCAGGATTGACCTCAATTTGCTAAAATGAGAAGGTTATGATTGAGTCAGTGATATGAATAGCTGGGGTAAGTATATATCAGGCAGAGGGAAAAGCAAATTAAAAGTCCTTGAGGTAAGATTGTGCCTAATGAGAAATAGCAAAGATATGGCATTGTTGTATGACGTGAACGTGGGGAGGATACCAGATGATGTCAGAGAGATAACAGGAGACTAAATTGTTTGAACTTTGAAGTCAGTCAAGTATTTTAGCTTTTACTTAGAGTGAGATCAGAAGCCATTTGAGAGTTTGATTAGAGAGATAGAAAATATCTCCTGATCACAGTTGATGCTGAGAGAGGCAGGGAGAGCAGGGAGAGGCAAGAATGGAAACACAGAGACCAGAAAGGAGGCTATTCCAACGGGTGAGGGATAGACCAAAATGGTGGATGTGTGAAAAGTGGAAAGTGGGCAGATCCTGTCTATGTTTTTAAAGGAAAGCAGGGTTGCCTGGTTGGCTCTGTTGGTTAAGCGTCCAACTCTTGATTTTGGCTCAGATCATGATCTCACAGTCGTGAGATAGAGCCCTGCAATGGGCTCTGTGCTGGGCATGGAGCCTGCTTAAAATTCTCTCTCCCTCTCTCTCTGCCCCTCTCCTGCTCTCTCTCAATAATTAATTAATTAAAAAAATAAAGGAAAGGGGACCCTGGGTGGCTCAGTTGGTTAAGTGTCTGACTTCAGCTCAGGTCATGATCTTGCAGTGGGTGAGTTCAAGCCCCACATCGTGCTCTTTGCTGACAGCTCAGAGCCTGGAGCCTGCTTTGGATTCTGTGTCTTCTTCTCTTTCTGCCCCTCCCTGCTTGTTCTTTCTCTCTCTCTTTCTCCCTCAAAATAAATGAACAAAAAATTTTAAAGGTAAAGGAAAGCAAGCAAGATTTTCTTGTGAATATGATCTGAAGTAAGGAAGAGGGAAAGCAGTCAAAGAGGAACTGGAGGGATGGGGAGACTGCAGGAACAACACTGTGACTAGATGAGGATTTCTGTCCCACAGACATCTTCAGTCTGAGATATTCATTAGACGTCCCAATGGAGATGTCATAAGGGTAATTGTGTATAGGCATTTGGAATTTAGGGGAGAGTTCTGGGCTGGAGACGTAAACATTGGAGTCATCAGAATATAGTTGATATTGAAAACCATTAGACCAGGCTCACCCGGGGAATAAGCTTGGATAAAGAAAAGAAGAAAAAGTGCTACTCTCAATATTCCTCACTTACCTGGTTCCCAGATTCTTTGACTTCTTGATGGCCCTATTCTGAATGTGTCACAATTTGTTAGTATTTATCTTAAGATGTTGTTCCCAAGAAAAAGGACATTTTTGGAAAACCAACAAAATCTTTTTAAAAAAATATCTTTAGTTTCTTTGATAGAATTGTGTCAATGTTAAATATTTAGTTTTGGTCATTCTTGTGGGGTGATGTAAGATGTTAACAGAGGGAAACTGGGTGAAGAGATTTGTGAGAATTCTCTGCTCCTGCAACTTTTCAGTGAATCTAAAATTAATTGAAAATCACAAGTTTTTTTCTATTAAAAATTTTTAATGTTTATTTTATTTTTGAGAAAGAAAGAGAGAGCACGTTGTGGGGGGCAGAGAGAAAGGAAGACCCAAAATCTGAAGTAGGCTCCAGGCTCTGACCTGTCAGCACAGAGCCCGACACAGGGCTCAAATTCATGAACCGTGAGATCATGACCTGAGCTAAAGTCAGACACTTAACCAACTGAGTCACCCAGGTGCCCCTAAAAATCGTAAGTTTTAAAAACATGTCACCAAATGTGGATGCGCTCCTTTGAATGGGATGTGATCTCTCCAGAAGAGGGAAATGAGATCTTTACCTCTCTGGGTCTGAATATCAGACTTTATTCAGAAAGCTTGTACTGGAATTTACCTTCTTGGACATTTTTCCACCTAAGTAGCTTATATTAAGTTTATGAATCCCAAGGCTTATTCTGAAAATCTCTTCTTCAACCAGGTCTTTCTTATTGTATCTTTGAAAACTTGGTTTACATTGTGACAATTCCAAAGCTAGATTATATATTATCCCTCATAAATATTCTCATTTGGCTTGGATACAAATATGAACCAGAGCTGTGTGTCTGCCTTCGTGGCAGTTCATCAATGAATTGCATTAGAAGGGCGCTCTGTGCCTTCCTCTGAGGCTCCCTGAAACTCTGTCATCTGGATCGCGACAAGGTCCACAGGAATCGTGGGTCCTCATCTAGGTCTGTCCTTTTGGTTGATAAATAACCAACTATGAACTCTCTTTGCTTTCATCCAGCTGCGAATTTACCTAGCATACCATCCCATGGCCCACATTTATTCCTTTTTATTACTGAATATATAATGAGAGTCTCTATTAAATTCCTTGATGAAATCAATACAATATCTGGCTGTAACATTCCTCAATCTACCAGTACAGACTAACTGGTAATGAACTTAGGCTGGCTCCTAGTGATCAATACGTTTTGTGATTATGTAATCACAAATCATCTTTTTAACAATCCTTTTGTACGGATCCAAGTAGTGTAAGGTTATTCATCAAAATTATGCAAATGTAAGAATGTCTAGCCTACCCTCTCTTTTTTCATTTATTATTATTATTTTTTATGAGAAGAGAGTTTGTCGACCAAACAGAGAAAAAGCCTCTAGAAATGTGTAAACTGTGGGGCCATTTCTTTTCAAGGAAATTGAGGATACAGGCACCATAAGAATCAGGCAGAAATGTTACTGCCTTTGTTTCAGATTTTATAGGCATAGCTGTTTTTGATGGTGTAGTTAAACTCCACAGGAGGCAGTTTAAATAGCAAAATTAAATGTAATTTGGTGAAGATGTTTATCAAGTATTTTCTTAAATAGTTGATAATTTGCACATTTCTTTGTTAAATTGTGCTTCTTCATTAATGAGGACTAAAGCCTGCTACGAACTGCTAATGAATTATGACACATCTATTATTTATGGAGCATACACATTTAGGTGGCTTCTGAAGGTCACCCAATGGTGGAAAATCTCAAGTGATCATGCTGAAGTAGCACCACAGTGTCACCAGCTGTAACTATGGTAATCTGAAATTTGCTGGGCCATGAGCAGTGTTCTCTTTGCCATGAATGCATATTCCATTGATAGCACAGCCTCGTTATGGAAGGGGCATTGCTTGAACAAGTTTTAACGACTGTTCTGCATAGTCGTATTCTGTGATGCCTGTGTGAAGGTTGATGAAATGATATGCCTGACTCCTTTTTCTCACCTGAGGCTGTTCCTGTTCCTCCTGCATGTTACCTCCAGTATGTTCTTTCTGAAACACAAATCACTACTTGATTTGCTGATATTTACCAAGATTTTCATGCAGTGAATGAATTTCAGAGGGACTTGGTAAAACAGTAGTATAGAGAACGTAAGGCATCCACGAAGACAAGTCGCAACAGCAGGTACTTTTATGTGCCAGGCAGTGTGCTAAATGCTTTCCAAATATTATCTCATTAGGTCCTCACAACAATCCAGTGGATGAGGAGGGCTGCATTACAGATGAAACACTAAGGAAAGAGATGTTAATGAAATTGTCCAAAGTCACGGAACTGTTTAGTGATGAGTCTGGCGTGTGTGCCCCTGACCACAGGCACTGTGCTCTCCTGCTGCTTGCTGATGGATGTCATGCTGAACATGACCGCACAGTCACAGAGATGGCAAACAAACTATTGGGACTTTCAGCAACGTTAATACCATTCGGTTGAGCTGTGTGACATTGGTAATATTTGACTATTTTTACATCAAAAGAAATGGCGATCTTGGTTAGGAAAAACAGACAAGCACTGGTGGAGACCAAGGAGACATGCTGAGTACGTGCAGTGTGCTATCTTGAATTGAATTCTGGAACAGAAAAAAAGGATGTAGTGAAAGTACTGGCAATACCTGGATAAGATCTGTAGTTTAGTGACCAGTATTGCACCAGTGTAAGTTGTCTGGGTTTGATAATTGTGCCATGGAAGATGTTAACTTTAGGGGAAGCAGGATGAAGAGTATGTAAGCATTCTGTGTAGTATATTTGCAACTTTTCTGCAAATCTGGAATTATCATAAAGTGGAATTTAATATACAGAATTAAATTTATTTATCCTTTATTTTTGAGAGAGAGACAGCGAGACAGAGTGCGAGCAGGGGAGGAACAGAGAGAGGGAGACCCAGAATTTGAAGTGGGATCCAGGCTCTGAGCTGTCAGCACAGAGCCCCATTTGGGGCTTGAACTCACGAACTGGGAGATCATGACCTGAGCTGAAGTCACATGCTTAACCAACTGAACCACTCAGGCACCCCTAAAGAATTTTTTTAATTAAAAATTTTAAAATTAAAAATGGTTTTATCTCTTTCAAACCTAATGTATTCATACAGATCTTTAATATTTAAAAATTACTTCTTTTTAAAAAATTTATTTATTTAAATCCAAGTTAGTTAACATACAGTGTAGTATTGGTTTCAGGAGTAGAACCCAGTGATTCATCCCAACAAGTGCTCTCCTTAAAGCCCAGCACCCATTTAGCCCATCCCCCCACTAATCTCCCCTCCAGCAACCCTCACTTAGTTTGTTGTCTGTATTTAAGAGTCTCTTATGGTTTGCCTCCCTTTCTGTTGTTATCTTATTTTTCCTTCCCTTCCCCTATGTTCATCTGTTTTGTTTCTTAAATTATGCATATAAGTGAAATCATGTAATATTTGTTTTTCTCTGACTGATTCATTTTGCTTAGCATGAGACACTCTGGTTCTGTCCATGTTGTTGTAAATGCAAGATTTCATTCTTTTTAATCACTAATATTCCATTATTTCCATTATACACACACACACACACACACACACACACAAGCACACACACATACATACATGTATACACACATATACATACCGTATCTTCTTTATACCATCATCAGTCATATACATACCGTATCTTCTTTATACCATCATCAGTCAGTGGACATTTGAGCTCTTTCCATACTTTAGCTATTGTTGATAGCACTGCTGTAAAACATTGGGGTACAAGTGCCCTTTCAGATCAGCATTTTGATATCCTTTGGATAAATACCTAGTAGTGCAATTGCTGGATCATAGGGTAGTTCTATTTTTAATTTTTTGAGAAACCTCCATATTGTCTTCCAGGGTGGCTACACCAGTTTGCACACCTACCATCAGTGCAAAAGGTTTCCTTTTTATGCATCCTCACCAACATTTGTTGTTTCCTGAGTTGTTAATTTTAGCCATTCTGACAGGTGTGAGATGGTATCTCATTGTGGTTTTGATTTGTATTTATCCAATGATGAGTGATGTTGAGCATCTTTTCATGTGTCTGTTAACCATCTGGATGTCTTCTTTGGAAGTGTCTATTCATGTCTTCTGCCCATGCTTCACTGGATTATTTGTTTTTGGGGTGTTGAGTTTGATAAGTTCTTTATAGATTTTGCATACTAACCCTTTATCCAGTATGTCATGTGCAAATATCTTTTCCTATTCTGTTGGTTTCCCTTTAGTTTTGTTGATTGTTTCCTTCACTGTGCAGAAGCGCTTTATCTTGATGAGGTCCTAGTAGTTCATTTTCGCTTTTATTTTCCTTGTCTCTGGAGACATATCTAATAAGATGTTGCTGTGGCCAAATCAAAGTACTTGGGATAAATGAAATACATAAATCAATTAATAACAAACATAAACTCATTGATAATAATATGTTATAGAAGGGGACTTTAATGTAATACCCCACTTACAACAATGGACAGATCACCTAAGCAGAAAATCATCATGGAAACAATGGCTTTGAATGACATACTGGACCAGATGGACTTAACAGGTATACTTAGAACATTTTTATCCTAAAGCAGCAAAATACACATTCTTCTTGAGTGCACATGGAGCATTCTCCAGAATAGATCACATACTGGGTCACAAATCAGCCCTCAACAGGTACAAAAAGATCAAGGTCATACTTTGCATATTTTCAGGTCACAACACTATAAACTTCAGATCAACCACAAGAAAACAATTGGAAAGCTCTCAAAAACATGGAGGTTAAAGAACATCCTACTAAAGAATGAATGGGTTAACCAGGAAATTAAAGAATAAAGAAAAAATGGAAGCAAATGAAAATGAAAATACACAACTCCTTCTTAAAATAAATCTAGAAACATTACTTTTTTTCTTCTCTGTCCTCCAGAAGTTCTTCGCATTTACCTCTGCTCTAGCACCTGTCTTACTGGACATATTTATTTGTTTATAGTTCAGTCTCCCTAACAATATTGTGATCTTTTCAAGGCAGAGGCTGTGTCCAGTTCTTTCTTGTACTACTGGCACCGTCAGACACAGAGGCGATGGATGATTATTTAAAATGAATGAATGCACTCGTTAGTTGCTATGACTAATATTGGTAAAAAGTGATACTAATTTTAAGATGTATTCCATGTAGTCCATCCAGATCTCCCCTTGCTAGGTTGTCTCCCCAATAAAAGAGAGAATATAGACATCTTAGAAGCGTTGTAGTTAGAGCTACAACATGTGGAAGAAGATCCCGTCTTCTGTAAATGAAGCTGGCAGTAGTGACGAGATGTTTTATCCATAGTTAGGAAATGAAGAAGTTCAGCACCACTTCATTGATACTGAATTGCTTGGTTCTCTTTGAGGTCGGCATGAGGACTCTGGGGAGAGCTGAGCAGGTCCAAGTGTGCTCATGGAACTGACTGATACCTTGGCCCTAAGGCCCTGCCTTCACCAGCTGCTATCACAGGAAGAGAAACCCTCGAGAGGAAGGATGAGACCAGGGGGCATGCTACTAGAGTTTTCCTTTCCATATGGCTGGGGTCAAGGGTAGTGTTAAGCTGGGATGGGACATGGACATATTGTCAAAGTTCAAAGAGGGCCACTGCCATGTTGGTTTCATGCTGGTTTCATGTTTGTTTTTTTTTTCATTTAATATCGTCATTGAGATTTAGATATATGGTGTAATTCACCCACTTAAACTGTACAGTTCAGTGGATTTTAGTGTATTTACAGGTATATACTATCATTCCCACAGTAACTTTAGAACATTTTCATCACCCACACAGAAACTCCGTATGTGTTGGCTGCTACAATCCCCTCCCCCAGTGTTGTCCTTGTTCCCCAGTTCTGGGCAACCAACCACCGATCTATTTTCTGTCTCTATAGACTTCCCTGTTCTGGACGTTTAATATAATGGGATCATATACTATGTAGTTTTTTTGTGGCTGACTTGTTTCACTTAGCATAATATTTTTAAGCTTCATCCATGCTGTAGATATCAGTTCTTTATTCTTTTTTATGGCTGAATAATATTCCATTGTAGGAATATGCCCTATTATATTTATCCATTCATCAGTTAATGGACATTTCAGTTTTCCCCCCACTTTTTGGTTTATGTCGATAATGCAGCTGTAAACATTAGTGTACAAGTTTCTGTGTGGACGAATGTTTTCCTTTCTCTTAGATGTATACTTGACCTTAGCTCAGTGATTTCTTACGTGCCCAAGAAGTAAAGTAGTTGAAAGTCTTAAGCATGCTAAGTGTGTCAAATAATTTTTAGTGCTTACTGCCTCTGTGAGCCTCAGTTTATGGGTGTCTTTCATAGAGAAGCTGTGCCTATATACAAAAAAAGAGTTTTTAAACCCACACCCATATACATACATACTTGCCTAAGCATACTGCCCAAAGTGGCTCCTTCCAAGAAGGCTTCTGGAGAAGGAAGTACAAACCTTCTCGTGATATTGAAACTGCCCAGGGTATTGGGGTAACTCCTCTTTAGAAATCTGATTGAGGGGTATGAGCTATCCTAGAAATATCAACTATTTATAGCTTTATTTGTCCTTCATTTGTAGCTGTTCCTAAAATTCAGATTTTCCCTGGAAACTTTTCTTCCACAGTGAGTCATCAGAATATTGGCTGTGACTAGGAGGGTAGGCTCCTAAAGGGCCAAGCATAGGCTTCCCCTCCTGTAGCAGAGCACCTTTTCACAATGTGTGAATGTGTTTGCTAAACTGACAAGACTTGATGGAGTTGAAAATAGCACCTTTTCAGAGGACATGTATTATCTTCCCAATTGCTCGATTTCTTTTGGAAAAAGATAGGCTATAGAACAATTCATTCATCATATACGCTTCCAATGCTCTTGCTTTTAATAGCAAAGGTGAGGGGCGCCTGGGTGGCTCAATTGGTTAAGTGTCCGACTTCGGCTCAGGTCACGATCTCGTGGTTTGTGAGTTTGAGCCCCACGTCGGGCTCTGTGCTGACAGCTCAGAGCCTGGAGCCTGCATCAGATTCTGTGTCTCCCTCTCTCTCTCTGCCCCTTCCACACTTGTGCTCTGTCTCTCAAAAATAAAATAAACAATTATGATAAAAGTATAAAAAAACAAACAAACATTAAAAAATAATAATAGCAAAGGTACGTCAAGGCCCAATCATTTTAACACATCGTTTGCCGCCCATGTGAGGACCTGAGACCGTGGGTGGTCCTGTGACTTGTTCTTTTGCATCTCCTGCTTTTGCTGACCCCCTGGTGAGGTCCACCCACTCAGTTGGCAAGATGGGCTTATCCTTTATATCCAAGCATGCTTTCTCCCCATTTTACCAGAGCTCCCACATCCCTTCATGGACGCTGTGTAAATGCAAGGAGTCTTTGAGGCCCCTCCAGATATAACCACAAATTCTCAGTAGTGTGACATTTTGATTGTGGAGCAGAATCAAATTATGTAATCAAATAAAGACACCAAGCCTGATTGAGACCCAAATCAAAGTGCCCAAGAAATCCAATAATTCTGAGTTTGACCTTTCTGCTATTTTTAATGCGACCAATTTGAAAGGCACTCCAAGAGATGTCCGAGCCTTGCAGCAGCCTGTTTTCTGGATCCTGTTTGAGGGGAAAATATCCTCTCCCTCCAGGTTGACCTGAACTGGTCATTCCAGTTCCCTTGGAACTGAGGCCTTTGATTTCCTCAGGGGGCTTGGTTGTGCATTTGGTGGAAGAGGATGGGCTCAGAGAAGCACAGCCCAAGAGGATCACTAAAGACGCTGGAGCCCAGAGGGGAGTTAAGGCCCTGAAAGGGAATGCGAACGTGTCTACTAGGTTTATGCTAGATTCAAGAGTGGCTACCAGGTGTTTGCTCTCATTATACATGAAATGTTTTTCTGCCATTTCCTGGTGTCCTCTCTAGCCTGGTGATCTCAGGGATTGGATGAATGCTCAGTAAATGCTTCGATGGGCAGATGCACAGACACGCTTAGGAGATGCTCTGCCGCAAACAAGTGCATGCTGACTCTGAGATGGACAGGAATTCTCATTATCCTGCTACCTTGCAGAGAAAGTCTGTGAGTTTCCCACAACTCCAACTCCAGGGAAACTCTGATTTTTGAACGAAGTCAATAGGACGGTTTCCCACCTGGCACCTTTACTAGGCTACGATTATGACCTCTTGTACATCAAATTTGATACACGCAGATATGTTTATAATGCATCACTGTTTAGCCTCAACAATTTGGATTCTGGACATCTATAAATGAAACAAAAATGACACTGCCATCCTCAAACTTTTTCTAAATGGTTAGATGGAGGTGATTTTGTCCCTTATGCTTTTTGATATATAGTATCTTTTCATTGGTTCACCACAAGAAACACCCCCCCCCCCCAAGAGGGAAAGAGAGCACCTTTAATAGCCAAGTTTAAAATTAAAGGCAACTGAGATATTAATTCTTAAACAGCCCTTTGGTTTCCTGAGTAGCTAACAAAGCACTATTTAGCTCTTAAACATCTTTTTTTAGACTTTACAGGAATAGGAAATGCTATGTATCAACAATTTAATTTAGAAAATATGAATGCTTTCAGATATGCCATTTTAAATGTTTTTACTTGGGAGTGAGGGTTGTTTCAGTGACATTTACCTTTTTGGGACATAATTAGAGAAAGAGGATCTCATATAAGTACATTTTCAGGTATCCAAAGCTTGCCCATTTAAGAGTATATATTTTCTATTTCAGATATTTCTGAGGCAAATCTTTGAAAAAATATAATTATATAATCATTGCCCATTGTAAACAAAAGTGTTTGATATACATATATCTCTATTCTTAATGGCTCCTGGGGTGATGCCCAAAGGAATCTTGGTGTCTGGGAAAGTCCAGTTCACCTGGGCCACCTTTCTTCCCCACCCAATTCACAGATGAAAGAGCTGAGGACTTTTGACTTCCTATGAATTGCATAGCTACTCCCAACCCATTGTTCTCAGCTTTCATTACTCTTCCCTTCCAGACGGCCCCATGGCCTAGAGGTTTGCTTTTATTACTTGCGCCCTGAGCGGTGGCTCCTGCCCTTGATTTCAGCTGCATTCTCCAAGACCTCCAGCCCCATCCCCTTTCCAGAACCTAGATTCAGAGAGTTCTTGGCTGAGCCAGATCCCAGCCTCCTGGCTCCACACCCCCAGCTCTTACACACCCACCCCCTTCCCGGATTCCTTTCCCTTCTGTTTTAGTTTGGGGGTGGGGGATGGCCACCTAGCATTATCTTTCACAACTCACATTTACAGGTGATTTCCTCTTGGAAACTTCTCTCACTTCCAAGAAAGAATCATTCCTACGTTGTACTTTCAGTGTTCTCCACCCTTTCTCCTCTCTTGCCTTTCATAATTGAGCTTTAGTATTTGAGTGTCCCTGTGTCTGCTCTGACTGTCCCTGTCAGCAGAGGGATCACAGCCCACTCATCTCTGCTGTCCTGGGGCCTGGCTGTGCTGCCCAGCAGCTCCCTATGAGGATGAGTTCATTGAGGGACAAAGAGCATACTCTGTCTGTGCCACTCCCTCCCTTTCCATCCCTCTCGATGGGTTTCTTTTGTCTTCTTATTTGATTCTTATCAAATTCATTTTATGTATTTAATTTTTGCCAAGTCATTTATTTCCCGGATGATGAGACGAAGCCTGGGAAGTCAGTTACGTGTGTGTGTGGCAGGGGCAAGCCACACATTGTACCCCCAAGACATGATCTTTTTCTGCCAACCAAGGAAGAGCTGTCCACGGGAGGCTCCTCTCTTCTTATGTGGCAGGACCTGATGCGTGGCATTGTCCAGAGGGGCTGGTGTAGAAACTCAGGAGAAGCATTGTAATCAGAGCCTAGAGCTTGCAGGGGCCACTGAACCTTGTGGAGGTTTGTGGTCATACCTAATATTCACCTCTCCTGGATGACACTGAGCTACTGAATTTTAGCTCTTTCGTCTGCCTGTCTGCACCGTGCATGTGTGTTACTTTATTCTTCCATTGTCACCCTAAAGCCACACTGCCTGTGTTCATATTTCAGCTCCATTACTTGATCATTCAGTCTTTCAGGTCCCCCCTAATGCCTCAACTGTCAAGATGGGGTTGTAAAGATTAAATGAGTTGGCGGAGATAAAGTGTAGAGAAGAGAAACAGTAGCATCAACAGACTGATGCACACTCTCCATTATTATTGATGGAGAATCAAAATCAAAACTCCTAATCCTCACTTCCAGACTCACTGCCACTCTTTTGGGATTTGCTCCGTCTACTTTCTCAGTAGGTGTAAAACCAGATCACCCAATTGTTTGTAATAAATATAAGGCCAGAATTATTAGGCTTTTAGTAAGGACTTCTTTTCCAAAAAAACTAAAAAACAAAACAAAAATAACAACGAAAAAACCTATATGAGCTTTTCGGTGCACATGTATTTTTAGGCTGCGCCTGAGCCATGCAGGGGACTTCTTTTTTCTTCTCTGATTCATGCGTCTGTTAAGAATAGTCAAAGTTGCCAGAAAAGTGATTTTTGGATAAGTAAGAGGTGAGATCGTGTTAAATTAGGAATCAGAGTCAAGAAAAGATGAAAAGCTTTATTTAGAATGGGGTTTGGACTGAAAATGACTGGTGGATCTTTTTCTTTTTTAATACTGTGAGAAATGCAGCCACAGGTTTGAAGTGGAACTATTTAAACATTTATTTTAGCCCAGTTGAGAAAAGGAGAGAGCCAGCCTCTTCCCAGACCTGAACATTTATCTTTAGGATGCAAAAAAGAAAAGTGAGAGACTGTATGACCTTGTTTTCTCTGAATTTTCTCTCTTGCTTTCTTTCTACTTTTTGCCTTTTTGATGGCGGGGGGTGGGGTTATGTGTATTTTTAATGCTGAAAATAGAAAAAAAAAGATTTTTCTCTTTGCAGGAGGCATGGAAAGTTAAAAAAACAGGGTGTCGTAGCCTATGAAAATGTGTTAAAGAATACAAACAGATGAGTGACTTTTAATGAGCTTTTTCTCCGGTTATGGAATCCCACAGACTAACCATGTCTGGACTCATAGTTGTGCTATGGTGCATCCTTAAATAAGCCATCATCTCTGGTAGACCACATTTGCAGACTCAGCTTGGACATTAGGCAAAGTTCTCGATTTGTTCTTTTGCTGAAAGTCAAATTGTGACTTTGTGTTTTAACATTTATCTCCATCTGTTTGTCTGTCTCTCTGTCCGTCCATCCTTTCATCCATCCATCCATCCATCCATCCATCCATCCATCCATCCATCTTTCTAGCCATCCACATACTCAGAATTTTTTATGGGTCTTACACAAAGTTACACGTAGCCTATAAAAAGGATGGAAGGTTCCATTTGTCTTGCATTTACTTTCATTTAGCTTGCTCATTTAATCTACACAGCTGTCAACGTTAGATAGGTATCATTATCCTCATGCTACAGGCAAAGGAACTGAGGCATAAAAAATATGAGTAATTTGCCAGTTTCACAGCCAGAAGGTGGTGAAGTGGGGACCTGGAGCTGGGCCTTTCTGGCCTGGGAGTTAGTTTTCTTGACTACTTACTACCTGACGCCACTATATACACTTTGTCCTAAATGTATACGGTTGTTGCCAAATGATGCCTGGTTGCCCCTAAAAACAACTATTTGCAAGTCCCCAACTTTCTTAGTATATTGATCAAGTGCTACCATGCTGCGATAGGGTATTTCCAAGATTTCAGGTGACATTTTTGAAAACATGAGCCCCTCCCTTCCTCCTTCTTATGGGCCTTGAATAGAAGTGATGCAGTTGCAGATTGAGGGTGATGGAGAAGGAATCCTGGGCTATTTGTCAAGAATGCTGCCTTTGCTGTACCCACCTTGAATCACAAAAGTTGCATTGTAAGGAAACATGGCATGATTGTTTCCTAAAATTGACAAGTAGCTTTAATGTAAATGGAAGTATTTATTTATTTTGAGAGAGGGAGAGAGCAGTGAGCAGGGGAGGGGCAGAGGGAGAGAGAGAATCCCAAGCCCGCTCCTTCCTGTCAGCACAAAGCCCAAGGCAGGACTCCATCTCCTGAACTGTGAGATCATGACCTGAACTGAAATCAGGAGTCAGACGCTCAACCGACTGAGCCACCAGGTGCCCCTGGAAATAATATTTTAAAGGAAGATTATGATAGTTCTTTTGGAAAATTCAGGAAAATTACTTTTTGCCTGAAATTAATTAGCTGTTCAAGTAGCAGAGATATATATGTGAAACAGCTCCTCCATAGAAAGTCCGAACTGTTTCTTCTCCAGTAGGTGACCCAGTGAAAATGCTATATATAACATTCAAGGTCCTCTCCAACCATATAGGCAGTGAAGGAAACGAACAACTCATCTTCATAACAATGGGAAACCAATGAAAACGGTTGCTTTTTCTGAATTTGTTCTAGATTTCTGCATATCTTTAAAAGTTTTAGGCTACTTAAAATCAATAGTAATATTGGGGCACCTGTGAATTCATGAGTTTGAGTCCCTGTATCGGGTTCTGGGCTGACAGTGCAGAGCCTGCTTGGGATTCTCTCTCTCTCTCTCTCTCTCTCTCTCTCTCTCTCTCTCTCTCTTCCTCCCTCCCTCCCTCCCTCCCTCTGTACCTTCCCTGCTCTCTCCCTTTCTCTTTCTCAAAATAAATAAATACATTAAAAAATGAATAGTAATATTTAGTCTACATTTTTTTATTTTACTTTATTTTAATTTTTTAATGTTTATTTATTTTTGAGAGAGAGAGAGAGGAATAGAGAGAGACACACACAGAATCCAAAGCAGGCTCCAGGCTCTGAGCCTGACACAGGGCTCAAAGTCACAAACCACGAGATCATGACCTGAGCCAAAACCGGACACGCAACCGACTGAGCCACCCAGGTGCCCTAGTCTACATTTTTTAAAGAGGAAAGACATCTTTTCTTTAAATAAGTTCAGAGATATCACATGAGTCATGAAAACCCAGGATCTGTAAGAGAACCCTGAAGTTGTATGTGGTATGCAATGCCCGATGCCTTCTCAGGTTCTGTTTTCCTCTTCACTCAGAGAATTATGTAAGTCAGGTTAGATATTAAATTTGCCTTTATACATGTACGTTTAAAGAAGACATTAAGGGATATTTCAGATGTACTAACTAGAAATAACACCGTTAGCAGCCCAAATGGAATTAATCCTTTTGTGGGAGCAAATTACACAGAAGCAGCGTGAGAAGTCCAGCTGCTCATACAGACGTATGGAGGTATGATTGGCATGTGTGTGTACTAATACTGAGTGCCATGGAGTCTGTTGCCAAGAGCTATCAACGTGCTTCCCACTGCCCTTCTCCCGCCCCAAAGGGAGGCTCGTACTGCCCTCCTGTATTCCTGCACATGCCTCCTAACTCATCTCTCTGCCTCGTTCTTTGTCCTTGTCCTTTCTCACTGCAGTAATGGGCACTGCCAGCTTAACTTACCTGGCCGTGACGGGGAGTGGGTCAAAATCTGTGCAAAAGCACCTACAGCACCCCCACTGCCATGTAGGAACCCTTGTCTCCACCATTCCAGTTTCTCTGGAATCCCACCCATTAAACTTGCCCCTGCCTCATGCTTCACTGAAAGTGACCCATCCGTTCTTTGTCCCACCGATAAAGCCTGGATTCCACTACCATGCTTCGGTTTGGCTGCAGGACACTCTTCTTGTCCCTCAGTTGCTCCCCATGACAGCCGTGATTATCTGCTGACATCTGTCTCACATTCCACCACCTCACAGAAATTGTCACGGGAGGTGCACGAGAGAAGGAAGGGCGTGGGGTTTCGCAGTTAGACCGAGGGGCACATGTTGGTTCTGCGACTGTCCTGGTGAGTACACTGCTGACCTGCCCAGTGTGTGGCTTTCTTCAGTTCTAAACTTGGGGGAAGTAGTTCCCTCAGGGAGAAGATTCAGGGACACTCTGTATGTGGAGTACTTTCCGCAGAGTCGGCAGGGATTGGGTGTGAGTTCCTATTTGCTTCCTGGTACATACCAGCTTTCCTCATTGCATTTATATGTCTTCTAGTATTATCATAAAACTGTGTTGTTGTGTTATATGGACTTTATATTACAGGTTATGGTCCCTTGGGGCTTTGTGCTGATTTTATCTGGCCATTGCATCAACTCCCTTGTCAGGAATATGGAATATGTGTTTCACTTCTCTGGATCTCCTGCGAGGCCGTTGTGTAATAAACGCCGAGAAAGGTCTATTGAATAGAATGGATCATGGAAGCGCTAGAACATGGTGGACGAAGTCTTGGACCCTAGAAACAAGCCACCTGGCTATCCATTCCTCACCTCTTGCCAGCTGTATGACCTCGAGTACATTATTTACTTCAGTTTCCTCACCTGCAAAATGGAGCTGATAGCATTGCCTCTTGAGCAGTTGTGAAAATTCAATGAACACACGTATTTAGAAAGGTGACTGTTGGGGCGCCTGGGTGGCTCAGTCGGTTGGACAACCGACTTCTGCTCAGGTCGTGATCTCGTGGTTCATGAGTTCGAGCCCCGCGTTGGGCTCTGTGCTGACAGCTCAGGGCCTGGAGCCTGCTTCGGATTCTGTGTCTCCCTCTCTCTGACCCTCCCCCGTTCATGCTCTGTCTCTCTCTGTCTCAAAAATAAATAAATGTTAAAAAAAAAAAAAAATTAAAAAAAAAAAATAAAAAAAAAAAAAGAAAGGTGCCTGACATGAGGAGAGTGATCTATTCTCACTGTTACATTTAATTATAACCGATGATTTTTAAGAAACCTTGTTCCTTTGTGGTTTATTACACCAAGCTTCTCCCACAAGTAAGGCATTGATTTTCTTCATGGCAGTCAGAAATGACCATCTTTTAGACCAATTAGATGGAGTTTTCCCCCCCGCTTTGGCATTTGGAGTTTGCTTCCAGCATAGTATTTGCTTGGCTTGCTTTTGCTTGTGGCAGACACGTGTGAGTTGGCACGACTCAGGGGCCAATTTGTTAGTGTGCTTTTTCTCATTAGTTTCCCTTCTCAGACCCTTGGTCAAAGTTGGCCTTTGTGCAGTCTGATGCTCACTTCGTTTCCATTGTATTATCTTTCTCTCAGTAATGAGGCTTGAGTTTCTTACCTTTTCCTCACCTACCTCAGCTTCTCAGGTGACATTGCACAAGGGCAACTTCAGCCAATGGCTCACTTATCTAGCCAATTATATGATTATTATTCCTAGACACTGTCTTCCCTGAGTACTTGTCACCTTTCGGATCCTGGCGTGCTGACCTGGGTGACACGGGGAAATCTGGCGATCTGCAGCATGTAGGATTACTTTACAGAAAGGCAGCTTGCCATGCAGCCCAGGTGTCCTCATCCTCACCTTCCATGAGTTCTTATAACCCTCTCGTCAAGCCCCTGAGATACAAATGCATATTTCTGACTACAAAACAAACTTCTACTTTTTTAAAAAATTTTTAAGCTTTATTTATTTTTGAGAGAGAGAGAGAGAAAAGCAGAGAGAGGGAGACACAGAATCTGGAGCAGGCTCCAGGCTCCGAGCTGTCAGCACAGACCCCGACGCGGGGCTTGAACTCATGAACCGCAAGATCACGTCCTGAGCTGAAGTCGGACGCCCAACCGACTGAGCCACCCAGGCATCCCAAAACAAACTTCTTTCCACTATGCAGTACCCGCTGCCAGTATGACTTCTCTCTATCTTTCTGTCTCTTGAATTTATATCCCAAATCCACTCTGTGTTACCAGCTAAGATTTCTCTAGAATAGATTATGTCCTGGGACAAAGATGACCTTGAGGGTGGAAAAACACCCAAGAACCCAAAATGGAAAACTAGTAAAAGGGGATCATACGGAACTAGGTTCAAATCTGGGCACCAGTTGTTTACCTTGGGTCTTAATGAGCTTCTGTCTCCTCCTCTGTGGAGGAGTGAATAAGCAACACACACAGAACACCTAACATGGTACCTTTTGCACATACATGACTCAGTGATTAAAAGGTACATTATTAGAAGTATTTGGAGGTAATTATAATACTTGGCATGCTAACCATATAAACATCAACCTTTGCTTCCCTTCCCTGAACTCTAGAGACACTCATTTCACCTGCAAAAGTATCTGCCTTGCCCCTGCTGCTCAGTTTCGTTTCATCACTTCCCTGTTCCTGCTCTAGGTAGCAGGTGCCACCCTGGAATCTCCTGCATTTAGGTTGAGGATTTCTGCCTTCTTCAGCTCACCTTACTTTGCACATGAGCATCTGTTTATTGTTCAGTAAACCAGACCTAACCCTTCAGACTGGTTATCCTGCTACTAATGGGTACCAGCATCCTCTGCTGTACTACCTCTGTGTTCCTTATGTTTGTCCTCAAACAACCTTCCTGGAAAAAGTAGGGGAACCTGAAACTAGGATTTAAGAGTTCAGTTATTCAACATTAAGTTCTTTTATCTGCTGGTCCTGTTGGTTTTCGAGGTAAGTCTAAATCTACCACTTATACGCCCTAGGATTTGAAAATAGTTAGTTCTTAACCTTGGCTGCACACTGAAATCATCTGGGAGACTTAGAAAGTAGAGGTGCCTGGGTCCTACGTCCAGAGCTCCTGATTTAAATGGTCTATATGGCCAGAACATTTGGTTTTATAGGCCAGAAAGCAGCAGTCAGTATTATGTTTTTTTGTCGTTTTGATCTCCAGAACTACATGCATTCACAGGGTAAACCGATTTTGACATCTGGTATTCAGAACCATCCACCTATCCCAGCACTTTGGTTTTACATATGAATTAGGTATCAAGGAAAGACTTTCCCAAGGCCCTCAATAGGACAATTTAGATACTGTTCACTATCCACCCATCCATTCCTTCGTTCATCCCAGGGACCTGTTTTAGAAAGTAGTCTGGACAAGACAGGATTGTAGAGAGTTAGTTGGGCTTTGAATTGAGGAGTGCTGCCTAGGTCTGGAATCTACTGTCTTGGTCAAGAGACTTAAACCTCTTTGGGGTTCTGCATCCACATCTGCAAATTGGGAATAATAAGCATGATATGATGAGTAACTTAAATTAGATGAGATAGAACATGTGGAAATCCACATGTAATCTTTGCCTGGCACACACGATGTATGGTTCCAGTCCTAATTTGTATGGATAGAAATGTTTAACCATTTTGGATGTCAAAGAAATGTTTCCTAGGGCAAAAAAAGACGTGCTATAATCTATTGCTTCTTTTCAGTCTTGTGCCACTCATCACAGACCATTTACTTGACACAGCAAAACATCGTATCATCCAATAATGGTCCGATTTTCAGCTTCTCAGTAGACCAATCATCTTCCCCATTTGACAAATACATTTTACTCCAAAATGACATCAAAATGCAATATTTTTCTTGTCATGCTGTACTATGCCATGCTTACTGACTCCCTCATATTCTCAGTATTCATTACCCTTTTACTTGATCTTACCCTTTTGCTGTCAAACCACCTTACTTTATTTATTTAATAATCTGACAAAGATGAAAGAAATATTACCATGGGCTTATGAGACAATTGAAATGCCCTTTACTGCCATCATTTTCATTTGGATGACAGTGGTTCTCCCTTGCCGTCTAGTGAAGCAACATCTGCATGTTTGGTTGTGCCCGTGTGTGCGCGTGCATGTGTGAACATGCACACTGCCCTTCAAAATTAGTTTTCTCAGGTAGACTTTATATACAGCTCTGAGATTAAATGATGTTCACCAAACTGCTGTTGATTATATTCCAGCAACATTATTTTAAGTCAACAATCTGCAAACCTGAAATAACATCCACTCTAATTTTAAGTAGACCTAATTTAACTAACACAAATCATAGCTTTACATTTAACATTACTTATATTCTGCTAAAGTTCTTTCAAAAAATGATAAGTAACTATAATCTTTCTTGTCTGTCAGGATGTGTTTTGAAGATGCTGTCGGGCATGTGCTCCCTTAGCAACCCAGTGTATCTAGATATCTAGCCTGTAAAAATCACCTCCACTGCACCTATCCCTGCCCCTGCGTTTTTCTCAACCCTTTTTTATAATAAAGGAAGAGTGCTTTTCCCATATTTAGATTCTTTCTTTTTTCTTCTTTGTATCCCAACAAATTCTAGATCCTTTTTTTCCCCCGTACCTTCCCAGAAATATCACTGCCACTGGCACCTGGATCTTTGTTTTGTTATGTTTTTAATCATTTATTATTTTTATTTTTTGATATAATTTATTGTCAAGTTAGCTAACATACACTATATACAGTGTGCCTTTGGTTTTGGGGGTGGATTCCTGTGGTAGTTCATTGCTTCCATACAACACCCAGTGTTCATCCCAACAAGTGCCCTCCTCAATGCCCTTCACCCATTTCCCCCTCCCCGCCTACTCCCCCCATCAACCCTCAGTTTGTTCTCTGTATTTAAGAGTCTCATGGTTTGCCTTCCTCTCTGTTTGAAACTATTTTTTCCCTTCCCTTCCCCCATGGTCTTCTGTTAAGTTCCTCAAGTTCTATATATGAGTGGAAACATATCTTTCTCTGACTGACTTATTTCACTCAGCATAATACCCTCCAGTTCCATACACATTATTGCAAATGGCAGGATTTCATTCCTTCTCATTGCCAAGTAGTATTCCATCGTATATGTAAACCACATCTTTATCCAAAAAATTAAAATAGAACTACCCTATGACCCAGCAATAGCACTACTAGGAATTTATCCAAGGGATACAGGAGTGCTGATTCATAGGGGCACATGTACCCCAATGTTTATAGCAGCGCTTTCAACAATAGCCAAATTATGGAAAGAGCCCAAATGTCCATCAACTGATGAATGGATACAGACGATGTGTCACCTGGATCTTTGAACTCTCCCTCTCTTCTTGCTCAGTCTAACCAGTTAAAACAAACAAATGAGTAAAACCCATCATAGGCCCCATATTCTTCTCTAGTTGCCTAGCCTTTTCCCTGAATTTCTGGAGTAAAAAAAATTTTGTACGTTTTGAGTGAAAGCCTTCCACATAAGTGATCATTAAAATGTGCTGATGCCATTCATCCCTATCCTTCCATCATTTAACCCTTTAAACTTTTTATTTCAAATAATTTTAAGTTGGCAGAAGATTTGCAAAGATAATACAAAGATGTCTTGGATTCCCCTCACCCTGTTTCCCTTAACGTTCCCATCATATATAACCTTGGTCCACTTATCACCGATCCGCTTCTAACGTTGTTGTGGTATTGCTAACTAAATTATGGACTTTATTTGGATTTCACCAGTTTTTCTACCAATGTGCTCATTCCATTTCAGAATCTAATCTAGATTGCTATATTGCACTTTGTAGACTTTTTAATCCTCATTTTATTTGATGTCACATCAGATCTTAACCAAAAGATCACTCTTCCTTCTTGAAACAGTTTCTTCCTTTGATGACACTTTCCTGGTTTTCCTCCTATCTCTGGCAGTTTCTTGCTAATTTCCTGTGCTGGTTTCTCCTCTAGTATTTAAAGATTGAGATTGTTTAAAGCTTGGTCCCGGTTCCTCTTCTCTTCACGTTGTTCATTCCCATCACCCATTTAGTTAGTTACATGGCTTCAGGTACCACTGATATGTCCATAACTCCAGATGCATGTTTTGGTCTAGACTTCTTTTATAAGCTCCAGATCCATATATCCATCCCTGTTATTCATATTATTGAACTCATCTAGGTATGTCTGGAATCGGACTTGTTCTATTCCTTCCCTAATTATTCCTGTTCCATTGCCCCGTAAACACTTACTCATGGAAACATGGTGCTCATTCTTCTCCCTTGACAAAATAAAGTATACATATTTATACATTCTGAATATTGTGAAGACATGCACCTTTCTTTGTCTTCATTGCAACTAATTTAGGTCAAATCATCGCCAGGTTTCCCTGGACTACAAGCTGGCTTTGTATCCCCTGTGGAAGAAAAAAAGTGTTCTCGTTGTTTAGAAATGACTTAGGATCACAATATTGCTTTTGTCAAAAGGACTGTAGGGAGATAGACAATCTGAAAGATCTTAATTATGGTCACCATAAAATTTATTTTCTTAACAGGGACACCTGAATAGAAGGGGATGCTATTAATAATTGTTCCAAGACTATAGCCATAAGACAGGTTGGTCCCGGGCAAACTGGGTGATACTCATCAATCATAATGTTTTTTCACTATAAAGAAAATTTATGCCACTAATGAAGATGTGGACTTACATAATTAAGGTAGTGAAGCCTCAGGTAGTGAATTAAATGTGGAGAATGTTGTAATCTACATTACCACTCAAGAAGATAAATTTAAAAATTTTTTAAATGTTTTATTTATTCTTGAGAGAGAGACAGCATGAGCCAGGGAGGAGCAGAGCAAGAAAGGGACACAGAATCTAAAGCAGGCTCCAGGCTCTGAGCTGTCAGCACAGAGCCCGATGCGGGGCTTGAACTCACAGACCGTGAGATCATGACCTGAGCCGAAGTCGGACGCTTAACTAACCGAGCCACCCAGGCGCCCCAAAATTTAAATTTTTAACTATCTTTTGCTGCTACTATTTAACAGATAGTATCCCCTGTAACAAATAGTAAGTAAATGCAATTTTTCCCACAAACATGTAGAACAAGCTTGCCATGACTGTAGCTTTGAGTTTAAAGGTTGCATTTTAAAGAATCTTCAAAATAACACACACAGTGAGAAAGCTGGGGAGTTAGAAACCTAGCTTCCATGGGAGATCTTCTGTCCAGTAGATATCACAACCAGAAACTCGAGTTTATGATGACAGGGCACAGAGAATATGCAGAGTACTAATTTAAATTAATACTGTATCTAGTCTGACGAATGCTGTTTTTTCTTTGCTCCCTTATGACACTTGGCATGCCAATATTCTTTGAAGTCAGAAAGACTAAAGAATAAATCTACTTTGGCTGCTCTTTGAATGGACATTTCAATCCCTCTGCACTTTTCAGGTTTCTTCTGTTTAAAGGAAGGGATGACATTTGTCCTGCTCACTTTGTGGGACGTCAGGAATATTTAATGGGGTGATAGATGTGTGAGTTCATTGCCAGTCTTAGGTGTTCTTATAAGTGTTGTGGTACCACCCGGGTAGGAGGATCTTATTTTGCTTATTCATGCCAGCCTAGGCTGGAGTCCACAGTTGGCCATGCAGGAAAGAATCCTGGTTGTGCAATGAAGTACACGTGAGGCCTCGCTTCTGCCTTCCTCCTAAACAGTGTTGCCAAAAGTTTGAGAGAACTTTCAGATCTTGCCTTATCACTACCGTGGTGGGAGAGGATTTTGGAATTTCTGTTCAAACGCTTGGCAAAAGTGATCCTTTCGTGGAGTGCGCACACCAAGCCCGTAACACTTGGAAGAGGTTGATGAGCCTTGTGGCTTCAGCTCCACGCAGAGGGTGGCTGCAGGTCCCGGAAGGGCAGCTGTCCTGCTCTCTCTGCTCAATGAAAATGCATAAGATCAGAAAGCCAATGAGCTAGGATTGGAAAGCGGATGGGAATAGACTGAATACTTGAACCCCTTAGTGGAATCATTCCGTTCAGAAGGCACACTTTGTTTTCCTTATTGCTTTGTTCGTTGGTTGGCTTCTCTTTCTTGATGAAAATGTATCATTTTTATTTTTTTAATTAAAAAAAATTTTTTTAATGTTTATTTCTTTTTGAGAGAGACAGAGACAGAATGCGAGTGGGTTAGGGGCAGAGAGAGAGGGAGACACAGAAACAGAAGCAGGCTCCAGGCTCTGAGCTGTCAGTACAGAGCCCGACACGGGGCTCGAACTCGTGAACTGTGAGATCGTGACCTGAGCTGATGTTGGACGCTCAACCGACTGAGCCACCCAGGCGCCCCAAAATGTATCATTTGTAGCGTGGCAAAATAGGCAGAACTGTGCCTTATGTTCCATAACATACAGAGCTGTTTTTTTGTACTCTGCTAAAATCCTCAGCCTTTTATTCTCTGGAAATATTTTGTAACCTCCATCTCTCCTACCTGTACTGTCCCCACATGTACAGTCTCTGCTCTAAGACTCTTATGTTACGGCCAGAGATGTGATATCAAGACTCTGAGAACACTTCGGACATAAGGATTTGGGGAATTTTCTTGTAAATTTTCACAGCAGACCTGAGTGGAAGGGGTGAAAGGCACCCTTGCTTCCTCTGTAGTTGATGCCAGAACATGTTGCAAAAATAAACCTTTCTTCAAGTCTCAGCCTGCCCCCAGGGTGGACTCCCCAGCTGGCACTCTTCGCGCGGCCATCAATTACAACAATCCAGAAAACAAGCTATCCGGAGGCACAGCCAGGCATCCTCAGCCTGGCTCCCCTGCCTGGTTCAGTGGTTGGAGGCTGAACTCCAGAGGCAAGATAAAGGGCACATGCTCTGTCTCCTTCACCTTCAGCAATTGAGTGCTTCATTCTCAAATCGTAGAATGGTTGAACTGGATAAAGCCTCAAAAATCAGTTCAACTATTGGGAATTTATAGATGGGGAATCAAAGCCCTTAAGGGGACAGTGCATTGGCTAAGGTCGCAAGGTTAATTAACAAGAGAGCTGGACCTGTGTTCGAGTTTAGTCACTAGTCAGTGACCTTCCCTCTATACAGTATATAAGTGTCTACTGGAATGGGATGTATCCAGTTCCAGACAATCATCCTTATTAATAATGCACCATCCTTTAAGGGTATGTGCATAATGGCATTGCATGTTATTTCCCTTATTGGTCATTATTAATATTTTAGTGCAATTTCATTTTTTCTAAGAACTCTATCACAAATGGCTATGCATGTCTTAGAGATCTCACCTTAAAATTGTGTTTTGTAAAAACTCGATTGATGGCATGAATGCGGAAGAGATACTTTTCAGTAGTTGTCAGAAAATGACATGTGAATTCCTTATATTAAAACTCTCATTTTCCGTGTCCCTTCCCAGTCAGTGCCTCCCGAATAACACGGGAAACCATTTCCGGGCTAGAATGTGATAAGGAAATGCCTTTTGCATTTGTTGTGGAATGAGTGAAGGATTTAGATCTTCAATTACACATGGAGCAGATTTTCAGAGAACGTTAAATATCCTTTACCTTGATGTTCTTTATGCCCATCATTTGATCACCTTTGAGTCATGGATTGTTGATTAAAAATGCCTGCTATGCCTCTGACTCAAAATGTACTAGAAACATTTTTAAAAACTTATTTAAATTTCCAGTCTCCACACTGAATTCCTACAAGGGATCTGAAAAAAAGAAAAACAAAACAAAAAACCAGATCAGCCTTTCTGCCTAGGGTTTACAATTAGGGACTGGAAGAATTCAGCCCATAGCAAGCACGTCAGTGATAAAAGCACCATGCATATGCTGGCATCTTCATTTACTTGAGACTTTCTCTAAAAATTCGACATGATGTCCTCAATGTGCAGTATTTTTGCAAAGCCAGATACTGCATTGTCAGAGGGTTTATTTCATCTGTAGTTTCCAGTGGTATTTCTGATCGTTTATCATATGTGTGGTTAAAGTTAATCTCGGAACTCCCTTCATCCTGGTTCCCAAGTTCAACTATAGAGTTTCAATTTCAGTCCTTGTGAAATCATTCATTACGTATCAAGGTGTGCAGAAGAAAGGGGAGGGCAGATAAGACACTTGAGGTTCCCAGTCAGGATGGGGCTTTTAGGACCCACAACCTGCTCTGAGGCTATATGTTGTGAGAAGATAAAAACATGGTATTTGAACTCACGCTTTGCACCTCATGCCATTGTATTAACCAAATGCAGGAAATGTGATTACCTTCCACTTTGGATTATTTTAACTGATTTTAAACACAAATGCAGTTCCACTTAGCACATTTCCTATAGGTGAGCAAATATCATGATGAATAAATAGGTTTGTGCGGGAATTGGGGAAGTCCTGAAGCTGCTTTTGGATCAGAAATGACTCTTTGGTGGCCTGTCTGATCAATTATTTAGAGACATTAATAAACAGTTCAGGTTATTGCCCCTTAGAACTAATTGATCTGAGAAAGTGGCAATTAGTGAGATGACAGAATTCGTGTCCTGCTTCAGGATCATTTGTGCCAAATAACAACTTAGGTCAAGGGATCCAGGAGCTTGAAAAGCAGCAAGCATGTATTATGAACTCACACTGAACCATGGGCTCTGCTGAGCACTGTTGACAGGGAGACGCAAAGTCACAGATTACAGACTGACTATTGAGGGTTCATAACCTAGTGGGTTTAAGTTAAAACAGCAGCCCCTATTTCACTCATCTATCAGAAACCAACCTTCCTTCCCCATGCTTTCTCCATCTAATTCAGAATAATCCCTGTTCTTAACTTGAATAACTACATGAAGTGTAGACTCCTGGTATTTTCTCATCACTTAAAAATGGATGAAGAAGTAAAAACAGAACAATAATAATCAGCTTTCTGTCTTTTGTGCCTTAAAAGTCAGTTTTCACTGGCCTCTGTAGCTGGTGATACACTGTTTTCATATCGTCTCACAAACAAAAGTCGATTATCTCGAATTTTCTTTTATCCAAGTAATTTTTTTTTCAGTTAAACAAACGTGTGTGTGGTGTCATTGTTCTCTTGCTTGTCCCCAACCTTTACTTATTTGAAAACATTTTTTTTTCAAGGGACAAAACTTACAAAAGATGAAGAATGTCCAAAGGTGTAGGACGCATTCAGTATGAAAGGAGTGATTACTAAACAATGGAAACATCAAGTTACCATGCTGCCTTATTATACAGGTCCACTTAGAACGCGATATTCCTTCATACTAAGCAGACGAGATCATTGGCTAGAGCCTCCTTGGCCCCAGCTCCCACTACTTGTAGAGCCGTGCTGTAGACAGTAGCATGCTCTGTTATGGATCTGAAACATAGTTGCAGATGCGACTGAACTCTGCATCTGGAAAATCCAAGGTGAAGTGGAAATCTGTTTCCTGGTAACTCTGGATGTTTTCTGTTTAGGAAGCAGTGGCGCTATGTTGCAGGCGTTGCTTCTAATTAGCAAGCTTCTGAAATATGGTTTCTCATCTAGCAAAATGGTCATTCTCTGCATAACTGCAGTTTCAGCAGTATCTTTTTGTTTCTGGTTATTAATTTGCATTTAAGATGCATCAAAGTCATTAATTTACTGAACCAACATGGAAAATGTAGAGCAGTTAAGTTTATAAATGACACCATCATGCTTTAATATATTTGTGCTTAATGACATTATATCACATGAAGGATTCTAATTTCCTTGTACTTGATGTAATTGGTGACATTAGAATGCTAGGACTGTGGTAGTTTTTGTTGCTTTAATTGTGCTGAACTGACTGGACACAAGTAGCTTATTAATAAAACTTGCTGTTACGCCCTCATTGTCCTGGCCTTAAACTGTATTACTATTATTATTTTTTCTTTTGAAGGCATCAAGATTTCTCAATATTATGACAGTTACACTACTGCTGAAGTCTTTAGGGAGAGAATAACTGTGCTAATAACATCCTAAAATCACATTCTGGATGGCACTAACTCTAAGCCAAAGTGAATAGTGCAGCACACACATACACAAAGATGTATACGTTTTTCCTCCTGAAAACACCATTTATCAGAAGATAGGGAGAACACTGTACTCATAATCAGCCAAAAAAGAAATTCACAACTTGCTTCATCTTTAGTTTAAAATCCTTCATATTAGAAGGTAAAGCAAACGTTAAGGCAGTGAGTGAACTATGAGAATGATATTTTAAATATTTATGTATAGATGGATTACCAGATTTGTGAGTTAACTTCGGAACAGTTTCCACATTCAGCAAGATTTTTAACTACCATCTTTGCGTTTTAATAAGGTTTTAAGTTTTTCTCCAAGTATGACTCAGCACCTACATTAAGAGCTGCATGTGCTATTTTTCTGCCAAGACTTGGGGAACAGTTTTGTGCCTTTGTGTAAGCTAATAAGAAACAGGCTCATCAGGCTAACAGATAAGTGCTTGTGGTGGAATTGATGAAAGTATTTCTAGTGTATGTTTTAATTTTTATTTTATTTTATTAAAAAATTTTTTTAATGTTTATTTTATTTTTGAGACAGAAGGAGACAGAGCATGAACGGGGGAGGGTCAGAGAGAGAGGGAGACACAGAATCCGAGGCAGGCTCCAGGCTCTGAGCTGTCAGCACAGGGCCCAACGCGGGGCTCGAACTCACAAACCGTGAGATCATGACCTGAGCCAAAGTTGGCCACTTAACCAACTGAGCCACCCAGGCACCCCTGTTTTAATTTTAAAAGTCAACTCTGTTGTTTCTACTTGGAGTCAAACTCCCTAGTTAACTGTCTACACTCCTCCGTTTGCTCATTATTTTATTTCCTGACCATTCATTTCATTTCTTTAGAAATTCTCATTCTTTGTCTGGTTTAAAATGCATTTTATACTTTACATAGCTACTAGAGAGCTCTCTAAGCATTTCCAAGGCAGAATTCCCATTGGACAGTGGCTTCTTAATCAATAATTACATGCATGAAGCACAGTACACGAAGGAGTTTACTCGTTAAACCATCAATTTGTTGAAACTTGGACAAGTTCGCTGCTGCAGTTTTGACAGTGGCATTTTATTTATTAATTCATTCTATTAAGCTACACTTCAAAAATTAAGACACAGGAATAATTTATGACTTCTTCCAGTCTCAGCAGAAATAAAACCGTGCCAGTCTGTCTCCTGGCACCAAACTTCACACCAGATTCCATCAAATGGGCACCATTTCATACTGATAATATCTCTATAAGAGTAGCTCAAAAAAGAACTTAAAATACCGAAGTGTGTTAGTCTTCCTTAGGTTTATTAATGGATGCATATATACCATAAATAGATAGATGTATATGTATACATATACACACATATATACGTGTGTGTGTGTGTGTGTGTGTGTGTGTGTGTGTATACATATAAAGTTTGAGGAACTGGTGGAAGATCATTTCTGCCTTTCCAAGAAAAGAGTGAAGACAGTTGTCCTGAAAAGTGATATTTACTAGAAGGACACGTGGAGAACAAAAACAGATTGAGCTTCCTATTGGTAGACATTATTATTATAGTATTATATAAATGCATAATGGCATTTGTGCTTATAATTCATATACTTCTCTGTTCTTTTGTGGTTCAGTGAACTAATTTCTACCAATTTCTCTCCTTCTAAGTGTGCTTTTTATATGATTCATTGGAACTCAGCACTTCCCAGGCATTTGGGCCATCCTTTCCTGCTGGGCTGAAGGAATGATTTCATTTCTGTGACCTGCAGACTGTAGATCAGGCAGGGTGGTCGGGGTTTCTCAGGGTATCCTGCTGCATGGGCCAGTTTACCTTGTCTTTTTGTACCTGTAGACTGTGGACTTGGGTTTGACGGAGACAAGGCTGAAGGAAAGTATCACTTGGCAAACATCTTGATGATCACATCTTTTCCCTTGAAACCTCACAGCACAAGGCTTTATGTTTTGACTCTACAATGGTGAATCAACATGTCTGTCTACTACAGAACTCTGGATTCCTGTGAAGTAGCTTTATCGTATTGACCACCCAGGCATGTCCTGACATTAAACACACACACACACACACACACACACACACACACACACACACACAGGGATTCTGGGTTTTTAGAAGTTGCACAATTCTGCCAAATTATCATGAATGTTAGAATTCCTTCCAGTCACTTTTATTGTAAATAGTTACTGTTGAAATAAAAAAGGAGCGGGGCGCCTGGGTGGCTCAGTCAGTTAAGCGTCCGACTTCAGCTCAGGTCACGATCACACCGGTCCGTGAGTTTGAGCCCCGCGTTGGGCTCTGGGCTGATGGCTCAGAGCCTGGAGCCTGCTTCCGATTCTGTGTCTCCCTCTCTCTCTGCCCCTCCCCCGTTCATGCTCTGTCTCTCTCTGTCTCAAAAATAAATAAACGTTAAAAAAAAAGAAAAAAAAGAAATAAAAAAGGAGAATTAGCTGAATAACTCATTTTTCCAGGAAATATTTATTCTTTAAAATATACCCCTAGCCAGACACCTGAACACCCTGACTTGGCTGGCGGTGCAGCGGGTATTACACTGATGCATTTCACCTGTCCCTTTTCTTCCCTTCCAGAGACACATGCCTTTCTGCGTGAGCTTTCCCAACTGCTGATGCTTTGTTAGCATTTACTCACCTAAGCAGAGTTCCTCACGCTCTATACTGCTTAGAAGCAAACAAACAAATACACAAATCTGAAGAACATATTTAAAAAGCAAACTGTCAAACTCCAGGGATGTACATTTTGAATCAGTTGTTGTAGGATGAGGCCAAGAATCTGCATTTTATCAGGTTTTTTTTCTTACAGTTTTTCTTTTAAGATTAAAAAATTTTTTTCAGACAGAGAGCATAAGTGGGGGAGGATCAGAGAGAAAGGGGACAGAGGATGCAAAGCGGGCTCCGGGGGCGCTGACTATATATATCAAGCCCAATGTGGGGCTCAAACTCATGAACTGTGAGATCATGACCTGAACCAAAGTTGGTTGCTCAACTGACTGAGCCAGCCAGGTGCCCTTTTTTCCAGTAGTTTTTACCTAATTCATCCAGGGATACCCTGTTGAGGAATACTGAAAAAAAAAAAATGTGGCTGCAGGATCCCAAAAGCCTTGTGCTTCCGAGATGAATGCTGAGGATTATCGCATTAGATGATCATTTCGTATGCAGCAATACTCAGTTTGCTGTCTAATGTCTGCCCCTGTAGGGGAAACAAGCAAACACACAAACAAAAACACTGGGAGGAGAATTGGTTGAAATAGTGGGTAGTCATCTGGGATCGTGCTTGGCTTCATAAGGGAGGCAGAAGTGATCCTGAGGAATCCTCAAAATATAGGTGGAGACCCAGAGAGAGGGTGAGACCTAGATGTACATTCAGAATAGCTGGAGTCCGTGTTTCTGGTTGCTGCCTTCCTTTTACAAAGGAATTTCAATGTTATACAGGGCTTGGAGTGGGGTGTGCAGAAGCAGCATCCCACTGGGTATTTATTATTCAGTATTTAGATAAGTTCAGGGAAGGACCAGTAAACTTGGCCAAGCGTTAGAGGCAATTAGGAGGAAGACATTTATATCAGAATATTCTATGACAAAAATATTACATCTCTTTGGAGGAGCTGAGACCAGTCTTGTGTGAAATTTTCCAAAGTCAGGAATATGGTGTGAGATTCTTCTTTTTAGGATTACGAAGGTTCCATAAGAAGCCTTTGTGAATGACATAAACTTAGACATGAAACTAGTTCAAAAGTGGCAGACTGATACGCAAAGGGTTGCAAAGACCAAAAAAGCCCAAAGCAGGTTGTGGGGTCAAGGCGCAGAGCAAGGACCCCAGGAAGCAGGGAGTGAAGACTGAATGCATTATGAGTTGGGGATAACAAGGATGAGCCAGGGCAGTGACTGAAAATTTGCTGTGTCGTTTGTCACTTACTAATGTGTATGTTCTAGAATAGAATGTATGGGTAGGTGTGAATGCCTCAAGGTGGGCCAAAGCTGTTAGTCTTTTTGAGCATGATTAAGTGTGCTGCTTTTCTGTGGGTTACTGCAGTTACAGAATGTGCAATTCAGTTCAGTGTATGGTGGAGTATGGAAGGGGCGCCTCTGTTGAACGTGTCTGGTCTAGAGTCTGTCCACATTTCTTGTTTAAAAGTAGCATTGCAACTGTTCTAGGTAGGCGCATCAGTTTGTATCAGCAGTTGCTCATCTGCTTGCCGTTGGAGTCAACATGATTGAGAGGAAAGCCATGGAATTCGGGGTCAGATAATCTTGGGGCCTTCTCGTACCACCCCTCAATCTTTTGTCTCTATAAATGGGATAATTACATGTACCTCATAATGGTTAAATAAATGAGCAGGTGCACCAGCCCGAGACACTCTAGGTATTCAGTAAATATTAATTGCTTTCTCCTTTTATACTTTAGCGTTCTCTGCCTTCACCAAATTTGACTCTTAAGATTTCTTCTGTGCTCTTATTCACTTGGGACTTTTGTTTAATTATCTTGTTCACCACAACGTGGTTGATTTAAGGTATGTAAAACAAGCATTCATCCATTCCACACCATGTTTCAATTCTGGACTACATCTATCTTATGTTAAGTGATCTTTGAAGCAGCTCTAATGGGAATTGGTCCCTTGGGACAGGAAAGCACGAGCTTCTGATGTCTCCTGTGCGCATGTGTCCCAGGATTTGTGACCTGTGTATTGTGAGGATCAATGCCTCCCAGGACACCTGGCTAACTCTCATTCCCAGCCCTCCCTTTCGTGAGGTATGGCCTCACTTGTATTTGTAAGAATCAGCAGCTGGAATAATCTTTAGCAAAAGGAGAATAGTCCCATGGGCTAATTAGTAAAAAGGTGATACATAATGAAATTCCAGAGAAACAAGTCAGCATTTTATCAGTCACTCTGAGAAAAGTGAATCTAGGAGGACAATGCTCAGCCTCTCCCTCGTGTACACACATCACTTTGATGAAGGGAGGTATAAAAGTAGAAATAAGCATTGACTCTGGATTCAAATAATATGTCTGACTCTTGGGTCTACCACTGAGGATCCGTGTGGCATTTGTGACACTTAGCAAAACAATTACATGTGGTCTTCTGTTTCCTCGCGGGTAAAGAGGGGATACATGATCCTTCTAATTCTTTCTTTGAAAGACTGAATTAGATAGTAATTATACTGCCCTAAAGACAAAGGTGGCATACGATAAATGCAGGTCTCCTTCTCCTTGTGCTGGTTTTTGAAAATTGAGTTCAATTCTTTTATGGAAGTAGTATTTCCATTTTTCTCATCCCGCTTTTTCTCCACCTCCTCTTCCTCCTCCTTCTTCTAACTACTTCTGCTGTACATATGGGAAAGCCACTCAATATCCCTTCAAAGGGAAGCCGCTGTCTTCATTGCTTTGCCTCGTCCTGATGGTGCCAGGCACTTATGTAAGAAATCAATCACTGAACTGGAGCCATTCTCCTTGGCGAGGCTGGCTCCAGGCATGTGCTAGAACTGGGTATGGCATGTTTCCCCAGACCTCAGTCCACAAGGAGTTGGTAAAGTAAAACGCCATCTTTGTTAGCTCTGAATGGAAAATCTTGGTTGCTGTCACCAGTGAGTGAAAATATTAAATATTTGCCCCAAATTGGTAACTATCCCTATGAAGTAAATTTTAGCATACATTTATAGCATATTTGACTTTTTCTTTAAGTCTGAGGAATCTCAGAGAACGAGACTATAAAACAGGAATATCACAGTTCATGTATTCTCAAAAAATTTTTGTGAAAAACAAGTGGATGACATAGATGAGAGGGATCCACAGGCGATTGTATGATGCCTTCAGCACCAGGGTAAAACCCCGAGGGGTCTTACTATTGATATTGTTACTCTTTTGTCACATAGGAATTTTTTTCTTTGGTGTCCACTTTTATCTTGAAAAGATCTATTATTAGCTTAATATGTGCTGTGTGCTAATCACTGTGTTACTTCTGCTCTGGTACTATAGCCAGTTCTAGCTGACATAATTTGGCACGTGCAGTCTTGTTCAGCTATCAGTCTTTCATGGATAAAATGGAAATGTCTAGAGCAGACTTGGAAGCCAGAACATGGCTCCTCTGACGACCTATCAAAAGGGGCCTTTTTCATATCCTTTAGCGGCCGCCCATCTCCACAGACCACTGACACAGATAAGCAAGACTAAGGTTCAAGAGTGTGGTGACCTTGAAGGTCAATGAACTCTACAAAAGTTGAACATGACTAGCCAATGTCTCGTCACTGAGGTAGAGAGCATGTTAAAATTCATATTTGCTAAGAGTAGCTGACGGGAAATATTTTATGACTCAGTTAAACTCCTCCAGTCTTGACATAAGGCATGCATCAGGCTATTTAGGCTTCTCCCAGTTCAGGAAAGTACTTTCTTTTCAATTTTCAGTATTAACTGTCAGTGCAAATATTTAAAATCTGGTTCTGTTTCTACCAAAGAGAATGAAGAAGCAAAGATTGTAAAGCATACTTATAGAACCTGTGTATTTCTAGATCCTACTAAAATCCCACTAAAAGGCTGGGATTGTTTATAAAGAATTGCATCTTTCAATATTTTCGTATTTGTCTTACTCCAAATGTCATTTAGTGTGTCTGGGATTTTATCCTGGGAACAGAGTGCAAGGGATCTCTGTGCTGTTTGTCTCAGCTCCTGAATTCTGATTTATTACCCCTAGTAAGTGAGCTGGTGAGCATCACATAGGAGATTTCCAGGGCTCAGCAAGTCAAGAAGTGTGGACTGTTGAAGTTCAGCCTGCATGTACCACTCAGGTGACAGCTGGTAAAGGCATGTTTCCTGCCTTAAGCTCCACGGAGCAGTCATTTGCCGTAAGATTTTCCTCGATGTTGTGTGCCCTCATGCTTTATGGGGAGATTCATGGTGCGCTTCATTTATCTCCGTTCTTAAAATTCCGCAGTTGATAACAGGGGAGTCCAATAATAGTAGTGACCATATGCCTCACTAACGCATGCAAACATACTTACAAACAAACAGTAGTCCCTTTAATTTTGGTGCTTGGGATAGGGGAGCAGATGAGAAGTAGAGAGAGGGGAGAGAATAACCTATAACCTTAGAAACAATCCTTATTGTCATATTCTTCGTTTTCTCTCTCTTTTACCCAAACTGGTTTTGCCTATATAGTTGACCCTTGAACAACACATGTTTCAACTGTGTGGGTCCACTTACATGTGGATTTTTTCCAATTGATAACAGCATAGTGTATGTATTTTCTTTTCCTTATGATGCTCTTAACATTTTCTTTAGCTCACTTTATTACAAGAATATAATACGTGATACATGTAACATACACAATATATGTTAATTGACTACTAATGGTATTGGCAAGGCTTCCTTCAACAGGGGGCTGTTAGTGGTAAAATTTGTGGGGAGTCAAAAGTTAAACATGGATTTCTGACTGTACAGAGGGGGTCGGTGCCTCTAACTCCCATGTTACTTGTCTTTTATAATGAGCCCTCTGACAGTATCTTCCTCTAATAGGAAAAGCATTTTATTTTTATTTTTTACAACAGAAATTTAATTTATTTATTTAAATTTCAGTTAGTTTATATACAGTGCAGTATTGGTTTCAGATGTAGAATTCACTGATTCATTACTTGCATACGTGAGTTCAGCAAAGTCAAAGGGTATAAAAACAATGTGCAGAAATCTGTTGCATTCCTATACACCAGTAATGAAGCAGCAGAAAAAGGAAAAGTATTTAAAAAAAAAAAAAGGTTCATGAGATTTTGAATTACAAATTGTTAGAATCACTGTCATTCATTCTTCCAGTGTTTTCGTTTTTTGCTGGGTTCCTTCTCAGCTTTTCTGGTGAGTAGTTCTCGTGATCCAATTTTCTCCTCTGCTAGGAGTCAGAGCTTTGAAAACTTAGGATCCTCGAATTGTTGACTGTTTTGATTCCAAAGTTCCTTTGAGTTCATGCAACTCAAAGTATCGCTGACATTTGAATGTTTTCTGACCTCTGCTTGGCATTCTCCATGTCAGGAAGTTTATTCCTACACCTCCCATCTGCCATTAATCTAGGACCCCTAAAATGTTTTGACTAACAGTTCTTCACTGTAAGCTGAAATATTTTGCCTTGTATTTTCTATTTTTCCAGGGTGTTCTCTTTGCATCTAGGAAAATGGTTCTCAAACTTCTATGTGCATCAGAATCACCTGGAGGGTAAAACACACATTACTGGGTCCCACCCTAGAATCTCTCATTTTCCCTCGGTCTGAGGAGATGCCTGAAACTTTGCATCTCTGATGCATTCCTGGGTATCCTGATGATGTTGATTCTCATTCTGGAAATCATTATTTAGTGTATGTCCTCTCTTCATTCCCTAAAACCCTGAAAATCCTAAGAAGCCTTTTGTCTCCTGGCTGAACAACCTAGTTCCTTCTTTTCAACTCTGTCACCATCTACCTGTCTTTTGTGTCCTGTTTGCTTATCACTCATTGGACTTCAGGGCCGGATAGACAATAATAAATTAGTGAAACCAGCAAGAGTAGATGTGGGCTGGGTCAAGTACATAAGACCTGTTGACTTCGTACATATCTGAGGAAAGTGGGCCCCACCTAAGAGAGCATTCATATTTCATTTTTTTAAAGCACCAAGCCTACCTAATAAAATGTGCTTCCCAGGTAAATTTGACCTTAGGGAATAATAGGTTGGGGCCTCAGGGCACAGTGATTAAAATGTAGCTTGAGGCCTGGAAGTGTTGTATAAGGCACTATCTACAGTTGTTTGGTTTTCTCTTACGTGAAACCAATTCTGCAAGTCACTTCTAATACTTTACAACTATGTTCTAATTGAGCTACCCAATAACTTCGATTATATTGATGCCGTTACGAGATAAGTAAAAGAGTTAAAAAGCAAATACAATTGATTAGCTGGGCCATGCTAACTTTGTTTTTGTCATTATTTAAAATTTAATTGCCACATTACATTTGCAGATGTTGATTTTGGGCATTCATCATGCACTTTATCGCCTATGATCCATTTCTGTGTATTTATAATATGAGTTTTTTATGTTCTTGGTTGTAGAAAAATCAATTAAAATGAAGCAAATATTTTTGAAACCTCACCAGACTTTTATCTTTGTTTTCCCAAAAGTTTTCACGTAGAAATGTGTGGCATGGGAATCAAGCCTAATGCTTCCTGAATAAGATATTAACAGCTTTGTAGCGCATGTAGGGAAATTTAGGAAACTCTAATGTTTTCCTAAAGCTTCTTAGTGGAATTGCAGCTTAATAAGTGGACAACATGTTCTTACAGGGTTTTTATGATACGGTTTCATGATATGGTTTTTGATGCAGATATGGCAAAACCCTTGTCCACAGTCCAGTTCTGAATTCTACTTTATCTGTCACTTGTTTTCTATTGTCCTAGGGTTAGGGTAGAATGGAATAGAATTAGCAGGTCTTTATCTATAGTCCTTAAGTGAGGCCAAATCCTCTCTGGGCCAGAAATGCCAAGAGACCTGTCAATGCAATTCTGAGGGCATATAGGCAGGACTGATTTTCAGCTGGAGGGCACTTGTCCTTCCCTACCCCTTGCTGCTCCCCTCCCAGTCTAACCTCTCCTTTGGGGACCCTTGGGCCAGGGTGCAGTTCGGCAACTAAAGGGTTAAAACAGGCTTTAGTCACGAGCCTCCAGGACCCTTTTCTTGTAGGTGTCTTTTTGGAGGGGGCAGGCAGGGGGCGTTGGTAAATATTTTAGATAACAATTTTTTTGCATGTGACGAAGACTTGAAAGTATCTAGGAGCCGGCAGGTGATGCAGTGTGAGTACAGGTCAGTGGGGACATCCTTTCCTGCTGAGAGGAGGCCTCTCAGACCCAACCCACCCCTTTTGTGGCCACAGTGGGGTGGCCTATTCTGTGATCTCTGAAGAGGTTTTTAGAATCTAGACTTTTTTTTTTTTTAAGTTGGCATCCCTTGATTTCTAAATACCTGCTCATTAAAAACAAGAACCAAACTCTGCAGCAGAAAACAGACAAACCAACCATCAAACAAAACCTGTGAGCTGACAAGAAGGACATCACCACCTCCAGAGCATAGGGCACCCGGACACTCAGATCACTTCATACAATAGTAAAATGCATGTCTTTCATTCGTTTCTTAGGCTGACCAAGGGTATCCATGCCAGAGTTTTAAGTCTTTAAGAGCTACATAAAATAGGGACTTTTGCTAAGGTTAGGACCTTTTCTGCGTGTGTGTGCACGTGTGTGTACGTGCGTGTGAGTGTGTGTGTGTTTTCCAACATGCTGGACATCAGAATGGTGATAGGGATAGGAGAAGGATTTTTTTTTTTTTTAAAACCTACAGCTTGTGTTCTGAAGTAGTTCTGTTTGTGAAAAGAGACTCTTGACAAAATCTGAGCTTTGTTAAGAGGAAAAGAAAAATGACAAAGCAGTAATTTACAGAAAGCCCAGAGAGGATTTTCAGTCACCTGGTGCAAAACACAGCCAAATGTATGCTAAGCATCAAAAGTGTATGACACTCAAAAACAAAACAAAACCAAAAAAACAAACAAACAAAAACAAATGCAGAGACCCAGCTTAGCAAAGAGGCCAAGACTGGGAGGCATGCAGAGGAACAGAGGAATGGCTAAGGGAAAAGGGTCAGGAAGCTGGAATCCTGCACAGCGTGGTGCTTGTTCAGCCTTGCGAAGGATTCTGCAGTGCCAGTCACTGGGTGCACTTCAAGTCACTGTCCATTTGGACTAAAATAGTGTGTGATGAACAGTCAGTTCACTCTAGGTGCGATGATTGGAAATGTTGTATTCCTTTTATTTGATTACTTTTATTATTTTTAAACAATGAAAGACAAAGTGCTTACTTTCTCATCCTTCGGACCTTGTCCAGAGGAAAGCGTAGCAGGGCACACAGGGATGACCAAAATCAGATAGGTGATAGTGATCAGGGCTTGCTCTTTGAAGCGGAACCTCAGCCCTACTTCCTTTTCTGGTTTTCTCTGTCTGCCTCTCTCACTCCTTGGTCTCTGTGTTTCCAATCTTGTTTTCCTTCTGTCAGATGTGGTATTTCACTTAGTGGTCTGAAATTCGTAAGTGGCATTTAGATTATATCTAAATATTTATCGTACAAAGTCTTATCGTCTCCGGTCTTCATGGATGCAGCAGGTGAGTGAAACCCCGTTCTTTCCCTTCTCTTACTTCCCCAGAGTGATTCAATGAATTCTACTTAGTTTGTATTGACCGGTGGTGATCACTGTGCTGTGAAAGAGGAGCTGCCTGATGGGATGCTCAGTGAATAGGTTCTGCTCTCAGAGGACCTGCATTCGAATCCTGGCTTACTCCGGAATGCGTTGGAACAAATTTGTGAATCTCTGTTGACCTTATCCTTTCTCATCTGTATGAGGGGAATTATAATAGTACCTGTTTTGTGAGATCATTATAAGGATTAAATAGCTGCTATACAAAATGGGCTTAGCTTCAGTGCCTGGAGCATGGAAGATACCCCAGCTAAGTTGTAATCAGGAGTGCGCAAACTTTTTTGATAAAGGACCACATAAGTCAATATTTTAGGCTTTGGGTGTTGTGAGCTGGGTGTCTTAACTATTCAACCCTGCTGTTGTACCGAGAAAGCAGTCACAGACATATGTAAATGAGCAAGTGTGGATGTGTTCCAATAATCTTTATTTGCAAAACAGGCAGGAAAGCAGATTTGGGCCACATTCTCCTGTATTAATCCTCATGTGCTCTGAGGGATAAGTTAGTGGATAACATTAGAAATCATAGAGGAATCTCTGATACAAAACACTCTTGGGAAAACACACGCATAAAAATTTTTCTAATTTATAGCAAACCAGTGGTTTTCCGATCACAGTGCTTTTTTACCTGTTGTTTTAACTTACTTCCATTGTGGAACTAGGATGAGAGAATAGAAAGTCAAGGGTCAAACAAGGTCCTGTGGCATCAGTGAGAGCCCTCATAGTAGTGTCATATTTCATCAGGAAAACTACCTTTGTCCATCTTTTTTTTTTTTTTTTTTTTTACTTAGGGTACATACAGTGAGATTTTATAGGGGGAAATTAAGTTGCTTGGATGTTTACATAGAAATACTGCTGGTGGGGGGAAGTGTCTTTCATCCGTGGGTGATTGTCTAAGACTGTGTTCTCCAGGGGCTCTAGACTATAATTCAGAAGTGCTGGAGGTTCACGGGCCATGCAGGGTCCACAGCTGGGGCGGAGATCCATATTCCTGCTGCCTGATGCAGGGTTGGATGATACTCCTCTTGGGTCCTTTGGCACAGTGGGATCCCAGAGCTCCCATAGAGGACTTTGTGTGTGTGTGTGTGTGTGTGTGTGTGTGTGTGTGAATAAATTGTTATTGTCGAGGCGGGGATACAATGTGAGATGTCTTAGCCATCTTGCTGATGTCATCAGCTATTCACCTTTTAAAAATAATTATATATTACAGAGAGCTGAAGCTGCTATTTGAGAAGGTAGTTATTGCATCGATGAAATATCACTAATCTGCTGTGCCATATATTACTGTAATTATGAAAGAGACATAAGGAAATGCCATAAATACTCTCCATTGGGCCCCAGGCTTCACCAGCTTTCATATGGCTGTTGTATAAATGCCAATTACCAACATATTGTAATAAAGAAGGAATGGCTTAATGCTAATATGTACCTGCTATTTCGATACCTTACTTATGATGGCAGAGTGAGGCATATAATCAAAGGCAGTGGAAGACAGTAGCTGTTTAACGAAGCAACATTCTATATAGTTTGTTGGCTAAGGCAGGCTGTGAGTTTGTTTCAAGCATGTGTTATTCGGCCATTTATTAATTAAAACAATGTTGACTGGTGACCCATGACCATGTAGCTTTATTTAATATGTATGTGAGGATGTGCATGTCATTCCCAATATTTATATTTCTTCTATTTACAAAAATAATAAAAGTTCAGTATAGAACAGAGTATAGAAATATACAGAAAACAGAAAACAAGGTAGCAGAATCCTCTTTCCTACTTCAGCTACTGCCATGGATTCACATTTATATGTATCTTTTTTACTATAAAATGAGTTGATTATTTTCTGAATTACATGTTAATAATTATTCAATAGAAAAATACTTTTAAATGCAGAAATATGGGAGAAATGTCTTGAGGCAGAGACTTTTCCTTTGTTCATGAGATTTGACCATTTCTATTTTTGTGCTGTTGAGATGACACTGACATGGTTAGATGTTTGTTCTGGGTCTTCTTTTTTAATTTGGGCATGGAACTTAAAAAAATTTTTTTTAATGTTTATTTATTTTTGAGAGACGGAGACAGAGCATGAGCAGGGGAGGGGTAGAGAGAGAGAGGGAGACACAGAATCCAAAGCAGGCTCCAGGCTCTGAGATACTAGCACAGAGCCCGATGCGGGGCTCGAACCCATGAGTAGTGAGATCATGACCTGAGCTAAGTCGGACACTCAACCGACTGAGCCACCCAGGCACCCCTGGACATGAAACATTTTTTAGACTAAATTTAACTTTTTGAGATTCTCGAAAAGGAAGATTAGTATTAATTCCTTAGATTTCAGTAGATTGTTTATAAAGTTTTCATTTGTTTTTTTCTCCACAAATATTAATTGTGCCCTATTTATCTTTAAAATCAGATATAGCCAGATCCCTGTATCAGCTCTGTTTACCAGATGGGGGCGGCAGATCCAAGTAACATAATTACCTTTAAACCTCCACTTCCTTATCTAAAAACCATAGAATCAAGTTTGCCTTGTTAGATGATGTGAGCCTATAGGAAATGCCTGGCAGTAGTAGATATGCAATAACCATTAGGCAGCTTCCCTTCCCCTTCATTAATGTAAATATCATCTCCTATTGATTGTGCCATTGGACTTGGGGAAGGGTCCTGTTATTGATATAAATATCACTTGGGTAAACATGTCCACAAAGAGGTCTATAAAGAAGAGATTTCCACTCAATCCCAAAATTTGAGATTTGCGAGATTTGCCCCCTTACTCAAACTGTAGCTCCATGGTGTTTAATCAGGCTGGTGTATTTGAGATGCCTATTACTTTTACAGTTGTTTACATTTTTAGTGGCTGTTAATAGCATAGGTATTATCGTCGGTGTGAAAAGCTGCAATATAAGGAAATTTGAGTTGGAAGCACCAATTGTTACTAATATTCCATGAGGAGAAACTATTTAGAACTTCATACTACCTCATACATAGGGTTACCATGGCAACAATGAAGCTTATATATTTTTAATTTATTCCTTAATTTTCTTTAAACTACTTTGTCACTGCTTCAGCAGGAAGCCCTGTCTGGAGTAATGACAGTGATTTAATGGTCATTATGAAGTTGTCCAACATTCTTGTGATTTGCTTCAGGGGACATTGACTTTGGGTATCTTTTGATGTACTATTAAGCATTGCTAAGCCCATTTTAAAATAGAGTTTACAGGAAAGGGAAGTATATTTTCTTATTGCAATTTATCATCCAGTAATAATGGTGAATATTGCAAATCAAAATTTAAGGCCAAATGTAACTCAAGAGTGAGCTGACTAATGGCTATCTTGCTCTTGAAGAAAGTATATTGCTTTTACATTTAACCAAACAGTCATTTACAAGTATAAAAAGCTACTTAATAGCTACAAATCTTGTCCCTGAAAGACTGTTCGGTCTGTAATATAAAATGAACCAAAGAAACGGGTTGTTGACTTGTTAAAGGAAATAACCAGTATCTCAGATATTTTTTCTTATAAATCTCTTGCCTCATGTCAAGGTCACAATGATAGGAGGTTAGAGGTTTATGTCTAAGGAGATCTATTTTATAGAATATAGTTATTTATAAGTTAACCCAAAAAATCACTAAAAATATTGTGGCATTGCTTCAACACGTGTTGAATGCCAATTCTAGTATGTCAGGGAGGTCTGTTAGAGAGAAATGGAATATTAAGTGTGAAGAATGGGGAGAATCCAAATAGAAGAGAGGCAAGGAATTCTAGGTAGATAAAATGGCAGAAATGAATACCATTGGCAGTATGTGTGGTATCAGTGGAGAGTAAGGGGATAAAGGAGGTATAGTAATTTCCTTGGCAGGTATGAGATTTGAATAGAAATCTATCTTCTAGGAAATAGACCAGATAGAGTGCAGATCTTCCAGTTCCATAGTATGTTTCAAGTGATTACAAATCTAACCCAAGCATTATTGAGAAATGTATGATCATGGTACTGTTCCCCCCAGGAGGATAAAATAATATGATTAATTTTGGCAGCCCAGTGGGGTTGTCCGGATCATTCTCCTACCTTGGTGTACCTTTGTGATTGTTGTTGCAATAAACTACTTTTGCTTAGGCAGTGTAGAAAACATGATATTTATTTACTAGAAAGTGAATATTTTGTCTTGCTGGGATGGTAACTAAACCATGGTAAGGAAAGTGTGCTGAAATGATTTTAAAAATTCAGCTTTTATATAAAGAGAAGGGGCTTAATATACTGTTTGTCCACTGAAAAAATTAATAGTTAAGGAAAGAGTTATTATATTTATAAAGAGTAATTATGAAGAGTAATTTATATTAAGAGCTAAGTTTCTATATAAAAGTTTATTTCTCAAAAATTATTCTTTTTGGGGCGCTTGGGTGGCTTAGTCGGTTTAAGTGTCCCAACTCTTGATTTCAGCTCAGGTCATGATCTCCCAGTTTGTGGGTTCGAGACCTGCATCAGGCTCTGTGTTGATAGTGTGGATGCTGCTTGGGATTCTCTCTCTCCCCCTCTCTCTCTGCCCCTTCCTCACTCATGCTCTCTCTCTCTCTTTCAAGAATAAATAAAAACATATTTAATTTTTTTTAAACATTTATTTATTTTTGAAAGACAGAGACAAAGTGAGCAGGGGAGAGGGAGGGAGAGAAAGAAAGAAGGAGACACAGAATCCAAAGTAGGCTCCAGGCTCCTAACTGTCAATACAGAGCCTGACGCGGGGCTCGAACCTACGAACTGCAAATCATGACCTGAGCCGAAGTCAGACTCTTAACTGACTGAGCCACCCAGGTGCTCCTAAATAAATAAATATTTTATAGAAAAAAACTTTTAAAAATTATTCAAAAAAATTGAGAGAGAGAGAGAGAGAGAGAGAGAGAGAGAGAGTGTGCAAGTTGGAGAGGGGGCAGAGGGAGAGAGAAAGAATCTTAAGCAGGTTCCATACTCAGCACAGCACCCAACGTGACTCCATTGCATGACCTTGGAATCATGACCTGAGCTGGAATCAAGAGTCTGAAGTTCAGCCAACTGAGCCACCCAAGCACTCCTCAAAAATTATTCTGAATTTAATTGTTGTGTAAGTGTATGAATAACATATTTTGGCCTCGGGTTTAGTTAGTCTCCTGTAGACATGTCTATGATATCCATTAGAGAGTATATGGACTTGACTTTGTAGATAGTGTTCCATAGTGCATGTATCGGTGAGAACTTGTTTGTGTATGTATAGGTGTGTGAATGCTGTGTATTTGTGTGTGTGTGTGTCTGTGTGTTGTATTTAAAACACTAAAGAGAGAGAGAGAGAGACCCTTTAAAAGCGGTGTTTATGGTGTTAAAATCTCAAGTCTCTTCATAAAGTACATCTGTTTGGATAAATTGGATATTGTATATTCTTCTCTAAATGGTCCAACTATTGACTTTAATGAGGCTACAGCTGATGCCAATTGTGAATGTAGACTTTGCAAATTTATTGTCAAATCAGCTCTCCTCTTACATTGTTTTGAGATCATTCCTTTGGGCTTATATACTTTTACTTCACATGTAAATAAAATGCCACAAATGCTTGCTCCTGAAATCCTGTGAGATGTGGCATATTATTTTTTTCATAGGAATTGGGTCTCTCTTTGTCTCTTTTTAAACCACTCTCACATAATTAAAATGACTTTTTTTTTTTTCAACCTGATCATTGGCATACTGGAAATAAAATCTCTCAAGAGGATTAGCTTACTCACTCAAGCTTTCCATTCAGGTAAAGGTGTGAAAAATACATGACAAGACTTTTATTCAAAGGCTGCAGGAGAAGAGAGGAACAAGAAGAAAATAGGAGTCTTTGGCTAAAGCTGTTTTTCTTCTATGTTTCATATTTCATTTTCTTTGAGAATTAGGAGGAAGATAAAACAACAACAAAAAATACAGAGCAGTAGGAAGGCCAACTATAAATATCATGATTTGATTTAATCTAACAAAGTAAATTTCCCATGAAGGCTGCAAGTTACAAAATAGGTGCATCATCTGAGAGTCACATTTCTAATTGCATTGCTTAGGAAGCTAGGCTCAGTGACACACATGCGTGCGATAGGTTACATACATGCATTGGCTCTCTATCATGCTCAGGAAATTAGTCTGGTATGAAAGCTATTCATGATCCAACTCCTGACTATTGCTCTAATCTCATATTCCCCCCCTCTCTCAGTACCCCAAATGCCTCCCACTTGTCGCAATTTCCTGATTAAATTCCTGTAATATTTCATACCTCTGCAAACGCCATTCCTTTTTCTGTTCCTTCGTCTATTGGATTCATCCTTCATGATTCGATTCCAGCACCATTTTATTTCTCTACCATTTCCCCCTCAGTTACCTAGATGCCTGGAAACCTCTTCCCTCCACAGTACTCTGGGTTCACACTATTCATTGCTCTTTATACAGAGTATTTTAAGCATGTTTTACCTTTCTGCCTCTATGATTAAGATGAAAGAGATTAAGAAATAGAAACCATGCCTTATTTAGGGTTTTAGTCCCATAGCATTTGGCATATGGTAGGTATACAGTAAATTTTGATTGAATAAAATTTGCAAGATAGGATGCAGAATAAAAGGTGGTAAAAATGGAATTATTTAACATTTGCAAGGTATTGTCCCAGGTTTTCGGGCAAGAAGGTTAAAAATACAAATTAAAAAAAGGTCACTTTTATAATAAACTAGAAAGAGAAAGTTAGATGATTAACTCAGGTGTAAAGCTATATGTGAGTGCTGTCAGAAGGCTATGTGGAAAGCATCCTAGGAATTCAGTGGAAAGAAAAATTCAAGTTTAACTTAACTGAGAGGTGGCATAAAAGCTTCATGAATAAAAAAAGCATTTGAACTGACGTTAGAGGTTATTATAAGAAGTTGTTTATTGTTTGTTACTGTTTTCTTGAGTGGATGTTTCTTGAGTTCATGGAAGCCGCAAGAATTTAAGTGCTGTATTTCCATATAGGTTGACAAGCATGAATTTAATTAGCTTTTTCAAAAAATTCAGAATAAAAAGAAAATCTTATTTCCTCTTCTAAACACCACAGAACCTTTTAAAGTGTTTTATGCTGAGAGATTATCTGAAAGAAGAGAAATGTATGTATTCTGCTGCCTTGTCCCTTAGCAGTGCTTTGACTCCCCAGTATATTGATGGGTTGAGAGAGCAGAATAACTTAGTTTGGGGGCAAAAAAAAAAAACCCTCAAAAAAGAAAAACAAAAAAACCAAGAAAGTATAAACCAGATTTGAAATTCTGAAGGTTCCTGGGTAAAGTTATAGGATAATGAATGCTTTGTCAGGGTTTCAAAAATCTGAAAGCACCTGTAAACAAAATGTGCTGTAATAATGGGCTTTGCAAGAAACCTTCAAAGTGCAGTTTGCTGTCATATGTCCTTAACCAAAGCTACAACAAGAAATGGGACCGTAAGTGAGAAAAATACCATTATCGATTTGAATAACTCAGGGAACAACATAACAGTTGGCTGTAAATGCAGTGTTTTCCTAAAATGAGGACTATTGAAGAGAATGTTTTAAGGGTAAAGACTAAAATTCAGTCAATCTTTGGTCAATGCAGGGGAGGATGTGGAAGCACTTTCGGTGTCTGATCCAGGCACTGGCGATTGAATGGACTGGAAGACTTATAAACGGCCAGTGAAAAGATGAAGCTCACTACTAATCAGGGAAATAAAAACTAGAACAAATGTTAATTTGGCCAAGTTAATAAAATATGTGTAATATCTGGGGTCCTAAGTGGTGTAGAAAATACACACTCTCACAACATTAGTGAGTTTAGATATTGGTAAAGCCTTTCTTTCTTGAGCACAACATGGATTGTCATGTTATACAATAAATGAGAAAGGGACAGAGTGTAGGGAAGAGTTAGGAAAGTAAGACTTTTGTTTGGAACATCTTAAAAGACATTAGGAGTTCAGAGGGGATGTCAGGCAAGCCACTGGGTATGTGAATCTGGAGCTCCAGGAACGAGCCAGAGTTGAAAGCACTGGACGTCAGCAGCATAGGGACAGTATATGAAGCTAGGGGACCTCAGTTATCAGTTACACATTTTACAACTATGGATTAACAGTCTGTTATGTGGAATGCACTGTTCTCAACATTTGTATGAATGATATGGTAATACAAGCCATAGGTTCCATCTTTAAGGGAGCGTGCAATCTCCTTTTAAATGGCTATATAGAAGCACTTGCTACAGGGTAAGTGATCTGTGAAATACATAAAACAATTGCTTCACTTTATTTTGTGTCTTCAGTGGGACAGCTCTTTGCATATATATTGACTGCAATCTTCACATGGATCTGTCCAACGTAAGTAATTTTTTCCTGGTTTTACTGATAAGGAACCTGAAGCTTTGAGTGGTTAAGTACATTTTATGCATTCACTGGCTAGTAAATGGAATTGCTGGGTGTCATACCCTCATCTCATTGCAAGTGTGCTTTCCTTTCAACCATCCTTCACTACTTTTCAGTAACAGGCCTGTAGTCACTAAGTCCTTAGCTTCTTGATCCACACTATCTGAATAATCATAGCATCACTCTAGGAAAGAAAGGTATCAATTGCAGTTAGTCCTGTTTGATGGATGGAAATCTTGGCTTACTCTGGGTTTAAGTGAAGTAATTAAGCTTTGCCAGGAGCAGGTCAGCCATGGGGGGGGGCTGGTCTCTGTACTTCTTAGATTCATATACTGCAATGCATTGATTCTTACATAGATGTATTTAATGGCTCGATATGACAAAGGGGCCCATTACTCATGATCATTCCCTCTACCAGTGATCCCCAAAGTCTCATATGAGCTGCACGAAGCTTATACAGAGAGGGAAAACTTCCTGACTGGAATGGAAATAAAATTCTGCTTAACAAGAATGCATTTTGTTTTTAAAGCATTTAGAAAATAGACCCGTTTTTCAAAGGTAGATTCTTATTCTTCATGAATAAGAAGTTTTCTGCAGTTTTCTGTTAAATGTGAGTTTAGTTCAAGTGAACACTGATTTCCAGGACAGGTTCATGAGCTCAGACATTGTAACTAAAGGAGAGGTAGGTGGCCATTATACCTCCACACTTGTGAGCTAAAATTTATTCATAGAGAAGTATTAAATTACTCAACAGCATTTCCGCCCCCCCCCCCTTTTTTTTTTTATTACTGGAGGGGTGGACATTTCAGGGCAAACTGCATTAGTACTGAGTGCCTTGCTCTGTCTGAAGAGGTGCCATCATTTTATCAGTCATTTTGTGTGTCAAGGCTACTCCTCTCATTGCAAAGTGGTCACTGACTTTGAGCACCGTCATCACCTTTTTCTTCCTTATCCCTTATTGGCAGAGTAAATGCTCCTAAAGGTAGGGGCAATGAGAAAGCACTGAGATGCTGGCTTCCCTTTCTCACTAAACCCCCAGGAGAATGCCCCAAGGTATCCAGTGAGTTTCCACTTTTATGCAGTCTATGATTCTTGTTACTGGCAGAGAAACAAGTAAATAAAACCAATACAACAATATGGATATGGAACCAGGGGATTTATTCCTTGCCAGAGAATTAGAAAGCCAGGAGCTCTGGGGCACCTGGATGGCTCAGTCGGTTAAGTGTCTGACTTCGGCCCTAGGTCATGATCTCATCTTTCTGGAGTTCGAGCCCTGTGTTGGGCTCTGTGTTGACTATTCAGAGCTTGGAGCCTGTTTCAGATTCTGTCTCCCGCTCTCTCTCTCTCTGCCCCTCCCCTGCTCATGCTCTGTCTCTCTCTCTCTCTCTCTCTCTCTCAAAAATAAACATTAACAAAATTAAAAAAAAAAAAGCCAGGAGCTCTTTCCAACACACTGACCTAGCTTAACACCTTTATACATAAAGCAGAGTCTTCCCTTCATTATTTATTTCTTTGGGTTATAAATGTCTCCAAACTTCTCCCTGTCCCGTACATAAAACAAGGTTAACTAGACCATGTGAAGCCCCACCCCTCAAATTACCTGTTACTTAGTAAAATTCTCTTTCCCCTCTGGGAACCAGTTGGCAGGACAACAGAGAATGAAGCTGGTACCCTAGACTATCTTCAGTTAAATTCATACTATGTTCTTTTTGCCTTCCTCCCCCTTGTGGCTTAAAGTATGCAAATCACTCATAGCAACAAGACTCAGGCCTTTTTTCTCTCCCTGTTTTTCCTGCCTCTTTTCAGGAGGTCTAATTAACCTATGCAGTGTCTTTCAGATTTACCAACAGCTCTTTCAGATGATTTTCTCTTCTTATATATTCAATTTCCCTTTTGATCTTCCACTCAAACAAAGATGATCTCAAAAATTGCCTACAACTGAGGGAATGACTTAATCAAATACTCAAGAAAAATGCCTCCCTTCTCCTACACCTTAAACTCTGCCAATGTTATTTTACGTTGTATGCATATGAATTTTTTATTCTGGCTTTAAAACTAATATTTACCAATCATATAAAATTTAGATAATGTAGACAAGCACAGAGAAGAAAATAAAAACCACCATCCAAATATAACTATATTATTAATACTTAAGCAATATAGTTGCTAAGAGCTTAGATTTTAGGTTAGACATTATTGCCACTCATTAAATCAGTATGCAAATGGGAAATATACATTCAGATATGGTCATAAATGATGTCAAATCCATGGCATATCAGAGTGTAGGGTTACGCAAAGGCCAGGAAGGGAGTGCTCATTTCCATGTGGTCAGAGAAGGTTTCTGAGCAGACACCCGAATATTGAGAAGGAATATCTTAGGAAATGATAAGGTAGCATCCGTGGGTGGGATTTCTCTTGTCCTGATTGAATCTATGGCCTTCAGGTTTATGGGAAAGTTGAGCAATAGTAGGGGCGTCTGGGTGACTCAGTTGGTTAAGCATCCGACTCTTGGTTTCTGCTCAGATCATGATCTCACAGTTTGTGAGTTGGAGCTCCATGTTGGGCTCCACTCTGACAGCATGGAGCCTGCTTGCGACTCTTGCTCTCCCTCTCTCATGCTGTGTGTCTGTGTGTGTCTCAACATTAATAAATAAACATTAAAAACAAAAGATGGGCAATAATAGATCTTAGATCAATAGGATAGGCAGAAGCCAGATAAGGGAGGCCCTTGATGTCATGGTAAGGAGTATGGCTTTCATTTTAAGTGTGATGAGAAGTTATTGTTGAATTTCAAGCAAGGGGACTGTATGATTGGATCTATAGTTTTAAAGAATGACTGGATGCTATATGGAGAATGCAGTTTACACAACAAGAGTGCAGGTACCAGTAGGGACAGTGAAATGTGAGATTAGGAGTATGACTTGGAGGCAGAAATGGTAGTACTTGGCTAAAGGCTGGCAGGAGAGGTAAAGATTTAAAAGAGCAAAGAAAAAAAATATTTTTCCTTCTTATCTTGGGAAAACTAGGTGAGGGGAGCCAGTTTGGGAAAGGGGGACAAAGAAGGAGAAATAAAAAGCTCTATTTTGAATGTGTTAACTTTGAACTTGGATACAGTAGTCTGAAATTTAAGGGAGAAGTTGGAGATTAAGATATAAAGCAATCCTGTCAGAAATAAAAATACAAATAGAAGTAGAAGCTTTAGGGGTTGTTATAGTATTTTCTGTTTTGTTTGATTTAATATATTTTCTCCAAAAAAATCTTGCATTCTAATACCTGAATATAACTTTATCAGATATATAAAGTTTATACATATATATACACTTATAAACTTGCAGTCTATATAACTTGTTTTATTTTATTATTATTTTTTAATGTTTATTTTTGAGAGAGAGGGCATGAGTGGAGGAGGAGCAGAGAGACAGGAAGAGAGAGAATCCCAAGCAGGTTCTGTGCTGTCAGCGCAGAGCCTGATGCAGGACTTGAACCCACAAACCATGACTTCATGACCTGAGCTGAAGTTGGAGGCTCAACTGACTGAGCCATTCAGACACTCTTCTATGTAATTTGTTTTAAAAAATTATGGGCGTGTGTGTATGTGTGTATGTGCAACGATGTTTTCATTCATTATTAGCATATAAAACTGGTTTTCAAGCCCTGTATGTAATGATCTGGGTCTTAGCAGGTGGGGGAGTCCCTGTATGCTTCTTTTCAACAAGCTGCAATTTTAGCTTAATCAGTAGAAGTACTGGGGAGAAAGGCTCGAAGATTTTAAGAATTTTGATAAAAATACAATTTGCACTTCATGTGTGATACCTTATAGTAAATGCTCAGTAATTATTTATTTGAGACTACAGTCTCTCTAGGATTATATGAAGGTGACTTTTTCCCCTTGCTTTGGTAAAACCAGATAGTGTAATTTATAATGATGTCAGTTTGATAGGCAGAATAGCTTATTTTAATTTGCATTTGTAATATTAGAGAATAGTTGATATTTTTTGTGCTTTCATCAGGTATTTGTTGTTCTTCTTTTATAAATATTCACTCATTTGCTGCTTGTTTTCCTTTTGGGGGATCACTTTTATTTTTCTCATTGTAAAAATCTTTAATATATAAAGGATATTAACATGTTTCTTTATAATAAATACATTAAGTATTTTTTTCTTTCCAGTTTGTTATTTACCTCTTAATTGCATTTATGGGTTTCTTTCTTTTTCTTTCTTTCTTTCTTTCTTTCTTTCTTTCTTTTTCTTTCTTTCTTTTGAAAGGTCTATGGGTGGAGTAGGCAGAAGACTTTAGTATTTTATGTTGCTAAATTAGCCTACCTTAAGATATTTTAAAGGAAAATAACTCTTGATAAAGTAAGGGTTATTTTTGCAAAATCAAAGAGATCTCAACATTCCAAACGGGTGCAAACAAATAACTGTGTAAACCTAAGTACACTTAGTCAACATTTTATTTTATTTTTTTATTTTATTAAATTTTTTTTTTCTTTAACATTTATTTATTATTGAGAGACAGAGAGACACAGAGCATGAGCAGGTGAGGGGTAGAGAGAGGGGAAGACACAGAACCTGAAGCAGGTTCCAGGCTCTGAGCTGTCAGCACAGAGCCCGATGAGGGGCTCAAACTCACAAACTGTGAGATCATGACCTGAGCCGAAATCAGTCACTTAACCGACTGAGCCACCCAGGTGCCCCACTTAGTGAACATTTTAAAATTATAACATCGTTTTGCCATTTGTTCCTTGCTTTTCGTTTTCTATTTTTCCCATCTGTTCTTTCTTCTCTTTTTCTCTTCTTCTACTTTTTTTTTAAAGTTTATTTATTTACTTTGAGAGACAGAGCCAGAGAATACAAGCGGGGGAGGCCCAGAGAGAGAGAAAGAGAGAAAGAATCCCAAGCAGGCTCTGCACTGTCAGCACGGAGCCCCAATGCGGGGCTGGAATTCACGAACCGTGAGGTCACATACTGAGCGGAAACCAAGAGTTGGGTGCTTAACCCACTGAGCCACCCAGGTGCCCCTTTCCTGTCTTCTTTTGAATTAATTGAATATTTTTTATTCCGTATAATCTCCTTTGTTAGCTTAAGTATAAATCTGTGCTTTGTTATTGTAGTGACTGCTTTCGGGTTACAGTATGCATCTTTAACTTTTACCTTTAGATGTTATTACCACTTTACGTGTAAGTATAAGAACCTTACAATGCTGTCTTCCATTTCTTACCTTTGGCTTTTGTGCTATTATTGACATACATTTTCGTTTTACATGTATTACATGTATCATTACTTTTGTTTAAACAACCAAGTATTTTTTAAAATACTTTTAAGTACTAAGACAAAAAGTTATATATTTACCCTGTAGTTACCATTTCTGGTGCTCTTTGTTGATTTGTTTAGACCCATGACTTAATCAGGCATTAGTTTCCTTTTCCTGAAGGACTTGCTTTAATATTTCAAGTCGTGTGGGGCTCCTAGTAATGAATTCTGTCAAATTTTATATGTATGAAAGTCCTTCTTTACCTCCATTGTTAAAGATATTTTTGCTGAGGGGGCACCTGTGTCGCTCAGTCGGTTTAAGTGTCCAGCTTTGGCTCAGGTCATGATCTCACAGCTTGCGAATTTGAGCCCCGGGTCGCGCTCTGCGCTGAGAGCTGAAAGCCTGGAGCCTGCTTCGGATTCTGTATCTCCCTCCCTTTCTCTCTGCCCTTCCTCACTTGTGCTCTGTCTCTGTCTCTCTCAAAAATAAATAAACATTGAAAAAAAATTTTTTAAGATATTTTTGCTGAGGTAGTATCACATTGCACCTCTACCCCAACCTTGTCACAATACTTTAAAGATGTTACTCAACTGACTTCTTGGCTTGTATTGTTTTTGGTGAGAAATCTGCCATTATTCTTACCTTTGTTCCTGTGTATGGATTGTATCTTTCTCTTGCTGCTTTTAAGATTTTCTCTTCATCATCAATTTTATAAATTTGATTACAATGATATTCAGTATCTATCTATCTATCTATCTATCTATTTATTTATGGGCTAGGATTTTTTTGAGCTTTTTGAATATGTGGATTTATAATTTTATCTAATGAGGGAGATCTCAGCTATTTATGTCCTCAAATATTGTCTCTTATTCAATTAATGGATTTTTCTCATCATCCTGGGTCATATTTTCCTGCTTTTTCTGCACTTCCAGTAATTTTTTATTGGGTAGCAGAGAATGTGAACTTTACTTGTTAGGTGCTGGATATCTTTTGATTCTTTTAAATGATTTTTATTTTCATCCTGGGATGCAGTTAATTTACTTGAAAAGTGATCCTTTTAGTTCTTGTTTTTGTTTTTTTTTTTTTTTTTCGACGTGTTAGGCTGGATTGGAACAGTGTTAGTCTAATGGCTAATTATTCCCAACTCCTGAAGCATGACTCTCTAAGAATAAACAAATGACTATTAATTTGACTCTGAATATAACTTAGTGGTGGCAGTGGCATCCAAAGATCAGGGTGATGAGAATGGTCTGCTCTGTAGAGAATTTAATAATCGCTGTTTACTGTCAAATTTTAATAAAATATGTGTAAGCTTCTAATAGTCCACTTTATCACTTACTCTACTTTGTATTTTCCATGGAGGTTATTTAAGAGAACCCCCAGTGAAGCAGTTATGTGCTAACACATGTGGACTTAGCCACATTTGTTTCTTTCTAGCGTAAATTCTTAGAGGCACAGCATTGTTTGAACTTGCTTCAGAGGATTTTTGTATTAGTCACTTAAAAATTTCTTCTCTTGCGTAGTCTGAGACTTCTCTGATTTTTTCTTTCTGTATGAGTCTGTATTAGTTTTCATATAAAGTGGGTTCCTTAATGTTTGTGAATATTTGGGTATCTGCTCAAATTTAATTTGGAGGCTCTCTATAGGTGGGTGAGAATTACCTATTTTGGTCATTGTCTTCGAAGATCCCAGTAGGACATCATCCATGTCCTTTGAGGTAGTCATATTCCCCAGGAGAAGGAATAAATAAATCCTCTACACAGGTGAAATCTACTTAATGGTCACAATATGGAGATGTTGGTGAGGAAAGAATGATCAAAGTACCAATATATAACCTTAAGGCATTTCTCCAGTTTTCATCATTTTGTTTTTCAGAACGCTGTATCAGCCAATTCTGTGTCACATCCCTCAGAACAGTGAGCACAGTTGACATGTCCAGCCCTCCACCATGAGGGATGCCATCCTGAGACTCTGTTTTACTCCCTGAGGAATTGGACTCCAATGTACGTCCATCATGGGGGAAGGCGAGGACACTCAGCTCCGTGGACGACCCTAAAATGAGAGAGGGTCTGTTTGTTTCTTAACAACAAGTCCTCCATTTTTAAATTTGCTTTTTATATCTCAGCTCCAGTGGCTCCAGGTCTGCTCTTTCTCAGATTTGGGGAGGTTTGGAATGGAAATTGAGTTTCTTATCAATTTTTCCAACTTCCAGTTTAACTGTTCATCTTTCCCTGGCCGGCTGAATCAGTCACATTCCTTGCTCAGCTTTCCAGCAAGCAGAGTTCTGTTACTTTGGTTGATTTCCATTCCCTCTGTTCATGTGAATTCATGCCTTCTTAAAATTCCTTTACTGGAGATAATTTTTAGAAGTTTCATGATGAAGCAGAGCTCAGTGCTATGTTTAGTTTGCCATCTTAATACTTGCATATGTGCAAATGTCTTTCTGTAACATTCATTTGAAGAAAGCAGTGAGGCTGTGTGTAAATTTGTATGTCAGCTTCATATTTGTACCTTCATGCACATCTAGAGTTCGTTTATTCTTATGCTAGTAAAACATCGGCTAAAAGCACTTCGATTTGCATAGTTATTTGTTTGCATTTATTTGGAACATTAAGAACTCTTAATTTGCAGAAATAATCCTTATTTTTTTTAAGGGGGGTGTTCTTTTTAGAATACCTTAATAATTTTGCCAGTTTAAAAAAATCTGTTCAGGAAAAACACTTCTCTGTATTTCAGGGTTCCACACCCATCCTACTTTACAGATTGACATCTCTTTTACGATTGCTTCTTCTTTGTTTTTCTCTTCTTTTTTGAATTTTCTGAAAGTATATCTCAAGCCTTTATTTCTAGTAATAACTGAATTACACTTCGGTAGAATTACTACTACTTTATGCTGCTTCCCATGTGAAATTTCATTCCATGATTTATAGCTTCCTTAATTTACTTTCTTATGCCATTTATCTTATGTATCATTTTACCCACTTTGTTTTGAATTTCAGCTAATTCTCTTTTGGGTACTTCTCCTGTCTTTTTATGAAGTATGTAGCTTTACTGTTTATTAAAGATTCTATGTGGTTTCCTCTAATTCCCTTCTGATCCTTCAGTAGATCATTTTCATAATATTTTTTTCTTCTGATTTTCCAATTACTTTTGTCTTTATCTTATTCTTTTGTGTTGTAAGTTCATTTATTTTCAGAGAGAGAGACAGAGAGAGAGAGAGAGAGAGAAGGAGGGAGGGAGGGAGAATCCCAAGCACGCTCTGTGTTGTCAGCCCAGAGCCTGACATGGGGCTTGATCTCACAAACCAAGATCATGACCTGAGTTGAAACCCAGCCAGATGCTTAGCCATCTGGGCCACCTAGGTGCTCTCTTTATCTTGTTATTTACCATTTCCCTCCCTGTCCTCCTCCCTCCCACTCTCCTTTCCCCCCTCCTCTCTTTCTTTACTGATGTTTAAATGAGGTAGGATTTTCTTGGCAGATGATTTGGTTGGTATTGTTTCTACCTTCTGCCTACTCGTGTGTAAACAAATTACCTTCTCAGCTCAGATTTTAAGCCTTAAATTTACCAGGCGTTTTTCTAATGTTCTACAAATATCAGACTTATTTCTGTCTCTACTACTTTGTTCTCTATTTCTCTGAACTGCTCTAGGACATGAACAAATGTTTTCCTAGTTCACACTTCTCCTGTATCCAAGTTCTGAACTTAGCACATTACCAGAAATGATTCATAATGGAATGGACCATCCCAAATCTGTTGGTTCTGAAATATGCTACCTTTCATTTGATTCAGAAAAATGACATGGGTGACAGAAGGTAAAACATACCTTTCAGCTTACGGAGTACTATCTGAAAAGTAGAGAGGGCATGTGGCTAGGTTTTCAACCTAGAAATTTCTTCACTTTCAAGTCAGTGAACGTAGGTAGATAAAAATAATAGTTCCCCAACATAGCCCAGCATTTTTCAGACACTGTCTCTGTAATCACATCAAACTTAATATGCTGCTTGCTAAGCCTGTGTATTTTCTCCATGAGAATCCATATGGTTTATAAGCAAACACCTGATTTTGAGTCTCTGTTTCATTTATTAGTTGTATGACCTTGGGCAAGTTCTCATTAAACCTCCATTCTCTCTTTTTTAAATGGAGAATAAAACACCTCAAATATTAGAATTTTTTTGTGAGGATTGAATGAGATAATAATGTCTGTGAAATGTGGAGTATAAAGTGGGTATATAATAAGCACTTGTTAATTACCAACATTACAAATAGAGAAAGCTTTTCCAGCTTCTAGCCTTCGTTTTTTATAGTGTTGTGGGTTTTCATATTTCCCTCAGCCTCAGTGGAAACTCCAGTCAGAACATGGGGGAAGTCATGTTACCCTTTAACCTAATGTCATCCATAAATTCATCTCTTGATTTCTAATTTCTTAATATTTCTATTTTAATTTGATTTCATGCATATCATTCAGTTTTTTTACACAGTCTGAGATATTTATCCTTAAGTGAAAGAATGGAAGACATTGGTAGTAACTTTGATCATAGATATCTCTGGTTTTATCATTGTCATTGTTTCCTATTTTATTCAGTTTTTTTTCCCTCCCACTTTTTTCATTCTGACCTAGTACTTGGCATAATTCAATCAATATATTTGGCATCAAGCATTAAAAAATAAGAGTTTCATTATTTGGGTAAAGGAAAGTAATGCAAAAACTAGAGAGATATCAAATAATCAGCCATTCTTTCTCCCTCTAATTGCTTGGCCCTCTGATATTTTGAAAGATGCAACTCTTTCTTCTTTTGGCCCCATAGCCTTATCTTATTTCCCACCATCATGCCACATCTTCCATGACACAAAGTACCCTGCCAGCACCAAAGAAAATCTGGCACATGACTCTTGGCTTGGTTGTTTTCTGATAGTTGCTATCTAGAAAGGCATTTGGGTCATGTATCAGACTTTATGGAAGGGGAAGCAGTTCTCTTGCAACTATTGAGAGACTAGGAACAAGGTGTATGCTTTGTCAGTACAGACAGAGTTCAGCTGCAAGTAATAACATTCAGAATATAGTGGCTTATGAAACGTAGATGTATTGATTCTTTCCATGGAAGAGCAGTTCATAGGTAGACAGTTTAGAACGGGCTTGCAAACGCTCCATGGTTCCTCAGCCCTCATTGCTTACAATAACAAAATGGCTTCATGATTCAAAATAGCTGTTGACGTTCCAGCTACAGCGCTGTATTGCAAATGGCAGGAAGGGAGAAGGAGGAAGAAAAAGGACACTCTTTCCTTTTAGGAGACCCCCAAGAAGTATCACTATAAAACTTCCCCCTGTATCTTATAAGAACTTGGTGGCCATATCTGGTTGCAAGGGATGATGAGGAATGAGACTTTCAGCACTCAGCAGTGTGCACAGCTAAACTGTCAAGATTCATGTCTCTGAAATGGAAAGACACGCCGGGTGACACATCTTGCCGGTGTTTGGGGTTGAACTTCTCCATCTCATGGGCAGGAATGGAAGTACCGAGTGTGCTGTGGGCACCTGGCATGGGGTTGCTGTGTGAGGAAGTGAAATCCAAGTATATTGTTCTCTGCTGCACTCCATCTGAATTAGAGTTAATGAATGGACTTCCAAGATTCTTTGCTGACTGCTCTTTTTTTATTAATGGGCAGCATGTTAGTGTAAAGTTGGGAAACACCATAGCATAGAGCTTAAAATCCAAGTCTGCTCATGTGGTTAACCATTTTGACCAAAAAAGACTTTAAGTATGTGGAAAATTTCTGACGGATTTTAGAGTTGCTATGACTTTAAAGTTTATACCCAGGGAAGGTTGGGTTTCTATCTGTGTTTGGTTTGCTTTTAATATGGACGGTGAACTCCAAACAGAAGATAGTTTTAGGAACCTCTCATAACACATGTGCTTTAGGAAGTAGTTTCATCCACTGGAGGATGTAACAAAGAAATCAGAATTTGAATCTTATCCCCAAGACTCCAGGATCACATGGTGATACTGGGGCTGCTGCAAACATTCAGTATGATTCAGCTTGACTATATCTGAAAATTAGGATTGCCTTCAATCTTATCAGCCACAGAACCCATCGGGCTGCATGCATCCCTCTCTGTGCCTGGGTTCATGCCACTATTCAAGGTGTAAGAGCCTCTTAATTGTAGCTCCCTGTAAGATTCAAATACAAGGTCTTCCGGCCCTTGTCGCCTGGCTCATAATATGATATGGTGAACTGCTCTAGCACCGGCCCTCCCTTCTTTTCTTCCTTTTACATCAGCCCAACAGCCCCATTCATCATAGTTATTTTACTAATAGTTGGGTAAAAGACTCTGAAATTACATCTCTCTCTAGTGTTTCTAGGATTTACAAAAATCAACAGGGGGTCTTCACCACAGGCCCTTAATATGAAAGTCTCTGTGCAGGAAAATCCATAAGCTAGGGTGACTTTTGAGTTAAATTGTATTTTATGGCTCAAGAAATGCTTTGCTTGGTTCTCGCCACCATTACAAAGCAAAGAAAATAATTTCAGATTCAGTTTACACAAAACATCACTTCGGGTTGATACAAGCTTTATGTTAGTGGCATGGAAATATTTGCATGTGCACATTGATATGTAGTGAAATAGACTACGGATGATAAGATCAATTTTCTATTAAAAGTAAAAAGGCCAGGGTAGCCAGATGCAGTGAGGGCTTTTCCCATTTGTCATTCAATACTGTTTGACAGTTTTACATTAGCTGCGGAAGGCACCCACTGGCATGCTGTGGCAACGCTTTAGAAAATATGCACACGTACACAAACACACATATACACAAACACATGTACACACTCACACAGATGGTACAGACTCATATAATTGGGCACAAAAAGACAGTAACCATATATGCAGACACCTATTCTAGCACGTGAACACAGTCACATAGCAAAGTCACGCCCACACAGATAGGAAGACATTGACCAAATGGTACAATGACGCAGCCAGGACTGACAATTGCAGAGTCACACGAATGCGAGGTGAAGGCTCATGCATATAGATGCTGAGAGACCTGGAGACACATACACACACATGAAGAGCATACAGAGTCCCAGAGATAAAGGCAGATAGGCACACGAAGATGAACACTTAGGTATACAGACTGACAGAATAGACTAGAATATGGCAGCAACTTCCTTACATATGTGGCACCCATCTTGCCCTTTCCAAGTCATTCAGAATTACCATATGTGGTGGTATATGATGCCTGAATGCAAGAACTGCTTATAGAACCATACAAAGAACATAAGGTTTCTTGAGTTCCTTCTATATATTAAGTGTTGTGATAATGTGCAGTCACATTATTGCAACCACATCAATTCCAGATGCTCTTTTCAATCTTGAGTAAGTTCACTCTTCTCCCTTCATCCTTGTATCTTTCTAGCCATTTCACTTTACCCTGTTTCCTCGTGATGCACATGCTTTGTTTTCTGTGACCTTAATTTTTCCCATAATTACCCCAATTTTTCCTCATTATGGCCTCCTTTAATAATGCTCATATGAATACCTGGCTGGCCTTTTGCCCTTGACAATGAAATCCCATTCTTCTCTTTTCCTTCAGTTTAAAAATCTCAGCTACCCTTTGAGGCCTCATTTCTGTCTTTCTTTCTTTTTTTAATATTTATTTATTTTGAGAGAGAGAGAGAGAGACAGAGAGAGAACCAGTGGAGGAAGGGCAGAGAGAGAGGGAGAGAGAGAGAATCCCAAGCAGGTTCCATGCTGTGAACGCAGGCCTGATGCAGGGCTCCCTCTCAAGAACCATGAGATCATGACCTGAGCGGAGATCAAGAGTTGGATGCTTAATTGACTGAGCCTCCCGAGTGCCCCAGAGGTCTCATTTATTTCCATTTGAAGATTTAATTCTTACTCTGTATACTTTCACAGCTGCATTAAGTAATACAGAGCTTAGCACTTAATTTTTCTTTCATTTCTTTATAATACATCAATTATGTCTCCCCAGCTGAATTATATTCCTTCTGAAAGTAGGAACTCTGCTTTATTCTTTTCTTTGCCTTGCATTTCCCAACCTCTGGCTCACTCTGGTATGCTTTGGAACACCCTGCACCCTCATTCTGGGTCAGGGGCTACCTCAAGTGATCACTGTTAATGCTTCTATCTTCAGTCCAAGTGGGATTCTGAACTCCAGGCCTTTACTTCTAATTTTATAATGCCTGAAGACATCTTAAGCCCAATGGTTGGTTAATTTCAATTTACAAACTCTCAATGGGACAATCTCTCCCTATTACCTTTCCCTAAACCCTGTTCCTTCTTTCTTTCGTTCTTTCTCTTTCTTTCTTTCTTTCTTTCTTTCTTTCTTTCTTTCTTTCTTCCTTCCTTCCTTCCTTCCTTCCTTCCTTCCTTCCTTCCTTCTCTCCCAATCCTGGTCAGGTGTCCTACTATGCATTCAGTTATTCAAGTTAGAATGCCAGCCAGTACTTTTTACCTTCCTATCTCCCTACCTTTCTCTTTCCCAACATGAGAACACGAAGAAATACCTTTATGTTACCTTGCTGTCTCTCACTGCCTGCTATGCTGTCCTTCTGAGCACCACCCTGGTCCATGCCCTCGTGAACTTGAGGACATGGAAGTGAAGATGGAGATGGCGGGCTTCTAGCTTATTCTCTTGCTTCTGGTTTCACTTCCTGAGATCAGCCTCCCTATTGGTATCAGAATCATCATTCTAAAATACAAATCTGATCTTGTCATTTCTATCAAAACATCTTTAATGGCTCAAGAGTGCCCTAAACTCCTCCAGCAGGCAGTGCCTTTTACGACATTGCCTCGACCAGCACTGTCAGTTGAGCCATCTCGTCCCTCTGTTACTGTCCACATGACACCACATTCTATGAAAGGCTGAATACATCACATCACTGGGTATTGCTGAGCCATTTCCCTTCACTTAAATGCTTAATGTTACTGTTCTGCCTGGGAAATGACCATGTATCCTTCAAACTCGGTTCTGATGGCTTCCATGACTTGCCCTGGGAGGAGTAAACTTTTCTGTAATACTTTGTGCAGATCTAGGAGAGCACTCATCACGTGGCTCACTATTCACATGTCTTTCTCTTTAATTGGACTGTGACTACTCCAAAAACAGATGCTATTCTCCCCACTACAATGATAGGTACTCAATAAAGGCAGTTGCTCGGTTACTTGGATGATTACTTCTGTAACTGTCATGAAAGGAAAAGTCTGCTCCACAAACTTAAGCACGTGTTTGGGTGGAGGAGTACCATTTATTGCACACTTAATATAAATGCTCTGTGTATGTGTATGTATATATATTTAATTCTTACAACAACTCTCTGATATAATTGCCATTATGCCCACTTTCCCAATGAGAAATCTGAGTTCTAGAGAAATCAAGGATTTGCCCAGGTTAGGTCTTATTTTTAGCCCAGAGGCTGCCATATTCTTCCATCCCACTGGACCAGAATGGGTCCATGAGATATTATTTCTTCATCCAACTTGGGAAACTGTAGATGAAGCCAACATAAACAACTGTCTTCCCTGTGCTAGCTCTCAAAACTTTTAATACATTCATGTGATTCTCCAAGTTTGACTATACCTCATAGCACTTTCCAGATCCGTTTGGCCTTGGAACCCATTTATACGTCTCTCTGCAGAACATACTTTGGGAGATACAGTATTATACCAAATGCTGTCTTTAAAAAAATTTTAGCTTTCATAAATGTTTGGTGGACCACTCCCCTTTCTCAACTCGATTTGAAGAGAGAATATGTATCCCGACCCAAGTATTCATTCTGTTACACTGAGATCGGGCAGAAGTGGTTGGCATATCAATTCTCAGAATCCCAGGGACCTCACCAGCTGTTCTATGGCTCTGTTTGCCTCAGCAGAGAGGAGAAGGACAAAAATGTATGCTTGATGCTCCTATTTATTTCGACCCATGCCCAGGCCCACAGGCTATCCATTGCACAAAGCATGTGCAAGAGAAGAAGAAACTTGGATTGAGCTGCCTGAGCTCTGATCTTCCTGTCAGCCTGTCCCTGGTGGGTCCTCCGCTCTGGTGGTATTTGGTTGGAGCTGGGTGGGGGGGCGGGGAGTGCCAGTGAGTGCTATCGAGTCGCCTGCACCTTTTGCACTGCACAGGACAAGTTTATTTATTGTTGTCTCCAGCTGAGAGCAGCAACATGGCATTCCCTGATCCCCCTGGTAATTTCCCAGGCTCAATGATTCCTGTTTCTCTTGACCTGCTTCACAGCTGGTGGCATTGCTGCTGACCTGGATTTGCTCTTCTTAGCTCAGATGACATAGCAGCTCAGAAGTTGCATGTATTTGACAACACAAAGACTCCATCCCTTTAAACAAGACACACACACACACACACACACACACACACACACACACACACAAAATGCAGCTCTGAAGTCACAGAGGCCTTGGTTCTAGTCCTGGCTTGAGAACACTAAATCCCGGCTCTGCCACTTGCTAGTTTGGACAAGTTACTAACCACACAGCCTCACTTTTCTGTATCTGCACGATGATGATAATATTACCCACCTCACAGGGCTCTTGAGAGGATTAAATAGCTCAGTGCCTGGGATATAGCAACAGTCATATACTGTTTGCTGTGTTTATATTACTAGCATTTTTCAATTTTGTCTTTTATTGTTTTACATATTAGTATTTACTTTCTTTTGCTTTCTCATAAACGATCAAGGCCTCATGGACTTATTTTAATCTAAGGAGACGTTAAGGAGAATAATCTATTGATTCTTTCTACAAAGGGTTTGTAATTATCTGGAGAAATTAATCATAAAAATAAGAAAAGGTTACCAGTGACACATTATATGCAGTATTTTAATTATTAAAAAAATAAAAAACATTCTTCATAAAGAAACTGAGTGTTAAATAAATCCATTAGCACACAAGTTTAAAAAAGTCTATATGATGAGTAAGTGTAACTGATAAGATTTGAAAAAAATATTTGGAGTGTGTGTATTATCAAGAGTATACTCTAAGCTAATGGATCTCAAATTTTCTGATCTCAGGAACATTTTACATTCATAAAAATTATTGAAGTCTCCTCAAGAGCCTTTTCTTCAGTGAGCCATACCTATCAATATTTACCATATTAAAAATTAAAACAAGGAGACTTAAAAATATTTTATTGATCCTTATCAAAAATAAAAATAAACTATTGCATGCTAACATAAATGACAATTTTTTTAATGTTTATTTTTGAGAGAGACAGAGCATGAGTGGGGGAGGGGCAGAGAGAGAGGAGACACAGAAGCAGAAGCAGGTTCCAGGCTCTGAGCTGTCAGCACAGAACGCAACGTGAGGCTCGAACTCACGAACCGCAAAATCATGAATTGAGCCAAAGTTGGATGCTTAACCAAATGAGCCACCCAGGCGCCCCGTAAATAACAATTTTTAATGGAAAATAAATTATTTTCTGAAACAAAAGAGTGAGAAAAGTAGCATTGCTTTGTATATTTATGTTTTGTAGTAAAAAACACATGAAATCTACCCCTAAACATATTTTTGAGTGTATAGTACAGTATTGTTAACTATGAGTAAAATGTTGTACGGCAGATCTGTAGAAATTTTTGTGTGGCATAAATGACATTTTACACCCATTGAATAGCAGAAACTCTCCCATTTCCTACCCCCTTTCCTGTGGCAACCACCATTCTTTCTAGCTCAATGCGTTTGATTACTTTAGATACCTCCTATAAGTAGAATTAAGTAGTGTCTGTCCTGTGGCTGGGTTGTTTCACTTAGCAAAATGTTCTCAAAAATTAATCGTGTTGTAGCATATGACAGGATTTCCTTTTTAATTGCTGAACGATATCCCATCGTATGTGAAGATTGTGTTTTCTTCATTCATTCATGTGCCAGTAGACATTTAGTTTATTTTGACTGCTTAGCTATCGTGAATAATGCTCTCATAAACATGGGAATGCAAATATCTTTTTAAAATCCCGTTTTCAGTTCTTTTGGATATATACAAGAGGCGGGATTGCTGAATCATGTGGTAGTTGTGTTTTTATATATATTTTTTGAGAAACCTCCATACTGTTTTCCATAGTGCCTGCACCATTTTACATGCCCACCAACAATTATTTTAGATGATGGCTACCCTAATATGTGTGAAGTGAGATCTCATTGTGGTTTTAAATTGCGTTTGCCTGATGAATAGTGATATTGAGCATCTTTTCATTTATCCGCTAGCCATTTATAACTCTTCTTGGGAGAAATGTCTGTCTAAGCCATTGGCACTTTTTTAAAACTTTGAGTTATTATTATTTTTCATAGTGAGTTGTAGGAATTCCTATATATTTTGGATATTAATCTCTTATATATATGGTTTGAAATATTTTCTCCCATTTGATCAGCTGCCTTTTCATTTCGTTAATTTTTTCCCTTTGCCATGCAGAAGCTTTGTAGTTTGATGTAATCCGACTTGTCTATTTTTGCTTTTATTGCCTATTCTTTTTGGTGTCATTAAGAAATCGTTGCCAAAACCAGGGTCATGAATCTTTTTCCCTATGCTTTTTTTCCTACAAGTTTACAGTTTCTGGTATTACATTTAGGTATTATTCGATCCATTTAGGGTTAATATTTGTGAGTACTGTGAAGTAGGCTCCCACTTTCATTCTTTTGCATGTGGGCATCCACTTTTCCCAACACCATTTATTGAAGAAGCTGTCCTTTGTTCCATGTGTATTCTTGGCACTCATGTTGAAGATTAGCTGACTGTACCTGCATGGGTTTATTTCTGGGCTCTCTATTCTGTTCCATTGATCTGTACATCTGTCTTTATGTCAGCATCACATAGTTTTCATTATTGTAGCTTGAAATCAAAGAGTATGAGGCCTTCAGTTTTATTTTTCTTCTAAAAGATTGTTTTATTTATTCAGAATCCTTTGTGGTTCCACATGAATTTTTTCTAATTTTGTAAAAAATTGCCATTGAGATTTTTTTAGGGGTTACTTTGAATCTGTAGATTACTTTGATAGTATGGGCATTTTAACAATATTAAGCTTTCAGTTTCATGAACACAGGGTGTCTTTCCATTTATGTCTTCTTTCTTTCAGCAGTGTGTAGTTTTCATTGTACGAGTCTTTTGCCTTCTTAGTTATGTTTATTCCTAAGTATTTTATTCCTTTCGATGCTATTATACATGGGTTTGTTTTCCTAATTTCCCTTTTGGATTGGCCATTGTCAGTGTATGGAAATATAGTTTACTCTTGTGTGTTGCTTATATATCTTGCATCTTTGCTGAATTCATTTATTGGTTGCAACAGTTTTTGTGAGGAAACTTTCATGTTTTCTGCATATAAGATTGTGTCATCTGTGAACAGTACTTCTTCCTTTCTGATTTGGGTGCTTTTTATTTCTTTTTCTTGCCTAATTGCTCGGACCAGAGCTTGCAGTACTATGTTGAATAGAAGTAGTGGGAGTTGGGCATCCATGCCTTGTTCTTGACCTCAGAGGAAAGGCTGTCAGTACAGTGTTAGCTGTGGGCTTGTCGTATATGGCCTTTATTGTATTGAAGTAATTTCTTTCTGTTCCTAGTTTGAGTGTTTTTGTCATAACAGGGTGTTGAATTTTGTCAGTTGCTTTTTGTGTATCTATTGAGATGATCATGTGATTTTTATCCTTCATTCCGGTAATGGAGTGTTTCACATCAATTGATTTTTGTGTGTTCAGTCATCCGTGCATTACGGGGATAAATCCCATTGGTCATGGTGTCTGATCCTGTTGATATCTGTTGATTTCAGTTTGCTAGAATTTTGTTGAGTTCTTTTGCATCTATATTCATCAGAGATATTGGCCAGTTGTCTTCTTTTGGGGTAGTATCTTTTTCTGGCTTTGGTATCAGGATAATGCCATTCTCATTAAATATGTTTGGAACTATTTCCTCCTCTTTAGATTTCTGGAAAAGTTTGAGAATGATTGGTGTTAATTCTTCTTTAAATATTTGGCGGAATTCACCAATGAAGCCATCTGATCTTGAACTTGTCTTTCTGAGGAAGTTTTTGATAAGTCATTCAGCCTCCTTACTAGTTATAGGTCTGTTCAGTTCTGTTTCTTCATGATTCAGTCATGGTCGGTTCAATTTCTAGGAAGGCTTCTCAAGACTTTCCTGTGGATGTATCTTCTCTGGACTTGTGCATGTAGATTTTTAATTAGATGGGTTTGCTGGTTTAGAGCTCATGATCTCTTGTTTTTCTGTGGTGTTTTTCTGCTATACTGAGGCTGCTCTGAATCAGCAGCACACCGCCCAGCTCTTTTACCTTCTCAGTGGCCCCCATTAAGAACACACTGGGTCCCAGCAGTGACAGGAGACGACCGAGACAGAAGCCAGTCCCTTAGGTAAGCTCTCCTGCTCCCACCCCATGAAAACCCAGAATGTTGAAGATACAATCCACTCCTCTCTTTCCCTCTCCAGGGAGGAGAGTCCAGGAACTGGGAGTTCCCAACCATGATACTATATCAGTGGGAGGGATGGGGGTGAGAGGGCACCACACATTTTCCTGTTGGCTTCATTGTGGCTGATTTTGTGCCACCTGGGGTGCAGGAGCTTCTTAACTGTTTTCTGGATTTCTCACAAAGGATATTGATCTGTGTTTATTTCTGAATCAGTATCTCTGTGGGAGGAAGGAGAGTCTAGGGCTTCCTATTCCACCATCTTGCTAACCTGCCAGGACATTACTTTATGTTTTTGCCAATCTCTTTAATGTCTGCCTTAGAAGAAGATAGCTAGATTCATATATCTGCACCTATAATCAATCCCTTACGTTGGTGTGGTGGGAGTATGTGAGGAAAACTAACTTCATACAAATATGTGGCTGGAAAAAGAAGGATTGTGTTTGTAGCAAAATCAGATAATTTTAGATTTCTTAAATTCTTATACCCTAACTCAACAGTTAATAGTTCTTAAAGATTACTGACAATGTGGAATCTGAAATTATAGGACATTTTTTACTGTGTGACATTCTACCTTGAAAGAGCCTTCTACCGGTACATCATTTCATAGCCTCATGCATTGGTCATTTGGAAAATATTGTTTCATTGAGTTAAGCAGATCTTCTAAATAAATGGTGGCTCATGATTATACAATATCAATAAAATTATTTTATCGATCTGATCACCATTTACATTGGAAATGTCTTATGTTACCAAATGCTAGTTTTCCAAAATCCCAATTCTCACTTGGTTGCTTTAACTTGATCAGTAGTAACGGTTGATAATCAACATACTCTCAGCTGTTTTCCCTGAAATGACAAATATACCTCATTCTTTTTTGACAAGGTATCTACCAAATATCGTAGTTTGAAAACCTTTTTCTTTCCATCAGCCACTCTGTCAAGTAAAAATAGTGTCCCACGAAAAAGTAGCTAGTTCAGTTTGTAACTCAAAACAACTGCACGAGAACTTTTTTTTAAAACTAAAACAGTTGACAATTTTATCTTCACGTTTCATACAACAAATGAAAGTTGCTTTTTTTGTTTTGTTTTGTTTTTGTTTTTGTCCCACTACTTCCCTACAAAACCTATTCTCTGTTTGATAGGAAAGGAGACAGATTTTCCTTGTCATGCTGTTAGAAAACATCCAGAGTCACAGCATCATGATCTCCTGGTAAAGAACAAGTAAATATATATTTATATATATATTTATTAATATAAAGAGGGCCCCCTCTCTTCTTATCTGTCTGGTCAAGTCATTCCTGGCTGAGTGGGCACCATCATGGGACGGGCGGGAGGTCTCATCATGGGGGTGCCGAGGCATCATTGGCACATGGCCTCCCATAAGAGGCCTCATTCCAGAAGCAGGTCCCACTGGCATCATCCCAGGAGGAGGAGGGCCCATTGTTGGCATCATGGGAGGGCCCCCATAACGGGTGCTAGCATCATACCAGGGCAAGGAGGACCCGCAAGATTTGGGAGATGGGATCATGGCCCCTCCAGGAGGAGAAGCAGAGAATAGAGTAGGAGGCATCTTTTCACGTTGAAATGCCATGCTTGTTTTGTCAATCAAGCTCTGAGCCTACTCTTCTATCCATTTCTGATAGTAGTCTTTTACATTCTTTGTGTTTCCTGCCGCTTTACTGTGTCTTTCTCACAGACGGAGAGTCATGAGTAAGGTATGTGTTATAGTAAAACTTAGGCATGTTACTCTACAGGCACTGGCCACTCCGTCCCTGCACAAGTATTTTTAAGGCAATAATTGACACTTCGGTATACATCAGAAGAGTTGTGTATGCGTGCGTGCGTGTGTGTGTGTGTGTGTACTTCTCATTTCATTACATAGAATATTTTAAAGATGCGTGCTCAAGAGTTGATATTTGATAAAATTAATGATTTTTACTACTACATCAAGGACATCCCTAAATGGAAATGTCCCCCAGCAAAAGGACATAGCAGTGAAGAATATTATTAATATTAATACAAATGAATTTTACTGCCTTGATTTGCAGCGACCAGTTTTATCAGACATTGCTTTTACAGTATCAATGCAAACCTCATAGAATCTCTAAAAGGTTCTCGCAGACCACACTTTGAGAGCTGCTCGTTTGAGCTACTATAACAAATATACCCAAGATTACAGGGGATCAAACAAGACAAAAGGGTATTCATTCTTCTAACTGTTTAGAGCAGTGGTTTTCATCGAGGGGCAAACTTGACCCAAGTATTTGACAACATCTGGGGAAATTTTTGGTTGCCACAACTAGGGAAAAGGGGAGTCACTGGTATGCAGGAACTCAACTAAACTTTCTGTAGTGCCTAGAATACTGTCTCATAACAAATTATTATTCAGCTCAAAGACAGTAGTTCCGAAGTCCAGCAACTCTGGTCTAAAGAGAGGAGGCCAGGCCTGAAAGATAGTTATATGCTCTACAAGGTTAAATAAGGGCAAAGGTTTCTTCTATCTAATGGTTCTGTTATTCCCCAAGGAGTTTTCCTCATTACCAGTCAGACCTGGCTGACCGGAACAACATCTGCTTTCTGCAAGGGGCAAAGATAAGAAGTTGAGGACAAGCAATTGGCTCTTAAGAAAATGATGGGAAAATTGCCCACATCCTTCCAGCTCCTTACAATTCCATTGGCAAGGACTTGGCCAAATGGCCAGGCTGAGACTGTCATGGAGGAGAGGTTTCCATTTAAAAGGGAGGTGCAGAGACTGGTTGCTGGTGAAAATTAGCAATAGCCATCATGATAGGGAAATGCTTTAAAACATTTGAAAGGATGCTAAGAGAAGCTAGTGGCCTTAATCACAGAATAATTTAAAGTTCCTGTGTATATATAATAGGAATGGATTTTTAACATATAGAAAACTGAACATAATCCTTGCAGTGTTTTGTAAACATTGAATTTATGAAAATATATTTTGTCATTCTCTTCTGGAGTCAAATTCATTCCTTGGGGACCTAATCAATTGACTTGCCCATAGGAAGAATGTGTTCTTTGGGAGGTCACCAGCTCCAACCAAATGTAAATAAACTGATATCTGACTTGTTTATGGAACTTATCTTCGGGCTTCATTAAAACCCTGCGTTTCTAACTAGAGAAAGGAAAGGGAGACATTGACTTACTGTCAAAACCAACAAGGTCTGGATGAAGGCCCCTTGAAAGTCTCATTCCTGTGAGCTGGTAAACATTTATAGCTAATTTGAAATGAGATGCTTAATTACATAATTTCATTCCAATTAAGCTGCTAATTAATTGACAGGGCATCTTTGAGTGCTTTACACAGTACAAGTAAAAGGCAGCAGCGTCTTGAGCCTATTACCTGTGACCCTTTGGGAGAGATCAGTAAATAACTATTTAAGAGGTTGGAAACAGAGTTTGTTAAAAATGAAAATAGGAGCCCAGCCCAGGGAGATCCAGGCCCAAGACCACCTCTGGCTTAGGGTCTTTCAGCTGTCTCCCATCAGACCCCCCCCCCTTTTTTTTTGAGAGAGAGAGAGAGAGTAATGAAAAGAAAAAAAAAAAAACCACCTCTAAATAAGTATTTATTCTGTGCCCAGCCTTGTGCTAGGAAGTTATACAAGTGATATAAGACATTAAAACGTCCGTCCACTTGCTGTTTTAAGAAATAGGTTGTTTGGGAAGGAGGTAATTAGCTTTACCTTTCTTAACCTCTAATTTACCTTTTCTCTTTCCTGTCTTTCTGCTTCAGCCTCCTAAAACCTCGTCCTGCAGACAGATCAGCCATGTCCAGTTCATCTCTGCAGCTGGAATTAAGTGTTTTAACAGAAAAAGAGAATTCTAGATTGAAATCAGTTTTTTGAAATAAAAGGCATTATTTTACCACTTGCATTCTCCAGCCTTTTGGACTGGAAAGCTATAATGTAGGAATAAACATGTATTCTTACCCATAGCCATGATATACTTGTTCCTTTACTTGCCTGCACTGACGAAGATATTACTGGAATGTGTCTTTTTCATCAGTTAATACAGAAGCAGAAACCTGTGGGGCAGGCATGGTGGCTGTCTAGCTGCTAAATGTTAGTGTTGGCTCAAGGATCTTTCAGAATCATTTCAGCAGATGCTCAAAGGCAGCGTTATCACATCTTTCCATCTTATAATTGGTTTTATTTTAATAAAGAGTAAAATCAGGTCAAGTGCAGATTTGTCTCCCAACCCAAAGAGTTTCATATGCTTTTCACTCTTTATTTTCACCCAATCTGTAACTGGCAGCATGTCTTTATTTTTTAAGTATTTGAAAAGGTGAGTTTCCTCTCAGATACATCAGTTCCTCTGCATATCTTTAGTTCCCTGTCACTGGATAGCAGCAGCAATTTCGTCACATCGTGTCTAAATGTCTATGTGGGCATGAAATTGTTAGGAATCACCTTAGTGAATAACTGACTCAAGAATTCATTGCTTCAAAACAAGATAATTTCTTTAGCAGAAGCATACAGGACCCCAAAGAGATGTAACTCACACACTTATTAAAAACAGATAGTATCTCACTCCTCTCTCCCTCCTGTCCCCACAAACCTCCTTTAAATCCTCACCAATAAAGAGGCACGCAGTGGGAACCAGAGAAGAAGCATCTTTGCTGTCCTTATCTAAGTGATGGTTAACCTCTCCTTCAGTCATAACTAGTGCTGGGATCATCTTGAAAAGCTCTTTCCCATGGGAAGTGAGGCGACTGTGAGCATCCTGGCCTTATATTTCCAGTCCTGGCCACTGAACATCCTGGCATTATATTTCTAGTCCTGGCCACTGACAAGGAAGTTAGGCTGTGATACGCTGAGGTCCACTTCCCCCGGTGCCTCAGAATTTTAACCTGAACCCAACAAACCTGCATGGTGTGTGCTCACATGTTTATTATATATCGCAAGTGGAGTGCAGAGTGGACATGTGGGCATGTGATAAGCAGATATCAGGTTGTGGTCATAATTAAACCCTTTCAACTATATGGGTACTGAAAGGAATACTTAATCAGAAATCAGAGGGGTGACCCATATTTGGATAAACATTTATGGGCTCATGCAATCATATTATACGTATTATCTATCTATACCTATTACATACAGACTTTCTGGACATTCAAGTCCCTCTTCCAGGAAACTCCAAGACTTTGGAACACTGGACTTCTGGCCTCGTGAACCTGTTGTTTCTTCACATGGTGGACTCCTTTGTAACATGGGCAATCCCATTGATGAGGACATATGAGGGAAAGAGTAACCATTCTGTCAAGCCCTGGTTTGTCCTTATCTTCAGATCATCATAAAGATTTTTCCTGATCTTATTTCCATTAGATCAGAACCCAGCCTAGACTCTCATCCAACAAGTAGACTCAGAGACCTTTTGGTAGGTGCTTACTGTAATTCAGTTTCTTTTTTTAATGTTTATTAATATATTTTGAGAGAGAGAGCATGCGCGTGTCCGTACATGTTCATGTGAGTGCAAGAGGAGCAGAGAAAGAGGGAGAGAGAGAATCCCAAGCAGGCTCCATGCTGTCAGTGCAGAGTCTAATGCGGGGCTCGATCTCAGGAACCCTGAGATCATGACCTGACCCAATATCAAGAGTCGTATGCTTAGCTAAGCCACCCAGGTGCTCCCAGTTTATTTTCATAGATTTAATTTTACTTCTCAATGAATAATATAAATTAACAAATAAAAACAAATTCAGGATGTGGATTTTTTTTAGATCCCAGGTGTTAAGAATTCCTTGGTGTGCCTATGATGGACCTATAAACCATATATGAACTTTCTTGTTACTAAGGTGATCAGTAGAGATAGTGAAATGAACAAAAAATTGGCTTAGCATTCTTAGGTTCTTATTTGCTCTCTTCTTGAGGTGAAACACTTTTAATTGGCTTCTTATGTGCCACTGAGGCATTCTCACCTCTGGATGCTTACATCATGGATATGGAAACTTTATTTATGGTATTTATTAATTTTTAATGGTTATTTTAAATTTCTTGAAACACATTTCAAGATACTTCCAAAATTCATGTTTTGCTATTAATCATCTGTGTCCTGAAACTATTTTGCTAAATGAAATTTCTTAGTATTTGTTTGAGGACACAGGAATTAGATTTAGAGTAGGAAGGATAAAACCCAGGATTCTTTATCATCCTTTTCAAACTAGGAACTGTGGTTCTGGATTTTTCTGTGGGCTAGAGGGAGGCCTATTTCCTTGCTGGTTCTCTTACATGCTTGATAGCATTATTATTGAGGTTTACTGGATCCCTGTGGAAGCCCATTGTGAAGGTGGCTGAGTGAGTGTTTTAACTATAGCACATGCCCCAGTTTATTAAAAGGATCATATTCTGTCATTGGCTCCCCTTTACTTAGATGGCATTCCTGAATGTACATTTTCAGAAATTATTTTGAAGATTGAACATCATAAAAAAAGCTATTTTAGGATATTATGTTCGATTTCCAAAAGCAGTGGAATAATCAAGTGAACTAGTTATTTCCATAATGAAATGGCAAATTTTGGAAATGACTAAATTTTACATAAATATAATAGTTTTGAATGGCCTTGTTCATGGGAAAATAAGAAATTATCTCAAAATGCTAATTAGTGTTGAGACTTCCTCTGACCTTTTATAATTTGTCTCTTGTCTACAGTTTCTTTAATAAATGTGTGTATTTTATTTTATTTTTAAAAATTCAACTAAGACTATTCCCAAGGGGGGAAGCAATGTAGCATGCATTTCAGAGCAAGTGCTTTGGAATGCACGCCATTGCAGGCTGGGTTCCCCCAGACAAAACCCCTTTGCCCAATAAGGCGGTGGGGGGGTGGGTAAAAATACCTACCTCATGATGTTGCTGAGAGGGTCGCATTCAAACATACTCAGAGACCTTAGTACTTTTGTCTATAAAATAATATTAAGTATCACTTTCATATTATCATTAATAAATGTATTGCTTTCCAAGATGAAGAATAAAAAAAACCCCTAAATTTGGAACATCCGCATAAGATTAATAGAAAACATTTTTACTATTATGGTTATAACCACCAGTTTTTATCTAAAATAGGTGATTACGCTCTTTCTTTTAAGCATTTGGTGAAACTTAAGGTAGTTTCCCGTATGCAAAGTTGATAATAGTTTTATTTTCTTTTTTAATCATCCAAAGTAGCCAAATTTCTTTGGAATACAGATAAAAAGATATTATTCTTTCTCCCATATGGGTACAGATATCACTTACTCATTTTTTCCCTGAAATTAAAGAAATGGAAAGTTGGCAGTCACTGGTTTCACTCTTCATTGACAAGTTTTCCACTTACTGTGTAGGACCTTGAACAAATCCTACCTCTCTGTGCTGCTGTACCAGTAAGGGAGCTTTCAGCTGCTAAGTAGATTAAAAAAACCCTGAAAATGCCTTCAACAATAGCACATCAGAGGCAGAATAGGTCCAGAGTTGCTCTATTCAGTGGCTCACCAACAGTATCTAAGATTTGTCCAGCCATCTGTCCTGCCATCCTCAGTATCTCAGCTTTGTTCTCATTTCCCCATCATGCACACATGTTGGCACTACAGGACCAGGCATTACACACAGATATGACAAACTCTCATAGAGGGACAATGAAAATGTCATTTCTGTCGTATCCTTCATAACACTGAGAAACTCTTTCCCACGAATCCTCACCCCCAGGATTTCCCAGACATGACATTGGTTATAAGTGGGTCACTTGTCACCCCAGCCAGTGACTGGCAAGTGTAGTGCCATTGCTGTAGTTGGCTAAAGCAGAATGAGACCCTCTGATTGGTTAGACTGATCTGGATTTGCCCCTGAACTAGAGACAGTGGGTTCTTCCCTAAAGGCTGGATATATGGATAAAATTTTGTTCAAGAGTAAATGGACTTAGGTGACAGTGCACAGTATCTACTAAAGCCTTGGGAAATACCAATTCTATCTAGGTCACAGTATTTTTTTTTATTTGAATTAATTAAATAATGGCAGTACTTATAACCAGGCCCATGGCTCTCAAATAAACAACAACGCTTTGGGCGTTTAAGGGAGTTTAAGGCTTAGCCAATTATGTTTAAGTATAACCCTAGGCTCTCCTTCACCTGTGCTCCCACTGTTCGGCTAGGGCTCATAGGGTTCATCACTCACTCATTGCCATAGCTCTTACATTGTTGTCTACACTGATGTCCATGATAATCACATTCCAACTCCATGTGATGGTGAAAGGCACAAACTACATGACTTCTAATCCCCTTCCTTCTTTAAATTCTTTAAATTTTCCAGGAGCCATTAATGAGGTAGGGAAAAACACACTATCAAATATCTACACCAGCAAGATTCATTTGATGAAGGGACTCCACAAAAGGCAAGTTTATTCGTGTTGTAAAACTACCATGGCTTCCTTCTTCCTGAACATGTACAAGGAGAACTCAAAAGGCTTCTGGGTTAGCGTGAATGCTTTCTTACCAAACACTCTTTTCCCCCCTTGTTCTGGCCAGTCTGGGGGAAATATGTTATGCAAATGTGATCCACCAAGAAGGATTGATTTGTTGAGGCCTCCACCAGTACCTATTTTCTGAGGCCCTAGGATTTGTTTCCTGGCTGCCTCTGGTCCTGTGGTTGAGGCTTATTGGCAATTCAGTCCTAACACAAGAGCACTTTCCCTTTTTTTTTTTCTTGGGCTTGATTTCCCATTGCATTTATCTGCTTCCGTCAATGCAAAATACTGAAAGGTTCAAATTGATTTTCCTTCTCGAAACATGAAAGGTCTGTTTTTCAAACTTCAGTATTTCCTTAGGAAATATCTCTGATCAATATGTGCAAGAATTAAAGAGAAACTCCAAACCCCCCTTTCTGATTGTCAGTAACTCAAAGCAACCTGTTTACCCACTTGGATCCTTCCCAGCAGAAAACGTTAACAATTGTAATTATCACCATTATGCAGTATGTTCAATTGTACAATCAATATAATTGCCAAATGGAAATTATACAATAAATATAATTGCTGCTTTACTCCTGTGCAGTATTTCACTGGCACTTCACATTTATTTTGTCCTTTAATTAGTAACAGGTGTAATTACAGGACTGTGTTCAGAGCTGAAGCTGAGTAATTGGCATGAGTGGGCACAGGGTTTGGCTATTGAGAGGGGGCCCGCATGACTCATTCTCTGCTGGGATTGCCTGAGGACACCACACGGCCCACTGAGCAGCCCAAAGTCATGCTGACCTGTGGACGCTTTTGGTATAAACTCTAGGTCAAGGATGCCCTGCAGCCCCTGAGACACGCTGTTTTGCCACCCTTCTCTCTTGACTTCCAGCACCCCGTTGTACCTATTCTTTGTCTATCTAGATGAATGTATTCATTCATTCATTCAACAAGTATTTATTGAACACTGATTTTGTGTCAGGTACTATTCTATGTGTAGGAGATATTCAGGCAAGAGAGCGGCACAAAGCTTACAATCTAGTGGATAAAAGCAGGGACTACACACACACACACACACACACACACACACACACACAACAAACCAAGAGATAAGAAATTTATAGTGATAAGGGCTAGGAAGATAGACTACTGTAACATAAGAATGTGTTTTGACTAGGTGGTCTTTCCCAGACATGACATTTGACTTGAGGTGTTAATGATGAGGCAGGATGTTTGGGCAGAGGTTGTGGCAACTGCAGAGACTCTCAAGAGGAACAAGCTTAGGAGAAGGTCCATAGTGTTCAGGGGGTGAGGAGGAAAGAGAAAAAAAGAGACAGAGACAGAGAAAATGTGAAGTGGACTGGAAGAAATCGATAGAAATGGTTTAAATCTTAGAGGGTCTTTAAATCATAATAAAGGATTTGATATTCTAAGTGCAATGGGAATCTGGTGGAGAGTTGGTTGCAGTGTAGTGGCACCCCTTGATTTACATCTACCATTCTACCTGCTGTTTAATAAGATACATTATAGAGGAGTAAGCATTGAAGGAGAGCAGATGGAGGAAACACCAGGTAGGAGTTGCTGGTTGCTCAGGCAAGAATGGTACCGCTGGAGGTGGAAAGACTATAGTGATTAAAAATATATGTCTTTTGAAAGGTAGAGTTGCCATTGCCTGCTGATGGAGTTGGTGTGAATGATGAGACAAAAGACTGAAATCCTCAATGGCTCTAGGCTTTTGGCTTGGAACTGAGACGGGGAAGTCTGGGGGAAACAAACACACCAGTTTTAAGAGTAGGACAACAAACGGGTTCCAGTTAAAATGCCATTGGACATCCAGGTAGGTAGTTGGATAAACACCCTGAAGGGAGTAGTCATTACTGTAGATCTAAATATGAAACTCAGTAGTATTGAGATGGAATTATTCATGGACCGGGATGCAGTAAACATCAGAGACAGAAGACAGAAGAGGTCCCAGGATTGAACTGTGAGCAGTTGCAACATTTAGAAGTTCCATAAATGAGGAAGAATAAGCCAAAAAAAATTCAGAAAGAGCTGCCAGTGAGGTACAAGGAAAACCAGGCAACTCTGGATGCTACTCCATCCAAGAGAGGATAAGAATAGAGGGCTTAACTATGTGAGATACTGCTAACATGCTAAGATGAAAGCAAAAACGTGGTCTTTGGATTTGGCAATGTGGAGGCTGCCATTGACCTTGCCAGAACAAATTTAGTGGAATGACTAGGATGCAAGAATATGTGTGGGTTGAAGATAAAATGTGAGCTGAGGAAATGCAGCCAGCGTGCACATGACTTTTGGGGAGTGCTATGACAAAAAGCAAGAAACCCAGCTGTAGGTGGAGGGGCACCAGGGTCAAAGAAAGGCTGCTGGATATTTTTATATGTGGAAAAGGATGCAGAGTGAGAAATGGATGCTACAAGGTGGGAGGTAAATTTCTATGCGAACAAAGTCCTTGAGTAGATGAGACATGAAATCCAGAATCTAAGTGAAGGGACTGCCTCCAACAGGAACAGAGGCTTGTGTTCCTTGTGATAAGAGGGAAAGCGAGAGTGTGGGCACAGATTCAGGAAGGTCAGTCCATGTGGTAGTGGGAGGACTGTCGCTGCCTCCCAGGAGTTCGTGATCTGAAGGAGAGAGACACATCGTGCACATCTCCCTGCATGAGTCAGAGAGAGGTCTGAATGCAGAGAAGTGAGTGCTGTGGGAGGGCAGCGGTGGGAGGAATTATCCTGTAAAGTTTGATAGAGGAGGTAGTGTTTGGCTTGACTCTTTAATAATACATGTAATTATATACTGTTATTTGACTAAGATACCAACAAATTTTAGGGCACTCTCTCTAGAAGACCCCCTGGTTAAGAGTTCTTTTATCAAGGAAGACCCAGGTTGATCTCTCATTCCCAGTGATATGATCACTAAGATCCTGAGACACTGCAGCCCCTCTCAGGTATCACCGCCTTCTCAGGTGCCCTGTTTTCCCTTGAAAACTTCTTCTCTCCTCAGTCTTTGGCCAAGTTTTAATTATCTTTCAAGGCCAAGTTGAAGTGCTACTTCTTCCAGAAAGCCTTCCCAATTCATCGCCAGTCCCCTTATCAATTTAGGTCAGTTTCCTTCCTGTATGTAAGTGGGGCAGGGAGAAGGATTCCCATCTTGTGGATGTGTCAGGATGGGTGTGGTCCAATCCACGTGGTTGAAAGAGAGGGGCCCATGTAGGAACCACTCCAGAGCTCAGGTGAGAGACAGCTTAGAGCTCCAGAGGGCTCAGTTGAAGGCTGCCAGAACGGGACAGTGTTTGCAATCTTGGAAAAAAAAGTTCTGTTTGTGTTTCCGTGTACAGGTGCAGTAGAGTCTAGCCTTGTACTTGACTTTGGTGAAAGACCATATTTCTGATTATGATCAAATAAAAAGACAATTAAGCATCACAAGGAAAACTCTCAGTTTAGAGGTCAAAACCCACTTGATGGCCAAGTACAGCTCATTTTGGGTTGGACTCAAGGACTATCAGCACCACCTCCACAGCACAGGGATGGAGCTTTGTTATGAGTGTGGTCTCTGTTAGGAGTGTGTACAGGGCAGCACATTTGTCCTCATTATATCTTGAAAATAGAGCCTTAAACCACTGAGAAAGGCTACAGCTCTTTACCTGAATATGGCGGCAGGATAATGCTTCCTCCCTGACTCGCCACGAGATGCCCATGTCTTAATCCTCAGAACCTATGAATATGTCATGTTGCATAGCAAGAGGTAATGAGGTAATTAAAGTTGCTTGGTAATCCCCTGTTACTGAATGGAGACGTTTTCCTTGATTTTGCCTGGGACCATTGCAGTCACAAAGGTCCTTCAAACTGGAAGAGGGAAGCAAGAAAGTCTATGTCAGAGGGATACAACCTGAAAAGGACTTGACCAGCTGTTGTTGGCTTTGAAGATGGAAAGCAGCCATACACTAAGGAATGCAGGCTGCCTCTAGAAACTGAAAAAAGCAAGAAAAGAGATATGACCCTAGAGCCTCCAGAAGGGACACAGTTCTGCCGACACCTTGATTTTGGTTCAATGAGACCTGCTGTGGATTTGTGACTTGCAGGATTATTAAGATAATAAATCTATGTGTTTTAAACCACCAGGTATATGGTGACTTGTTATAGCAGCAATTGGAAATTAAGGCACACTGTGGTGAGCCTCTATGCCTGAATCTGAAAATGCATGGAAAACCCATGTAGAGTACCAGAGTGTAAGTAGATGACAAGGTGAAAAACCCAGGAGTCATATAGAAAATGTTTTGCATTATTATAATAGCACCCTTCCAAGTAAGCCAGTACTGAACACTTAGCAGTTTTAAAACATAAGGCCCCAGAGACGGTTTCCTCGGCTTGACAATGGGGGTAGTAACAAATTCATACGTTGTGGAGGAGATGGGAATAAGATGATGTACTCGAAGCAATTTGGTGAACTCTAATTTTCCCCTCAAATCTCTGGGAGAATTTTGACCAACTTATGTGGTATTAGAATGCATACTGGCCCGAGAGACAGAAGACCTAGGTTCATGTCTCAGCTTCACCCTCTGTGAACTTCCGTAACCCATTTAGCCTTTTTGGAGGCTTGGTTATGTCATTGGTAAAATACAGATATTACGGCCTATTCATCTATGCTAAAAGATAATGATAAATATAGCAGGTGTACTTTATACGTCATGAAACACTGCACATGCAAAGAATTATCATTATTAGTAATAAATGTCACTGTGCCTTGGCCTTATTCTTGGTCGACGTATGGTCAGATTCCTTCTGACCATTTAGAAGATCAAATGTTACTCTTTTCTAAATGAGCTACAGTGAGTGGGTGATAAGAGGGTGAAGAGCAGGTGTGAATTTGTCCATAGAATCAGAGGTCCTTTCTCCAGCCACTGGGTCCAGAAATCATTCCCTCTCTGGACTGAGTTGTCCAGGTTTTAAGACAACCCCAGCAGTTTTTAGTAGAAAGGTTCTTGAGAATCATTCTTCCGTATTTTGATTGATTTCTGGACAAGTTCATTCAGCTCTGTGACTCAGGGTTCCATACCCAATTCCCTGAGCTGTACAGTAAATAGAAATAGACGTCAAAAGTTCCTGGGTGTCAAAGAATGCATCTTACACTAATGTAAGGAAATTCTGTCCATCTTGAAAAGGGGGCCTTGAATCCAGAAGTAAAGACGGCAGTGGCCTACTTGACTTCACCAAACTTCAGGGAGGCAGAAACAATTTTGCCTTCACAATTTTGCACAGCAGCGACCACATAGTAAATGCTCAGTGAATGAGTGAATGTGTCTTTTTCTATTATATAAAGGAAATCTGCCCTTTTAAAAAAAAATATATGGGTCTTCTTCTTTTCAAGGAACTTGGTGAGTTCAGTGAGTCAGCTTGGCTCTTTGAGTTTTCTTTTCTGTGATAAGAAGGCTCCAGAGTGCTTTCTGTGTGGAACTATGTGCCAGGCACACAGCCCTCCTACACAAGACCAAAAATTATTCTGCAAAGAAGGAAAATATGTAAAATTTGGTTTTATATATAAAGTGCTGGGAATAGTGTGCGGAACACAGTACCATGTATTTGCTGTTTTTATTATTCTCTATGATCTTGTGTGGGCTTATTCAAGTTCTGATTGATAATTTTACTATAAAGCCATGTTCTGAATACGTTCTTTTTTCCCCAAAAGGTTATGCCATGCTTATAATCAGAAGGAAAGTATATTATCCTAGATAAACAACACTGGATCCAAAAGGCTCAGGAAGGACCATTAATATTCATCTAAGATAATACTAGAAAAAGAAAGGTTGTTCTAGAACTTAATTCCTGATAATTTGAGAAGCAAAAAGATGTTATTGAGATCTTTAGAGTGTTCATGTTTTCCTTTTTAGAAAAAAAAAGTCTCTAATTCTTTACTCCTCAAATGTGCAATTATTATAAGCAAAGCAAAAGTAATAACTAAACTGTTCATTGATATAACCGCTTTGTTTAAATTGCTCTTGAAATCTTAAAGTATTATTCATAATATTAAATTGATGTAGTCTGATCAAAAGAGAGGACATTTAATTAAAAATATGTAAAGCATCTAGAGTTGAAAATCAATGAATATTTTGTACACAGTAACTGATGTTACCTTATGAAAATAAAATCTTACCTACTTGTTCCATTAAAAGCCTCTGCTTCTAATCACTTAGCTATCACTAGGCTATCACTTCGCACTCACTTCATATTCATTGAAAATATGGGACAGGAAATCCTGAAAACATTAGCTGAAGAAACACACAGCTTATCTGGCTACTTTCATGATTTTTCAGATGCAATATGGAAGAAAAAGATATATAAAAGCTATTTCCCAGGGGTTGCAGATCAAACAAAGGGCAGATTTTTATCTTTCCAATAGTTCCTAGGGGGAAAAACAAAATAAAAGATGGTTTAGAAAAAGAGAATAACATTTGTAATTCTTGGCTCTCTTATGAGTAAGAAAGTAGGGAAATTCTTGACAGATAGGTAACAATACCACATGTGCTCTTAATACTGGGATGTATTTCCAGTGTGCAGTTCAGATAAACAGAGGAGATTTTAAAACCTCAAACTTCTTATACCATCATTCCTTATCACCTACATTATTTGGGGAAAGGCCATATTTCTATCTGAGGTTAAAAATAAAGTGTTGGTTCATTCATTCGTTTGCTAGTTCATTCGTTTACTCTTTCTTCTAGTTCGAGTTTCAGAATATTAGTGGGGTATAAGAGCCTTTTTCCTAACTGTAATACACTTCACATAACTTAAGAAAGGATAAGTAAGGGTATATACTAATTATATAACTAGTCTATTAATTTGTTCATATTTTCTTTAAAGTCTAGTTTGTCGTACAATGCCATGCTTCTCAAGCCTAAACCAAAACCATGAAACAGATTTGTAGGACCTTCTGGAATCTCCTCTCTAATTCTAGAATGTTGGTTGTAGCTGTGCTTAGTTCTCCACATTTGGACATGTTCTGGGACCTGATTCACTGAATATAGTTGATAGTCTAAATACGTAGGTTGGGAAATGCTTTCATATGAACATTTAAATGAACAGATAAACCAGCCTATCTTTTAATACACCAATTTGTTTATGTAAATGTATATTTGAGACCCTTAAAACCACTTTTCTTACATAGAAGTTACTTTTAGGTATTTTACGTAAAACCTGATTTTCTCATCTATTGCGCTTGTGTTAATGTGTACTTGTTCAAACAACAAAGACAGTGATTTCTTACCTGGTAGGGTGAGGTCTGTCATGTAATATTAGGACCACTGCATATAAAAACAGGATTGAGATGGGGGTCAAGGAAGCAATCTGTATCTGCTGCCCATAACATTACAGGCTTTGCTGTATTAATCTAGTTTCCAAAACATTCCTCCCTTCCCTTCCCTTCCCTTCCCTTCCCTTCCCTTCCCTTCCCTTCCCTTCCCTTCCCTTCCCCTTCCCCTTCCCCTTCCCTTTCCCCTTCCCCTTCCCCTTCCCTTCTTCTTCCCTTCCTCTTCCCTTCCTCTTCCCTTTCTCTTCCTTCCTTCCTTCCTTCCTTCCTTCCTTCCTTCCTTCCATTATCTTTTTTTCAAAAAGTTTAAAGACAAGTGCCCAGAATCTTGGTTATTGAATATGTATGTCTGCATGTGTATGTGGAGATAGAATACAGAAAAGAGCATACTCCTGTCATGGCATTTATGAAATTAATTGCGGTGGTTGGTTTATTCCCTAAGCCTTAGTTTCCTTATCTGCAAAATGGGGCTAGAAAGTGGAAAAGGCGAGGGGTGCGTGGGTGGCTCAGTTGGTTAAGTGTCTGACACTTGGCTCAGGTCATAATCACGTTTCATTAGTTTGAGCCCCATGTTGGGCTTTGTATTGACAGCGTGGAGCCTGCTTGGGATTCTCTCCCTCCCTCTCTCTCTGTCCTTCCTCTGCTCATGCTGTCTCACTCTCTCTCAAAATAAATAAACTTAAAAAATAAAAGAAGAAAGTGAAAAAGGGAAGTGCATGGATATGTCTCTAGAAGCTCCAGAGGGACGCACAGTTCTGCTGACACCTCAATTTCCTTGTTTTCAAAAATGTCAGGAACTCATGTAGGTGCAGGACCTATCATAGGGAACACAGTAGATTACAGAAATGATGATGTTGCACATTCTTAGCTCTGTGCTTCTACGATTCACCCTGTATGAATACAGTTGGCGCTGGTGTTGTGGTTGGTGGTGTTGGTGGCACAGCATCTATAGCAGCTGCAGCAGCAGCAGCTCAGGAACACTGGCCCTCATACCAGAGGGGGTATTTCTTGACACACTGGTATTCACTTCTAATTCCCTGTGCCCACCCAGTACCCAGCACTGAGCAGCTATTCACATACTTGTTAGAGGGAGCCATTGATTATATCTGTTCGTAGATAATTTTGTAATTAGCAAATGGAGAAGGGCAGAAAGAGGGCTAGGCCGAGGACCATGTGATGAGATTACTCAGCGTTCTGCTTATTTCTCGCAAGGAATGAAAGATTAGGGAAGTAGGAGGAGAGGAGTGGGGTGGATTTCTGACATTAGCTGTCAGATACTGCGTATCAACTGTGTGATCTAATTCTGTCTTTACAGCTGTCCTGTGAGGAAATGAGAATAGAGAAGCTAAATGACTTTTCCAGTGTCACACAACTAGTATATCGATGGGTTTAAAAATGGAATTGGGCCTGTTGGTCTCCAAAGCCCTTTGTTTTTCCTTATCCCCTGAAGTAAAGCTGATAACTTCTTTTTGAAGTAAACTAACAGTCCGAATTCAGGGGTGAGAGCTTTAGGGAAAGGCCTTGCAATATCCAAAATAATAATAAAAAAAAGGATATCAATTTCATATTCAACTGAGCCAAGTTCAGTTTCAATTAAACAGTCTGAACTACAGGGCTGAGGTCCAGGGTGGACAGCTCGAGCTTGGCAAGATACGGTTACGGTTGTGGATGCTTGAGCCAGAATGGTTTGCAAAAGGACCTAGACTCCATGGTCAGAAGACCTAGCCTACTTTCCTAGAGGGAAGCAGTTTAACAAATAGGATTTTGATAGTACTTTAGCCAAAAGTTATTGGTGTCTTAATATTGTTCAAAATGGTTTTGATTTCTCATAAGAAGTTAAATCATGAGTTATCTGAAATCATTTTTGTCATGAACTGTCCCTTCTTCTTTGTGGTGTTTGAATCAGCTCTCCAGGATTTCCAGGTGTATACTTGACATTGAAAAAAAATCTCAATAAAATGTACTTAAGGAGATCAGCTAACTTCTTAAAGAATAGTGACTATTTTGAAGGCAGCTTTGAAATATGGTTATTGAGAGAAAAACCTTCAATTAGGATTGAAAAAGTTGGCTTTTTCAGCAGTGAACTGGTAAAGGAGGTGCTTTTAGAAGAGCAGTGTAAGAAGGAAACATTGACAGGGTGCCTGGGTGGCTCCGACAGTTAAGCAGCTGACTCTTCATATTGGCTCAGGTCATGATCCCAAGGTTGTGGGATTGAGCCCCATGATCGGCTCTGCACTGAGCCTGTAGGCTGTTTAAGATGATCTCTCTCTCCCCCTCTCTCTCCCCACCCTTGGCTCCTCTCCCCCACTTGTGTGTGTACTCTCTCTCTCTGTCTAAAATAAAAAGAAAAGAAAAGAAAAGAAGGAAACATAAACATAATCATCTAGCATACCTTTGAAAGGAAACTATTATGAGAGGGTAACTATAGAACCACTCTCAGCAGGTTTTTCTGAGATATGTATTGTGTCTTTTCTTAAAGAGATCCAAAGTATATTAAACTTCATATAAATTCAACATTAATTCATTTATTCACCCAGTGTCTAGTATATAAGAAATTATATTCAGATTTGCTAAGGATTTAGAGAATAGCAAGATATAAGTCATATTCCATAAGAACATAAAGCTTACAGACAAAGATAATTAATATACACTCATTAATATAGCAGTAAAGGAAGGGGAAAAAGGTGAACGAAGACATATTTTTGAAGTCTTAGTATGCTACCTAACAGGTATGTAAAGTTGTTTTCATTTTATTTTTTAATTTTTCTTTCTTTATTTATTTTGAGAGAGAGAGAAAGGGAAAGAGAGAGCCAGCACATGCATGCACAGCCTGAGTGGGGGAGGGGCAGAGAGCGAGGAAGACAGAGAACTCCAAGCTGGTTCTGCACTGACAGCACAGAGCCCAAAGCAGGACTATAACTCATGAACCAAGAGATCATGACCTGAACCAAAATTAGGAGTTGGAGGCTGAACTAACTGAGCCACCCAGGCACTCCTGTATGGCTTCGTTTATATGAAATATCCACTCTGATTTGCACATACTGAACCAGCCCTGCAGCCCAGAAATAAATCCCATTTGATCATGGTGAATGATTCTTTTAATGTACTGTACTGTTAGATTCCATTTGCTACCATTTTGTTGAGAATTTTTGCATCTGTGTTCATCAGGGATATTGGCCCATAGGCTTCTTTTTTAGTGGTGTCTTTATTGGGTTTTGGCATCAGGGTAATGCTGGCCTCATAGGATGAATTTAGAAGTTTTCCTTCTTTTCCTGTTTTTTTGAAACAGTTTGAGAATAGGTATTAATTCTTCTTTCAGTGGTTGATAGAATTTGCCTGTGAAACCATTTGGCTGTGGACCTTTGTTGGGATTTTTTTGATTACTGACTCAATTTCTTTGCTGGTTATACAGCTGTTCACATTTTCTGTTTCTTCCTTTTTCAGTTTTAGTAGTGTGTATGTTTCTAGGAATTGATCCACTTGTTCTAGGTTGTCCAATTTTGTTGGCATATAGTTGTTTATAAAATTCTCTTATAATTGTTTATATTTATGTGGTGCTGGCTGTTATATCTCCTGTCTCATTTGTGATTTAGTTTGAGTTCTTTCTCTTTATTTTATTTTTTTAATTTAAATTTAAGTTAGTTAACATACAGTTTAGTCTTAATTGTTTTCGTTTTAAAGAAGAAGACATGCAGGTTTAGATGATTTTTGTATTTTGCCCAAGTTCACACTTATATCTGAGTATAAGACTCAGATTTAACTTATTCTCATTTCAAAACCAGTGTTGCATCCATTAAGCCACTTAAGTCACATAAGACAGTTATTCAGAGGAATTGAGGAAGAGTTAACATTTGATATGTACATTGGAGGTAGAGTTGTGACAAATGGAATTTTAGAGTGTGGTCACTCAAGGGCGGTGGCTTCTTGCGGTGAGGAGCAAACAAAGGGGGATGTGGATCTTCATCAGTTTTCCCCTGAGTGACTAGTTTTTGAGAAACTGAAGGAAAACAAATACAAATGTCAAAGTTACCTTCAGGTTCATTGCCCACTTTTGAGAGGACAGTTCCACACACACCTGTCTATGTCCTTCAGTCAATGAACAGTTGCTACCAAGTGAACTGACACTCTTTTATATTGTGCAAATCCTATCATCATTGCTTGGAAACCATGTTGTCTACATATGTCCAGATAGAGCTAAATTTCTCTTCTTCAGAGTGCCTTAATTGAATTTATATGAAGTAAAATATACTTTGGATTTCTGTAAGAAAAGACACTTAATACATATCACAGAAAAAAATCTGCTGAAAGTGGTTCTATAGTTACCCTCTCATAATAGTTTCCTTTCAAAGGTAGGCTGGGGGATTATGTTTCCTTCTTACATTGCTCTTCACAGTGCTCTGTAACCATTGTTCGAGTCAAAATCAGTAGCTTAAATGTTAAAATCTCTACCTAAGGGGATGATAGATTCCTGTTTTTTACTGAAGCCCCTTTTATATATGAAAAAAGCATAGTATTTATTATAAGAGGGATGGACAAGATGGATCTGACTAGAAGGAAAACATATGTTGTAAGAATTACTGAATGCTATTAGATAATAGAAAAACTCATTCCTAAAAGTCCCTTAGCTCAAAGCACATTAATGGACAACATGCTGTTCATTTGTTTGATATGTGATATACACATAGGATTAGATGGAGTCACGATGAGGAGGACATGAATGTCAGGGTGAAGATGTTGGATTGCCATGGAATCATTTTATTATTCTGAATAGAGAAAATAATAATGGCAACTGTGCTTTAGAAAGACCATCTGTGAGTCATATGTAGAATGGATTATGAAAAGAGTGAAGGCAGAGACACCATCCAGGAGGCTGTTGCAAAAGTTCAAGCAAAGCTAGGAGAATGTCAGATGAAGTCCGTGGTGATGGCAAAGAAGAGCGGGAGTTGGATTCTGGTGAGGATTCCATTTCCACAGAAGGGGGCAGCAGATTAGAAATTGAGGTAAGGCAGAAGAAAACATCGAAAAGGCCTTTCAGTATTTGAGTTTTAGAAATGAGCCTGGTTTATAATTGATACTAGGAGATGAAAGTGGCTTACTCTCCTCCACAGAGTAATGGCATGATGTAGTTACTGTGGAAGTTCTGCTCACTGTTTTTGGAGACACTTTTACGTGGTAGCATTGCTTAGCAATGTGACTTTGTGTGCAAATCAAGAACATATCCATCTTTCACCAGTGGCCAACATTAACAAAGATCATAAGAGATATATCAGATCAGTAGGTAAAATTAATAAATTATAATGCAAATAAAATAATGAATGCATATCTGTTTAGCCCCCTATTTCCCTTTAGGTTGTACCACCGCGGGAAGTCAAATCCTAAGAGTCGAAAGCAGAATATTCCTTGGTGAACAAGGAATCAGAACAATGAAAGTTGAATGGGCCACATATTTAACAATAGTTGGGTACATTCATATGCCCATAGAAATGACCTTGCCAGGATGACAAACAACTGAAATCTCTCTATCAGGGCTCCATTTTTCCTGCATTGGTCAGGATTGGCTGGGTATGACATGGAAATAAGTAAGTCTGAATCTTAATGGTTTAAAACTAGAAAAATTCTTTGTTGCTGAAACCACATGTCCATTGCACATTGGCTCTCTGCCTGGTCCCTGTTATATTTACGCCATGATTAGAGTGAGGGAAAGCCTCTATCTAGATCACTGCTGGTTTACAGTGGCAGAGAAGAGACACATTCAACTGCATACCCACTTTAAAGTTGTCACAAAGGACACATCACTTCAGCCCATATTCCATTAGACGTAGCAAGTATTATGTCCTCTCCTGAGTTCAGGCAGGCGGGGATGAATGAGAACGACTCTCTCACAGGGCACTAGAATATTTAGCATTCTGCAGTGCCGTCTACTGCACTAGGTCAGATTTAGATGACAACCAAACTTTCAACTCTGATTTCTTTTTCCTTATTTGACTAATCCTTTCATTGAATATTTTAATGGATGGAAATACCAATGCATCAATCAAGCTACAATAAACTCTTTCTGGAGTGAGAAATTTTCAAACTTTTAAGAATAGCATTGTGTATCTCTGCTTTGATTCATTAGAGTTGACTGGTTCATTTGTAAGACAATGCTCTTATATTTTGGAATCCACCTCACTACATATAACTCATGTATTTATAGGAACCTTATAGAATCTGAGGCACAGATAGGATATACAAGCTTTATATTAGTCAAAACAACTGTCATTAGTTTGTAGTAAGTGGCCCTAAAATATCGTTGTCTTAGTACAAGGAAGTTTTCTTGGTCACATCATAGTCCGATGAGGGTCTGGTAGTTCTCTTTGGTGGCTCTCTTCTGGAGAGATACCTTCTATTTGTCACTGTATCCACTCTTTCATATTCTCCACCTTGGCATGTATCTTGAGACCATCCTAACTAGACTCCATTGATGGGCCCCTTGCTGTCTGTTATTGATTGGGTTGAGCCAATGGAGGACAACAACAGGAGACAACTGAAGAGCAGGAGGAAGAACTGGATAGGGGTGTGTATGTGTGCAGTGCTCTCTCTGCTGGCATCCTGCTTCTTTTCAAGGGGAATTCACCATACAACTCTGTCTTTCGGTTCTGGAATATACTTTTCATTTGCTTCTTCAGGCCAGGAGTGGGAATATATCCCCACAGTTGGTGGCCCTGGGGTCCTGTATCGTTCTCCACTGCTATCTGTAAAACTTGTCCTCACCTATGTAATTTGTCCCTTTGCATCTCTTTTCAGTTTCTCAATTTGTGTGTGCCACGTGTCATCTACAAGAACTGGGGCTTACGTTCTCGATGCAATCCTGTGGCAATTCAAGCTCTGTCCATCTTGTAGTGCTTCCATCTTAACTACGTGATCTCTGAGGTTGCTGCTGAAGTAAAGATAGTGTGGACACTTGCAAAGGGTTTCGTGGTCAGTCCTGTACGTGCACATATTACTATCTGCATCTTATCAGAACCTAGTCACATGGCCCTAACATAATTGAAATGGAGTCTTGTTTTGGACCCAAATGTAGAAGAGAAATGAGTTTTGTTGCACACGCTGTTATCTGCGTCACAGGTGGAGATGTGCACTAGACAGAAATGGGGCTGTTAACTCAGAAGGATGATATTAAAGACATATAAAAAGCTTGGAAGACACTTGAACATTATGCTAAAATCAACCCTATCACAGCTTCTGATGCATCTCCCCATCCCAACCAGATTTCCTTACAGCTGTAGCTGACATTACCATTGTTCAACTCACTAAGGCTCTGCCCTTCAGCATCATCTTGGATTTCCTCTCTTCCTCTATTTCTGTATTCAATTAGGGCCTGTCGTATAGAATTCAGTTTTGTTGTTCTTCTGTATCCTGCCTGTTCCTTTTCATTTCACCTGACAGCACCCTGGTTTGATGTGCTAGGTGAGGCTGTAAAAGTGAGAACTGGTGCAGAGATGCTCTATGGAGAAAAGACAAAGATGGACTTTCAGGTTTGTCCACAAATATGGAAGCATGAAGAGAAGTTATAAAGTAGACCCAGAAGACTCAATAGAGGCTTTAAGAATTAGCACACTATCACCAAAGCCAGTTCAGGAATGAACTTCAAGAAGAGAGGCATGGTCCGAAGTGACAAATTCAAGAAAGAGTGTGAGGACATGTAGAAAGGAAGTTTCGACACCCATGCTCATGTCTTCACCAGTATTGGAATGGGGGGCCGGGAATCATTGGGGGCTGCACTGACATTAGGAAGAGGAAGGTATTTCAGTGCAATGAGGACATGTATTTCCATTACCGTCATGCTGTCTTCCTTTCCAACCTAAGTGCCTCCAACAGTGTACCTTCTACCTTCCAGGAAGACCTTCCTGTCTTTACTTTCTACCTCATCTACTTTTTCAACAGCAGAAATGATTATTTGTTCTGCTCTTTCTTCCTTTGGGTCACATCTCACTTACCCTTTTTAATCACAGTTGGATCCTGATCGTTCCTCAATAATACTTTGATTCTTACCGATTCTCTAGTCTAGTAGCAAATGTTCTCTTCCAAATCTTCTCCAAATTCAGTAAGCCTCTGTTAACCACACACACTATTCAGTGACACTTTCTTTTTCTTCCAAGACCTCTTTGCGTCTTTGACTTCTTTTTATGTCTAAGAATAGTGGAGCCCTTCTTTGCTGAGGAATACATTGCTATTTGCTCTTCTCACCTCTAAAAAAGCCTTAATTTCTTCTGTTTAATTTGCATCTTCAAATATTCAGTCTCTTCATTATTGCTCACTCTTCTCCTTCAGGAATTAAGAACAGGTTTAGAATAAATCACTGAAATATCCATGACCTCCTTTAGACAATACATTTTGCTTCTTCCCCAGCAGAGCCTGACAATTTACTAAACGAATGGTCATTCTCATTGGTTTAATAGTCAGTTCTTTTCATTTTCCCCAGCTGACCCTCTGCCGGAATTGCTAATAAACTGCAGAATTGGGCAGTGGCAGTCAGGAAACATGGCTAGGGCAGGAGGCCTTGCTAATCCATAGGCAGTGTTTCTGGAACCAATCACATTACAGAAATTATAGTCTTGTCTCTTGAGGTAGAGCTCTCCTATCTCTTCTAATATCGCCAATATAAGGATTGTTTTTATGTACAGACTGAACCACTCTTGAGGACTGTTTACTGCTTTCCATTTAGCTTTCCCTTTGGACTGGCTGAAGTAATTGCTTGCTTTCCAATGTCAGGGCTCTTTGGATGTGTGCTATAGTTTTTAGCTATCTCAGTGTTCTCTACACGGAACTATATATTAAGATATCTCTTGTCTTTTTTATATGTATTCTACATTTCTTCTTCATCTGTAAATTCATTCGCATCGTTATCACCAAAGTAAAAGTAGTGCCTTGTGCAAATGGATCACATGGCACATGTACAGGGTAAGTTCCCATGTTTTATCTAATTTGAGCCTCACACCCAATTTATGAGGTTGATATTATTACTTCCATGTTACAAATAGGGAAATTGAGGCTGGGAGAGGCTCCGACCCTTGGCTAGTTGCTTCGCTAGCGTGGTGCCCATTCTTGGATGCTGAGTGCCTTGATCTGTAATTCTGCTTTCCTAATTGCTCTTGACAAAAGGAAACAAGAACATGCTGGAGAAGCAATAGGCTTTCCAGATGGGTTGCTGGACTAAATGGCCTTTAATGTTTGCTTCAATCTGGGTATGCCTGGTTCTCTTCTGATTATATTCAGTAGTATTGGACAATCAATGCAATTGTCTTACCGAATGAGAGATGGCTGACTGAATTACCATGTTCAGCAATTATTTTGTTAATATCTTCTATTTTGATTAAGAAAGAAATCCCAAGTCCTCTAAGGGAAAACATGTATTTATTTGCACTTAGAATTCAGTAGTGAAGAGCCTGGGCCACTTGACTAATGAATGATCTTGTGCTGGTTTCACCTTTCTGTACCTTAGCCCCTTGTGCATAACAGGGGATGAATAACATACCTGCCTATAGAGTTTTTGTGTGGTTTAAATGAGTGCGCACAGGTAAAGGACTTGGAATGGTGCCTAGCACATCGTACGTTCTTAATCACCAGCTGGCATTACTTTCTGTAAAAATAGAAAAGCTGTGTAAAACTGTCATTTTTAACAATAGTTATTGTCAACTGATTTGTAGCTTAAAGCTGCTTGTAGTATTTGACCACTGACTATTTGCAAAATACTTTATAGGCACTATCTTATATAAGTCAAATTAACAGGTAGTGACAATTATCCTTATCATTAATGGATGAGGAAACTGAGGCATAAGGAAGTTATTGAATATACTTAAAATTATAGAAGAAAGATTTCAACAGGTTTGTCTGCAGAGAGGCAATATGTCCGGCTAATATGCTAAGCCTTTCTGGTCTGTTCTAGATTAAGCAATGATTAAGTAAAATTGGAAGCCTTTTAAATACAATTGGGAGTGATATCGCAGAATTGCACCTGTATTCCAGTTATACTATAATCAAACGTTTTAAATTATGTACCTTGATAAGCCACTGGAATGACTGGTAAAATTATAATAATGGAAGTAGATCCTTGCACTGAATGTTTACTATGAGGCACTTTACTTCAATTCTGTCAACTTAGACCTCTCTGAAAGGCTGGAGTACAAGAAGCCTTGTCGCCCCCTTGCCCATTATACTTTCCCAACTTGCTCTTCATCTTGTCAGTTAAATAAAAGAACATTCAAAAAATATGTTTGAAAATCTTTGTTCTTTAGTCTTTCCTAGATGAATATCAGTAATAGGAGGAAAAGTATCTAAAACACATATGGGTGACGGGGAGGTGGGAGGGGGGTACTATAGGAGAGTTAATTAAGAAAGATTATTTTCAAAAACAAAACCTTCTAGCTTTTAACTAATTCATCATGGAGATAAAGCAATATAGTTTCATGCTTCATAACAGTTTAATAAATATTACTAAAATATGGCAACTGCCACGACGACTCATTAGCAAGCTGTTTGTGTAATATAAAGTTATCCAGAATGGTTTTGGGGGAGTTGGTTTGTCAATGTAATACACACAGTAATCTCTGAAGAAAGTCAGGAACATATGGTCCATGCTCATCAGCTAACCCCAGGGGATTGCACCAGAATCTCTCTTCTTACAACTACATGACATTGAGAGGAGAGATTGGGAGAAGATAGGGGGAAGAAGAACGAGAGGGAAGAGAAACATTGATTACTCAAACCGTAAAATCGCACTTGGAAGCATAAATCAAGAATCACAAAGTTAACGTCTTCGAGGAGTCTGTTAAAATACAAGTTGAACATTGCAGCACTGGAAATTTTCAGAATATAAATTCCGAATCTTGGCACACTGTTAAAATTAATCATTTCAGCAACAGCACTAAAATGCTGCATGTAGCATGCTACTGGCCAACATAAATGAGTCTAATGCCATCTATTTATCAAAATCAAGGTTCTTTTGAGCATATTTTCAATGTTTTAAATTCTGAAGTTTACATACATATTAAACCATCTCTCTCAAAAGGAATAGGACATATTTTTCAATTTAAAGAGTCCTGTCTTGCCTTAATTAAGTCTGTGTGAATAGAAAATTAAAGTTAACATCTGTCAATGATCAGTATGTATAAGTAGAATTATATACTTTAAAGAATATTTTTATTTAATAATCATCCCTGCTCCCTGGAATTGGGTGATCAGGAACTTTTTTTCACATAGTATGACCACAAAATGTTCAGTAACGATAACAGCACAGGATAAGACCTGGCTATTTGTTACAGAAATACAGTGATAGGTTAAGAACTTTGCATTCTGGAGCATCTTCTTCATGGAGAAATTATCCCAGGAGTACATTTTTAAGGCAATTCAATGGAGCTTTTACAAATGCATTGCTTTTGGTTATTTGGAAAACTTTTCAGGGAGATATTTGTCAGTTTGACATCTGTGTGCTTCTGTTTTCACTTTCTCTAAAAGCCTTTCTGTTTCACATTATAAAATTAATCTAGGCGAGGTGTGGCCCCAAACCCTCCCCCATGCAGGGTCAGTCTAAGGCCCTTTGAAGAGTATGGCTTTATAGGGATACTGTAAGTAGTGTAATTAACAAAACAAAGCAAGTTATATCTTAAAATCGATACTTATTATAATAAGCGTGTAATCCTTTCATGGAAAATTTGTATTCAGTGAGGAGTGGGAATAGGATATATCCATATTGATACTGATATCTCTCTCCCTGTTTGTATATCTATATTGATATCAATACATGTCATATATATATATATATATATATATATATATATATATATATATATGGGATATTTTCCTGAGAAAATAAACGAACTGAGAAGTAACAGGGGAAAAACTATAATGTGGAATATGGCTACAACATATCCAGACAAGAGGCTTTAAATGGAGAAATTTATAAGAAAACATTAAAATTGCCAACTATAAAGATTTTAAAGATAGAGTTAATATTACATTTATTGAGGCATCTGAAGCCCGGTCAGACTCTTCTTCTCAATGAGTCTATTTTAAGGTGAAGTTATTAAAGGCTGGCTTCCATCTCACAGAAATTATTTGAAGTTGTTTTATGTGGAAACAGCCTGCCTCATGTGATTACACTCTGAAGCACTCCAGCTAGAGACGGCTATGTGACTTGAAATTTAAATATAAAACAAATTCACTCGGGTGCCAGGGTGCCAGCCTGCTGGACTGCCATATTGGGGGGAGGGGGAAGCGAGGGGCAGGGGGCTGGATGGAGACGGGAATGTGTGAAAGGGAAGACTTCAAACTTAGGGGCTGGAGGAGCACAGGGCGCTGCAAGAAGCAATGTGTCGAGCTGAATAATTCATGATGCAGTACTAATTTTGACTCTGGAGAAAATTGCTTTCTCACTGTGCCAAAAGCTAGGCAATGAGACCAAAAATCAAAGAGGAAGCTAAAAGGAAGGGGAGAAAACATCCCGAATCAACACAATATCAGATTGACAGCCTGTTTAAGGTTGCAGGTATTGTCAAAACACTTGAATGCATATTGTAAACTTTGCCTAAAATTGAACATTCATATTTATGCACGTACTGATTTTTATGCAGTGATAGGTAAATATTATATAATTATCTTCAAAAACAGCTCCTTGGTATTAATGCAGACACTTCCAGTGAGGAAATGAGCATTTGTGTTTGTCATGGATCCTTGGTAAAAACATGCTGCACGTCTTGGTGTAGTGTAAAGGATCCATCATCATTTTGTACCTACAGAGTCATAGGGGTGCCAGAAATGACCTTTGGAGCTAATTAACAACACTGCCATAAATGTGGAACTTGATAAATGTTAATATTTATTGGATTCCTAAAATCCAGATGGTGTTCGTGGTCGTCCAGTCTCCCTTAGAAGATGGAATGAAAGTGAGAGTTCTAAATACAACCGTAGGCATTCTCTCACCTGTACATTTAATTCTTTTCTTTAGTGATTAAAATGAATTATGAATATTTCTAAAGACAAACCACTGATTCATTTTTAAGCCATTAACTAGGCTTTAAACTGTAGGAATTTCGCTCAACTGTAACAAAATTTAGAATTTTGGCCCTACATTTTTTGTTAAAGTGTTCCTAAAGGAATTCAAACAGCTTCTCACCAGGTAAATGCAGGACGTTAAGATAATGAACATGTTTGAAGTGACGTCTTTCTACTGGCTTCTCATTTTGTTTGCTTTGGCTCCCAAGAATAAGCCAGATTCAACTTCAGGGAGTAGAAAGGCATCCTTGGGCAGAGACCTGCTGTCCCAGGAGTGACTGAATAAGTGTGCAGGACATACACTCGCAGGTAGCCAAGAGAGTCTGCTGAGACAGAGCAGGGTTTTTAAAAATCACCTTCTGGCGAAGATGAGGGCTTTTCTGTAGCGATTTGCATTCTTGCATGGGGTTGGCGAGGCCCCATTGTTCAGGAGTAGCTGGAAATAATAGTTAATAAAATCTAAGGGGTCATTAGCAGTCCAATGTAAAATTCAGTTGCATATGTATAGCCTTCTAAAATGTATTTCATTATTGTTAGCACACCTAAAATGACACAGTATTTAGTTTGTCTCACTTAATATATAGATTCTGGAAAGAGGGCAGTAGCCCGGCTGCATGGAACATATTTTAGAGGTGCTGTAATACACCCCTTCCTTTGAAGTGCAGTGCTCCATGCCCCCTCACCAAGGACCTGAACACACCTTCTGAAGGGCTTGGCATGTAGTTGACAATGTGTGCTGTCTTTTGTCAGGGTGCTTGCTGTGTACTCAGGTAGATGATGTCTTGCATGATTGCTCCGTGGGTCAGTATGTGGCAGGGGGCCATGGAGACAGGTAGAATCTAGATCCTCTACTTGCTAGAGGGTAAGTCATTTCAATTTGCTTGGCTTCCATTTGCTCATATGTAAAATGATCATTTTCCTATTAGTTGGAACCGTAGGAAATTTCTGATATTTGACTGATCTATATGAATACAGCAATTTCCTATGGTTCCAACTAATAAATACTCTTGGGACTTGTTCTAAAGGTCAAATGAAAAACTCCCTGTCCATAAACACACAAATGTCAACTGTATATTTGCCTTGCTATAGTTATATCAGTTACTCATCATGTTGTGGGGACTTAATGGAATAGTGCCTGAAAAGTAAATGGTAATACTCAATAAGAGTCTATTCCCTCCATTATAATAAATACTTTAATTCCAGCCACTGTTTTGAACTTAACACTTTTATAGGTTTTACAACCTAGAAAGTGCTTTCACATATATTACTTCTTTGCATTTTATAACAACCCTGTGGAAGGGAAAAAAAGATATTCCAAGGAAATTGTGACTTGAGCTGGATCATCCACGTAGATCATAGTATCTTGCACATTGCTGAGTACAGTATATGGTCATTGCCCCATAGTGTTTCCAAATTAATAAAACATTTAGCCAGGGTAACAAAGCAGGCATGTAGGCATGTCACTTTCCAGTCTGCTAGTCAGAAACAATGAAATCAGTGATCTTCAAATATGATCACGCAACCCTATATGTAACTATGTTATGAGCATGAAACCTCAGTATGTATGTGATTATCTATAAATTGTCTATGCATGACAGAGATAACATCATATATATGCTATAAAACATACATATGCATTGGATTTTTTTAAAGAAAAAAATTAGTATATAAGTTCTAATATTTTCTCACTGTATCCCAAAGGATTGCACAGTTACAGTTGCCTAAATGGAAATGCCTTTAACATAGGCTGGTGGGTTTCTGGTAGTTACATGTGTCCCAGGCCCTGCTGCTGGCCCCTAAGGCAGAGAAAGATTTGGGATCCATAGTGAGGTCAGAACGGCTGCTGACCTTGGGGAAGCCAGAACGTGAACATGCAGTTGATTAGGACATAGGTAGGTGATGTGGCAAGCATTATTTAGAGTCAGAGGTCTTATCACCCAACATGATGACTTTGTGCAAGGTGCAACCTCCCCTAGCCTCAATTTCCTAAACATGGGTTTATTCTGGGATTAGAAAATAATGAAATATTGTATGAACAGTACTTTGAATCTATAATATATTATAAAATATATTATCAGTGTGTTTATGTTTGCTGTCTAACCCAGCATCTTGGGCAACCTACGTACACAGTATAGGTTTATTGAATGAATGAATGAAAACATTAATGAATGAAAGAACAGTTTATCTTGCTATGTCACTTAGGATGTTTGCAGAATCAAACAACAGGACAGAATATGTTTTCAGAGCAAGCTTTTGGGGTGTTTTTTGTTTGTTTTGTTTTGTTTTTCATTTTCAATAAGGAGAATCCAGAGATAAATGGCTCCAAACTTGGTGAATTCAATAAGTGGCTCAAAGACAGTGGAAAGGACCCAAGTTCTTTCCATGTTCCCAGTGAGCTTTTTTAAATCAGTTTCGTCTTTTTTAGCTGGATCTACTCAATTTCTAAGATTCTGCCCCAGTTCTAAGCAGCTAAGAAGATGGCAATATCCAGGGGTGTAACAAAAGGGAAAGTTCTATTCTTACAAATTCTTTTGAAAAACAAAAATAAAAGGAAAAGTACTTACCAGACTTCTTAGGCTCAGTGGCTGGTATTATACCATAGGCCTATTCTTTCACCAGCCTAGGATAAGAACAATGATACCGATGGGATTTCTATAGCCTAACAGAAGGTTCTACCTTAGGGTTGGAGAACGGACAGAGCCTCCCTTAAACCAGAAGGGTTTTACGATCAAGAAAAAGGAGTGGCCATGGCCATCAGGTCAACCAGCCAGTAGCTTTGTCTCATTGGCCTATCTTTGGCCTGATTGTCTGTGCAGGCAGTCCACTGCCTCTCCTACCATGTGGGACCACCTGATATACAAAGCAAGCAAGTATTTGATCCTGTTCCATTATGTTTTTTGTATGCTTGTTTTTGCTGTCTTTTTGTTTTTGATAAAGACCTTTATCAAAAGAAGTCACAATGACTTCTTCATAAGTTTCTACAGATATTATTTCCCAAAAATAGGAACAAGGAAGTAGAAATGCATATGTTCTATTTTCTTCAGAAAGGGCTTCACTGTCTTCCCATTCATTTTGCTAACGTTTGTGGATTCTTGCTTATGGCAACCCATCCCCTCCGCCCCATGGCAAATACCAGTTAAACACTTATATCTAGGGAAGTCTCCTTTATTAATGTGAAGTTAATTAAGAACATGTGTGTCTCCAACACTTACCATTACATGAGTAGAAATTAATATGTTTCAAGTCCAATGAAATTTCATTAAGCAAAAAGCTTTTACCTCTTATAAGAAGACATGCGAAGAATTATGAGAAATAATTTTGCTATATTTCTGGAACAGATGCATTTGACAATGGGTCAGATGTGCAAAAAGGGCTATAAATCGAATTTGAATGTGGGATTCCTCAGGTGATAGCAAATTGAACAGTATGGCTTATCGGTAATATTTTGACTTCACATCATGTAAAATATTCAGGATTCATTCTTGTAGTTTTATTTTACTTCTTGATTTTTATTTCAGCATCCTCTTTATTTTTTTTATTAAAATTTTTTTAAATGTCTATTTATTTTTTAAGAGAGAGAGAGAGAGAGGGAGAGAGAGAGAGAGAGAATGAGCAGGGGAGGGTCAGAGAGAGAGGGAAACACAGAATCAAAAGCAGGCTCCAGGCTCTGAGCTGTCAACACAGAGCCCGATGCTGGGCTTGAACTCCCAAATTGTGAGATAATGACCTGAGCTGAAGTCGGACACCCAACCGACTGAGCCACCCAGGCGCCCCTATTTTAACATCCTCTTAAACTTCATATGTTAGTGATCTCTCCTTCAGCTACTCCTTGTTCATCTCCCACTTAAAATCTATTTATAGTTTATCAGTAATGATAAGTGCTACCACTCTGTGATTAATATGAGTATGTTATGTGTGGATGTATACGTATGCACTTGAATTTTAAGATGATTTTCTGCAAAATAATCTTCTGTTACTATTTTTCAAGCCATTACCATGACAAGCCAAGTGTTCTGAATAAATTATGTCATTCATGGCTGAAGGAAGGATTTGCTTTTGAACCTTATCTACCTCAACTTGTGCCAGACAGACAGACTGGTAGTGACAACACCATCTGACTTATATATGGGACTTTGGAACTCTGTTTTACATTTTAAAAACTAGTGTTTATAAAATTTTGTAGACCTGATTTTTAAGGCAATATGTTTTTGTAGTTTAAAGAAACTTGGTAATTATCTATATTCATTGCCTTATAAGCAATTAAAATCATGTTTAATATTTAATCACTTATGGAAAATATGCCAGTTCCTTACTGCAAACTATCTGACTTTGTGTATGGTTTATAAAGAAAATCCGTGGGTATTTTTGTATATTTTATGTTTCTTACATAAGACCGGATGATTTCCTTTAGAAACAAGGCAGAGGAAGACTTAAAAAGTGTTAAATGAATTATCTTGTAATTTGGCGCCTACTTGGGGACATACTCTGAAATATCACTGGTTTTTACAGATAAGATAGTAGAAATGAGACAATAATATATGTGTTTATGTATATAACATATTTGGTATGTTTTTAACACTGTACATTTCTAAGTGTTTTAACCAGCATTATTGTTTTTTTGGAATCACAAATTATATTTTAGTTTAATGATTATAGAAGCAGTTCTGCTGATCTTGAATTAAGATAATCTTCACGATTCAAGGAAAGAAACATAAAGACATGATTTTTTCATTTAAAGTTATTCTTCATTAAATGTCTGTCATGAAATTGTCCACCTGACAGGGAAGAGTAGGATGTGACAATAATAAAACTTGGAAACAACAAGTTTCTCTCCATGTGACAGGGTTTGGGTGCAGGTGTCTACAGGGGTGGTGACCTTTGTCATATGGGTAATGTGGTGCGTTTCCAGTGACCCCTAACATGGCGGTTAAGACCGTGGACTCTGCATCCTGACTACCTGGGCTCCATCACTCTTAAGGACATCCTCGCTTAGATGTTCTGAAGTGTCATTTCCGGACTAGTAGCATCAGGATCACCTCGGAACTAGTTAGAAATGCAAATTTTCAGGCTCTGCTCCAGACCCACTGAATCAGATCCTCTGGGGTTGCGGCCCCGCATCTATTTTAATGTGCCCTCCAGGTGATTCTGATGTTGCCCAAAACATGAGAAAAACTGTCCTGAAGTGGCCAAATTGCCTAACATCTTCGTGCTTAGCTTTCCCAGTTGTAAAATGTGGATAATAATAGTACTTGTTTTGTGGGGTTATTGTGGTGAGTAAAGAAAGGTGATTTCTGCACAAGTGGCTGGCATGTAGTGAATACTTTCCAAAGACCCAGAGTACACATGGCTTCTGTGTGTGCCATCTGAGACATTTGAAAACCAACATCTGTTATTACACTCCTGTCTTCAGTCAGTCACTGCAGAAGCTAAGGTTGCAAACACATCACGCTAATCTACCTTTTAAAAAGTGAAATGTTAGTACAATTTCTTTTCATAATGTCTTTCATTAGTCTTGTATTCCTTAGGATGCCGGTCTTATTTTACTTTCCAAATGAAGTTCATTTTTCTTGCAGTACAAATTCATTTTCTTTCTTGGCTCTCATCCTCATTTGTTACTCTCTTCATTTCTTTTTTGTCTTCCTTGGAGATCGTCTCAATATTCTAATAATGTGTAATATCAAATACCCAAAGAAAAGACACTTATGGAAGATTGATCGGCTAAAAGCAATGAATATGAATGAGTAACCTGTGTTTCATATGTAAGTAAGTTTAACACCTTTTTTATGTCATGCAAATGGGAAGGGTAAATATGATGTGGTCATCAATAATAATGAAATAACATTTTGTATAAGAAGTTGGATAGTGCCATGCATTTTCAAGACAAAATTGTATTATGATTCTTTTTGATGGAACATTTCCTAGTTTATTCTTTTTACTAACGGCGCGAACATTCAGCACAAAAATTCAGTCCAGATTTGGAATAGGAGGCTAATGTTTAAACGTATTTGTTTTCTATCAAGCAAAATTTTATCATCTTGGATACATTGGCAGGGAGTGTTGGGATCCAGTTCATTTCCGTCATTGAGGACACAGTCTGTGTTCCACCCTGTGAAAATAGAGCATCTGCAGCACATTCTCTTCTGAGGGAGCCTTTTGCCTTCCAATTCAGCTCTTCTGGGCCATCTTCATTCAGACTCCTCCACAATCTGGCACATTCAGCCTCTGTATTGGTCTCTCACTCTCTCTGGACCTGACCCCTCTGCTCTGGTTGGGGTTCTTATGGTTTTCTCATATAACTTTCTCCCTGTGCATCTTTGTTGATGTACTGTTCCTTACCTGAGAAGTCATCCTGTAGCTTTTCTAAGTCACTCCCTAGTCTCATCTGTGTGTTGGATTTTAAGCTGCATTTGATAAAAATGTTTCCTGTGGCTTTGTCTTGTAGACAGTAGGATTAGAAATAAAGGGCTAGCAATGGAGGGCTGGATCAGTGATTGCTGGCGGATCCTATTTGGGGAAGTCAGGAGTTGGGCTTGTATTGCAAAGAATGGCTAAGAAAAGAACCCAATCCATGGGGGTACTTAAAAACCTATTCACCTTAAATATCTGAGTTTGCCCATTATTATAATTCTTCCTCTAAGTGCTTCTTAAAATGATCAAAGGAATGTTTGAGATTGTGAGAAAAATGGATAAATTGCCCTGCACACATATTAATGAAATGTGCTACATCAAAGAACATCTCATCTTGAGCAATCAGTAGCAAATATGTTCTTAAGAACTATGTTAATATAGACACAGGTTTCTCAACCTCAACACTATTTAAATTTGTGGTTGATGATTCTTTGTTGGAATGTGGGGCTGCCCTGTGTACTGTAGACAGCATCCCTGGCCTCTACATAATAGATGGCAGGAGGAACATATCCCTGCCTCCTGCCCCCCACAAATTGTGACAATCAGAAATGTCTCCAGATATTGTCAGATGTTTCCTGGGATGCAAAATCATTCTGACTTGAGATTCACTTATGCAGATTGTAAAAATTTTTGATAGAGAAATTAAACTCTTGAATTATGATTCTGTTTTACTTCTATGACTATGGAAGATGGACCCATTTTAATATCTGCTTGCAAACTGACCCTACGTAAAACATTCCTATGTAAACCTCATTCACTTTTGGCCCAATTTTGCATTTCTTTCCACATGATTACTTTCTGGGCCCTACACATATAAATTCATTAATTCCATCTCCTTATATTTTCTAGATGCTTTTATCTAGTACATAAAATTTACCATAGGAAATTAATTCTAGAACCTCAATTGTTTTCATATTAATGGGTACAGAAGAGTCTAATGAGTCAAAATGACTTTCTTTTTTATAGTACTACATGAACATAACCCATCTTCTTTGCCATGTATCACCTCAATGCTGTGAATTTAAAGAAAGAGGAGAAGAGGAGAAGAGTATCACGAAATAGGAAAGAAAAATTAGAAATAGAGTAAGATACACATACACATATGCACAAATTTAACGTAAATGGATAAATATCACAACAAAACACTTACAATAAGCAAAGACGATCATAGAGAAAAATGCATGCATGGAGAAAAATAAACATACACAGCAACAAATTGAAATGAGTTCATTATTATACTGTTAAAATAGGAGAAACGGATGAAAGCGGTAAGATCTGTGATTCTTCAATCAAAAGGACATGTGCAAGCATTTCTGGTATTTCTGGTATTTCTCTCTCTCTCTCTCTCTCCCTCTCTCTCTCTCTGTCTCTCTCTGTCTCTCTGTCTCTCTGTCTCTCTCTCTCTCTCTCTCTCTCTCTCTCTCTCTCTCTATATATATATATATATATATATATATATATAATCTCCAAACCTACTGAAGGCCTTGAATACTCTTTTCTTGCTCAGAACATAGTGGCATATATTTTATTAAGGTTCTTAACCACACAAACCACATTTGTAGGGCTTAGATGAAAAGTTTTTAGGAAGATGAGCTCAAATCCAAGCTGGGGGATTTTGGGGTGGGAGGTATAGGAGTGGGTTTCTTATATCTACAGACGTAGAGTGAACAGCAGCTTCTGGAAACCTTCAAGTTCATGTTTATGGTAGTTATTTAAAATCAAGGACATTGCATTAAGCATCTTCCTTGAATTGGGTCGGGGTGGGGGGTGAGTGGAGTGGTGGATTTAGTGGAGAGTGGGAGTTGAGGAGAGCATGTAGGGCTTTTATTAGAAGTATGCCTCATCATCTCTAAACACACTCCAAATATCATACGTGTATCTCAATACCACATGCTTAGTACATGCTGTGTAACCATATTTGATTCCTGAGGTTTAGTTTAATACTTAATTGTAAAATTATAATTTTTCAAAAGCATTAGAAACATATTTGATCCATTATTTTATTTTCATAAATTGCAATTTAAAATAATATTAACCTCACATAGGGAAAACACCCCAAATAGAAATTTTACTCTGAAGCTTCTCCTTCCTTCTCTGCCCTGCACACATGGCTCAGTGATTAAATACTGCAACAGTGCCAATAGAAGACATTTTCATTTTGCAACATCTTTAATATTTATAAAATGATTAGAGCTCTTGATTATGGAGTAGACTTGATTTAGAACTTGGGTTTTTTTCTAGGCATATATTTTAATTTGAATTCTACTTACTGCCAATTTTTTTTTTTAGCAAGATAGAAGAAGAAAGGAATTAGGTCACATAACATAAAAGTCATCCCAAACTTATGTTTTTTATACTCTCTCAGATTTTGCTCTCTCCTTTATTTTTCGACATCTTTTAGGTAGCATCGTCAATGCACAAAACAGCTTTTCAGCCCCAGTAAAGTGCAACTTTTAGACCCCAGAATCAAAACACCTTCAACCAATTCTTCTGACCATATATATCAGGACTCTTTAAAACCTGCCAGGCCCTATTGCCCTCGTTTTACATTCAAGCAGATAGGAATTGGGGGATAATTCTGCATAAACCCTATCAGGGCAAGAAAAAACCAAAGCTAACCAACAGGGTTAAAGACAGAGAAAAAAATTAAGCAGAGTTTAGATTAAAAACAAAAGTAATACACAGAATAAATCATGGTGGATGAAATAAAGTAAGCAAATCAATGTATTTTCTATAAAATCCCTAGTGAATCAGACATTTGGCTTCTGATGAATGATCAATTATACCTGAGCCTCAGGAATATCATGGTCATTGTGTCAAGGGCAAAGCCAGCTGATTTGTTGAGCTGCCAACAGTTATCACTGATGCCATTTTGAAGTTCACTTGCTTTTAGTCAGATAGGAAGAGAAACATACCCAGTCTCCATGGTGCCACCATACTAGACCCTTGCAAACTGATCACCCCCATCAATGATTTTCTGCTACCAAATCCTCATAGCCTCCCATGCTCTTTTATCTTCTGCTGCTTGCAGTTGTGTGAGGGGACATTGCGCCTCTCTTCTCTTAAACTTTAACCTTTCTTGTGTCAGTTGGTTACAGTGTCCAACATAGAATGGAAGTCTTTCAATCTGTGTCAGATAAATGAGTTAATATTTTGATGTCATGCTGCTTAGCCCAATACATTTCCTGTGAAGTAATACTTCATTTTAATTTTATCAATACAAAGCTAACTTCTCTCCTTTGCTTTAAAGTTTTGTCTATTCTTCAAAATTACCTGAACATATAGTGGGAAATAGGGAGGCTCTTCTTTTGTGAGCATACAATCTGGTGTGAGTGACAGAATGGAACCATTTCAGAAATAAATCAGGAGTTAATATCAGTTGTGGTAAGAACTAAGAAGTGTAAGGTATTTTTGAAATAAGGGCCATATTTCAGATGAAGGATTTAGACAAACATACCATGTGGTGCAGACATTTGAGCCAGTTTTTAAGGAAAGGTACAAAGATTTTCCTAAGGCTGGGTTTCCAGAACTGATAGGACCTAGTATGTTAGTTCTCTGGGAAGTTATGGTTACAGATGTGGCAGAGACCAGATCAGGCCCTGCACGTCTGGGTTTGTTGGCCTTCCCAAGTGAATGCCTAAAACTGAATAAGACCTTTTGCCTAAGAAAGTTGTCTCTTAAAACACTTCCTGAGTGGTTTAGGTTTTTTAAGAACAACAAGTAATCAGATAGAAACTCTCCATTGTCTGTCCTCCATATCCATGATGTTTTTCTTTATTTTTTAGGGTTTTTTTCTTCTACATTCGAGGCAAGCCTCTTAACTTCATCTTCTGTATCCTTAGCATTAACCCTGCTCTTCAGTGCCTCCAATGTGGATTTTTTAGTATGATTTTCCCCATTGTAATCTTCTTTATCTCCCATGTCCCCTTTGATACTATATCGTGTAGCTTTTTTGTTGTTTTCAGTTCTCTCCATTTTGCCTTTGGCTAAGTTATATGAAAATCATGTTGTTTTTGTATTTGTATGGAAGTCATGCTGTGTTCAAATTGTAATAAGATTGAAATTTTCTTTCAGACCCTCCAATACATCATTTTCACAAATACAGTCTTTCTCTAAATTGTCAGTATAAAATCTTTTTGCAAATCTCAAGTATTTCCTCTTAGAGTATGTTCGGTTAAGAGTTCACTAGAAAATAGAACCCCAAACAATACTTAAGTGCTGATACTTTATTGGAAGGTGCCTCTTAAAACAACCAGAGCAGACTTCTGTACTCTGAGGGCAGAGTGGCCAGACCCACCAAGAGTCAGTCACAGCAGCTGCCACTGAAGGAAGAAGTCAAGTGTCTGGAGCACAGATTAGGTCGAGAGAATCTCAGTGTGTGTGTGTGTGTGTGTGTGTGTGTGTGTGTGTGTGTGTCTGGATGTGTCTGTGTGATTTACCCTTTATTGGCTGTCTTCAGCTAGACTAGGAGTTCCCTGAAGACAGCACTATGTTGTTTTCTTTGTCAGGTTATCCTCTGTTACAAGTACAGTGTCTAGCACATGGAAAAATATCAATAAATATTTGTCCATGAATAATAGAACACTTTTAGGTTGTATAAAACAAAATGTCTAGTGTTATGTTGTGTTCATGTCGGACCCCTCCAGTAGACTCAGTTTCCTGACAATTGTTTCCCTTTCATTCATCTTTGAACCTCTGTAGAGCCCAGCACAATCGTTTTCAGCAAGTGCTTGCCTATAAGCCTATCAATTATCTGGTTGAATAAACAAATGAATGAAAACATCCACAAGAATATTAGCAAATAAGATGTAAGATAGGAAAAGCCTTCTCTATTGAAACCACAGGACTTAACCCTCAAATGCTGAGCTGGTGACACACCAGGAAAATTGTGAACAGAACACAGCAACAAAACAAAACAAACAAACAAAAAAAAACCCAAACATTGTTAAAATCTATGTAATTATCTCATTTGCCAAGAAAGGATCTGATAAAAATTCTACAATGATTAGCCATAAACATACCAAAAAATAATAGGAAAGAAAGCTTTTTTTTTCAGAAGGTAAAGAGTATATGTTTCAACATGCATTACCTTTAATGTAGAAATACATTAAATAATTTCATTAATATATTAGAGACTTTCAAAAGGAAACCAACAGGAAAAAATATACATGCTTCACTCATTACTGCTAAAATTATTTAATTTTTTAGAAGTTTTATTTATTTATTTTGAGAGAAAGAGAATGCGAGTGGGGGAGGGAGGGAGGAAGGGAGAGGGAGAGGGAGAGGGAGAGAGAGAGAGAGAATATTCCAATGGATGGAGCCTAATGTACAGGGCTCAGTCTCAAAAACTGTGAGATCATGAGCTGAGTTGAAATCAAGAGTTTGACACTTAAGTGACTGAGTCACCCAGGTGCCCCTAAAATTATTTAATTTTTAAATAATAAGGAAAGATAATGTTGAAAATATAATCACTAGATCTTGAAATCTTATAGTATGCTATTGTCTAATAGTATGCTATTACTATGCTATTAAGGATAAATTAGCCAGTAAAACATTGTTTTAAATGTGTGGAATAGCAAGAAAAATAAATATTCTGACCAGGAAACCTCAAAGGTAAGTAAAAATAACATACTAAATGCTAATAGGGAAAAACAAGAGACAGAAGAGCAACAAGGAAAAAAATGACAAGTTATAACTATAGTGTTAAAATCTAAAATCAGTTGATTATGATTTGCAAAGAAAGACTATGTAATCTGAAAAATATACTAATATTTTTGCTACTGCCACTAGAAACTGCATTACTTAGACACTGATTTATGAAAGATGTACCTTAAGTATAAATTATCTCTAACACACATAACACCTTGAATGGTAAGTATTAGTGTCTCTTTTTTACCAGTAGGAAACGGGGAAAATATGGTTCAGCAGGTAGAGTAAATACACTAAGCCAGATCACATGGTTTGGTTCCTAACTGAGGGCATTTTATACCACAACAGCATGGCCAAGAAAACATAAATAGCAATTAGCCCTTAGATGAGCATACACACAAGCTAGATGCTAGCACACATCAATGTTATTCCAAGTAATTAAAATCAAAATCATTATCAATATGATGGTTATACGAAAGCAATGCAACATGTTCCAAAATGTGACAGTGAAAATGACAGCAGGTGATGGTTAGTATCACAGGAAAAATTAGGGAAAACTATCCCTCATGATGACACCCTGCCTAAATGGGGTCCCTGGGGAATTCTTCCATGTCTAGGAACAGGCAATCCAAAGAAAACATTGTTTTTACAAATAAATTGGGTGTGGGAATGTGAATCAGTTCTCATCCAAGGAAACTTCATCTTGATGGCAATGACTGAAAATGACAGACCAAAAAAAGTGTAAATTAATCTTTCTACGTGTTTTCAATCTTTATGTGCCATTTCATATATTTTATATATTTTATTCATTATATTTATACATTTATATATTTTATATATTTATATTTATCATATATAAACATATATATTATATGTAATATATAGATATGATTATATACATACATATATTTGTGTGATTTTATATACGTGTATTTATATAATATTAAGTATGTGCAAAGCACTGAGTGAGGTCCTTAGGATATTCCTTAGAACTGAAATTTCCCCTCATTTCGACTTGCACAATCACTGTATAATGCTTAAGGTGAAATGTTTGAGTTTGTATGTATTTCTTTAGTGTTGTTTGCCCTTTAATTCTATTTTAGTCTTTCTCTTTTGTTGCAGTAAGTTGAGAGTATGTGGCTTGTATCTGTCACATGCCATTTTGTGTGCTCTCTCCATCCCTCTGTTACTTATACCTTATTAATGACTGTGTTAAGATCTGCAGTACTTTTTGTTTGTTTATTCAACTTGAGGCTTTTGGGTGGGGTCTTGTTGATATCTCCATGTACAGTAATATTTCTCATTTTCTTACACTTTTAGCACAATATTCTATCCAGATATTACTCCAATAATGAAAAAAATGGTGGTTGGGGGGGGGAGAAACTTTCAAACTTAACAGGATCAAGGAAGAAAACACACATCTCCAGATTCCAGTTTTCCCAGCAAAAGATACAATGACTCCCAGGAAACTGAGATCCTGAGTCTCCTCTTTGAGCCCAGAGCTCCTCTTATTCATTTGTATGGTAAAGAGTTCTTATTTTTACTATTTCTGGAAGCTGAGGACATTTGGTCATGTGTAGGACTACTTGCAGTTCCAAACTCTATCCCAGAAAAGCAGGTGGAGCTAAAGCCATCTGTCAGCAGTACAGAATTGCAGAACAGAATTGTCCAGAGGCACACCCTGAACTGCCCATTTTTGGGGTCCCTGTGGATCTTTGATCTGAATCCTACTTCCCTACTTATTAGCTATATGACTGTTGGCAGGGCACTAAACCTCTATGAAACCTAGGTCTTAATTTTCCTGAAAAAGAAATAATCCTAGTGCTTCTTTCCTAAAAATCCTTGGGAGGACAATTAGCAAATCATAATGATAGCGAACATTCACTAAATTCCAGACACACTAAATTCACATATTATGAATACTGCGTGTTGAATACTGTGTGTTTGAATCCATCTTTTTATTTAGTGCTAACCATTCTATGCAGTAGGTTTCCGTCTCCATTTATAGGTGGGAAAGTGAGGCTCAAAATGCCCATATGATTTGCCCTAAATGAGTTAGTTGATCCTAAAGTTGGTTGATCCAGATTCACATCCTCAGCTTTTGGACTGTTTGTCTTTGTATTTCCAGAATGGGCCTCACATGTTATTCAGTGATCAATCCATTATTATTACTATTATTAGAAAAACTTTGAAATACATTTTCCAGAAACTCAATTGACAAAGATGAAGCCAAGCCTCTTTCAAAGATAGGTAATTGTTTTTGTTGTTTACTGTAACTGTGTGAAAACACATGCCTTTTATTCATGTGCATCCACGAAGGGTCAAACATTGGAGGTACATATGATACTTTCTTATGTGTCTCCATTGTCACCCGTCTCACAGTTCAGGCATGAGAATGTCATCTTTCCTTATTCTCCTTTGTGAGTTCTGCCTTGTGCACCCTCCACTCAGGCTTTTAGTTTCTCAGCAAGTGCGAGAGTGCCTCAGTCTGTACTCACTGTTGCTTTTCCTTTTATCCAAATATTGGATGTTGAGTTAATGACTTAACTTTGGAACCATTCATCTGTCATGGCTGTTCTTTGCTTTCTTTGTCTTTGTGGAGACACACTGCTGGAAGAATTCTTGCTGAGTGACTCACCCTCATATTTTAGCGACTGAGTAATTATTTTTTTATTGCATCACTCATTGATTTTGAACTTGATGCTTGCTCATTGAATCTAATTATTCCTTGTTTCTTGCATTTCTTCTGTTTACTCTGCCATTTTCCTGGGTGTTCTGTGCCTATACCAGTACAGAAATGAATGTTAAAATTGTGAGGTCAAAGTGAAACCTTGAAATCAATCATAAATGGCAGTGGTAATTGAGAGTATGGTGAGCACTAATAGAAGGCCTTTGAGGAATGCTTTAATACCGAATTTGATAAAGGAAAAAAGCTTAAAGGGTTTTCCTTTCTCATCTTGATTATTCCTTTACCTTATATCTAATTCCGTCCCTTGACAAAGTAGAAATATGAAATTGTGTTTGAGATGGTACACTAATGTTTCTTCTGAATATTGCTTTCTCATTGTTTTGATTAGAAATACTCAGTAAATGGTGTTGACTGACTCTGGGAATGATTTTTATAATGACAGGGGGACGTTGAAGTGGAGGAGATTCAATAAAAGGTTCTTCAATAAATTCTCCTCTTGAATATAAAGAACATGGTGTTAACAGATGACCTTGGAAGAAATGTTACTCCAAGCTAGACTATTGGGCCTCTTATTTGTTCCACTTCTCTGTAACTTGTCTTCCTGGGACATCTCACTAAGCTCCTTTATCACCTCCTACCCTTGAGCCCTTGTATAGGTGGGATGCTTCATTTTCCATTTAAGTGCAGGGAACTTTCACCTTGATTAAAATTGGTTATCCTTGAGTCTGACTATCAGGTTCAAATTTTCACTCATCATTTCTCTTTTTGGACCAGAGATCACCTATATATTCAGATACCTGGTGATGGTCCCTGATGCCCCAGAGGTCCCCAGGTGTGTATACAAATGTGACTGCCAATAGGAGCTTCCTCACATTTGTCTAGAACAAGGGTGGACCGAGACCCCAGGGAGTTCCAAAGAGAACTGAAATAGTTTCTTTCATTTAAAATTTTTAATGTTTATTTATTTTTGAGAGAGAGAGAGAGAGAAAGAGAGAGGGTATGAGTAGGTGAGGGGCAGAGAGGGAGGGAGACACAGAATCTGAGGCAGGCTCCAGGCTCTGAGCTGTCAGCACAGAGCCCGATGCAGGACTCGAACCCATGAACCGTGAGATCATGACCTGAACCGTAGTTGGACACTTAACATACTGAGCCACCCAGGCGCCCTGAGAACCTAAACATTATAAGTTTATGAGTGCATTTAAAAAAGGATTTACAAAATGAAAGCTTTGACACAAAATGCAATACACTGTAATGAAGTAGGTCACAAAATGGTGAAAGTATATGTAAATATATAAATTTGGTGTTATTGTATAATTGAATACAAGTGCAAATCTGGGGCTTTTGTAAATGTGAGGCACAGATTAAGTTGCTATTATGTTGTACCCTTAGCCCAACACTGTGATGAATTTCTAGGGAGGAAATAATGAATAGATAGAGCATATTCTTAATGGAAAGAAAATTTACCTAGAAGCAAAGGCATTTGATTTTTCATTGAAATATGTATCAGTTTGCTTTGTAGCCATGGATAAATCACAAAACTTCCCTGGACTGCATTTTTTTTTTAAATTTGTGGATAGTATTGTTTACCAAATCACATATTAATGGATAAGCTTAAAGTAAAAGTTTGTAGATATAAACTTTTTTTGAAATGTAGGAGACTTTTGAGTGTAAAATGGCAGAGTAAAGATAATACAGTCCTTTCTCCTCATGAAAATTAACTTACAATAATCAGAAAGAGACTCAACCTTCAGTGAAACTAACCCTTGGTCAAATATATGCGAAAGGGTTCCAGATCCTAGTATGCAGTTTCGAAAGTAGATGGCATACTCTTCCAAGGAAACAATCTCTTATCTGGAACAATAAGAACAAGCTGGAGTGTCCCTGGAACCCAGTGCACGTGCGCATATGATGGAGCGCCTGGAGAAAGCTGAGATGGAACAGGACCCATTGGGACCTCCCACCTTATAGGAAGGAGTCAGATGGTGGACCGGGCTGGGGGAGAAGCACCTTTGGGAGAAGTCCTGAGTTGCTGAATCTCTCCTTGCTGGGGAGAAGTAAAGGCTGAACTGACCTAAACTCAGAAACCCATTGTAACGTGTTTGACAGTCAACCAGGGACAATTGCTTTTATACTCAATTCCACCCTGGCCCCTCCCAATGTAAACCCTTATACTCACCATATTCAAAGAGAAACTTGCTACCTGTAGTCTAGGAAGACTTACCGTATTTAAAGGTGGTGGTGGGAGACAGGGAAAGGAACCATTATAGGATTAATACAAAGGTATTGAAAGGATAAGTAGGACGGAATAGTAAACAGATGAAAAGCATTCACCAGGAAAATATTGCACAGAGAAAATGAAATGAATGGCCAATTATATCACCATAATTAAACAACATACCTTACTTTAGCAATAACCTCTTTAAAATAAATTCTCAAAGCAGAGATCCAGAAAATAGCAATTCAGGAAAAACACAGCAAAAACAAAACAGACAAAGTAAACAAAAAAGGAAGAGATGGCATAGAAGCAGGTAAAGCAAGGAAAATAGCAGAGAAGAATATTCACACTAACAGAGAAATGAAAGTTGCACAGAAAATAACACAGAGGAGACTAGGAACTGCTGAACTGTCATAAAGGACATGGAAATTGGAAAAAGTGAAACCAAAGTAATTTAAATGAGCGATGACTTAAAATGACTATAAGATTAGAAGAAAGTCATTTATCTGGAAGACAGAAAAAAATCTTTTAATATACCTAAAAGGTGTCTCTGAAAAGGAGAAATATCCATCTGGAGGAAAAAAAAAAAACGTATTTAAAGTTATTTTTCTAGCTATGAAGAAGTTATGAGAGTAAACAGTTTTGACTTGAATCTATGGTTCGAAACCTGCCACTCTGGAAAAATTGGCATCACATGATCCGCATCAATATCCTGATTGGCTTGATTTTTTTTTAATGATTTTATTTATTTTTGAGACAGAGAGGGACAGAGCGTGAGTGGGGGAAGGACAGAGAGAGAGGGAGACACAGAATCTGAAGCAGGCTCCAGGCTCTGAGCTGTCAGCACAGAGCCCTACGTGGGGCTCAAATTCATGGACCATGAGATCATGACCTGAGCCGAAGTTGGACGCTCAACCGACTGAGCCACCCAGGCGCCCCTTGATTTTTAAAATACAAGGGAATCCTTTGGGAAGCTTGAAGGAAGATCCAGTCCCGTATGCAGAGTGACCTCAGAACTCTCAGCAGTATTCAGCATTAGGAAATAACAGATCAATGCCTCTTGTGTCTTTAGGGAGAGACAGCATGACCTGTCTCCCTAAACTTAGCCAATATTTTGTTCAAAGTAAAGGCAACTGAAAAACATTTTCTAGTATGTAATGATTCTAGGGATCTGGTTTCCAGATTCCTTAAATATTCTCCCAATAAAATTAAAGGAAGAATGGCAAAAAGACTGGTGGTAAACACGAAATATTTTTAACTGTAGTAATAAGGAAAATGCCATTCAGAATCATGGTTATAGAACAGGATGAAAAGGTTAGAAATGATAATAGCATAGAAATGGTGTATCTGACACAGTTTGGGATGGAAGGCAGAAGAGGTGAAAGGTGGGGTATGCATGGTGAGCTCCTCTTCTTTTACAGCTGAGGGCAAACAAAATAGCACTTACAGGTGATATACAGAATAATGTATTCATACACATTTAAAAGTATAACAGTGTATTAGAACTAAAAAAGTAATGTAAGCATCTAAAATTGAGTAATGCAGGAGGGGAAGGCATTGGGAAGAAAATGGAGGTATAAATTTTGTCAATGGTAGAGTGAAAGAAAGGTCACTAGAGACTAGATAAAGAAACACAGGATTTATAATCTTAGATCATATTGATTAATAAAGGTAAGAGCAATTAAAACTTTCACATTATTGGAAGTAACACCGAGACATACTTGTAGAATATAGCTAAGAGGAAGGACAGAGTAGAAGATTGGAAAATCAAAGTAGTAGCATCATGAAGCATAAAAAATTATGATATAACTAATCTGAACATGTTATCATATTAGTAAGGGCATTATTTTTATGGCATTTAAATGATAAAGTTTCTTATTTCCACAAGAAATACGTAGACTAAAAACCTGTGAAACAAATGACATAACCTCACATTCCATAATAAAAAAACCTACAGAAATTTCACGGTGAGAGCATAACACATTAGTTGCAGGAAACTTAATCCATATAAACCATTAATAAAAATTAGTAAGCACAGAATTGCCTGGCTTGCTCAGTCGGCTAAGTGTCCAACTCTTGATTTCGGCTCAGGTCATGATCTCATCATTTGTGAGATCGAGTCCTGTACTGGGATCTGTGCTGACAGTGGGGAGCCTACTTGAGATTCTCTCTCTCTCTCTCCCTTCCTCTTTCTGCCACTCCCCTGTGTGCATGCACACAGTCTCTCCCTCTAAATAAATAAGCATTTAAAAAAAATTAGTAAGGGCATGGAAGGCCTATGGAATATAATTGATTCAGTATCTTTGTATCTCTTAATCTATTCCGTATGTTTTGCCCTTTCCCCTCTCTGGCAACCACCAGTTTGTTCTTCATATTTATGAATCTGTTTCTGTGTGTTTGTTTGTATGTTTTGCTTTGTTTCATTTTTGGCTTATTGCTTTGTTTTGTTTTTTGATTCCACATATAAGTGAAATCATGTGGCGTTTGTTTTTCTGTCTGACTCATTTCGCTTAGCATAATGCCCCCTGGGAATCCTTGTGCACTGTTGGTAAGAATGTAAGTTGGTGCAACCCCTGTGGAAAACCTTGTGGCTACTCTTGTTTTCTCCATATCCCTTCCCTTCCTGTGCCAACACTGCCTACTCACCCACACCTATACACCTTTTAACTCATCCTCCAGTATAAATTTCAATTTGATAGCTCCTCCCTTTCTACCTCTACCACCCATACCAAGGAAGCCACCATCATTTCTTCACCTCTGGTCTGTTGCAGTGATCCCTCCCCATTATGTCCTCTACACTTGTGCTCTTCCCCTCTACAAACATTCTTCAAAGGCAACTTGGTTGATCTTCCTAGCTCAAAACCATTTTTATTGGTTTCTAGCTGCATTCAGGAGGAAACACCCAAACCCTCCTGAAGTCTTTCGACATGATGTGTGATCTTTTCTCTGTTTTTTTTCAATCAATATTTTCACTCTTTTTCCTCTCTTTCATTGGTCCAGTATGCTTAAACCCAGTGGGTTTTTTTTTGTTTGTTTGTTTTTTGTTTTTAATAGTTTCTGGGACAGTGCTTCTGGTCTTGATGTAAAGGAAATTTAATTAAATATCTTCATAGAAAACTTTCTCTGTCTGCTTTGTCTAAGTTAATCTCTCCCCGTATTCTTCATCTTGGCCGTTTGTTCATTTCCTTCATGCAGCTAACTCAGGCTTCAGTTGTGTTTCTTTGTGACCTTGTTTTGTGTCCCCTCATCTGAACTGCATTTTCCAAGAGGGTAGGGACAATATGAGTGGCTAACTCAATATCTCATCTCCAGCCCCAGCACAATGCAGTGACATAGTACGCACTCATGAGTAGGCACATAGTAGGCACACAGTACATAATTGTTGAATGGATGATTGATATTCAATTGGGAGTAAAACTGTTATTAAAATTAATCAGTATTAACAGAACAGGAAAAGAAAAATGGGAAAAGAGAGAAGAAAACAGGAATACCTCAGTTAGAGCATGGAATTTCCTTATATTTTCTGCCCTGGTGAAATCCCTCAAGAGAAAGGACTTGACTTCAGTCACACCTCACATTGATTTCTTCTAATTCTTTTTTTTTTTTTTTTTTGCCTGACATATCCTAATTAGGCTCAATTTCTCCCTTACATGCTCAGCAAGTTGATTGACAGTAATTCTTTTACATTTTGGGAACAATATGAGGCTAGGGCAGAAGTTAGCAAACAGTGGTCTTCAGGCCAAATGTAGCCCATCACTTGTTTTTGCAAATAACACTTTTCTGGGACATAGCCACACCCATTCATTGCCTGTGGCTGCTTTCTGGTTATAACAGCAACGTGGAGCCGATGCTACTGAGATCGTGTGGCCCACAAAGTCGATGAGATTTTCTCTCTGTCCCTTTATAGGAAAAGATTGCTAATCTCTGCACTAGGGTATAGCCTCCTTTACTCTTAGATTCGTTTTAGAATAGTTTAACTACTTTTTAATATCTCCACTTATATATTAATAATTAATTTGAGGGGAAATCAGATGTTGTTTATGCCTTCCAATATCACCTGGTTCAGACCCTGTGATGTTCCAAGCATTTACTTAATCGATAAGTAAAGCTTTCTGTGACCTTTCTATCCCAAGTAACCTCCTGCTGCTCTCAACTCCCATGGTGTTTGCCTCACATAGCACTTTATCTCCTGTAGTGCTTAGCTCACCTGGTGCTTTATCTCTCATAGCACGCAGCATTTTGACCTTGTATGTGAAGCATGTGTGTGCATGGCTAATCTGGCTTACTGGTGTGGCATTGTGTAAAGAAAATTGTGTTTTGAGCATGACAGATTGCTAGGCTCCGAGCTGCCTAATAGTAGAGATTGTGCCACTTTAGCTGACCCGGAAACTTGGCCAGTGCCTGCCACGTGGTAGACAGTTTATACTGCATGAGTGAATCTGAATTGCACCTCTGTATTAATAAGGACTTGCCTGTGTGCTTTGTGTTGACGGTGATAGAATTGGATCAAAAGCAAGCATTATTCAGCACATCCTGCCCCACCCCCCAAATACACTCAAAGACATATACAGGTGACCACCATTTCTAATCAAGAGCTCAAAAATGGATTGTGCACATTGTATGTTTATAGTTATAGGTTTGAATCCCAACCCTATCACTTATTGAGTCACTTTGAACAAGGTACAAAATATGATGTTTGATTTCATCATCTTTCAAAGGCAGCTAATAACAGCCACCTCCCAGAGCTGTGGTAGGAAGTAAATGAGGTATCATCTGGAAGGGGCCGGCATAGGACCTAGGTCACTGTAATGGTCAGTAAAGGTCACTTGTGTTCCTAGAGGACTGTGTCCACACCAAACCACTGAGGGAAGCCCTGCTCCCCAGCCATGTAACCCCACTGCCTTGTAGTCTTCCAGGTTGTGGGAGTCAGGCTACTTACCTGCCAGGTGGATTTCTGCTCCCTGGGATACCTGAGTCCCTCATTCATTCTTTTGCATTGGAGCACATTGGATGACAAGCTGCCACACTCCTGAAGCCAAAACTCTGAGTCATTATTGCTATTTCCTCCATCTAGTCCATCAGCAATCCTTCCTAAATATATCTTTAGTTCGTTCGCTTCTCACTAGCTTCTATCATCTGTTTAGCTCAAATCACTATTTTCTTTTCCATGGTCTAGTAGAAAAACTTTTTTTATAGGTCTTCATCTATCTCCTCCAGATGAAAGCCAGATGATCTTTTACTTTCATTTTTTTTAAGAGAGGGAGGGATAGGGGCAATGAGAGAGAGAGAGAGACAGAGACAGAGACAGAGACAGAGAGAGGATCTCAAGCGGGCTCCATGCCTAGTGAGGAACCTGACATGGGGCTTGATCCCATGACCCTGGGATCATGAGCTGAGCTGGAATCAAGAGTTGGGCGCTCAACCAAGCCATCCAGGCACCCCCTGATGATCTCTTAAACACAGACATTAGACAGTATCTTTTTGAAAACTCCTCATCATTCCCCCTGATGGTGTCAGGACAGCAGACTCTCATACCATGGTCTGCAGGGCCCTCCTGATGATGCCTCTAACTTAATCTCATATCCTGGAGTTACAGGGTTCACGGCCCCTTGGACTGATATACTTTTGCCCCAGTACCTTTGCACATTCCATTCCTTCTGCCTATACGCCTTCCTACCTCTTTTTGTGTGGGTCACTCTATATTAATCAGGTACCAGTTAAAATTGTACTGTCAGGGACCCTTATGAATACCTTGTGCTTCGTGTTATTTCTTTTCTTAGAATTCTGTTGTTTCTGCTTATTTTGACCACAATTTATAATTCTGCATTTAATATTTACCTCTGTCTTTGACAACCCTGTGCCTTTATATACTACTTGATGTCCACACCATGGCTGCTTCAGTCATAAATATACACCCAGCCCCAGTTTTTTTGTTTTTTGTTTTTTTTTTGATGAGTAGCTGTGCTTAATAGATTTTTTTTAAATGAATGAGAGAATGAGCAATGACTTTAGGCAGATTTACCTCTCCCCAGTATGTTTTCCCCTGAGTATAAATGGCTGGCTAAAATTCTGACCAGTAAATTGAAATATATCTTTTCTAAGAAGGCTGTGGATATGCCAATGATTTGAAAAATGCATGGAAGTTCTTACAAGACTTCTGCTGTAAGAAGATCCGTCCCTTTCAAGATGATTCTTTTCTCAAATCTTGGAACAAGACAAAATAAATGTATTTTGTTGCTTTGCGCCTCAGCATTTTAATTTTCCAAGAGCTTGCAGAATGTCTTTGAGGTTTAGTGCACAGCAAAGTGTAATAAAATGTAGCATTGGTCCCAGTTTTAGTTGGTAAGGCACATTTTGAGATATTATCCTTCAGTGATCTCATGGTGTATTCTCTGTGACCTGTAATATGAAGCTACTGATATCTTAAGGCTAATATGCTACTTTAGTTACACATCTCAGAATGATTTTAGAAAATAAGGGTTTTGATTTTAATTGGAATTATGAAAGGCTTTTACAAATCCTGATTTTTTCTACACAATTCATGGATGATATTCTCCTTGTAGGAGTGTATTCCCATTTTAGAATTGAATGGAAAAAACTTGAACTCAGACCCACTCTTAAGTGTCAGGGAGGACAGTAATACCCCTGTGACATAGGCACGTATGAATGCCTTTTTAAAAAGCTTCAAAAGAGAAAAACAACCTTATTGAGTATGTAACATATGAAATAATGTACCTTGAAGTGGCAGCTGTGATCCCAGGTTTCCCAGCTAAAAGTACCGTGTTCCAAGTCAAACTGGTAGTAAATGGCAGTTAGCATTTGGGCTCAGGTTCCTTGCACTGCAAGGCAGTATTCTGTTCAGGCTGATCACCTTTTGACCTTTTGTATCATCCAGTCTTTTCCTTTCTCTCTCCACCCCCGCTATTTTGCCTGACCTCATTTCCCATTCCCACTCCTTTTACTCCTCGAGGCAACCATTCTAACTTGTATGATGTGTGTATTTTCATTTGCGTGTATTCTTGCAGAATGTGTATTCTCCATGTGTGTGCATTTTTTAAAACGTTCTTAAAAAGCTATTTCTTCATTTTTATGATGAAGCACTCTTTCTTTTTTAAGATTCTTCTATATTGTTAGTGAGCATCCAATCCACAGCTTCCCATTGTTACATTATGCTTTTCTCTGTGTGTGTCTACCACCTTTTACTTCTCCTTCCTCCCGTGATGGAAAGTTTTCTTCCAACTCCCTGCCATCATAAAGGACATTGTAGCTAACAATACATATTGTCATATAGTTATTCAACTATCTATTTGAGATATGTATCTAGGAATGAATTTCCTCTGTTGTCACTTAATTTGGCTCATCAGGCTTGGTTACACTATCCTACCTAATGGTTTTCCTGTGGCATACACCAATTTTTGCCAGTTTGTTTATTTATTTGTTTTTTTGTTTATTTTAAATTTTATATATTTGTTTATTTGGAGAGGGAGAGAAAGAGAGTACGAGTGGGAAAGGGGCAGAGAGAGAGAGAGAGAGAGAGAGAGAGAGAATTCCAAGCAGGTTCCACACTGTCAGCACGGAGCTTGATGCGAGGCTTAGACTCATGAACAGTGAGATCATGACCCAGGCCGAAGTTGGATGCCTAACTGACTGAGCCACCCAGGCACCCCAAGTTATGCCAATTTAATTGGTGTACAGTGATACCTCATTGTTCTTTAATTTATCTGATTATTAATAAGTTTAAGTATTTCTTTGTTTCTTAACATCAGTTTCTTAGCATTCTTCTTTTGTAAATTCCTTGTTCATGTTATTGCCTATTTTCCTATTTTGGCAATTCTATTTTTATTAGTGATTTGTAAGAGTTGTTAAATACTGCAAATGTCTTTTCTCATTTTGTCATCAAATAATTTTTTTTAATTTGGTGCTTCTGTTTTAAGATCCTTTACTTCCCTCTACTCATATTTATGCCATCCCTTAGTTTTTCCTAATAACTGTAGTTTTATATGTGATATTTAGATTTTTAATCTACCTTTGTTTGTGGTGTTAAATAAGTGCTAGTTTTATTTTTCCCAAAAGTGTACCGGTATTTTTTTTTTATATCATCTACTAAACAATGGGATATCTAGCATATTTTCAAATTTGTTCATTAAGATAACTTAGTTTTACATCTGGATAAAGGAAACAAGTGAGTCTTTAATATCAGGATTCTTTCCCACAATAGAAATTGTCAAAACTTTTTTATGAGTGCAAATCACATTTTTTGAGCTTAGGATCTACTCAAAAACACTTTTGGTATGTATGTGGGTCTGTAAAGGCACATTTCCTCTGGTTCTTCCTGCTTTCGCCCAGAGTGCTCATTAGAACTGACATGGATTTTAAGTCGAGAATTTCCAAAATCCTTCTTTGTCCCCAGCAATTAACATACCACTATCAGTATAATTTTACATTGATTGTGTCAGTTAAATGGGAAACTAAAATTAAGCAAGGGGCATTAAGGAGGACACTTGTGGGATGTGCACTGATTGTTATATGTAAGTGCTGAATCGCTAAATTCAATACCTAAAATCATTATTACACTACATGTTAACTACCTTGGATGTAAATTATAAATAAATAAATAAACAAACAAACAAATTGTCACTGGTCAAGGAGAATTTATTTGAATTGGTAAATGATATGCATTTGAAACAAATGTAATCATTCACAGGCCTTTATTTCATCTCCAAACACAAAGGTGAGAATGTAGATTTAAGATTTGTATGAAATAAAGGTTTATAATAGCTTTACATGGTTTTAATAGATTTCTTTTCCTTTAAATGATGGCTGCTTGCATTGGAATTTTTGAAGCATGAACTGGAACTGAAGGGAAGACAAGAAAAAAAAGAGGAAATGTGTTTCTAATTGTATTAAGGGAGAAAGGCTTTTCAATCAGTCACTAGGGTGTCAGTGGAGATCTTGGACGCTATTTCAGGGGATAATCTAGTGGTGGAAGATGAACCTAACTGAAGCACTTAGCTGATTATGTAGTTCATTCAAGAATAAATAGGCCATTTACTTTGTCTGAAAGTTCAATAGATTTGGATTTCAGTCAAATGGAATGGCATTAGATCTTCCTTTATTAATGTTGATACAAGCATGTTTAGAGAGGACTTCTATTGGTTTTCACTAATAATATCTTTATTGGTTGAGTTTTCTTCCCCCTCATTTGCTCGATGCTCCAATTCTGCAGAGATCATCTGATTTTTGACAACATTATGACATAGGCAAGTGTATTCGTTCAATTTGATAATGAAAGTCTCTAAGGCATTTTAAGAAACCTGTTATAGTGTTTTATTATTATAACTTAAGCAAGTGCTAGAGAAGGAAACTGTAAGAGGAAAGGCTTTGTTTCGGATGCATGCATTTTAAGAGATGGCATTCTTTGGATTTTGGATAGAAAATAAGGTATCTCTGAGCTAGAATAATTCATACCTTCCGTAAATATGACAGTGGTGTCAGAAGTGATCTACTCTCAGAGGTAGGGACACGATCTTGTGAGAAGAATAATCTTACATTTGAATTATGAATGGAATCCAAATTATAAAAAAATGTTTAAAAATATCCCTTGAAAACATACTTTCTCTGTTACAGATGAAATGTAGTAGGAGCAGTAATATGTAGGAGAGTTTGAAACATTGAAGATGAAACCCCAGCTCTGATATTTTCTATTTTGAGACCTTCTTCAGGTTATAACTTTAAGCTTGTACCCTTATCAGTAAAATGTCCATGTTTCACATAAGCAAGGGGATAGCTTTCATACCTAGCCCAACTCGGTGCTTGGTTTTCCTGTGTTTTTCCTTTACTCCCATTCCTAGATTCTTACATTAACAACTAAGCTGAATTTTAACCATAAGGAAGACACATTGTTTATTTTAGCTGGTTTAGCACTTAATACCTTTTTAATTGTCTGCTTATGACTAATGGCAAAGGGGAAAGCCTATATTTCTTTAGAGGAGTGAAATAATTTGCCTTTATTTACATTGATCTTGTAATCTTTGTTCTTTTGTGCTGGTTGCTAATTATATCAGTGTCAAACTAATTATCTTAAGTAATGGAAGTTAAATTCCCCCAGTGATTTAAAATAGAAGAATGGAATATTTTGTAAGCATTTCAGAGTGGTTGTCTTTTTGGAGATACATTAGGAAGTCTCCAAAATATACATACATATTTGTGAATTGCCATCTGTGTGAAACAACAGACAGCCTGTCTGTAGCATTTTGCTGAGTGGAATGGAAGGATCGCTCTCACCACACTGCTTTCAAGCAAGGTAGAGAATTACCAAATTGAAGTTTCTTTAATGTAAATTCACAGGACAGACCTGATTGAAAAATTTTATGTTAGTGTATGTCTTCAAAGAAGCAAGAAAAAGAAAGTTTTTTTTTTTTTCTAATTAGGAAAAATAATCTTTCTGAAAAAAATTTGTACAACATTTGTATCAAGAATGATGTTCTCTTGAATAATTATTGCAAATCACTTTCAATAATGGAATAGGACATTTAGAAGCCATACAATGTTGGTGGTATTTTAGGAAAAACAGAGAAGTAAGAAACCTATGGAGCCAAAAATATTTTACTGAGAACTCACCATGAACCAGAAACTAAGAACATTACAGGAGCAGAACAGACAAGAATATTTGCTCCTATGTATGTGTGTGTGTGTGTGTGTGTGTGTGTGTGTGTGTGTATGTTTTTTGAGCAACTTCTGAGTGCTCAGTGAAGTACTATGAATTTAAAATGATTTAAACAAGAGAAGATGTAATTTCTATGCACAACTTCTTTCTAAGCAGTGTAGAACCTGAAGGTCTTCTTTTCTTGAGAACCTAGACAGATTTGTATATTTAAATTAGGGAGAAAAGGTGAAAAGAATTGCTTACTTGTATGACACTGGAGTATTTGTGGAGGTGATTGTGTGGAAAGAGAGCGTAAGGATGCGAGTAAGAACTAGAGAGAGTGATCTTGAATAAGGATACAAAGTAAACTCCAAATACGGAGTTTCAGCACATTTCAGCCAGGGGACTTCCCCCCTGCCTCCAGCCACTTTTGCTTTATTTACATTTTCTGATTTATAGAAAACCAGGTTCTACTGTAAAATGCACTAGAGTTCTTCCCTCAGTTTTTATCTACTGCTTGACCTTTTGAGCAGGGAACTTTAAAGATCCCTCCTTAGCATTTGAGCTCAAGTCTTTGGCTAAGTTGGTTTGATCCTCAAGACAAACACAAACACAAAATCAAAATAAAACTCACAGACAGAAGACAACATGGGAGCGCTGTTTTTCTTCTACAAAATTTCCTTGTCTACTCTGTTTGGGTTTTGCTTCACATTAGAGAGATCCTTTACAAAGGTAAAGTTTACAGAGCATGACATCACACCAGAAGTAATATGACAATATGTGAAAAATAAGGCAGCCTTCTAGTAAATCACATATATGGGCAATAAGTGTTCATCACTGTTAACTCTAGCAATGTCTCTAAAATGGAAGGAGAGAGAGTGAGAGAGAAGCAGAGAAGACATAATCAAAGAAATAATAAAAGAAAAATTTCCCCCACATTTACAACTAAATACTCCAGCACAATTCAAAAACAAAACAAAAAAAGACCCAAGATACATTTCTATGAAAACTCATAATGCTAGGATTAAAGAGAAAATCTCAAAATCTTCTAGAAAAAAAAATGAAATCACATCCTAATGATCAGTACTCAGAATGACTTCAGACCTTTCAGTAGTGAACCTGGAAATGATGAGAAATTGTCACAACACATTCAAATTCTAAAGGAAAATAACTCTCTTTTAGTCTGAGTTGTCACTAAAGTGGATGAGTTAAACTAATTTTCCTGTACTGGTCTTTTTTTTTTTTTTTTTTTTTTTAAAGTTTAGATCTTGGTTCAAGCTACTATATCGTTTTTTACTTTGACGTCCTGTCATTGTGAGTAAAACTTATATTTCCTTTCTTGTGTATACAACAACTTCATCCTTAAGTGGACGAGAAGAGAAATTGCTATGAGAGGAATAATAGTATAAATAGTATAAATATCTCTATAAAAGAGATACTATTTAATAGGAAAAATCTCATTTTTAAGCAAAGGTCTGCCTGGAACTTCATGTTAGGTTGGTGATTTCTTAAAATGTTAACTGTGATGCTGTATTTGTCTGAATTTGGTGAATGAGATTAATAGATAAGAGAGAAGACGTGCAAATACTTGCTTAATAGGGTCTGATGAAGCGAACTTCCAATCCAGTGGTCTTTTCATCGACAGGCTTTTTACCAAGAAGTGTAGAAAGACCCTATTGTGGATTTTTTCTTATGTCCTGTGATATGTTCTAATGGCTTGGGCATGACAATAGCATTCATGCTGTTAAACTGGCAGGGAACCTAATTATGGCTTTTTATCTGAAGCTTAAATAATCTCAAAGCTCTTTAAGAAGATTATTACCTTAATCTATCTGTTAAATTCTTCAGTGCACTTATGAGAGTTATAGCATCAACTCCGAAGATTGTGAGAGAGATCTAAAGTTTGCAAAGATGGGACTGTGAGGAAAGTGGGCCTGGTTTAGAAGTCTGGAGACCCAGGGGCACCTGGGTGGTTTAGTCTGTTAAGGGTCTGACTCCTCTTGATTTTGATTCAGGTCGTGATCTCATGGTTTTGGGATTTTGAGCCCCTCATCCGGTTGTATGCTGGCAGTATGGAGCCTGCTTGGGATTCTCTGTCTCCCTCTCTCTCTCTGCCCCTCCCTCACTCATGCTGTCTCTCTCAAGAATAAATAAATAAACTTAAAAAGAAGTCTGGAGGCCCAGACTGTGGCTCTGTCTTTCATCTATCTCTTTGGAGTGCCATCACCAACTTGGAAAAATAAAGGTCGCGGAGTAGATGGTTTTTAATGTATGCTCATCCTAAATTTCTCTGGTTCTATGACCTCTCTTCCATACTTTGGTTTCCCATATTTTTTGCTTTGGTAGGGTTCTGTTATTATAGGTGGTGATGTAAAGGGCTTGTAGTTGTATAGGGTGGTAAAGGAGGAGACACACGGGAGAAATTGCACATGTTTGGATTTCGGTCTTGGATCTGGTTCTTAGGAGCTGTATGGTCTGGGTTAGATCATTCTGCTTTTCTGAGATTGAGCTTCCACAGCTATAAAAAGGGAAACGCAGTACTTAGCTTTCAATAATTTCTGAAATCGCTGGTAATATATGTAAAGTGCCTGGCATAATAAAAACATTCAATTAATGACAACTGTTATTTGGGTGATGCTTTCTAACTTAAGAACTAGAGCATGAATTTAATTACACAGAGAATCTCATTCTGAGAAGATAAAGGATGAGGGAAATCTGAACAATATTGAAAATCATTAATAAAAATCTCCTTTGATCAACTGTTTATTTCAGCATCCCCTGGTTTGCCTTGCTCTCATGGAAAGTTGTTTTGTTTAGTTTTGTTTAGTTTAGTTTTGTTTTGTTTTGTTTTGTTTTGAGGAATCTGTGCAAATACCAGTGTTCATAACATTAGCCTGATTTTGAAGTCTCCTGCTTCTTTGGTTTAACATAGATTGTGAAACGCTCAGGTATTTATTCCCAAGGAAACCATGACATATGAATGAGAATTTATTAGATATTCCTCGTGGTAGTGAATTTTTTACATTGGTGGCCTTATATCCTTATAATTTCGACATATAACCACTTACTATGTGAAGTCTGCAGTTGTAAGGTTGAAAGGTAGTCCCTTGTTAATTGGTTTATTTTAAAAGGAAAGACCTTGACCCAGTGGCCATCTTCCTTTACTGAAGACAGTGATATTGGCCTATCCCCAGAACTGCCTTATTTTGCTCTTACACACTACAAAGTGTTAATGTGCCCCTTTTGTGTGCCTCAGTAATCATTCAGGCTTTGACATATATTTCTTTCGAGTGCAACATGTTTTTGAATTTATTTCTTCAGGAAGCACTCTGTGATGGATAATTTAGCCGGATAACTATTTATTAAAGAAAAATCACGGGGTGCCTGGGTGGCTCAGTCGGTTGAGCGTCCGACTTCAGCTCAGGTCATGATCTCACGGTTCGTGGGTTCGAATCCCGAATGGGACTCTGCGCTGACAGTGCAGAGCCTGCTTGGGATTCTTTCTCTCTTCCTGTCTCGCTGTTCCTCCCCACTTGTGTCCTCTCTGTCTCAAAAGAAATAACTAAAAACTTAATAAAAAATAAAGAAAAGAAAAAGAAAAAGACAAATCATGAGGGATGGAAGGCCTAAACAAACTTTTCCTGGAGACAGATAACAAGGGCACCTACCCTTTTGATGCACAGTGTAATTATTGCTTTCTTGGTTTCCAGTGAAAGCTGGACTACGCTAAAGCTTTGGCATGAAAAATTTTAACATAAACTCAGGAATTAACGTTTGACTGAAAGAGGGGTCAAGTATCTTCAGGAGGTCAAACATAGACAGCAGGAAAAAAACCCGAAAGAACAGGTATCCTAGTCTGAATCATGGAATGGTGTGTTTTGCCTTGTCTGTAAAGAGAGGGACTTGGTGTTTGCAAAGAGTTTGTGGGAGAACATAGGGTGCCGAGTCAGAGAGTCTGGATGTGAATGCGGACCTCACTAACTGCGTGATCTTGAGCGAGATACTACATCTCTCAGGCTTGTTTTCCTCATCTCCAGGATAGACTCACATCCCACGCCATGGCTACCTCACGGAACTGTTATAAGGTATACTAAAATTACATCCAGGAAAGCCTGTTGTCAGTTATAACTGACTAGGGAATAGAATGCCAGAATCTATCAGCCGCAGAGCCAGCTGTTGGGGATTAAGAAGAGGCGTAGGAAGATCTGATATTGCCCTCAGAAGTGAAAGAAACATCGTGGATGACATTGTTTTCCTCAGAAAATCTGCTCTTTCATATCTGCTCAATCAAGTGAACATTTTTAGCATCCATGTATTGCCATCTGTATCGCACCCAATGAAGTGTCATCCATAGATACCTTAGGGTTCAAGTTGTTGCACAATCCCCAGGCTATCACGATACGACGTTTGATACGACTTCATCCAGAGGAACGTTAGAATCCAGGGATCTGCCTCACTCTAAAAAGGGAAGCTGCAGAAACTTAACGATACTTGAACCAAACCTTCAGATGTATCCTAGGACAGTCAGACCAGAATCTAAATGCTGGTCTCTATGTACCTTAACACTTGGATGTTTATAATGATTTATGATGATTCGATTCAAGGCTATCCATTGAAGTATTTTGGGGTACTTGAACTGATTTGAAATAATCTAAGTGTGTTTTCTTTTCCGTCACGACTTACTGCTGATTTTCTGTCTTGCCATATTTCTCTGCAGAGTTTGTTCTCCTTGAATGATAATACGAAAAATAATTAAAATAGTAGTAGTCATCATAATAGCCAAGCTACTATTTATTGAGCTCCATCAGTGTTCCATGTACTATTATTTCTGGTTCTGTGATTTCTTTTTCTGTGAAAATGTCAGCAGCATCTTGTCTGCTGAGTGACCCTTCCTCCCCATTACTCAGTCATTCTTAACCCTTATGGGGTGCACCTCTGCCTTAAAACTGCTGACTCAAAAGGCACCTGTGACCCATTGTAACCAGAGTCACTAGCTCTTTCAGAATTCTGCTCTGCTTTGATTACTCTGTACCATTCGTCTCTCTGAAAAAGCCATCTTTCTTTTTGAAATTCTCCATGCCTCAGTGTTTGTAACCTCCATGTCCTTTCTTTCTTTCTTTTTTTTAATGTGTATTTATTTTTGAGAGAGGGGCACAGAGTGCAAGTGGGGGAGGGTCAGAGAGAGAGAGAGAGAGAGAGAGAGAGAGAGATTGAAGGAGACACAGAATCTGAAACAGGCTTCAGGCTCTGAGCTGTGAGCACAGAGCCCGACATGAGGCTGGAACTCACAGACCAGGAAATCATGATATGAGCCGAAGTCAGAGGCTTAACCAACTGAGCCACCCAGGTGCCCCCCTCCACTTCCTTTCTGAGAGCTGCTTGTCTCAGCTCCTCTGTCTACTCCTCCTGCTCTGTGTGTAAACTTTCCCCTTCCACCTCCAGTGCAGCTCCTCAGTTACAGGCTGTCATCGTCTTTCACAAAGATGTTGAGCTGGCTTCTCTGTGAGAGAGCAGAATGCAGAGGTTAAGGGGTGGGGGCTTGGTACCTGCCTTTCTGGTCTAAAACCTCTCTCTGCCCTTCCAAGGTGGGTGACCATGTGCAAACAGTTCGTTTCAACTTCCTCATTAGTAAAGTGGGGATAATAACAATATCTACTTCATAGGGTGCTAGAGAGGGATCGATGTGTCATTATACGCAGAAATGCTTAAAATAATTTCTGGCCTTGGTAAGGGCTACCTAAGTGTTGCGATTATTGCTACTGTTTTAATATTAATTACTATCACCATTTTGAATGTTTACCTTGCCGTTAGATTCCTTGCTTCCAGTACATTCTACACAGAGCAGCCCAAATCACCCTACAACACAGCTTAGTTAATGTTACTAGGCTGTTTTATATTTATATTTGTATTTATATTTATATTTATATTTATATTTATATTTATATTTATATTTATTTATATTCCACATTGTCTCTCAATTTAAATCAGCTTCAGTCTGCCTCTCAAGGCCCTCCCAGTGGTGCCGATTTGTTTTTCTAGCCTTATCTTCTACAACTGTCACTATGATATTCAATACTGGTGTCTCCCTTTCCCACTGAGCTTTCCTTATTTTCCAGAATCATGCTTTCCTTTTTTGGTCCATGCTTCTAAAAATCCCAAGATTCAGAACAAAGGCTATAGTCTCTTGATGCATTTGTAATACTCTAGATCAAGGGTAAGTCTATCCTCTCTGAAGCCCTTAAGCAAAGCTCTTTATTTTTAGGCCTCTTTTGGGTCCTATATCTCTCTATCTGATATTTTACGTATTCATGTACGTGTTGTTATCTTTCCTCCTAGATTATAAGCTCCTTGGGGAAGAGTCTTTGCTTGCCTGTAGCCTTCCCGCTCCCGGCAAGGGATCTCACACCCCGTAGGAAGATGTGCATTGAAGGGCTGTTGAATACATGTTGATTTCAACATCAGAACAGAGTGGGCATTCACCTCCCATCTTGCTGTGTTTGTTGAACAGACTCATTTGCATAGGCTTTGTTGGCTTTGACAAACGGAAGTGGCTTATGGAGATTCTTTTTTTCCCCTCATGTTTTAGGTTTTGGGGGTTGTTAATAAACTGAAAAGTACAGTGCTTGCCTCATAACCATAAATATTTGTTGAATGAAAAAGAAAATAAAAGTAAACATTTGCTGAATGAGAAAGAAAAAGTAAATACTGAAGGAACCACACCCAGCCCCACTTGACTGCCAGAAGTGAAAAAAAATGTAAGGAGACATTTTCTGGAGGAAAAACACACACCCACACATGCTTCTGAGTGGTGTAGAAAACATAGATTGAGCCTCAAGTTGAGAGGCATGCTTGTGTTTACAAAGTACATTGGATGATGTTATCAAAATACTGGCTTTTGCAATACATTCTCCGATCTTTTTTAAAGTCAACTTCATTTCTGAATTGAATTTGACCTAGGTTAAGACTTAAATAAATTTGGAGCACCTGGGTGGCTCAGTCAGATAAGCGTCCAACTTTCGTTCAGGTAATAATCTCGCGGTCTGTAAGTTCGGGCCCCACGTCAGGCTCTGTTCTGACAGCCTGGAGCCTGATTCAGATTCTGTGTCTCCCTCTCTCTCTGCACCTCCCCTGCTCGCACTCTGTCTCTCTCTCAAAAAATAAATACACATTAAGAAAATTTTTTAAAAAGATTTAAGTAAATTTATTCGCCTCATTTATTCACTTTTGTCAGTGCGGTAACCGTAAGAACAATGCAGTTGCACCAAAAAAGTTTGCTGCAGGAATGCCCCATGTGAATGTGAGCTGGTGTGGAAGCTCCACAGGGTTGAGTGTAGAAAATGGTCTTGGATGTCCTGCCACAATAAGACAGGTGATGCCTCTTCTCCAGACATCCTGGGCTGTGGTCTCATCTCGTGAGCGCCCCCTGGAGCCACATGGTTATGGAAGTAAATCCCTCCATTCAGGAAGGTAGAGTCACCATGGGGTTTTTGGTACCTTACAGAGACAACTCCAGAAATACCAATTTGGGAATTAAAAAAAAAAAAAAATATTGACAAAAGAGGGATGATTGAAATACGTTTCAGGAGTTGTAGATTAATATATTAATATTAGGGGTTATCTTTTCCTTTCCTTATCTTTTGCTTTTTGCTTAAATTTTCTCAGAACATATTTATGAACTTGTGGAAAATGTCAGGGGTTTTCAGCTTTCAGCGTGTCAGTCTGAGAATACTGGTAACCCAACTGGGTGAGATGGAGTGAGACTAAGAATACTAAGTTAAGTAGTCAGTGCATCCAGCTAAACATTTTAACAAGTGTTTACATGCCAATCAGAAGACAGAGTAGAAATGAGGAGTATGGCTTTTGCTGAGATGTCAAAACCACATTTGTCTTGACCACTGTTTCCAGAAGGCTTGCCTGACTGTTCATGACTGACTCTGATATTGTTCCATAGGACCCTGTATTTGCCTGTCATTGTATGTATTACGTAAGCAGGGATTACTAATTTCGTTGTCTGTCCTCCCCCATTTGCATTATAAGATGCTTGAAGGCAGATTACATCTCTCCAGCAACCTGCCCAGTGTCTGTTGCAAAGAGGGTGGCCTAGTCTCCATATTTATTGGATACTGTATTAAAAGGGATGAAACTAAGGCATGGCCATTCATTGCTCTGAGTCTAATGCTATAACTCAGAAGCCTGATTGGATGGCATACAGGCTGCATTGGACGTACAGTTTTGTATATTTGACTGAGAAAGTTATGACGCACAAGTTTTTAAAAACAAGAATTTTAGTCACTAGCACTGATAAATGAACCTGAGAGGCTTTACACACACACACACACACACATACACACACACACACACACACACACCCATCATGAATCTCCATTTGCAGCTTTTCTTGACATAGCTGAACCTCTGACAGCCCTGGGCCTATGCTGCCACAAAAATCTGGAGCAGAATGGAATGGCTACCCCTGGTGAAAGGGTTCTCCGGTCTACCTCAGACTTCCCACATAAAGCTGGCCGGTCCCCACCTCTCTTTAACCCAATTAGCTCTACTCCGCTGCTCCTTCCATTCTTGTTTATCCCTTGAGGGGGATGATTTCACGCATCTCCTCTCCCTTCTCCTAATGACTGGCTGCTAGTGGGAAGGAGCATGGATCATGCTTCCTATGAAGACTGTTCTTCCAAGCTACCATCCTGCAGAACAATAGGTACCTCCACTTATGCAGAGGCCCTGCAGAGCCAGAAAGGCTTTTTCATGGAGTGCCAGCCCCACATGAAAATGGTCCTGGGGAGGAATTCGTCACCAACCGGCAGGGCTTCACCTGAGAACCCTAGTTTATTTTGTGCTGCTCCTCCATCCTGACCCTGGTTTTGCTACCTTTTTTGGCCTGAGAAGCGAGAAGGAGGCAGATTCTGATGCTGCTTCTGACCACCCAGCAGTGAAGGCTTTGATTTTTTTTTTTTCCTAAGTGGAAATTGATCAGTGTGCGATTCAGAGATTTTCAAAGGTGCCTTTGTCTAAATTGAGATTTGGGCCAGTTAGGGTCTTCATTAAAAAGCATCATGCGGTCACCAGGGTTAATGAGGCCGATCAGAGCAGACCTGACACTAAATAAAGGCCGGTTAAGTCCAATCAACTGTGGCCTGGGCGCTTTCTGATGGTGCAGCCCTCCCGTGAGGGCTGTTTTTCCAGGGTGGCAGCCTGTGGCAGAAGCAAGAAGATGGGCTCCCAAAATGGCCCCTGAGTCATGGGGCAGCAGGAGGATGGGTCATGCCTTCTGCTCTTAAGGTGCCCCTTGCTGGTTTGCAGCTTCTCCCTGAAGAGCACTGCCCCCTGCAGCCTGCCCAGCATGATGCTGTGGACAGAGACACAGGACTGAGATTGGGGTCTTCTGTGGGCCCTTAGGTGACCGAGGGGACAGACTGATCCCGACCCTTTAGTCCCTGTTTCTCCATCCATCTAACTTCTTGCTGGAAAGTTCTATAAATCCATGAAGGAAGACAACTGATGTCAACAAAATTGGTCACTTGGGGACTGGGTATCTTACCCTGTGGTTCTTTTAGTAATAAAAAAAATAGCCCATAGTTATATAACCTCTACCATGTGCCAAACACTGTTCTGAAAACTTTACTGATATTGACTCAGTTATTCTTTATAAAATTTCCATGAGGTGGGTGCCCCATTTATAGAAGAATAAACCGAAGCAGTTGAAGTGTTCAATTCTGTGCTAAGTATTTTTCATGCATACTTGCGTGTGTAGTTCTCATAATAATCTCAGTGCAATGGATATTTTTGGCCCCATATAACAAATGAGGACCCTGAGATTCAGAAAATTTACATGACATGTCTGGGATGATAGTGCTGGTACATGGTAATAGGAGAATGCGTATTTATTTCTTCCTGTTCCCAAAGCATGGAGGTACAGAATAGCTGATGCCCACGGATGAGAGATCTAAAATTCTTCCTTAAGACTTGTCTGTGAGCCTTCAGTTATTCTATTCAAGGTTCCCAGAATGGAAAGAACAATAAGTACCAAATACTAACAATATGATCTTAAAATAGTGGGTACAGAATAATGCCTCTGGCTCTACCTTGCCTTGTTGAGATTCATAACGGGCTGTGCCATTTTCTTCCTCCTGATTTCTCTCAAAAACCAATCTCGGGATGCTCATACTCACTCATTAAGACTGGAACTCGGCCCAAGGCCACTTCTCCACTGCAACTGTTGTCATTAGCATCCACAGAGCCCCTTCATCCCACATCCTCACCTCTCACCCCTCTCCTGTTCAACTGAACCATCATTTTGTCTTTCATCACATGCATCTTGGAATTTGTCATCACCAACAACTACGTCACCTATGACATTAGTTAACATGCCCTGTGCAGATGTCAAACCCTCCCTTTTATGGGCTGGCTCATTTGAATACCTCCAATATTCTTTCACCCCACCATGTTCTCCATTTCCCCCAACACTTAGCTTCCTGCGAACATCACTTTTCTCCATCTCCTGCTTCAGTGTGTGATTCCAGTCATTTGCTCTCTTCCCCCTCCATGCCCACACTCCCTTCTAGATGAATCTCTCTATCAACCTTCTCTATGATGACAACCAAAAAGTTGAAGATAATCTCACAGTTGGGGAGCTTGGTTATATTGCTTATGATATATATATTCAGGCTGTCATCTTAACTGAGCTCCCAGCATTGCCCATCAATCTGACCACATTTTTCTATCCAAGTAACTCTCTCACTTTTACCCTATAACATAAATAGCTCACAAATCCTACCGTTTATTTTCTTTCTCACTTCAAACACTCCAGACTGAGTTACCACCATCTTAGCTGAATGCCAAAATATTTTCCTAGTTGGTCACCCTGTATTCAGCCTTGCCCTCTTTCTTACCCATTCTCCACACAGAAGTCAAAATAATATATTTAGATCATATATTTTATCATTCCATTTCCCTGCTTTAAAATATATGTGTATGTCCCATTACTCATAAAAGAAAATCTAAAAAATTCTCATCTTAGCCTATAAGTCTTGCATGACCTTTGCTCTACTATTCCTACATATAGGCCGTTCACCCTTAATGATTACACTCTACCTTCATGATCTCATTTTAACTTTGTGAACAAATCAAGCTTTCTTTCCAATCCAGAACATTTTGTGCATTCTGCTTATACTTTTCCCTCTCTGTACAATGCATCACCCATTCATTCCCTGACTGTCACTCTTACAAGATTTCAGTGTAAATATCACATTCCCAGTGCATCATGGACCTTCCTCCTCCCCCTTCATTGTGGTGAAGTGTTCCTGTCATTCTGCCACAGCTCCAGGATAATGTACATTTCCTCTGAAGGATCAATCATTGTAGGATTAAATATGTATTTATGTACTTAGATATTTAAATTGTATCTCTGAAATTATGAGATTCAGAAAGGAAGGTTCCAGATCAGCTACTATAATCCTAGTCTTGTGGAATGGCTGAAACAGGGGATTTGTTTGACAAACAATTCATTCTACCATACACTACACTTGAAGCCTTGAACTTGGTGCCTTAACCTCTCAGATAATTAATTTCTTGAGTGACACAATACAAGCACAGTATTCTTTAGAGGACCCTCATAAGGTTTGGATGTAACTGTGGCTGGAAAACACACTTGGTCAATTTTGAAGTGCTATATGGACAGCATAGCTGATGTCCCCAGTAGCTACACGCAGACTAAGTGTCCAGATCTTAGTTTCTAATACTGTTCTCCAGTAAAAGTAACGAGAACTCTTTGGAGAAAGGGCAGATTCTAGAAATGAGGTAGAGAATATACTAGATGAGCATGGAGCGTCTTGTCATGGCAGAAAGCAAGGAAGTGCTAAAAACAAAACTAAACAAACCAAAACCCTAATTGCCATAGCTGGAAAAATTTATGCAACAAAATAAAGTATTATTGGATTATAACTCAAAGTATAAAATAAATATCAATGCAACTATCTTGTTATAAATAACTGATTGAATAAATATGTAATGGGGAGGAAGGGACAAATTTTCTGTGCAGAAGAATTCAGAATAATTTATGGAGATATTCTGCCTTCAAAGAGTGACAGTATAGCTCCCCATTCCTTAAATATAGGCTGCACATAGTGATTTCCTTCCAGACAGTACATACGGAAATTGGAAAACATTTACAGTAGAAAAAGAGTTAAGTGTACAGCAGTATAACCTGACAAACACAATAAGTGCCAACGACAGCCATGATTATGTTGATAATATGTATCTTTGATAGGAAGAAATGAAGATGGTACTTTACCTCTGTGGTCTTCTTTTCCCAAACCTGTAAGTCCAGAAAAATGCCAAATTCCGGTAGCAGGACATGCCACAAAATATCTGACCAATGTTCCTTCAAACTGTCAGTCACCAAAGATAAGGAAAATCTGAAAGTTGCCACAGCCAAATGGAGCCTAAGAAGACATGATGGCTAATTTAATGTGTATCCAGAGTGGGATCCTGGAACAGAAGAAGGACATTAGGTCAAAACTAAGGAAAGCTGAATAAACTATGGACTCTGGTGAATAGTAATGTATCAACATTGCTTCATTAATTGTGGCTAATGTACCGTAATCATGTGAGGTGTCATATAATTTTGTTGTAGAGGAAGGTGGATATGGAGTGTAAGGGCTATAAATGTAAAACTTAAAAAAAAGTTTTTTGGTTTTTTTGTTTTTTTAACTATGCTGTGTTCTCCTCCTCCTCCTCATCTTCGTCATCATCTACTTGTGTAGTCTTAAGACTCTTCAGATGCATCTGCTTTTTTTTCCCCCCAATCAGTGTTGTGTGTGTGTGTGTGTGTGTGTGTGTGTGTGTGTGTGTGTGTGAGTGTGTTGCTAAAACTTCTGAAGCTTCTAAAATCCTTATCCAGTGTTATTGTGTGTATTGAGCTGAGATTTGCTTCTCAACAGGTAGTGGTTACTGAAGATTTCTGAGCTGGCCTTCCCATCATCCCCAAATGAAATTATGTGATTTTGAAAGCTTTAGGTGCTGTAAAATGTTACAAAGGTTAAGGATGGTCTTCCATGACTTCCTTCTCCTTAAGGTGCCATGCTGGATGCTCTCAAGCATCTCTGACTCTTCTTAAGTTTTGGTCTCCCTGCAGGTACTGAGGCTCTCCCTCTTTCTAATGCTCCTTTTCTTCTCGCTCTCGCTCTGTCTCTTCTCTGCCTCTTCTTAGGAGATGAACATGATGAGGAAGTTCTGATTCCTTTTTCTACTCCTCCTCTGTGTAGCATTATGAACTGGGGAATGCCAACTTCCCCATTCCTATTTTCTAACTTTGCAAAATAAGGATATTCTCCGGACTCACAAGGAATGTGTAAGGTCTAGTGTAAGGTGAAGTAAGAGAATGCGTTTGGAACCCTTTCAGCAATGGAAGAAGAGGAAAGGCCAGAAATCCCAGCCGGATCAATAGCTGAATTCTTACTGAGAGAGAGAGAAACAGGGAACATTATGTCTCTATCTCCAATGAGAGGCATGTTTTTCTACTCACTAGGAAATGACTTTCTGCAAACGATGGCCAGATAAATCAGAGGTTGTGGTCCGTGGAGTTGCTATTTCTCTCTGTTGACAATGTGTAGACGACAGGTTTATAACCAGTACTGTTCCTCCTGCCATTTTCCGTAACATAGAATTTAGCTTGAACACTGGGCCCAATTGCAAGATAGTCTTAAATTCTCAAAAGGAGCTGGAACTCTAGAGTGCATGTGAAATTTTCTGATTTTTAAAACACTCTGAATGCCCAAAATACTGTTTGAGACACTGATTCAGTCTAAAGGCAATTGCCTTCCTTTCTAGCAGTTTAGGATTGCAGTGAGAGGAAAATGTGAGGGAGTGAGGGAGAAGGGGGGGGGAGGAATGTCTTTTCTTTCTCTCCAGAATCCAGTTGTTGTGAGTCCAGACTACATTAATGTCCTAATGACTTATTACACCTTCCATGAAGGCCTTTAGTTCATGTTAATTGATGGAATACAGGGATCCATTTTAAACAGTTTTAATGGCCTTTCAGAGTGATTATCAAACATTTACAAATATTCAGAAAAGAAGTCAATAAGATGGCGTTAAGTGAAATAAGTCAGACAGAGAAAGGCAAACACTATATGATTTCACTACTATGTGGAATCTAAACAACAAAACAAATGAACAAACAAAAAACAGACACAGACCTATAAATGCAAGGAACCAACTGGTGTTTGCCACAAGGGAGGTGAGTGGGGGTATGGGCAGAATGGGGGAAGGGGCGTGGGAGGTACTGGCTTCCAGGTGTGAAATGACTAAGTCACAGGGATGAAAAGGTACAGCACAGGGAATGTGGGCAATATTGTAATAGGGTTGCATGCTGACAAATGGTAGCTATACTTGCAGTAAACAGAGCGTAATGTGTTGACTTGTCAGGTCACTGTGTAGTACCCCTGACACTAATGTAACATTGTGTGTCAGCTATACTTAAGTTTAAAAAAAAAGTCGATAAGAATTCTAATTTTTTTTTTTCTGGGAAGTCTAACAAAATCAAATCACTGGATTATCTGCCCTTCATCACAAAAAGGAGAGTATTGACAAGGCATGAGTATTTCGGAGTTGGGTTAATCCAGGTTGGGGCTCCAGCCCTTTTACCTGCTGACTCCTCCTTTCTTAGTTCTGGAACCAGCATATGCCTCTTGCTAAACATCCTCTCCTTCTATAATGATCAGATAGCCCCCTTACCTTGCTGGTTCCTGAGACATAGCCTTTGAGAGACTGCAGGCTTCAGTAATCCTCTCTCTTCTTCACAGCCTTGTTATTTAATGGTTGTCCAGATGTGGGAGAGGTTTAGGTGCTCTACCAGAAGAAAATGCATCAGTTTAGGGGTGACTGCGTGGCTCCGTTGGTTGAGCGTCACCCAACTTTGGCCCAGGTCATGATCTCACAGTTCATGAGTTCGAGTCCCATGTCAGGCTCTGTGCTCACAGCTCAGAGCCTGAAGCCTGCTTCGGATTCTGTGTCTCCCTCTCTCTCTCTGCACCTTCCCAGCTCATGCTCTGTCTCTCTATCTCTCAAAAATAAATAAATACATTTAAAAATTTAAAAAAAAAGAAAATTCAACAGTTTAAAATGTTCCCAACCTAGTTTATTTACGGTCTCAATTTTATCAGTCATGGATGGAAAATGGAATACTGCCTGGGAACAGATGATGATAATAGGTATGCTCAATTATGGCTTATCATTTTAAAGCGTCCTCTGGTTTTTATGTGACTCATAATTGGGATGCAACATTTCTACATTTGATAATTTTATTTTTCATATTAGAGTCCATTATTTTACTGTGAGAGCTTGAGAGAGACATGACTTATAAATTGAATTTGGGTATGTGATATGCTAAGTATGTATTTGAGGAATCGGGAATACAAATTCACAAATTAAGTAGGCATCCTTATTGTATCTATCACATGGACTTTTCATTACACACACTAAATAAAAATCATTACGAAAAAAAAGACCAGTGCAGCAGGGTGAATGGTGAAACCTACTTGTTTGATATTAATTAAGTGCTTTGCTGGATGATGTGAAATTTTCCTCATGTTACATTAGAGGAAAATGGTCCATCGAGTGCTTGCTCTCAAGAGGCTGGGTGTTAGGCGTACATTTATGTATTGCTTCATCTCACAGTTACAGCAGAATAAGAGAAGAGTGGTCTGTTCTTCTCGTTTTAGAAGAGGAAATCAGAGCTCGGAGATGTGGAATGCCCTTCTCAAGGCTACGTCGCTCCTTTGTGATAGTTCCAGGCTTTAAAGCGGGGTATACTCACACCAGTGACAATATCAATCTTCTACCTTGAGATTAACACACATTTCTTTTCACTTGGAACTTGGGAAATTAGAAACCAAAGCAGCTGTGGGTTAGAAGATGAGGATTGTGAACATTGTATCTAAAAAAATGACATCCCCACAAAATGTAGAGTCAAATGGAAGATGAAACCTGGGTGCTGGCCGTGATGATATCTCAGGGAGTACCCAGAGCACAGGCCCATTCTGTGGTCTGTGAAACTGATGCTGTACCAGGTGAAAAGGAGCCTGTAGAACCACCATGGGTTAACCTTACACAAAGGAATCATCTGCTGATGAACAAAAGTCCCCGATTTTATGGAACAGTTACTCTCTTTGTCATGTCATTTTACTTTCCATATAAAACAAAATCAATCCATCTCAGGGCCTTTGTGCATTCTTGGAGTTATACCTTACTTGGTGCTGCCACGGTACGTGGCTAGTGTTAGAAGTATAAGTAGTGGCTGGGGCAGGGTCATTAACAGAAAGACTTCCTGGTTTACTCAACCCAAGAAGGCCCAGAAACCCTTGGTGCCCAGTCTATGCAGAGTAACCCTAAATTCAGGACCCCAATGCAAATTGAAGACCTTTCCTCTTTATTGATTATAAAACAGGCATCGTTGTGAACCATGGTAATGAGCAAGCATCAAAAACAAAGAGGAAGTACACAAATCAGACTTCACTGTTGAGGTCAGTTGGGCTGCAGCTAAGTACTTCCTATTGATGGCATTTCACTTCTCTTTCTTCATCCACAGCATACACAGAAGTCCCAACACTGAGAAGGTGCCTGCTTAGTGTTGTTGATTCATAATCTTGTTTCCTGTTCCTTTTAGTTATAGCAAAGAGATATGTATCTTTTTAACCTTATTCTACATATCTAACCAACTTTCCTCCCCCAAACACTGCTGGCTGGGTGCAGAGGGCTCAGTAATTCACCCTGAGTATCTACTAAATGATTTGGGAAAATCACCAGTTTGGAATTTGAACCCAGTGCCTTGGCTTTGGTGGAACATGTTGTAAAGGGATGATTAACACATGGAAAACATTTACAATGCCAAGAGCAGGTAGAGATGCAAAACATCATGAAAGCAGAGGTGGGATGAATTCGAGACTTTCTTGGAGCATCAGGACGGGGTTCTTAGAAGTGACAAATCCACTGAATGATCAGAGGCCTGGGATATCAGATTCTTTCACCTGGTTAGGAAATCTCAAGTTGGTAATGCAGTTATAGCTTGAACTAGATATTGGGAAACAACATGGCAAAGACAAATTGGATAAAGACCATAGGCATCTAAGAGGTTTGACGTTTATCTTCTAAGCAATGGTGTTTTAAGTGGGACTATGTCAGAATCAGATTTCTGGTTTCGAGACCACTATGAAAATAGAGTGAGGATGAACTGGAAATGTAGTGACTGGTGGCAAAGAGACCATTTAGTTCTATTTTACCAGATAGCCTCAGCAAGGTAGTAGCTATAAAAGAACCATCTCAACAGAGCTGGGGAAAACATGAAGTGACTTCTGTAAACGTATATATGTGGGTGCTGTGTGATGTTGTGCAGTCTACACATGCTAATGGAGTTCTGAGAACTAGATAGGCAGAGAGGACTGGAGTCATCAAAGTATGAGTGAGATTGACTATTAAAAGATGGGCAGGGCACAGTTTGGATTGTATCATAGATAAGGATTGGCCAGTGGGTCACAGAAGAGAGACAGTCCTGTTTGGCCCAGATTACTTATTTGGTTTGGGACTTTAAAGTGTTCAGCCCCTGTGTAGCAATGGCTGCATCCAACAAAGAGAAGCCATTCTGTCTGAAGAGTTCTAGTCCTGGCTCTTGTTCTGTCCACGTGGAACTAATCTCATTTTGTTTTGTCAGTGTCCTCTTCAGCTGCTACATTCAGGAGCTAATTATGTCTGAGTTAATGCAAAATTTAGCCACTACCAACATCCAGCTCTGTCTGCTCCCAGGGTTCGGTGTTGCCCCCAGAAAACACATTGAGCAGCATTCCTGTCAGCCACATGGAGACTCTGTGGACTTCTTACTTGACACTGCCTCATTGTTCAAGGCATCTTCTGCCTCGACTGGGTCCAAAATATAGGGGCTCTTTGTAGTGGGGAATGCATATGAAAAAGAATGAGGGCTATGCTTTATGTTACAGAAGGTGGTGGTGGAGTTATAAAATGCTTGTATCTAAAAGACAAATAGAAGCAGTTGCATTTGTTTATAAGAAATATGGAGTCACAAGTGATAGGTTGGGAATATTTTGTTGGAAGTGACATTGGAACAAGATGTGTCTCACTCAAGTACATAAGGTGTTTCTAGAAGGATAAGTCTGAGGATTTCTCAAAGCAACTAAGAAGCTTTTGCAATAGCAGTACCAGGAGGTGGGTGTAAATCAGTGGGAGGTGTTGGGAAGGGAAAGACAGGGATGGTTACAAGTAGAAAAAAAATAGAAGGAGAAAATGGGCATACTAGATAGAGTCGATCACAAAGTAACACTGAGGCTTGAATTGTTTAAAGGCATAGGCAGGAGAAGAAAGACCAGTTTGGGTATTTGTCCCTGAATCCTCAAAGTCTGTGCACTCTGAGTGAGATTGTGGACCTCTTAAAACCTTTCATTTCAATCTCTGTGTTGAGCATTTTCATCCTTCACATAATTTTCTTCCAATGTGCTAAGATTATAGCCTTTATCTAATGGTTTTCTCTCTCAGTTATGCTCCCAGCATTTATAAGCATTAATTTTGCTGAACTGATACAGTAAAATGTTCAAAATAACATTTGGTGAGCATTTTCATCTGACTATTCAAGTCTAACCTGTAATCTTTCCTTCTTACACTACCGTATACACACACACATGCACACACACACACACACACACACACACACACACACACACACATTTGTACCTATTGTCCAAGCTTTACCTCTTTACCTAAAATTGTAGAAATTTCTTCCATAACTAACAAGAGTGTATAATTTTACCTTCCCTCCCCCAAGAGAAGACATATGGCCTATCTATTCTAATAAGAAACTTAAAGATCCATTTATCCACGAGCCAAATACAGGTAATATCTCCATACAGTCTGCTAAATAAAGGTGACCCAAATATAGTAACTGTTGTTGTGGCTCAGAGTGGGAGTTGTATTTGAAATCTGGTTAAGGTTAACATTTGTAGTACATGGTGATGATTTGCATATAAGGAGTAAGAAAATAAAAGAGTCAGAGTTGACTTAGGTTGCCCGCCGCCCCTCAACCCCTTCGCCTGGGGAACTGAGTAAATCATTTTTCCAGATGTGATGGCTTTTAATTCCTGTTGGGCAACCAAAAGGGATTGTCACATAGGATTTGGATCTATAAATCAGGAACCCAGGGGGAGAAGTAGGGGTTGGGGATAAAAAATTGAGAACCTCAGCGTAGAAATATTTTTAAAGCCAGGGGACTGGGTGAGCTCACTAAGGGAGCGTGCATATAGAGAAGAGCAAAGTTAAGTGGGACTGAACTTTGAGGAATGCCAGCTGTGGAAGTCAGGAAGGAGAGGGTCCAACAATGGTGACTATGAAGGGGCAACCAGTGCACCATGAGAGAAATCAGGAAATGATGATGTCCTAATGGCCAAGGGGGCTTGGGTGATGTTTTAAGAATGAAAGATGAATCAATCGTGATAAGTGCTATTGAGAGACCAGGTAGAATGAGAACTGAGAAGTGCTCACTAGACACTTGATAGGAATGACTTCCAGAGTTGTGAAATAAAAGCCTGACTGGAATGGGTACCACTGAAAGGAGGTGAGGAAGTGGGCCAATGAGAACAGACAAGTCTTGCAAAGAACTTTGCATCAGCCTGCCACTGGATCAGGAGGGAAGATAGAGACTTGCTTTGCAGATGAAGTTCAGTTCGTTGGGATTGTCATGGGATGGTAAGGGAATTCTCTCAGCACATTAACTGAGAATGAGATGTATTGGAGATGTGAGAACAGAGGGAAAGATGTGAAAGGGTTGTCTTTGCAAGTGAGAGTAAATTAACCAGCAAAATGCTGGACTGGCAGTGCTAAGAATTTATCTTGTGCACTGTGGTTATAAATTCAAAGTAAGACTCTTCAGCACATTTGTTAATCTTTATCTATATCATGTTCAATCTTAAAGTCTGTATATGGAAGTGACAGAGATGTGTTTAAAACCAATTTGGGATTTTGATAATGGAAGGAGATGGGGCAAGGAGATTGAAGTGCATTCGCCAAAGGTATTGTAATGATGGACAATGAAATCTAAATCAGCTAGGAAGGAGAGTGAGAGCATCAGGAAGATTGTGCACAATGTAAATGTGATATGGTCAGTTTATTGGAATTATAAGATGTCAAAGACCGAATAAAGTAACCTTAGAGGTACTAGCATAAGAGAGCTTGAGTTACAAGGTGGTAACTAGACTACGATGTCTGTAATGTAGTTTGGGTAGTGATAAAGTAATGATGAAGTCCGAGGTATGAATCATTAAAGTAAATGTAGGACATGGGAGATATTGGTTAATAAACTAAGGAACAACTACAGTGGTTGGATTATCTACACGCACACTGATACCACAACCAACGATGGCAGTCACTTTCCTTACAAAATCAGTGTCAGGCACTAACATCGATGATGAATGAGGGGAGGCTATAAATAACAGAAATGAGTGTTCATTGGTGGTGAAGATTTTAGTTTAGGGTATGGAAGTAGGAAAGGGAGTTGCAATAAGGAGTGTGAAATATTCCTATTGGAACTCTAAGCTAGTGGCAGATGGCATATGAGAGGAATAGAAAAAACAAAAAACAAAAAACAAAACCATTATCTGATAGGGCTTCAGAGCCCAGTTCCCAGTGATTAGTTGATCTTCAGCATCAGAAGGGATAAGGCATATTCAGAGTGTCAAAGGGTTTGGGGAATCTAGAAGACCTGTGAGAGTATATTCAGAACAGTGCATGGATGTGTGTCCTGATGAACAGATTGACCCAGGACACTTGGGCTCCCTGCCAAGATTGGAGAAAACAGACAGAGGGTCTAATGGAATTAAGCCTATTTGTTTGTGGGACAGGGGCAGGAGAGGACGATATGTTTTAATTGTAACCGGATTGGGATAGCGTTCTCTTAGTCCTTAGAGGTGAGGCAGAATACTGGAGGATGTGGTGGACGGTAATTGTCTTTCCAGGAACATGTGGAAACATGGAGCGCATTGAGTCATATGGTGCCTAGAGCATTCAGAGTTCAGTGGGCCTACATTTGACCCCCATTATATCTACATTTGACTCATCTGAGTAGTGTCAAAGACTGTGGAGGGCCAGCCTAAATAAATTTTCAGGGTCAGGATGGAGATTCTGAGCTCTAAAGAGCTACTGCTCTCCTATCAATGGAGGTGCCTTCTTTTATAAGACTGATCTAGCGTGTTTCAGTCACCCATAGCAAATAGGACCACTTGGAAGAATCCAGGATTCAGTCCAGGTTTCCCCAACTGGGACAGGGGAGAGGATCCCAGTTGGGAGATTCAAGCAGGGAGTTCTGCCAAGAAACTGGTAACTTCAGATCTTCATCTCTCTAGGCAGTGAGCGCATCAGCAACTCAGCTCAAGTGATGCGTTGTTCCCCCCCGCACACACACACACACAGAAAGAGAGAGAGAGAGAGTTATTGGATAGGTGGGTGTCTATTTCCCAGCAGCCACAAAGGCACTTAATGCCACACTTTTGTGTAGTAGAGGCTGAATCCCTATGTTTCCTCTTAGCCTGGGATCCTGATTTGATCTTAGGAACATACGATTCATGATGCCTCTGGTCTAGAACCTAAGGGAATGACTCTGAAAGCTGGCTTCAGAGTAGAATCACCTGAAAAATCAATAATAAATATCCCGATTCTGGGGTGCCTGGGTGGCTCAGTCGGTTGAGCGTCTGACGTCGGCTCAGGTCATGATCTCACAGTCTGTGAGTTCGAGCCCCGTGTCGGGCTCTGTGCTGACAGCTCAGAGCCTGGAGCCTGTTTTGGATTCTGTGTCTCCCTCTCTCTCTGCTCCTCCCCCGCTCATGTTTGCTCTCTCTCTTTCTCTCTCTCTCTCTCTCAAAAATAAATAAACATTTAAAAAATAAATAAATATCCTGATTCTATCCCAAAATCTCTAGGATCCCGGCTTCAGTGATTTTCTAAAGTTTCCGAGATGATTCTTACGTGCAACTTTGGTTAAGAGCTATATTCTAGGGCTCTGATTCTGTCCAAATTCTCTCGATTAACAAACGGGTTGGCTGCTGCAGGCCTCTGACCCTTAATTGCTTTTTAGAATTCTGAACTTTTTTTTAATGACATAGTTTCTACAGACTGGCCCTCCAGTGCACATGTGCACACAAACACAGGCACACACGCAGGCATGCACATGCACACCCACGCAACTGTGTTCTGTCTTTGTACAAAGTTTGTGCCCTGCTGAGGCCCAATCCAGGAGCAGGGCTGCAGCACGGGAAGTTTGCAGAGGCCAGGAGCTAGCTGGAAAAGACCCTCGGGGTCTCATGTGTGGACTGGGGCTCCGTGGAAGGTAAACACCACATGCAGGCAGCCTCTTAGCTTCTTTCCCTGCTCAGGCCACTGCTTCTGAGCCTCTGCAGACACATTCTTCATAGCTGAGAAAACCCACAGATGGAACGACTATTATTGGTGCTTGTCAATTCAGAAATAAACCATGATTTGCCCAGCATTTCAATCTTTACCGCTGACATGCTAGTTTAATTAGTTCTGTGCTGGATGAGGTCATTAAATTTGTATCCTAATGCAAACCTATTTATTACTCAGCCTGCACAGGAGTATGTGGGATGATTTGCATTCTCTCCGGACAGAGGGTGAATTCTCACACTCCCACCGTGGTGGGCAGCACATCCTCCTGCAGAAAGTCATTTGAGATAACACTAATTGAAGGGACACCTGTCTCTTCAGAATTCTTTTAAAAATTTAATAACAGATTGGCCATGTGCTCTGAGAAAAGGGTAAAAAGAGCGTTCTATTATAAAATGCAAATTTTGGAGAAAAGGTGTATGTAGCGTGATAGGCAAAAGCGTTACGTGAATATTAGCGAGTTCCTTTATGTTTGTTATTAGCTCCTTCTCTTGGGACAGATTCCGAAGCAATTCTTCCCACTACTCCCTGCTTCCTTCCTGATCTCATGGAACGGAAAGTGAAAAGTGGACGTGATATCACACCTATTCCCTTCCTGGATTAAGCCCTCATTTAATCTTTGTGGCAATGCATGTGAGATACTGTTATTTTACAAGAATACTATTATCATTCTTATTTTTTAGATGAGGACACTGAAGCTTCAAGAAACCTGAGGCTTCAAGCTACTAAATGTTTTGCTCACGTCCTTGCGTATAGTAGATAGCACATACGGGCTCAGAAGCCAGTGTGGTCAGTCTAAATCTTCCCTGTTTCCTTCATATGCTGCCCCCAGAACAGTTTTTCCGAACCTCGTAAAATCTATGCCCCTGACATCTCAACACCCTCCCCACCCCACATCCCTCCACTCTGAAATATTCATCTTCCCTTACAAGTTAGCCCTATTTGAAAATCACAGTATCTCCTTAAAAAAATCTATCATCTCTCCCTTTTATAGGTTTTATCAAGCTTCTTTTTTGTTTTTTTGTTTTTGTTTTTTGTTTTTTGGATTCTGGTTGTCTATTTAAAAAATAGGTTCTACTCTCATTGAGCAAATATAAAATAATGTTGCAAATGGGGTCAACTTTGGGGGCGTCTGGGTGGCTCAGTCGCTTAAGCGAACAATTCTTGATTTACCTCAGGTCATGATCTCACAGTTTGTGGGTTCAAGCCCCACATCAGGCTTGGCACTAACAGTGCCGAGCCTGCTTGGGATTCTCTCTCTCCACCCTCTCTCTCCGCCCCTCCCCTGCTCATACTCTTTCAAAAATAAATAAATAAAACATTAAAAAAATATGGGGTCAACTTAATCTCTTACTAGATACATGCCCATTTCTCACTGTAGAATCACTGACCTAACGACCCTGGAGAGTTGAGTTGCTCAGTTACCTTCTCTTGTCCCTCCTAACAAAAAAGTGAACTATGGGAACCATGGACTGATTTTGGTGTTTCTTTTGGGTGGCGGGATGAGGGGTTGGAAAACTGGAAGGATGAAGAGATGACAGGTCTATAATCACAGCGTCCCCTGAGGAAAAGGGCCAAGACCATCTCCATGGGTGACAGTGTGTGATACTCCATGTAATGTCACCCTGGAGGTGTCCAACTGGTGGCCATTTTGCAGATTTAGCCCATCTCCCTGCTGTCCCCACTCCCTATTAATCCTTTCCCATCACTGCCGAACTTCTCAAAAACATTGTCTATACTTGCCACTTGCTACTTCCTTTAATGCACTTTCCTGACAATCCTTTAAAATGTTCTCTCCCTTTACATTCTTCTGATACTTTTTTCTCAAAAAATTCAGTGAATAAATTTATAAGCCCAGTGATCCTCTCTTGGTTTTCCTCTGATGCTAGTCACTGTTTGATCAGCTTTTTCTAGAAATTCTCTTCTCCCTCAATTCTTCAGTTTCACCTTAAGAGGTGATCACCCAAGGACCAGGCAGAGTCTCAGCTTGCATGGTGATAGTTGACTCTTCCTAATGGCTCCATCTTTCCACTTCTGGAGATTCTTTCTATTGCATTTCTATAAATGAAAGCAGCCCTAATGTTCTGCCCTTGGACCTTTTCTGGAAAAGGCTTCGGGATGGTTCATCCATGTGCAAGATTTCAGGTTATGCACTGTGTGGATACACAGCTCACTCTTATTTGTAGCATCAGGCTCTCTCAAGGTCTGGCTTCACATTTCTTACTCACTACTCACTGATCATCTTTAACAGGAAAGCCCTGTGTGTCCCAGACTCAACGGGGGTGATGGCAAACTCATCACTTAAAAGTTTCTTCTTTTAGATCTTTAAAGCCAGTTCAGCGTCTTCATCATGCAGGCATTACATCTCAGATTAAACGTGCTGTAAAATATATACAGTGTTCCACGGTGGCAGTCAGTTTGCAGTTTATAAATGTATCAAAGCAGCATGGTGTACATCTTACACTTGTATAATGCTATGTATCAATTGTACTTCAATAAAAAGGGGGGGGGCAGAAAAGACGGAAAAACGAAATATAATGGTTTAGTGCAGGGCTTCTTGAACTTCAGTGAGATCAAAACCACTTGTGCAAGTTCAACGTCGCTCCTTATCAGGGAAATACAAATCAAAACCACACTCAGATACCACCTCATGCCAGTCAGAGTGGCCAAAATGAAGAAATCAGGAGACTATAGATGCTGGAGAGGATGTGGAGAAACAGGAACCCTCTTGCACTGTTGGTGGGAATGCAAATTGGTGCAGCCGCTCTGGAAAGCAGTGTGGAGGTTCCTCAGAAAATTAAAAATAGACCTACCCTATGACCCAGCAATAGCACTGCTAGGAATTTATCCAAGGGATACAGGAGTACTGATGTATAGGGGCACCTGTACCCCAATGTTTATAGCGGCACTCTCAACAATAGCCAAATTATGGAAAGAGCCTAAATGTCCATCAACTGATGAATGGATAAAGAAATTGTGGTTTATATACACAATGGAATACTACGTGGCAATGAGAAAAAATGAAATATGGCCTTTTGTAGCAACATGGATGGAACTGGAGAGTGTGATGCTAAGTGAAATAAGCCATACAGAGAAAGACAGATACCATATGGTTTCACTCTTATGTGGATCCTGAGAAACATAACAGAAACCCATGGGGGAGGGGAAGGAAAAAAAAAAAAAAAAAAAAAGAGGTTAGAGTGGGAGAGAGCCAAAGCATAAGAGACTGTTAAAAACTGAGAACAAACTGAGGGTTGATGGGGGGTGGGAGGGAGGGGAGGGTGGGCGATGGGTATTGAGGAGGGCACCTTTTGGGATGAGCACTGGGTGTTGTATGGAAACCAATTTGACAGTAAATTTCATATATTAAAAAATAAAAAAAATTAAAAAAAAAAAAAACAAATATGGAAACTAAAAAAAAAAAAAACAAAAAAAAAACCACTTGTGCAAAAGCACACATTGCTTGAGCCCCACTCTTGGAGTTTCTGATTCAACGGGCCTGGAGTGGGGACTGAGAATTTGCATTTCTAACAAGATCCTGGGTGCCTGTGCTGCCTCTGCTGCTGCTGGCCCAAGCCATCAGTTTGGTGCATGAATCTGAGGCCAGATGGAGTTAGACTTCAGTTCTGTGTTAGTCACCTACCTAATGCGTGACACTCCATGCTTCAAGATGCCTATTCTGTAAAATCAAGATAAAATATCTACCTCATAGAATTTTTGTGAAACTGAATGAGTTAGTGTAAGTGTCCACACCAGTGTTTGGCAAACTCTTAAACACTGTCAGCCATAGCTGCACAACTTTTATTTATTTCCTCTTTTGCTGACTCCCTGTGACTGATCGCCGCCCATGTCCCTACAGCCAGGGCTTTGGATGCATCTGTTTCCCTATCACTGTTGCCAGAGCTGGGGTCAAGTGCATAATCATATTGCCATTCACCTGACTCTAAGCATTGCCATTTAACTGGTTGAGACAGCCTCTCTTTGTCCAGCAAAATTCATCCTGTTGTCAGTCTCTGCCTTATTCTCTTAAAAACACATTACAAATAGGCCCCTGTCTTGCTGCGAAAGCACACTTTTAATGTATTACAGGGCATTTAGGACCCTCTTCGACACCTTGACTCTTCACCTTTTCCTCTTGCTACTCCGTATACAACATTGATGTTTTTGGATGTAAAAACATCTGTTTTTCTGTACACATTTCCTTGCTTTCCTGATTTTGTTATTTCTTCTATAATATTCATTCCATCTGATATATCCTTTCTCTCATGACTACAAAACATTCTTCAAAGCCTGGTTAACTTTCATTCCTCATCCAAAGGTATAGCAAATTGGTCTCATTCCTTGTGACAAGACTGACTGATTGATGGTAGCTTCTTAGGGAGATGACAAGGATTCTGAGGACAAGATCTGCTTGGGTTCAATAGGAAATAAGGTTATGATTAGTGAGCAGTGTCTGCTATGGGCCCAAGTGGAGTGCATGGAAGAATTTGTATCTAGCATTGTCTTCTCTGCTGTGCAGTGTATTTTACACTATGGATGCTCAGTGCAATTTGGCAAATTCACAAATACACAGACATACCCCGAGTTATCAATTTTAGTTTTATGCCGATTACTATTTTCCCTTCTTTGTTCTAAGATGAAAGCCAAGCCTTATTCTGAGAATGATATTGACAGGCAGGAAATGAGAACAGGAATGAAGAGAAGCCTTTGGCTCTTTGGCTAGAGAAAGTAATGTCTGGATCAGGGGAAACACACTGATTTTAGTGGTGGCTCCGAGCCTAGAGGCAAGTTCTTAGATTTTGAGGCGTAAGGGACCAGATGGAGGGATTGGGGGAGAATTCTTCCTCAAGAAGAAAAACACAGGGTCCTTGGGAACATCTGGTCATGGAAGCCCTTCACCGTGAGGACCCCTGATTTAATATGTGCAAGGTGAATAAGCAAGGCTTCAATCCCAGAGCCACCACCCACTGGTTGTGTATTTGGGGTTGCTAAATTAATCTCCCTGAGGTTTGACTTTTTTCTCTTAAAAACAAGGATCACAATATTCCCTCTCAGGGCTGTTGTAAAAATGAAAGGAAACCATGTATAATAGAAGACTTTGTATAGTGTTGGGCTCGATAAATGGTAGCTGTCCTTATAAATATTGTGTGGAATCCCAATCAAGAAAACCCCTTTAAAACTGTTAAAACTCCTTTACCTCTTATCCCTTACCTGTATCCTCACTGTTACTTATTAACATATAAGCTGATGGAATGACCCCTTGGCTAAATGTTACAGAGCATCTAACTGCTCATTAACTCTGATTGATTGGAATCCTGGAAGCAACACTGCTGAGTTACTGTTGTTCCCCACCAACTAGCATGAAGATAGAGCCTTGGTGCTTTCATGATATTTATGGCATCAAATATAAAAAATGCATAGTGTGGAAGTTATTTAGAACTTAATACCTTTCTAACGACATCTATCCTCTGAGATTCACATAGTTTTATACTTTAGGTATTTTGGGTTATCTTCTTTTCCTTTCCTAAAAAAAATTTTTAAATGCCTTGAAATGCGTTGTTCAGAAATAGCCATTTATTCACTCAGAAATATTTTGGGTGTTTCCTGGGGCCAAAGTCGCTTCTAGACACTAGAGCCACTATAGTGTGTGAAAGAGATAAAGCCAATTTTCTTGTGGAGGTCATCTTCTGGAGATGGAACTTAAATAATCAAGTGAGCAAACAAATAACCAGGCTATAATTTTACTTTATTTTTTTAAGTTGAATTTTTTTTTTTAATTTATTTTGAGAGGGAGATAGAGAGCAAGCAGGGGAGGAGCAGAGAGAGCGGGAGACAAAATCCCAAGCAGGCTCTGCACTCTCAGCACAGAGTCCCGATGCGGGGCTCGAACTCATGAATTTTGAGTTCATGGCCTGAGCCGGGATTAAGAGTCTGAAGCTTAACCAACTGAGCCACCCAGGTGTCCCACCAGGCTGTAATTTTAGATTGTTGGTATTTTCTATGACGAAAAAGTGATAGCGTAGAGGGGATCATGGTGTGGTTTGAGTAACCTTTTTTGAATTGTGTGCAATGCTGTGGCCACATTTTAACTGATACCCAAATGATAATCATGAGCCAGACAACAAATAATGTATCCCAAGCCCTTCAAGCATAGGGCAAAGCAAGTGATTCAACTCAAATGAGGAAAGAAAGAAGGACTCATCGGTGGGTGCCAAGCACGTGGAAAAGAGTCTTTAAAATAGATGCAGGGTAATTATGCTGGATATTGTAGGTGGGGTGAGGAGTTTGGATTTTATTCTATGTAATGGGAAGCCACTGGAACATTATAAAAATGATAGTCGGAGAAAGAGATGTTCTTGTAAATGAACACTGAATGCTTATAGAGATAGCCACATTGAGGAATTTGATGGTTAAATGTGTTGACAAAATGGATAATCACTTGTGATTTATCTGTTTTCTGGATTCAAATTTTTTTAACATGGTTTACCTGCTTGTATTTTTTGTTACTGAATTCAGAAACCTTTGAGATGGCTTTTAATGTATCTCTTCAGATATTTCCCTTATCCTGACATTTTCAATGTGGCCGTGATTTGCTACATTATTTCTTTCTCTCCTTCAAAGCTATACTGTTTCCTCTTTGTATTTCACTCTTTTGTGAACTTGAGAAGAAATTAATGTAGAATTTTTGATAAATTGCCTCTCTTGTTTTTGGAGAAAACAAAATTTTTCCTGTCGGAGATCTGCTATGACATTAAAACTATCAGCCTGTTTAAGGCGATAAGTCAGTTCAAGTGCTAAGGGAGAACAGCGTAATCTGCATTGGTCATCTGGGTGAAGAGTCCAATGATTTCACAGCTGCCTCTTTGCTTTTTGCAATTTTTAAGTTGGGGTTGTCTCTGAATTTCTCTCCTAGACTCTGAAATGTCCTTCCATTTCAAATACGTGTATCCAACTGTGGAGCAGTGTTTCAGCCTTACATTTACCTTACATATGTAATTTTGTACAACAATTTGTTACTGTTCATTGTTCTATATTTGACTTTTTAATCTCCATATGCACACATTTATTGCTCTCTGTTGGGCTGCTTGGTCATATTCCAGGACATTTACCCCAAGCTGGAAAAATTATTCTATAGATTAGGTATTAGTATTAATTCTGTGGATCTAGGGCCAGAAAAGTACAAGAAGGGTGTTTTATTCACACCTTCCGCTTTCCTTCACACAACCTAGTTAAATCATTTATTACTTTTTAATAGTTAAATTATTTTTATGTGCCTCTACTTTTTAAAAACATTTTTAAATTTTAAAATGAATGCAATTTATTTTTATTCGTTGTAAACCACAGAACTTTAATGGGCCCTTTGAAATTGCATGCAACCGAAGAAAATATATCAAACAATACCTTGAACAAGGTTTTGAAATCTCTAACTTATTTATAGCATCTATAAACCCATTTGAATAGTTTTCTTCTTTTTCCTTAAACATTTTTTAATGTTTGTTTATTTTTGAGAGAGACAGAGTCTGAGTCGGGGAGGGGCAGAGAGAGAAGGAGACACAATACAAAGCAGGCTCCAGGCTCTGAGCTGTCAGCACTGAGTCTGATGCGGGGCCAGAACTTGGGAACCGTGAGATCATGGCCTGAGCTGAAGTCCGATGCTGACAGACACTTAACCCCCTGAGCCACCTAGGTGCCCCTTTAGATTTTTCTTAATATGTTCATAATATGTGGTTTCATTTACAAAAATACTCTTTTTTCATGTAAATTCACTAGGTGAACTCTGGACGGATAATAGTGACTAAGAAAAGCACTTGAACAAAAAGTAATCCAAATAGAAGGAACTGAGTTCATAACATTCTAGGCAGAACAAGAAATGCCACAAGTTGTCTTTCCTTTGAAAGTAGTGTCTTCCTCTGATTCTCTTAACACCACAAAGGATAAAACTTGGTGATAAAAGGGAGCAAGGCAAACCCTGCAGCACCGTTTTCCTCACTCCCCACCAACATCACTCACTTTCAGAACCCGATGATTGAGGCAAAAAAACACTTTACTGTAAGTTCTATTCAGAAGAATAAAGCTATAAGACTTTTGCAGCTTCCTTGCAAACCAAAACACCCATTAGGGATCGTGTGGCTTTTTCACCTCCTACAGCAGCTGTGATATCAGAGGGGATTGAAGAGGAGAAAGAATTCATTTCTCAGAAATTTCATGCTAATTTTAAAATAAAAACAATAATTTCTGAAATGTTGTCAAGGAATGGAAAATACCCTTTGAGAGCCATAAGAAGAGAACACTGACAAACCGTCTGCAACTGTGCATGGAGAAATTTCAGTGTAGCAAAATAAGGTGGGTGGGGGAGTGTCTAGAAAAGTCTCTTCTTGTGATCATTGCAGCTTCTTTCACAGAAAGCTCAAGGCTGGCCGGAAGGCTGAGTGAACTAAAGACAAATCCACAACTTTTATTTCAAGTCTGGATTCCCATTTTAAGGGAAGAATTACCTGTTAGTTTGAGAATTATTGTTAGCTTTTATTGACGCCTTTCTTTTTAAAATTTTAGTTTTAGGCATTTTATCTAGGAGCAAAAATGAATGAAAATGACTGTTCTACATTTCTATTTGATTCTTTCACTGGGGACAAGAATTTGACTATGATGGGGATGTACAGGTTACAAAAAAAAATTTAAAAACTAAGAAATATTCCATTCCTACCATTTCTTTATAAACACTTTCTAACAGAATATGCCAGTATTAAGCCTAGGCACTGTTAGAGAACAAAAACCAAGTCTAACTTGGTAATGAGTAAAAATGTTCAAAACCAAAATTTTAAATTATTTAGGTGGGTTTATTTTGTTGTTATCATTGTGGATAAGCCATAATGGTATTTCATAAGCCTGTTTCATCTTTCCATTAATCCTGTGCTGCAATTTCTATTTACTACTGATTTGATCAGATGACACAGAACGAACCTGTGTACAAAGCACGTGACTAGGATGGGAACTCTTTGCACAGACAATCCTGCTCAGTTCCAGATCCCATGCTTTGCTCTTACACTAGTCTCTGCTCCCCTTCTCCAACTTCAGTTAGTTTTCTTGCACTCCAATCTGGTTCTCTCCATGGAATCTTTTCTCTGGCTCCATCTAGAGTATCATTATGTTTTTAGAAGATTGGTGTTTCATTCTTTTTTAAAGCTTTTAACTAGCTCAGTTGGAAAATCTCTACTTTATCTCACTTATATCTCATCACAATGTGTCTGAACATTTTCAGTTGTCTCCATTATAAAGATTCAGGAAATATCTGAACATCTGCCTGCTGGACGATAGGTGGCTGGGTAGACCAGATGATTTTTCAGTGCCCCAATCCAGTTTTATTACCCTTTGAAAGCCAGTATTACAGGATTGTGCCCTATTTAAAAATATTAGTTTATTTAGGGGCACCTGAGTGGCTCAGTTGGCTAAGCGTCCTACTCTTGATTTCCCCTCAGGTCATTATCTCACGGTTCGTGGGTTCAAGCTCCACATCAGGCTCTGTGCTGTCAGCACAGATTCTGTCTTGGGATTCTGTCTCCCTCTCTCTCTGCCCCTCCCCTGCTCACTCTCTATCTCTCAAAAGTAAATAAACATTTAAAAAGTTTTAAAAAGATTAGTTTATTTAAATAAAATTGTAACTTACTCATATAGTTAAAAAATAAAATGATTCAAAAAATAAACGTAGAGTTTCAGTGTCCCCCTACAAGTCTGAACACCTCAGAGGTACTATTGTTAAAGTTTCTTTTTGTGGTATTAAAACTGTACTTGTACATCTATATCTTAATTTATCAACATTATTCCAGGTAGGTTATATGTGTTCTCAATCCACCATCTTCTTTTTGAAGTCATTGGCTTCTTTCTTACTGTAATCTTTCCAAAGTTGACATAGGCATAGGAGTTAGGAAACTTTTTGAAGTTTATTTTAGATTACAGCTGCATAGACTGAAATTGCAGAAGAAGACAATATCTATATATTATTTATTTTATTTGTGGGATATTGAAACATAAATTTTCTAGAAGGGTCAGGCACTGACTTGACCTGAAAAGTCAGACTGTTTCTAAATGAGAGTCTAGCTGCTCTCAAGGCAGAAGGCCAGTGAAAGATACACAGGGATAGATTAGGGAAACTTTCAGCAGAAGGAGAATCGGTGGCAATCAGGGTGTCTGGAGTCCAGGACCCGTCTGTTTCAGATGTTGGAGAGGGGATTATCTTAAAACAGAAATAATGGCTCTTGTATTTATTTACCAAACCTTCATGTACTTCTACTATAAAGGCCATCTTTCAAAAATATCAAAAGATATAACTGTATTTGTTATATTTGAAGAAAAATTGATTTTATGAGATAGAATATAAAGTATGCTAGACATAATTGTGAAATTATGGAAATTTAGGAACAACATCCAAATATAACTCATGCTTCCAGTGATGCTATGTCCTAGAAGAGAAAGTAATCACTTCGCATGTGATATTGTTAAGGCTTTAATGTGCACATACGTTGAAAAAGTAATAGAAAGATACAGCAGTTCTCCAAGAACTGAATATACTTGTGCATAGAACTCAGTTTAACCAAGATGATGGCCTGTTTATTTAACGGAAACAGTAAGTTCATTTGATTCTTCCAGACTTCATTTTCCAAAACACTTCCAGGGCAAAATATTATTGAAGCATAATGGACATAAATGGGTAATTGGCCCCTATTTGCATATAAATCCATTAACTCAAGGTAGTAATGTAAACAGGAAATTCACTATAAATACCTATCCAAGTATGGCTACATCGGTTTAAAACATTAGGGTATTTTGCATTTAAGTTAAATGAAATCACATTCTACAGGAGTTGCATAAACTGATCCTCAAATGTGGAAATTATGGTTCATAAAAAATACTAAATACTGAAGAGAAATGAATTTTTGTGTTTCTATAGGTTATCTTTATACATGGCTGGAATTTTCATAAGTCCATTCCTATGGGAAGGTGTAAAGGAACTCACCAACACATTTTGACATGATTTTGCTTTGCATCGTCACAAAGACATGTAGTACAGGATAATACTGAATAATGCAAACCAATGTTTTAAGCTTTTTCAGTAAAGAGTTCATAAAAACTAACCTGTAAATAGTAGTAAATACCATATTTTTATTCTGGCTGCATAGGTGATGATATATAAATGGTACAGTATCATTTTATGAGTTGTCTTGGTATACAGATAGATAAATATTATTCTACGAAATCCTTGAGGACAGAAAAAAATGATGTAGTCATCTTAATATATGCCTAGCATATAATAAACACTCAAATATTTTTGAATTGAACTTTGTGTGTCTAGCACAGAGTGTTATTTTAAAACCCTTAAAACCTGTCAGTTCAAAAAGATAGTGTATTTCCTTTTTTAGCATTAAGCTAAACTTAAAGCTTTCAAAAAAATTTCCTGAAGTGTCTTACGCATTTTAAAAATTCTAAAGACAATAATGTATTTTATTCTTCATAAAAATGTTTTCTTTCTCTTTAGTGATTTAAATTTCAGATACTTCTGAGGGCCTGGGTGGCGCTGTTGGTTAAGCATCCTTCTCTTGGTTTTGGCTCAGGTCATGATCTCAAGGCTTCAAGGGTTTGAGCCCTGCATCAGACTCAGCACTGAACACACGGAGCCTGCTTGGGATTCTGTCTCTCTCCCCCTGTCTCTGCCCTCCCCTACTCGTGCTGTCTCTGTCTCTCTCAAAATAAATAAATAAACTTTGAATTTCAAATACGCCATAGCAGATATTTTTGTTCTGTTTTGTTTTTGTTTTTGTTGAATGTATTTATTTAAATTCAAGTCATTTAGCACAGAGTGTAGTATTGATTTCAGGAGAAAAACCCAGTGATTCATTAGTTACATATAACACTCAGTGCTCATCCCAACAAGTGCCCTCTTTAATGCCCAACACCCATTTAGCCCACCCCCTACCCACCTCCCTTCCTGCACCCTCAGATTGTTCTCGATATTTAGGAGTCTCTTATGGTTTGCCTCCGTCTCTGTTTTTATGTTATTTTTCCTTCCCTTGTTGTTTTTAGCTGTCTTGAATGTTTAACTTCTTCATTCAAATTGTTCATTAAAAGGTATTTTCAGTATAAGAATATGAGTTATTTTCACGTCCTTTTGAAACCTTCAACCTACACGGGACCTTTAAGTGGTTAATAAATACTCTTTTTGAATCATATAGTAAAGGGAAAAATACAGATTCTTACACAGGAAATCATTAGTCTAGAAAAAACTCCTATTTATTTTTCTCTCTGAACTTGCACTCGGGCATGACTGTAAGTGTAGGGTGAGACCCCCTTGTTCAGATAATTGTCTTCCAAAATAGGGGCTGTAACTTGAAAGTGATAAAAGCTACATTGTAGTTTGAATCATTTTTTATTTTATTTTACTTACAGACAACTCAACTGATCACTGAGAATCTCTACTTTGGAGATAAATAGGAATAATCATTTTCTTCACACTAAGGGAGATGGTAAAATTCAAAATTCAAGAACTGGTAGTTCCAGAGTAACTTCCCTTCCCTGGATGCATTTATACCCATGTTCCTTTCCCATCAGCCTTGGCCATGTTCCTTTCCCATCAGCCTTGACCTAGGGCCTCAGCCATCAGCTAAAGGACCCTGTTACTCCATACTGTTCTGGTAATATCATGGCCTTAATGTTTCAGTGACCTTGTCAGAACTCCCAGTATTTCTGTCTGAAGATGCTTAAAGTTTAATCTTTAGGTAGATATTTTTCATGCTTTAGCTAGATTCTGGCCACAGTGAGTAATAAGAAGATGACTATTTTCTTCATCAGAATTCTAGGAAGTGACATGTCCTTTTTAGGGCAGCAGTGACAAAAGCAGATCGGTCTTCTTTTCTCAATCTTTGGAGAGCTTTGGAGGAACCAAAGCTGATGATAGGCATGATGTCATGAAATGTGATTTCTTTCAATATTACTTTGAGTCTTCAGTAAACTTCAGACATCACTACATGCCTTAGAAGGAGGGGTTGAAATTAGAGTGCCACACATATGTGTCCTGATTAATAGGACATAAACTGATGAAACTTTTGGGGATAGATCTAGACTTGTCCCTATTTTGAAACTAGGACCTCCACCAAAGTCATTAAATCTCCAAGGTACTGTTCCAGATAATAGAATATATAGATATCTATTAATATATATCTATATCTGTATCTATATATCTATATCTATATCTATATCTATATCTATATCTATATCTATATCTATATCTATATCTATATCATCTATATCTATATCATAGATATATATATATATATATATATATGTATATATATATATACATATATCTATATCTATGTATATCTTTATTCTGACTGCATGGCATTACAAAATCATGCAACCTGAGACTGGGGGAGAAAGTTGAGGTGCATTCATGAATTCCTCAAGATCCACACATCTTGCTGAGGCAGTATTTTCTGCTTGTGTAGTGGGTGGTGCTGAATGACATGTTATGGCTTTAGATAGAGAAGGGTCATCTCGAGGTCTTAGAGGTAACTGGAGACTAGACTGTAATGTTTTTCCCACTCTTCCCCTCCCTCATTTACTCTGTTCCATTGAGAATGCCCTCTGGCAGGACCATTTGTGCCTCTAATAGCAAAAAGCTTTCTCTCCTAAAGGTCCATGCAAGCAGAATTGACAAGAGCAGAGTGAGTGAGCACTTTCACGCTGGTTTGGTTAACAAATTGATTTGAGAGCCAATGCTGGACTGTGTGAAATGAGAAACAGGTTCTTAAGTGACTGGAAAAGGATGGTGTTTAGTTCTTAGTTTTGACCCTTTTTTTTTCTGGCCGATCCCCATGTCCCAGACTATAGTCATTGCTCTCTTTTCCACACATGGCCTGGCCATTTGGCTGAGGGTAACTCATGGCTAACGAAAATATAAGCTCTGACCATCTCTGTGTGGAGCTATCATCCTCTTTTCTCTTTGCCTTGACAACTTATGCATTATCTTCAAATATAAACTTAATTTTATATTTAAATATAAATATTATATTTCTTTCATAAATATATTTATTTATAATAAATAACCCCAGGACGGAGATTTATAGGGATTTATTAGGACAACAGGATCCCTGTTGTGATTAAGAGAAGAAGTGTTCAGACAAATGTTGGCATTGTAGGTGTGATGCATGAGCCAGGCAGAAACAACAGAGGAAGAACTCTGGTGCCAAACTAAGCTGCATTGGTTGGGAGGGTGAAGAGAGGCACAGAGGTAGACGTGGAGCTGACTACCGGGGCACTGGTCCCCGCTACTGTTCTTCAACTCAGCATTCAGTTCGCAGGAATGACGGTTGGGACACCAGAGTAGCTCCTAGAACTGAGTCCAAAGGACTAAACTCCATCTTCTGCCAAGAGACTCTGGATGGGGCACTAGGATGCTCTCCCTGACGTGGCCAGGCATAGGAACCCAGGGAGGGTAGAAGGTGGAGAGGGTGTACCCAGCAGCAGACAGCAGACATGGGCAACAGACATTATGTTTGTCTTGCCTGTAATAGCTTTTAATTTATTTTTATATTATCCACTGGATGGGTTTGACGGTGGAAAGGGCCGTTGCAGAGGTCTGTTGGTGGCTTCATTCTGTATGTTACATGAGGTTTTTGGTTCCAGGTAGGATGGGAATCTTTTACCCTTATTCTCAGTACCGTATTCCATGCCTGTGCTTGTATGGTGGTGGGTCTCAAACTCACCTGACCACAGGGGATGAACAGACACAGAAATTGGGGGTCAGGGCAGTGGGGACTTGAGGACTTGAAGAATGTGTGGCCTGTCTAATCAAAGGGGCTGTGTGACTCAGTCAGTTGAGCATCCGACTCTTGATTTCAGCTCAGCTCATGGTCTCACAGTTCGTGGGATCGAGCCCCATATCGGGCTCTGTGTTGGTAGTGCAGAGCCTGCTTGGGATTCTGTCTCTCTTTCTCTCTGTCTCTGCCCCACCTCAAAATAAATAAACTTTAAATACAAACTCAAAGGTACTTCCACCAGGACATATTGCTTGCCTCTTAGATGAGGTATGTGTCTGCTTCAGTTTCCTCACATAGTGCCCTGTGCTTCTCTGATGAGGATTCACAACACACTTTGTTAGAGTCATTTATTTAAAGGCTTGGCTTCCTTATGAGACTGTCAGCTATGTGGAGATAGGACCCGTACCTGGCTTGTTTCTTGCTGGTCTGACAGAACCTAGCTCAATGCCCAGTAAGAATCATCTCATAGTCATTTCAAAATGAATGAATGAATGAATGAATGGACTTTTTTCCTTATCCTGGAAAGATCATTAACAAATAAACCCTCTAGGCCATGGTACTCATGCTGGTCATTGGCCCAAATAGAGCTAAGGGAAATATCCCTGGCCTTGGAAGACAACCTTTGATTTGATTCCAAGTCTCCAACTTTTTCATCAGTGCCAGCACCTGCTGAAAAGGCCCATCAAACTGAAACTACTTTTGACTTACTTGCAATCTTTTTTTAAAGTTTACCTAGAAAGAAGCCATAAAAAACCCCATCTGATTCTTTTTCCAAAATCCACATAGACAATAAAGGCATTTATCTAAGTAATGTTTTGGCTTCACACAACATCAATAAACACTTCATGGAGATTAAAGTGACTGAAAACCTTTTATACTTGTCAACTGATTTCTGTTGGCTGTGTTGATTTCCTTTATAAAGAATAAAAAGAAAGTAAAGTTGTTTTGTGTTAATACATTTGGGGTGGGTAAATGATTTTCCTTAAATCACTTTTTCCTGACAATGAACATGGAGTGGAAGATTATTAAAACTGATTTCTCACAATGTTGTTTGCATACCTCAAGCAAATATGTGGGGCTGTCTCCATCAGTGAATGCCATGTGTCGGTGTGATTGATGAATTATAATTAACCTTGGCAACATGTTTTTACAGTTAAACTAGATCAATCGAAATTAGTTATCCTGAGAGACAGCAAAATCACTTATATCCTCAGCTTAGTGCAAGAAGTAATGGACTTTCCTTGGAAGAGTTCTCAAAATATAGCAAACGCGTACTTTGCTATTGAATCTACTTCGAAAAGTAATTGGGAGGTCAGTGGGATTGAAATAACTTAACTTGAATGAGAGAAGTCTCCAGGCTGATCTAACAGCACCTCTCTCAGGATCTCTGAGTGGGGACTGGAGGCAAGGCTAATTAAGAGTTGGGGCAAGTACCTACATAAAACAAGGTAAGGGGAAGGGAAGGAGAGGGAGAAAGGTAACATTTCAGAACCTTCTTTCCCCCCTTTCCAAACAGAGGGAAAAGCTGAGTAAAGGATCTTTATTTTCTAAACGTATATTAATAAAAGTGGCATCATGTATACTAACACTGAATTTTATAGAATGATAAGAAGTAGGGCGAGAAATATAGGTCATTTAACAGTTGGGTTCCCTTTGGCTCAGCATGTCACGTGACAGTTTCTCCTGAGTGCTGCCTTTGACAATGTGATGCAATCTAGTCCTTGGAAAAATCTCCTTCTAGAAGACTTTATCGCACATGTTTCCCCAGGCTCGCTTCTGCAGCACGTATGCAATTGGAATGACTCAGAGAAGAGTAGCATGGCCACTGTGCAAGGAAGACACCCAAAAGTTTCCTCAATGCACCCAGCAGTATTCACTGCCAGATATCAGATGGCCTTGTTTTCCTGGCTTGTGCAGAGCTTGAAGAAATGCTATGAAAGATAACCAGAAACATTATCCTGAAATTCAGTTATACACTCACTAAACCATAGACCTTGTACTTTTAACAGTAATTATAGGCGTCTTGGAGGTATCGCTTTGAAGGCTCTGAAAAACCTTCTTTTGGCAAGGTGTATGTCTGCCTTTGGACTACAGAGTCATAAAGTAGCTTCTATACGTAGCTTTTATGCTCGATCATCCTGCATTTCTTGTTCTCCCAAGAAGGTTCCCAAAAAGGCAATTATTTATCACTGTATTAGCAAGGAGTACTCTAATAGCTCCTTTGCATGAGACATGGGCAATTAAGGGAAGAGCAGTTGCAGCTTTTACAACCCCCTAATGACCATCCATCCTGTGGCAGCAGGCCCACCCAGAGCAGACTGATGTCTGCTTGCCAAGGGCAGACCTTTGGACCCAGAAACAGAAACACTAGAGATAAGTCGTGGTGTCTGATAGTTGTGGCCTGATTAAATAGATCTCATTTTTCATTTTATTTTCTCACGTGCAATTTGACTCTTTCCTGAAAACTCTCTGATGCTGTAAATTGTGGAAAGAGTTGTGAGTTGAAATTGGTACTTCTGTGAACTGGAAGACTTGGAGTGACATCCTGGTGCTCCTAACCAAATTCTGGGTAGGGAAAGGAGAAGCCATGTGCTTGCACATGTTGGTCACAGTAAGAGTGGCATGCGACACTGTCTGTTGTTAAGAGGCCATAGCTTACTGGCCGTCAGACCTGGATACCTCAGGGGAACAGACCCAGAAACAGGAAGGCCCTCTGTGATTGGTACCTCACTTTTATTTTCCGCATTAGACTCTTCTCAACATTTTCATTGGAGAAAAGTTGGTGGGCTTATTTTATTTTAACTTCTTGCATTGCCATAGTGGAGGCTCCTGCGCCAGTCTCCATCCGGGATGAATTATGGCCATGAGATGCCCAGTCATGGACCCGGAGATAGTATGATTGCTGAATGAATGGTGTGCAAAAAGAAAGGGAGAGTTGGAGAATTTAACCTTAGGAAGGAGATTTATAGGGACTTACTAGGACAACAGGATCCCTGTTGTGATTAAGAGAAGAAGTGTTCAGACAAACGTTGGCATTGTAGGTGTGATGCATGAGCCAGGCAGAAACAACAGAGGAAGAACTCTGGTGCCAAACTAAGCTGCATTGGTTGGGAGAGTGAAGAGAGGCACAGAGGTAGACGTGGAGCTGACTACCGGGGCACTGGTCCCCGCTACTGTTCTTCAACTCAGCATTCAGTTCGCAGGAATGACGGTTGGGACACCAGAGTAGCTCCTAGAACTGAGTCCAAAGGACTAAACTCCATCTTCTGCCAAGAGACTCTGGATGGGGCACTAGGATGCTCTCCCTGACGTGGCCAGGCATAGGAACCCAGGGAGGGTAGAAGGTGGAGAGGGTGTACCCAGCAGCAGACAGCAGACATGGGCAACAGACATTATGTTTGTCTTGCCCTGTAATAGCTTTTAATTTATTTTTATATTATCTACTGGATGGGTTTGATGGTGGAAAGGGCCGTTGCAGAGGTCTGTTGGTGGCTTCATTCTGTATGTTACATGAAGTTTTTTGGTTCCAGGAAGGATGGGAATCTTTTACCCTTATTCTCAGTACCGTATTCCATGCCTGTGCTTGTATGGTGGTGGGTCTCAAACTCACCTGACCACAGGGGATGAACAGACACAGAAGTTGGAGGTCAGGGCAGTGGGGACTTGAGGACTTGAAGAATGTGTGCCCTGTCTAATCAATGTGGCCCAGTGTTGTTCCACTGTTATTTGTTTCTGTTTTTGTTCCAGGAGTGGATGGATATGTACTAGACAGATGACTGGATTTTTTGTAAGGAACCTTTAATATTGTAACATTACAAATTTTAATTTTGTGACATTACAACTTTCACCTGCTCTTGTGTGAGTGATTAGGAGCCAGTGAAAGTTGCGGATTCATGTTTAAAATAGTCGCTTCCTTGTCACTAGCATAGACCCACTAGTTGTGGGTCCCCCTGGAGCCCAAGGCACTGCATAGGATTTGGGGCAACAGAACTGAAGAGCTCTGTCACACAGAAGTTACAAGCGTGGCTCAGAGCTGGCTTGAATCCCAGCACGCTATGTACCGGCCATGTGACCTTATGCAGATTGCTTAAGGGTTCTGGCCTCAGTTTCCTCATTTATCACATGGAGGAAATACAAGCCTGTGCTTCATCAGGCTGTTGTGATGATCAAGTCAGTTGAGGCACTTTAGTGGCAGAGCTATTTGGCCTTGCCATTAAGAAAGAGGCAAGGGGGTGGGGCACGGTGGCCCCCAAGTGGGAGTCTGTGGGCAGCTGTGCCCAGGCCCCTGGGATGCTTTTCCACAAGCATCTCCACATACTTCCTGATTCCAAGGGTAGGACCCTGGTGTCTGAGTTTGCGGCATACTTCCCATACGACTCTGCTGCTTCCCTGTGTGCAGAGCCACTTGACAAACAGAGAGAGCTGGCTCTTGGGGCCCAGACTCTGCCTCTTGTGTTTATTAGCTGTATTGCTTTGAGTTGTCGTCTTCCTCCATCTTAGTCTCAGTCTCTCTGTTTTCCACGCACACCTTGCTCTGTGAAGATTGAACATCTCCAACACAGTTCATGGCGCATAACACGTACTCCATAACCATGAGTTCTCCTATCCTGTTGATCTCAGGCTGGTGAAAGGCTCACCATTATGATTTGGGAAATACTCTGAAGGAAACAGAGCAGGAAACTGGGCTTCCAGTGGTGAAGATTGGGTTCTTTGCACGCTTGGCTCTGGAGTGGGATTGCAGTCACTTGGGGGTTGATTTGCTGTGTTGGCATCTGGTGAATTTGTCGGTTCCACAGTGCCATTCAGGAGTTTATCCGTGGCTTTTTGTATTTCCTTGCACAAATATAATTGAGGAGCTTGAATTCAGTGTACATTACTTTTTGAGAAAATTAATAATTATATGAACATGCGATGATTTCTGGCAGTACACAAAGTCATACTTTCATTAGAAAATAGCTATTATAACTCAGCAATTTAACTGTTCATATGCAACCTTGATTCATTTTTTGCCCAAAATAGTTCAACCTATAAATAGCCAGTTAGGAACAAAGAAGTGGCAGAAAGAAATCTCTAGTTCGGTTTCTATGGTATGCAACATCATATGACGGCTTAGGGAGACACACAAGGCAGCAGGTTTTCAATAATGGAGATACAATAATATCTATTATAATTATGCTAAATATATCAGTGCTTGTGAATTACTCATGCCAAGAAATGTGGTGTTCTCAGTCACCTGGAAGATGCCATGACGCCCAGCCTCACACTGGGTCATGGGAATCACCTGTGTGACCCCACGCCATGGTGCTTCTCGCAAGGCATCATCTCTGTGTATCTCTTCACAAAATCTTAAAACCCTTTATGCTTAAGACTATTGTTCATCTTTGAATTTTTGGCAATCCAGAGCATGCCAAGTTTCATCGTGTTGTTTAGAAAAGAGTTCTTGAATGAATGCATAAATGAAACTGGGGTTATGATTTTGGCTTTTCAGTGGCTTATAATTTTCTCAGTTTGCTTAGAAGGAAAAACGAGTTGGGGGAGGGGAGAGCAAGCAAAAGCACCATTGCCATTCTTAGCATGGACTTTCATTACGAATTGTTCCAATACAAAGCACACACTCAGAACCTAGAATTAACTGGCACTCACTGTATGCCACCTGATGATAGTGACAAATGAACCCACTTTAGAATGGGAGGCAATATGTGCGTATCAAGGAGCTGCAGAGATGACAATGAAAAGGTGCATAGCAAGTGATGAATGGTCAGATGTGAGTGCCATGAGCTCCCTTCCTCCAGAGATAGATAGTTTAATTGTTCCCGAGTTGAATTCATACCACAGACACCATAAACAACTTAGTTTAATCAGCCAGAAACATGGGCTCTCATAGATTTAAATTCAGTGCAGGTGATGTTTCTGTATAGAAAGCTATGGAGATGCTTGTTCCACACAGACATAAGAGGGAGCACAAAAGACACTGACGTCATCCCCATGATTTAGACTAGACTATCTGCCCTGAAGAGTTGGCACTTTATTAACAAGCAGTGGTGTTTATCAGAGGAACCTATTTTGCATTTGATCTGTTTCTTTGAAAAGGTCAACTTTTCTATAGAAAAATATTTCTATTTCATCAATGATTTCCTTAATAACTTTCTCTAATTTCTCACTTATTTGTATATCTCTTTTCTGTACTTTCTATATAGTTATTTAATTTTAACACCCCCTAAACGCATGGCATTGAATATTTGGGGTTTATGAAGAGACTTTTTCTTTTCTTTTCCTTTCCTTTCTTTTTGTCTTTTTTTTTTTTTTTTAAGTTTTGTTTTCAACTTTTTTTAATTTATTTTTGGGACAGAGAGAGAGACAGAGCATGAACAGGGGAGTGGCAGAGAGAGAGGGAGACACAGAATCGGAAACAGGCTCAAGGCTCCAAGCCATCAGCCCAGAGCCTGACGCGGGGCTTGAACACACAGACCGCGAGATCGTGACCTGGCTGAAGTCGGACGCTTAACCAACTGCGCTACCCAGGCGCCCCTCTTTTTGTCTTTTTTTTTCAAATATTCTCTTGGAGTGCTGGGTGGCTCAGTCAGTTAAGTGCCTGACTCTTGATCTCAGCTCAAGTCTCGATCTCAGGGTTTTGGGTTCAAGCCCTACATTGGGCTCCACGCTGGGTGTGAAGCCTACTTAAACAAACAAACAAACGAAAACAAAACAAAACAAAAAACCCAACTTCTCCTGTCACTTCATCTTAGGATGTATTGCCCTCCTTCAAAGAGGCACATGTTCAGTAAACTTGTGTTTCATGTTAACCTTACTTTGATACCAGATCTTCTTTCCATTTAATTCCATTTACTTGCTCCCCAGTTCTATAATGTATGCATTGTTCCTTCTTAGTTGGTGCTTGCACATATACAGGAAAACACATTCTATTAAAAACCCACTCAGCTTTACATTAAGATTTTAGCTGTGTCTGAAGAATCCCCCAAGAGACCATATTTTAGAAAAGAGATTATGGGTAAGCTCCTCTAACTTGTATTTGTTTGATTGATACCCACCCTTTTCTCTGAAAATAATTCAAGAAGTTGTTCCCCTTCACTGGGCCTGTTAGCCAAGGCTTAGCCCTCAGCAGCAAACAGATTTGCCTTCCTAGATGTTCCTCCTGCCTTTGGAGGAAGACAGCAGTTTATAGTCACAAAGTGGGTAAGGGAGTACCTGGGTCAGGGGGTGGAAACTTGAATTACCAAGTTGTTCTAAGGGAAAGCGGATCTTCTAACTTTAACAGACAAGAATTAATCTTTAATCTTCTGATATGAACATTTCCTAGAGGATGGAACAGTCTTTATTGAGGAATACCTTAAAAGACTCAACTTTAGGGAAATTCTGAATTTCTGGGACTCAGTAATCTGGCATCCAGTGAGTAGATGAGAAGAAGAGTTAATTAAAATATTGCAGAATTTGACAATCTGAACTGCAACCCAGCTGAGAAGAAGGGGACAGCATTAGCTGATGGAGCATGAGAAAATATGGGTCAAATAAACGGAGGGTTTCTGGGGGTGAGGGGAGGGTAAGGGTGGGTGGAGAGGATCTTGGAGGATGAGAGATAATGCATTCCTGAGATTTCTAAAGTATCTAGTTTTTATTGTTTACAATCTTTTTTTTTTTTTGTAATAAGATTAATTTTTGTAGACTCAAATTAGGCTGAATTCTGGGTTTACGCTCATAGATAAAAACTGAAGCTGGTGAAGAAGAGGCCAAGAGGCTGAAGTGACAGGTGGCTATTGGAAAGCTTATTATGAGCAACCTGGATCCATGTGTTCTCCTTTCTTGAAACTTTGGCCCAGCTCTTAAGTTCAACCAGTGGTCATTATATAAGAGATAGGTGTTGGTCATGATCATAACGGCTAAATCCTGGCCGGGAAAATTGGCCTGGCCAAATTTAATTCTTCCAGAAATCAAGACTGATACTCAGATCTTCATTCTGATACATTTCTGGGGACAAAACTATGGATAGGTAATTCTCTGTAAGGGATGCCCCAGTGGAGTCCCACTCATTGCTTTATGATTACTTGGAAATTGAGATATACATCTTTCTTTGGTGCTGTGAATTTCTCTTATTATCTTTAGGAGCCCCAATTGCATTCAAATACATTTCTTGTATATTTATTGGATGGTGAGATGGAGTTTACTTCTGTTTATTGAGAGGCTATTGTATATTTCCTATGTCACTTAGATTATTTCATTTAATACATCTCTCCTAAGTAGCTATTATCATTCCCATTTCATTACAGAAGAAGCCAAGGATCAAAAAGATCCTTTAATTTACCTGGCATTATTCTACTAGTCAGTGGGATGAGCTCAGGAGTTGGAAGCATGTATAGAAGAGATACTACTTTTGCTGGACTGTAGAGGATGAGGAGCATGTTCATTGATGCTCGTGCAGGAGGAGCAGACAGTCAGGAAGAAGCAGGTGGACACAGGCCCGGTGCCATGCTGTCGGGATGTATTCGTTCAGTCAACAAATATTTATTGAGTTGCTAACACATGCCAGGCACGGTTCTAAGTAATGCATATAAAACTGTACAAAGAAATTCTTTGTCCTCTGGAGCTCATGCTCCAGTAGAATGTGGCTGTCATGGTGGTGGTGATGCTGCCTCAGTGGTTTGCAGCTATAGCTGGCCCTTTCGTTTTTCAGGTGTTTCACATGCCCTCTGATGAATAACCCTCTATATATGCTGGCTTATCTCCCCACGCTCAATGTTATGAAACATACTTGTGAGATGGGTCATGAGTATCTTGATAATTTCCATGTGCCAGACCTCATCTGCGTATAAGTGCACATTTGGTCGTGTTAGCATTAACAGACACATTGTAGTGGCTGGTAGACCAGGGCATCTCTTCCCACCCTGGGCACTGATTTATATGCACATATTTCTTTAGAAAAAGTTCTGCATCTTCTACCCCTGAGGATGTCTTTCAGTGGACCCTTCTTATTTCATGCTGATCTCTGAACTTCTCACCTTCTTTGTGGTTTGAGGTGCTAGAGAGTAGGCTCCTGGCTCTTTCTCCAACTCTGTTTATCAACCTGGCCTTTGGCTAGTTCATTTTCTGATTCTATCCTTCACTCCATCAATGATCGAGACTAAAATAGAAGGGGAGGGGCGCCTGGGTGGCGCAGTCGGTTAAGCCTCCGACTTCAGCCAGGTCACGATCTCGCGGTCCGTGAGTTCGAGCCCCGCGTCAGGCTCTGGGCCGATGGCTCGGAGCCTGGAGCCTGTTTCCGATTCTGTGTCTCCCTCTCTCTCTGCCCCTCCCCCGTTCATGCTCTGTCTCTCTCTGTCCCAAAAATAAATAAAAAACGTTGAAAAAAAAAAATTAAAATAGAAGGGGAGATGGGGTGAGGAAAAGGGTAAGTGGCATACATCTTTCTGTCCCTCATTTCTCCTTTCCCCAAGAAAACCCTTTTTCTTTCTACCTTCAGCAGCAAGAGCCATCAGAGAAGGCCAATGGCTGACTCGCTATCTTGTGCTCTGCTTCAGAAAAGAGCAAACTAATTGCACCACAGGTAGAATTCTCATCACACAAATGAGAACGCAAGTTCCAATATGTGTGAAAGATTTGTTGAAGAAAAAGATGGTAGAGTAGATTCAAGGTTATCCCTATAGTAACATGATTCTCTCTACCTTGCATTCAAATTTGTATTCTTGGGTTGGGATAAAAGATTAATTTACCAGAATTGCAGTAACACAGGATGTGTTCATTGGAGCTTGTTACATATGAAAATAATAAGTTTCTCAGGATCCACATAAGAGCGAAAACATATGGTATCTGTCTTTCTCTGTATGGCTTATTTCACTTAGCATCACACTCTCCAGTTCCATCCACGTTGCTACAAAGGGCCATATTTCGTTCTTTCTCATTGCCCTGTAGTACTCCATTGTGTATATAAACCACAATTTCTTTATCCATTCATCCGTTGATGGACATTTAGGCTCTTTCCATAATTTGGCTATTGTTGAGAGTGCTGCTATAAACATTGGGGTACATTGGGGTACAAGTGCCTCTATGCATCAGTACTCCTGTATCCCTTGGGTAAATTCCTAGCAGTGCTATTGCTGGGTCATAAGGTAGGTCTATTTTTATTTTTTTATTTTATTTTATTTTATTTTTTTTATTTTTTAATATATGAAATTTACTGTCAAATTGGTTTCCATACAACACCCAGTGCTCATCCCAAAAAGTGCCCTCCTCAATACCCATCACCCACCCTGCCCTCCCTCCCACCCTGCCCTCCCTCCCACCCCCCATCAACCCTCAGTTTGTTCTCAGTTTTTAACAGTCTCTTATGCTTTGGCTCTCTCCCACTCTAACCTCTTTTTTTTTTTTTTTTTTTCCTTCCCCTCCCCCATGGGTTTCTGTTATGTTTCTCAGGATCCACATAAGAGTGAAACCATATGGTATCTGTCTTTCTCTGTATGGCTTATTTCACTTAGCATCACACTCTCCAGTTCCATCCATGTTGCTACAAAAGGCCATATTTCATTTTTTCTCATTGCCACGTAGTATTCCATTGTGTATATAAACCACAATTTCTTTATCCATTCATCAGTTGATGGACATTTAGGCTCTTTCCATAATTTGGCTATTGTTGAGAGTGCCGCTATAAACATTGGGGTACAGGTGCCCCTATGCATCAGTACTCCTGTATCCCTTGGATAAATTCCTAGCAGTGCTATTGCTGGGTCATAGGGTAGGTCTATTTTTAATTTTCTGAGGAACCTCCACACTGCTTTCCAGAGCGGCTGCACCAATTTGCATTCCCACCAACAGTGCAAGAGGGTTCCTGTTTCTCCACATCCTCTCCAGCATCTATAGTCTCCTGATTTCTTCATTTTGGCCACTCTGACTGGCGTGAGGTGATATCTGAGTATGGTTTTGATTTGTATTTCCCTGATGAGGAGCGACGTTGAGCATCTTTTCATGTGCCTGTTGGCCATCCAGATGTCTTCTTTAGAGAAGTGTCTATTCATGTTTTCTGCCCATTTCTTCACTGGGTTATTTGTTTTTTGGGTGTGGAGTTTGGTGAGCTCTTTATAGATTTTGGATACTAGCCCTTTGTCCAATATGTCATTTGCAAATATCTTTTCCCATTCCATTGGTTGCCTTTGAGTTTTGTTGGTTGTTTCCTTTGCTGTGCAGAAGCTTTTTATCTTCATAAGGTCCCAGTAATTCATTTTTGCTTTTAATTCCCTTGCCTTTGGGGATGTGTCGAGTAAGAGATTGCTACGGCTGAGGTCAGAGAGGTCTTTTCCTGCTTTCTCCTCTAGAGTTTTGATGGTTTCCTGTCTCACATTCAGGTCCTTTATCCATTTTGAGTTTATTTTTGTGAATGGTGTGAGAAAGTGGTCTAGTTTCAATCATCTGCATGTTGCTGTCCAGTTCTCCCAGCACCATTTGTTAAAGAGACTGTCTTTTTTCCATTGGATGTTCTTTCCTGCTTTGTCAAAGATGAGTTGGCCATATGTTTGTGGGTCTAGTTCTGGGGTTTCTATTCTATTCCATTGGTCTATGTGTTTGTTTTTGTTCCAATACCATGCTGTCTTGATGATTACAGCTTTGTAGTAGAGGCTAAACTCTGGGATTGTGATGCCTCCTGCTTTGGTCTTCAAAATTACTTTGGCTATTCGGGGCCTTTTGTGGTTCCATATGAATTTTAGAATTGCTTGTTCTAGTTTCAGGAAGAATGCTGGTGCAATTTTGATTGGGATTGCATTGAATGTGTAGATAGCATAGGGTAGTTTTGACATTTTGACAATATTTATTCTTCCAATCCATGAGCAGGGAATGTCTTTCCATTTCTTTATATGTTCTTCAATTACCTTCATAAGCTTTCTATAGTTTTTAGCATACAGATCTTTTACATCTTTTTTAGATTTATTCCTAGGTATTTTATGCTTCTTGGTGCAATTGTGAATGGGATCAGTTTCTTTATTTGTCTTTCTGTTGCTTCATTATTAGTGTATAAGAATGCAACTGACTTCTGTACATTGATTTTGTATCCTGCAACTTTGCTAAATTCATATATCAGTTCTAGCAGACTTTTGGTGGAGTCTATCGGATTTTCCATGTATAATATCACGTCATCTGCAAAAAGCGAAAGCTTGACTTCATCTTTGCCAATTTTGATGCCTTTGATTTCCTTTTGTTGTCTGATTGTTGATGCTAGAACTTCCAACACTATGTTAAACAACAGAGGTGAGAGTGGGCATCCCTGTCGTGTTCCTGATCTCAGGGAAAAAGCTCTCAGTTTTTCCCCATTGAGGATGATGTTAGCTGTGGGCTTTTCATAAATGGCTTTTATGATGTTTAAGTATGTTCCTTCTATCCCGACTTTCTCAAGGGTTTTTATTAAGAAAGGGTGCTGGATTTTGTCAAATGCCTTTTCTGCATCGATTGACAGGATCATATAGTTTTTATCTTTTCTTCTATTAATGTGATGTATCACGTTGATTGATTTGTGAATGTTGAACCAGCCCTGCATCCCAGGAATGAATCCCACTTGATCATGGTGAATAATTCTTTTTATATGCTGTTGGATTCGATTTGCTGGTATCTTATTGAGAATTTTTGCATCCATATTCATCAGGGATATTGGCCTGTAGTTCTCTTTTTTTACTGGGTCTCTGTCTGGTTTAGGAATCAAAGTAATACTGGCTTCATAGAATGAGTCTGGAAGTTTTCCTTCCCTTTCTATTTCTTGGAATAGCTTGAGAAGGATAGGTATTATCTCTGCTTTAAACGTCTGGTAGAACTCCCCTGGGAAGCCATCTGGTCCTGGACTCTTATTTGTTGGGAGATTTTTGATAACCGATTCAATTTCTTCGCTGGTTATGGGTCTGTTCAAGCTTTCTATTTCCTCCTGATTGAGTTTTGGAAGAGTGTGGGTGTTTTGGAATTTGTCCATTTCTTCCAGGTTGTCCAATTTGTTAGCATATAATTTTTCATAGTATTCCCTGATAATTGTTTGTATCTCTGAGGGATTGGTTGTAATCATTCCATTTTCATTCATGATTTTATCTATTTGGGTCATCTCCCTTTTCTTTTTGAGAAGCCTGGCTAGAGGTTTGTCAATTTTGTTTATTTTTTCAAAAAACCAACTCTTGGTTTCGTTGATCTGCTCTACAGTTTTTTTAGATTCTATATTGTTTATTTCTGCTCTGATCTTTATTATTTCTCTTCTTCTGCTGGGTTTAGGCTGCCTTTGCTGTTCTGCTTCTATTTCCTTTAGGTGTGCTGTTAGATTTTGTATTTGGGATTTTTCTTGTTTCTTGAGATAGGCCTGGATTGCAATCTATTTTCCTCTCAGGACTGCCTTTGCTGCATCCCAAAGCATTTGGATTGTTGTATTTTCATTTTCATTTGTTTCCATATATTTTTTAATTTCTTCTCTAATTGCCTGGTTGACTCACTCATTCTTTAGTAGGGTGTTCTTTAACCTCCATGCTTTTGGAGGTTTTCCAGACTTTTTCCTGTGGTTGATTTCAAGCTTCATAGCATTGTGGTCTGAAAGTATGCATGGTATGATTTCAATTCTTGTATACTTATGAAGGGCTGTTTTGTGACCCAGTATGTGATCTATCTTGGAGAATGTTCCATGTGCACTCAAGAAGAAAGTATATTCTGTTGCTTTGGGATGCAGAGTTCTAAATATATCTGTCAAGTCCATCTGATCCAATGTATCATTCAGGGCCCTTGTTTCTTTATTGACCGTGTGTCTAGATGATCTATTCATTTCTGTAAGTGGAGTGTTAAAGTCCCCTGCAATGACCACATTCTTATCAATAAGGTTGCTTATGTTTGTGAGTAATTGTTTTATACATTTGGGGGCTCCTGTATTCGGCGCATAAACATTTGTAATTGTTAGCTCTTCCTGATGGATAGACCCTGTGATTATTATATAATGCCCTTCTTCATCTCTTGTTACAGCCTTTAATTGAAAGTCTAGTTTGTCTGATGTGGCTACTCCAGCTTTCTTTTGAGTTCCAGTGGCATGATAAATAGTTCTCCATCCCCTCACTCTCAATCTGAAAGTGTCCTCAGGTCTAAAATGGGTCTCTTGTAGACAGCAAATAGATGGGTCTTGTTTTTGTATCCATTCTGATACCCTATGTCTTGGTTGGCGCATTTAGTCCATTTACATTCAGTGTTATTATAGAAAGATATGAGTTTAGAGTCATTGTGATGTCCGTAGGTTTCATGCTCGTAGTGATGTCTCTGGTACTTTGTCTCACAGGATCCCCCTTAGGATCTCTTGTAGGGTGGGTTTAGTGGTGACGAATTCCTTCAGTTTTTGTTTGTTTGTGAAGACCTTTATCTCTCCTTCTATTCTAAATGACAGACTTGCTGGATAAAGGATTCTCGGCTGCATATTTTTTCTGTTCATCACATTGAAGATCTTGTGCCAATCCTTTCTGGCCTGCCAAGTTTCAGTAGAGAGATCAGTCATGAGTCTTATAGGTCTCCCTTTATATGTTAGGGCACGTTTATCCCTCGCTGCTTTCAGAATTTTCTCTTTATCCTTGTATTTTGCCAGTTTCACTATGATATGTCATGCAGAAGATCGATTCAAGTTACCTCTGACGGGAGTTCTCTGTGCCTCTTGGATTTCAATGCCTTTTTCCTTCCCCAGTTCAGGGAAGTTCTCAGCTATGATTTCTTCAAGTACACCTTCTGCACCTTTCCCTCTCTCTTCCTCCTCTGGGATACCAATTATGCGTATGTTATTTCTTTTTAGTGTATCACTTAGTTCTCTAATTTTCCCCTCATACTCCTGGATTTTTTTATCTCTCTTTTTCTCAGCTTCCTCTTTTTCCATAATTTTATCTTCTAGTTCACCTATTCTCTCCTCTGCATCTTTAATCTGAGCCGTGATTGTTTCCATTTTATTTTGCATCTCGTTTAAAACGTTTTTCAGCTCCTGCTGACTGTTCCTTAGTCCCTTGATCTCTGTAGCAAGAGATTCTCTGCTGTCCTGTATACTGTTTTCAAGCCCAGTGATTAATTTTATGACTATTATTCTAAATTCACTTTCTGTTATATTATTTAAATCCTTTTTTATCAGTTCATTAGCTGTTGTTATTTCCTGGAGATTCTTTTGAGGGGAATTCTTCCGTTTGGTCATTTTGGATAGCCCCTGGAGTGGTGCGGACCCGCAGGGCACTTCCCCTGTGCTGTGGTGTATAACTGGAGTTGGTGGGTGGGGCCGCAGTCAGACCTGATGTCTGCCCCCAGCCCACCGCTGGGGGCACAGTTGGATTGGTGTGTGCCTCTCTTCCCCTCTCCTAGGGGCGGGATTCACTGTGGGGTGGCGTGGCCCATCTGGGCTACTGGCACACCGCCAGGCTTGTGGTGCTGGGGATCTGGCGTATTAGCTGGGGTGGGTAGGCAAGGTGCACGGGGGCAGGGGGGGGTAGGCTTAGCTCGCTTCTCCTTAGGTGATCCACTTCAGGAGGGGCCCTGTGGCAGCGGGAGGGAGTCAGACCCGCTGCCGGAGGGGTGGCTCTGCAGAAGCACAGTGTTGGGTGTTTGCTCGGAGCAAGCAAGTTCCCTGGAAGGAACCGGTTCCCTTGGGATTTTGGCTGGGCGATGGTAGAGGGAGATGGCGCTGGCTAGCGCCTTTGTTCCTCACCAAACTGAGCTCTGTCATCCCGGGGCTCAGCAACTCTCCCTCCCTTTGTCCTCCAGCCTTCCCGCTTTCGGAGCAGAGCTGTTAACTTATGACCTCCCAGATGCTAAGTCCTGCTTGCTGTCGGAACACACTCCATCCGGCCCTCCGCTTTTGTAAGCCAGACTCGGGGCTCTGCTTGGCTGGTGGGCCGCCCCTCTGCCCCGGCTCCCTCCCGCCAGTCCGTGGAGTGCGCACTGCCTTGCCGCCCTTCCTACCCTCTTCCGTGGGCCTCTCATCTGTGCTTGGCTCCGGAGACTCCGTTCTGCTAGTCTTCTGGTGGTTTTCTGGGTTATTTAGGTAGGTGTAGGTGAAAAATAAGTGATCAGCAGGACGCACGGTGAGCCCAGCGTCCTCCTATGCCGCCATCTTCCTAGGGTTCCCCTAAACAAAGTTCTTAAAATAATGATTTTGCAGGGAACGCATACATATATATTTACAAAATAGGAAGTTCGTTTAGTGATTGCAAAAGAAATAATGGCTTTAATAACCACCACTCCACTTGGCGTCTGCCTGCAAGCATTGTTAGAACAATAAACATCACCCCATTCCCTGTGGCCCTGTTTTCTTTGAAGGTTCTATTTATGCTGTTCTAATTTTGACTGTATTTTGACATTTTCAAATAAGTGTATGGCATCTGTTGAATAAATGATCACTCAAAATGGATTTGCCTCAATTATCCCTCTAGTTTTAATCTCCTTAACTACAAACTCACCTTTCTTCACTCCTGCCAACCGTGACACCTGCATTCTCACTGCAACATCATTTTCAGGAAGGGCTATAGAACTTTGTTGCCTTAAAAAGGATCTTAAGGCCGTGGCTTTGATTTTTTTTTTTTTTTTTTTGTAGTATAGCTGACACACAATATTCCATTGCTTGCAGGTGTACAACATAGTGAGGTTGTGATTCAGCATCTGTCTACATTATGTTATGCTCACCACAGGTATAGGTACTCTCTATCACCACACAGCACTGTTGTGATGTCTCTTACTATATTCCCTATGCTGTGCTTTTCATTCCTGTGACTTATTCATTCTTAACTGGAAGCCTGTACCTCCCAGTGCCCTTCACCCATTCTGCCCATCCCGACTCCCCTTTTAAGCTCCTAATGTTTTAACATTGCTCCTATTCCCCCTATTTTTGCATTTCTGTTGCGTGAATGCTTTTCTTCTCAGACCTGCACCACCATCTTTAAGAGAATAGTATTTGGATGCTGCACATTTGGCTGCTCTGATAAATGGCTGACACTAACATTGAAGTCACCATGTTACAATTGCTTTGCCTAATTATGATTTTTTACTGTTTTTTTTTTTAAAGTTTTTTAAATTTATTTTGAGAGACAGAGGGAGTAAGGGAGCAGGGAACGGTCAGAGAGAGGAGGCCAAGAATTCCAAGCAGGCTCTGTACTATCAGTGCAGAGCCTCATAAGGGGCTCAAACTCATGAACCCTGAGATCATGACCTGAGCTGAAATCAAGAGTCTGATACTCAAACAACTGAACCACCCTGGATCCCCGTGATTTTTTACTGTTATATTAAACTTTGACTGCACAAGTTTTATCCAGATTCAGTTCTTCTGTTGCATTCTAATGGTAAAATTTTCATTTTGCCCACATATTTAATCATGAAGGACATTCTAATATTGTCCATATTATATATTTATTATCTATTTGTACTGTGAATTAACACTGAAATATTTTAGTATATTTAGTAGATATTTTAGTACATGAATTAGTATATTTTTCCTCAAAGACAATAAATTATAATGATCTGAGTCTTAATGGTTGGTGAAAAATGTATTAATTTTGGTGTATAATCCCCAATTATTGCACACTTTCCTGGATTATTTTTTTTTAATTTTTAATATTTATTTATTTTTGAGAGAGAGAGAGAGTGAGAGAGAGCGTGAATAGGCGAGGGCAGAGAGAGAGGGGGACAGGGGATCTGAAGCGGGTTCTGTGCTGATAGCAGAGAGCCCGACCCGGGGCTCAAACTCACAAACCATGAGATCATGACCTGAGCCGAAGTTGGGTGCTTAACCAACTGAGCCACTCAGGCACCGCTGCTTGGATATATTTTATAAACTGCAAATCTTGGTGGCTACCCTAGAAGTATTCCTGCTCAAAGACTCATCTTTAAATATTTTAAAACATGCATTTTATACACACACACACACACACACACACACACACACACACACATGCTCATGCACACATGCACACACACACCACATTTTTCCCTTTTGTACTAAGTTGGGCATCTGGTTTCAATTGCCTTACACGTCTTCTTGGTTAATACTATTGCTGTCGCACTGGGATATCTATCAAAATTATATGTGGATCCTAGAACTAATAAGTAAGTTCAGCAAGGTTGCAAGATACAAGCTCAACACACACACATGCAAATCACATATTCATGTACTAGCAATGAGCATGGAAACCAAAATAAAAGCTACAATACCATTTAAAATTGCCCCAACAAAATGAAATGATTAGGTGAAAACTTAAAAACCATGTTTCAGACTCTACATGCATAAAATTACAAAATACTGATGAAAGAAATAAAGGAAGACCTAAATAAATGGAGACACACATGATATGTATAGATTAGAAAACTCACATGACAAAGATGTTAATACTCCTGAAATTGATAGCAATTCATATAAAAATATCTGGAAGGTTTTTTTGTAGATAAAATTACTCTGAAATTTATACAGGCAAGTCATGTAATAGTTCAAAAATTATCTTAGAAAAGCAATAAAGTGGGAGGAAGCACTCTACTTGATACTTATTATATGTCTGTCATCATCAAGACGGTGTAGTATTGACAGGATAGGCACAGATCATTGGAACAGAGGAGAAAACTCAGAAATAGACTCATATAAATTTGTCCAACTGATTTTTGACCAATTTGCAAAAGCAGTTTAATGGAGGAAGGATCCTTTTTCCAACAAATGGTTCTGGAGCAATCTGATATTCATATGCCAAGACAAACAAACAGATCCCCTCCAAAATAACCTCAACACAAACTTCATGCTTTATAAAACAATTAAGTTAAACTGGTTAAGCACTTAAACCATAAAACTACAAAATGGACAATGTGATGTGCATTTAAAACTATACAACTTTTAGAAAAAAAAACAAAGGAAAAAATCTTTGGGATGTAGCATTCACCAAAGTATTGTTAAACTTGACACCAAAAACATAATATAAAAGGAAATTTTGATGAATTGGACTTCAACAAAATTAAAATTTTTTGCTCTGAGATATACCCTGCTACTAGGGTGAAAAGATAAGGCACAGACCAGGGGAAGAGACTTTCAAGCCATATCTGACAAAGGACTAGTACCTAGAATATAAAAAGAACTCTCAAAATTCAGCAGCTTAATAATAATTAGAAAATGAGCCAAAGACTTTGACACATTCACTGTAGAGGATATATACAGGGTAGATAAGTGCATGAAAAGGTATATAAAAGGGTAGATAAGTGCATGAAAAGGTATATAAAAGGGTAGATAAGTACATGAAAAGGTATTCAACATTATTAGCTATCATAGAAATGCAAATTAAAACCACAATGAAATGTCACTACACACCTGTCAGAATGACCAAAATTAGAAAAGGGAACGGAAAGAAAATTGTGGCTACACTAAATGCTTTTGAAGATGCAGGGAAACTGGAATTTTCAAACATGGGTGGTGGGAATGCAAATGGTACAGCATTATAGAAAACAGTTTGCCAATTTCTTATAAACCTATGTGGGGAAAATACTGTATGACCCAGCAATTGCATTTTTGGGTATTTACTCCAGAGAAAGAGAAACATACTAAAACAGAAACTTCTACATGAATATTCATACCAACTGTATTCATAATGGCCCCTAAATTGGAAACAATCCAGTTCCCCTTTAACAGATGAGTAGTTTCTATAATACATTCAAAATATGGAATACTACTTAGCAATAATAAAAAAGAATAAACTATTGGTATACGAACTCACTTAGATGATCTAGAAAGAATTATGCCAAGTTTTAAAAGCTGATCCCAAAAGGTTAAATACTGTGTGATTCCATTTATATGACATTCTTGAAATGGCCAAAATATAGAAATAGAAAACAAACCTGTATTTTCCAGGTTTTTTTTTTAATAATTTTTTTAACGTTTATTCATTTTTGAGACAGAGAGAGACAGAGCATGAACAGGGGAGGGGCAGAGAGAGAGGGAGACACAGAATCCGAAACAGGCTCCAGGCTCTGAGCTGTCAGCACAGAGCCCGACGCGGGGCTCGAACTCACGGATCGTGAGATCATGACCTGAGCCGAAGTCGGACGCCCAACCGACCAAGCCACCCAGGCGCCCCTGTATTTTCCAGGTTTTAAAGAAAGGGTGCAGGTGGAAAGAAAGTGGCAACATAAAAGGGCAACTTGAGATACCTTTGTAGTGATAAAATTGTTCTTCAGCTTGATTGTATCCATTTAAATATCCTGGTTGTGACATTGTACGATTACGTTGTAAGATACTACATTTGGAAGAAACTGGGTAAACTTTATACAGGAGCTCTTTGTAGTATTCCGTACAGCTCCATATCAAACTGCAATTATCTCAAAATTACAAGTTTCATCACAACAAGCAAATAAACAAACACATACATGGATGAGACTCCTAGCTCCTCTGTGAATGCTCCCCTAATCCCCATGCATAGGTGGGGGACTTTATTTCTCGGTATAAGTTAGGCTCTTCAGCCCCTTTTTAAAAAAAATTATTTAAGTTTAGTTATTGGAGGGGGGTGCGGTGCACAGAGCTGAGCCTGGGAGGGGCAGAGAGAGAGGGAGACGCAGAATCTCAAGCAGGCTCCAGGCTCTGAGTGGTCAGCACAGAGCCTGATGCGGGGCTCAAATTTACCAACTGTGAGATCATGACCTGAGCTGAAGTCAGACTCTTAACTGACTGAGCCACCCAGGTGCTCCTACGCTCTACAGGCTCTTACATGTACTGAACTCAAATTTTTGTTAATTCACTATGGCATGGTACCCTGACTACTTGATAGACACTGCCAAAATGACATCAGTACATCTACTATTTATCAAAAGTTTATTTGATAACAACAATGTTCAGAAAGAATTACTTGATGGCCACATTTTTTAAAACTTACCTTAGAGCCTGTAGGGGGCAGAACCGAGTGCCTGGTTTTATTTATTTTTGAGCTGCTACAGAACTGCATTTATAGAATCATGCTTTGATGGTCCTATGAGAAATACCCTTTTTGTCCCGAGAACTATAGGAATTATATTTTCGTATGCACAGTGTAAATTGTATGATCAGGTTTTCTACTTCGCCTAGGTAATTGAAATGCTAGAGCTAAATAGGGACTAGTCTCTGGCAATGTGTGGGTCACTGTGATATGCTTTTTTAGGCATGGGAGAGTGTTTTATGTTTAATTCACATGTCTTGTTAGAGCTTATGAGTCTTTGGAAACTGCTGTAAATCTCTATTAGAATAAAATGAAATAAATATATCTTGATGCATATCTGCATCAGCCCCTTAATTTGCCATAATTACATGAGTATGTCCTGGATATACATTGAGAAATTTGAGAAATCTCTTCTATTTCTGAAATTTCTGTAGGTCTCCTACAAACTTACCTTTATCAAGCGGAGCTTGGCAAACAACGTTTTGAATCTTCTTCTTTTGACTTATTTTCTCTTCTTAACCCTCTGACAAATAGTCTGGTTTGAACTTGCTACCCTGGTTGTGGCCTTTGACGTCCTTCCAGTATGTTCTCCTTTACTTCTCACCAAGGAAAAGAAATAATCTGACTTGCATGCCCTCCCTGAGCTCCATGGGAGTCATCCCAAAAGAGAAATGGCATCAAGGCCTTGGACGTGTATTTTAATTTAATCTTAGTTTCAGTTTCCTCTGATGGAATCCATTCTTTGACCTTTACAATCCCTGCTAAATTCAGTTCATATTTCAAACCCTCTTCAAAATGGCCAATTTATTTAACCGTAAATAAAATTAGCCTTGGATAGATGCAAGATGGATAAAGCATTGTTTTCGATAAATGGAAAATACAGAGTCTGTCATTTCTAGGGCCATTTCTAGAGTGACTAGGAACTATTGAATTTTTTTTGGTAAAGCTATATTGTATAACTAATAAGCTTAAAGATTATATTTTCCTATTCATGGAGTCCATATATGTTTGTTAGTTTGAACATTATGTACGCATGCATACACCACATCCATATTATGCTATGAGACTTCTTAAGTCATTTTTGTGGAAATAATCCCTCTGGCTTATCATTTATCAAGACCATGAAAATTTAAATTCTGCATCAAAATGCCTGCTCTGTCTTCAGTTCCTGTTTCACCACATGATTTTTCCTTGGGTTATTCTGTGATTTTTCCTATCTACTTAGGCTCTTTTATTTCCCAATTCTAGAAAATATGAGTTTGCCATACATAAGATCTGGTGTGTCTTGTACTCAAAGAATGTAAATATTTGAGAATAACTGCTATAGACCAATCAGCAGTGGTTATAGTTCTGTTTGTTCTCTTTTTTTTTTAATAGCTCCTAAACATGATAAGTTCATAGCCATGGATTTTTAGGAAACAATGAACAATAAAGATATAACTTCCTAATGAATTTACATAATATGTACAAATAAGTGAAGAAGCCCTGAAGTGAAATGTAGATGACAAATTTTAAACATGAGACTCATGTCCTATCCACTGACTACTTTAAAAATGCAGTGCTGTGTTCAGCCTGCTTATGACTAATGTTAAATATTATTTTAAAAAATACACGAGACCTTGGTCTGTTTTGTTTCACTAAGAATGTGACTAATCCTTCCCAAACTTAGGAGAGTTGAGCTGATGCAGTGTTGATTATCAATAATTGAATTCCTAAAACAGAAATAAATATGACTGGTTCCATTTAAAATGTAGATGGGACTCCATGGAAAAGAACAAAGATTGATGATTGTGCTGTAATGGAATTGGTTGGTTGCCAGCTATAAGCTTCATTCAAGAGTGGCAGGTGTATTGTAGTGGAATGAACAATGAGCTTAGTGTCAGAATCTCTAACTGTGTGACCTCGAGGAAGTTTGTTTTGTTATCAAGGGTACATTTCTAATAGATGAGACCCTCTGGGATCATAGGCAAAGTTAGAGAAGGGCCTTAAACAAATTTCCGTAACAGAATCCTAGAGAATCTTGCAGTCACACTGTCTTCCATGTCTTGGCAGCTGGGCCATGGGTGCCTCCAACCTTGTTGCCCAGAAATATCTTATAAGAGAAATAAAGAAAAACCCTCCTCTTCTGCAACCTTTCAGCCCTCTCCAATTATCACCATACACAGTGATTTTATTCAGGATACAGTATGCTCTTGTTACCTGTGACCTTTGGAAAATTTGGAGAAGTCTGTTCTCAAATTTTTATTATCTCTACTTTCTCAGCATCTTCTACCAGTCAGTAGAACATTTTGATATTTACTTTTCTCTCCACATTTATTTACTGATTCAAGAAATGTTTATTGAGTTTCCTATGTGGTGGGTGTACTGCTAAGCTCTGGGATCCCAAAGGTGAGCAAGATCAGGAAAAAAACAAAACCAATAACCAAACATCTGTCCTTAGGGAGCTTCAGTAATTACCTCAAGTAATTACATAGATAAATGTAAAACTATTACAGAAGCAAGTTCTATGAGTAAGACAGCCTGCTGCAATCAGTGCATAGAATGGTGGCTTTTATGTAAGCATGGAGCTCTGCAGTCAAGTAAGAGTTAATGGGAGGCTGAGTCAGTGAGGAACAGAGAGTTCATATTCCCCCAGCATCATAATAATAGAAGTAATAGCTGATAGTTATTGAGTGCTATTTTAAGCTCTGTTCATGTATTTAGTAACTTAATCCTTGTTCAAGCCTTATAAAGTGATTACTTATATAATCTCCAGTTTACAGATGAGGAAATTGAATACAGGAATGTTAAGTAACTTACATAGCATCATGCAGGTAATAAATGGAGAGCCAGGATTTGATATAGATAATTTGACCCACAGACTGTGCTGTATCCTCTATCTATGAGCATGCCACTCACAGGCTCACAAGCAAGAAGCCAGATTATGTAAAATGGCCAGTGGGTTTAGGCTCCAAATGTGGCCTCCACCTTGCTTTGGTAAATAATGTTTTATTGGAATACAGTTATGCTCATTCTTTTATGTACTCTCAGAGGATCCTTTGATGTTAAAATATTAGAGTTGAGTAGTTGTGACAGAGGCCACATGGCTTGTAAGACCTCAAATATCCACTACCTAGCCCTTTGCAAAAAAATGTTAACCCTTGTAGTGGACAAAAGATATCCAAAATTCCAACCAGAGGGCATCCAAGGAATGGCAAGATCCAAGAAAATCTCCCAATTCCATGAGGATGCAAAAAACACCCAAGTCTTTAATGAATAGCTACATGCTTTTTTAGCTGAAAAAGCAGAAGGGAGCATTTTACCAAAGAACAATGCTATGCTCTCTGAAAAGACTGTTTTCATTATTGGTTTGGCCTAAACTGTGAATTGTAAAACAGATTAAACATTTATTCAGGGGTCCTGGAAGAATTCCAGGTGGTTATATACAGATAAAGAAGTGTAAACGCATTATTAGTTTGAAGATTAAAAGATATTAGAAGTTATTTAGGTTTTATGTTAATAAAAAGTATTTTTCAAGGTTATCTACTGAAATATTTATGAGTGAATTGGCATGCTATCTTGGATTATAGCAAAAACATTTTTAAATGTGGTAAGTATGGTGAAAAAGATAGCCAAATTAATGAGGCTTGTTTAAGCTAAGTGATTAATATATTAGGATGTCTTACACCATTCGTTTTACTTCTGTGTGTTTGAAAATGTCTCTAATCAAAAGTTAAAAAAAGTACAACGTAAATTATTAAGACAGTTCCCATATTTTCTCATGAACCAAATGCAGAAAAACTCAGTATTTTCATCATAAGCTTGTCGTAACATTCATTTGTTATTTTCTTTGTCCCATCAGAAAAGAATTGACGAATTGGCTTTGAGCATAAATAAGCAGGATGAGACACCTATTGGGAAGTTACGAATTATTTGACAACTTCATGTTTTCCTACTTGCCACTCTGCCAGACAAAAGTGGAGTATGAAGGATGGGCAGATGGCAAAGGAGAGTTCGCATTCCCAGAGAATCACCAACAAAGAAACGTTTCCCTCTTGCCTCTCTTCTTTCCCTAGTGGATGTTGTATGAAATGTTTGAGGGAGGCAGATACACTCCGAATTAGAAAACACTTCTTAAAGATCATTTTCTTGTTCTTAAAAAAGGAGGATGTAAAATATGCATAAAATATAACCTGCAGCAATTAATTTGAATATTATATCTTATCAACATATAATATTTGTATTGTGTTTTAACAATGATATCTATCACCTGTCGAAAACAAGGTTTCGGTATGTCAGTCAAACTGACAATTCCGAAAATATCACAGGAAGATTTTTTTTTTTACATGCCCCTGTGCCAGTCTATCCCTGGCAGTATCATTTCCATTTTGATTTCTAACTTGATCCAAAAATGATACATTAGCGCCTTAATTTTCAAGTATGTAAGATTTTTGATATTTTAAAATATAGATGTAGGGTTTTTTTTTTCTTTCTGTTTGAAGGAAATAAGATTCTGCATATAGCTAGTTACTTATTTCTTAGAATAACTATTGAGTGCCCTGTACCAGTCATTATTTCAGGCATGAAAGAAGTAGCAACAAGAAGCAAAACAGCCCAGCTTTTACCAACTTTACATTCTGGAGTTTTAAAATCAGATTGCTGCTATTATACTCAGTTCATTTATAGCCTCAAATTTGATTTACTAATTCTAACCCATTCTGAAAGAAAAAAAAAAGAAAATGTCTTACTATAATTACATATTGTATCATAGTCTTCTTGCATTTTTTATTTGAATTCTACATTTAGTTTCTATTATTCATATTATTATTACTGTTATTGTTATTATTATTGCTATTAAATGTTTGCCTTACTTCTAATAATGAACCACTTTATCCTGTTTGGAATTTAAACTTAAATACCATCTTATCTAATTATTATTATTATTATTATTAATTTTTTTTTCTCTGACCTCCTATCTTGTTGCCTTACTTTTTTTTTTTTTTTTTTTTTTTTTGCATTTATTGATGATCACTCATGTGTTTGGGGCTTCCTTTTTGCTGTGTGTAAACAGTATACCACCTGACTCTTATATAATCCCATCTAATACACTGTCTTTTAATTTTTTTAATGTTTATTTATTTTTGAGAGAGAGAAAGCCGGGGAGGGGCAGAGAGAGAGGGAGACACAGAATCCAAAGCAGGCTCCAGGCTCCAAGCTGTCAGCACAGAGCCCAACACAGGGCTCGAACTCACGAGCCGTGAGATCATGACCTGAGCTGAAGTTACTCAACTGACTGAGCCACGCAGGCGCCCCTACACTATCTTTTAATGTGAACATTTACATTTAGGATGACAATATGTGTACCTCTTTTCATTCCATCTTACTTTTCCTTTATTATTTACTTTTTACTTTTTTTTCTTTTTTATCTTTTTCCTCATTTTTTAATTTTTTTCAATTTGGTCACGTTATTTGTTCCCACTTCATTGTTTGGGGTTATGTTTTATAATTCTCTTACAGGCTACCTTGTGCAGAAGAAAAAGTCCATGTTGTACTTTTTTAACGAAGTATAGTTGAATATAACACTGTATGTTATACTGGTTTCAGATTCGACGATTCTCTATATTATGCTATGCTCACAATGATGAGTGCAGTCACCATCCCTCACCCTACCATGTTAGTCTATTGTTGACTGTGTTTCCTGTGCTGTATTTTTTATCCCTGTGGTTCATTTTCTTGCTGGAAGCTCGTACCTCTTAATCTCCTTCACCTATTTCACCCATCCCTCACCCGCCCCTCTCTGACAACCCACCAGTTTGTTTTCTGTATTTATGTTGTACTTCAAGCAATAATTGTATTAGAAGCCGCATCAGTTTTACTAGCATCACTTATAAAAGGAAGAAAACCCTTTTCCCGAGAGAATCCATTCCATACCCACACTCACATGTGGCTATTTATATTAAAATTAATTGAAATTAAAAACTCCATTTCTCAGTCCTAGCGGCCACATTTCAACTTATCAAGAATCATAGGAAGCTAGTGGCTACCATACTGCTAAGTACACATTTAGAGACTGTTTCTATTATTGCAGAGAATTCTCCTGGACTACACTGGTTTATATACTGTGTATATACTTTATATACTGCTTATATACATAGTAAGATTGGTGAGGTCACTGTTAGTAGCTGAATATTAAAAATTGATAAATAAGTTCATTTCCTCATACAAACATAAAAAGAGCCATACAATTTCATACCACAAACCAGTTACAATAACATCAGTCTCTTAAGTGAGGGCTTATTTAACAATAAATTGTTTTAGTTAAGTCAGGGTGTTCCAGGAGAGCTTCTTGTAAACAAACTAGCCAGGACTCAATTTCATGGTGACAGGATTTCAAATAAGTTTAAATCTGACAAGAAAGGACCTTTACCTTAACGTGCCTAATGTATATAGACTTAACATCCCTAAGATATCTGACTTGTAAATAGTCTGAAGCTTTTACCATCATCACAGTAATGGTTTGTAATGTCTAGCTTAATGCAGTGTATTCTCAAAGCACCTGTGTCAACAGCCTTCCTGCTTCTTAAGATTATTCATTAACTGTTCAATGAAACATGTGGCCTCCAGGTTCAACTACAATTTTACCTGAGGTTGAATTAAATCATTTGGAGACTCAACATTTTATTTTTCTCTTCTAGTATTATTAATCCAACACATCTCTCTACCATCAGATAGGAATAAGATGTACTCTGTTTAACCCAGCAAGACACTGTCAAGGCCCTACTATTCTCTCTTACATTCCGGAAAGATAAACCCTAGAACAATTTTAGCGTTCCTTCCCTCACACACATATATATGCATATGTACAGAAACATACATAACCTTCCTCTGTACTGTCTGATACTTTCAGTTCAGCTGAAGACTTCATTATAATTTTTTAGAGGCTCATGTTATACCTTGAATATTGTCATCATATGGGGAATGTGACATTATTTTTTTTTTTAGTTTATTTACTTTTGAGAGAGAGAGCATGAGCGAGGAGGGGCAGAGAAGGAGATAAAGAATCCCCTCCAGTAACCCTCGGTTTGTTCTCCATATTTATGAGTCTCTTTGTTTTGTCCCCCTCACTGTCTGAGGGTTGCTGGAGGGATTGTAGGAGGACGGATGGGCTAAATGGGTAAGGGGCACTAAGGAGTCTACTCCTGAAATCATTGTTGCACTATATGCTAACTAATTTGGATGTAAATTTAAAAAAATAACAAACAAAACAAAACAAAAATCTCTTACCCAGGGCTTCTGGGTTGCTCAGTAGGTTAAGTGTCTGAAGAAAAGAAAAAAAAAAAAAAAAAAATGGATCCCAAGCAAGCTCTGCACTGTCAGCACAGAGCCCGATGAGGGGCTTGAACTCACAAATCATGAGATCATGATATGAGCCAAAACCAAAAGTCAGGTGCTTAACCAACTGAGCTACCCAGGTGCCCTGTGACACAGTGTTTTAAGCCACTGAAATACTCTTTGTAATAACAAACTCAGGAAAATACTTTAACAATTTTTATTTAAAATAAAATTTAATGTTTTTATTATTTTATGTTTGAGATAGAGAGGGACAGAGCATGAGCAGGGGAGGGGCAGAGAGAGAGGGAGACACAGAATCCGAAGCAGGCTCCAGGCTCTGAGCTGTCAGCACAGAGCCCGGGGCGAGGCTCAAACTCACAGACTGCAAGGTCATGACCTGAGCTGAAGTCAGACGCTTAACTGACTGAGCCACCCAGGCACCCCTAACAATTTTTAATAGAAGATGGATATAAATATATCTGGTCCCTCCTTTAGAGTTATTTAGGTTGTTTTAAATATTTCTAATTCAAGCAAGGTGACAGTGAATAACATTGTCCATTCTTAATCAAGTATGTCTAGGATACATTCCCAGAAGTAAAGCTGTGGATCATAGTATATGTTTGTATATTTTGTTGGACAAGGCCAAATTGTTTTCCAAGGGTTTCTATCACCAAACAACGTTCCTAACAGAAATGTATGGGCATGCCTGTCTTCCTGTCTTCCTGCAGCTTTACCAACATTGTCAAAATTTTGAAATTTTAGAATTTTTTTCTGGCCAGTTTGATAGGTGAAAAATTGTACCACTGTGCAGTTTAAATCTATTTTTCTTATTTAGATTGTGACTGGGCTCTCTTCACATGTCTAAGAGCCACTCACAATTCCTGTTTCATAATTGTCTATTTCTTAGTATATTTCTCCTGTGTGATCATTCTTTTTCTAATTTCCTAAGAGCACTTTACATAATAGGGAGATAAGCACTTTTTCAAATAGTTTATAAATAACATTAATGTTTTCAGGCAATCGTTTGTCTTTTGATTTTTCTTAAGGGGTTCTTTTTGCACAGAACATTTAGAAGTATGTATATTTTGGGGAACGCCTCTGTGGCGGTTGAGCATCTGACTTCAGCTCAGGTCCTGATCTCACAGTCTGTGGGTTTGAGTGCCGTGTCGGGCTCTGTCTGTGCTGACAGCTCAGAGCCTGGAGACTGATTCAGATTCGGTGTCTCCCTCTCTCTCTGCCCCCCCCACCCCCTGCCCCATTCACGCTCTCTCTTTCTCTCTTTCTCTCTCTTCTCTCTCAAAAATAAATAAACATAAATATATATATATACATACATATATATGTGTGTATATATATATATATATATATACATATATATGTGTGTATATATATATATGTGTGTGTGTGTGTATACATTTGGTAGGTGAGGTTGTTTGTTTGGCTTCTGAATTTTTTGGATTTTGAGTCATTGTATTGGTCCAAATAGGTAAGTTATGCTGTTATTAGCTCATATAGTGGTTGGCAGAATTCAATGCCTTGAAGTTATAGGACTGAAGTCCCTGCTTTCTTGCTGTCAACCTGGGGCTACTCTGAGCCCCAAGAGGACCTCATGGTTACCTACCCAAGCCCTGACCAGCGGATTAAGGACCTTCATCACATCTGCAAAACACTTCATCGTTGCCATATAATGAATGTAGTGTGATCATGAGGTGACATTCTGTCATTTTCACATATTCCATGTACACGCCAGGGGAAGGGATGACACAGAGAATATTGTGGGCCATTTTAAGATTGTACTTAAAACAGATTTCCTTGGGATTTCTCCTCTGATCTTCTTGCTCACATGTCTGTTAGTTTCCCAGTTTCTGGAACACATTTATAATGCATTTTAATATCGGGTAGGACCAATTCTCTCTCATTGTTCTTTTTTTAAAAAGCTTTCCTGGCTTATATTTATTTGATATAATTTCCATACTGACTTTAGAATAAGCTTGTCTTGTTAAAAGAGAAAAACCCGTAGGGAATTTTATAAGGACAATGATAATATATAAGTCTACTAATGAGGAAATGGCATGTAAATGATGGTGAGACTTCCCATTTAGAACCTGTTATGACTTTCCATTTGTTCAAGAATTCTTTGGTTTCAATTAATAGTGTCTTAATTATTTCCTATTTCACTTATTTTATATGTTTTTTTGTTTGTTTTCAGATACTTTATTTTTTGTTCTGGAACTTTCACTAATGTATCTTACTGTAGTTATCTTCCTATAGACAAGCTACTGATTTTAGTATGTTAACTTTATATAGTAATTTTTAGTTGATTCTTAGATTTTCCACATATGCAATTCTTTATTTTTTTAAGTTTATTTATTTATTTTGAGAGAGAGTGAAAGAGTGATCAGGGGAGTGGCAGAGAGAGAGGGAGAAAGAGAGAATCCTAAGCAGGCTTTGCACCATCAGCATGGAGCCTGATGTAGGGCTTGAACTCATGAACCATGAGATCATGACCTGAGCTGAAACCAAGAGTCCAGCACTTAACCGACTGAGACACCGAGGCACCCTGACATATGCAATTCTAACTGTAAATAGTGATTATTTTTGTCTCCTACTTTCAAATTTTATGCATCCAGTTTCTTTTATTCTTTTAATTGATTGAATGTGATTGACTAATTGATTTCTAATGAGCTGAAATATGATCTTAAGGAATACTGATGATAGGGGACATAATGTTCTTATTCCCAGGTTAGAAGGAATGCCTGTTAATGTTTCACATTAAGCACGAGACCATTTTAGTTTGATGTAATATATTTGTCTTGAAAAGGCTAGTATCCATCCATTAGTAGGTTTTTATCAATTTTATTGATATAAGTGACATAAAGCATTGTATTAATTTAAGATGTACAATATAATGATTTGATATATATGTAGTGAGATGATTACCACAATAATTTTAGTTAACATTGATTACTATTTTATTGATTTTTTTAAATAAATCATCAATGAATTATGTCAATGTAGTGTTTAGCATCTTTGAGATGATTATATGATTTTCCTCCTTGGGCTCATTAATATGACTGTGTATATAAATAGATCTAATATTGAATGATCCTTACATCTCTGGTATTAGCATCACTTGATCATGATGTATTGTTCTTTTAACATGCTGCTGCATTCAATTTGCTAATCTTTTATGTGGGGCTTTTATAGTACTATTTTAGAGTAGTATTGATGTGTAGTTTTATTTCCTTTGCTGTCATGATCAGACTCTGGAATGACTCTTATACATTCTTCTTTAAAACTAATTTGAAAAGTTTCCTTTTCTTTTATATTCTAATAGAGTTTAAATAAAGTTAGCTGCCTTAAAGTTCTGATAGAAGTCTAGTGAAAACATCTGAGCCTGCTAGTCTGGGGGAGGTGTGTTGTTCTTTGCCAGTTTCATCTATTTTGTCCATTTAGATTTTGAATCTTACTAAAATGGCTTCGGTAAATTATGTTTTCTGAGACAATTATTCATGTCATACAGCTTCACCTGTATGAAGGTTCTGATTTTCAGTACTATTATTTTTAAAAATCTGGGATTGAAATTTACAATTTTTTATGGCACAGAGTTAGGACCTTTTTTAGTTCCTAGTTAGGAGAGTATTTGTTGTCTTATTGATTTCTTACAGTATTATGTGTTTTTTATCAAGAAATAACCTCTGTGCATTTATTGATATATTTGTGTGCTGATTATATGGTCAGTTTTCGTGGCTATCACATGGGTACATACAAATTGTATTCTTTGTTGTATGACAAATGTTTTATTATCTTTTTATTTTTTTTTAACGTTTTTTATTTATTTTTGAGACAGAGAGAGAGAGACAGAGCATGAACGGGGGAGGGTCAGAGAGAGGGAGATACAGAATCTGAAACAGGCTCCAGGCTCTGAGCTGTCAGCACAGAGCCCAACGCAGGGCTCGAACTCACAGACCATGGGATCATGACCTGAGCCGAAGTCGGCCGCTTAACCGACTGAGCCACCCAGGCGCCCCCTATGACAAATGTTTTATACATACAAACATATACAAGTATGCACATACTTATGTACATATAGGTGTGTATATTATGTCAGTAAGTTCTATCTTACTAACCATGTTATTTAGACTTTTCTATGTTTTTAAACAGTTTTATTCACTTGATCGTCATTATCTTTGGGAGATGAATTAAAATCCTCTGTCACAAAGACAATGTTTACTCGGTCCTTTCATATTGAAACGTGTACTTTTTTTTTTACATTTATTTATTTTTGAGAAACAGAGTGAGACAAAGTGTGAGCAGGGGAGGCGCAGAGAGAGAAGGAGACACAGAATCCAAAGCAGGCTCCAGGCTCAGCTGTCAGCACAGAGCCTGAGCAAGGGCTCGAACTCACGGAGTGTGAGATCATGACCTGAGCTATAGTTGGACACTCAACTGACTGAGCCACCCAGGTGCCCTGAAACATGTGTACTTTTATAATTAAGTGAGAGTTGTGAACTCATTTGGTGTTTTGTTTGTTTGTTTGTTTGGTTGGTTGTTTTTTTTCTAGAGTGTCTTCTATGTTGTTGGATGATGTGCAGAACCCAAGACTAGCCATGTTTTCCCTTTTAAAAGCTAAGAAAAAAATTGTGGGTAATGAGGCAAAAACTATGAAGTCATTTAAAAATATTAGTGCTTAAGGATGTTTGACAGTGTTGACTGTATTAACCAATTTTCTGTGGTACTTATTGGAACTTTTTCAATTTTGAGTTGTCTTCTTTATTTTACATTTTTATTATAATTGTCTGTATTATTCATTATACTAAAACTAATATCTGTGATATTTGTTACATCTCCCTGTTTGGCTTTCTTTGTCAGAGACTTGAATTACGTATATTGAATCTGCTTAGCTGATATTATGCGTTTCTCATTTTCTCTCTTAAGTCATTTTAAGATGTTTTTCTTTTTTGGGGCGCCTGGGTGGCTCAGTCGGTTGAGCATCCAACTTCAGCTCAGGTCATGATCTCGCAGTGAGTTCGAGCCCTGTGTCGGGCTCTGTGCTTATAGCTCAGAGCCTGGAGCCTACTTCAGATTCTGTGTCTCCCTCTCTCTCTGCCCCTCTCCTGCTCATGCTCTGTCTGTCTCTCTCTCAAAAATAAATAAAAACATTAAAATTTTTAATTAAAAATTTAATTAATAAATTAATATATTTTCTTTATTTTTTCCTTTTGATTTTTTATTTCTACCTGTAATTCCTTTTTTCAAATTTACCACCAGATACAACCTCATTTTTCTCTCTCAATTCCATCTTTTTCTGACAAAAATTTTTAACATTTCTATTTCTTTCCTTACTTTTCCCAGCTCATATTTATATTTCATCTTTTTTCTGTGGTTACACTATCTTTTTCATAGTGTTTTACATTTTTGCTTTTTGGTTTTACCTCATCAATATGATTACTTACTTAATTTATTTTTAATTCTTAGCTGAATACTTGATCATATTTTCCTGTGTTCCATTGCAATGGTTTTCTCTTGTGAGTGGATACATTTTGTTGCTATTTTTGAGATTTCTTTTCTTATACGATCTTGAACTCAACTTGGTGTAAGAGGGCTACTTCCTCAAGTTCCTATCTTTTATTCCAAACAGGAGGTATAGTTTTTGAACCTCAAGAGTCTCTCACTTTCAAGAAATGTATTTTTTTTTTTTTTTGGCTTTTGGAGATTTTTCTGCTTCTGGGCTCTCTTGACATGTCCCATATGTCTTCTCTTTCCTTCCTCCCCTGTGGCTTCTACTCGATCTCAGCTACTTATGCAAGTGCTTACTTATGTCATCTAATGTCCCTGAAAATGGAATTTGTGTATATTATTTTTGTTACTTTTTATGATTACAGGAAGAATTAGGGGAAAAATTCTGTATATACAGCTGTATTCATACCAGAATTTCTTCTTCCTACTTTGTAGTTCATGTATTAATCTGTAGATCTCAGAAGCTGTAATTTATTAGGATCCTTCCTGATTATTTCACTTGTTCTCTGGCTGCAGGACTTCTTCAATGTGCTAGAATTTTCCCTTCATCTGCTCCCTAGAACTCTGGTTCAGCTCTGTAAGTACATTAAGTTGGAGCCAGGCCACAAATGTCAGGAAGTGTAGTCTCTTCTACCATGGTCCAATAATGTAGCAAAAGCATGGTGTCAATTTTCTACTAAAAAAAAAAAAAAGCCTTGGGTGGGTGCCTGGGTGGCTCAGTCAGTTAAGCATCTACTTCTTGACCTTGGCTCAGGTCATGATCTCACAGTTCATGAGATTGAGCCCCACATCGGGCTCTGCGCTGACCCTGTTTGAGTCTCTGTCTCTCCCTCTCTCTGCCTCTCCCCCACTCACACGTGTGTGTGTGTGCTCGTGCGTGTTCATGCTCTCTCTCTCAAAATCAATAAATAAACTTTAAAACAAAAGCCTGGGAAGACTGTTTTCCTTCTCTTCTACGTGTTCTAACCTCGGATATAGATAGGACTCACTCCTGGCTCAACTATCCCTCAACTGTTTGGGAACTAGAGAAATCAGGCACACTTTTTTGAATGCATGCCACCCATTATTTCTGGGATCCAAAGTTCTCTGAAGATCATGTACCTGCCAGGGTCCACCACTGTTATCTTCTCCTGGAAATTTCCAGTATTAATTCCTAAGATCTCATCAGGCTCAGAGTAGTCTCTTGGGCCAACTCTAGACTTTAGGACCCTTGACAGTGTCTGAGGCTTCACCAGCACCTTCATATGTTGTCTGGGAGGTTGTTGGGATGAAGGACAGCTCAGATGTATGTAAGCTACTGTCTCCCATCCTTCCCCTAATGTTGCCTATGAATAAATACATTTTGAACAAATTCCTATGAGATTGTATGACTGGAGAAAAATAAATTGGTACAAAGTTTTAAACTGCCATGGATGAAATTTTAAAAGAAAACACCTCCCATGTTGCCACTTGATGTATTTCAAGATCTCTTAGTTGAACTGAAGGTGATAGTGTTTCATTTTACAAATTGCTTTGCATTAAAAAAAAGTATTAGTAGTTCTTGAAGTAACCATCCACTGATTGGCTGGTGGTTTCTGATGCCCTGTACGGTCCAAGTTGGAACACCTGGGAGAATTCCATTTTCTGCATGTAAGGTATTCTGCTGCCAGGAAGGAGGGAGTATAGATAATAACCTGACTTCCTGGAAAATCGTCTATATTCCAAGTCATGGGGGAAGGGAAGTCAAATAAAAAGGAAGCTAAATAACTCACCAAAACAAAGAGGCAAACAAGAAGCATGTATCAGGAACAGGGACATGGATCCCTTGAATAAGAATGTTCAGGGAGGGAAGAGTCAAGGGTAGAAGTTTGAACAGGTGTCTTAAGCTAGCCCATAATGTCAGCACCTTTCAACTTAAATTGCTGCTCCTGACTTGGTCCTTTCTTTGATGTATCTTGGTTGATTCTGACGATGATGATGATGATGATGATGATGATGATGATAACAGTGGTGTCAAGCCCTCCTTATTCCTCAGTCTTCATAACCAGTGTGAGGCTAGTCTATCTCCAGATTCTTTCTTTTTTTTTAAATTTTTTTAACGTTTATTTATTTTTGAGACAGAGAGAGACAGAGCATGAGTGGGGGAGGGTCAGAGAGAGAGGGAGACACAGAATCTGAAACAGGCTCCAGGCTCTGAGCTGTCAGCACAGAGCCCGATGTGGGGCTCGAACTCATGGACCGCGAAATCGTGACCTGAGCCGAAGTCGGCCGCTTAACCAACTGAGCCACCCAGGCGCCCCTCTCCAGATTATTTCTGCAGTCACATTTGCTTCCCCTTCTTGTCATAACTTCCTTTTCAGTCCTTCATTCTATCTCCTGGATAACTGCCACTGCCCCTTAACAGCTTTCTTTGGGAGCCTCCAGTCTCTGCCTCCAATCCATCCTTCTCACCACTGTCAGAGTAATCTTTTCATATACAAGTGACCTCCGATTGTCAGTGTGGCATTGCTGCAATATCATTAATCTTCCTCATTTTTGCACTTCCTGTTTTGTGAATAGAAGGTTAGAGCAGGCACCCAAAAGGTGATGTGACTTGTGCTGTGTTTCCTGAGCACGTCAAAGAGGTGAATTATGGATTTTTCTATCAGGCAGACTCAGATTGAATGCTGTTCATTTCTGGGTTTATGTCTATTATCCTGCCAATAATGAATGCCCCCCAAAATGTTAGTGTGCTATTATGCCATGGGGACAGAAGCATTCTCTACCACATAAAACTATTTTTATACAACTATCAAAGTAGTCTGGAGATTTCAGCTTTCATTCAAATGAAATTGAAAGAAAATGAATAACGCTGACACAATGCAGCACAAAAGAATAATATTGTATTTTCCAAAATACACACATCAACCACTTTAGGCTATTGTATGTGAAAGGCCCATAAGGGTAGAGGGTTGAATACACCAACAGTTTCTTTCAATCATTTTTTTCTACTTGCAAAATATTGTAAGAAGTGTATCCAGGGAGGGCTACAATTTTGGCAGAGGCAGGATACAAAAACTGGAGAGACAGATGTTTGTTCTTTGACCAACAATAAAAAATTATCTCTCTCTCTCCTCCTCCTCTTCTTCTGTTTCTTTCTCTCCCTCTTTCCCCATCCCCGCTTATCTAGGTAGAATAATTCATTTCGTGAAATGTCAAATCTCAGACCAAAATCAGCACTAGAAGTTAGCTTGTCAATGTTACCACACAGGAGGAAGCTTTTTGTTCCTATTCCTAAAGATTGTCCAACTGAAGGAGACATTTCTTTGTAGCTCCTCCCCTGAGTACTGAGCAGCTGTTATTCTCTGAGATTCCTAATAAGAAAAATGAGATATCTTCAAGTGGTGGGATCATCTAGCATTACTCATAAGATGAATTTAAAGTGGAGCCTTGGAGTGCTGGCCTAGTTGGTGAGCATTGCAACACTTGAGCTCAGGGTTGTGAGTTTGATCCCCATGTTGTATATAGAGATTACTTTAAACAAACAAACAAACAAACAAACAAACAAACAAACAAACTAGAGCCTTATTGTTTGAGGCAATTGTTTCTTTCTAGGTTTATCATACACCCATACTTTCATCTTAAGTAATTTTCTCTAAATAATTGAGACTGTAATGTCATTGCCTGTGTTCCCAAGGAGCATTAATGAAATGATCTCTTGACTTGTTCTCTTCTCTACCTGTATAGAAGTGGAGATGGACCAAGTGATTAACTAGTGAAACAAATTGGTTTTTTTGGTTTTTTTTTTTTTTTTTATGATTGAAATAGTACTCACTAGCTCTGCCAAAAAATATGTCTTTATTTTTTCATTATGGTTAAATCAAACCAAACAAAAACAAAACAAAACTAAAACTTGAAGATATGGGCGTGCAAGGTATCATGTAGGATCAGTAAATTAGATGAGCAAGTATGGGCTTGCTGTCTGATAGTTACCAAGAACTGACTAAATACTTTCCGTGTGCCTGGTGCTGAGTACACTCTGTGTATTATTTAATACTCTAAACATAAGGGAGGTTTCCAGCTGCTCTCCCATCTTATAGACAAAGACACTGAGGCATTTAGAAGTTAAACATCTTGTCCACAATCATTCAAGTAGTAAATGGTAGACCTGGGATGTATCGCCTGTAATCATAATCACCTTAATAGTCTGAACTCCATCTTACAGGTGCTGTCCCAGCCAGTGAATCATGAGTATAGGACATTCTGGCTGTATGACTTGGAACAAATTATTTAACCTCTTTGCAAAATCAGGACAATAAGACATATATGGTATAGGGGAGGAGTCAATGATGTGGCATGTATAAAGCATCCAAGACAGAAGCCTGGAGCTGGCTCAGTACTCAATAAATATTGGTTCTCTTCCCATGGCAATTCCCTTTTCCCTGAATATTCACAAGCAACGATATTTTGTTTATTCTGTGTTACCAATAAGTAACACAGGGCCTTCCACACAGTAAATAATCAGTAAGAAAGGAAAAAGAAGAGCAGAAGGCTTGATTTACATAAATTCTGGAAGTTGACTCTTCTGAAGAGTGCTACTGAAGACATACTGGCATATCTAAGTCTGTATTGTGGAGGCTAGAATCTTAGCAAATTGTTTGGGAAAACCATTCCAAATAGGCAGCCAAAGTTATCCCTAGAAAAATTCATCTGTAAAAAGAAGACCTAAGATATGAAATATAAACAGATAGGAGCTGAAGATGCTGTCCTCTGGTCCCCTTTCAGTCTCGTTCCTTGCATCTGCTACCTCCCTGGCTGCTAGAGGCTGTAATGAAAGTTCAGTACCCAAAAGTACTTGAAAGGCAAGTACTCACCACATTGATTGTATTCTCCCTAAGCTGTAAATGATGGGATTCCGTTCTTTCCTTAGATTTGTACTTGATTTAGGGGGTGTTTAGTGATGGCACCTCCTGTGTAAAAGGGATTATTGACAACGTCGAGGCGGAGGATCACAAGACAAGGAGATCTGGGGCAACATCATTAGTCCATGCAGCTTCAACAAATTATTCCTCCTCTTTGAACTTGGGTTTTCTTACCCATATTGAAAAATAACAATTCCTGTTCCATCACACAATTATGCTGAATTAAATGATGTCCATAAAAGTAGATCGATGATGGAAAAGCACCATACAGATAGCATTGTGATTATTATATCATCTTTTAGTTGGGCCAGTCCTGAATGTAGTGTTCTGAATACTGTCCTTTGAGGCAGGGCTCAGTTTGTGAATGCCCTCAGTCTCAGATGCCATCTCTGAAATGACCTCACCAAGGCCACATTGGAGCAGTTAGTATGACCAGCCCTGGCCTCTGGAAAGACCTCTTTATCTTTCCATCGAGGTGTTCTCAGGATGCTAGGGTAACCCACATACAGCCTGATGATGGATGTGTGAAGAGACACTGTCCCCCGACCATTTAAGGCCAGATCCTTTGAACTTGAGTTATGGTTTCCAGCTGTGTCCAGGTAAACAGGTATGAGTGTATGTATTCCAAGCCAAAAGTTAGGAGGCCTTTACAAGGCTGACTGTACATTCATTTCATCCTCTCTGGCAATTGAAGGCTAGGAGGAAATCAAAGGAGTAGTTATGTGGACAGTGCTGAGTGCTGTCTATATATGATGGGGACAGTTACAGAAAGCCAAAACTCTACCTGCTTAAGCATGACCCCTTTGATTCTAATTTGTTTTTTCCTTCTCCCTTGTTCCAACCTTTTTTCTTATGAAAGCAGAGCTAGATTAACCAGGTGGAATATGAGCTCAGCTGTTTATTCAGCATCCATGTAGGCTTGGGCAAGTCATTTAACTTCTTTAACCTTACTTCATGGGATAATAATAGAATCCACCTGTTAAGGTTTTCAAGAGAATTAAGTAAGTTAGGAAAGTGCTTAGCACATATTCAACACTCAGAAAATGTTATCTCTTGTGACATTTTTATTTATAAAGTGAAGTTTATCACTTAGTGTCTCTCATTAGCTTGACATTAGACTATTACTTAATCTACATGAGTTGATGTCCTTTCAGAAGCGAGTGCTGTGGGCTGATATGATTTTAAATCTGTAATCATGTTTCTTCATATTCTGATGAAATGTCAAACTTTTCATTCATGATCTCTGTTCTGCCCAGTCCTCTCAAATTACCAGATAGTGGGGTTTGAAATTTGGAATGACCCCAGAGACCATCGCAATGAACTCTCTCATTTTTGGATGGGGAGATGAGTACCAAAGTAGGAAACGTGACTCGCCCCATTTGTTTCCAGCATTCTTGTAACTGACATCAAAAAGAGATGAAGATGGGGCTCCTGGGTGGCTTGGTCGGTTGAGCATCCGACTTCCGCTCAGGTCATGATCTCACGGTTTGTGAGTTGGAGCCCCGCGTCGGGCTCTGTGCCTATAGCTCAGAGCCTGGAGCCTGCTTCGGATTCTGTGTCTCCCTCTCTCTCTGCCCCTAACCCACTCGCATTCTGTCTCTGTCTCTCTCAAAGCTAAAAATAAACATTAAAAAAAAGAGAGAGATGAAGAACATAAAAGACAGTTCCTGGGATGTAAGCTTTCCCAGGTTTTGCTCCAGGTTCTTTTTGCTGTTCAAAATTGGTGCCATTGGATGTACCGCTCTTGATTCTCTGGAACTTATTTCCTCAACTCTAAAATGATGAGTTTGGACTTGACAGTCCCTAGCTGAACAGTGTGTGTGTGTGTGTGTGTGTGTGTGTGTGTGTGTGTGTGTGTGTGTGTCTGTGTCAGTGTATTCAAATTGGAGTCATAGGTATACATTTTTGTTTCTCCACCCATTATCAGAACAATGGAATTTCCATACTGCATTTATGGTCCATATTTAAAACGGCACCGGGGTGGTTCAGCCGGTTAAGTGTCTTACTCTTGGTTTGAGCTCAGGTCGTGATCTCATGGTTTGTGCTTTTGAGTCTCCCGTCAGACCACGCTGTCGTTGTAGTCCTACCCTGCTTGTACTCTCTCACTCTCTCACAAAATAAATAAATAAACTTAAAAAAAATGATATGTGTACACATGTGAAGTTTAAATATAAAACAGTACATTAAAAATAAAAGCTGTGTCAGGTTTGCTACTAGCAATGTGTGAAGTCTGTTAAAAGTAGATACCTGGCAAGCCAAAACACTTACTGCTTAGAAATCTTTTGACACTTACTTTCTGAGCCCTTTGTGGGGCCTGGGCACACTGTCACATGCTGGTTAGTGAACAACAGAGTCGACCTTCATCTTTGAGGAACAGTTTGAGTTTTCAAAATGTCCTGGGGGTGCCTGGGTGGCTCAGTCGGTTAAGCGTCCAACTTTGGCTCAGGTCATGATCTCACAGTCTGTGAGTTCGAGCCCCGCATCGGGCTCTGTGCTGACAGCTCGGAGCCTGGAGCCTGCACTGGATTCTGTGTCTCCCTCTCTCTCTCTGCCCCTCCCCTGCTCGTATTCTGGTTTCTCTTTTGAAAATAAATAAACATTTAAAAAAAGTTTTAAAAAATGGCCTGAAGTAAAATAAGCATGGCAATCGATATGGTCCAAACTACATTCAGTAAAAGGCAAGTTGTGCCTAGCAGGTGATGTGATTTGATCTTCTTGAGTGGGTCGTATACTGAAGCTGGCCTGAAATGAGAAGAAGGCAGTGGCTGCTCCTATAAGGATAGCGGTTCCCAAGGCGACACCTTTGAAGGATGATATTATTTTGGATACATGAATGGATTCTGCTGAACATACATACCTTATAATCATATCTCTTTCTGGTGAAGACAAATCATATATGTGGTTTTTACCATTGTATTAGGAGGCAGGAGGAGTGAAGGAGATTTGGGGCCTACAATATTTAAATTTTCTACAGAAAATTCACTATTAGCCCCAACTGATGATAGTGTTAATACAGGTACCTGGAGCCATTAATGGGACATGTACTCAGAGGCTTCTGCTCCTCTCTCTATTCTCCCTTCCATGTCTACCTAGGCTAAAACATTTAAGCCTCCATGAAAAGAACACATTGTAGTTTTGCTTTGAAGAAGTATGAAAAGGATTTAAAATGTTATTGTTAAGAATTTAAAAGAGTGTTCAAGACACTTCTATAACTATCAGAATATTATAGAGATCACTTTGCTGTTTTTCTCACTAAAGCAATAAGGGGACTTTGGTGATGGAAATGCCTATATTAACCATCATACTTAATAATCATTAATCATAAAATTAAGTGAGTCATTTGCTTTGTCTCACAATGCATTCTTTGAGGAGATAACCTTTAAAACCAGTCCTGTTGAAATCATTCTGCATTAAGAAAAAAAAAAGTTGGATATCAAAAGTGCTGTAAACTGGATTCCAAATCAAACTTGGCTGCTGTTTTCAGAGGAACAAACATTTTTGCCTCGATGGACCTATTCCTTTTCCCTTCTGGTAAAATGACAGGGAGGGACCAGAAGTCTACTTTAATTTAGGATGTACACTGGGCCCTGTTGTGGTCTGCTCTGCCAATGAAGCCCCTCCCCATTCTCAGCCATGCTTCCCTCCTCTGCTCCATTTTGTCTGACATAAATGGGGTAAGAGTTCATTTCACAAGAAGTTTCTACTTCTGGAAAGGAGAAGATTGAAAACCTCTGCCCAGTTTCTCCTGGCACTTTTATCTTTCTTAGGCAGAGAGTTGTCAGTTGAGTTTTCTATAATCCTAGCTAAAACAGAGCTGAGTTTGTCTTTGGAGGCTGACTTCATGGTGGGCAAGGGAACTTCATCCATAGAAAACCATAGAACTAATTCTAGTCTGCTTGTTTAGCCTTGTCAGGCAGAAATAATTGTTACCCTTACATCACACTTACCTTGACTCTAGCTCATATGTGTATGTGCAGGTCATTTTTGCTAGTTAGCTTACCTTTCTAATCTGTTGATTGTGACCTTTCATTGTCACCAGCTCCTGAAATTTTGAAATATGTTGTTTCTGAGATATCAGTCCTGTGCTTTCTGGAAAGGTATAGAATGTGCAATGTGTTCACATCCTGTAGGATGTGTAATCCCTCAAGTAAGTGTATAGAAGACAGAGATTTCAAATTCAGTTTGCCAAAGGCAGAATAGATTTCTTTTCAACAGCAGACATGAATTTCCTGTCTCAGGGACACAATGATAATCCAGTTTGCCAAGCCAGAGACTTAGAAACTATTTTATTTTCTTCACCTAAATGTCAGATCCAGGAAGGGACTTTTTCTGTTTAGTTCTGTGAAGACCTGGAAAAGTATCTGGCACATAGTTGGCATTAAATATTTGGTGAGTTAATGAGTAAATGTATATTGCTTTTTCTAGATCATCAAGAATTGGTGGCGTCCAGTGACCAAGGATGGTCTATTTAGTTACCTTTCTTATTATCCATTTGGTCCTTCCATCTGCGGACTCTTCACTGCTGCTCACCTGGTTCCTTTATTATCTCTCTCTCCTTCTTTAACTTCCCAAGAAATATTTGTGTAATTTGGTGGTTAGGATTCTGAAAACTAGTGGGGTTTTATCCACTCAGCTTTGTTTTTCTCAGGAGAAGAATACAGTAGAAAATTCCCTTAGGGTGAGTTGAGAGTTAATTATATATGAGGTGGAGGACAGGCCTATGAGAAGTGATCAAAATTTGGGTCAGTTGCAGAACTTAACATTTCCAGGTCAGATGTGTACTATTTCTCTTCAACATCATGTCCTTCTCTTTGTTTTCTTTTAAAACATCAGAGGACCTGGGGCACATGGTTGGCTCAGTCAGTTAAGCATCGGACTTTTGCTTTTGTCTCAGATCATGATCTCACGATCCTGAGATCAATCCCTGCATTGGCTCTGTGCTGTGCATGGAGTCTGCTTGGGATTCTCTCTCTCACCATCTCTCTCTGACCCTCCCCTGCTCACTCTCTCTCTCTCTCTCTCTCTCAAAATAAATAAACATTAAAAAAAATCAGAGGACCTAATTTATGGGCTCAGCAAATACTTAGCATCACTGATAGCTCTATCATATTCTCCATAGCTTGTGAGACTCAAATTCTTTCACAGGGAATATACCTGGGCACAGATAAGTGTTCATTTTGGGAAATACTGATTAAATCCACAGTGAGATGGTAAGGAAAAATGGGGAAAGGGTGACAGATTGTCATAGAGGTTTAGAGAAGGTGAAGTCTCCACTGACCTCCCCGTCTTCATCCGAGCTCATTGTAGAAGGACGTCATCCAAGCCAGCCAGTGTCCCCTCCTAGTACTATTAACTATTAGCCCCTTTGGCTTATCTTGCCTGGTTTGTAATCACTTTTTTTTTTTAATGTTTTTATTTATTTTTGAGAGAGAGAGAGAGAGAGACAGAGCATGAGCAGGGGAGGGGCAGATAGAGAGGGAGACACAGAATCTGAAGCAGGCTCCAGGCTCTGAGCTGTCAGCACAGAGCCGGATGTGAGGCTCAAACTCACAGACTGTGAGATCATGACCTGAGCTGAAGTCGGACACTTAACCGACTGAGCCACCCAGGCGCCCCAATGTAATCACTTTTTAAAAGTTCATGTTGCCATTACATTCCACACTAAGTTTTTTTTTTCTGTCAATTATTTAATTTATTTAAAATTAAATAAGTTATCTTACTTGTATTATCACAATTTTCTCCCAAGTCTTCTAATTCTAGTTTCTTCTGGTCAAGAGACTCTCCACACTGTTTCTAGAATGTTCAATTTAACATAAATAGATGATCTTGCTTGTGGTGTCACAGGTGGTTTGGGTTCTTACTGTTTATTTTCCACAATTCCTGTGATTTAGATATGCAGTTGCATAAGCAGAAGAAAGACAAGAGGTGTCTAAGTGGTCATTTTTCATTGCCCCATAGAATTCTTAGTAATGCCTTGTGATCCTCAATGTAGAATCTAAACTCAACATAGCATGAAATGTTGTCTATGATATGGCTTTCTTACATCCAACACTCTTAGAGTTCAGGGTCTGTTCCGTGAAGCTCCTCACACATGCTGTGTGTACCACATGACCTTCCTACCTTTGCAAATGTTCTGTGCTTTCTGGTCTTTCTGACAAGCTCATTGTTCTTTCAACACAGCTCAGATGTCCCTACTCTTCTTGCCATTTCCCCTGCTCAGCCCTCATGATAAAGAACATGCTATATAGAACAGAATTGGCCTGTTTGCTTCACAAAAGAAAGTGAACATCTCAAAAGCAGGGCAAGATCTAATTTGTCTTTCAACTCTGGTTTTCAGCTGAGTGGTAGTTCAATAATATTTGTTGAATGAGTGAAAAATTCATCTGCCCACAGTATCATTCCTCTTGGGGAGAGTAACTCCTAACGAATATCTTTGTAAATAAGAAGTACACATATTTTTCTTGTGTGGTAAACAGACCTCCCAAACATGTTTATTTTGGTCTAATACCAGAAAGAATATATTAGTGTGAGAACAAAAACCTGCCAAATATTGTTATAGGAAACATGTCTTATTGCAACCCAGCTGCGTGCATTGCGACTTTAGAATAATGTGTTTAAAATGTTTTGCAAAATTGCAGCATCTGAAAGAGAGGCCCAGGACGGCAGTGTGTGCAGCGCTGAGCCTGTGGCGCTGGCTGCTGCAGGGAGTCCCCTTGGTCACATCTTTCCCATCTGTATAGGCAGCAGCAGGTGGAACCAGAGCTGCTCCGTATGTGGATTAGTCAATCGCTTTTTCTAAAGGCTCCAAGAGGCAAGCTTACATTTTGTCTTCAGATCTTTATATGAAAATACCACTGTGGATAATGAGGCTGTTGTATGCATAATTTAACTTTAGGAAGCCTAAATTCCGCTGCAAGGCAAATTGGTACCTAGAGGCATGCAATTTGCATTGGGATTTCAAGCCCTCCTCCCGTCTATTGTCCCTGGCACGGTGTTGCTTTCTTCTAAATTATTCTCCCTTGTCCTTTGATGCCTGATTCAGAGAAGGTAACCAGACTACCGCAGTCTCCCTGTTTTATGGTGGTTTCAGAAACCCCTCAGAGCCTGTTCTGACTGGGGAGAGTAACTTTGAGTTTGGCAATGCCAGGCCCAGCCCAGGCTTCATAGGCAGTCTTCATAATGAATGGACTCCTTTGCCCAGGCGCCTGCCTGCCTGCCTGCCTGCAGAGGGTTAGGACCAGCTGAGCTTGCAGCTGTCCAGAGTTCGTGGTGCTGATGGAGTCTTCAGTGGCTGACTCCACAGCTCTGTCAATCTGTTTGGGGACAGACGGTTAGAGAACTGTCTGTCTGAGTTGCCTCAGAAGAATTTGGCTTCCTGGCTGAATCTTCCAGTGAGTGACAGACTGCTTTACTCTTCCCTGGGTTGAAGAACGTGGTTGCATTGGCATGGGTACCAGTAACATTTTTCAAAGCCTTTTAGAATATAGATAAAAGCGAATGGATCAAGGGCTCAGGTGAACCTGCTTATTGTCTTATAATACTTCCTTTACCATCTGATAGGCTGTGTTGATTTTGCAGACAGGGCATAGAGGCTTATATGTTAATGAATTCTGGGTCTTCAGAAATTATTTCTTACAAGTGTCATGTTTTTATTTTATGAAGATAAACACTAGGGACACAAAGACTTGTCAATATGTTCACTGTAACCATACTGGATAATTTTGGTGTTTGGTTACCAATCCAGCTTACAGATGACTGGGAGGTCTATATTCAGGAAATCTTTAATTTGTCCTCTAAACAAGGTAATTGTGACTATTTTATAGCTAATTGTGGTATGTGTATTGGTCAGAAACAGGGCTGCAGGTCCTGGGCAGAGAGAGAGAGAGAGAGGCCCAAGCTCCCTGCAGAAACAGGAACTACAGTGAGCTTCTTAAATGTACTGCCTTCATTATTCCTTTAAAGCATCTATGGGGTGGTTATTATTTCCCTTCTTTTATATTTGAGGAAATAACAAATTAACTTGCTTTGACTCCCTCAGTGAAGAAATGGGAGAGCCAGAATGGAATTTGAAAGTAAGACTTGCAATTTGAATTCAGCTTTATTCTATCCCTGTAACATTCCATTTGCCTTCTAGTGATTCTGAGGTTTATGGCTTTGAGACCATAGGGATCCATCTGCCCCATCCTTGACTCTGCAGGAGTTGTCTGTAACCCTAAGATTGAGATATCATGTGTCATGCTAAGAACAAAGTATGTTTGCATGGCTTATATTATACATGAACATTAATTAATAAAGAGGTGGTATCTTGCACCAGAAGACAGATGGTTTAAAAGGTAATAGGCATATGTCTATTTCCTGATGGTGTAGAACTTTTCTAGTCCCAAGACTGACAGTTGTTTCTTTGTTGGGGCAGTCACTAAGATTTGTTCCTGTTGCCAGATCTCCTGGGGCATCCAAGTGCTAGATTAATGGCATGACAATGCCAATGACAGCTGTGACAGTGATACGTTGCCATCGTGCTAAGAAAATTTCAAAAATATAATGAAATCCATCATCTTATAGTATTTTAGTAATATATATTCTTCTAGCATAGTAAGGGACCATTTTTATTCTTCTAGGAATGTGGGTTATAAATTGAATTCACTCTTGTTATTATGACCTAATGAATAAAGTCATAATCTAAATTGGAATGGCTTGCAAAAAATCACCTGTGTTGTGAAATGAGAAGATGTAGTTATTCGATGCTCATAATATGTCAGGCATTGTACTGTTTTACAGTAGTATAAAAATACTAAAACTAAAAATTGAATTTTTTTTTTAATCTCATCATGCTTAAGTGTGATATTGGACTGGATGTGTGGTTGAGCCTAGGATGGTGAAGAATATGTAAGCAGGTGTTGTGATTTCAGTGTAGTTCAGACAATCCGAGATGAAACAAATACTTATGCAGAGAAGTCAAGGAGGTTTAAATACAAGGAGCTATATATTACTTAATTCTGGCTTTCTGAAAGTTTTCATTAGATTTTATTAAAAAGATTGGGTTCCATATTAGCATTTTTGTTTGCTTTGCAGACATTTAAAGTTAGATTCTTATGATATTAATTGACGTATATAGTCTTAACTGATTTTCTTCATGGCTCTTAGTGAATTTATAACTTAAGACGTGCAGGTAAAATACAGACAAGTTATTACTCCTTGAGAGTTTTGTATGTTCTACTTATGAAAGCATGGGTTCCTGTGACTCAGTTAAGGAAAGCAAACATTTTTGGTGAATTGCCATCTGTAGAGGAAAGAGAAGTGTTGATTATATTTCTTTACTTTTATGTCACAGAGTTATAGTGTACACAGTAATTTACATTTGATGCTATTTGATATGATAACATTTGCAAAGTAGTATGTACAGAATTTTAGAGATAAGGACTCATTTAAAAAGATTCTCTTCTTCCAATTTCTAGAATAAAACATCTCTTTCTGGAACAATTTTATTTAGAGAATTCTGCTTAATATTATGATGATAATGGATACAAAAAGGAGCAGAAGGAGAAAAAAAAGAGCGAAAAGGAGAAGTGCTGTGTCTTCCTAATTAAAGAACATTAGAATCACTGTGGAAAATATTTTCTGGATATTCTAAATGAGTTTACTTTATTCTCAATCTCTAAATATGATAATGTTGGTTTTTAACATTTAACATTTAAGGACATTCCAGATGTCCTTTATTTTACATTGTTCATCCAAACGTGTATACACAATTGGTGTAAACACCTTTGATCACACTGTAATAAAAATCACATGTTTCATGTGCTGATCCTTTTTTATAAATCAGAACTGCCTCACATCAGGAGGACTCAGATGTATGACCCTAGGGCATCAACAGTGTCAACCAGGGTGGAGCACTGCAACATTCAACAAATTAAGATGATCTTATGTTTTTTCTTTTTAATCTGTTAATGTTGTCAATTATATTGATGGATTTGGAAGTGCTAAACAACCCTTATGTGCCTGGGATAAACTACACTTGGCCAGTGAAAAGTGATTGCTTTTCACATGTTGTTGGATTAAATTTGCAAAAATTGAGTTATAAATTTTTGACTCTGTGTTTGTGAAGAATACTGGTATGTATTTTTCTTATAACACCTTTGCTTGGTTTTGGTATTAGGGAATGTTGGCCTCATAAAATAAGTTGGGGAGTGTTACCTCCTCTTCAATTTTCTGGAAGAGTTTGTATAGAATTGGTACTATTTCTTTCTTAAATATATGGTATAATTGCCTGGTGAAGTCATTTGAGGTGAAAACCTCTGCGTGAAGATTTCAACTGTAGTTCCATTTATTGCTATAGGTAATCCCATCATTAATTATATACAGGGTAATTAAAGTTATGTTTCTTGAATTAGCTTGGATTGTTTGCATCATTCAGAGAATTCAAAGACTTTGTTTCACTGAAGTATTTAGTTTTATTGGCATAAAGTTGTTCATATTTTTATTTTTTATTTTCTTTCAAAGCTATAGTGATGCCATTTCTCCTCACTCCTGAATTTGTAATTTGTATCTTCTTTTACTCTTTTTCCCTAATTACTCTAGGTAGAAGATAGTAAATTTTTATGATCTTCTTAAAGTACCAAGTTTTGCTTTTATGGAGTTTTCTTCTTTGGTTTTCTTTCTTCTACTTTATTCATTTTAATCTATTCATTGTTGTTTTTTTTTTTTTTTTTTTTGATTTGAATTTCCTTTTCTTATTTCTTAATGTGGAAGCCAAGATTATGACTTTTTTCTTTTCTAGTGCAGCTTTCTAGTGCTATAAATTTCCCTCAAAGTGCTGCTTTAGCTACGTCTCACAAATTTTGATATGTTCCACTTTTATTTTCATTCAGTTTATTTTTTTAAATTTTTTTTAACGTTTATTTATTTTTGAGACAGAGAGAGACAGAGCATGAATGGGGGAGGGTCAGAGAGAGAAGGAGACACAGAATCCGAAACAGGCTCCAGGCTCTGAGTGGTCAGCACAGAGCCCTATGTGGGGCTCGAACTCACGGACCACGAGATCATGACCTGAGCTGAAGTCGGACGCTTAGCCAACTGAGCCACCCAGGCGCCCCAATTTTCATTCAGTTTAATATTCTAATAGCTCTTTTTTTCTTTACTGCATTGGTTATTTAGAAGCATGTATTTAGTATCCAAATGTTTGAGCATTTCCCAAATATAATTTTATTACTGATTTCTAACTTAATTCCATTGTGATCAGAAAATATACTTTACATGAGACGAATTTTCTTAAATAGAGTGGGACTCATTATAGGAACTAGAATATGATCTATCCCTGTAAATATTACATGCACACTAGAAAATAATGTTTATCTGCTGTGGTTGGATGGCATGCTCTAGAATTATCAATTTTGTCAAGTTGGTTGATAATATCATTCAAATCTTCTATATCCTTACTGATTTGCTGTGTACTTGATCTATCAGTTATTAAGGGTAAGGGTTGAAAAATCAGATTGTGATTGTGGATTTGAAATTTGCCAATTTCTCTTTACACTCTATCAGTTTTTGCTTCATCCATTTTTAAGTTCTGTCTCTAGTTATTTGCATACACATTTACAATCGTTATGAATCCTTAGAGAGTTGACCTACCATTTATCACTCTGTAATATCACTCTTAATCCCTAAAGTTTTTCAGATTATGAAGCTTATTATCTGACTTTAATATAATCACTCCAGTTTTCTTTTGATTATTGTTTGTCTGATCTGCTCCTACCCATTTACTTTCACCCTATTTATAAATTTTATGTTTAAAATGATATTCTTACAGGCAACATACAGTTGGGCTTTGCTGTTTTATCCAATCTGATAGTCTCTGCCTTTTAACTTGTATTTGCATTTCCTTTATTGTCTTTAGCTCTTTATAGCTTTTTAGCTCTTTATAGCTTTAGCTCTTTGTTCAGTGTTTTCATGGTTGCTTTACCATTTTTTTTGTGATTTGTAGTATGTATCTTTAACTTTCTACTTGTAAGTGATATTATACTACTTAACATGTAGTATAAGAACTGTACACAGTGCAATTCCATTTCTCCCCTCCTAGCCATTATGCTCTGATTATCAAACGTCTTATTTCTAGGTATATTATAAATATCACAATACTTTTTTACTGTTTTTTATTTTTGAGAGAGAGGGGTCACAAGGGAGCAAGGGGCAGAGAGAGAGAGAGAGAGAGAGAGAGAGAGAGAGAGAGAGAGAGAGAAGCAGGGGTCACCCGAACTGGGGTTACTACTCAACCTGTGGGGGGCTTGAGCTCACCTGATATGGGTCTCAAACTCATGAACCCTGAGATCATGATCTGAGATGAAGTCAGATGCTTAATGACTGAATCACCCAGGTGCCCTTCATTAAATGATTGATTATATTTCTAGATATTTAATAAAAAGAAAAAAAAAGTCTTCATATTTACCCACTCAGTTGCCATTTCCAATGCCCTCTAATCCTTCATGTTTGTTTAAATTTCCAACTGATATTTTTCTGCTACCTGAAAGCCATCCTTCATTTCTTGTGGTACAACTCTGCTGCTGCTAAATTCTCTCAGCAACTATATGTCTGAAATTGGCTTTATGCCACTTCCATTTTCAACAGGTATTTTTGCTGGGTAGAGAATCCTAGGTTAACTATTTTTGTTTGTCTTTGTTTTTCTTTTTTCTCAAGATTCCAATGTTTTGGACAGGAATTCTTTTGTCATTCTTATGTTTGTTCTTTGGTACCTATGTTTTCTCATTGGCTATTTATAAGGTTTTCTATATATTACTGGTTTTGTAGAAAGTTGGTTATGATGTGCCTTTGCATAGTTTTCTTCATCTTTTGTGGGAATTGTTGAGCATCTTGATTCTATGGGCTTATTGTTTTCATTGAAATTTAAACATTTTTGGATATTTTGTTTTAAAATATTTTTCAGCCTTTCTCTAATTGGCAAGCTCCAGTTATTTTCACATAGGTTATAAGCTTGATATGCAGCTTGAAGTGGTCCCACACTTTACTGATGCTTAGTTCTATTTTTAAAAATATTTTTCTGTTTTTGATATTTTCTACTGCTATTTATTCAGGTATTGCACTCTACTTTTTTCTTCTGCGATGGGATGGCTAATACATATTTAGTTCCATCCAGTGTTTTTATCTCAGACATTGTAGTTTTCATCTCTCATTTGTTTTTGCATTTCCAGTAACCGCTTTTCTTCTCTGCCAGATATATAAAGCCTTGATCAACATTGTTTTTTGTATTTTTATCTTTTTTCTAAGTTATCTTAGGTAGAAGGATAGATCTTTCCATGTTACTACATTTTGGCCAGTATCTCTCATCACATGTAAGTTGTGATTTTTGCCAAGTGACTTAAACCTTCAATTTTTGTGTCTTTAAAATGGTGATGGGGTGCCTGGGTGGCTCAGTCATTTAAGCATCCATCTCTTGGTTTTAGCACAGGTCATGATCTCACAGTTGGTAAGATCAAGCCCTACATCGGGCTTTGGGCTCACAGTGCCAAGCCTACTTGGGATTCTCTGTCTCCCTCTCTCTGTCCCTCCCCTTTCTCTCTCTCTCTCTCTCTCTCTCTCTCTCTCTCTCTCTCTCTCTCTTTCTCTCTGTCTCTTTCTCAAAAATGAATAAATAAACTTTAAAATAAAATGGTGATAAAAGTTATATCTATCTCGAAGAATTATTTAAAAAAATAAGGTAAACCTAAAGACAATTTAGTATATTATCTGATACATATTAATTAGTAAAGGCTGGTATTAAAGCTAGGCAGTAATGCTTGGAGTCATGAGTTCATTGGAAGGAAGACCTTAGACTGAGGGGAAACATCCAGCCTGTGTAGTATGGGAAATAAGCAAGAGCTGAGCAGAATGCCAGATTATTAGGATCTTGGGCTCTTCGACTCAGCCCTGAAGCAAAATTCAGATAGGAATAGAATATGGGATTATAAGGCCAGTCCATGGCACAGCATCAGTAGTAAACAAATAGAAGCCATATAAGGGCCAGGTGCATGCACTTGACTTAGCACAGGCATGCTGTATGTCATTTCTGATTTGCCTATAGGAGAAGCTGCTTTAGCAGTAAGTGGGCTTGAGCCTTCAATTTGAAGATACCTGGGGCTACAAGTAAGAAAATAAGAGAAAGGCAGGGATTAAAAATAATCTCCCCTTAAAAAAATTATCTATTGTCTTCATTAACACTCATTTCCTTAACTGTTGTAATGATCTTACAGACAGTGAAACCCTAAATACGTTAGCTTTGGAGTAGGCAGAGATATGAGTAAGTCACGGAGACTTAGGAACCATCATCTTTCTGGTCTCAAAGCAATTATGCCTAGTCTGTAACTGCAAACCAAACACAATGACCTCAAGTACCTTTTTTTGTGTTCGCATGATGGCTGGCATATACTAGATATGTTCTCTTACATAGGCTAACATATATAGCATGTGAATCATCATATGGTATGCTAGGGCTGCCATAACAAAATACCACAGACTGGGTGGCTTCGACAGCAGAAATTTATTTTCTCACAGTCCTGGAGGTTGGAAATCCAAGATTAAGGTGTTGGCAAGTTTGATTTCTCCAGAGGACTATCCTTGGCTTGAAGATGGCCACTTTGCTGTGTTCTCACATGGCCCATTCTCTACATGCATATATTTCCAATGTTTCTTCTTGTTATAAGGACACTAATCTTGTTGAAACAGAGACTCACTCTTATGACCTCATTTAATCTTAATTACCTCCTTAGAGGACCAATCTGCAAATACAGTTACATTGGGGATTACAGATTCAACCTGTAAACTTGGGGATGGGATACAATTCAATCCATAACATGATATAAGCTTCTTTCTCCTGACCAAAGATCCCATATCCATTTTCATGGAAGTCAGTAGTCTGGCTTAGAAGTTCATAAAAATGACATTTGCTAGGAGATAGGTCAGTATCTTCACTGGTATTTTAGATTAAGATCCTGTTTGGATATTTTTATCTTGTGTGTCCTCAAGGGGTAAGACCTTCAGCCAGACACTTCAGTAGCTAGACTCAGGAGTTAAATTCACGTTTTTTGGTGTTTTTTTTTTTTCTTTTCTTTTTTTTTTTTTTTTTTTTTTTTACTGATTGGTTGGTTGGCCAACCTCTATCAAATCTATGAATATAAAGAAAGATAATTCATAGACCACCGGTCCTGTGGGCTCTAGTCAAATCTGTAAATAGATTGAATGAGGGTTTCTCAATTTCTGTTTATCTCACCATAGCTATAGGGTTAGGGGCCTGTAACTAGCCTTGGGATGATTTTAGCAAGCTATGCCATGTGTAACCATCAGTGATTTTCACATAGATCTTCAGAGTGCCTGGCACATCATCACTCAAAAAAATCATTTGAGTAAATGAAAGAACAGATGACACTATTCAAGTGCTGGTGCCAGAAGGGAATATGTGGGAGCAGAGTAGAAATTGATGAGCCAGGAGTTTAAAGTTTGAATGTATTTATCCTTGAAGATTGCTTTAGCACTGTGTATTTTTGGAATTCTATAGATTCTGCTGTTGGCACTTGTTTGTCATGCTTTTTTGTAACTAATCCATCTTAAGAAATGAAAGAAAGTTCACCCAGACTGAAAATTGGAGCCATTTCCCTTGCCCCAAAAAGTATAGTTGTATAAAGCCGAGTGGACGATAAAGCAACTGGACAGCTGAGGGCCGTGTGGTCCCAGAGACGGCTGTTCCAGGAGCCTGGAAGGAAATGTCAGCTCTTTCCATTTTTACTGAAGTATTTTTAGAGTGGCTTCTTTTCTACTTGGCTAGTGTCAGGGTGCTACTTCATTGAGGAACTGCATTTTACTGAAAAACAAGCTTTAAAAAAAAACAGAATTATTCCTCTAAGAGAAGAATTTATGTTAATCCTATATCCATCATGCTCTCTTATAAAAGTCTCACCTTTTCTGGGAGTATAGTTAATTCACATTTCTACTGTGGTGTTTTTTTTTTTTTTTCCTTTCTTTTGTCTCAATCATCTAAAATAAAGGTAAGTGATTTGTTTAGAGTTTTTTTTTTTTTTTAAATGACTTGAAATTATATTTTAAGGGGCACATTATTAGTGGGATGGATTGAAAGGAAGACATTCTGAGTAGGAGTTAGAGAGTTTATGTCATATATTTCAGGAGCAAAGACGAGGCCATTTTTATATCTTTTGTCAAATCAAGAGTGACTCTAAAGAACGAGACTAAGTTGATTGACCACATAGGAGAATCTGTTTTGTTCCTTCAGAGTAACCGTTCAGGTACATGACATTTTTGGCTCCAAAACTGAAGGTCTAATGTGCATTCACCTTGGCAATGTCACTTAGATCCCCTTCCAAATCTTTCCTTGCATGTTATTAGGTAAAACAGACTTCTGGAAGCCTAGATTGCTGGCCATGGACGCCTCACTATGGGTTAACCATTACAGGGAGCTGGATACCTGAGCTCTTGGCTTCTGGCCCTGTGTGACCTGGCATCTGCAGCTATGGATTGTGGCCCAGCCACAGGTGTTCATCCTGAACCACACCTAGTCTCTGGAGTATACCTGAAGTATGGATTCCTCAGTCACTGTTCATTCTCTTCCTCCCCCTTCCTGTTGACATTTTTTATAGCTACAAAAAGTTTTGGCTATGGTTATTTTCCACTTATGGGATTGTTTCCTAAAAATTCATCTCTAGTGAGGAGCACATTGTAGAAAAGTCCAGTTCTATTACGATTTTTTAAAGATAGTCCTTTCCTGGACTAACCCTATTTTATGTTTTGCTTCACAAGACAAAGTGGTCTCTGTGAAAGAAAAATCTGAAAATTATGAAGAAATTGAAAGAGAAGGGTCATTTACAATCACGTTTAGTTATACAACTCTTACTGTAAGTGTTGTTACTGTTTTGTTATATTTTTCAGTCATGTTTGCCATAGTTACCTCAATTTTTTCATGGTCATGATTATATAAAATGCTTCCATTTTTATTTTTTTATTTTCCTAACAGTGTATTATAACCAAGTTGATAATTCAGTTAACAGATGCTTCATAACATCATGTTTTAATAACTGAATAGAATACCACTCTGTGACTACAGTGTAATTTATTTAACCATCCTATTATTGGAAATGTGCGTGGCTTTAATGTTCCCACTCATATAGATAATATAACAATACATACTTTGGGACAAACCCGTTTTTCTGTATTTAGGATAGTTTTCCCTAGGCAGATTCCATGTACAATTATTAGGACAGAAATTAGATGTATGTTGAAGTTTTTTGATAAATAATGCTTTTCTACTCTGTTGTCCTGTCCCTGGCACCAGATCCTTGACTGCGGTTGCATGTTTATCCTTCTGGTTTCCCAAGCAGTCAGTGTAAATATACACCAACTTCATATCTGAAGTACCATAATCTAATTGGGGTTCTTGGCATAATGTATATTTCTCTTAAAATGGCATTGTTGACAGCCATCAGCTGATGTGATTGAGGGAATGAATTTGTTGCCTTCTCCTTCATTTCACATCCTGGCCCTGGCCATGCAGTGGTTCAATCTGTGTTTTCTACAAAACAACATCCCAAGCTTGTCTCTCTTGTTTCCAGGCCTCTGTATTTACTGCACAGTAATCTCATTATCTGCAGTGATTAGACTTGTATAATAGAATCTTAATCAACTGTGTTCTTAGAGCTCTAAAACTGGGCCCATTTCTATTTATTGCTGTCCTAGGGATTCAGCTCTGCTCCAGTACAGACGTGGCAAGATCCCTCCTGCCACTGCCTGGGCCCAGGAATACCTGCTGGACTTGTTCAATCTGTTCTTGCTTTGATCTCCAGCACCAACCCCTTTCAAGCCTCCCCTTCTCTTTTTTCTCTTGGCCTGGCACTCATGCAAGTCAAGGTGATTGTATAGGCTCCCCTAGCTTTTCATGAAAAAAGGAACCTGGTTGAATGCTATTTTTACCAGCTTCTGAATTGTGTGAAAGGCTTTGGTTCTCCGATACTTTCTAGACCACACAATTAACATTCCCCTATGGCTGTAGATCCATGGGTTTTCTTTTAACTCAGCATTTTCTAAACTATGCTACTGTGGAACTGAAATTTCAATGAGACCCAGGAACAAAGGTTTCCATGGTCAAATAAGCTGTGAAATGTGCTTCCTAAATTCCTCTCTTGAAGATCAGCACTCACATTACCATATCCAAAGGGTTAGAGACATCAGAAAGAAAGAAAATGTTTTAACCTTAATCATTCCCCACCGAAGACCTGGTTTTGGTTTTGTTTTCTTTTCGTATATTTTCTGGCATTACCCAGCAAAACTTTTCCTGAAAACCTTTTTGGGAAAGGCTCCCTTAAACCATTCAACCTATTTGTGGAGGTGGCTAAAAATAAATGTTCCCCACGACTGGAGCTGGAATGTGCACATGTTGCTGTTCTGCGCTATGAGAAGCCCTTAAACATTTGGACAGTATGATCCCCACAGAGGACTGACCGGCTGCACTGCAGAAGGCAGCAAGCTGGACATAGGGAGTGTGTATGAGCAAAAGCAGACAGAGACCTCGGCCTGTGACCTCTGTGCTGCTCTGCTGGCAGAGAGCCATGCGAGTACTTAAGGCAGAGAAGTGCATGACTTTCATGGGTAGTCGTTTGCCTCCTGGTAGGAATGCTTAAGGTTTGATTTATCAGAACAATGTTCCTGTAAAGTTGTCTGTCACCCAAAGGGAATTGTAAGGATGCTTTAAGTGCCATAGAGGGATCATTGATTTCTTTGGAGCCATAGCGTTCATCCTTTCACAGCTGGGGAACTGCTTTGCTGTGAAATAGAATTTCAGTTGGATGCAGAATTAATCAGTTTTCACAGCTCTAATTTTTGACTAAGACACTGTGTCAGTGTGTTGGGTACATGCTGTGTTTGAGCCTGGAAGCCTACGCCTTGAATTTGTGTAGCATCGTGACACTGCCACCTGCCTATCGGATGTCGGTACCATGGGGAACAAGGGGACTGGGGGGCCAACGGTTTCTCTTTTGCCACTCTGTGTCTGCCTCTCAGCTTAAATCCAGGCATGATCTCTCACAGACCTGTCTGGGAGGGACCTTCTTGGCTCTCTAGTCCAATCTTTTACCCAATGGAAGAGATCCCTTCAAAATGCCCGAGATTTGTGGCCAGCCCATCCTGTGCTTGCATACCTGCGATGATGGGACATCTACCACCTTACAAGGCAGCCCAGTGTTACATTTGGAATCACATATAGGCTTTGTGGAAGTTTTCACATTACCTTATCTCTGTACTGGCATGAGATCAATATCACAGGGACAGTCACTTTTCTTATCTTTGATGGCTCTAATGTGATCAATTTGTGATATTTTGGTCTTGAATGCTTCAGAAGGCCATATATAGGGAAAAGCTGACTTTTGTGATCTAACACTTTCTGCCAAAATCTAGTCTCTTCAGGCAATTTTTAAATTAGAAAGATATGTATGTCTTCACAAGAAACAGAGTGAGGCAAACATATAGGCATTTATATTTGGTGTAATATCCTCACCCTAACAACAAAATGTTTTTCTTCTTATATAGGCAATCATATAGAAAGGATCAACAATCATGTTCTTTAACATAACTTTTCATTTTTCAAAATCCTCCTTGCATAAGGGATATAGTCTGTTTACAAGGAAGCTTTTAGCTTTACAGTAAAGTCTGGTGGAAAGAACATATTCAGATATGTTTTTGATCAAAATATATTCCTGCCTTTGCTTCTATATTAAGGTAGGTGGTCTGTGGCAAGGGGATAGAAAAGATGAGTAAATCATGGCCCCTGCCCTCAAGGAGCTCATGATCTTCCCATTGGGAAGGCACAAATAACAAATACCCACAAAAATAGCTGGCACTCGAGACAGCATGATGCATGTTATAATACAGATAGCAGCAGCATGCTGAGGAAGCAGAGAGGAAGCCAAGGTTAATGCCAGGTAGAAGGATTGGAGAAAAGTGCACAACTGAACTGACTCTGAGTTGCATGTGGTGAAATGGATGGAATTTCAAAAGGCAGAACCTAATGGGAGAATACTGCAACATGGAGGCATTTTCCTAGAACATTTCTCAGTGCAGAGGAGAGAGACCTTTCCAAACTGTTCAGTTAACAGTATTCTCAAAGCACATTTTCTCTGGCATTGTGTGTGACCACTGTATCCAGAGTTAAGGTTTGGGGGATTCATGTCTTTATTTTGTTGGTAGGATAGTTTTAAATAAATATTTCATAGTGTAGCAATTTGAGTTTCTGGGATCTTCTCAACACCTAACCAGAATATGTATAGGTAGGCCTTCCTGGTTCATAGTTGTACCCTGCATTGATTCTTAATTTGGGGTGGGGTCTCAGTCTTTTTCCTCTTTCCCTCTGTGGAATATGTCTTGACCCAGACAGGGAGGGAGAAGAGAAAAACAACAACAGGTTTTTGGATGGCTCCCTTCATTCTGCCTTGCTGAAGACACTAGAAGGGAAAAATTGAGGAATGATGGGCCCTTCAATCTGCAGAGTGTAGACAAGAGTTCCTGCATGGCCAGAAGTGTAGCTAAAGGTAGTGGTCTCTCGATATGGACATGCTCCATGAGCATTTACATTCATTCATTGTATCTTTCCCCAAGCTTGGAAGAAGTATATGCTGTGTATCAGGACTTGCCTTTTCAAAGTTTGCAGTCTAGTGAAGGAGAGAGAAACATGTAAACTAGCATTCATAAAGCGGTATGATAAGGGCTGTGTCAAAGGCAATGTGGAATGCTTTGTTTTTGAGGGCAGATAAGCGAGACTGCAATATAGTAGTTCAAGAAGATGTGCCTGGGCCAAGCAAGAATAGGGAGGGGTGAAGGGGGGAGGACTTCTTTTTATTAATTATGGGCATTCAATGAGTGATTTTGTAAAGAAATTAGCACATTCATTTACCTCGATTAGGTTTACTTTGCAGTTAATTACACTGAATGACCTTGGGATAAGTGTTTGATTCACTCTTAATATGGGATGGACACCAATCACACTGATGCACGAGTGTGTTTTGCAGTGAAGATACAGAGGAGTCTGTGTTTGAGTAACGATAGCCATCCAGTCTCGCTAGATCCTGGAAGTTTTTCAGGCATCTAAAGGAGTAATTTGCATTTCTTCTTAAATTCTCAATAAAAATTAATTCAAGCCTACTTTATATTAAAGTATACATTTTGCAAGGGCTCTACCAATAAATCCAACGAAAGGATGATATCACAGCCCTAAGGAAGAACCAATGTTTATTGAACACATGCTATGTGTTCTACTTGCATTAGTTTATTGAATACTCACAAAAACTTAACTGATGAGTTTATGTTGGCTACCTGCTCACAATTTTATTATCCAGGACCTCCCCTTCTAACTGAATTCCAGTTTTGCTATGACCATCAGTCTGTTCTACTCACCACATGGGCAGGTACTTTACTAAACCACTCAGAGGAACGCTAGGCCCCATGCTGGAGACTAAGAGTGGGCAGGTGATGCAATTTTATGCAACATTATGTCTAGATGTGATGCGTAAAATCATGGAAGCTACCTGTGATGAGGGAGCCTAGCATAAGTATAAAGCCAGTGATAGCTGAGCCAAATGACTCCTGGATCCCTGAGGATCCCATTAAGCTACTGAATTAGACAATGTAGGAACCACTTCTTATTAAGTGAGATAATGTTATTTTCCTTCTGAATGAAACCACTTTGAGTTGACTTTTTTGTTTTTTGTTTTTTGGTATTCTCAGCCAAGAATCACACTAATTGACACAAGTAGATACTTTCATTATCCCTCTTTTACAGATAAGGAAACTGAGGAAACTTAAATAAGTTAAGTAACCTCTCCAAGATCATACAGCTAGTTTAATATCAGAACTGGGATCAAAATCAAATCTGTCTTACTCCAAAACCTAGTGCTTAGTTTTTGACTGTGCCTCTCCTGCATATGTATATTTATTTGAAATATATACCACCAAAGCACTTAATGTCAAGCATTTCTAATAGTTCAGATATATCAAATACATAATTTATAAGAAAGCCACCATCCCCGATCTTTTATATTAGGAGTTGGCAACTTTCTCTGTAAAGGGTCAGTTGGTAAATATTTTAGAATTTGCAGGCCACGTGGTCTCTGTCACAGCTACTTAACTAATTATACCTCAAGAGCAGCCATACAAATGAACTTAGCTATGTTCCTATACAACTTTATTTACAAAAACAGGTTGTAGCCAAGATTTGGCCCATGGGCCACTTTCCTGACCCCTGTTCTATATGAACTAAATCTGATTATTAGTTAAGGCTCACCAGCTAGGATGGATGAAAGTGGATGTTACTAGGTTTGGACAAGAAAAAGTACAGCAGAAAGAAGAGAAGATATGGAGTACCAGTGTGGGAAGGACAGAGATGATCCCCCCTTTGCCAGATCTTAAGGTGTTGTCTGGGTGATTATGTATCTACTTTGCAGTACTGATTGGGAAACAACTCAAACCAACATGGAGGGACAGTCTCTCTTGATCCACCACTATGGAAGCAAAATTTAGAGGGTTGCTAGCCTCTTATCTGTACTTTATTTGGAATCTCTGTTAAAAATTCCAAACTGTCTCAGCACTGCTTTCAAAAACCACCATTTTCCCTAGTACCTAAATTATTGAATGATCGACAAACACTTTAATACATACCAGCTCTTTCTGCAAATGGAGAGATAAGGGTCAGAAATGAACAGATGATTATAGTTATTTGATTTCGGCTTTAATTGCTTTCCAACAGGCACAGAGAATGGACCAATTTTCTCAAAACAATATTTGTTCTGAAACAGAGGTTTGGGAGTAAAGTTTTGTCAATAATGCAAGGAGCTTTGGGGAAGTACACGATGGGTTTTTCTTCCCTTTTCTCTAATGGTTTGCAATGTGTGTTCCCTTTCTTTCAAAGACACAGCATAAAATCGACTGTGATTTTTATTTGCAGAATCTAAAATATTGAGCTATATCTGCCTCCTTTTACCTATGAATAAACTGGAAATTCAAAAGGGGGAATGTAAAAAACCAAGATTGAAGACAAGGAAGGAAAGTTTTCACTCCTCCCACCCTCTAGCAACCCCTGATTTACATTGTCTCCATGGATTTGTCTAATGTAGACATTTCATATGAATGGAATCGTATGATATATACTCTTATGTCTAGTTTCTTCCACTAAGCGTAACACTTTCAAGGTTCATCCAGCCTGCAGCATATATCAGTACTTTACTATTGTTATTGGTGAATAATATCTCATTGTCTGGACATACCACATATTTTTATCTATACATCACTTGGTGCTTCCATGTTTGGTCCACAGATAATGCTTCTTAAAACATTCACATACAAGTATGAATATTTGTTTGGCATGAAAATTTGTTTTTGATTCTCTTAGGTTATACATATAAGAGTGGAATTGCTAGTTCATCTGTTTAACATCTTGAGAAACTGCCATACTGTTTTCCAAAGCCACTGCACCATTTTCCTTTCCTACCAGCAGGGTATGTGGTTTCCAGCTTCTTCACATTCTCCTTGCCAACAGTCATTATTGTCCATTCTGGTGGGGGATGAAGTGGTGTTTCGCTATGGTTCTGATTTTTATTTCCATGATGACTAATGATGTTGAACATTCTTTCATATATATATATGAATATATATATAATATAAATATAAATAAATATATATATATATATATATATATTCTTTGGAGAAGTTCTTAATCAAATGGAGAGTTTTAAAGAAGAAAATACATGAGATAAAATTAATATTTACCCAGGAGTCAATAATGCATTGCATGCATTGGACACTTTCAACTCTTATGAAAATGAATAATAAATAATATTATAATCATATTTTATAGATAAAATTTAGAAAAATTAAGGACTTGCTGAAAAGCAGGTGGACATGGTTGAGCCACAAGAGTCAAACAGGATTGATCGATCTTTCCTTTGTTCCATGAGTATTCTAACAATCCAGCTCTTGTCTATATTGCCTCAGATTGGTAAGACAGCAATGAATGAATGAAGCATGTTTCCCTATCTTCTCTGGCAAAAGACAAAAACATAAACAACACCTTCTGAAGAATAATGCAGAAAAGTCTCAATTGTTTTCCCTAGATCCAAGTAATAGTAGAGTTGTAGGGTGTGCACTTATAACAACATCATTTTTTTTTTTTTTTTTTTTTTTTTTTGGTAATTGGTGGAGCCATTTCATTCTTTACTCATCCAGTTTCTTTAGTAGCAAATGGGAAATCTACAAGCTGCCCTGAGAGGAACATCTTTATATTTGAAATTCTGTAACCCTATCCAGTCTCCAAACAAGCACTAAGACCACAAATTCTGGCTGTTATGAGTACGTTTGCCACCCTTCCCCTGCCCAGCACTTAGCAGAGTGGACAGGGCACCTGACAGTGACACATACCTAGTAGTTCCTGGGAGACTGTCACATGCCTTATGATCTCAGAGCTGAGTTCCTCAGTTCTAGTCCAGGAACTAGTACAGTACCCAAGGGTCTTATAGTATATGTTCAATGATAGATTGTGAAATTGGTAAGTGATTTTAATTGACATTATGCAGAAACATTGCAGAATTGGATATTAGGGGATGCTTAAATAAATAGATGTTGACTCAATTAGTAGAAGGTAAAGAAGGGAAAAAAGTGTTTCGTGCCCATCTCTTGACAAGATCCACTACAGAGCAATGTTCCTTTTTCTCATTTAGGCTTCAGGAAACCCTATGAATTAAATGTTTTTATGTGTTCAGTCTACCAGTGTTCAAAATGCCAATAAGCAGCAAAATTGGAATGCAAAGCTCCATTTGCGATCACACATTAAAGCATTGGGTTGGATACTTAAGCCTAGGTGGACTAGTTCCCGCATCCCAAGGCAAAAAGCACTGAGTTCCAATACGGTACAAAGAAACAAGGCTTTCCCCCTTGTGCTTGGTATGTACTACATGTAGTTGTGAAGAAGGTGAGTGGGGGAACCGAAGAGGAGACTTTTTAAAGCAGTGCAATGAATGATGTGTAGGAGATTTAGGGAAAATGCCTATTCCCTAAATGGGTTGCTAAAATGATAAATGACACTGTGACTGAATGAATTTTAGTTTGTCCGTTGTGAACAGATGTGGCATTTTAAGGGTTAACACTGCATTATTGATTTCCTATATCTATTTAGTCAGCACTTCTCTTTACCCACCCCACCCCCTTTTTTAAGTGTGGATACGTTGAAGTTCATGTGTCTTACACTTCCAGTGGCTCTTTTCACTTTTAGCGTGTTTCTGCTGTCCCTTCCTGTCTTCTGGGTCCTGATCCATTGGCCGCGTGTTTGAATTTCCTCTCCTTCTTGTGCAGTCTTCTCTTTGCCATGCTTTCTAGGAATTTGTATCTGTTCCACCTCACTTAACATTTCTTTATCTTCTCTTGTGCATGTAGCACTCTGCTAGCTAGCGTGGGGGCTGCAGATACAAGACAGCTTGAAGACATAGTCCTTGTACTTGAAGAACCATGAGTTCGTTTTTCCCAGTCCTTTAATACAATTTTCATAATTTCTGCAGTCAGCCAGTGTGAGTACCCACTAAAGTCGTTGACATTTTCTTTGAGAGGTTTCTCTTAATTGACTTTTCTTCACACCCAGAGTTATAGACAAAAGAACCAAAGGATGATGGAGGTGGTGGCTAGAGTAGGGGTCAGGATTGAAGGCATTCTGCTAGGTAAAATAAGTCAGAAATACAAGCACTCTACGATCTCCCCTAAATGTGGAATACAAAGAGTCAAACTCATAAAAACGGAGTAGAAGGGTGGTTATAATCTCAGTCTCTCCAAGGATCTGAAAGCAGCAGTAAGGTGGGTCTAGTTCCCACCTCAGCTCACTCCCCAAGTCCTTCTTATGTAGAAATGACTGGAGTACTAAGCCACTGTTGACAGAGCTGCTCTCTCTTTGAACTCTGTTCAAACAGTTGACCTGGTGAGCAAATACATAAGCTGGGGTTCAGACCCAGGCCCGCAATGCCCATATGGCTGCAATGCCTGTGACTTTATCATGACCCATATAGAGAAAGAAGTGCTTGAATTTCTGAACATGAAAATAAAGGCCCTCACCAAGAGCCAGAGATAGTAAGGGGAAAAAATAAGATTTTAAATAAGTGAAGTGGATGATGTTCATTTTTATGAAGAAATTTGGAAAATGGTGTCAATGTTTAGACATTATTTCAAAGCCATAATGGCATGAAAAATAAATTTGAAAGAGGCCGTAATAGAAATTCCCAGTGTCAGGTACTGTCTTTGTTTTAGTTTTTGTCCACCTACCTTCTCCCAGTGCCTGCCTCACTCAGTGTTTCATTGTGTGCTCAGATCGACGTGTGAGAAGATGAATGGATTACTGAAAAATAACGCTTCCTGATTGCTCTTACACTCACTCATAATAGAGTAACTAATGGAATTTGGTAAGGAGAGGCTTGAATATGCACACCTTTAGAGAGTCTAAGCCTGAGAGCAGGTGGAACGCAGAATGCTGAAGAATGTGCATCTCTGGGTGTCATTCTTGCCTTTCCATTTGCTAGCTGTGAAATCCTAACAATATTGCATGGTCCCTCTGTGTTTCAGCTCTTCTGCAAAATGAAAATAATACTTGTATCTGAACGATAGATTTATTCAAGCATTATAATCACATGTTGACTTCTAAGGTTGCTGTTTACCCTAAGATTGTCTAGTTTCAGTTGTTACAGCTAGGATAGCTAAAGACAGATTTCCACAGTGAGAAGGTCTGATATACAGCAGTGTGCTTTGTTAATTGTATCAACTGTTAAAGTGTTGCTGTTGTTTTATTCTAGTTGGTAAATAACCACTGCTCACAGCCCCCTGCATGAAGTCACTCCATGACATCCAAGATGCCCTGCACCAGGGTTTCTGAACTTCCTCGGTATTAATGCAGAAGCCAAGGAATTAAGATCAGCCTTGTAGCCATCCTACTCATCAACTTCCATGTGAATCACCAAATACTGGCAATTCTACTTCATAAATCTCTCTCGAATCTACCACTTCTTCCCCTCATATCTCACCTGGATTATGCCTTAAAGGCCTGCCTGTAAATGCTACCCTCCAAATGAATTATCCGCATTATAACCAGACAGGAGAGGAAGATTGTATGATGGTCCCCTTTTAGTCTCTTTCCCTGCTTTTGCAAGAGGACTAAAGGAGAGCTTGTCACTGACACAGAAGCAATTGTCACTTACTTAACGTTGTTAGAAGAGGGAGGTAGGTATACTTGGATGTTCTATGCAAAGTGGCCTTATCATCTGTCTGGTGCCAAACAGAGTCACAGAGTACTTGGTGGACTATCGTGTGCTCATATGGAGACATCACAGTCTGGCTGCCAGAGGGATCATTTCCCATTTTGTCAGACGTTCCCTTACTTACACATGAGCAGTAGCATTAGAAATTACAAATAGCATTATAACTGCATTATAAATTCCAATACCATCAGCCAAGGAAAGAACATGACCCTTTGTGGGTGATTGGCCAATCTTGATTTCCAAAACAAAAAAGAGTGCTGAGATTGTTTGGGCAAGGCCTTTCAAGCTTCTCTGCTTGAGAAGCATAGAGACCTCTGCTAACAGATTTCAGGTCTCTACCTATCTTCTAAGTCAGGTGCATCAGGGAATTTTAATGAGATGCCATTTTAGACCTAAGTCACTCAGCTCTCCTTTCCACATTATGTTCCCTAAGCGACCTTTTACTGGGATTTGATTTCCTGTGCCTTTCAAGATGGGACTGTGTCCATGCTGGGGACAATGTCCCAATGTCTGCAACTCTTTGTTTCCTGGATGCACCTTGCAACAGCCTCCCATCCGGTCTCCCTGAATTCCACCGAGAGGCCTCTGTAAGTCAACAGGTGACACACCCACCTTGATAGCACACCAGAGCTGTCTAAAACTCCCCTTGTGTTCTCATTATACAAAATTACAGAGCACTTTCTTAGTTGTTTCCCCACACATGCCAAACACAGAAGGCCCCCTGGGACATCCCTGTCCTGTCTCCCTCTCATATTCCTTGGGCTCCAATTAACACTGGACAAAAGCAGGTCCCTCTAGGACTCTGTGACTTGATATATGCTGTTCCTTTGACCTATCCATGCCAACAGGTGCCCACAGACGAATCATTTATAGTTGTTTTAGGCCTATGTGAGATGTGAGTTCCTCCTACTGAAGTCTTCCCCAAATCCTCAAGTTAGAAGTAGCTGTTGGCATTCTGTACGTCTTCATTTCTGCCTCTAAGAGCTTTCTGATCACTCAGAATCACAATGTAACTGTTTACATGCCTGCTCCCCACCCTTTTCCTAAACTCAATTTTGAATTCCTAGGGACCTGGCAAGGCCATCTCTATATTCCTAGAATTTATCTCAGGGCTTGACACGTAGTAGATGCTTAATGCGTGCTTTCTGAGTGTTATAATAGTTATAACAATAATGGCTATACCAACATCACTGCACATGCATATCTTTAGCCTGATAAGGTAAACACCACCTTGTAGCTCCATACCTGTAATAATGTGTTTAGAGATAGATGATAAAAGAAAAAAAAAGTATCTATACTTATGGGAATGGACCTGAGGTTCACTGCTGAAGATCAGAGTACTTTTTTTTTATGTTCATGTGAACATGTTCAAGTTCGTATGTTCAAGTGAAAAGTAAATAGATACCTTTAGTGAACATTTATATTTTGTTTACTCAAGAACTTTCTCCCAGATTCAAATCCCTTACCTGTCAAATGTTCACAGAGATGATATTCAAAATATTTAATACACAGTATGGAAATGACGGGACTAATCAGAATAAATCTACCCATAGCTGGAGCAGAGTCAGTGGGATCATTGGTATGACTAGTTGAGTCTGAGAACCAGTTTGTGGAGGAAGAATAGGTTTGGGGAGAAAGAGCAAGACTTGGGCCTTCTACAAGTTTATTTTTAGTTGCCTTTGAGATATCCATCAGGAAGAAAAAGGTAGGCAGGTTGAGTTCAGATAAACCAGTGGACTAGAGGGATGACTTTGAGAGTTATTGACATGTAAGTGATATCAGACAGGATCACCCAAAGTGGCTGGATCTCAGAGAATTACCCGGAAAGCTGGTTAACAGAGCACCGCACCACGCACTTCCAGTTTCTGATGCAGTAAATTTCGGATGGGACTCATAAATTATTACTAATACATCCCCAGATAATGCTGATGCTGCTGGTCATGGGACCACTCCTGAAGTAGCACTCACCGGGGAATATGTAAAAATGGGGGGGGGGGAGAGGGGAAAAAAGGTTTGTAGGAAGCAGTATAGTGGAACAGGTCAGGCTGCATTGGTTTGAGTCCAGAAGCTACCAGATAAGAGCCGTGTGACCTTGGGCCAATGATATAACTCTCTAAGACTTAATTTCTACATTTGTAAAGTAAAGTAAATAATAGCATATATTCATAATGTTTTTTCCTAAAGTTTATTTATTTATTGAGAGAGAGAACATGCGTGCATGAGCAGGGGAGGGGCAGAGAGAGGGAGAAGAGAGAGGATAGGATCCCAAGCAGGCTCCATGCTGTCAACACAGAGCCAGATGTAGGGCTCTATCCCACCAACTGTGAGATCTATGACTTGAGCCGAAATCAAGAGTAGGAGGCTTAAACACTGAGCCCCTCAGGTGTCCCTATAGTGCTATTTAAAGCCCCCCCCCCAAAAAAAAAAGATAGCTGATGGAAAATGCTTAGCACAGTGCTGAATATATGTTTGGAATTATTTGAAGACTAGTTCTTAAGCCATCTGGTTTTTAAGTTATAGGAGACAGGTGGCAAAGACTAAAAGGCAAGAGGAACTTCAACATTATGTGATAACATGGAAGCCAGTGAAAGAGGTGGGAGTGGTTAAGAGTGTTAGGTACTTCTGAGAGTTCAGAGAAGATGAGAAAAAATATGTAAACATCCATTGGATTTAGAGGTAGCTGGTGATATAGACAAACCATTTCAGTGGAGTGACATGTGGGGCAGAGATGGTGCCTATGAAGCTTACAGCATAGTGCCTATCAGAAGCCCAAGGACTTGTGACAAGACAAGGGCCTTAGTGACAGAAGCTGCTATTACTACTATTATAGCTGAAAGCAGTTTGGATAGGCATGTGTATGCATGCAGGTAGAAGGAAATATATTCAGCTGTAGGATAAACTGTGAATTCCCAAATAAATGCAATCCCATTGAACAAGCTATGTCTCATGCAGGCTTATTTAGGCTGGTGCAGTTTTTAGAAGCAAGATTTCAAACAGTAAGGTGGCAGGTATGTAATGCAAATTTAATAAGGGTCCTTTCTACATTTGCTATGGGAGTTGATGGCTCTGGGATGCATCAGCAACTGTCAGTCCTCACGGCAGCCCCATGACTCCATTGAACTTTCAGATTCCTTGCCCCACACTCTCCATTTCTCCCATGCCAGCAAAATGAACAATGTCTGGTCTCTGGCAGCAGGAAGAAAGCTATCTTTGCCTCTTGCCAGTTGACGAATGGTTTGTTTCCCTTTCAGACACTACTGCATTCTTACAATTTTCCTTGACCATTAAATATTTTATAATTTTTTTTAATGTTGATTTATTTTTGAGAGAGACAGAGCATGAGCAGGGAAGGGGCAGAGAGAGACAGAGACACAGAATCCAAAGCAGGTTCCAGGCTCTGAGCTGTCAGCACAGAGCCCGTTGTGGGGCTCAAACCCTTATGACATGCCCGATAAATGGCAGATTTCAACCGGAAATGGTAATGTATGACCGTGGGTTTCATTTACAGCGTTCGCACGGAAGACTCTGCTGGGTCCATGACCATATTACGTGGATTCCAGCCTGGAAAGGTATTTTGCTACTCCTAAAAGCTTTTGGATTGCATCTTAACTTTTCTTTGAAAATTCTCATGAACTCAGTGGGGAAGGCAAAAACCGCTGGATGACTGCAACATTTGCAAGCCAGGAATGTGCAGAATGTGTGTAGGGTTTATGCTGTACGTCATCATTTCCCTTCCCTGGGTGTTTTTGTTCTTCATATCTAGAATTCCTTTTCCTGTGCTGATTAAATCATGCCCATTCAAGACCCAGCTCCAATGCCAACCCTTTGGGAAGCCTTTAGAGATAACTATAGCTTGAATTTGGCTCTCCCTTTATTTTGATTATCTACTGCAATTATTATCTGTAATAGTCTATTTAGCACTCTTATTCCTGCAACAAAATCTGTGTTCCCACAGTGTGCAGTGTTGTGCTGGCAACAAAGAAAGCCTCAATAAGCAATATTCAGGTTCAACTTACTACTTAAGGGGGAAAATCATTGTTTTATTTCATTAAAAAATTAACTTTCATTGCAAAATCTGCAGGGATTTCTGTCTCCCAGCCTTACATTTTCTTCCCATTTTTCCTTTAATGAATTAACCACCACTCCTTCCCACTGTGCGTTTAATTACTGTACTGATTGCTTACTATGTATGCTACATGGTGTGGAAAGAATACAAAACTTAAAAGCAAAGCACTCTCCCTGACCTCCCTGGGGATAGAGACCAAAACCCATAAAAATATAAGAAAATACATTAAACTACATATAACAAGTGCCAGATGAGTGGTCTGGACAATTATACAGCTCCTCCAGTCCCAAGGGAATGGGCACTAGTTCCTCATGCCAGCTCCTACACTTTCCTGGCCTGAGACCTTGAGCTTTGGCCATGGTGCTTGGAAGGCCCATCCTTAGCACCATCTCTGTTCATCGTAAGCTTGGATTCCTTTGTCCTCTCTTTTAGACTATCTTCGCTAATTTTTTTTTTTTCTCCTCCCATCTCCTCTTCCTATGGAGTGGATTTTTTCCCCTCTTCTCATCAGTTTCTATACACTTTATCTACATTGCTTTTGGGGCTCTTCTTGAGTCCTAACTTCTAAACATTTATTCATATGGTGTTTTTCTTTTATGAAAAGCATGTATACTTTTCCACACAGAACATTCAGAAAAATGCTCATGTATGAAAAGGTCATTCTTCTATAGGTTCATTGGGTTCATCTCTGTGTCAAGCCATCTGTAAGACTTCGGATCAGAGATGTGAAGACCTGCTCTGTCCCCTCAGGACCTCATGGCCTGGTCAGTTGGGAGATTCACGGGCTAATGCAGTGGAGAGAATGTCTGAGAAGGAGGTACACTGCAGTAAGAGAGAGCCTTGAAACACAAATGGGAATTCATGGGGATAGTAGGCCCCTCCCATCTTAGTTTACTTACCTGGACCTTTGTCCGTATGATTTTTGAAGACAGTCTAAAGCTCTATAATAGATGTATTTATCAGGTTACCTTCCTAGAAACAGAAGAATGCCCTTTGAATTTTAATTTTTTTAATGTTTACTTACTTTTGAGATACAGAGAGAGACAGAGCATGAGCAGGGGAGGGGCAGAGAGAGAAGGAGACACATAATCTGAAGCAGGCTCCAGGCTCTGAGCTGTCAGCACAGAGCCCGACACAGGACTCGAACTCAAAGACTGTGAGATCATGACCTGAGCCTAAGTCGGATGCTTAACTGACTGAGTCACCCAGGCGCCCCTGAATTTTAAATACATGACAAAATAGTACCATATACTATACCCAGCTTAGTGTACTAGACCATTTTAAATATATAAACAGGTTCCAAAAATGTTGGGTAATTTTATAGATGAGAGTTCTATACCTGATTGTTAAGGTGTCCCAAGATTATTTAGGGCCATGAGAGTTTGGAGTTAGATCATATCCATTATGTCATTCTCCTAAATGTCCCATGTTTCCTCTTCAGAACAAAATACTCATCTGGGTATATTAAAGCACACTGTATCACCTTAGGGCACAGAAAGAAAATAAACTAGTACACTCATTTTATTTTTATGTTGTTTGCATTTGTGTTCTATTTTTTAAAACTTTTTTAATGTTTATTGTTTTTGAGAGAGAGAGAGAGAGAGAGAGAGAGAGAGAGAAAGAGAGAAAGAGCATGAATGGGGGAGGGGAAGAGGGAGAGGGAGACACAGAATCTGAAGCAGGCTCTAGGCTCTGAGCTGCAGCATAGAGCCCAACATGGGGTTTGAACTCTCGAATGGTGAGATCATGACCTGAGCCAAAGTCAGACTCTTAACCAACTAAGCCACCCAGACACCTCCATTTATGTTCTATTTTAGATGTTTGTAATATATTTTATATGTAAAACAATTAACCAAATATGTACATACAAGCACTTATAGGCAGATATATAAATATTGGAGAGTGTCGTCCAAAATTATTATTGTGTCTTTGTTGAGCTGTGTTTGGTTATGAGTGATAGAAAGCCTAATAGTGATTAGACACTGTTTACTTATTTACTTTATTTACTACTTTATAAAAGTGTGTAGGTGGTCTTAGAGTTAGTGTAACAGCCTAGTGATTCCATTAAGAATTTTTTTTTATGTTTCCATTGACATATTTGGCATGATTCCTTCAAAGTGTAAAATTTTTACCTCATGGTGAGTTTTATTTACTTTGCCCAATGCCTATGTGATTTTAGGTGAGTAGTGATGTATGAATACCGTATAGTGGAATGTTTATGTAAATTCTAAGGTTTCAAATTTATTGATGATTGCAGTTTACTGATAGAAAGATCAAGTCTAGCATTCTGTTATTTCTTATTATATTAAGATATTAAAAATATTTAACAGTGGTGTTTTATTGAATCCAGTCATTGTAAAGGTATAAGTATGTGTAGTTATGTTAAATTTTGGATTCTCTCAGCTATGGAAACAAAAGACCTGAGCACATCTTAAACTGACATCTCTGCTCTCCCACCTTGGGCTTTGCAGAGGTGTTTCCTTGGGTCTCTGATCCTCTGTAATGTGCTGATAGACGATAACGTGATGGGGATGGCAGTTGGTAGAATGGGGAGGTAACCACTGGAGACAGCAGTTGTCAGATGGAAACTAATTGATTGTAATTGCTTTGCCATTGTATTGCTCTTGGAGTCTGTAGCTTGTTAAAACCACTGATTATAAAATAAGGACCTCACTTTTTATGCTGTAGGTTATGTTAATGAAAAGCTGTTCTTAGAAGAATGATCAGTGAATATCAATAAATGGATAATAAGAAATTAAAGGAAAACTTAACTAACTGATCATGAGTTAATATACTTCAGCAGGCAGAGTAGCAATCAACTGTGTGGTGTTCCATAGTGAATATTTTGTTCAGAGCTCTTGAATTTTAAATATTTCCCATGGAAAGAGAGATTGATTCTGTGTAACTATTTATTGCATACTGTCTTGAATAACAGATCTTCTCTGTAGAGGAGATCTCCTGGAAAAGGGAAAATGTGTCTGTTTTGCAGAGCCTTTATTTCGTGCCAAGGAATTAACAGACAGATATTTGAAGTGGAAAAATAAATTCCTGTTGTACCACCAAAAAAGGATATTAGAAGTGGGATTTTCAATGCTTACAGTATATGAGCAGTATATGAGTGAGGATTTATGTGAGTCTGAGGGCAATGTTTGCTTTTCCAATATTCCTCAATATTGAAGTAGGTATACTAAAATGGTAACATTGATGTGAAATTGTATCTAACTGTTGTAAGATATGCACTAACTTTTATATGACTGTAATGTCTTTAATGATGTATCTTTTACTGATGGCATTTGAACTGTTAGTAGTGTTCCAATGATCAGATTTATTGAAGATATTTTGAGCACTAATTGTGATTCATGGCTCAACCTCTGACCTTAAAAAGCTCACAGACTAAAGGAACAGATAAACGTCTGAACACATGGCTCCTTGCAGCATTGAATGTTGAATGCAGTGATGTGAGTGATAAAAGGTGCTAGGGAGACAAAATGGGAGAATGATGTAAGCTCTGAAGGATTTTGGATGTCTTCCAGCAAAGAAAAAGATGGTCCAGGAAGAAAGAACAATGTGACAGCTCCTGATGTTTGGGGAAATAGACACATAATTGGAAATTAAGTTGTGTCTTAAGGTACAGGAAGATGACACTAGAGGGCAAAATTCCACGTGGCCTATATCTTTCACTGAGGAATTTGGAGTTATTATGGGAATTGGACCCACTGAGGATTTTTAGATGTGTGAAGGACATGAGCAGATTTCCTTTGAGGACAATCACTTTCTCCTCAGTTTGGATAATATAACAGGAAGAGGCTCATAGTGAGTTCCAGTAACTAAATTGGTACAATAGCCCATGCTATTGAGCATTATTATTAATCTAGGTCTATGAAAAGGAAACTAAAGGAGCTTAAATGCAGAATCATTTCTTCATCTTTGACTTTTTAAATCTATTTTTTCTCGAATCGGTAGGATTGGTGCTAATACATTAGTTGCTTAGAAGTCTGAAATTAGAAAGTCTCTACATGTGATAACAGAGTCTGTGTCCAGTAGGTAGCACATACTCATGGCTAGTTTCATATTTGGAAAGAGGATGTAGACATACAGCTTAACTTAAAACTGTAAGTAATTACGATTTTAAAAATCAATGTTTACAACAACGCTTAAAAAATGACAATAATTTGGTCCTGTTAGATATTTACCAGAAACATTCTTCACATTTGAGGTCCTGTTTAGGAATTTGGAACATTTGCATTTTAATCACATAAGAAAAGGAGGATGTGAAAGAATAATTGGTTCAGCCATTAGCCAATTAAACCTGTAACTAAAAACAAACAAACAACTCCAAGAAACTGACGTTGGTTTCCACAGAACAGTCACAATATGCACGGATCAGATGTTTCCTGGCATTTGGCAACAATAAGGGGAAGGAGATGCTTCCATACCACTTGTTTCCATACAACTGAAATTAATGGAAGTGGATTTGAGGTGTTTGTAGAATCATTCACCCTGTACTATTAGTGTGTCCTCAGATGGGGCTTCTACAGTGATTCCAATTGTTAAAGTCTAGTGGAGAAATAAGATAACTGAATATAGGGCTTGTCTTAGGGCTGGTGTTTTGGAGGCTGGGAATCAAGGCGCCTGCAGATTCAGTATCTGGTGGGGACTCTCGTGGTCCGTAGAGCCCTGCCTTCTCACTGCATCTTCACATGACTGGAATGGGTGCTGGAGTTTTCTCGGGCCCCTTTTATAACGGCACTAATCCCATTCATGACCCAGTCACCTCCTATAGACCCACCTCCTGATACCATCTTATTGTGACTAGGTTTCAATATGTGGATTTGGGGAGATGCACAACATTCAGTCATAGAGTGGTCCTGTCCAGTTGCATTTCTTCAGTCCCAGAATGCACTGCTGACACGGGTTCTTTGTGTGCTTCCCTTGACAGATACGACGACATATTCCACTGAGCGTTCTGAGCACTTCAAACCCTGCCGAGACAAGGACCTCGCATACTGTCTCAATGATGGCGAGTGCTTTGTGATCGAAACCCTGACGGGATCCCATAAACATTGTCGGTAAGCCATTCGCAGCTGGCACTGGGAACAGGCCCTCAGAGAGGGCAGAGCTCTGCGACTGTACATGTCATTCAATGGCAGAATCAGGAGTCTTCATATGAGAGGGGGCAAAGCTGGTAGCTTTAGTATTTGAGGAAGGTGAAACTGAATTCAAGTAGACAAGATTTGAGTTTTACTTGACTGAAGAAAGGAAGGTTTACTTTTATGTCTTCTAATTTAATAGAAATAATGATGTACTTGCTTTAGAAGCCTGCATTTTTGGTGCAGGACTTAAGTATGTTGGCTTGTTCTCAGAAATAATCCCTTCCTGCAAAACTACAGACTGGAGCCCAACAGAGCAAACTGCTCCTCTAAGATCTAGCTTCTCAGTGTTGACTGTGAACTAAGGCCCAGACTGTAACTGTGTCCAGAGAAAACTGTATCTCATCTTGATTCTGCCCTTGTTTGTTAATTTCATTATTTTTTTAACACCTCTCATGATGAAGCATTCTCCAGCCAGATGTTGTAAATGAAATCATAGTCCTGTTATAGTCTAGGTAGAGAGCTACTTAGGGAAAATTCCCAATAGAGATCAGGAGATGTTTAGTTGGTTTTTAGAAACTTAAGGTTATATAAATGCTAAAAATAAAAACAAATGGAGATAAATAGTGCAGTAGTAGGTACTGCAGCTTTAAGGTTCCATAGAAGAATCAAATTAGCATCCAAAACATATTTCCCACTGAGCTTTTATTTCTAGCACTACCCTGGTAATTTGTTTTTCATTGCAATTGTATATGCTTCAGTGATCATATGTACCCACACCCCTTTCCTTCTCTTTATTTACTCTTCTCATATGACACAGTTATTAAATTAATTATTCTGAATCATGAAGCATGGAAAATTATGACTTTTTTCTCTACATATTGCTATTATAAAACTTTATTCCATGTAGTTTTATTAAGGGGGCACAGAGAAATGCGTCTGGTAGTTAGGAACTTAGAACACGTTGGCAAATCATGCCTGGCTCTAAGAGCCAGCTGCAGTCCATGAAGAAGATGAGTTGTCATGGTGGGCACACAGGTTTGGAAGAAGTGATAAATGACAGTGGCAGATCTCGGTGAGAGTAACCGTGTATTCTGTCAGGATAAACAGAACTGTGACCTTTCCTCGCCCTTGACAGTATGGCTTCCTTGTGACTCGGAGGCACCATTACATTTATGCCATTTACAAAATTTACACCCCATTTCTGTCCTCTGTGAAATTGCGTTGGGGATGAAGGGGCGTGGGAGTGTTCCTTCCGACATCTCTCTTCTTTGGTTATATTTATTAGGTCAGCGTAGACAGATGGAAATCACACGAGGGACTTTAAAACCCCAAGGGAGATGCCAAGAGTGGTCTATCCATTCAAAGCATGAATTGTATCCAAGCTCTTATAGCTCCTCAACCATATGTTAAAGGGATCATCATGTGGAAGTGGAAAATGAAATCAATTGAGTTCCTAATTGATTGATGGAGGGGTTAATCAGATGTCTCACCTAAAGCGGTGACTTTCCAGATGGTGTTTTAGGATCAGATCAGGCCCCACACAGTATGCAGGTGGGTGGGATCATCTTTTCCAAAACTGAGAATCTTGAAAATAACAAGATAATTCTTACTCTTTTTCAACATACAGCCTCAGTCTACTCTGTATTAGTTCATGGTGTATCAGTTTACTCGAGCCGCTGGAACAAAGTACCACAGATTGAGTGGTTTAAGCAAAAGAAATACATTTTCTTACAGGTCTGGAAGCTAGAAATCTGAAATCTAGGTGTTGCCAGAGTTGTTTCCTTCGGAGAGCCTTGATGGAAGTGTACCCTCTTAGGTCTCTCTTCTTGGCTTATAGATGACCATCTGCCCCTTGTGTCTTCTCATTTTCTTCCCTCTGTACATGTCTGTATCCAAATTTCCTCTTCTTATAAGGATACCAGTCATATTGGATTAAGATCCACTCTAATGACCCTATTTTAATTTACTTACCTCTATGGAGACCCTCTCTCTAAAGACTCACATTCTGAGGTACTGGAGGTTACGACTTCAACATATTAATTCCTTGGGAGACAGATCCAGTCTATGATATCGGATCTCATGTCTAGAAAAGAAATCTTTTGCTTTTGTGCATATATGCATGTCTAATTCTTTTGCATACACAAGCAGAGATATATCTGTGATTTAGCTGGAACGATGTACATGTATAATAATTTTGATCTTCTGTCTTCATATTTCTTGCATATTTCAGCACAGACAACCTGTTATTTAACATAAAGTCACAACATAGCTAATCATGACAAAAGACCAGCCTACGACAGAATTGGAACTCGAGTAGGTTAATAGATGCCTATAAATCTCTTACTAGAGTGTATGAATAAATCACACATCGCATGTGCCTGCTATTCATCTCCTGGGCTTTGCTGTGAATAAAAAGCTTACATTTGTTCCTGCATCAGCCACTTCTAAGAATTCCCATGTAGTTATTAATAATGTGCTATTTTGTACAGCACTCTATTTAAGTAGTATGTTTCATTCATTCTTCTTCTGCCTTCGACAAATGTTTATTGAGCACCTCCTATCACCAAGACATTGTTGAATAAATACATACAGAAATGAACTTAGGAATTAAGTGGTGCTGTACTTTGTAATGCATTTGAAGTAGATGAGGTAGTTCATCGTCAGGAAGTCAGGAAAACAAGGGAAAGTACTTTCACGTGACTGAAATGCTACCGGGGGTATCTTTGTAATGCATTACTAACCGGACTATGTTTCAAGTTAAACACAATTTAGTACATTAGAGTAGCAATATATAGGGGTGTATGTGAATCCGTCTCATTAAATAGTTTCCTTGTGACATTCAAATCTGAGAGAAATCAAGATACATTTTTTTTTTAGTATTTTAAAAGTAAATTGCAATCCTATGATTGTGATTCCATGGAATCAATTTTTTTTCTACGTTGAAAATGACCGATCATGCTGTAACACTTTTCTGTGTACTTGGCAAAGAAAAACAAAAGCAAAACTACCTAAATCTCTCTGAAAGAGATCCTGAAAGTAGTGTATGTTCAAAAGAGTGAAAGTTGAGATGAGGGAAGTTTCATATTTTTCTCTTTGTTATTTTCTCACTCTTTAGTGTATTTTCAGGTCTTTCATAAAGCCATTTTTAGTATTTAGAAATTACAGAGCAAGCTAATGAACATTTAAGAGCAACACCAAGATTCTAAAAATAACTTGAAAGAGGGGATTTTAAAGGAAGATAGGGGTGTCTGGGTGGCTCAGTCGGTTGAGCGTCTGACTTCGGCTCAGGTCATGATCTCACAGTCCGTGAGTTCGAGTCCCGTGTCGGGCTCTGTGCTGACAGCTTGGAGCCTGGAGCCTGCTTCAGAGCCTGTGTCTCCGTCTCTCTCTGCTCCTCCCCTACTTGTGTGTGTGTGCTTGCTTGCGCTCTCTCTCTCTCTGTCTCTCTCAAAAATAAATAAACATTAACAAGTTAAAAAAATAAAGCAAATAGTTTGGTGAGGGTAGAATAGGAACACATTCTAATTCACTACCTGAGGGAGTACAGTTTGTTAAATATCTTCTGTATGTAATGTTTCAGTATGTTTCAAAATATTTACATTGTTTCTAAAAGTTTAGTGTACAGAGATGTATAGGTAGATTTATTTGTAAGGATGTTCACCACAGATTTATTTGTAATAGGAAAGAAAAAGCCTGAATTTATAAATGTGTATAAATTAGAATATATCTATACATTGAATGAATTCAACCTAAGTGGAATTTTCATAAGGTTTTAGGGACATGAATGTGCTCATTATATCATGTTATATATGAAAATTACGATATTATAAAGTTGAACATATAATAGCAATCCAATTCTAAAAATGAACCTTAGGAAAAAGACTAATAGGTTTTACAACTATTTTCTTCTTCAAACTTTATGAATTTTCTAAGAGCTGCACATTGTACATGTATTTCATTTATGTAATAACTAGTTAAGACAGTTGACCCTTGCTTCTCATCTTTCCATTAAGAAAGATAGATAGTGTCCCTGTCTCTGTAAAATCAAGGTCATTATAATTCACTATTATTAGGCTGATAAGAGAACTTTCAATTAAGCCCTTCCAGATTAAATACTACCAAGTCTATTTGAATGTTTCTGTTCTTTCTTTTATTAATAATTCATTTACACTCTTTACACTAATTCTTTTCCATGCTGAATTCATGTGTTTTGAAACATTAAAAAATGGATTAAAGAACAGAAAGATAGATTGTACGGAAATAAATCTGGGTGCCAAGGAATGCCAAGTCACTAGAAACTCCTTGAATCAAAATATTCTGAATGAAAGCAGGGTATTCTCTAATATATTTATTTTTATGTCATTTCTAGAAATTTTAAGGACTTGGGAAATGGTACTATCTGTAATCTCTTTCACTAGAGTCAAAGAGGTAACCACTGTAACTGAAAAGACTGGTGGGCATTTGGCTGGGCCAAACGTGTTTTGCGGCCAAATTCAAGTTGAAAGGATGTGCCTCTTCTGAATTGAAGCTCGTTAGGTGTTTTGCCAGCCTTGCTGTAAAAATGGATTTTCAAAACTTTGGAAAAGATAACATTTGAGCTGAATTTGATCTGTAGCGATCATTGTGGAAATTTGTCAAGCAATTCACTGGAAGATGTTTGAATCCCTTGAAATATGGGACTGCTAGAAAAAGAGAGAAGCAGTCTAAGGCAACCATTGCCCAAGGCAATACTTCCATAAAGGGGCTGATGGCCTGGGCAATGATCTGGGTGAAATGTTTGCAGAACTTGGGAGCAGGGAAAGCAATTAAAAGGAGGGGGAGGCCTCTAGGAGTTGCTGTTCCTTTGTGTCATTCTGCCTGAGTAGGTTTTGAAATCAAAGCTTCCATTTTTAAGAGAATTGACTGGGCACAATGTAACCATTTTCTGATGATGTACTGTATAAAATTACAGGACCATCCCTGTCAGAGCTTTGCTTCGTCACTTTGGAGGTCCATTAGCTCTCCCACCCAGTGAGGGTCCTCTTTATCAAATGGTTCTCCAGTAAGTGCTCTGAGAGCAGCAGCTAATGATTCCCTGTGGTTGACGCAAGTCAGAATGGAAATGGAGTTTGGCACACATCCCTGAACTCCATTGATGGGAGATGATGGAGGCTGAAATACCTCTAACTCCAGGCCTAGTGACAAGAACCCCTGCAGAATGGAATTGCATTACAGGGTGAAGGGCTTCAGAAGAATTGTCAAGTTCATCAGACAAATGTTCATGAAAATGTTTGCCACAGTCCAGACATAATTTGAGTAATTTGCAATAGCCATGTTAATAACGAACTGTGCACTGATTACCCCTGATAAGAAGAAATGAGCCAAGGTATAACCATTTGTCCCTTCTTCTCTGTGAATGGAGCTTATCAAAATAGTCTCATTGGTTCCAAAAGCAAAGAAAAACAACACGGTGAGCATAATTTTGCAACTGCGTGACACTCAGGCATTAGTTTACTTAGTTTAAACCATATGCACTGGACCCAAGCTGGTATTCTTCAAGGGCCACATAAAGATCATAAGATCTGAGAAGCACATGTGATGGAGAATAAAAACATATTTTTTAGTTAATGCCCAAAGATTCTTACCTTATTTTGATGTTTTCTAAATTGATTGGCAGCTCTACTTGAAGCATGAAATGGTGTTTCTTAAGGTGGTTGTTCTGATTTGGGTTTCTTGTTACATCAAAGATTGTCGTAAATGTGTTTTTAAATAGCTTCCTTATATGATTTGAGAGGTACATGAGGCAAATGTGAGCATTCAAGACAGACTGAGTTAAAAACTCTGCTCAGCTTTACACGGGGTGTATGAGGGTTTTTTTTGCAAGTCATTTAATCAGAACCTTCAGTCCTTTATTTAAGACAGACAGACAGACAGACAAATACTTGCCCCAAAGATTGATACAAGAATTGAAAGCAGCAACATCTAGAAAATTCCAAATAGACAATAGCCACTATGTATATGTTTTTCTCAGTTCTTTCCTCTTCTTCCCTTCTGCTTATATTGAAACCAAAGCAAAGCATGTTTGCTGGAATCCTGTGAGAGAAGTTGGGTGGGTATCATCTGTGTATTTATTTATTTATTCATTGATTCATTCATTCCTTCATTCATTCATTTGAGAGACAGGGAGAGAGAAAGAGAGAGAGAATGAATGAGCAGGGGAGTGTGGGAGAGGGATAGAATATTAAGCCGGTTCCACTGCAGCGAGGAGCCCTACGTGGGCTCCATCACACCACCCTGGAATCATGACCTGATCTGAAATCAAGAATCAGATGCTCAACCAACCAAACCACCCAGGCTCCCCTCATCTGTGTGTTTAATTAAAAAGAGACTTTTAAAAGGGGAGAAAGGCATGCCAGGGGATTCCTTGTGTGTTCAGAGGACTTAGGCTCCTCACTGCTAATTCTGATACTCTGACAAATCAGCAATTTCTGTTATTTCTCCCAATTCTTCAACCAGTTCTTGCTTTTCCAAGATTTTCTTCTTGCAGAATATAGCTTTAAGAGGAAAAAAAGACATTCTTCCTTTCCTAGGTCATCAGTATAACTTGCCGTAATTGTGTTGACCATTCCCATTTGGACTGGTGGGTTAGAGTCGGTACTCTACCACTAAGTAGTAGATGGACAAATTATACATATTCTCTGAGACTCAGTTTTCTTATCTATTAAATGGGAACACGAATATGAGTACTTTACAGGATCGCTGTGAGGGTTGATATAAATAAAATGTACTTGTATAAACACTGAATTTAATGGAGTCAGTGGGGTATAATATAAGAGGGTGTGTCTGTTGGTTTTTGTCTGCACAGCTTTGTTTTCAGGTCATTTGACTTGAGCCAGGGTTTCTGGATGGGTACTCAGAATCTCCTAACCACATAAAGTTTAGTTTAGAACTACTAAGGAGAGTTAAACTGACTCAGGTGAATTTTTGAAAAACACAGTAATAACTGATCATGGGCTGGAACACTTTTCAGAGTCAAGGGCCATTATAATTATTCAAGCAGTAAACTTAGGGGAAAAGCAGGAACAAGAGGCTACGGTTTGTTAGGCAAATTCTCCCTCTTCTGTAGATAGGAATATGCAGAAAGCTCCCCTTTCCTCTAACTGTTCAGGCCATTCTGACTGAGGACCCTCCACAGCACCCCTGGATATGCCCCCCACCCCTAGGTACAAGCTTCTTGTGCGTGGCCTGTTGGGTTGCAGTGAGTTGGCATCTCCCCCACTCAGCCAGAATAATGTGATCACATTTGCCATAATTTAAGTGAATTATGGATTCTTTCACCAAATTTATTTGTTTTGAATATTGAGAACATATCCATAAATATCCTTGTAGCTAGAGACAGTCTGTCTGTACAGATATGAACAACATTAGACATGGTAACACAGGCCCTGCCGTGCAGGCTTCTCAGGCAAACATTCCAGTAAGAAAAAAACAAACAGGACAAAGATGGCTGGGATGTTCTGCCTAGGCTCCTGGGGCAATGAGAGAACATGCACGATCCTCCCGCCATCTACCTGTCTATTAATTTTAGAACATTGGGCAGTATTTCCACTTCCTGAGGATGGTGTCTTTTCAATTCACTTTGGTTTAGCATCTTTGAAAAAAATGTAAAAGAATATTTAAGGACCAGATCACATTGTCTATCTATATCTATCATCTGTATCTGTATCTGTATCTATATATACATATATATGTATATACGTATATAAATATGTATATGTAGGTATGTGTGTATATATATGTATATATGTGCATATATGTATATATAGTATGTGTATATATATATGTATATATATATACACACACACATATATATATACATATATATATATATATATATATATACACACATTTAAGTTCCTCAACATACTGTAATCTGAATGGCCATATAGGTTGTTATCCAAACCAAAAATATTTGAGATGTAATGTCCAGTTTTAATAATTTCTTCTCTAAAATAAGCATAAACCAGGAATACCTTAAGCTAAGTGGGGCACATGGTTGCCCTAATTACAATTCAGATAAAACTCAAATTCATGGAAAAACATGTAGGCTATATGTATTTTCCTTAATATAAATTTCACAGGATTGTACAACCTCTGTATTATTATCCCCACTTTTTCCGAATCAGCTGAGCATTCCCTGAGTCACCAAGTACTGAATAAGAAGGCAGAGCAGGGACTCCCAGAGCCCAGGCTCTCTCCACTGTACCCCAAATCTATGGAAGGAAACGTCAACATCCAGTTAGTGTTGTCTTTAGTGCCTCGCCATTATTTGTGAAAACTAAAAAATGTGGCTAGAGAAAGAAGCAGCTGAAGACAGCATTTCTAAAGTATATCTTGGAGTGCATCTCTATAAATCTATTTTTTTTATGATCACAGCTATTCTCATGGTCTAATGAATATCAGGAAAATTAGTCTGCTTCAAGCCGATTCAGTGCTATGCACATACACACATATGTATATGGAATATTTACTAAGTATCTGCTGTCGAGCGGGACACTGAGGTCCACCGGTAAATGAGAAGAAAGCATCCCTTTCTTTACAGAAGTTGCTGTTAGTTGGAGCACCAGGAAGTCCCCACAATCTAGTGTGACAGGTTTCCATGGTGGGCAAACACTGACAATCACTGAGTACCAAAGGTTACACTTGAGATAGGAGGGAAATCCTTACCAGAATGGTAACTTAGAAGGAATATCTTCATCAAGTACATTTCATACAAAACCCCCTTTTCAAGTTTAAAAAAAATGAGAAATTAACAATAAAATTAGAAGATGAAACAGGAGATAAATGAAAGTATTAAGCGTGATTTGAGGAAAATCTTGTTCAGAGATAGATGTGACATGTGGTGATACAGAATATGCTTATAGATATATATGTCATATGTAGGAGGTATAGAATGTATGCTTAGTCCTATCCTACATACACTAAAATGTAAGTGGCAGTTTGATACATTATTTCCATTATTCTACCAATGTTTATTAAGCACATTCGGTGCTTAATGTCCAGTGGAATGTAGTAGGAGTGTAGGGATAAATGTGCTCAGAAAAACCTAAGAGAAGGATTGAGATGGACATATTCTAGTTCAGTTCAACATGACAAGTTCTGTGATCTGTATCATCCAATGTATATGATCTGTATGTACTTAGCTCATAGCTGCATAGGAGACTCCAAAAACCAGTTGTCAGTCCTAAAGCCAGGAAGAGCTTCTGAAAGGAAGTAACATGAATTTGCACTTGGAAGGATAAAGAGCCTCCTCCTTCCTCAGTTGGAAGCTTGTTCTTGCTTGCCAACACAGGCATAGAGAGTTGAGCTGCTATTGGAGAAAATTCCCTTCAAGCCCCAGGGAGGAAATTTCAAATGTATTTTACGTGCAGTTAAGAATAATCAGTTTACGTCATAAATTCTTTCTTCAGTTGGGCACTTCTTTTCTGATTTATTTCCTCTCTTGTGTCCAGATGGTTATCAACAACATGTCGGGACATAATGACATCTTTAATTCCATTCCCTTAAAATCTGGAATTTTATGGTGAGTGGAAAGAACAGACAAGAGTATGAGTTTAATTTTTATTTTTTTAATTTTTATTTTGAGAGAGAATGAGGGCGAGTGGGGAGGGGCACAGGGAGAGAGAGAATTCCAAGCAGGTTCCATGATCAGCATGGAGCCTGACAAGGAGCCTGATGTGGGGCTTGAACTCATGACCATGAAATTATGACCTGAGCCAAAATCAAGAGCTGGATACTTAACCCACTGAGCCCTCCTGGTTCCCCAAGAGTATGGTTTTTCAAACCTGTATCATATTGATTAAATTATTAAATCAAGATTCCTTTTATTTACACAAAATTAATTTATAATTTTTATCTACATATATGAAATATTTGCAGAAACCTTTTAATATCTATAATCTAAAATTAATTTATTAACATCTTCAGTATAAGTAATGATTTTCTGGCACTCAGATTTTCCTAACAAATTAAACATATCCGTTTAAGGATACCTTGACCATCAAGCATTGTGGAATTATTCAAGGAGAATGTAAAGGAGCTAAGATACTTGTCGGCATATTCAAGTAAAATGCCCTTCATTTTTGCACCTAAAAAGTATTTCTTTTCTCTAGCAGCTGTGAGGCTCATAGGAGGTCAAAGTAAGATAACAATATAGAGATTCCCTTCTAATGCATCAGATGGCATTTTGGCATTTACAGTGATCTGCACAAGAAAGAAAGGTTGTAAGAATTCAACCAGAGAAAGAAAGGTTGTAAGAATTCCTGAGACAAGGTGGCTTTCTAGTTCCTCAAAGGCTACTTTTTCATTCGAACACATCATAAATGGAGTTATAGCTCACATCAGGGAAAGGAGTTACTATTTCAACAGAAGACTTCATTAAACAAACAGACCCCAGGCTTTGGGGCAGAGGGGTGCTCTGCGATGGCAGTGTGGAGAGACCAAAATGATGCCCTGAGCCTGGCCTCCCTGGAGTCCACTAAAAGCACATTCATCCCAATGACCCTGTGCTCCTGAAGGGCAGAAATTCAATTAGGAACTCTCAGCATTGAGCCTTGGAAGGGAGGGGAGTGTATGTTAGTGGGAGACTCCACCTCCAGAAGAAGAACATACTCCAGCAGTTACAAAATCCAGGCTAATAATAGGACAATGGAGAGCGAATAACGCTAGGTTGGAAAGAACTGCAGAAAGGATGAGCTGATAAAGCATCTACTTTAAATAAGGTCATAATTTTGCCACACTTTCGGGTGTGCTTCTGGGCTAATTTACAGCTACAATTGAAGTCACACTGAGGCCTTACTCTCTGCAACAAGGTTTTATTTTCAGTGCTCTGGAAAGCTCTTTCCTTTCTGCCTGGGTTAGCATATGTGAAAGAAATAATGATTGTTTTAATGATATTAAATAGTAGCTTTGATCTCTTTCCCCTACAAGCTAACCAAAACATTATCTGGATGTATGAAGTGATTCATTTGTGAACAAAATTTCTGTTTCTATTATAATATTCCTGTTCACCTACCTGACTCTCCCACTAGGCTGTGAGTTCATCTTTGCTTCTGGAACCTGCTACCTACTCACTAAAGATCCATTTTATAAATGAAAAGAACTCTAGGCAATACCTACCACCTGCCTTTTTCAGAGGATAGAATTGGGGTGTTAAACGGGAGACAATGAAAATGCTAACATCCATCTATTATTTCACACCTACTAAGTGCAAGGTGAAAGTTTTAACCCTTAATACACTGCTTCATGATTGCCTACACTGTCCTCATTTTACATCTGCAAAAGAATGTTGTTATCACCATTTGATGTCATGAAGGAGGCTCAGAGATGGAAGGTAGCTTCTTCAAGGATGTGCAGCCAGTAGGCAGCAGGAGTGAGCACCAATCTGTTTTGTTTGCCTGTCAAGCTCTGGATCTTTCAGTCTCCTCAAACTTATGTCATTATAAGAATCACTGAAGGAGAAGGTTAAAAATGTAGATTCTCAGGCTCCCCTTCTAAAGCTTCTGATTCAGGTCTTAAGATGGCACCCAAGAATCATGCATTCGGATGATTCCATTATTGAGACAAGTTGGGGGAATAGTGAATGAGACTAGTGTTTCTCAAATTTTGAGTGGGTGAATCCTCTGGAGATTTTGTTCAACTGAAGATTCATGTACAGCAGGTCTGAGGTGAGGCCTGATATTCTGTATTTCTTTGCTTTGCTTTGCTTTTTCTTTCTTTTTTCTTTTCCTTTCTTTTCTCTTTTCTTTTTTCTCTTCTTTTCTTTCCTTTCCTTTTCTTTTCTTTTCTTTTCTTTTCTTTTCTTTTCTTTTCTTTTCGAGAGACAATGAAGGCGAGAGACAGAGAGAGAGAGAGAGAGAGAGAGAGAGAGAGAGAGAGAGAATATCTTAAGCAGGCTCCATGCCCAGGGTAGGGTTCAATCTCACAACTGTGGGATTGTGACCTGAACCAAAAACAAGAGTCAGACACTTAACCGACTGAGCCACCCAGGGGCCCCCTGATATTCTGTATTTCTAACCTTTTTTTAAATGTTTGTTTATTTTTGAGAGAGAGAGAGAGGAACAGAGAGAGAAGGAGACAGAGAATCCAAAGCAGGCTCCAGGCTCTGAGCTGTCAGCACATAGCCCGATGTGGGACTTGAACCCACAAACTGCAAGATCATGACCTGAGCCAAAGTCAGATGCTTAACTGACTGAGGCACCCAGGCCTAACCATGTGTTTCTAACCATGTCCCAGATGATGCCCATACTGCTGCCCCATTGTCCACACTTTGAGCAGTAAGGAATTAAGTTCCCATGCTGCCTAGCACACAGGAGGAGCTGACTCCATCCATGGGGTCTTTTCATAATCCTGCCACTACGTTACATCCTCCATCCATATGCAGCTCAGTAATTGTGTCTAAGTAAAATTTTCTGCTCACACTTGAGAATATGTGAAGCTTCTGGAAACCTGTGTTAATCTCTGCTAGTTACCTTACAAGTTCATCTATTCTGCTGAGTAATCCCTAGGTATGTGCAGCGTGACTTAGTCCTATGCTTACCCCATCCAGAACAGTTTTATAAGCCAAATGTCTCATCAGGTTTCTGTTCTATCAGGGAGATTTTATATACCATATCTGAGATTTATAGGTTTAGGCTGGACAATTAGTATTTCTTCCAAGGAGCGGAACCTTCAAGTTAGGGGGAAAAGTTCAGAGAAGAAATGTATACAGCACTTGTTAAAGTTGCTAATAACCGCATCTCCCTGGGAATTGGGTTTATTCAAGATAACTCATCTGAGGCTTTTTAAAAATACTATTTTTTCAACTTTATTCAAAATTATTTTCAAACTAAGAAAGCTATTATATGTAAACATGACAATACATTAAACAGGTTTTACAATGGAAGACTAAATTTTCAAAAGGACAGTTCCGATTTGTCAGAAACAACGTTGTAAATCTAGGTCTTGCTGCTTCCTAGCTGTGTGACATTTGGTAATATCTTAGCTTCTGTGTACATTAATTTCTTTTTCTTTTCTTGAGTATAGTTCACACACTGAATGTTAATTTCTTCATTGTGAAATCACCTGATTGGAGATAATTCCCAAGGTCACTTCTAATTTCTAAAATAGGTTGAAGAAGCTGAGTGAGCTATTGTATTTTCACCTGTGTCAGTAAATACTATTGTTTTACTATTGTTTCTTTTTTTTATTAATGTATTCATTTTTTAATCTTATTTAAATCCAAGCTAGTTAACATATAGTGTAATGATGATTTCAGGAATAGAATTTAGTGATTCATCACTTACATATTAACACCCAGCGCTCATCCCAACAAGTGCCCTCCTCAATGACCATCGCCCAGTTAGCTCATCCCCCCAACACCCCTCCAACTACCCTCTCATTACTACATTTCTATCAAAGAAAAGCAGAGCAGTTTCAGAAGATGCTCAAGATTTCTGGAAGACACCATAGCTGTTCTGTCTTTTGAAGTACACAAGATGAAATGCTGAATTAAGAAGAATGTGACTGTTACAGGAAAAGTGGCACAAAGCAAACCTATTACCCATCAGTGCCTGTGCTTCCAGACAGGCAGGTCCATGTATTCACCTGGAGGGTGTCTTAAAAATTCAAATTCTGGTTCAGTAGGGCCAGGGCAGGGCTGAAAATCTGCATCTCTAACAAGCCTGTGGCATTGCTGACTGCAGACCTGGCTTTGGGTAGCAAGTTGCTTTACCTGTATGCTTCAACCTTAGCTGCATAATAGAATCTCCCAGGGAGATTCAACATTCAGATGCTCAGGCCATATACAGAAGAAAACAGTTTGCATCTCTGTAAGTGGGGCATTAATATCTATTTTTAAACCAGCTCTGGGAGTTCCAATGGGCAGCCAACATCGCAAATCACTGGTCTACACTGCTGCTATAAACCTCCTTCACTTCCCCGGTCCCTGACAATTTTGGGTTTTCCTTTATGGAAAACTCTTTTATCACAATGTTAGTTGAATTCAGAAAAGGTACTTACCCTCACTTCTGCCATCCCAGTAGGTCAAACTGACTACGCTAAGAGATCATCCTGTTCATCTCACAGAGTGCTTTCTAGTCTATGCCTGTAGACTTGGAGAATCTCATGGTAGTCTGTATGAAGCATGCTGCCTTTGTATTTTCCTGTGTCCCAGCACCACCATCACATATGGACACTTTTCCATAAGCTACATGGGTCTCCACAGTTATCACTTTCAGGTCACCTATTGCTGCACAAACATGGTACCCATATTTAGCAAAATGTTCCATGACTGCATGTTAAGACCTAATTGTTCTCTCTCTCTCTCTCTCTCTCTCTCTCTTTCTCTCTCACTCTCATTATATCTTTTTCCATTCTGTCTCTTCCATTCAGCCTTCCATACACACTGAGCACTTACTCTGTCAAGCCTGTGCCAGGTGCTTCAGTGGAACTTGTGTATAGACGAAGTACTTCTCTTGTACGGCTTCATTGGTATTGAAACCCAGAAGTGACATTGCTTGGCCCAAGGATGCGAACATTTAATGGCTCTTGACCCAAAATTATCTTGCCTGCATTGGGTAGTTAAATTTCTGCTTACTAATTTAATATGTGTAAGCTTGCCCCTCATTATTATTCACTGTCTGTGTCTTTGATTAATAAACACCCTACATCCTTTATGTAGACATAAAGTGAACTTTTATTTTTACTTCACAAGTTAATTTTTTGAAGGCTATAGAAAACCAAGAAGGAGTATTAAGCCAGTGAGTAACATTTTCATTTTAGGCATGTATTGTGTTTTGATCTATAAAAGCTGCCAGTTTATTCTCTATGTGTGCAAGACTTAGAAGTGGCCTTGTGGCAAACGTTCTTTTATTTAAATAGACCCTCTTAGTTTTGCACATATGAGACAGGCATGCACTCAGAGTCTGGCAGGATGAGGATGAATGGGGTGTGTGCACATGTGTCTCTGTGTTTGTGTGTGTGTGTCTGTGTGTGTTTGTGCTAGCCTGTCCCTCCAGCAGATCCTGGGAATGTAATGTTCTAGAACAGAATGAACAGTCAGTGTAATAAGGAGCTCAGGGCATTTTAGGTGAGAAGAGATGAAGAACCTAAATCATGCCCTTCCAAATTTGAAGTGAAGGGCACTTGTCTCAGAAGAACAGAGTGATCTGATTAAGATCCATAGCGGGAATGGGTACCAAGAGCTCCAAAGGTGAGCTCACAAGGAGAAGGTGGAAGAGTAGAGTGGTGGCCCAGACTCCGATTTGCAGCTCAGAGCCTGCTGATTTTGTAATGTCGTAGAGTATAGGTGGAACATTCTCTGCTGGCTTCTCTACTTGGTTCTTTTGAATAGGAGTTAAACCCTCTTCATCTCTCACTAAGTTGGGATTTCTGCAAAAACTTCCAAGTCTTGATGGATCAGCATCCTCTTGAAGGGTTACCACTTTCCTTTGTGGTGCCACCTTGTGGCAAAGTCTACAGTGACAATGCTCGTAGCTGGTGGAACTTAGCCATCTTTTCTTCCACTAAGCGTTTGGACTAGGAAGGGAAAAAACTCTAACATTTGAACAACCAGATAAAAGGAAAATTTGGACTTTCAGCCACGAGTGGTAGTCTGCTTGCGAACTTTCTTGAGCTGTTTATGGAGGGTTATTGTGTTTGCTTTTCTTGTTGGTTCAGAAAGAGCACGTGAGTGACAGGGGTGATACAAGTGAAAGGAGATGTTCCTGCCTAGATGCCGTGCCTCTTTTACCCTACCCAACATCAACCTGGAGGAGCTATAGAGAAAAAGCATCAATACAAAGGAGACATTAGGAGAAACTCTCATGAAAAAATGCTGAGGGGGATAGGGGTTTTCAGCTTTCCAGTATGTGCAATCTAGCTTATAGTAGGATATAGCCAGTGTGGCTGTGGGCGTACCATGGGAGAGGAGCCAATAGAATTTTGCTTTTGCTTTTCCCCGTCTGTGGTCTGGTGTAACTGGTATTCACACCATGGTGGCTCAAGCTATGTGGCTGAGACTACCTATAAAATCTAGGCAGCAAATGTGGATGAAGAGCAGAAGGAAAGCTTGTGAGACTTCATTAGGCTCAGGTAGGCATTTCCTCATCTTTCTTTCTCCAAGCCCACTCACCACAAGTTCATTCTACCTTGGTTCTAACTCTTGGAGGTCTGCAAATCTGAGAAGGTCTAACTTTGTTCTCTGTATCCATTGCCTGAAAAATTAGCTAACACCCTTGGGGGAAAAATGAGCTTCTCATACCAAAACTAAGGCAGAGGAGCAATGCCATTTAAAAAGTGCATGAATCAGAGGAAGTCTTTAGACTAAGGAAAGGAGTCTGAGGCCGTGACCTAAAGAAGTATTGCAGTGTGTATGTAAAGAGAAAATACCAGATGGGTTTGAAGGAGATGAAACACAACCTATATTTGCTAATGAAGGAATAAAGGTAAGAGGGAAAGAGAAGATTTAAAGGGACTGCCAAATTTCTGATTTGAGCAGCTGGGCAGTATCATTCATTGAGCTAGCAAAAAAGAATGAAAACAAGAGTTACATCACTCCATCACTTACTAGCTTTAAGAAGAGGAAAAATCATTTAACTTTCTTCTACTCAGTTTTCTCATCTGTGAAATAGGTATGATAATAACAGCACCTGTTTTGTGGATTAAACTTGAATTGCCCTGGACAAGCCAGAACACATGATCATTTCATATTTCCAAAAAAGTGATAGGGACATCTGAGTGGCTCAGTTAGTTAAGTGTCCAACTCTTGAGTTTAGCTCAGGTCATGATCTCACAGTTTCGTGAGCTCAAGCCCCACATCAGGCTCTGTGCGCTGACTGCATGGAGCCCGCTTGGGATTCTCCTCTCTCCTCTCACTCTGCCCCTCCCCTGCTCACACTCTCTCTTTCTCAAAATAAACAAACTTAAAAAAAAAAAAGTGATGAAATGGCAAAATCATCATTGAAGAATTCTTTCATATATGCTTCTTATCACATGTACAGGGTGTGTGTGTATATGTGTGTGTGTGTGTGTGTGTGTGTGTGTGTGTGTGTGTAAATTTATGAACTTTTTCTTTAGGTATTTTAAATAATATTTCCTCTTGTATTCCAATCCTCATTTCTTTAGTTTGCTCTACTTTTGAATGGTTTTAGTGTTTTTTATAGTTCAGTTATTTTTCTTCAATATTCTGCTTTCTCCAGATATACTTAGAGATTTTTAAATTATTAAAAACATTTTGTTAAGTTTTATATTTGTTTAATTTATATTATTATAGAAATACAAACTCATTTTACTTTATTTATAGAATTTAGATTAAAAAAAGGCACTTGGCTCCAGGGTTAAGCACTATTAATATTTTTGCATAGAGTCTTCAAGTCTTGGCTAGAAATACTGCTCTTCATAATATTTCATTTTTCTCCTTTGTATATGTGCTATTTCTGTTTATTTATTCAGGTGTTTCTGTAACACTCCCTTAATGCTTTGAAGATTTCTTTATGTCCTCTACTGTGTCCCTTGTTGATTTTTATCCTATATCTTCTATCACTTAACTAGTAAAGAGTAGTTCTTATGTGTTTTTTATAGGAAATGCACTGATTCTTGTATTTTTATCTTATATCTAGATACCTTATGAACTAAACATTTCTGTTAGATTTTCAGTTGCCTTTTGTAGGCTTGTAATCATCCGATATGAAAATAATGCATCTTTTGTTTTATAGACTTCTGTTAAATTTTCTTATTTGGCTTTCACATACTATTGTATTGATCCAGCAGTTCAAATTAATATTAAATAAGATACAGCTTATTAAAGGTATTAATTAACTTATCTATTTATTATGTATTACACTATAGAGAGTTTGTCCATAGATTTTTCAATATATTATTTTATTTGGCATGGATTAAAATTTGTGCATAGACCTTTCCATCAGCACATTTAATGGAATGCTTTATTCTCATTAAGCTATTCATGGTGTATTTGCCTGTATAGAAATATTCTTCATGCATACAATAAACTTAATCCTATTGTTTAATTGTAACTACTGGTAATATAGTTAAGATATTAATTTAATATTCATTAATGAAATTGGCCGGGCTTAATTTTTTTTTTTATTAAAGTTCTATTACATTAGATGTCAGTTTTACTTCTATTTCACAGAATACCTTAAAAAGTCTCCATTTATTCCCCAAATTTCAGAGCAATTTGTGTAATAGCTGTATTAAGACTGTTTCGTATTTTAAATGAATTTACCAGGATATCACTAGGATCCTTTGTAGTAGGGTAGTTATATTGTCAACTTTATCCAGTCTTGTCTTCATCCTTCCTCTTTTCTTTAACTCACTCTAGTGTTGTGTATTTATATAATAATTTTATCATACAGTTGAAGTTTACTTATATATCCTTATATATCTGTCTCTCTTTTCTAAATATATGTGTTTTTTTTCCAGTTGAGTACATTTACCAGGCCATTAAATATATTCTTACAATTTCAATGAATTTTACCAATATTTATTTACAGTTGAACAACATGGGTTTAAACTGCATGTGTCCACTTACCTGTGGATTTATTTTTCAGTAAATACTGTACAGTACTGTAAATGTATGTTCTTTCATTTATAATTTTCTTAGTAACGTTTTCTTTTCTCTAGCTTACTTTATTATAGGATATAGTATATAATACGTATAATATACAAAATGCCTGTTCGTTGACTGTTTATGTTATTGGTAAGGCTTCAGTTCAATAGTATGCTATCAGTAGTTATGTTTTGGGGGCCCCAAGAGTGATACGGAGATACTCAACTCCGGGCGGGGGGGCTTGTCACCTTCTTACCCCTGCGTTGTTCAAGGGCCAACAGTACTTATTCAAATGTTTTGTTTTTACCTTTTTTCAAAATATTTTTAAAGCATTGACCTCATATTCTGTGTGATTTTAGTTAAATTAGATGAAAAGCTTTTCTTTTTTCTTTTCAATAATAAAAGTACTTCGCACCATAACTTTTTTTTGTAAGCTACATGTAAATTTTTTTAACATTTATTTTATTTATTTTTGAGAGAGAGATCACAAGCAAGGGAGGGGCAGAGAGAGAGGGAGACACAGAATCCAAAACAGGCTCCAGGCGCTGAGCTGTCAACACAGAGCCCTCGTGGGGCTTAAACTCATGAACTGTGAGATCATGACCTGTGCTGAAGTTGGACGCTCAACCGACTGAGCCACCCAGGTGCCCTGTTACATGTAAAATTTTTTTTTTTTAAGTAGGATGGTTCTGTGCCCCTGATTTCTTCCTTGACACAATGATATTTGGTAGAGATTAAAAGTATAAAAGAATATTGTTCAAAATTCTGTCTCAAAAGTTTACATCACTGTAACCTGAGATTGTGATCTACAAGCATAGAGACCACATTTACACATCTACATGGCTAAGTATGCCGATTTGGGAATGAGTAAGGATTTTCACCATGGACAAGTCAGCAATATCTTTCCTTCTAAATGTTTTATTAAAAAGGCAATTTATTCACTCAAAGACGCAAAATGCAAAACCTTTCAATTTAATTACTCTTGTTGCTCATATCCTTTATGTCTTTATTTTTACCAATTCAGTATGTTTGTGATAATTTCTCTCTTCTGTATTTAAAAAATGATTTTATGGCATAGCTAAACATCAATCTGCTATTCATTTCAAAGAAAACCTCTGTGACACAGTTAATTTTGAATATAATTTTATCACTATAAGCTGTCACCATTAATTTACTTAGCACCTTAATTGTATTATATTAATATTGACAGGCTTATTTAATTTTATTCACATTTGAGTGGTCTGTTTTTTTCACCGTTTAAGAAATTTCTTTCTGTATTTTAGGGTTTTCTTTTAATACATGGCTCATAGTGGGTTTTTATTTTATTTTATTTTATTTATTTAATTTTAATTTTTTTTTTTTTTGGTTTCCTGTATGCATTTATTTTTCCCCGAGAAAACTTGATTTGATAGTCAAATTTTGACTTGATAGTCAACTACATGTACATAACAGAGTATCATTCCAAACAATATAACCAAGCTTAATACAGCTTCAATATTTTAATAAGCTTTGTATCTGTTAAGATTATATGTGTTTGTTATGCCTGTCTTCTGAGTCGATCAAGACCAATGGTAATAGGTACAAAATACTCTTGGAGAATAGATATAAAAAATATAATTCTGGAGCAAGGAACATACCGTTCATATTCATAGTGTTTAGATAGAAAGACACTCACTGATAGGTTACATGTCAGAAAGCATGGGAACCAAGCACCTTTTCTAAAAATATTCCTTGGAGCTTCCTTCATCACTGGGGCTGAGTCAGATAAAGCATAATGAAAATGAAGAGAATCCATACAAAGAGTGAGGGGCAATGTTTTATAGGCAAGTAAATTAGAACACTTCACTACCAATGGGAATTGTTTCTATAAAGTTTTAGTTCATATAATTTTAGATATGAAGATACACTATAAACTTCTTTAAGAATGCATAATGAGATGTGTTTATAAAATGAATTACCTTGATGAACGTTATAAAGAGGTAAGAGCTGTAGCTTCGAAAGAAAGAAAAAGAAAGAGAAGAGAAGAGAAAAACCCAACATAATGTTTTGGTTGTTCAACCACATTTCTACTATCCAAACTGCCTTATGCCAAACCTCCTTTAATTTTTGCAATCAGAAATATTTTAAAACAGCTTTGTCTAAATTTTGGCTATATATTGAACAATACTAGCAAATCATGATGAAATTGGGAGGGGGATAGCCTCAGTAAAATCATTTTGCCACAAGGCCTTTATATCAGATATAAATTATTATAGACTTTAAGCATATTTGTTTATTTTATCCCTCATTAATCTGTCTTTCCTGTTGGAGAACAATAAGTCTAACATATGGGCATTTTTAAAAGGCTATGAATTTTTAGATTAAAAAGAAAAGGTTTCCATTAATAATTGTTTGTAAGCAGCAAAACTTCAATTATCTAAATCCTTGGGCATAGAAACATTCCTTTGGTGTTTGGATATATGTGCCATTATTTTTAATATGGTTCTTAATTAATGGTCTTTTTTATAAAAGGAGATAAAGAACACAAACACAAACAATAAAATGGCATGTGTTTGTTTGGGTCGGTTTTCATTGTGTTTGTCTAATATAAATGAGGATTAGTTGAACTTGAGCAAGAGATATTCAATCTAAGTCTCATATCATTGTAAATTCTCAATTTTGGCTTAAAGTATGGGCAAGAGTCTTCTTGTATGCATTTGCAATTTTTCTTCTCTTCTTAAACACTTTTCCATTTTATCTAGAGAATTCTTATGAAATGTTAATCTCGAAGGTCACAAAAAAAGTGTTATTGACTTACTTTGAAGATATTTTCACTACTTCCCTTTGTAGCCTGAAAGATCCACTTTTCCAATGTCACATTAAAAAAAAATTAACTATCCAGCAATGTGTATTATAAAATTACTTCTTTGAGGCTGTTGTTCCTAGCACAGTTCAACCTTGGCAGGTTTTTTTCTAATATACCATATCCTACTTCACTTTCCTCAGTTACTTTTACACTTTTTTTTTTTTTTAATTTTTTTTTCAACGTTTTTTATTTATTTTTGGGACAGAGAGAGACAGAGCATGAACGGGGGAGGGGCAGAGAGAGAGGGAGACACAGAATCGGAAACAGGCTCCAGGCTCCGAGCCATCAGCCCAGAGCCTGACGCGGGGCTCGAACTCACAGACCGCGAGATCGTGACCTGGCTGAAGTCGGACGCTTAACCGACTGCGCCACCCAGGCGCCCACTTTTACACTTTTTAGCCTTATTTTTTTCTCTACTCATAAGACACAAAAACTATAACTGTTTTTACTTTTAAATTAGTACTGATTTATTCTAAACCATTTGATATTTTCTCATAAAACACAAACATAAACATGCTCTTAATTCTAATCTCTTTAATGCCTTAAAAATTGTGTTTTCAAGAAAGATGGCATATAGCTGCTCTGATTGACATTCCTGTTTCCACTTCATCATGTGATGGTGCTACCGGGCTGATTGCTTGAGTCCATCTCAGGCTGGTGTGTGGATGGGTACAGTGTCCCTACCTTCTAGAGATTGTTCTCACCAGTATCCCTGCTTTCCAAGAAGGTCATATGGCAATGCAATGGATGTACCATGACAAGCAAGGAAAGGAGAGACTGAACATTTTGAAAATATTTTTTTAGCTTGGAAGCATATGCAAATTTAACACTTTTAATAGATGGACCTTCAGGTTTGCAGGTGAATTGGCTGTTCCTATAAAATCAATCAGGACAGGAAGGTTAATTCCAGACACGCATCAGCAATGGACACAAATTGCTGATCGTCAACTTTTATGACTACTACTACCCCCGTCATTTTCTTCTTTCTCATTAAAAGGTAAAACCATCAGAGCACCTGGGTGGCTCAATTGGTTAAGCATCCAACTTCAGCTCAGGTCATGATCTCATGGTTTACAAGTTCAGGCCCTGCATCGGACTTTGGTGCTGACAGCTCAGAGCCTGGAGCTTGCTTTGGATTCTCTCTTCCTCTCTCTATCTCTCTCTGCCCCTCCCCTGCTCATGCTCTCTCAAAAATAAATAGAAACATTAAAAAAGTAAAAATAAAAGGAGGGAAAGCCATAATTAAATGAAAATGAAAGAATTATCATAAATAATTAATTAATATAAAGCCATAAATTATGTGTGTGTTTGTGGGAAAGAAGGCTGTGTTTGCTTGAGATTAAATGTGCTGTCACTCATTTATACAGGGATACCATTTTTAACCCATCATAACGGCAAAGAGGTTGATAATACTTTGTTGATGAACAAATAGGAAAATAAGCATACATGTACGTATGTATGTATTGCTACGATAGAGGGTAGTTTGGTCCTAAATTAGAAACATACTTACCCTTGGAGCCAGCACTTCCATTTCTAAGATTTGACCTTACAGATATCCTAAAGCAATGAAAAGTGATGGGGCACCTGGGTGGCTCCTTCAGTTGAACGTCTGACTTTGGCTCAGGTCATGATCTCACAGTTCGTGGGTTTAAGCCCTGCGTTGGGCTCTGTGCTGACAGCTTGGAACCTGGAATCTGCTTTGGATTCTGTTGTCTCCCTCTCTCTCTGCCCTTCCCCACTCGCACTCTCTCTCTCTCTCTCTCTCTCTCTCTCTCAAAAATAAATAAACATTTAAAAAAATTTTTAAAAAGCCAAAACAATGAAAAGTAATTCTTCAGGAAAGATAGTCATCACCTCATTGAAACAACCAAAGATTGGAAACAAATGTCCATCAGGAGGAGAATTGTCAAATATATCATGGAACCCTCATACATGAAATACTGATGTGCTATAAAAATAGAATAAGGAAGCTTTTTAAGGAAAAACACGTGGAGCATATTCCAAGATGCTTCAATAACCAAAGAAAACCAAGGTAAACAAAGATATATAATTATTTATATAAAACTAGAAGGAATTTTCTTGTATATGTATGGAATTATAATAAGAAAAGGGGCACCTGGATGGCTCAGTCAGTTAAGCCTCAGACTTCAGCTTGGGTCATGAGCTCACGGTCTCTGAGTTTAAGCCCCACATCGGGCTCTGTGCTGACAGCTCAGAGCCTGTAGCCTGCTTCAGATTCTGTGTCTCCCTCTATCTCTGCCTCTCCCCCACTCATGCTCTGTCTCCTTTTCTCTCAAAAATTAAATAAACATTAAAATTTTTTTTAAAGAATTATATTTCTAGGATTATTTATGAAAAACTAGAAATATTGCTGGCTTGTGGGACAGGAAAATAGGTAAGTGGGAACAAGATGTGAGGTAAATAATTTGTTACATACCCTTGGATTACCCTTCAAATATTAGTAAAATTAATAAAATCATGTAATAAGGCAGCTATTTTGGAGGACTGATATTTCTTTAATAAAACAGGAAACTCACATTAACTATACTTCAATTAAAAATAAAATTGAAAAAAATTAAAAATAATCAAAGTCTGTATAATATACATTTGTAACATTTGAGCCTCTCCAAGTATGTTAAAAAATGTTGGAAATCATATTAATAGTAAAAATGGAATTAATCCACAATTCTGTCTTAGAAAATCTAGTAACCTAGCCTGATAGAGATGCAAGAGTTGAACTTTACTTAAATGTGGAATAATGTATTCTGGCCCCCACATTCCCAAGATGGCCTCATCTTTCTAGCTTCCTGACCAAGTGTTGATAGAGGCTGCACCTGAATGTCTGAGCGATGTTGAAAGTCAGTGTTGCACAGAATATGCTCTACGAATAACCTTCATCAAAGTCACTTTCTGGAGTGTGTTAAAATAAATAATTTGAAACTGCCCTCCCCGACACACAGACACAGTTTTGCTGAGCCAGTGAACCTAAGAAAGGGGCCCCAAACCTACATTTTACAAATGATCCCAAGGTTATATATTTAAACCAAAGTCCTAAAACCACTGGCATAAAGGCTGTGGAGTAAAGAGGAGAAAATATCAGAAATATTTATGAGCTGCCTAGTATGTGGCAATTCTTAAAAACCCTGAATGTGCAGCCACACAGCAAAATGGGCATTAGAACCCCCTTTGAGAAGACTGGAAAACCTAGTCTTAATGTTTTAGTGAGTTGCCATAGGTGATACTAGCTAGTGAGTGTACATCAGCATTTGACTCACAAATTTTTGCTTTTTCCATGCTGGCAGGAAAAGCAAATGACTGTTAGCATGGTTTTGAAGCGTCAAACCCTCAATAAACGTTGCTTCATGGTGGTAGGTCCTGCTTTACCAGTCTTTCACCACCTATGAGCCACTGAAGATTAAAAAAAAAATGGAATAACAAGAGATTTCCTCATTTTATTTGCATTCTCATATAGTTATGCGTTGCTCTAATTTATCCTTCAAAGAACATTCTGCCTAAATTAAATTGCATAATCAACAAATATCCCACATATGTTTTCATTGGCTGGCTAGTTATTTTTAATAGGGAGAAAAATGCAAACATTGATATGTACTTTTTATATGGCAGCAGACAAATGAAGGGCACTGATGAGTATGCAGACTAATATTCTGAACTATTAAAATGCAGGTGGCTATTGAAACTCAGAATTGCAGACCATGTCCAGTAGTTTCATGCTTATACATACATCACACACACATATAAAAATGGGTTCAGAAAAGTTTCAGTTAGGTACTAGATCAATAGCAGATCTTATGGAGATGAAAACATATTTAGAGTGTGACTTTCTCAAGTCACTGGCTTTAAAAAGTAACAGTAGTTCTCAGTTGTCAAAGGAACATCCGTCACAAGTTCTGTCTGGCAGGTATATTAGAGGGGCTACATGTGTCATTAATTGCCATTTGTCGAGTCACATAGACCTGCATTCAAATCTCCAATCAGCCATTCACTGGCACAAGCCATTTAATTACATTGGGGTTCAATTTCTTTTCTATAAAATAGAGATTGGATATGACACCTACTTCACTGTGTTATTTGGAGAAAGAACTAGAATATTTATGAAACTGGGTATGTTGTACCTTAATTCCCATTCCTTTGCCACTAATTCCTGGCTCTAAGTGACCCCCTTTCAAAAAGTCATCTAGGAGATTTTGTCTCTACTTCCTTGATGACATTTCCCCATGTCCTTATTTGGGTAAAATGACTTAGGGGAAGCTCATATTTGAGTTGGGTTCAGTTTTTAAAGCTTTTTCATTATCATTGATCAAAATTCCACAGCATAAGATTTATGGAAAAGGATATTCTCAGAGTGACATTTAAATGAATCCTGAATTTGAATGAAGTAGAATTATATTCCTCACAAGTTATTTTAGTGAAAGTGCTTTTTAAGAAGGGAGCCGTATTTCTCATTTTCCCAAGACAATCACAGTGTACATCTTTGCACCTACATAATTATTAATAGTGCTCTTTACACTCTCAAAAGTGTATAATTTGGACATCATGTATGAGCCATCATATTGCAAAAGTGATTTCTCAATGACCTAGAGTTTCAGGAGTTCAAGGAAAAGAAAGGTAACTCCATAAGAGACAAAGAGATAAATTGATGCATTTCTCTGCAGGGAGTGACTGGCTAGGGCCTAATTTTGCATTTGGATTTGTAGGTGGGCAAAGCAGAGAGTGTAATCAGGAACACAAGAGCCTAGGAGCAGAAGGAATCACCAATAAGTATGCTTGTAGATACTCTGGCCATATAGGGACAGCTCTGCCATGGCTAAGTCTGTGGGATTCAGTTCTTAGGAGGGTGGACTGGGGACAGGGATAAAGAAGAGTTAAATGGTTGGGGGTGAGGGGCTTCTGTGTTACAAATGCACTTTTGGGAAAGCATGATTTTGAAGGCTGTATGTGTCTGTGTAATTACTTAAAAAGGACATAAAGTGTTTTTGTTCATGGTAACAAATATTTTCCCTTGAAATAACATTTCGCCATATTCAAGTCTAACCGTGTGCATCCAACAGTATTGCTGCTGGAAGCTGACTCAGTGATTCAATGTTGTCTATCTGTCGAATGCTTCCAAGTGCTCTCTGAGATGCCTGGGTTGGGTATGAACTAGAGTTTGTGAGGCTTCTTCTAAAGTCTTCTCTGTCCTGAGAAGGAATATACTGCTACTTGCATCATTCTACTATGAAGCAGGACCAAGAACAGAAAAGAATGCAAAATGAATGGAAGGGGTTAGATGGAACCTGGAATGATCTTTGAAAGTAAATAATCAGTTTAGAAATACCCTTCACATGTCAGTAAAGAATCAACGGGCATGACTGCCCTGTCGGACACCATATTTCATATCCTCTGTTGTAGCTTGGTAAGGGTATGCAACCCAATTAGAGCCAATGGGATATGGATGGGAGTGATAGGTCTACTTTTGAGGCACCTTCCATGTAAAACAAAAGTCTCTTGTCTTGAAATCCCTTTGTCTCTCCCTTCCTATATGTTGGAGCTCAGAAATGACTCTGAGCCATCTTCCAATCATGCAGATGAGAACAGTGCCCAAGCGGGTATTTATCTAGAACAAAATTGGGTCCACTCATCAACCCAGATCATACATCCAAGGTTTGTTATGTATAAAAAAATTAAATTAAATTTTAATTTAATAAATAAATTAAAATAAATTAAATTTTATAAATAAATAAATGAATTAGATAAATTAAATTTTATCTCCTTCAAAATCACTCCATTTGAAAGACCCCTGGGTGTCTCAGTCTGTTAAGCATCCAGCTTCGGCTCAGGCCATGATCTCACGGCTCTTGAGTTCAAGCTCTGTGTCGGGCTCTGTGTGGACAGCTCAAAGCTTGAAACCTACTTTGGATTCTGTGTCTCCCTCTCTCTCTGCCCCTCCCCTGCTCTCTCTCTCTCTCTCTCTCTCTCTCTCTCAAAAATAAACATTAAAAAAGTAAAACAAAAACAAAAACAAAAGACATTCTATTTGGGACCTCTATTAGAGCAACTAAAATTAATCTTACCTAGTGCATACTATTCCAGGTGCCTATAAGTCTTCTACAGAAGCAACCACAAAATCTTCAGGTTGTTGCTCTTTAAATTCTCATCGAGTTTTCCTCCTTTCTATTTCTCTGTTGTAACAATTCTCATCAGTAGTGCTGCCAAAGTTGAGTTCTTTTTCAAGCACATGCAAAAAATGAAACGAGGTAGGAAAAGCATTAGAATTGCCCCATGTGAATTCCACTCACATTTCTAAGCCAATACGTTTAAAAGATGAAATGAAAATATCCCATCTACTGTTATCACACTCTGCTGTCTTCACCAATGTGAACTGAGAATAAGAGATGGCAGCTTTTCAATGTATTGCCTAGATTCCTCTGGCTTCTGGTACTCCCGTCATTTCTATTTCCTACCACGCTTCTGTGATAAAGCGAGAAATAATATTCCAAAATGCCACAGTATTCAATATAGGATATGCTGTCCTCTACAATTAGCATATTTTTCTGATAGACCAAGTGTTTAGAATACAATGATTTATGGGCCCAGTAAATATATAGCCAGTTGCCAGGATATAAGAAGACTATGTAAGAAGTTGACTTTGTGTACTAATAAATGCCAAAAGGTACACTCGGTTAAGGAAATTATGTATGGAGGATTCCGGTTATAAATTTCTGTTGCTTTTTCTGAGTTGAATTGCTTATGTGTCTATATCAATTGCTAAGCAGAAAATGGGCTAAGAGCATTAAAACTTTAGTTAACTCTGCTTCCTCAGGTCTATATAATTTTAAACTTATTTAGGACAATAGCCCATTTGTTTTATAAATCACAGTGCTCATTGCATTATCTTTCAAGCTGAAAGCACTAAATCACTTTATATTACTGAGCCCTGGAAGAATGCAGCATTACAGCTTGGCTGGCAGAACATGTATCAGTGTGATATTGATCTAACTGGGAAAAAGAAAAGCCGTGGTGCTGAATGGACTCTGAACTGGAAGGGGTGTTATCTGCGGGCTGCAGTGTTTGTTCAAATCATATACCGCTTAGGGTTAGATAATATTTCTTTTTTTGTAGGCTTTATATGATTTTAGAGACAGCTATGACCATTTCTTTAATCTGCAGGATTAAGAAAGTTGTTCATTGAGGAATGTCTAAAGGTATTTATTTGACATAATGAGTCACTTGTTTTTCTGCAAGGAATGGGTTAAAATGGGATCTTTGGGGAAATGACCCCTCTCCTTAAGTGGAGTTTATCTGCAGTTCCAAAGCTATTCATAGAACTCCACTGGACTCCTTTAGTGATTCAGAGTACCAATACTAACAGCAAAGACATAGCTGACAGTTAAGTGGCAAGAGGCTTGATCGGATTAGGCTGAGCCTGGGATACCTTGTGATACCTCATCTTACATCCCAAGACCCCAAAAGAAGCTATGTCATCTAATTTGCATGGGATCCAGGAAGAAGCCTATGGGAGGGAATCTGAATCTTATGTATAGTTGGCATTCAGGCTCCTGGATCATGACTGATTGGCATTGACTGGATTGACAGAAAGAAAGGGGAGCATCCTAGAAAAGGGGTAAAGAAAGTCAATGGGATGCCAAAGTGGGAAAAAATGTGGTAAACATTTTGCAAGATATACGTTGTACACCTTAAACTCACACAATGCTAAATGCCAATTATATCCCAGTAAAGCTGAAAATAAACTGTAAGGAAGGGAGGGCGGCATCTGCCCTGCTGAGGGCTAGTGGACTATGGTTGAACCAGTCTTCATCCAAGCCCTGAAGAAAGTGAATGTTACCTGGAAAAAAAAAGCCTGAATGACTGTATCACAGGAACATAAAAGCAAGTCAGCTGCTAGACTCCCACTCCTTCTGCCGGTGATAGGCTGAGACGAGAAGCAGTTATGTGGTAACTGGACCCAGGTACCTGGCTTATTCTCATAAGTGCTTATTCCTTATAAAGGAATAAAATTAGTCAAAAATCTAACCTCCCCCATTTACACTTAACTGTGCTGTCTGTACTGCCGGTTCCATGACAGCTCATGTTTGGAATTGTTTTTTCTTGTTTGCAGGGGATGTTTTGTGAGGTTATAAATTCTTGATGACCTAATCTCCCACAAATTCTGAAATCAGTGATTCTGCCTGTCATGTGTGTGCCCAACGATTACTAGTCATCACCTACCCATACCTTTATCCTATTTCTAAATTGTACCCACACACCTACACACAAATCTTAGTACGATGTGTAAATTGTGCATTGCTATTCAAAGATTGCCTTGTCTCCGGTCACTTTTTTGAACCCCGGCCCTCCTTCATGACGCCATGCTATTTTTGCAGCGTCCTGGCTGATATCACCTCTGCAGACACAGAGAGCCCATAGGAAGCCCAAACACCGCATTTCCTCTTGGGTCGAGAGCGAGGGGGCTTCTTCTTCCTCTCTCATGTCACACCCTGCTTGGCATGTTCTCAGTCCTCCAAGGAACAGATGTGAGAGCATATTTACAAAGCAAGCCTGTGACAAGCAGACACCCACAGCCTGCTGTATGCCCATCCTCCTCCACAGGCAGGCTGCTGAAGCAAAGCCAAGCCCCCTTTTGCATTAGCTTGGGCAGACAATGGGACCACACAGGAGGAGCAAATTGGGATGTAACCTCCCTGTGGATCTGATTCTCATTTAGGGGGTGAGATACCCTTAGTCTGGGATGGCAAGCAGCTTATGGACTGGGCTGCTCTCTCTGCCCCTCCTTTCTTCTGTGTTATGGTCTGTCAAACACAACTGTGCACAGAGGTAGGGAAAAAGCAACAGAGCTTCTGAACTGACACTTGGCTATAAAACCCAGCCAAACTTTTCTTTTTATTGAATTATCATAATAATATTTTATTAGAACATTTAGAAGAACACAGAGAATGTCTGACTTTAGAATTGAAGAAGTCAAACCATTTATTGCAAGCTAACTGTAATTAATGTGCTAGGTCACAAGTGATGGGCTATTTTTACTCAGCAATCACCTCCAGAGTGGTAGGTGAAGATCTGAGGTCTTCACCCCCCCATGCTAGCTGCTGCCAGGTGCTTTGTTAACAGTGGAAATAAATCTTAGTGTAAACTCTCCCATGCTGAAGTAAAGTGAATTATTGGTCCCAGTTCTTCTCTTCCCTGTGGTTGTGTAGTTATAGGTATAGCCCTGCCATTGTGGATGGAGTACTTACCAACCTTTGGATTTGGGGTTCAGATGCATGCCTTGAGTTGCTCAACGGGATGTTTGCAGGTAAATGGAAGCAGAGACTTGACATGGGCTTGTGAGGTTGAGATTGCGTTCTTGGTTTCTGCCAGCAATATATAAAAAAAGAAAAGAAAAAAAAAAAGAAAAGAAAAGAAAAGGGAAGGGAAGGGAAGGGAAAGAAAAAAGAAAAGAAAAGAGAAGAAAAGAAAAGAGAAAAGGGAAGGGAAGGGGAAGAAAAGAAAAGAGAAGAGAAGAGAAGAGAAGAGAAGAGAAGAGAAGAAAAGAAAAGAAAAGAAAAGAAAAGAAAAGAAAAAGAAAACATACTCCAGGTAGCTGCTGTCCCTTCAGCAACATGAGACCCACTGAGGCACAGGATCAGTTGGCACCCAAACAGTTCTGTTTCTTTGTTAAAGTCTTAACAGAGGTGGTTGAGTAGAGCTTGCCTCCTAGTCCTAGAACATACAGTATGAAGTGAATGACTTTTCCATGCGTTGGCAAATTGTCACACTCCTTTCTAAGTTTGGATGAGCTTCCAACATTTTATCCTTTGAGTTTGCAATGGTGTGAAATATCCCCAAGGGTTCCCTTAATATGAAGATTATTATTTTTTTTTTTTTTGCTAGACTCACTTTCTCTGGAACATTTTCAGCCTTATCATCACAACTTCTTTCCATATTTATGTCAATAAATTTATCCTCACTAAAGTTCCTCTGGCTGCATAACAGTCTCTCAAATGGTGAAAGTATCCAAATCCCATGGTTCATTTTGAACCTCCAGCTTTATTACTTGTGTTTCTTTGGGTCAGGTTCACCTTTATTAATGAATTCCCTTTTCTGATGATGCGTTTTTGTTGTTGTTGTTGTTTTTTAAATGCTACATGGGCTTATCACTGGGAGACAAGGAGGCAACACAGTGACACACTGTGCTCTCTGCTCATGAACTTACATATGCACAGTGACTGATCGGTGACTGACTTTGGAAGAAGTGACATGATTCATCACTGATCATGATGTGTATGTGGTATTCGCACAGTGATGTGTGGACTGAAGAGCTAGCGGGGAAGTTTGTAGTTGATACAGTTACTCATAGTTAATGCACTGGGGTCATTGAAAGTTGACCTGTGTTGTTGAAAGACCGGGGTGATGTTACTAAACCATGCTGACTGAAATCCATACATATGGTAAAAGTGTAAAAGAAGACTGATCATGTGCGCACACACTCGAACTGTGGGTAACTAAGTCTTCTTTTTTCCTATCGACTTAACAGTGATGTTGCTTAGGTCATATACTTTCTAGATGCTGGGTATAGTCACTTGAATTTGCTTTTCACCCCTCAAAATCTAGACCCCTTGTTTGACAAATTTAGACCCTCAAACTTTGGTCATCTATTCTCTCCATGAGTCCTGGAAGACAGGGGAGCATTGCCTCTCATGTCATGTCTGTGCCCTCCTGCTGTGCCTATCATCCCTCTACACAACTGCTTCACTGGGTGTCCCTCTTGGTTTTTGTCAGATGGCTGTTGGCTCATCCTGGGAGGTGATGACCCACTTTTGCCTCCTTAATTCACCAAAGGTGTCTGTTCTCTCCCTGCCAATGTCTAGGTTCCTACAGCTGTTACCTTCACAGCCTGAATGTTTTAATGCTAGTTAATCTGGTTCTACACATCTCATGTCAAGTTCAGAATGCTCATTGGGAAGAAAAAGATACTCCCAAATTATGTGGATAAGAGAATATAGGTTCTTAAAGTTGCATTGACATTTAGAGTACAAAAAGTATTCATCAAAAACCCAAATCCTCTTGTAATGGAGGCAACTATTTGCATTTCATAGTGCACACATGGTCCCAAAGTCTTTCTTTGTCTAAGCGAGAAATAAAATTGAACATGGTGAGCCAATTAGAAAGAAACAACCTGAATATGTATTGTTCTGACAATATTTTCTCATGACAGTTTCTGCTTATCCTGTTCAGTGTCTTTCAGACATTTGTTATTCAGAGTCAAAGCGAAAGCCACTGACCAGTTCCTAAATGTCATGGTTTTAAGGTGCCTGTCAAAAAATGAAGTTGTTACCTTATTTTTACAAGGACACTTTGTAATGCAAAAGGGCAAAATACCATATTCTCCCAGGAAATATATGGTAAAGAGGATAAACCCAGATTTTTCTTTTTAAGTTAGATAACATCCCTCTTCACAAAGAAAAAGTAGCTGATGTCGCCTCCACACTACCTTTCAGACATTTAATGAGAGCCATGTTATCCCAGAGAGTAAAAGGCAAATATCAACTACTTCCTGATGGAGGGGCAAAGAAAGGCCAACCAGGACCTCCTACCGCCAGCTTTTGAAGAATCTGCTATTATTTTAACCTCCAAAGGGCAGTCTGTCTTCAAGCACTTAACAGTATATATAAGAGAAGAGCCCAGGTCTGACTTGTCAGTCACTAGGCTAGAGTTCTCCTTGAAACTCCCCTGTCTCCAGCAATGACAGGTAATCTATGCAATAGGTAGAGTGTCCTGGGAAAGCAGAAAACCTGGGCTTGGGCTGCACTTTAGGGCTGGCTGGAATGGCCCTTGGGGGCCAAGGGAGGTGGGAAAGCCAAGATCAGACTCAGCAGTAGCACCCACGGGAAAGAACTGAGCAAGGGGGGAAAAAAAACAAATATGAGCCAATGGAAGGCCACTGCAGGCACCAAGAGGAGAGCGGTTTTGGAATTAGGTGATTAAAATCTAGAGAAGCTCCTGAGAAGCCAGGGTGCCTGTTTTCAGTACCTTTTACTGGGTCACTGCGGCCTCTCCTGAGATCTCAAAGGAGTTGCAGAGGGAGCTGAGGTAATCAGAACAAGTGGGCCCAAATCAAACAACACTGGCCCCGCTGGCATCTGCTAGTAATTTGGCCTTGATTTTGTGGCAACTGTAAATTCAGTAGGACATTAACAAGCACTTTTTAAAGACATTGAATTTAGGCATAGTTAAGTGATAAAACCATCATTTTACATCTTCTAGAAGGACAAAGAAATATGCATTTTTACTGCAAAGCAAAGCAGAGCAGAGCTTGCATAAATAAAATAGAAAGGCTTCAAGGCCAAAGTAGATACCAGTAAGCCCTGCGGTGGTGACTGATTTGGTCTCCGGGGCCTGTCAGGGTGCCCTGGAAATGAGCCAGGAGGAATTGGAATCTGCTTGAACTGATGGTTTTCTCACCTGCCAGAAGCGTTCCTCTCACTGCAAGTTTCTCACCTGCCCCCTAGGTTTGGAAAGAAGCAGGACAAACTGATTCGGTCCAGCATTCTAAGGGATGCAGTGCAAGATGGCCCTGGGAATGTGCTTAAAACAACCACTGCCGAGATTTGTGAGATTGTGACAAGTGGTAGTTAATTTTGACATTTGCTGCCTGTTTGTGGATCCCATTTAATTCTCAGCACAATTTATTCATCTCTCTATCTGGGATACATGGCTTCTTTTTTAGTTAAAAATACATTTAAAATATGTATTTTAAGAATACATTTAATTGAAAGCATACATTCACTTAATAATAAGTAAACAATAAAAAGAAAAAGTCAGAACAGTTGTGGCTGTGTTGAGTAGCAAGATAATCTCTCTCTCTCTCTCTCTCTCTCTCTCTCTCTCCTTCTCTCCCCCCCCCCCCCCCTTTTTCCTCAATGTACCAAAGAGAGTGGATTGATACTAATTCAAATCCAGGACATAATGTAAATAAATACAAAAATACAATCATAATGCAAAATGCTTTTCTTAAGACATTAAAGGAAATTTTAGCTATTGTGAAACTCAACAAAAGGATTTTTTTTTTATTTCCCATGTTATACGTGCCAGCAAGCAAAGAACTGAAACTAGGGATTTATACACGCTAAAGCAACATCAGTGGGAAATCATATTTTGCTATGTGCACACAGACATTTGTTTAATTGTTTCCTCCGTTTAGCGTTTGGAACTCTATAGGACTGCCCGCAGAGATGGGATTATGGGGACATCTAAAACACTCACAGTGTATCTCTGTGCCACTCAACAAATGCCTGCTCCCTGAAAGTCCCTGAGGATGTGCAAAGAGACTTCCAACAGATGTCTGCCCTTAAGGGAGGACACTTGGGAAAGATAATGAACATCATGAAAGTCATGGATAGTTTACAAATATTAAGTGATTTAACCCTCAGAAAAAGGAAACAATACTTAGGTAACGTATATAATTACCCCAGTTTTAGAGAAGCAGCTTAGAGAAATGAAGTGATAAAAGTATCTAATAATAATAAATAGTACTGTCAGTAGTATTCATGATAACAACTTAAAGTGTTAGCATTCATCAGTCCCACACTACATGTTACCTGTCACCCTAAGTGGTTTATATATATATATGATCTTCCCAGGCTCCCTGGGATTTACCATTCTTATTTGAATTGTATAGGTGAGGAAGTGGAAGGTTTCTGAGAACAGTGCTTCTCACAATGGAATCATCATCAGTATACAAGTCTCAGATGGATCTGGGTAAAATTCAGCTTCTGATTTGCTAGGTCTGGGTGGGACCTGAAGTTTTAGCAATATTCCACGTGAACTGATGCTGCTGGGCCACAGACCATAGAGCAGCGGGGCCTGAGAGGTTCAGTAACTCAGGTACATGAAGTCGGTTCTCAGTGGAGCAAAGAGCAAACTGAGGTGTGTCTGGCTCCAGACTCCAAGTGCACATCTCGCTTCCATGCTGTGTCTTCCTCACGTCTAGCGGTACCGGTGGAGCAAATGAGATGTGCGCGGGGGCAACTATGAGACCGGGTACAAATTGCTGGATACTCTCAGACAGAGACGGAGAAGATGTCCTGTCCTGAATTGCCCCCACCACTAAGTGTTTTCTAGAGAAAGAAGGATGTCAGTGAGTTATTTCAACTGGGTAATCAGGGTGATTCCTTGGAGGAGGGAACACGTAAACTGGATGGAGAAGACTGAGGATCAAATACAGCTATAAGTGTAAATACATACATACATACATATACATGTGATATATAATATAATATAATATAATATAATATAATATAAGTGATATGTAATATATGTAATATGAAACATTATCTATTTTTATGTATATTTTTACTTCTGGGCAGAGGGAATAGTGTGCACAGATTCCATGCAGTTCAAGGCAGAAGTGGGGCAACCCAGCATTTGATCGGGCTCTGGCTGTATGGGTCACACGATATTTTCACACACCCTGTTTTTTAGGAGGGTCATCTGAATGTAGGACACTGACTGGCTTATTGATCTGCTTTCAAGGTGTTCCTTTCTTATTTCCAGGGGCCTCAGAGCTCTTGATTTTAGGGCAACAGGAGCCCTGATCTAGTCAGCAGAATTTATTTGAATTGTTTGGTGCTCTTGCTTTCTATTTTATTTGGATTAAGTTACCTTTTATATTTGCCTCTAGGTAATTCAGCCTGACTTTCTCAGGGTTTATTAAGTTTTTTCTTCTACATTAAGTTTGGAAAAACACATTAGTTGCCATTTAAAGTCGTGGAAAACAAAACATGGTGGGTGATCCTAGAAGTTTGTAGGATGAGGTTCTACTTATTTATTGGCTTTATTCAATTATTTAAAACAAAACTAATAATATGCAACAAATTAAAAACTCATTTTATGTATTTGATACTGAGGACCATCGGAAATAGACTTAATTAATAAAATTGGGTTTTATGATAAAATCTCATTATTAAGTCATGATAATACATATTCATGTTGACATTTTTGAGAAATTATTTAGAAATCTTAAAAAAAAAATTTTAATGTTTATTTATTTTGGGGAGAGAGAGAGAGACAGAGCACAATGGGGGAGGGGCAGAGAGAGAGGGAGACACAGAATCCAAAGCAGGCTCCAGGCTCTGAGCTGTCAGCACAGAGCCCGGTGTGGGGCTTGAACCCACGAGCCGTGAGATCATGACCTGAGCTGAAGTCAGACGCTTAACCGACTGAGCCACCTAGGGGTTCCAAAAATTATAGATTATAGATATTTTATAGATATTTTATAGATATTTTGCTTGTAAATCTACCATTTAAGTTATTATTGGGTATAAAGTAGTATGCTGCATATGTATTTCAAAAACAAGCAATTGAAAGCACATACATTAATTTAAGGATAAACAGTCATAGAGATAAACAATGCTGGTAGGTATACTTCCCCAGAAGTTACTTTGATTAACCATGATATTTAGCCATGAAATTTCTGGAATTCAAGACCAAGAAGAAAATAAAATGTTATGCAGGGCTGCACTGATGGAGTTAGTGTAAGAAGGTCAACTTTTGGTGGGGTGGGGGAATCAATATTTCTCCTTTTCTAACTGAACAGATGGTTTTTGTTTGATTGCATGTTTTGTTTGTTTTCATTTTTGCTCAGACAGGCCCCTAGGCAGAACTATCCCAACTCAGTGCTCATAAACAGGCTAGATCTTATGATCTTGGCACTTTAAGTGATATTTACAAGTGAGAAGCTTTTTTGTTCATTTATTTCTCTTCTTACCTCTCAAGGCACTGCCAGCAAATGGTATATGTAACACTTCTTTCAACGTCATGAACCTGAAGTTTATTGTACCTCTCCTCCCTCTACCTACAATTTAAGAGTAGTCAATAAAACCTTCAGTCATTATCCGACATTTAGGGTGAAGTGCTGATACGCATGTATTTGTGTGTGTGTGCACGTGCTCACATGTGCACACACTAGTAATGACATACTGCATGAGTCATTACACCAAAAATTGATCGCTGCGACCCTGTCTCTCATATTTGCTTTTGCTTTTGACAGAAATGACAGTTAGACTAGATCTCAGTAATTTAGTTTTTCACCATTTTTTCAAAGATGGCTGATGCCAAGTAAGAGTTGTCCATATCTATTGTTGTAAATTAAAAGAATCTATGTGATCTTTGACAGGAATAATTTTCCCAGCTTGAGAATAAGAATACGCGGTGCAGCCCACAGGAAAAGTCTGACAAACCCTCTCATCTGAAACACATGAAAACATGAGGAGGCATTCATGTTAGGTAATTATTTTCAGAGCAGTTTCCATGGGACTTCATAAAACCATTGACTTAATAATGAAATATTGACCCTTTTTTCCCAGTGAAAACTCCATTCATTTGAGCATCCTGTCGCTCAAACCCTGTAAATCTTTTCCTAGTCATTTTCGGCGTAAGCTGCAGATTGTCAACAGCAGCAAAAAGAACACACCCCTCCCCCATTCAGAAAAACTGCCCTTTGGCCCACATTTTATGTCATTTAGTTGTTTACTAGATTCATTAACTGGCAGTGGCCCTTCCAGATACTCATTAGAATGAGTAAGATTCCATTATAATTTATAGATTATATGTCACTCCTCCCCTCAGCTGAAAAAGGGCACACATATTTCAAAAATCACTTTTGATTCTTGAAATTTAAACATTTCTCCCAATGACATCTATTTTAATGCACATGATTTAAAACATGAGCTTTTAATATAAAAAAGATAAAATTTGAAAAGAAGATCGCAATCTCTGGGGCACCTGAGTGACTGGGTCGGTTAAGCCTCCGACTTTAGACCAGGTCCTGATCTCCCAGTTCCTGGGTTTGAGCCCCATATCTGGCTCTGTGCTGCTTTGGATTCTGTGCCTTCCTCTCTGTCTGCCCCTCCCCTCTCACACTCTGTCTCTCTCTTTCTCAAAAATAAGTAAACATTAAAAGAAATTTTTTTAGGGGCACCTGGGTGGCTCAGTTGGTTAAGCGTCCAATTTCAGCTCAGGTTATGATCTCACAGTTCATGGTTTTGAGCCCCGCATCAGGGTCTGTGCAGACAACTCAGGGCCTGGAGCCTGCTTCAGATTCTGTGTCTCCCTCTCTCTCTGACCCTCCCCTGCTCTTGCTCTGTCTCTGTCTCTCAAAAATAAATAAATCTAAAAAAAATGAAAAGGTTTTTTTTTTTTTTAAAAGAAGCTAGCAATCTCTAAGTTTTTATATGGCTCTTGCTTTTGGGGATGTTTCTAGGAGTTATGGCACTTAGGTGGGTACAGAATTCTTTCTGAAGTCCTTGTTTTTCTTATATAGAAACTGGAAGGGGGATGGCAGAAAGAGCCATACATTGTTGTTCACAAAACCTATATCCTGGTCTCATTTTTATTTGTTGTCAACAATATGGCTTGGGCATCCCATGCCAACTCTCAAGGTCTTAGCTTTCCCATCTATGAAATGGGAACAATAACACCAACCGTCAACCTCAACATTTAGGATTTAAATCTTAACTAATACATCAGAAAATTACTTTTCAGGCCTGGAATTATTTATTGAATTTTATGACCTTAGGTTTGCTGATCTACAGGATTTAATGTTTAGATATAGGGGAAAATTATATGAACTCCCAGGCTGAATGAATTCTGCCATTAACGCTTCAGGCTGCCATCTGATATTTGAGGTTTTTGTCTTTCTCAGTATATATCACAGGTAGGGAAAAAGGCTTCCATATAAAAGGGCAGTCAGAGTACAGTAAAAGGAAGAGTTGAGTCCTTCATGTTTACAAATATGCCTAGGGCTGAAGAGCTCAGGCTTTTAAGAAGATGGGGCCACCAAGCAAAGTGGTAAGTCCTCAGAGAAGTGGTCAAAATGGGCCTCTCTTGAGAGAGACTAATACCATATGCGAAGGAGAAACTGGAAGGGTAAGAGGAAACTTGAAGGATGTGTGGACAACAGGGGGAAGAGCATCCAAGGGAAAGCAGCTTGTGCAAAGGCCCTGTGCTGGGAGTGATTTGGCTCATTTGAGAACCTGAAGGATAGACAGGGTGCTTAGAACACAGTGAGGGAACAGTGAGTAGGAAGAGATAATGTTTCAAAGGCAGGGAAGAGATTTTCTTTTTTCTTCAAACACATTTCCTAGCTTTAATCTCAGACTTATTATTTAGAAGAATTATTAAAGCCTTCTGCAAATAATTGGACACTGTAAGTTTAATTTGTAAAACTAGGTTCAAGAATACTGTTCTCTCTGATTTGAATAGATCTGCTTGAACTCAGTTTTTCTAATTTTGTCCAACTATTAGCTCTGGAATATGGTACATTAAAAATAGTTTGTATTGCTCTATTTCTGATAACACCAAGGTCAATATTGTTAGAACTCATGGAAAGAGGAGAGTGAGGTGATGACTCAAATAGCATTAGTCCTTTTGGCCAATGTACTACATTGCTAAGGCCGTCTCTAAACAGAGAAAAATTAATAAGGGGACTGGATGAATTAGGTGCTAAACCTACCTTAACTTTCTGTATCACAATTATACTGTTAAAACATATACTCCAAGTATTAGGAACCTTGAGACAACAGAAGATGAGGACAAAAAACTTTCTATTGTGAAAGAGGAATGTCTATGTCCTCTGACAAATTAATCGGTACAACAAAGAGAAAATAATTCAATAGCAACAATAATGATACAAGCCAGTGGAGTGGAAAGAGACTGGCTCAGGCAAGTTAAATGACATTGTCAGGGTCTCACTGTAAGTTCATGGCAAAACAAGTCCTCTGTGCATTGTGTCTTCACCACATTACACAACTTGTGAATTCCACCTCAGGTGCTCAGAGGTAATGCTCATCAAAGTGACAGTGACAGACTTTTAAAGGTTTCACATCTCTCTTGATGCATCCTGGGCTTGGAGTACTGCAGTTACCTTGGGAGACATGCAAAGCAGATATTGATTGCCCAATTGAGAGACAAGGAAGTAGCGACTTGGTGAGGTAAAGTGACCTGCCTGATGTTACACACTCAATGAGACGGTGGAGTGGAATACTGTATTCTGCCTTCTAAGGATTTTTTTCTTGTGAACATTTTGGGTTTTTTTTTTTTTAATTTTTTTTAAGTTTATTTGTTGATTTTGAGAGAGAGAGCATGTGGAGGAGGGGAGAGAGAGGGAGAGAAAGAGAGAATCCCAAGCAGGCTCCACACTGTCAGCAGAGAGCCTGACCCCAGCCTCGAACTCATGAACCGTGAGATCATAACCTGAGCTGAAATCAGGAGTCAGATGCTTAGCCAACTGAGCCACCCAGGTGCCCCTCTTAGGAATATTTTGACTATAAAAATTGTCATTAATTATGTGAGCTTAGGAATTTGTCGATTTAGCAGTCAATCTGGTCTGTTTTATATTGAGACCAGTACCTTGTTTATCTTTCGAAGAATAAATTGAAATGTTTTCTCCTATGACATCTAACATGTAATTAATTTTCATGGACATTTCATTTCCAGAATTCAAATCAGAATGTTCTTCTTACCATTATTATTATTCTTTTTACATCTAAGATATAGCTAAATCCTCCTTATTTCTCTTTCTTTTTTTTTAATGTTTATTTTATTTTTGAGACAGAGAGAGACAGAGCATGAGTGGGGGAGGGGCAGAGAGAGAGAGAGACAGAATCGGAAGTAGGCTCCAGGCTCTGAGCTGTCAGCACAGAGCCCAACGCGGGGCTCAAACTCATCAGCCGTGAGATCATGACCTGAGTGAAATTGGATGCTCAACCAGCTAACTGCCCACTCAGGCGCCCCTCAGTCTCTTTTTCTTTTGACTGTACGTCAATTTTAGAGGATCATTACAAGGAATAGCTCTGAGAAAGCACCTTAGATAGTGGTTGACGGAAACATGCAAGGGTAATAGAAGTGAACAATTAAAATTGGAACCTCACAGATGCGAACTACACTTTTCAAAGGCTTATTAGCCTTTCCATCTCTAAGTGTCTTGAACAAGAGTTCTCTTCTTGAAGTATGTGCACCATGGGTACGATGCAGAAGTAATTTACCCTACTAGAAGGGCATAGTGGTGATGAAATATGTTTTTCTAGTAGATGACCTTGAGTCTAAGTCCTGAGTCTGTCACTTACAAACTAGTGAGTGATTGGGTGAAAGTTAAATGTCATCTGTATGGCAGTTAACTCATCTTTAAAATGGGAACAATGATTATAGAGCTCCATGATTGACTTCTGTCAACACTAGATACTTACAATTATGATCCTGTATTTATAACTGTTAGATGCTGAGTGCTTACCTTCTGCGAGGCAATCTGAATGGAGCTGAGATTCAATGGGGAATAAGAAATAAGGTCCCTCTCCTCATGAATCTTATACAGTAGTAGGGTACACAAGTTAAATTTTTATAAAAGCAAAATAATAGTGAATTTTGCATTGTTCTGGGAAGGAAACTATCAGGTACTATTATAGAGAACAGAAAGCACAGGTAGTTAGAGAGAGTGTGCTCAGGGAAAGCTAATTGAGAGGATATTCGAGACCAACCCCTAAAAGAGGACATGCCAGGGGATCAAACATCGTGGGCAAGGCTGTTCCAGCTTAGGGCATAGCCTATGCAAGGGCTTGAGATATGATTAGAAGTTTATTCTCCCTCGATCTCTATCTACACTGTGTAATGTGTGTGCTGTGTCTGGGCACAGATTCTATATTTGTGGACATATGAAGCATGGGGTCATTCCCATGATCATCAGTCTCTCCATCCACAGAAAAGTGCCTGTCATGTATTATAGCAACACTTTACTCCTAACATTAGAGAAGATTTATTAAAAATAACTTTATTGGGGCACCTGGGGGGCTCAGTTGGTTAAGCATCGGAGTTCGACTCGGGTCATGGTCTCACAGCTCGTGAGTTTGAGCCCCGTGTGGGGCCCTGTGCTGACAGCTCAGAGCCTGGAGCCTGCTTTGGATTCTGCCTCCCTCTCTGCCCCTACCTCCCCCTCGAAAATAAATAAATGTTAAAAAATAATTTTATGGAGGTATGATTGATATATAAGAACTACACATATTTAATTTACAATTTGATGAGTTTGGTAGAGAGGATTTAAGCCTGTAAACTCCGAAAGAATGAATAAAGTAATGGAAAGTTTTAAAAATCTTAACTACCCTTCTCAGAAAGCTTTTTTCACTGGTGGAAGGACCTTCAGTTTTTGGTCTGATAATTGATGAAAAATAATATAAAGATGAAAAAGAACCATTGCTCTGGGACAAGATGGTCTTTTTCTGAAAGCCTAATATTGAAGGCTATATTAGTATTATCTTTGTGTTCTAAAATTCAGATGGGTTTGCTTAAGACTGACATTTTCTTAAGGAGTTCATGGTTATAATTCAGCCCTCTTCAAGTGAATAATGGATGTGCCCTTGGCAGACAAGATCAACTAGTTCGTGAAATGGATCAATTTAGCACTAGAGGTTATCTTTTTACACAATGACAGGTAGTTAAATTTACAAAATTGTTACTATTACAAAGTTATAATTCATTTCTTGATGAAAATTTCAGGAATATGTTGGCTGCTCTTAAAGAAGGAGATAAGACAAAATGAAATCCAACATTTTATTGATTTATACTTTGATTCATTCATTTATTCTTTTGTGATTTTATTCAGTGGCATTTGCTAAGCATCTGTTCCAGGAAAGCTTTTCAGACACACGTTTAGGTAAGATACGATGATAGTAACAACACAAGAGAGAAAAAGTTATGTACGTTCAGAGTGGTACTGTATTTCAAGGAGGGAAATGTTATTTATTGCTGAGAGTTTATAGAAAATTTTAGAAAATCTGGGAGCTGATAAAGGTCATGTCATACAGATAAGCTGAAGATACTTTTTTGCACACATGGAACTTCAAAGTTGGAAATGGGAATAAGTGACTATGTCTGATCTGAAAAGGCCACATTTTTACTTAGAGTGGTATATGGTGTATCTGGAGGGAAATAATAGGAGATGGGAAAACAAAGGTATAATCATATTAGGGATGGTCCCTATAATAGGGATCCTTGTCTTACAGGACAAGTTCAGGCAGTTTTTAGAATTCAGTCTAACAACGATGGAAGGTTTATTGTAAGAAAGAAAATTTTCAGAGTAATAAGACTGTCTACCAATTACTGCAGTAATAAGGTCCAAAGGAAAGCCTTTCCAAGTTAGATATGTCCTTTTCATTTGCATTGAACCACACTTCATCACCTATATATCAAACAAGTGGCAGGTTTACAATTTATTTAATAGTGGCATGTAAGCATACAGCAGTTGAAAGAAACCAACCGTGGTTTAGAAAATGCTTTGCTTTTTATTTATGTTTTCAGACATATTTATAAATAATAAATTAGCACTCCATTAAGAATATGGTAGATCACGCTTTGATGGGGAGGGTAAAGGGAAGGAACTGGACCTCAATAAACAAAGGACTGAGCTGGGTAGAGAAAAAAAAACAGCCTTCGTCAATTAGAATAGAGTCGTCGATATTCTTTGGTGGACAATGTGTAATAAAAAATGTGTCTTCAGTTTGTGCTAGCTGCTGAGTTGTCTGGATGGGTCACAGCAAAGGAAATATGACCTTCTTCACTGTGTCCCCGTTTTAGTTACTACTGCGACATAACAGATTGCTCCAAAACTGAGTGTGTGAAACAGCAACTTTTACTTTGTTCGCGCTTTTGCAAATTATGAACTCAGGAGGGGCCTGAGTGGGCGGTTCTCTCCTGGGATTCCTTCTGTAGTTGCAGGCAGATATGGTCTGGCCTGCTGTTACCTGAAGGTGTGATTGGATTGGAAATCTAAGATGGCTGGCTCAGGTGGCTGGCAGGTGAACCAAAACACCTCCATGTGGCCGCCTCAGTTTGGTAGTCTTAAAGTAATCAGACTTCTTATATGGAGATTGGCTTCCCCTGAGCAAGCATCCCAAGAGAACCAGGGGAAGGGAATGGCCCTGTCACACCAGGCCTGGGAATCCACCCAGTATCAAGCCTTCCTACTCTGTTGTTAAGCGAAGTCACAGCCCACTCAAAGGGAGAGGGAAAATAAATCCCAGTTCCTAACGAGAACAGTATTGAAGAATTTGTGGCCATTAAAAAATCTGCGACAGTCCTCATCTTTACCACACAAAAACTGATCATTTGCTGAGTAGATTTGGTTTAAATATTTAAAGTGAAAAGCCAACTAATTTATTCCAGTACAAGTTCTTTGAAATACAGATTTTCAATAGTTGCTTTGTATCTACACGATGACTAAAATTAGAAATAGACCACAGTTCATTAACTCAAAGATACAATCAATTTTATGGCACAGTATTGTTTTATTTACCACTAAGAGAGAAACAGTCCCGCTCACCTGTTATGAAACTAACTCCAAACTGCTGATACATGCAAAAATACTACTTTACGGTGGGTGAAACCATATTCTAAGTTTCAGAAATAGATCCATGAACTCTTTTTCTTTTTTTTAAGATACAATTCACTTACCACAAAGTTGACCCTTTGGAAGTATACAAAGTATCAGTGCTTTTAGTATGTTCATAAAATGATACAATCATCAAAACTACCTAATTCCAAAACACTTCTTGTCACCCTCACCCAAAAAACCCCATACCCATTAGCAGTCACTTTCAATTCCCCTCTCCTTATAGCCTCTAACAACCAGGAATCTATTTTCTGCTTGTGCCTTTGCCTTTCCTGAACATTACACATATATTGACTCATATAATGTAGTCTTTCCTGTCTGGCTTCTTTTACTTACCATAATGTTTCAAGACTCACTCTGTTGTAGCATGTACTTTATACTCTTGTCTTTGTTATCAATGTTTCCATTAAGAAATGGTCCTCAGTGAATACATTTAGAATGCAATAATGAATAAGAGGATTGCACACGTCCACATTGAGTAATTGCTCATAAAACTTTATCTAGGTGGAAAGACAAGAAGGAAATAACCTTTATAACCTGATTAGGCAACAGAAAGCTGACATTTTGAGGGCTTTGAAAGTTTGATTTACAAGGCTGTGGTGTGCTTCAGAAACATGATTGGAAAGGCTGCATGTCTGCAACCCTGGGTGAGTCAGCTGAGCTGAGCACTGAGGAAAGAGATGAGCTCCCCCTTGCACACAGGAGGAGACTGAGATTAGAAAGATTTGAGAGTAGATCCTGCTTAATCTCTGAAGACCAGTGATCAGATCAGTGTCTGGGATCCAATATTTACAAGGGCACAGAAGGGTAGAGGTGGGAGAGATGGAACGAAAGGAGGTAGAAGGAAGAAACGGGGATGGAGGAAGAAATGATTTTATCAAATGACATCTGTTTGGTTCTGCTACCTTAATTCAAAAGAAGCTTAACTTGGGAGGAAAGGAGGCTGAGAAAGCTATGATAAAAAATGCACTTAATACAACTGGAATGAGCAGGACTCAAGCTGAACATGTATGTCTCTGAACCTGTTGTCGTCAGACATCAAATAAGGGGATCAACAACCAGAAAGGTCCAGACCAACTGATATTTACTTGCTCCACTTACTGATTGTCATTCCCCTAGAAAAGTCCTCCCTAGTCTTTAGACTCTGAGCATCCCTTATCAGGAAACTCTGGCATCTCTCTAAGTTCTCAGCCACCAAGCATTTCCTCTGTGAATAACTTTTTGGGAATGAATCCTTTACCAAATTGTAAGATGTTCCAGGGCAAGGAAAAGGCTATTTCTCTTTGCATCTTTGGGTTCTGATCATTGTTTGGCTAGGTAGATATTTGGGTGGTATGAATACAGAGAATTAAAGGTAGGTCCTTGGCCCACCAGAAATTCCATATTGTAGGTTTTATGGAATAAAGCCTTAAATTCTGTTGTGACAGTAAATAAAAAGGAAGTTAAATATGTGTCAAGAAGAAATAAACAGAGAAGAAAGGTAGAGTACATAGTTCAATTCCACATAATAGGAGGAAAAGTATTCTATTTATCAAAATGAAATCATGAAGAGAAATGAGTCCAGGGTAATGCTCCCCTAGAGTGGTACAGGAATTACCAGTGTGATTTTAGGGTTCATGTGAATAACCTTTTGTTTTTGAAGTATAGTTGACATACAACATCATATTCATTTCAAGTGTACAACATAGTGATTCAACAGCTCTATATGCTATGTTACGGCCATTTTTTACATGTTAACAGTTGTGTATTAATGTGTTATGGGAAAAAACAACATCTCAAATTTGTGATACTATAATATAATACAAAATAATATAATATCTTATATATTTTATTTCTTATGTTTCTTAGGAGTAGGCAAATAAAAACAGGGAGTTACTTTCAATTCAATTTAAGGAAAGATACTATGTTAATAATGAATAGATATGGCTAAAATCATAAAGAGAAGAAGGCATAAAGTGTGGACATAAAAGTAAAGATTCTACAGAGGAACAGAACCAAAAGGGTGTGTGTGTGTGTGTGTGTGTGTGTGTGTGTGCGCGCGCGCGCGTGTGTAGAGGTTTGTTTTATGGAATTAGTTCATGTGATTGTGGGGGCTGACAATTCCAGAATATATGGCAATCCAGTAGGTTGGAAACTCAGGCAGGATTTCTGTATTACAGTCTTGAGGCAGAATTCCTTCTTTTGGGAAACTTCAGTTTTTACTTTTAAGGCCTTCAACTGATTGGATTGAGCCTCACCCCCCATGATCAAGGATAATCCCCTTTATTTAAGTCAACTGTTGGTGAATATTAATCACATGTACAAAAACAGCAACATCCAAACTAGTGTTTGACCAAACAACTGGGCACCATAGCCTTGCCAACTTGACAAAAAAAAATAACCATCACTGTGGGAAACATTCACAGTGAATTTGGATTTACAAATGTTGATTTACATGTAATGGTGGATCATAAGGTGGGAAATATTCAACAGAGTTTTAGAAATGAAAGTGATTCATGAGCAATCAATTTCCCTTCATATATTCACCCATTTTTATTCAGAAAACCACTTAGTCTGGAAATTTTCCTTCATACAGTTGCATGTGCTATTGTTAACGGAAGTATTTCAAGGGCTTTCCTGTTAGGCTCATTTTATAGAGCTCTGTTGCAGCATTACATGGTAAATGTCTACCATAAAGGTTTGCTAGTGATTACTCTTAATTTGTATTCAGATGAAAGCAAAGAGAAGGAAAAATACACAAGCAGGAGTCTTGTAATTATGCTACATAAAATTATTAGGCAATTTAGAAAATTGTTAGTGGGAAACTGCCCATCATGCATAAAAATAATTTTGATTTTGATGCACAACATTTAATGTAAGAATGATTGTATGGAAACCACACCATTATTTTTTCCCGTAATTATTCAAGCAAATTTGAATTTGCTTTAAAGAAAGTGATATCTTTCTAAAGTTGAGCCTTTCCTGTCAAGAGAATACTTGTTTTGGCTCTATGATGAAGTCCATTTTGCAAGGCTTGCTGTGAACTGTAAAACTGTTAGAACAAGAAAGAACAATTAATTTCTGTCCTTTTTTCTCCCTAGATCATAACTAAAAAAAAAAAAAAAACAAAACCAAAAACCAAAAACAAAACAAACAACAACAACAAAAAACACCAAAACAAAAAGAAAAAGAAAACAAAAAACAAAAGTGAGATTTTTCTTGCAAACTGAAGTATATGTGTTGTAGGCACATTCAGGTAATTTGAGGGTTTATCTATTTTCTTCAATATAGAAGTACTCTTAGCTAGTATTTTTGGTATACGGTTGTTTATATAGATAATTGTCAATATGCTGACAAATATGTTCTATTAAAAGATCATGAATATGTTGCCTCTCAGTTTCTGTATTAGATGGTTTCTTGCAAATTTTTTAGCTAGAGACAGTCAATATTTAATCAGAGAGCATCTTTCAAGGGTTCAAAGTGTACTACATTGGCTGTTGAATGTGGTTAATATGCATAAATCTATTACAAATCGATGTTCAGTAGTATTTTAAGAACTATTAAACATAGCTTTCAGGATAAAGTTCAAGCTCTTTAGTATGGCGCATCAAGTTGACCTATTTTGGAATGCTTGTCCTAAATTGGAGCTTCCTCATGGGGAAATTAGCTTTGCCCTTTAACTCCTATCTACACCATATAATTCTCTACCTTGTAGCATAACAAAGAGGAGCAAAGAAGGATAGTACCACTGTGACAGATTCCCTCTCACAATAGTTTGAACTGTGAGACCAAGAAATTGTAGTCAATATGTGTAGGATGCCACCTGTAAGGGTTGGTGGACATGTCAGTTCACGTGTAAGTATTAAAAGGTTGTCCTTTCAAAAGAGAGTGGAGAGAGAAGAAAGAGATAAGGGCCATCTAAGTCGGTTTCTTCGGGGCCCAAATGGTAAGACACCTCCCATTTGTTTGACTTGGCAAGGTGAAATTCTTTGATTTCAATGGGAAACATATAAAGCTCTTTATGTTTTAATCTTGATTTGTCTTCTCAGCTTAATTTATCAGTGTCCTTTATGGACTGCCTCCAGCATACCCTGACCTTCTCAGGGGTCCCTGAATGAATCTAGTTCTTTCACCACTACGTGGCATTGCATAGGGAAGGATGTCTTGAGTGCAATGGGTGTTATAGGAGAGTCAGATCTAAATTCACCCCTAAACCCAGTGATTGGTAGTCTGTATGATTGTATGCACATTACTTTAATCCTCAGATTTCTCATGTCTAAACTTGAGAAAATAACACTTAACTTGGAGAGTTTCCAGGATAATTAAATGAGATATTATCTTCATAGTCCCCATAGTGGTGCCCAACACTCTAAAAATCAGTGGCTTCTAGTCCCATTTTTGCCTCTTTGAGGCAGATTTCAGTTCATCTTTAAAGATCAATTCAATCCTTCCCTGATGCAGTCTCCAGAGTCCTTCATTCTTTCCCCTCAGCTCTCAAAAAATCCAATTATAAATATTTATATGTTTAGTTGTATCATAGTTATCTGTTTACAGATTTCTCCAGAATTAAAATAGCAAATTTTCCTGGTTCTCTCCAAATATAGGTAAAGGAGGCTTACAAAACTGTAGTGCCCAGAAGCAGACCTGTTTCAATCAGAGATGGCCTAAGAAAGTGATGCTTGAGTTGAGAGCCAAGGATTACATAGGGACAAGGAAGAAGAGAACAATATTCTAAAAAAAATACATGGAAATGCATTTCAGGGAAAACATGTACAAAGAAAGAACATAGTGAAAATAAGTCTCTGAAAGGAAGGTCACGGCAGCTAAGAACAGGTTGTTGACCTAGGTAGTGGCAGGACCTTGTGAGGCAGGTTGAACAGTGTTTGTTTCACTCTAAAAATAATGGTAATTGTACTGCTTACTGAGTACATCATAGATGCCAGAATATCTTTGAAGCCTTCAAATATATTAGCTTATGCAATTATCAACAGCCCTCTAAGGTGGATGCTACTATCATCTGGGTTTTACCCAAGGGGAACCTGAGGCACAGGCATGTAAAGTAACTCCCATGGTATTTACAGGGAATTGTGGAAACGATGCAGACTCACACAGTCAGGCTCCAGTCTGGCTGCCCAGTAGAGAACTGCTTGCAAGGGGGCCAGAGGGAACACTGGTGGACAAGCTGGTCCGATAACTGTAGAAGTCTGAATGATCAGTGCTGGTAGTTTAGACTGGAAGTCTTAGCACTACTTTGTGAAAGACCATTTCAATTCAACCAGAACACCTTGAAGTGAAGGCTTTGAATTGTAAAGAAGGTTGTAAATTGCTATCAGGATTAGTCATTTTAGTGATTGAAACATTTCAGGGCCAATATGCCATGCCACACCTCTACAGAAGGACCTATTTGAGAGAAATGACCGCCAATTTCTACAGCATATGGGTCTAAAATATGGATTTAAAAGAAAAGGCAATCCACCCTATCCCAAGTGGGGCCTAATAGAGTTTATGAACAGCCACATTTGGGGAGGATCTTTTAAACTTAATTAGCTCTTGCATGTGAGCTAGCAAGAGCAAATCAATCTCAGGTTAGATATTTGAGAAGCTTTGTATTAATATGGAAAATTTGACTCTATATTCCAGAGATATAGTGGACACCATAACTGAAAGGCATCAATGTATGCAAGTCAGAAGACAGTGTAGGAATGTTATGTTTGTATTATTCATTGGGAGCATTTGTGTTTTGCAGATTAATGTTGTTGGTGGAAAAAGTTATAATGTTGACAGTATGCCTAATGCTTTTATTCCTATCTTTAATTTATGAAAAAAACTCAACTTTAAAGACTTTAAAATGCAGTCAGATGTTTAAGCTTAATGAACTCTCCCCAGAGATTTACTGAACTTCTTCTTTAGATGAAAAATAATTTCTGTAATCAGTGGTCTCTGAAAAACCAAACCAATTAATTTGTGCATTTTTATGGATATAATTAGGCAGCCGAATACACTGAACTTGATACTTTAGAGGTAAGCTAAGAGCATCACTGATGTTTACAAGGAAGTACAAGTATCATGTCTTAAACTATCTATATTCCATTGTTGGACTACCCTGACTTTAATGAAATAATCTACTTTGAAAAAATGGAAACCCACTGATTTCCCATCATTATTTCAGAAAAGATCCATAGATGGTGATAATTTTTTTTTTCTAGTTTTAAGGTAAACTGGGATACCAAGAAGTCAGAGTGTCTGTGTATAATTAAAGTTGTATTTAAACATTTCACAAACACCTAACTGCATTTCCAAATTTAGAGCCTGGTTGGGTTTGGAATAATGCCTCTTCTTTGATCACATGCCTAAATCAGGAAGTAGGAGCAACAAAGTCACTCCTACTTTTTAGATATTGATATGGAGGCTCAGAAAAACTAAATAATTTACTGTATTCATACTAGTTACTAAAGTTAACATTATTTTAATTAGATAACTTAGTAACTTAATAAAACTTATTAAAAATGTTTTGATGTTTTTCTTCTGTATAGAAAGTCATCAGCATTCAGTAATTTAAATTGAGTATTTCTTTATTGTGGACTTAATAAGGTTTTTTTAAATGTTTATTTATTGTTGAGCGAGAGAGCACAAACAGGGGAGGAGCAGAGAGAGAGAGTCACAGAATCCAAAGCAGGCTTCAGGCTCTGAGCTGTCAGCACAGAGCCTGATGCGGGGCTTGGACCTGTGAACCATGAGATCATGATCTGAGCCGAATTCAGACACTTAGCTAACTGAGCCACCCAGGTGCCCCACTATGTTCTTAAAGAAATATAATCCTTTTATGGAAACAGATACATTTTGAAATCATGTATTTTTATTTACATGTTGCTTCTATGAAAGAAATACATGCTCATCAAATAAAAGGTACAAATAGAGATTTAAAAACAAAAACAGAAACAAAAACAAAATGGCCGTATAGTTCTATCATCCAAACAGTAATAGTGTCTTACTTAATTTCCAACCTTGAACATGTTTGCCCTCAATTTTTGACTATATTTTGTGTTATTTTGGGTTTCCTTAGAGAGTTATAATATACCATCTATATGAGGATAATTTGTATGGCAAGTGACAGAAATTCAGCGCAAACTAATGAACTGATAGGAACTATTGGAGTATGTTGTTCTGTCAAGGTTCGATTCAGCAACTCGAAGTCTCCAAAGACTCATTTTCTTTTCATATTGTTTCTTTCTTTCTAAGCAAATGCCTTGCAAACTTGTTTCCATTTCTACTTCTCTCCTGGACAACCCGATAGAGGACATACTTACTGAAGTACTTGGCTGCAGTTGACTTATGACTCAGTCTTGGTTTCCGACTTGATTTGTGCATTTGTTTTCTAAGCTGACTTGAGTCCTTTTTGCCACTGGTCCTGGAAATAGGAGGAAACAATTCCTAGCGATCCTGTCTTGTTAAGTCTGTTGCACAATTTAAAACATTCAGTAATACCAGCTGTTCTTAGAAGAACAGAAGTCATAATTAGGGATGCAATGATTTCACACTAAACTGTAGTTATACAAGATGTAACTACATTTTAGTGTTCATCAATTTTTATTTCATACTGTATTTATCTTCAAGGAACAAATGAACCAAGTGCATTAGATTTAAGATACACAGCACTCAGTTTGTTTAACATACATTCTCTCATTTTTGCTGTAAAAAATTATTCCATTTTTGTAAGCTCCCTATAAAAAAATAATTTCCTCCTCGATACTGTAGTGTCTGTTTGCTAAAGTCCAAATGATGCCAAATGATAAAGCTACCCTAGAAAACAGTTTGGCAGTTTATTAAAAAGTTAAACATATATTTACCCTGTGATCTCACAACCCCACTACTAGGAAGTTACTCTAAAGAAATGAAATTTATGGGCATATAGAAACCTGAACAATAATGTTTATAAGCAGTCCAGTTGCCCCAAATTGGAAATAGCCCAAATGTCCTATAGGAGGTAAATGAATAAAACAAACTGTCATGTATATATAAAATATAATGCTACTTAGCAATGAAAAGGAATCATGTATATGCATACATATACATGTATGGATGAATCTAAGTGACAGTAGCCATATTAAATACCTTGTGATTCCACTTACAACATTCTGAAAATGCAAGGGACAGATAATAGACTGCTAGGGGTTGGGAGGGGGAGAGGGTGCAGTTGTTAAGGGGGCAACCTGAAGAAATTCTTTGTTGCGATGAAATTGTTTTGTATCCTGTTTGTGATGGTGGCCGTGATGATCTTTGCATGTGTGAAAACCCATAAAACTATACACCAAAAAAGTGAGTATTACTGCATATATATATAAAAAAAACCTCCAAGTTCTCACTAGTTTCACTAGTTTCACTAGTTCTATCACATGCAAATAAAATAAATATATAATCACACCTGCAACTTCTCTCTTCTCATTTCCCAAAGCTCTGAAACCCAGTGTTAACAATATGCTTCATATTTCAGTTAAATGATGATTTTGATTCTTGCATGACACATATGATGGACTTGGGAACCAAGTTAAAGAAAGAGAAAATCAGTTCAGATGCTGTGTCAAGAGAAGTCAACATTATCATTCCATAGAAGGGAGCAGAGAAGGCTATGCGGTGACAATGATGTAATATTTGCAGGAAATATGGTGGCTTATGGGACTGGCCTAAATGGCAGATTATTAAAGTCTTTGTACTTGGTTACAAAAAAAAAAGGGACAATTATATAAGAAATCTGGATCACCCACCAACAGATATAGAACTGAATTGTTGGACACTGTCCACCTATAAAAATTGGATTTCCCAAATATTTCTGTAGTGCTTATTCACCTCTACTTGAGGTTTTATCATTCTGCTTATTTTTCTTTTCTTTTCATGGCCAGAAGTGAGGACGGTATTAAGGGCAGTGCTGCGTCCTAGTTCTGTGTCCACTTGGTCCTGTAAATTAGCAAGAACATGCCCATTATATACCAGCCCCCTGCTACCCGTGAGTAATGCTTTGTGACATCAGCATGGCTTTCAAACAGGACCTCCTTCTCTCTTTGGAGCACCTTTAAAGTTTCTGGAAAAGAGCATATAACACTGTCTTGGAAACTGAGTTCCTTCTGAGTCCATCTTTTCAACTACTATCAGTTTAACTTCAAATATGTGCAAGGAATACATTAAGCCATTCTATCAAGCAGTTGCCTGTATTCCTTGCCTGAGCACGGAATTCAGCTACATCCACTTTTGAGGATAGAATTATTTAGAGGTTATGCATGATTCCTTGGCCAAATAACAGTGCTGCAGAGGATCTTCAGCTTGGCCCCATCCTTCCATTGTGCACCTGCAATTTCAATGCACTTGCTTAAGCATTGTGGAAATGTTGTTCATTTAATCAGCAAACGTTGGTTTTTGCCTATCCAGAATCAGACATAACTTAAGATATTCGAAGAACCTTTATATGTGTGTTTTGGAAAAAAGAGATAGGAAAAGATGGGGGCGGAAGCAAAACATTGATGTCAAATATGTTTGATAAAACCTGGGTTAAGCAAACTTAAACAGGATTCTTGCCAGGGTGAATTTTGAGACCTCATAATGGTGCGTTTGCACTCTGACCTTGCAAGGCTGGACCCTAATGTGTGCTGGCTTTCAAGTCTCTCTGACTGTGGAAACCCCTGTCAGTTTCCCTGTTTGTTTGTTTGTTTGTTTGTTTGATTGTTTATTTATTTTCTAGTTGTTAGAACAACTTGGTGGTCCTAGTGTTCTGCTCTAAACACTTTGGAAAATGCTTGTATGGATGATAGCAAAGAAAAGATTACCTTTCACATCTTAAATATTTAGTACTGATTGTTATTGATCATGCTGCATACGACCTCAGAGCCTGGGAAACTGAAAGCAGTGACCGAATTTGCCAAGCTTCTGATTACATACATGTTTTTCTGAAGTATTGTTTGCAAACTGGAATTTAGCTGTGCCAGTGGTAATCCCCAGAGTATGTTAGAATCCTGGAAATGGTATGGATACCAATTTGTTGTAATGTTTGGGGGAACTAGGTGATTAAGCCAGCTTTGCTATGTGGTAAATTATTTTCTCTGCTTGGGTAAAAATTGCCCATTAAAAATGGCAGATTTGCAGTCAGAATTTGGTGCGGATGGCCCATGCACTGGGTAAGTACATTCTTTGCCCTAACTAAGCTGAGTATATGAATCATGTCAGTTGTATATGGCTTGTTGGTAATTTGAAGAGAAGCCTAGTATGTGAATACAGTTTTCTTTCTGTTATCCTAGTGCATGTATCTGAGCTATATTTAGTGTCAGAAATGTAGTAGGTGCTTTTTGGTGAATGATTTCACTTTTTAATTCTAGGTGAAGAATTTGTGCTCAAACACAATAGACTTGTGTTCAAAGAAAATAGATCACAGTTGCAGACTAAATCAATTTCTAGAAAGTGATGATGATTTATCATTTAATACTGTTTTTTTCTAATGTCTAAAATATATGAAGTAAGTGTCAGTGTAGCACTGTATTCAATATAATGTCATGAATTTATACTATCTTTAAAAATGTCATTTTATTAATAAGCTGCCAGAATTCATCAGGCGGTCTGTAATCTGGTAGCATGCCAGCTTAAATTGTAATTATGTCATTATAATTACATATGGAAAATGATTCCCAAAAGAGAGCTGAGCTATATGTATTGTTATTGAAAGTGAATTTAGAGTACATAATTGATCGTATATTAATGTATTCTTGATATCCTTGGCTCATTCAGAAGATGTTAAAACCTTAATTGACAGACACATCAGAGCTGAAACATAGAGTGAATATTAAAATTTTCTTAATTTCGCCAAAATGTCAGTTTTTCCTCTGAATTCTATATGTGTGGGCAAACACATATGCATAGTGACGAGTGTTCTGAAAGGTTCATGAAATCATAGTGGTGCTTATTTTTTATCTATCTTTCAAGAGCTTTATTGAGATACAATTCACATACCATAAAATTTGTCCCTTGTAAAGTGGGCAATTTCAAGGTGTTCATTGTATTCACAGCGTGGTACAATCACTCACCACTATCTAATTTCAGAATGTTTTCATCTCTCCAAAAAGAAACCTCATATCCATTAGCAGTCACTGTACATCCCCTCATCCTCTCATCTCCTGGCGACCACAAATCTGCCCTCTGTATCTATGGATTTACCTCATCTGGACATTTCATATCAAAAAGATCGTACAACATATGGCCTTTTGTGTCTGACTTCTTAAATTAACATAGTGTTTTCAAGTTTCATTCATATTTTGGCATAGATCAATACTTCATTAATTTTTATGGGTGAATAGCATTCCATTGTTGGGTATACAAAATTGTATCTATTCATTAGTTGATGGACATTTGGGTTATGTCCACTTTTTGGCTATGGTGAATAATGCTTCTATGAACATTTGTATGCAAGTTTTTACATGGACATATATTTTCAGTTCTTTGGGGCATACACACAGGAGTGGAATTGCTGAATCATATGGTCACTCTGTGTTTACCATTTTGAAGAACTGCCAACCTTTTTTGATGCATATTTTTTTTGCTGCATAATTTTACAAGCCCACTAGCAAAATGTGAGAGATTCAATTTCTCCATATATTCACCAACACTTGTTGCTGTCTAAGTTTTAAATAGTAATCATCCTATTGGCTGTGAAGTGATTTTGATGTGCATTTCCTTAATGTCTGATGATGTTTAGCACATTTTCATGTGGTTATTGTCCCTCTGTGTATTTTCTTTGGAGGAATGTCTGTCTACTTAAGTTGTTTGTCCATTATCTATTTGGGTTTTTTGTCTTTTTATTGTTGTTATAAGAATTTTTTATGTATTCTGGGGGCACCTGACTGATTTCAATTGGTTAAATGTTGACTCCTGGTTTTGGCTCAGGTCACGATCTCACACTTTGTGAGTTTGATCCCCACATCCGGCTTTGCCCTGACAGTGCACAGCCTGCCTAGGATTCCCTCCCTTTCTTTCTTTCTCTGTACCCCCATGGTGTGTCTGTTTGTCTGTCTGTCTGTCTCTCAAAGTAAATAAATACACTTAAAGAAGAAGATATTTTTTATATATTCTGGATTCACGTCCCTTATCAAATATATGATATGTAAATATTTCTCCCATTGGTGGGTTACCTTTGAAATTTATATCCTTTGAAGCACCAAAGTTTAAATTTTGACGAAGTTCAAACTACCTATTTCTTTTGTTGCTGTGCTTGCTGTTATTCCTAGTAAACCATCCAATCCAAAGCCACAAAGATTTTCTATGTTTTTTTGAAGAATTTTGTTGTTTTACCTCTTACATTTAGGTTTATGATCCATTTTGAGTTAACTTTTTATATGACGTGAAGTTAGGTTTCAAATTCATTTGTTTGCAACTGGATATTAGTTTTCTACTTTCCCAGAACAATTTGTTGAAAGAACTGTTCCTTCCTCCATTGAATTGCCTTGTCACCTTTGCAGAAAATTGACCATAAATGTGAAGATTTATCTTCAGACTCTCAATTCTGTTTCGTTGATCAACATATCTTTCCGTATATGAGTGCCATAAATTTTTATTATTTTCTTTGTTACTGCAACTTTGTAACAAAATTTTAAAGTAGGAATGGTGAATCCTCCAACTTTGTTCTTTTTTTTTTTTTTTCTTTCAAAGATTGTTTTGGTTACTCTGGGTTCCTTGCATTCCTATATGTATTTTAAGGTTAACTTGTCAATTTCTGTTAACAAGTCCAGTTGGGATTGTGATAGGGATCATGCTGAATCTGTACATCAATTTGGAGATTTTTGCCATAATAACATTATTAAGACTTTTGTTTCATGAATGTAAAATATCATTCCATTTCTTTAGGTCCTCTTAAAATTTTTTTTAACAATGTTATGTTGCAAAGTTGAAGTGTCATACTTCTTTTCTTAAATTTATTTCTAAGGATTTTATTTTTAATTATATTTTAAGTGGAATTATTGGAGTTCCCATCTCTCTGCTTACAGTACACATCTGTTCTTGCATGTTGTCCATTTTTCCCCATTAGAGTTATTAAGAAATTAACCATAGTTATTTTAAGTTTCTGGTCTGATAATTCCAAAATCTCTGCTATATCTAAATCTGGTTCTGATGCTTGCTTTGTCTCTTCAGACTGTGCTTTCTCCTCTTACAATATTTCGTTTGGTGAAAGCCAGGCATAATGTATTGGATTATTGGATAAGAAGAACTGAGGAAACTGATCTTTCAGATCTGGCTAGGATTTAGGCTGCATTTACTGTTTGCTCTATCTGTGGTGTTGGAGACTAAAATTTCCTCCAGTGTCTCGTTTGGGTCTCCCATATTGTTTTCTGGGGCTTCCCTAGAAATTCTTTCATAAATAGGAACAGAGACTTGAATTTTGTCCAGCTCATAACTTGTTTCAGACATCCTTACTCCACCATTCTGGAAGCACTTCTGAGACTTGGCTACATAGAAACTAGCAGTCAAGTTAGTTTATAAAAGAGGACTAATTTTTGGCCTACTTGCAACATTTTAGTTAAATCAAAGTATTTAAAAAAATACTAGTAATATCTCCTCACTGAGGTAGCTATTTTAATATACTGGTGGTTATCTTCTTGCTCAAAATATATACAAATGTAGTGAGCATTTTTTTAAATAAAAAAATAGACAATCTATTTTATTCTGCAACTTGAATTTTTTACATAACAATAAATCATGGACATTCCTCCAGGGATATAAATACACTTACATAAATGTATGTGCTCATCAAATGTATGCTTCTAATCACTCCCATAATTCCATAGGATAGATCTATCATTTCCCTTGTGAATAAGTATCTAGGTTTATAATAATTTTTTAAACCACTAAAATAGTATGTAGTTTACATATTGTTTTATTCCTATGGGAGAAGTTCTTTATAGTGAGATTGGTGGATGAAATGTGTGGAACAATTCATACTCTAAAAATTCCTGAATCTACAGTTTTGCACAACTCTACAAATCTGACACTAAAAAAAATTGTATCTATTTTTATTTTTCAAGTTTGTTTATTTATTTTTGAGAGAGAGAGAGAGAGAGAGGGAGGGAGGGAGGTCCAAGTGGAATCCCAAGTGGGCTCTGCACTGTCAGTGCAGAGCCACCAAATGGCTCAAACTCAGGAACTCTGAGATCATAACCTGAGCTGAAATCAAGCATCAGTCACTTAACTAACTGAGCCACCCAGGCTCCCTTGTATCTATTTTCAATAATGCTTTTTTTCTGTCTAAGATTAAGATTTCCTTATTTATCTTATTTAGCTCTTTATTGACAGTTTACTTTTCTTCTTCAGCCTTCATCTTCCTGACCTGTTCATATCTTATACTCACTTATGATTAACTAGCTTCTTTTTTCTTATCAATTGATAGAAATGTTAAAATTATTACATAGTCGGTGGTGCTACTTCCTTTCCCTTATGACTTTCCAAATTTCATTCTTGATTTAGGCTCTGTCACCTATTCTAAGTTTACACTAAAATCTCATAGATTTGCTTCTCATATATTTGGTATTTTATTTTAAATACAAGTATATAATATATTATACATTAAGAATGTATTTTTGTATGTGGTTGGTAATGGGGTTCTAGTTTTATTTATTTTAGACACCTAGCCAGTTATACTAACACCATTTGTGAAATGTTTTTCAACTGAATTGAATCATTACTTTTTTATATTAAATTCTAATATCCAGTTGCATTTACTTCTGTTTCTTTCTTTAGGCCTATTTGTGCATTTCTATGTGAGTATCTGTTTTGATTACAGTAGCCGTATAGTGTTTTAAAATCCAGAAACAGTGAGCACTTGACGGACTCAGTTGGTAAAGCATGAGACTCTTGATCTTGGGGTCATGGCTTTGAGCCCCACATTGAACGTGGAGATTACCAAAAAAAAAAAAAAAAAGGAAAAGAAAATCCCAGAAGAAATGTATCTCTCATTTTTCTTCTTTCTCAAAATCTTCTTGCCTGCTTTCAGGTATTCCTCTTTCTCTCTGTATAACAAAGTCATTTGTTGATTTCTTTTTAATTTGAGATTTTATTTGAAATTGCATTATACCTTTATAGTAATACAGAAAAATGACTTATGATATGATAACTCCTTTAGGAGCATGAAATGTTCTCTGTTTGCTTGCTTTTTATGGTTTTCAATAAATTTTATAGTTTTTCAAAAAAATTATATCCTTCAACTTTCTTATTAAATTTGTCCTTATTTTTTGAGGCGAGGATTACTATTTTAAATAAAATTTCCCTCTAATATATATAATATCTACATCTTGCCAAATTCTCTTAGGAATTGTTTAAATGTTCAGCAATTTCTAGTATTTTCCGGATAAATCATCATATTATCTCTAAATAAGTTTTACTTTTACTCTTCTTTTGGGATATTTATACTTCCTTAATTTACTTGTCCTATTCATTAGTTAATATTCTGTTTTAATGTCTATTTATGTATTTATTTATTCTGAGAGAGAAAGAGAAAGAGAGAGAAAAGACAAGTGGCTGAGGGGAAGAGAGAGAGAATATTAAGCAAGTTCCATGGTGTCAGGGCAGAGCCTAATGCGGGGCTCAGTCTCAGGAACTGTGAGATCATGACCTGAGCTGAAATCAAGAGTCGGCTGCTTAACCATCTGAGCCACCCGGGTGCCCCATTAGTTAAAATTCTTAAAACAATGCTGTTAATTGAGAGTGAGCATCCCTTCTCTGTTTGCCATTTTAGAGGTTTATTAAGTTCCTTTTTTACTGTTTTAATTATGAATGCCTTCCAATTTTATTAATTGCCTATTGGTTGTCCTCACTAAATAGACTTAATATTTGCTTAATTAATGATGGCTTTGGAGTTTGTAAGGTTGGTCATCATGTTTTATTCTTTTAATGTATTATAGATTCACTTTTTTTCTTTTTTTAATGAGAATTATACTCTTTAATCCCCATCCCCCATTTTCTCCATTCCCCTCACTCGCCTCCTCTCTGGTAACCATAGGTTGTTCTCTATAATTATGAGTCTGTTTCTTGGTTTGTCTCTTCTCTCTCTCTCTCTCTCTTTTTTTCTTTCCTCATTTGTTTTGTTAGCTAAATTCCACATATGAGAGAGATCATATAGTATTTGTCTTTCTCTGATTGACTTACTTCACTTGGCATAATATATTCTAGCTCCATCCATGTCATTGCAAATGGCAAGATCTCATTCTTTTTGATGGCTGAGTAATATTCTATTGTATGTATTCCCCACGTTTTCTTTATCCATTCGTCTATCAATGAACACTTGTACTTCTTCTATAGTTTGACTATTGTAAATAATGCTGCATAATTGTAGGGGTGCATGTATCCCTTTGAATTAATGCTTTTGTATTATTTGGGTAGGTGTGCAGTAGTGTGATTCCTGGGTCATAGTTCTATTTTTAATTTTTTCAGGAACCTCCATATTGTTTTCCACAGTAGCTGTACCAATTTGCATTCCCACCAACGGCGCATGAGGGTTCTTTTTTCACCTTGTTTCTTGTGTTTTGGATTTTAGCCATTTTAACAGGTGTGAGATGATATCTCATTGTAATTTTGATTTGCATTTTCCTGATGATGAGTGATACTGAGCATCTTTTCATGTGTCTGTTGTCCATCTGTATGTCTTTTTTTTTCCCCCTTTGAGAGAGAAAGAGAGAGCTCAAGCAGGAGAAAGGCAGAGGGAGAGGGAGAGAGAATATCTTAAGCAGGCTCCTTGCCCAGTGCAAAGCCCAAGGCAGGGCTCAAGATCATGACTGCAAGATCATGACCTGAGTTGACATTAAGAGGTGGACACTTAACTGACTGAGCCACTCAGGTGCCCCTGTACATCTTCTTTGGAGACATGGCTGTTCATGTCTTTTGCCCAATTTTTAATTGAATTTTTATTTGGGGGTGTTGAGTTGTAATAGTTCTGTATATATTTTGGATATTAACCCTTAATCAGATATGTCATTTGCAAATATCTTCTCCCATTCTGTGGGTTGCCTTTTAGTTTTATTGTTTCCTTTGCTGTGCAGAAACTTCCCATTTTTAGGTATTTCCAATAGTTTATTTTTGCTTTTATTTCCATTGGCCAATGTCAGAGAGCCAGTAATTCATTTTGAATTTGTATCATTGTATACAAGTAATTAGTATGTAGTTCTTTTTGCATTATATTTATTAAATGTGGATATTGAGAGTTTTTTTTAGGTTTCATAAAATATGTTTTACAACCTTGTATATTATCCACTTGCTTAATATTATTTATTTGGATAGATACAATCTCTTATACTAAGGTTAGTAGAATCTGGGAAACCGTTTGAGTCTTTGGCCACCTGATAATGACAGACACCTGATTATCCTTCCCATCTTTTCTGTGGTCATTGGACTGTTTAAGTTTCTTACTATGTTTGCCATCAATTTTAGGACATGATATGCTGTTTGAAATTGTATTTTTCTTCTAGATTTTTCAATTACATGCTACCAGACGTATCCATAATATTTTTGTAATTTCATGAACATCTCTTTTGTATATCTTGTTATATGTCACTTATATATAATGTTCGTGTTTGCTTCTCTTACTTTTTAAAAAATTAGTTTTTCCCTGAGTAGCTGTTTTGTCACTTTTGTTACTTTCTCAAGGAGCTCTCTTTCAGTTTTATTTAATTATATATTTTTGGCTTTTGTTTTAGCTTTTTGTTGCATTAATGTTAGCTTTTTTTTTTTTTTTAACTTCCCCGATTCTCCCTCTTGTTTTCTTGTAGTTTAATGCTTATTTGTCTTGGGAGTTGTGGAGTGACACATGTGGGTTAACATAATTGGGATTCAGAGGCAATTATGCATGACCAATATCTTTATCTGTAATCTTGCTTAAAAATAACTTCAACCTTTGTTGAGATGCTACCTTTTTTCCTAAATGCTTGAATCAGCTTTGAACCAATGGAATCGATTTACCTGTAATTCAAGTGGCTGCAAGAGGATAGATCCCTTGGCAAATGACTGCAACTATTGCATCTGCAGTTATAAAATTAATGTGCTAAGCACTTAGCACAAGAGATCATATATTAGCTTACAATAAGCACTTGCTTTTCCATATTGTCTCACTGTAATTATTAAGCCTCTGTTGCAAATGTATTTTAAATTTTGAGAGTGATTAAAATGGCGTTTTTATTGTTTACTGTGGTCATTGCTGACTATATTAAATTGCTTGCTGAGTCAGCTTAAATACAGAAAATGTGTGCATATTTTGGATTTTTTCCCAGAAGGGAATGTGACTTCTGGTCACATAAATGCAGAACAAATCCCTTTGGATTTAGAAATTTGTGAATTTCCTTAGGCACAGCAGATTAGTAGTTAATCTTTCTTCCTTAGCTAGGTTTAAATCTGTGAGCAATTTCGTGGACTATTAGAAGTAATATTTTTATCTTAACACTGGTTATTTTGTTGGAGATAAAGAAATAAGACCACTAAAAGGAATACTTGGCTTATATCAGGGAGGGAAATAGATAATACTTTTAAAAACCAAAAGGAAAATCATATAATTTTATCACATTAAAATATGAATCCATTTGCATATATGGTACTCAGATGGAAGCAATAAATCATAATATACATGGAAAGAATTTCAGAGAAAATGATATCAGTAGCTGATTCCTTGTCCTGGTAACTGTTAGCTGAGGGAATATCATTTGTTAGTCAACTGGATTGCAGTAAAAATAACATTGGATTTGATGTCAGATCTAGGTCCTGCTAGGTACTATTTCTGAACTTGACAGTCACATAACATCTCTGAACCTCCATTTTTACAGGTATAAAAAGTTTTATAAATGTCAATACTTTGTATAAGGGGACAGTTCATGGACTCCCGTAGTTCTGTAGGAAAAATGAGTAGGTCTCCATCATGATGAAACAGGTGCAGTACCACTGTGGGAGTTGGAAGAGGATCCTGGCAACTCTTCATCAAGAAGAGATTATTGGAAGAATTAATGTAGTTAAAATGTCCATATTACCCCAAGTGATCTACATAGTCAGTGCAATTCCTATCAAAATACCAGTGGTACCCTTTACAGGAATATAAAAAAAGCAATCCTAAAATGCATATGGAACCAGAAAACCCTCAGTATCCAAAGCAATCTTGAGCAAAAAGAACAAGCTGGAACCATCTCACTTCGTGATTTCAAAGTATATTACAAAACTACAGTAATCAAAACAGGATGGTAGTGGCATAAAAGCAAATACATAGACCAACAGGTCAAAATAGAGAGCCCAGAGAGAAATCCCCACATTTACCTTCAACAGATCTTTAACAAGGATGCCAAGAGCACACTGTGGGGAAAAGATAACCACTTCAAGAAATGGTGTGGGAAAACTGGATATCCACATTCAAAGGCATGAAAATTGGTCCTTTATATGACATCAAACACAAAACTGAACTCAAAATGGATTAAAGGCTGAAATATAAGCCCTGAGACTCTAAAGCTACAAAAAAATGGGAAAAATCTTGACAGTGGTTTTGGCAATGTGGTGTTTTTTTGTTTTGTTTTGTTTTGTTTTTCATTTGACACAAAAAGCACAGGCAGCAAAAGCAAAAAAAAAAAAAAAAAAAAAAAAGATAAGTAGGATTGCATCAAACTAAAGGCTTCTGCATAGCAAAGAGAGCTGTCATCAGAGTGAAAAGGCAGCCAATAGAATGGGAGGAAATATTTGCAAACCATAGCTCTAGTAAGGGGTTAATATCTGAAATACATAAGGAATTTATACAATTCAGGTGCAAGAAAACAAAACATGATTAAAAATGGCAAAGGACCAGAACAGATGTTTCCAAAAGAGGACTTACAAATGGCCAATAGTTATACAATAAGAAGTTTTCAGCATCACAGATCATCAGGGAAATGTAAATCAAAACCACATGAGTTATCACCTCACACATATTAAAATAACTGTTATCAAAAAGACAAAGCATATGTTGATGAGAATGTGGAGAAAAAGGAACACTTTTGTACTGTTGGTAGAAATGTAAATGGAGATTGCATGGTATTTCCTCAAAAAATTAAAAATAGGACTATTATTATATGATCCAACAATCCTACTTCTGGATATATATCCAAAGAATTGAAAACAAGATCCTCAATAGTTTTCTGCACTCTCATGTTCATTGCGGCATTATTCACCAATAGCCAAGATATGAAAACAACCTAAATATTGGTCAGTTGATGAATAGGTAAAGACACATGCTGTAATATTATTCAGCCAAAAAAAGAAGAAAATTCTGACATTTGTGACAGTATGGGTACATCTAGACATTATGCTAAATGAAATAAACCAGAGATAGAAGGACAAATACTGTGTGATCTCACTTGTATGTGGAATCTAAATTCTAACTCAAAGGAGCAAGAGTAGAATGGTGGTTATCAGGGGCTGGGGGAGTGGGGTAAATGGGGAGATGATGGTCATGGGGTGAAAACTGTCAAGTTATGCAAGATGAAGACATTCTGGAGATTGAATGTACAGCAGTGTGACTACAGTTAACAATACTGTATTATAAACTTTAAATTTGCTCAGAGGGTAAATCTTAAGCATTCTCACCACCAAAAAAAAAAAAAAATGATAGCTAGGTGAAGTGACTAAAATGTTAATTAGCTTAACTCTGATGATGATTTCACCAGGTACACATATATCAAAACACCTTGAATTTATTTATCATTTATATCTCGGTGAAACTAGAAGGAAAGCAGCATGAAATTCCTCATTTTGCAGCTCAATGAGTATTTAAAATGTAAAATTAGTCTATCTCTTTACATTTTATTTTATTATTATTTTTTAATATAATTTATTGTCAAGTTGGCTAACATACAGCATGTTCTTGGTTTGGGGGTAGATTCCCATGAGTCAGCGCTTACATACAATACCGAGGGCTCTCTTTCTTTCTTTTTTTTTTAACATTTTTATTTATTTTTGAGAGATGGAGAGAGACTGAACGTGAGTGGGAGAGGGGCAGAGAGAGAGACACACACACAGAGAATCCAAAGCAGGCTTCAGGCTCTGAGCTGTCAGCACAAGAGCCCCATGCAGGGCTCGAACCCATGAACTGTGAGATCATGACCTGAGCCGAAGTGGGACAGCCAACTGACTGAGCCACCCAAGCACCCCTCTCTTTTTTTTTTTAATTAAAAAAAATTTTTTTAAATGTTTATTCACTTCTGAGAGACAGAGCGTGAATGGAGGAGGAGCAGAGAGAGGGAGGCTCAGAATCCAAAGCAGGCTCCAGGCTCTGAGCTGTCAGCACAGAGCCTGATGCAGGGCTCAAACTCACTAACTGTGAGATCATGACCTGAGCCAAAGCCGGATGCTTAACCAACTGAGCCACCTAGGTGTCCCTCGAGTGCTCTCTTTTTAAAAATAAAAATCAGTAATAGTGATAGTAAAAAAAAACCAAAAAAACAAAAAACAAGACATGAGATGGGATTTTAGGTGGGGAAACCCAAATGTGGTATATTCATGACAGGTGGGAAATAAAGGAAGGAATTAAATTATTTTGGTAGTTCTCAGGAAAAGGAAATCCTTCACCATTTTGTCAGGATCACACAATCAATGGTCAGGACTGACCACACATGCCCGTGAAGCTTTCTTACTCCACTTTGAAGATACATGCACATTTTAGTCATAAGAGGTGGGTTCTTGTCCTAACAAATTTCTTACTTTTTCTGGTTGGAGAATTTAGCTCTGATACCTATTTTGGGGAGCTTGCCATTGTGTTGCAGACAAATGACTTCTTTGAGTCTCCATTTCTACATGTGGAACGATGTGGTGGTACCTCCTTATTGGTCAAAGTGAGATGTATTTACATTCACAAACTGCTGCCAGCATCATTAAATGATTGATGCATGTGAATTACCTCTCCTTGACTACTTAGTACATTTTCATTGGCCACGCATTCAGCAAATATTTACTGATGCTGACTCTGTGGTAGTGACAATGCTAACTTCTACAGTAGGAAACAAGAGTCTTTGTCCCACCATAACAGAGCTGCAGAGGAAGGGAGGCAAGTAGACATGAATCACACAGTCATGGGAGCAAATGGAATTCCAAACTGTAATACGGGTTAGGAAGGTGCCCTGGGCCTGGTCCAGGGAGCTAAGCATGCCTTCACAGAGAAATGGCATTTAACTAGGATCTCCAGTGCCAGTAAGAGCTGGCAATGCAAAGGATGGGTACGGAGTAGAGAGAGGTTTCCACATATAGGCAATAGCATGAGCAAAGTACTAGCTTCAAGAGGGATCCTGGTAAATTGAAGCTGCTGAGGAGACACTTAGGTGGTTAGAGTTCACAGGAGTCAGGAGGATGGTGTAGAACAGTCTCCATGCTCTTGGGGTTTGCTCCAGTTTCAAAGGTTGGTGTTATCTGTGGGGGAAAAATTATCAGTCTTCAGACTATTAGCTTCAATAGCTGGAAATCATTTCATCAGAAACTGAAAGTAAAGGCATCAGGTGGGGACCATCCAATATCTAAGATTATATTTTTATGTGAATTTCCTACGACAGAAGGCACATCTAGGAGGGTGTGCATTGAAGTTGCTTCGAAGTGACATCTAAGAGGCCTGTTTTTACCAGCTGGGTTTGGTGTTCTAAGATGAACCAGAAGTTGATATAATTGGGCTCAGTGTGTGTCTTTCCTTAGAGGAAAGTTGCCAGAATAATAAATCACCTGAGAGCTTTCTGTAGCTAGTGTTGGAATCTCCTTGACTTTTACATATCTCCCTGACATTTACATTTGAATATGATACTCAGAAAAGCAAGGGTTATAGATCACAGCCTGACCTCCAGACAGCATATTTGTAGACCTGAGAGGAGTAAGAAAGAAAAGATGAGAGAGAGCACTAGCCCTATGAAACTTCTGTAATGTTAGGTGCTCTTTGGTTTTCCCTCCACCATGATATCCCACTCTACATGGCACTATTACCAGTGATGAATATCCTAGGACAAAACCACCAGCCTGGTGAAATTGGGTTGTCATTCATGTAATAAATATTTATTGGACACTTACATTGTTCTAGGTGGTTACAAAGAGGAATAATTGTATCTCTTACCTTTAAATTCATTATCCATTGGAATGCTAGACTCAAACAATTACAATGGTATTGATTAACGTTTTTGAGAACATACAATATCAAGAACTTTGATAAATGATTTATACCAATTATTTCATCAATCCTTTTGACAACAGTTTTTTTTCAGATAGGATAACCAAGACTCCAAGGACTTGAGTAATTTGGCCATGAACTCACAGTTTGTAAGTGACAAACTTAGGATTAAACTCAGCTTTCTCTTCTACCGCAACTCATGCTCTTTACCACTGTTCCATCTTATTCGGAAAAATTGAAAATTAGATGTATGAGCAATAAACTAAGGGAGCGTCTGAGAATGATTAGGTGATTGTGACTGAAGAAACTGAAAAGGCCTCAAGGAAGAGGCAATGTCTATGTGCTGGTTCACTCCTCTTGATCTGGGCCAATTGTCTTCATTGCCAATCAGGTCACTGAGAATTTATAAATACAGACTCCTTCCATGCTGGTTTCATTATGGAAAAAAAAGTGAATTGGTCATCTTTGGAAGGTAAAGGAGAATATATTCATTATGTTAAACACTGGTAAGTAGAACAAAAAGAAAATCAAGCATTTACCCTTTTCTATATAAAAGCATTCTGGCTAATGAAAGAGGAGATAATAGAATAGCACCATTTTGCCACCCCTCAATAAATTAGCATGTTCACTCCCTCATAAACTATCCTGATGTGGCTTAAGAAACAAGAAGTTCAGGGGAATTCATGAGCTACAGTCTGGAAGGTGAGACAGTCAATGGACAAACGACTAATATATAATTTAAACTTGTGACTAGCACTGCAGAGAAGAAACACTGATAGAAAACAGTAAGGTGTAGAGTGGTAGCAGAAGTGAAGGGAGAGCCTTCTGGGGTAGGGTGTGCTGGGCAGGCCTTCCTGAGGGAGACAAATCCATGAGATGGCACCAGGCATGAAAAGAGCTACTGAAAGAGTTTCCAAGGCAGAATGGAAGACAGGTGTGAAAGCCCCATGGCATGTTCAGAACACAGAAGCAGAAAGGTTTTATTGAAAATATATTGTCAAAAAGAAAGCAAAAGTAAAATAAATTAAAAAGATCACCTCTGTTTTCATGTATCCTAATCCATTTTCCCTTCCAAATGGAGGTTTAGAATGAACAGTGCTACAGGTCAAATTCTCGACTGATGTTATTATCAGAATCTTTGTAAAATTACTTAGTGCAGAACCAACAAGGATGGATTTGCATAAGCAGTGATCTGAATGCATGTAACATTTGAAATAATAAATGCTACATAGTCTGACCAAATATTTAAGGAGAATAAAGGCTTTGATTTAGTTTCAAAAGCCACGTGGGGCACCTGGGTGGCTCAGCTGGTGAAGGTTTCGATTCTTAGCTTAGGCTCAGGTCATGATCTCATGGCTTCGTGGGTTAGAGCCACGTGTTGGGCTCTGTGCTAGCAGAGTGGAGCCTGCTTGGGATTCTCTCTCTCTCTCTCTCTCTCTCTCTGTCTCTCTCTCTCTCTGTCTCTCTCTCCCTCCCTCCCCTCTCTCTCTCTCTCTCTCTCTCTCTCCCTCTCTGCTCCTCCCTCACTCATGCTATCTCTGTCCCTCTCAAAATAAATAAACTTTTTTTGAAAAGCCACGTTATGGAGGCAGTTGAAAAGGTAAATAATATCCTCTACCTAATTCTAGCATACAGTATACTTGGAAGGCCTAAGTTCCCTTTTTTATTTAGCACATTCTTCTTGCTGGATGTCCCCAGGATGATTTTCTTTGCCGCCGTACAAATTTTCCTAGCATTACATAATCAACTCCCATTATTTGAATTGCCTTGGCAGATGAAACCAGACTACGTATGCCTTCTAGATATGCACAGGTATCAGCCAGGGGTGGCCAGAACAAGTGCCCTTATGAACTAAATATTTAAAAAATGTAATAGGAAATCACAATATTGTACATGTATATACCTCTCTTAAATGCATTCCCAATTATCTAATTTACATCTGTGTGTGTGTGTGTGTGTGTGTGTGTGTGTGTGTGTGTGTGGTTTGTATGTGTGCCCGCACGCTGGACAAAGAAGAGGGCTCTGAGCTTTATTTGACAGTAGGATGTTAGTGTGTCACTGTATCCTAGATCCATCTAGAGAAGGGTAAAATGGGCATACGTTCTTAGGGATCTTACTGTGTCTGAAGTAGAAGTGTTTTTCTCATGAAATACCTTCCTCTTGTTGCAGCCCCTGGCTTGGTGGTTGGTGTGGCTATCCAAGTAGTTTCTCCAGCTAAAAACATGGGAACCATTTTAGATTTCTGTCTCCTCTGTTCTTGCAGTTTCACTTAGACACCAGGACTTGCTGATTCTCTCCCTTCTTCTCTACACCCCTTCTGTTTTGGTCCTGGCAAATCATGTCTGAACTCCTATAACATCTGTTTCACTGCTTTGAATCTCTCCAATTCATTCTCCATATGGCCACCATCATGAACTTACTAAAAAGTCTCATGTCACTACAATGGATAAGGTTTTCTACTGAGTATAGAACAAATTCATTCTTAACTTTGTTTCTTTTCATTCTTAATGTTTATTTTGAGAGAGAAAGAGAGAGAGAGAGAGAGAGAGAGAGAGAGAGAGAGAGAGAGAGAAGCACGCATAAATGGGGAGGGGCAGAGAGAGAAAGGGATAGTAAGAATCTCAAGCAGGTCCCATGCTTTTAGTGCAGAGCCCAGCACAGGGCTTGAACCCATGAACCCTGAGATCAGGACCTGAGCCAAAATCAAGAGTTGGACACTTAACTGACTGAGCCACCTAGATGCCCCTTAACTTTGTTTTCAAACTACAGTAGTATGTGGCCTCAATTTGCCCAATTCTGATATACATTTTCAGCCATCAGCACTCAGATACTTAAATTGGGATTAAAATCCTTGCTTCTTATTATCAACATTGCCTGAGATACATCCTCATTTCTGATACCAAGCCTTTTCAGTGATTGTCCTTTTGCCTGGGGGCACCACTGGTTTTACCCTGGCTACCTCCTGCTCATTTGTTCACAACCCAGCTTACTGTCAGCACCTCTGAGAAAACTTTCTCCACATTCCAGACTGATTAAATCACTCCCCTCCTTGTGCTCCAAATGTTCTTTATTAATAATTCTACCTTAACATTTACCCAGCTGAACTCCAATTATCTGCTTAGGCATCTTTCTCATTGGCAGGACGGCGAACTACCTTCCCTGAGGGCAGTAACCATGGACTTGAAACTAGTACAGTGTGGGCACAAAGTGGATGCTTAATAATTACTGATGGAATGAATGAGTGAATTAACTGATCGATGTATAGCTGGATTCCAAAAGTTGCACTAACATTGTTAAATGTCACTTTTCTAAGTCAGTTATGGCTCAAAATTTTATATGCATTTTCTTTTCCTTCTTAGTACATACACACGCATGCACACAAGCACATCTTTGATACCAAGAAATATGCCTTATCTTTGTATTCTCTGTGACAACAAACACAGTTGTATTCCTCTCTAAATAGCTATTAGGTTGAAAATAACAAAAATGTGGTAGAACTTTAAAGATGTCCAGGAACTCTGGGTCAGGAGAGCTTAAGGCCCCTCTACACATGGTGCTCTAGTGGATAGAGAATTGTTGAGTGAATATTAGAAAGTTCTACGTCCTTCTGTCATGCAAATATGAAAGACTGGTCTTCTTGTTACACTCAGTCCCATATACCCCATCTCCCACTCCGTGTAAGACTTAGCTTATATAGATTGCCTTTTAATAGACATAGTTCTGTCTTATCTTTTAAATGTTGATTGATGATCAGATAGGGTTTATTGGACAGACAAATGATGGCTGGTGTTGATAACCGCATTTCTTTTAGCCCCAAATAGAGGAAGCATTTAAAGATGGTGCAGTTTACTTGAGAAATTGCCCCAAGAAATTTGCATCCCTGAGAAATGTTAGAACTGCAGAGGGATTCCAGTCAGTGCTTGGAAGTATCCACAGACATTATAGTCATAATCTGTCACTGAAAACACCTGTGAAAATTGACAAGTGAAATATACATTGTGATTTTCCTGGGAAGGAATGTACTATTCAGTATTTTCCAAGAAATATTTGCCCACAGTTGCTCCCTTTGAAGCTTCTAGAATAGCTGCAGTTTCACCAAGAAGAAACTTCTGTTTGGACTGGGTTGTAAGAAATGTGTATTTTAAAAATATTTTTTTGAAATTCCACATACTCAGTTCTTCACATACATTTACTGAATATTTTCTGTGAACCAGGAGGTTTGTATGTGGTGAGTAATTAGACATGGCCTTTGCCTTTGCAGTGCTCACATCTTTAGATGTAAACATACTTTTTCGGTTGTAATAAATTTAATTTATACAGAAAATAATCATAAAGGGGTTTAATGTTTATGTTCAAGGCACCCAAATCCTGCTTCTGTCTTACAGATACTACTCCTCTTCCCAGTTACCCTGGATTAGAATGCTTTCACCTCCATTAAGGAAGTGATTTCCTTCTGGGCCCTGTTAATGATAACTTTTATTTTTTTTAATTGAGACGTAATTGACATGTAACATTGTGTAAGTTTATGGCATACAACATGTTGATTTGATACACTCGTACATGTAATATGATTGCCATTGTAGCATTAGATAACACATCTATCACTTCACATAATTAATATTTTTTGTGGTGGGAATAATTAAGATCTCGTAGCAAGTTTGACGTCTATAATACAGTATTGTTGTTTATACTCAAATACTGTGCATTAGGCCTCCCGGACTTATTTATCTATGAGTTGCAAGTGTACCCTTAAACTACGTCTCTTCTCTTCCTCTCCCCACCACCTCCTGAGTAACCACTCTTCTACCCTCTGTTTTTACAAGTTTGACTCTTTTAGATTATATATGTAAGTGATATCACACAATATTTTAATGATGACTATTTAACAAATGTTTTCTTCCACTTGCAATACACATTTTTACTGATTTGATGAAAGGTATATCTACACACACACACACACACACACACACACACGGATCTCCTAAGTGCACTATCAAAGGACCCCAAAACCCTGTTACACTTTGGTGTCTGCCTGAAAGTCAACTGCAAAGCCTTAACTCTGCAGTTTTGCAAGAGTAATACAACCCATGCTCTGACCCTGTGTGTAATTCAGTGTGTAATTACCTCTGACCCTGAATCAATAAGGAAAGTAGCAGGAGTATGAGAAGCACTGGGACACTGCATGCTTTCCATACTGCTTCCAAGCACAGACTTGGCGAGGCTGGGGCAGCCTAGGAACCGGAGCCGTGTGGATCATGAGGAGCTCTTTGGAGCAGCACTTTTGGGTGATGTTGTGAGCTGAGGCCAGGCAGCAGCTACTACCCTGAGAATAGAGGAGGCTTTCTCAAAGGAGGTGTAGGTTGAACTGGGGTCCAAGACATGAGGAGCGCTTGTCTATGGAACATTTTGCAAGAATGGGAAATGAGCCAACAAACATCAAGAAGAGTGCATGAGATTTAGAGAAGTCAGACCAGTTTTTTATTATTCTTGCACCCCTGGACTGGCATGGGACTCAGAACACAGCTGGTCTTGCCTTTCCACTGGCCATGTGAATGAGCGAAACAAAGCCTGAATGAAAGAGAAACCCTATTTTCCAAGATGAGATCGTTTTTGTATTTGCCCCAGCTTGGGGCTGGTGTGGCTTTGCAGATCGCTGCAGATAATGAGGAAGAAGAATAAATGCAATCAATAGCAAAGAGTGGGAACTTGACGTTTTTGATGAGTCAATCTGTGATTGAATTTTTGTGTCCATCTCAGCTAAGATGGACTTGAGTGGCCCAAAAGACCCAATACAAAGGAGTCACACCTTCAGCAAATCAAGACCTCCTCACTCTGGTCCCCATCAGGTGTGGATCTGGTCCCAGGCTCTCATTCCTAACTTGATTCAGGGTAGAACTAGTCCTACTCACTCATTTCGTTTCTTACTTCACATAGTTTTTGAGCACCCTGCCTGTATCAAAGACTGTGTAAAGTGTAGGGATAAAAATAATAGAGTTATAAGAACTTGTGAGCTGGTGGGAAGAGAGACAGCGGAGGATTGCCTGGGGATGTGATAAACACTATGGTGATTCTCCACACTAATCTCCAGGATTGGGTGCTAAAGATGAGTTTAGAAAGAAGCTTCATGAAAGCGGTTTCTGTGTATGTAGTTTTCATTGTTTTTGCTGCTGGTTTTAGAGCATCGTTTCTGTAGAAGACTTCAAGAGAAAGGAGGGAAGGGTCTGTAGGCAAATAAGTTTGAGAAACACTCTTAACATCCCTCTCTAATAAGTTTAAATAAAAAATATATTAGCACACTGCAGGTTCTCAGAAATCCTGCAGTAAAGAAACCTGCTTATTTAATTACCCTCATGGATCTCTCATTGGAGAATGCTGGTCTGTAACTTCCAGAGGGCTTTCCTTAGTTTTTGTGGCTATGTCACAGACATAATGAGAACAGAAGAGACATTAAATAGAATTTGTAAGGGCAGACCCTCCCCAAGATGGAACCAACCTCAGATATCATTTTGGCCAGCCTTCTGGCCAACCAACCAGTTAAAGTTTCTACAGAGGGTCCTTGGCAGCTGGCTGACAAGTTCTCCTTGGCGAGAATCTTAATTCACCATATATTAAACTAAGATTTATAACCTCTGATGTCTCTCCTGGATGTTCCCTTTTGAAGAAATCTGCCTACACTCTCCTCTGGAGGAAATTTGAAAGCATTCATCTAGTCTTCAACTCTTCTCAGAACCTTGACATACTAGACTCAATGAAGGTGTGGAGTCAAATTTTTCTTGTCCTCTGCTTAGGTAGATTTTTTAAAAATGCATTTTAAATGCATTTATTGATGAGATAATTAGTATGGATTTAATTTGGTCAACACAAAATTATTTATCAAGCTTTCATTGACATTTTTTCTTTTGGTGAATCTTACTCAATCCAACAGAGATCACAGTGCAATGACAGCCTGATAAGGTACTCACCGGGTGCCCTGGCACAGCTAAGGACTTTGCTTCCTAGTCACTCTCTTAGTTAGTGTCTTAGATTAACTAAGAGATTAACTTAATATAGATTAATTTAGTCTATCTCTTAGATAGACTTTGTGTTTATCTGTGTGTTCTCACCAGTGTTCAACTCAACATTATCCTTAAGTTGGTATGAAAGGTATTTGTTTCCTATTATGAGCCTTATCAGCCACGTGACTAATGAGCTCTTTCCTACCGGAACAGAAAAGAATGGCAAGATAATACCAAACAGTTCTGTACTATTTGCTATGTACCAAACAGTGTTCTAAGTGCTATAAACGATTTAATTCATGCAAGTCTCAGGGTACTCTATTGGAAGGTGAAATTATTATCCCCATTTCATAGAAGAGAAACTGAGATTAAGAGGCTTTAAATAACTTGTCCAGATGACTCAGATAGCAAGGATTAAAGCCTGGATTTGAACCCAAGCAGTCTTGTTCCAAAGCCCACAATCCTAATAATTATATAATATTACTTGTCTTGGTTGAATTCGTACAGATTTGATCCCAGAAAGGTCCGGCACAATTTATTCAGCTGTCAAATATTTAAAGAAATGAAGAACCACCTGTGAATGTGACAAGCATCGTCTATTTCTGTAGACAAATATTAACATTAGAAAATTTACCTGATAAATGCAAACAATTTAAAAAAACCCAGGAGCAGTGGCTTGGGGAACCGGGGTGTTTGTTTCCCATTTCACAAAATAAAGCAGCCAAGCTTGCATTTGTCTCAACAAGTAGTTTGTTTGGCTTCTCAGAGGAATAACAGCAAATGTAAATAAAATCAATAACAATGACTGAATAATCTTAACGGGTGATATATATCAGCTCTCCTCTGTGTGCCTCAGCTTGTCTATTTTACTTCAAGATACTGCATACATGATTTCTCATTTGGGTTTCTGAGCTATCTAGTGCTTCAACAATACATGCATCAACTATTTTGAAAGTCTTCCCCAAGAGGCAAGGGCCACTTGAATTATACATTGCTGTGCAAAGTGGTGACAGTTTAGACCTACCTGCATGATTGTCTTGGAAGAATTTCATCCAGGACAAAAAAAAATAATAATAATAATTTAAAGAGACTTCTGTGTTTGATGATTCAGAACAAAAAATGTTAGCCCTGTGAAATGTCACAGTGGGTGAGCAGGGTCCATGCTTTTTCTGTTCAGTATCCAGCATGGTCTCTCCCAGTGTTTTGCCCACTAAACCTTTGAGTGTCCCTGGATCTAAGATGTTTTGCAAAATCAGAGTTATTATCCTTGCTGATGTCTAACAATCCTATTTATGGCCCAGCCATGATGGAAGTAATTATTAGTATTCACAGCCATGTTCTATAAACTCATAATGGTGTGTTTCATTGTTTGTGGTGTTAGCCTTGGGCTGTTAGACATAATTCTGTTTATGGCTGTGAAGTCAGGCTGTCCATCCAGAACATGATGGATTATATATTCTCTACATCTGCTGAATCAGCTGGGTTTGTGCCATGAATACCACATACTCATTTGCAGAACTCATTGGGCTTCTGAGGGAACATCTATAGGCTTTGACTTACAATGTTTAGAACACAATTTATTTCGTTTTCCTCAGTTAAATTTATCCCTTATGATTTTGTTATCTGTAACTTGTATTTTGCTTTACAAGTTGAAATTCTGATTTGCTTTTGCCATGGTATAATACCTGGGTGAGGATCCTCTTTTTTCACCTTGGATCAGGAAATCCAAACAACCATCTTATCCACCCACTCAGAGACTGAGGTATCACATTTTTCATGATGCTGGATCAAATGTGGTCATGGTCAGCTGTCCTCTTGTTATGTTTTGTCTTGTTTTCTGATACAATAGGAGTTCTAGACCCCTTATGTATGTACCCCCTCCATGTACTAGTTTTGGTCATGTCTTGATTTAAGAACAAGATTCCTTCTATCTTTGGCTCTCCCACATTCATCAGTGGCTTTCAAATCTCCTTGAGTATCAATGTCCATTGGCAAATGAAGAGGAGAAAATAAGGAGGATTTGGGGCTAGGTTTGGAGAGGATGCCCATCCCTTCTAATCACATTCCTATGGTCAGAAGGCAGTCATATGACCCCACTTAGATACAAGGTGTTCTGAGAAATGTCCTCCTTGCCTTTGGGGATGTTCAAGCAATTCTGTATGTGAAAGAGGAGAATGAATCTTTGGTAGATAGCCCTCTCTGCCATACTGTATGATATTTGAGAGCCTCTCTGAGCCTCAGTTTCTCATATTACAAATGAAGGAAATTTAACTACCTTACAATTATTATCATTAGATGGAATTATGTACATAAAAAACATGTGAACTATGAAATGCTACATGGATTTAATAATTTTAATGTTACATAATAATAACTATTAATGATATTAGTGTAAAAATGATTTCATTTATCTTATCATAGCCTAGGAAATGAAAAGAGTGCTGAGGAGCTGGGCTCCATTATGAACAAGGTGTCTTTGTTTTCAGAATTGTCCTTTTTCTTGCTAACCTCTATCATGCCTATCTGAGATATGCCAGCACCACTCATGGGGTCTAATATTACAGGTAACAAGGAGGATTCTGGACCAACCAGGATGGTTGGTCACCATATCTACAAACTAATTTTGATCACCTCCTAAAACAGTCTTCTCTAACCATTGCATTAACTCAAAGGGAAAAGTTACCAACTAAAGAAAATGCCCAAATTAAGCCTCACACAAATTTGTCTCAAATAATAGCTCCATATGGAATGAAACCAATGTGCAACGTATAAATGGTGCCTATATTCTGTACTATGGGAATGGATGTAGGAAAGATAATGCATAGAGTAAAAACATGAGGCTTTGAGGTCAGAAAAACCTAGCTTGAACTTAATTCCACATTAATCAGTTGCATGAAACTCAAGCAAGTTGACTGTTCCTCTGTTTTCTCATTTATTCAACAGAGAGAAGGTTATAAAATCATACAGTTTTTATGAGAGTTGAATGTGATCATGCTTCTGAAGTTCTGGCTGTAGAGGAGATGCTCTGTAGGGACTTAGGTAAGGCTATTCACATGTCATATCCTTACTCAGCACAGAAATCCTGTACACCTGTGAAATCACACAGTGAGGAATCAAACTGGAATTTGAACCTAGGAATCTCTGAATCCAAAGCTTTTTTCTCATAAACACTACATTTTACTGTTTTTCTGGGCTTGGCACTGTGCCTGCCCCTTGGTCACACCTCAGGAAATCACAGTAATTACTGTTATCTTTCATGTCTGTACCCAGGTCAATTTTGCCTAGATGATAGTGTGTATTCCATCCCCCAGTGATCCAGTTATTACATATAAGCAGTCCCCACAGTGCTCGTGGAGCCTTGACAGCTCCACACCCTCTGAGATCTTGGGCCTTCTGGAACCTTCTCTTCAATGGCACAAATTCTTAATGGGGGAAGGTCAAGGAAATCTCATTTCATCGATAGGCATAAAAAGTTATGTCCTGTGTCCTTCATCTCCATTACTTACGTTCGTCTATTTGTAATTGTTTGGTATTTCTGGTTATGAAGTTTGAATTGTGTCTTCCCTCCCTTGTAAAATTGGTTATGAGGAAGAACAAAACAGAACAAACAAGAATATCTTGGAAACAAAGAATGGAGGATAGTATATGCTATACAGGTATTCAAAGAGCTAAAAAATGAGAACAATCCCAAAATAATTTGCAAAAATAAATAGGTCAAGGAGAAAAATATAATGCCCCAAGTATGAAATATAAAGTATTATTGGACTGGTGTTTCTAATCAATGAGGAAAGGCTCCATCATTTGATAAACACCACACATTCAGGTGAAAAACATAAGCTCTTTTTCCCATCTGACAACATTTGGCAAACACAATTTCAGATGGATTAAACATTTAAATGAATAAAGTAAAACTACAAAAGAATCAGAAAACACAGGTGAATATTTCTGTGACCTCAGGGAAGGAAAATGGTATTCTAAACAAAAAAGCTTGAAAGGGACTTTAGAGGCAAATTGTATATTTGCTAAATAAATGCTTAAAGAAATCTGTATGTCAAGAAACATATAAAGCAAAATTGAAAGGCAAACACTAAACTAGGGAAAACATTTGCAACATACCCTTAATTTGCTTTTCACAATATTCCTGGGAAGTTGATATTTTCTCCATTTGTATATGAGGAAGTTGAGAGCCCAGCATACTTTAATTTTGTAACTTGCCTAGTCACTCCGCTAATGAGCAGAGGGCTGGAATTTGAACCCATGAAAACTGAACTCTGAAGGCCCTTCACCTCACAACAGACCTCCCCAAGTAAGAAAATAGCCCTAGAAAATTACTGTCATAGTTTGTTTTGTTTTGTTTTGTTTCCCCATATTAAACAGCCATTTACTTTCACATGAAATGATTTTGGTACTTCTGCACAGCATTTCCTAACTAGAATAAAATAAAGTTTAATATTTAGTATAATAAAGCAGAATTACTGATACATACATACATACATACATACATACATATATACATACATAAAATGAGAGTAACAACATGCCCTGGGAAGTGCTTTAGGACACCTCGTTGCCTGCTGAGTCCCAGCAGCTCCTCCTGGCCTGGCCCTTGGTCCTTCTCAGGCCTGTTGTCCTACAAGCTGATAGGGACATGCTCTGAAGGTTCGGTCTTCATCCACATTGGTTTCTTTGAAGTCTCCCTGTGCTTCCCACCTCTACCCCCACCCCTAACCAGCAGTCTCAGGAGTCTATGCTATGGGATGTATCATTTTCTTCTCCCTGGAATAGCTTTGGTCATTATGAGTACCTAGAAAACTTACACTTCGAGACACAAGACAGTATCAGGATGTTTGAAATTTCCCCCAGAGTGAGGTAGTCACTCCTTGTAAATGCCTTCTGTACATCTGTTAAAGCAGATCACATCAGGGTGCAATTATCTGTTCACCTATCTGATTATGATTACTCTCTTAAGCCTCTGATTCCTCTGGTAGATACTTTCTTTCTTTCTTTCTTTCTTTCTTTCTTTCTTTCTTTCTTTCTTTCTTTCTTCTTTCTTATTTTGTTTTAGTCTCTCTGTCTCCTGAATCCGGCACCCACTCTGGAATGTTGTAGGAGCTGCAGAACTGTCTAGTGAACTGAGCCAACTGCATGGTAAAACAACAATGCTGTTTATTCTCAAATGAATTCATCTGGGCTGCATACTCCATAGGGCATCACCTAGCAGCAGAATAGAAGGGGGGGTGGGGCTCAGACAGACACCATCCTGCAGGCCCCAGGGGACTAAATGCCAGCAGAGTCAACCTTAGGTTGACTTAGGTTCCCTTCTTCATTTCTCATATGAATTCTTACTGTATAGCCGTCCTATTTTTCATATTACTCTAAGTGTTCCTAAGTCAGACTTCTCACTTGGATTGCTGCCTTACATCATTCACCATCACCACTACTGTAGGTCATGTGTTCTCCCCTCTAGGATATTTTCCCAGTCCCCTGCTCAAATTCCCTCCTTTGTTCTCCTTTAGGTCCCATATTTTCAGCATGGCACCTGTCACACCCACTAACGGTGATTCTGGATTAAACCCTATAGAATGTAGGTCGTATAGATTGAACCATATGAAATTGCTCACATTTGACCATTTTATTATTTCACATGATTCAAAGTAGTATTAATCTACCCACTTATTAAAATATTAGTTACATTAGAAAGAGCAAGGAGAACTTCTTTTTCTCTATTTTGGCAATACTGGGGACAGTGCTTGGTGCATAGTTGATACCTGAATAGTATATATTGAATATAGGTATATAAGTTAGGTATACAAAAGTGCTTTATAGACTCTGAAGCCCTATTCAAATGTAAGAGATTGCTGCTATAAAACAGTTGAGCCTATCCTAGTATATTCGCATGAAAATAATGACTTGTCTTTAGAGCCTGAGTTGGGAGATGAAGAAAGAAGTCAATGTGAGACTTTGCACCATGTAAGCTAAAATATTTTCCTGAGGTGATTCAGAGGCAGCCATGGGGACGAGGAAATAACACTTTGGAGAGTTCCTTATATATATATATATATATATATATATATATATATATATATATATATATACACACACACACACATATACATATGTGTGTATATATATATGGAATATATAATATAAATTTCTGCTGCTTATAAGGAATTTGCGAATTGCTGCAATAGAAGTTGTAAAGCCATTGAAAGATTTCAGGCAGGGGACTGTTTGTTGAGACCTACAATTTGTGGGCAGTACCCTAGCAGCAAGCATGCATGATAGGATGGAGAGGTTGAGGCTGGAAGCTGAGAGAGCAAAGAGAAGATACCCAGAGATTCTGAGTCCTGAGATTAGGCCACAGAGGTGGGAGCTGAGAATGAGAAATGGACAGGAAAGACAGATGGGTATTTCATCTCATTGGAGGGAAACTGGAAGTGAAATGGGAAGTCTTCACTGATCCCCAGATTGGGGGTGATTGGGGAGATAGTATTTGTAGGGAGATAGTAATGCCATTCTTTGGTGCCTTAGGAAGGAAAGCTTTGAGGAGAAAGATAATGATTTTGATTTCGAGCATATTGAGTGGGAGGTATCACTGTCCAAGTCTGGAATTGACCTTGCAAGGTGAATAGGCTGGCACTGTCTCTTGTTTTGATTTGATTCTGTTTTCCTATTTGATTGACGTAGAGACAATGGCTCAGGGAAGTGCCTTGAACGGCCAGAATGGGGGGGGGGGGGGGCAGGGGAAGGCAAGAGATAGGGCTGGTCCTGAACTCGGGACTAAGACATTCTGTAATCTCTTCATTATCTGTCCACCTACTAGAAAGTCTTGCTGGAATTAATGGATGTCAGCTCCCCGGCATGCTTGGCCTCCTCAGGATTGGATGTACTCAGAAATTGACTAGTGAGCACTGCTTTTAGGATTTTAATTAATCATTAACTGGTTTGCCCTCCGAGCACTTTTTGCTCCTGCTTTGAATTTTTAGACAGAAGGCAGGCAGTTATGTTCTGAGCCTTGTCATCTATTCACATGGCAGCTGAAATATCAAGCACAGACTTGGAGAAGGACCATAATTCATTATAATTAGTCTTCTTTGATCACTTGTCCTTTGTCCTAAGTACAGTAGCAACATTTAATTGTGGCTGAAGTATTTGTCAAAAACAGCATCCAAACTGCTCCCTCTCTCTCCATAAATGCCCAAGGACATTACTGACAGGGAGAAGCCACATTCCCATATCTTTTTAGAAATAGCTCTCAAGTAGTAGAAGGACTGGATTAGAAACACAGACTTGCATATGGGCTATTCTGGATCATGCCAGTTGATATTGTTAATTAATCAATACTGTGAGGATTTAGAGAGAAAAGGAGCTAATAGCAAAGGAGGGCCTACTATGTGCTTGAGAATTTATTGACATGACCTCAGTTGATCTTCACAACATTCCAAGGCTGTATAGCTGGGCAGAATCACACAGCTGCCACATGGCAGAGCCCCTCCTCTGCCTGAATCAGAGCTCATACATGTGTGCAGGTTCCTTCAGCTGTCCCCTGCTGGAGTGGAGTTTTGGGCAAACCAAGTTAGATAGTAAAATAAAATAGGTACCACCGTATCACTGTCTGAATCTTGAAAAGGTTGCCCTGGGGGTGACACTGAGAGGGACAGTTGCTGGGTGATGTGTTGATGCAAATTTATTCCCTGTTCAGTTAATGAAAACCATTGTTATCAAGTAAAGGGATAATGCTATCTTGTGTCTGTAGTGCGATTTAGACTTTAATAGTTAAAAAGTACAGTAAAACCTTGGATTGTGGTAACTTGTTCTGCAAGTGTTCTGCAAGACAAGCAAACATTTCTAATAAATTTTAACTTGATAAACGAGTGATGTCTCACAATAGGAATAATACGTGATGCCAGATGTCACATGATCACAACTGAGCCAATGCTTGTCTCTCTCTCTCTTTCCTCTCTTTGTCTCTCTCTCTCTCACTCTCTCACTGTGGGATTGTGGGTGATCATCTCCATGCTTGGTCTTAGGCCACAGTGTTAGGCAGAAATCAGTGATTTTTCAAACGTTGGAAGGTCACTACAGCTGGCACTAATGTATTTTTTGTCACTTCAAAGCACCTTTAGGGGCGCCTGGGTGGCTCAGTCAGTTAAGCGTCCAACTTCGGCTCAGGTCATGATCTCATGGTTTGTGAGTTCGAGCCCCACGTTGGGCTCTGTGCTGACATCTCAGAGCCTGGAGCCTGCTTCAGATTCTGTCTCCCTCTCTCTCTCTGCCCCTCCCCCACTCAGTCTCTCCCTCTCCCTCTCCCTCTCCCTCTCTCTCTCTCTTTCTCTCAAAAATAAATAAACATTAAAATTTTTCTTTTAAGAAAAGCACTGATAGACAGTCCTTTGGTTTTCCATACAAGTGTAAGCTTAGGAATACTTTGCTTCATTTTAGGTCATTGGACAGGTTCCTTGTTAAAGTTGCACGAAAAGAAAAAGCTTCCATTGAGCCAGTAGATCATGGTGATTCCATAAATGATAGTGAAAGTCGTCCTAACAATAACCTTCCTCTCTCGTTTCCCTCACACTAGCCAAGAAAATTTTCAAAGGTGAATTCAGGTTAATTAATTTATTTGTTTTACATCTTGTATTTTCTTTATTATTTTGTATTACAGTATTTTAATCATTTTTATATGAATATTTTTGGGTTATGGAATGAATCATCTGAGTTTCCATTATTTCTTATGGGGAAATTCACTTTGATATATAAGTGCTTTGGGTTACAAGCATGTTTCTGGAATAAACTGTACTCATAAACCAAGGTTTTACTGTAATTATATGACTTACTTCTCAATCTTCATCCTCACCTGAGTCTTATGGATTAGGTGAGGAAAGGGATATTAATACTAAAATATGAGGAAATTGAGGCTTACAGGGTGCCACAGCCATTAAAGGAGGTCAGGTAGTTTTTAAAGCATCAGATTCTAGAAACATAAATTCATTTGCTCTCCAAAATAAGATCCAAGCAGAAGCAAACATATATGAAGAATTAGACTCAGGAAAATTTTTCTTAGAAGCTGACATTCACCTCTGAGTCATATGGTTAGGGTTTGCTTCTTTCCACTTTTCAATTTTTGACACTAAGTGATAATTATAGAGACTGAGAAGCACCCAGTGCATTTGCAAGAGCTAATTGACTCGAAGGAGGGAAGGCTGATTGTGCAGCGGAATCCAAACTACCAATTAAAAGGGAAGGAATCCACATGCACATGATATCCAGTATATTTATATCACAGAGAAGTAAAAGAGCCAGTCTTCCCTGCCACTGTGGAGATAGCCAGAAGTCAAAGGGCCTGGCCCCAGGGTGGTTAGCTTGAGGCCAAGACCACAGTGAGGACTGGGAAACCCACCCTCTCAGCAGCCTTTAATGAGTGTTTCAGAGGCTCCACTTCCAAAGGCTAAAATGGGAAATCTTGGCAAATGAAAAGATTGGATTCAGTGTACAGTGAGAGAGGAAATCAGGCCAACAGGAGCTGTATCAATCGATGAATTGTCAGAAAATTGGGCTCAGAGTAGACTAATAATACTAGCTTTTGTACAGTGTCTTGGAGTTTATAGAGTTTATGGCCTTTACGATAGCAACCGTTTAAGAAGCAGGAGTATTATCCCTATTTACAGAGGGACGCGCCTGGCCCTGTTTTCCACATGTCCTGGGGCTAGAGGAGCCAGGGCATAAATCAAAGTTTTTGACTTTGCAGCCCGACGGACTGTCCCTGCTTACGGGAGCTGGGACTGGTAGGGAGTGTCCTAAGGTTTGGTTTGTGGTTGATTCTCCTGGAAACCTTTTTTTTTTTTAAACAAAAACAAAAACAAAAACAAAAACATCTGTCTTACTAAAATGTGTCTGTACAGTGGCACAGAGGGGTGGCTGTAAGGCTAACAATAATGGGGTCATTAATTGAATAACAGTGCTGGCACAAAGTAACAGCCATAGTAGGGTCTTAATTAGGTTCTGGCTGAAGCAGAGAAGGAGCATATTTGTGGGAGGTTCTGGTTGACTAAATTGGTATCAAGTTAAGAGTTTTCCCTCTGGGAAGTCTCAAGTCAGTCACCATGTGGCTCAAAAAATTATCCAAGCCTGGGGTTCCAAGAAGGCCAATTTCTCAGAAGAGAGGACTTGCTTCCCCAAAGGCTAGCTCCATTGATTAGATTAGCTTGGAATTCCTTTATATTCCCTAACAGTTTAACCTCAGAGACTTCTCAACTCTGAGTCCAGTGTTTCTGTCCCACTGGCAAGTGCTAAAGCCTGGCTGTATACCTGAGTGCCTAGGGCTGAAAAGCAGTTAGCAGTCCCCACTGGATATTTTTGCAAAAGAAGTTAAATGTTGCTGGGAAAGAAATTAGGATCAGGGATGAACCTGAGGCCCTGGCCCAGGACCTGGGAGCTGAGGGGCTGTAAGACCAGTCTGGAGTAGTGGGGACAGCACTGAAGTCCCATGGACCTTATATTAAATGTCACCTCTACTTTCCATTGCTTGTGGAGGTAGGGCTCTTATATTAATATTGCTGAGCCCTTTTCAAATACCTTTAAAATGTGCATAATCATTTCTACGTCTAAGAGAAGTCATGCAGATTAGATGAGGCAGAGTATAAAACAGACATAACCACGCACACAGTAAGTGCTCAGGGAACTTGAATTGATTCTGGATCTATCCGGCCTGGGAAGCTTCTGTAAGAGCTGATTCTGTCAATCAAGATGTATCTCACTTGCATGGAATGATTGCCTAAGCCCATGTGTCCCTGTTTAGACTGACATCCCAACCTGCGAGACCTCATTGCCTCTGCCCCACGCCATTCCCTTGACCTCCTCTCTTTTTGCCTTTACTGCCAGGCACCTGCCTCTGGCCTTTCTATTTGATGCATGATCAAAGCCCTTTCATTCTCTGACTATTCCTCCAGTGTCTCTCTCTCGCTCTGTAATTTGGTACAGCAACTCTCACTGCTTCTGGAATAATATCCTTCCCCACTCAACCACCACCCTTTGGGATCATGGACTCCAGAGAAAGTGCCTACTAGCCCTTCTTCCCTGAAGAGAATATGTGTCATAAGAGGCAGTTTGGGCATGCCTGGGTGACTCAGTCATTTGAGCATCTGACTCTTGATTTTGGCTCAGGTCGTGATCCCAGGGCCCTGGGATCCAGCCCCATGTCAGGCTCCATGCAGAGTGTGGAACCTGCTTGATATTCTCTCTCTCTCTCTCTCTCTCTCTCTCTCTCTCTCTCTCCCTCCCTCCCTCCCTCTCTCTCTCTCTCCCTCCCTCTCTCTCTCTCTCTCTTCCTCTCTCTTCTTCCCTCCCTCCCTCTCTGCCCATCTGCCCCTTTCCCCTACTCCTGCTCTCTCTCTCTCTCTCTAAAATAAAAATAATAAAATTTTAAGAAGAGTCATGTGGTTGGAGATCCATAAAGCAGTGTCCTGGCCCCTTTCTTTGGCTCCTTGATAGATTCTGTTGGGAAGGAATTAACCTCAATATCCACTTTTTATTGGAAATAGACTCATGAGATTATGACCAGCTAGACAAGGGCTGAATGAAGCAGAGACTCGCTGGACTAGGCCAGCCAAGGCTTAGATTACAGATTTCTTCTAGGTGGAAACAGGTAAGCAGTGGGGGGCCAAGAAGCCAGAAGAAGGCAGGTAAGTAAGCAGGACTCTGCCTGTTGAAAGATGACGAATGATAAGCCAGCAGGCAGTCACGGTCAGATCCCAGGCTGGGGGTTCAATACTGGGCTCTGAAAACAAGGAGATAGCATTAAGGAGTAGGCGTGTTCTCTAGAAGTCATAGCAGTGCACTTCTAGGAAGACGGTCAGAGTCTCCTAGACTCTAGTTCCTCAAGGAGGCCCAGGGAAGAACATAGTGTGGCCTCCATCTCAGAAGGAGTTGATATGAATAGGCCATTGACGCTCTGGATTAGGCACAAGACACAGGAGCCATTTATTAGAGCAACACACAGTGAGGAGGTAGAAGCAGGGAAGGGGAAATGGGTGTGATGCTGGGCTCTAGGACTCTGGGATTGAGCCCCTATTTGGGGCAGTTGGCCACAGACCCTGAGGCAGAGGAAGCCCAGAGGGAGAGGCCTGCAAATTGCTGCAGGGACTTGCAAGCTGGCAAGTTCACAGACTGACTGCAGAACCCCCAAAAACTTACCAAGAAAGAGGCCATTATCACATATTTGCCTACTCCACAGGAGATAGGATCTCCTGTGACAACATGTGAAGGAGCCCTACAAACAGTAAAGCTCTGCACTTGATTTACAAGTTTATTCTTTGAATATAGAACTGCTGGTATTTTTTGAGCTCATCATAATGTTCACTAAATGTTAGCCATTCAAATATTTGTAATTATTATTGTAGCAGGAGAAATTCAGAGATATTAATTTATATGTATGCGTTGTCTCTTTTCCCCATTCAAGAAGGTCATAGGCTCTAGGCTTCCTGACTTACAAGATGCTTTAGTTCCTAATTTTGTCTTCTCCAAGCTGCCAAATTCATAATGAAGATTTAAGAGACAGTGTACCTCTGCAGGCAACAAGCAAAAATAGGAGTTGTTTCCCTTGATGCGAAAGCAATCTGCAGTTCAGGACAGAGGAGAAAGGAATGTGGGTCCCCTAGAAGAGAGAACTGATGTTCTGTTTTCTGGAAGTATACTGGGAAAGTGCCCTGCCTTCAGAGAGTGAAGTCTGGTTCCAGGGCCCCGACTGCTGGTCCTAAAGGAAACAGGAGGTCAGGGACAGTGGAACACTGATTAGTAACCCATGGGTGCCGTGTGATGGATGAACCAGTGCCTCATGCTACCAGGGAATTCTGGACCTTACACCACCATGGGGTTTGAGGTCATGCTGGAGGATGGAATTTATCTCAACCATGAGTATGTTTGATCTTATTTTCTCCTTGGCAAAGAAGGCTATTTGGAGTTAAATTTAAGTTTATTTCAAGGAAATAAATGGTATGACCTTTCTACACACATATATGTGTGTGTCTTAAAGGTCACACATTGAGTACAATGGTTCTGTGGCCACATACCTCCTGTGAGAAATAGAGAACATTTCCCCAGCATCTACTACATGCTGCCCCAGTTTCCAGCATGTTGCTAAGGCCATCATGTTTCATCCTCAGAATAACCTATGAAGTATTGGTGTCCCATTTGTGTAGATAAGAAAACTGAATTAACAATGGTGAAGTGACCTTGCGCTGGGATCTGTGGTTCACGTCAGAACTGGGCTCCGAACCCAGATTGCATGACTCCAAGGCCCAGGTTCCCTCCACCACACACACGGGTCACCCAAGAAGGAGGAGATTAGAGGTAGGAGTGCTCATCCCTCGTGAGGAAATGATATGATGAAGTGTGATATAAAATAGTTCTCTTGAATGTATATGAGTGTCGGATCTTGAGAGAGAGCACAGCTGAGGGGCTGAATCTTTGAGAAGGGTCAGGTCACATTTTAGAGACCTTCAGTATGACCTAGACCTGTTTCATTTTGGAAAAAGTTATCATCCCTCCCTGCTCCCAAAGCATTGAGGAGGGAATTTCTGTGGATATGTTGGCATTGTCCAGGAGACAAGTGACACAAAAACACCTGACAGTTTTCTCCTAGGGAAAGAATTATGTGAGGATGCTACTGAATTACAGCCAGGAATAGAATGGACCGCAGGGCCTGCAGGTACTGGGAAATGCCTCACTGAGGATCAGCTGGTGCTTTAGATCTATTGCATGTAATTGAATCTTCAGCATGCCTAGCAGAAGTAGCTATGCTGATCATATTCTGATGGAACTGCAAGGACATGAGGGAGGGTGAGGGAGAAATTGACAGGGGTGGGGAGAGAGAGACAAAGAAAATATCCACGCATTTAAATCAATGACAATGGGATGGTGGGAGAAAAAAACAAGGAAGTTTCCTGACTTCTTGCTATAACAGAGCAAGGTTTCTTATAGTTGAGGAAGACAAGCTCCAGGTCAATCAGTCTTCAGTTTCTTTGTGAAATGTGTGAGCATACCTGCAACTTATCACTTCTAATCATAACTGATTTTGTAGTTAATAAATAAATAGCTATAGTTATTTACTTGCCCTGTGGAGTTATTTCTCATTTGCTTTTCAAAACTGGTACTTTTGGGGGAAGGAGGCATGTTTCTTCCCTCTCTCTCTTCCTTATTTCCTTCTTTGTTTTTTTTTTCCTCCTATTTTCTTCTTTTCTTTCTGCTGCACAGCTTTATTGAGCACCTGTGTGTAACCAGGCACTGAGATAAGTGCAAAGGAGACAGTGATAATCATACACAAAGAGCTCATGGTTGGTTCTATAAAGAAACCCAGATCCACTGAACATGTCAAAGGAAGATCCCCAGAGTCAGAAACATTTAAAACAGATCTTGAAAGATAGATAGCATTTCCATAGGCAAAGGCTGCCTGCCTTTTTGGGGAAGAAGGTAGGATGCTCTCTGTGAGGAATCTCAGTGACTGCACTGGTAAAGGCCTCAACTTGAGGGTGTGACCATTTCTAGGCTGTGGTGGTTAGAATAGGTGTAAGTCGGCAAGACATGTTCCAGGCCCTTGTGAGGGTAGAGGATGTGGTCTCTGAATGCCTAGGAGTCTGGCCTCCTCCTCTGGGCACTGGGTCTTTTTGAAGCTTCCTGAATGGTGAGATGCATGGCCAGCTCAGGCACGGGGATGTGTGCTCATGTGTGTCTGAATGAACATTATTCAAGATGTTTACTTACTGGATATTGAAACTCAAATTAGAAGATGAAAAAGATCATGCATCATCATTTTTATTAATCCCTCCTAATCACCTTCTTGATTATGGTCAAAACAGAGCCAGGAGCGATCGTTTTAACTTGTACCTTGGGGACATTCAGTTTAATGGCAAACTATTGCCTTCATTCCATCCCATCTTGTCAGTTGTGTAAAACTGGATCCTGGTTGTGCCCTTTCAGACTGTTGAAGAGGAGGTACCTGGGAGGCTGTGTGTATTCTGACATCAGGTGATGGCCTAACCTCTGGCTTCTTCAGGAACCTGCTTCTGAGATACAGGCCTTAAATCCCATGCCATAGAACATGGCATAAAAGAAGGCCCATTGGTTTCTGAGTCCCCTTACAAATGTTTCTGTTTAAGTATATTAGGGTACATAAATTATTAATATTTTCAGTAAACATATTTTCTAATGACAGCCAGGTAGTTTGGTGAAAATCATCCAAGCCTTGGAGCCAAATGAGAGCTGGTAAAAGTTTGCATTTCACTACTCAGGCCTAGGTAACTGTGGACAAGTGGCTGAACCAGTCTAGTCTTACATTTTCTTCTCTCATGAGAATGTGTTAAAAGGATAATGTGAGGTAGAATGTGTAAAACATACAATATGTAGTCAATAAAAGAGAACAATCATTTAACAAAGGGAACTACAGACACTGAAATAATAGAGCTCAGCAGTACTTTGATAAGACTGGGGGAATTTTACATCCTCAGGATGGAGCTTATCAGAGCTTGCAACCTCAAGGCAGGTGCAGACCCTGTGGAGGATCCAGCTGGATAGAGCCACAGCTCTGGGTCACAGTCCCAGGGCTCAGTGCCTTCTAGCCATGGTTACATTGTACCCACGGCCCCAACCCCATGGGCCACCACTGCTTAACCTCAGATTCGGCAACTCTCCTTTGCCCCACAGTTATGTTCCCTGCAATTAAATCTCACCTTTAGTTCCTGGAAATAGTACTTAGTCGAAGTGAGAGATTTCAGGCTCTCTCTTGGGGTCCTCTGTTCCTGCTCATTCCATCAGGTGCTTCTGTGTGGATAGCTGGGTCGCATCCCATTCCCAACACTGACACCCATGCAGTCCCAGTCTCCTAATGCCCTGGTTCTGCAGCTGCCTCTCTTCTGTCATGATCCCCAACCTTTTCTCTGCAAGAGCTGGCAGGAACTCCAGAACCCTGAATTTCTCCTTTTTGACCCTTTGTGTTCTGCCCCACTAAAACTCTTCTCTGGTACCTGATTGCCTGTCGCCTACCACACCACCTGAACTGTTGAGAGAACTTGGGACATTCTGAAGATAGTTCTAAATGTTATTCCTCTGGCACAATTGAATGTCATCTTCTCTATAAGCCTTATTATACACAAATATATATTTTTTTGTTACTGATAGGTCTGATCTTTTCTAAAGAAAAGGTGCTAACGTAACTTCAGGGGGAATTAAAGGATTTTATTAGTAATTGAGGTTTGCATGTTTCTTAAAGCTTGGAGCCAAATTATAATTGATTTTTTTCAGGAAATAACTCCTTAGCATCTGCTATGTGAGGGGTTATGTACGTGCCAAGAAGGGTAAATTACTAAGTAAGAGTGGATAGTAGAGATAAAAATTATATTTGAAATTAAAAGCTATACTTACTAGAGCAAACACCATCTCTTACTTCCATGTAACCATAATCTTTTATATCTTCAAATTACCGCTGGTCAGATTCTTAATGTGTTTTGCCACTTATGAAAAAGAATTGCTAGGTATTTGAAAATCCAAACAGATAATTGGGAGCCGAAAGCTGGGACTTTGAAAACATTTTACTAAAAATATATTTATTATGGATGCGTATCTGTCACATATATATGCATAGGTAGCAAGATGGTTATAGGACAGAGGATGATCTTAAAATACATTAGTTCAATGATTGGAGATTCACTGCCGAAAACAGATCCAAAGTGTGTAAATGACAGCACTCCAGTTATTTATTATGTTGAGAGACAAAGAGCTTGTTTTGCTGACTTTCAATAAGTATTCTCCCTTAAAAATATCACCTTATGATGGAGGCTGTTTAATACAATATTTTCTAAAGGGTTATCAAACATCTCCATTTAATGGCAAATCCCCATTGGGTATCCCTATCCAAATAATGGGCAGTTCTTCTTGACTAATCCATTTAGGAGGACAACAGACACCTCAGGGGAGGCATTTAACGTCTTTCTTCAGAAGGACTCCTGTGCGTGGTAATGAAAGCCAAGTGTGTGTTCCTCTTCTTCTCCTTCTTTTTCCATTATCTCAGATAACAGGAATTAATTAGCATCCTGCAGTCTTTCACTTTAAGCTTTACTTTGAGAGACTCATATACTTAGTGATTTTTTTTTTTAATTTTGGTTTAGTTTTTGATGTTTTCCTTATTCTTTTTTTTTTTTTTAATTTTTTTAATGTTTATTTATTTTTGAGACAGAGAGAGACAGAGCACGAACAGGGGAGGGTCAGAGAGAGAGGGAGACACAGAATCCGAAGCAGGCTCCAGGCTCTGAGCTGTCAGCACAGAGCCCGACGCGGGGCTCGAACTCACGGACCGTGAGATCATGACCTGAGTCGAAGTCGGACGCTTAACCGACTGAACCACCCAGGCGCCCCAATGTTTTCCTTATTCTTGAAAATACCAGAGCTACTTCTCAAATCTCTTGAACAAGCCATATAAACAAAGGAACAATACTTCCCTCTCTTTCTGAGTAAATACCCTCTTTTCACTGAAAGAAGGGGTGGGGTGCAGGCATTGAAGAGAAGTGGTGCTCATTTTCCCTCTGAGCCAATTCACAGTGCCTGCTGCAATTTCCAAAAACAATGTACCAACTACAGGATCTCAACAAAATCAGTGTGGGCTTTCTGTGAACACACTCAACTGTTGACACACATTCTGAAGCAATGCTGTGATTGTACAGCCGGGGAAAATGGTGGTGATATTCACAGTGCTTGATGATGTGATGTCTACACACATAGGCTTGCTTTCCTTTATGTAGTGTTCAATTTATAATGAATGCCTATTCTGAGCCAGGCACTGAACTTTGTGCTGTATGAAGAGAGGACCTTTTCTGTGTCCTTGAGGAGTTTAATGGGTGACAGGAGTAATAAGAAAAGTAGAAGCTAAATGAATTATAAGACAACATGTAAAACAAAAGGCAACATGTAGCCATCATCATAGAGAGATGCATCAAATGTATTAGTGTTGAAAAAACTTATTTTTCAATATACAAGAGTCCAGAGATAGCATGACATCAACAATATTTCTCCATGGACTTAAAAGCAAATACTGGAAACAGAGTAAAATAACTGTATAGGAGCTTTGGAAATCAGTCAAAGATCTACAGTGGCCAAATGAGCACACAGTTAAGAGAAAGTCACATTCAAAACGGTTGGAATTGCTGTGGGTTTTCATTCACCCTTGCCCCTCCCCCTTTTCATTGTGGCACAGCACAGTTTGGAGGAAATGGTGGCTTACTCCCCATTACCCTTCATTAACCAGAGAGATCAGAGAAGACTGAATATGCAACATGCTAACCTGTCTGTGGATTGCCTGGTATTTTGGTCTCTGGGTCACCTACGTTGGAGTTCAGATAGCCAGAAGGAGCTTGGATCTCAGGCTTGGGAAGCCATGGGAAGCAGTGGGCATGGCTCATAAAAATTACAAACAGCTACAGACCTGCAGGCACCTGAGACAAGATTACTGATCGAAAAATGCAATAGACAGAGAAAGCCCCAAGAAGAAGCAAAAGTGAGACTCTTGGAGAAAGCATGACATTTAAATATGGTTGTGTATATGGGGGAATTGTGAAGAAGCACATGCACAGTCCCTGGGATATATATATCCAAAAAAAAGTCCAGCAAAAACCTTAGGACTTCATACCAGGCTGATGATGCATGAATGTTGTTCCCTGCATAGCACCAGTCTGCAAAGATTGGGAAAGGTAACTATTTTTTCAGATGCCCAATTTTTAATAAAATATTACAAGGCATACTAGGAAACAAGAATGCATGACATATTAAAAGGAAGAAAATAATCCCCAGAAACAGTCCCAGAAGGAACCATAGCTTTGTACTTACTATATGAAGACTTTAAAACAGCCAATTTAAATATGCTTGAGGAGCTAAAGGAAAACGTGGACAAAAAATTAGAAGAAATCCGGGGAAATAATATATGAATAGAATGAAAATATCAACAAAGAGACATAAATTATAAAAAAGAACCAAACAGTATGATGGAGATAAAAACAGTCACTGAATTGAAAACTTCACTATAGGAGTTCAGTAGCAGAATAGGCAGAAGCAAGCATCAGAAACTTGAAGAAAAGTCATTTTAAATGATCAAATGATCATTTGAAAGGAATGAAGAAAAGCGAACAGAATCTGAGACCTATATGACACCATCTAAAAGATGAATATATTCATTATGGGAGCTCCAAAAAAAAGAGAAAGGGGCAGAGAGCTTATATAAGAAATAATACCTGGAAACTTCCCAAATTTGAGTAAATAAGTGTATATACAAATACAAGAGGCTTAAAAACTTCAAGTGGAATCCAAAGAGACCCAAACTGGGATACACTACAATCAAACTGAGAGGTCAAAGACCGAGAATATTGAAAGCAGCAAGAAATAAGCAACATGTTAGATACAAGAGAACCTCTGTAAGATTATAAACTAATTTCCCAGGAGAAACATTGCAGACCAAAAGACACTGGGATGATATTTTTGAAGCATTGAAAGAAAACAAAAACAAAACAGAAAACCCACCAACCAAGATTTCAAATTAACAAGCTAACTTTACACCTTAAGGAGCTAGATGGTCTTCTGATGGAGAGGACAAGTCTAGTGGTATCCCTGGGGCAGCATGGACAGTAGAGTCGAAATGTAAAACCTCATAGGAGAGCATAGGGGCAGGCAGTCCTGGAGAAGTGTATGTTCAACAAGTTCCACAGAAATAAAGGGGGCCATGTATGGGGCTTTTATGTGGACGCTCATGGGAACTGGTGGCAAAGATCCCCGGAGTGTTGGAGGGAGACCACAAACCCTGGTTGTGGCCTGAAACATGGGAACTCCAGATCCATATAAGGAGCTAAGGGTGGAAGCACAGAGATGGGGCATAGTGAGTTCCAGGAAAACAAAACAAAACATGATCAAGGCATTAAGGTAAGAAACAGTTTTATTGAGCTGCATAATAATAGCAGTGATGTCATATGTGGCACTACAAGTTTAACATATATTATCATAGGGCCCCATTAGCTGATTTTTATTACTTTCCCTTTTTCCATGGGTAATTTGCCTACTGCATGTCAAGAGCAAGTATTTGACTCCAACAACTTGAGTCCATGTCCTTGACCACTTATGCTATATAAATAGAAGTAGCTCAGTATAATACTGAGCATGGAGTATATAGGTCACATTTTAAAGGGCTGACCTTCAGATGGTGGTGTTTATAGGGCATGGTAGAACCTTGAACATTTTTAGCAGGCAAGAGATGAGAATAGAAATTGCTCTGGGAAGACAATTTGCAACACAAATATGAAATAAGTTGGTGAAAGGCAAGGCTGAAAAGAGAGAGATCCATTAGGGAGCCAAAAGGAACAAGGTCTAAACTAAGATGGGGGGCAGGATGGAGTATGTGCAATGATTGGAAAAGCTTTGAGAAAGTGGAATCAATGGAATTTCACTGCAATTAGCTAAAGGGGGCCAAAGATGCTAGTGGAGTTTATAGTGACTCTGGGGCATCTCAGCTTATGTTGGGGCCAATAACTCGTGGCATAAGGAAGGGGAAGGAAGGGAACTGTTCTGAATTGGTTAGAATTAATTGCAGAAATCCCCATTCAGATCTTCTTTGGGATTTAAAGAATACATTTTGAAGATGCATAATTAATCTGAAAGTAATAGCATGAATCCTAAATACTTAGGAAACTCATTACTACCATGGACTGAGCTCTTTAGGGCACTGTAACCTCTGTTGACTGGGTGAGATTTTAGATGTTCGGCAGTCACATGGCTGCTCCAGCCATTTGAGATCAGACTGAGTACTAGCTTGTATCTCTCCTGAAAATTAGTTTGAGGTTCTTTAGACTTACCCTATTATGTCCTTTTATATGTCATACTAGTGTAAACTTGGAAATAATTAAAAACAATAGACAAGAACCTTCTTATCTTTTTTAGTATTCCTTTATATAGGGAATAATTGATTGGGCAAAGTGGATTATATTTCAATATTCAGACAGGCTCCTTTTGTTATTACTTTAGACTTTTTATCTGCTTTTTAAATTACCTTGCCTGTTTCGAAAGCACAGTGCAGTTCTCTTGTGTTTCTTTCTTGGTGCAAGACAATGTAGAAAGGCTGAAGGCATAAAGTTGAAGGATATCCACTATCCAATTTAATATCCTTAGAAAATTGACATTTTTAGAGAAATAGTCCTTTGAAATTAATATGAGGTAATGCAATAGTGTGGAAAAAAGCATGGAAGCTGGAGTCAAACTGACTTGATTTTCTCTACTGGTGCTGGCACTTAAGAGCTATGCAACTTTGGGAGTTCAATAGATCATTGAGCCTCAGTTTCTTTGTCTGAAATGCAGGAATAATAATGCATCTGGCTCAAAGTGTGTACCCTCATAATAGATAAATGCTTGACAGTAAAAAATAGTCTGCCATTCAGGAAAAAATGTGTTTCTGTCCTGCCCTAAAAAGGAAAGCCTAATGTTTTTGAGGTTCATCTATTATGGTTAATGAAAGAAAACAGACACAAGACACCACATATTGTATGACTCCATTTATATGAAGAGCCAAAAATAGCCAAATATACAGTCAAAAAGTAGATTAGTTGTTGCATAGGACTAGGAGGTGGCATGCCAAGTGGCTCTTTATGTGTACAAGGTTTCTTTTCGGGATGATAAAAGTATTCTAAAAGTAGATAATGGTGATTTTTTTTCACCACTCTGTCAGTATACTAAAATCCATTGAATTATACACTTTCAACAGGTGAATTTTATGATATGTTAAATATATCTCAATAAAGCCATTTAATACTGAAAGTCATTTCTGTATGCTGACCTGAATATCCTAAACAAAATAATCTGTGCCTGTGGAAAATGGGAAATGCTTTTTGTGTCAGGGGAGTGGGGATGGGGGAGAGATCTCTTGTATTTCTTTTTCTCTAAATGTCTCTCTTTATTTGTGTCTTGGTCAGATTTGTTTGGTAATAAACAGCTCCCCAAATCACAGTGTCTTTTAATGTTTTTCCTACTTGTATTGCATGTGGGCATCTGTTCAGATCTATGTGTTTCTTGTCTGCGGTACTCAGTTCTGCTTAGCTCTGAGTGCATGAGTCTCCTCATCCAGGAAGCAGCTGTGATAATGGTGCATGCTGATTCTCATGCCATGGGGAGAGAGAAGACTGAGTCAAACCTATTAGCTTTTAATTTTTTTAATGTTTGTTTATTTTTTGAGAGAGAAAGAGAGCTCACGTTGGGGAGGGGCAGAGAGAGAGGCAGAGATTTCTCTGACAGACTCTGTGCTGTCAGTGCAGAGCCCAATGCAGGGCTTGAACTCACGAACCTTGAGATCATGACCTGAACCAAAACCAAGACTTGGGTGCGTAACAGACTGAGCCACTCAGGTGCCCCAAACCTACTAGCTTTTAAAGCTTCTGCTCAGAAATGATGTATTCCACAACTGTTCACGTATCATTGGCCAAAGGAACCCACATGGTCAAACCTAGTGCCAATGGAAGTAAACATGCACTCCTTCCATGGAATGAGGTAATTATGAATATTTTGGAATAATACTACAAGATAATCTAACAGTGCTGGGGTAAGACCTGTCTAGCATCCTTACTAGAGTGGAACCTTCAATCAGTACCTATGACCCTTCCTATTATCTTACCGTGCTGGTGTTCTCTTACCCCTTTCCCCACTGGGATCTTTCCCATGATTTAAATCAAGGGTAAACCTATAAATCTGTAAATTTGTTTCTCCCCTACCATGAAAGAACCTGCTGATATTCCTAGTTACCAACTGTTGCCTTCCATTCTTTGTAGTGCCAGACTTCAAAATTACTACCAATTAAGTGTCACTGTTGTTTCTCTATGAAATTTAACTATTTACATTCTGGCTTGATTTCCCTCTCAATCTATTGTAATTCCTTTCTTAAGCCTTCGGTGGCCTTCATTGACAACTCTAATGACATTTTCTTCAGCCATTATTTATTTTGATAGTGGTGGCATTTGTACTATAAACTCCTAAAATGCAGAATTTCTGACCAACACCCGGCCCCCGCCACCACCTACCAAATTTCACATTCTTCGCTCCCTACATTCCCTTCCTGTGTGATCTCAGATAGTCCCAGATCTTTAGTTTTTACTTCTGATAATGTGACTCCTATATTAACATGTTTGTTTCAGCTTTCTTGAGTAAGAATACTATGGGTCAAAAATGTTTACTATTTAGGGGCACCTGCGTGCCTCAATCGGTTAAGCATCCAACTCTTGATTTTAGCTTGGGTCATGATCTCACAGTCAAGAGATCAGCCCCGCATGGAGCTCTGCCCTGGGCATGGAGCCTGCTTGAGTCTCTCTCTCCCTCTGCCTCTGTCACCCTCTGTCTCTCTTAAAAAACATAATTGCTATTTTAATTAATCACAGTCATTTTACCTATTATTCTTACTGATCTTTTCTTAAAGAAAATGTGAATTAAAAGCATTTATTCCTGAGAAACTTAAAAACAAAACAATCTTAGGTTTAATGTTTCTACTCATAAGGATTAACCTATGTAGCTGCAAGTAGTTTGCAAATTGCAAAGTTTAACTCTAGGGTAGAAATGTAACATTTTATTTAGAAGTATAGCTTTGCTTTATGCCTGTGTTTTGGATAAGCATTCAGGAGCCCGGTATTAAGTTTATAAAGAATCAATGTTTGTGGACATATTTTAAGACATTCACATATTAATCAAGGGAAGAAGGGAAGAAAATAGGGCAGTATTGCTGGGAATTCTTTATTTCACTGCCTGGCACTGTATAAAACATTTGTATTTATTCCTTTTAAAAACACCATGAAGTAACTAGTGTGACCTCCATTTTCTATAAGGAAATAGAGAATCTGAGAACTTAAATAATAGATTAAAAGTTAAATCAATGTAATTGACCAAGTTTGTATCTTACCAGGGCTGTGCAACTTACTGCTGTGTGGTCGTGGTGGGGTGGGGGGTGGGGGGATGCATTTCTGTCACTGTAGTTGTCTCATTAGCAAGTAGACTTCACATGTAAAAAAAATCCAGTATATATGGAAAGTTGCAAAATAATAGCCAATATGAGCAAATAAGAAAAATCTGTTGGTTGAAATAGGAGTTGGTTGACAAATCATGCAGGTTGGCTGAGAGGAGCACTCAGCCTTGGGGTGCCTGGGTGACTTAATCTGTTAAGTGTCTGACTCGATTTCGGCTCAAGTCATGATCTCACAGTTCATGAGATCAAGGTCCATAGCGGCTCTGCGGTGACAGAGCTGAGCCTGCTTGGGATTCTTTCTCTCCCTCTCTCTCTGTCCCTTCTCTGCTTGTGATCTCTCTCTCTCTCTCTCTCTCTCTCTCTCTGTCTCTCTCTCTCTCCCAAAATAAATAAACTTCAAAAAATTAGAAAAAAGAGGAGCACTCGGCCTTAGGAGCTAGTAGCGCTGAGATGGGGCTCCTTAAATACACTCTACATGCTCTCTGTTAGTAGCCCCTCAACTACCATGCTGAAGCTGCCAAGGTGTGCCATTTATATGAGTGCCATGATTGGTTAAGGCTTAAGGCAAAGCTTCCACAAGAGTGGACACTAACACTGTGTTCTGAGAAATCTGCTATGGTGATCCCATTTCAGATGAGCAAGACTTGACAGGTCTGCCTTCCTGACTGCTTCTGGAGGTGGCCTCACTATATAGCAGAGCCTTTGTGGTTGTCAGTAACATGATACTCAGTAACATGATATAGCCTTCTTATAGTCTCTGTCTGTCAGTCTGCCTTTTGAACCCAGAATTCCAGTGAGTGGAAGCAGAGGGTCCTCTTTACTCCTCACTTTCTCCAAGACTCTTTCATGACTTACTTGAACCCACGTCCCTGCTCCCTGTTTATGTCTTTGTAACCAATGCAATACATTGCTTACTTATGCTATGCCTTATATTGGGAATTGATGGGGTTTGGTAGTATTGAACTTGGAGTCTGTTGTCAGACAGACTGGGATTCATCCTCTATTTCACCACCATGAGATTATCTCTCTTACTGGAAAATAACACTATCTCATTAGGTTGTTGTAAACACTCAATTCTTTTTGGAAATATCAGTGCAAAGAATGATCATAGTGTTTAATACAAAATGAGTTGTCAACAAATGTTAATTGTCATTGTATTTATTAATATTATTAGGATACGATGCAAGTCTATGTCCTTTTTGTCCCCCAAAGAAAGCTACTCTTCCTGTGTTTACGCCCATCAATTACATTTTTGCTTAAGGCAGCCTTCTGACTTGGCTTTAAAGTAGATCTTTTCCTTCTTTTCACCTATCACATCCAATTCCATCAATTTTACTCTTAAAGATTTTACTTCTGAATGCTTCTTCTCCTCCTCACTGTCACTCTATCTTTTGGCTAGTAATTTAATGGTGCTTTTAACCAGGACATACCGTGGCCTCCATGGGATGCTGGGAAGAACAAAATGCATCACAGATTGAAAATGTACTTTGTGAACTAAATGCTATTTGGTTAAATGAATGATAACTTATTTTATAAGATAATATATATTTAAATGATTAAAAATATTCACTTCCAGAAATGTTGTGAACTAATCTTCATTTTCCCTTTGGCCTATATTGCCAAAGTTATTTCTTTCTCCACAAAACGAAACAAAACAAAACAAAGCAAAACAAAACAAAAACAACAACAACAAAAATCCCAATCACAGTAAGCATGCAAGCACTCTGGAAAGATTGGTTATTCAGTATTGATTATTCCTCTATCAGGAGCTAATTACTATTGGTGAAACCCCTGAATCGTTGCTGTGTTCTGTTGCTTATTGAGGTGGGCAACAGAATTTACACTTTTGGCAGTGACTTTACTGTGGTGTTTCTATTCTTTTATCCCTGAAAACTTTGAGGTGATGATTCCCAGGAGAAGAGCTCAAAATCACATCAAAGGATGAATAAATGAAATTTGGGTATCTCTTCAATGCAGTGGTTTTTTCTCCATTTTTTAATTTGAAAACATACATAGGAAATGTTTAAAGTTTGTACACAACGAATTAGAAGTACTGTGTTAACAAAGAATCCATATGTAGAATATTGCAAAAAGATTGGGAAGATATAAATATATAATACATATTTTCCTTAAATTACTATTTTCAATTGTCGTTGAGGCTTTTATGAGCATAGAGTGTGGTTAACGGAAGGCAGCCACCTTGTGTCCAAGCTTACTACCCTGAGCCAAGGTTTTTATTCCTGAATAGTCTGATGCTAGGACTTATCCTGTAGCAGCTCTGAATTCCCTATGTGTGGTCAGAGGTTCAACTGTGTTCTGGTATGGAAAGAAGATGCATTCCCTCCTTTCCCACTTACATTTAGCTGAAACCAGAAAGAATTTTGTCTTAAAGTGACAAGAATTTGAAGACCTGAGTTTCTAGTCCTGGCACTGGCTTTCAAGCAGAGAAACTTGGAAGAACTGAGATGCTCGGTTAGTCATACAAAGTCCAGTTCTCAGGCAACATCAATGGCACCAGAGAACGTGGTGGAAACGCACACTCCTGGGCCCTACCCAGATCTACTGAATCAGAGTTTCTGAGGGTGGGGTCCGGCCATCTGTGTTTTAATCAGCCGTCTTGGTCTTTCATGTGCTTGGTAAAGTTTGGGGAGCACAAGGCTAGTCACCTCTTTATGGGCAATGAGGTTTGTTTATTTTCCTCGAGATGCAGTCATGGCAGGGTAATGGGAATAGTGAGTGGAAGATGGTACATAATAATGCACCCAGAGTATTAGGATGTGGGCGCAAGTATGAAGGAGTCATAAATCCTAAGTCTAGGTTAGCCAGAGTAAGCCCTGGAGGGAGCAGACCTTACTGTAAACAAGAACTGGCTTCACCAGCCAGCCTGGATCCTAACAGCCACAGGTGTACAAGGACTTTTTTTTTTTTTTTCTTAGATGAATTAACAAATATCCTCAGTTTGGATCAGTTCCAAAATTGAAAGTTTCTGTCCAGGAAGAATGGGGAAGAAGGGCTCTGACACGGGAAAAGAAAGCAGGCTGCTGTGGGGGCTTTCTAGGAATATATGCACTTCTATGTGAGTGTGCCGGACCTGGGGCAGAGGCCAGCATGGCCTTTGCTAGAGACATGGGTTTCAAAGTTGAAAGAAGCTAACAGGAAGATGTGCTTCCTGTGAAACATACATGATGAGCGTACAGAGCTGGGTGATGGCAGGCAGTGCAGTGGTGACTGGGTCTCCCAGACATAGGGCAGCACCTTGTTCTGCTTTGTAAAGGATTCAGCAAATTCTGACTTTAGGCTCTCAAGCCTTATGAGGTGATTGTCTTAAACACCATAAGCCTTCCTAAAAAAGGAGCAAATAATCTCTGAAGTTCCTCAGATAAGACCCTTTGTAAGTATTCATAAAGATAACAGCAATGATGATGTAATGATGCTGATGGTATAAAGCAGACATCCCTGGACGTAGGTGGTTCTCTGCTTTTTAATGTACAGGCATATCTTGGTTTATTATGCTTTGCTTTATGTTGCTTTGAAAATACTGCAGTTTTATTTGTGGCAATGCTGTGTCAAATCTGTTGGCACCATTTTTCCAACACCATTTGCTCACTTTGTGTCTCTGTATCACATTTTGGTAATTCTTGCAATATTTCAAATATTTTTACTATTATTATATTTGTTTTGATGGACTGTGATCAGTGATCTTTGGTGTCACTATTATAATTATTTTGTGGCAATGCCAACTGCGCCCACACAAGAGGGCAAGTTTAATTGATAAATGGTGTGTATGTTCTGACAGCTCCACCGACTGGTGATTCCCCCATCTCTCTCCCTCTCTTCAGACCTCCCTATTCCCTGAGACACAACAATATGGAAATTAGGCCAGTTGATAACCCTACAATGGCCTCGAAGTGTCCAAGTGAAAGGAAGAGTCCCAGGTCTCTCACTTTAAATCAAAAGCTAGAAGTGATTCAGCTTAGTGAGGAAGGCATGTTGAAAGCCAAGGTAGGCTGAAAGCTAGTCCTCTTGCCCCAAACAGCTAGCCAGGTTGTGAATGAAAAGAATTCTTGAAGGAAGTTAAAAGTGCTACTCCAGTGACCACACACGTGATAAAGAAAGTAAAACAGCCTTATTGTTGAACTCGTGGAGAAAGTTTTACTGGTCTGGATAGAAGATCAAACCGGCCACAACATTCCCTTAAGGCAAAGCCTAATTCAGAGCAAGGCCCTGACTCTTCAATTCTTTGAAGGCTGGGAGAGATGAGGAAGCTGCAGAAGAAATGTTTGAAGACAACAGAGGTGGGTTCATAAGGTTTAAGAGAATAAGTCATCTCCATAACTAAAAGTGCTGGGGTAGAAGTTGGATGTGCTGGTGTAGAAGCTGCAGCAAGTTATCCAGAGGATCTAGCTAAGACCATTAATGATGATGGCTATACTCAATAACAAATTTCAGTGGCATTGAAGCATGCTGATATTGAAGGAGACTGCATCTAGGACTTTCATTGCTAGAGAGGAAAAGTCAGTGCCTGGCTTCAGAGCTTCAGAGGACAGACTGACTCTGTCGGTAGGTACTAACACAGCTGGTGACTTCAAATTAAAGCCAATGCTGATTGATCATTCAGAAAATCCTAAGGCGCTTAAGAATTATGTTAAGTCTACTCTGCCTGTGCTGTATAAATTGAACAACAAAGCCTGGATGACAGCACATCAGTTTACAACATGCCTTACTGAATATTTTAAGCCCACTGTTGAGACCTACTGCTCAGGAAAAAATTCCTTTCAAAATATTACTGCTCATTGATAATGCACTTGGTCACCCAAGAGCTCTGATGGAGTTATACAAGATTAATGTTGTTTTCATGTCACTATCACAACATGCATTCTGCAGCCAATGGATCAAGAAGTCATTGTGAGGGGTACCTGGGTTGCTTAGTTAAGCGTCCAACCCTTGATTTTGTCTCAGGTCATGATCTCACGGTTTTTGGGTTTGAGCTCCACATCGAGTTATGCACTGATAGTGCAGAGCCTTCTTGGGATTCTCTGTCTCCCTATGCCCCTCCCCCCTCAAAAATAAATAAATTAACATTTAAAAAAAAAAGTCATTTTGACTTTCAATCTTATTATTTAAAAAATCCATTTTGGGTTACCTGGGTGACTCAGTAGGTTGAGTGTCTGACTTCGGCTCAGGTCATGATCTCATGGTTCATTAGTTCAAGCCCTGCATCAGGCTCTCTGCTGTCGGTACAGAGCCCACTTTGGATCCTCTGCCCACCCCCCACCCCTGCCTCTGCCCCTCCCCATGCTTTATTGCAATGCTCTGGAACTAAACCTGCAGTATCCCTGCCTATGCCTGTAGATGGGTTCCCAGAAAATTATAATGAAGCTGCATTCTACAAAAAATCAGACCCCATTCTCTTTTTTGAAGAGGTTTTCTTCCCTGTTACTAATGGAGATTTTTTACAATAATATCTTGAGTTGTTAAGTATGGACAGAACCAATTTTTCAAGGCCAGTTTATGGTAAATAATCTCTGGTTACCCCCAGCACTTCGACAGCCTAGTGGATTTGATTATTGTGTGCACTGCACCCAATGTACCTGTTAGCATTTAGGCCTACGCAGTTAGAGATGGGAGCAAATCCTGACTTTTAATCGCCATGAGCACTTCTAAGAAAATAAAAGAAAATACTGTATGCACCAGACTTTAATTTTCTTTTCATATGTAAAGACCATCTGGAAATGTAATTATACTTTAAACTTTTAATTCCAACATCTAGTAATTTTTACTGTATTTGAATCTGTGAGCATGCATGTTAGTTTTTTTTTTAATTGTTTTTTCAACGTTTATTTATTTTTGAGACAGAGAGAGACAGAGCATGAACGGGGGAGGGTCAGAGAGAGGGAGACACAGAATCTGAAACAGGCTCCAGGCTCCGAGCTGTCAGCACAGAGCCCGACGCGGGGCTTGAACTCACAGACTGCGAGATCATGACCTGAGCTGAAGTCAGCCGCTTAACCGACTGAGCCACCCAGGCGCCCCCATGTTAGTTTTTTATAATGGCTTTATGGTTCACAGAAAGCAATGTGGTGATTTGAAACAAGGTCACGTGATTGCCCATTTTCACCTGGATTGACACCTCTGATCTTGGGTACGGTTTGGGTGTTTAGTGAATGGTTTACTTGCCTGTTTTTCCTTCCTGAGTTTCAAGAGCAAGCCATGTAGCACAGTGGGTAAGAAGTAGAGTTTCAGAGGCAATCTAAGATGTTTCTGAATGCAGGCACTACCTTCTGGCTTTATGCCCTTGGACAGATTGCTCAACCTCATTGAGCATTAGTTTTGTTGTGTAGAAATGAGAATTATAATGACTCTATCCCAGGGTTGTTTGAATATTAAAGGTGGTGATGTATATTAAGAATGTAGCCCAGCATCTTGTTACATGTGTGCAAGATGTGCAAGCATTATAATGCTCTCATTATAATTGTTGTAATTATAATTATTTTTAAATGTAGCTATTTATTATTATTATTATTATTATTATTGATACCATTATTATTTTTAAATTAATGCATTTTTATTCATTAAATAAGTCACCCTTGGTGGTACCACCATTATCCTGTTTCCCAGTTTCACTTGATCTGATTTTCCTTGCTTCAAATCACAGCAACCCCTGCTCAGGAAGAGCCAGAACCTTGTATATCAGTGGATTTCTTATGAAATTTCCTTATGCTAAGCCAGAGTTTGATTTAAAGATCTTCTCATAAGAGCTGCATTGCTCGTGGAACCATGTGTCAGCCAGGGACAGGGCTGGATTAGAGAACTTTCCAGGTACTTCCAGATTTGGGATTCCCAGAGTCTATAAGCTCTTTAAAGAGAGTGGCAAAGTCTTTGTCCTGGATTTTGTAACCAGGTGTGATATACATGACTCAACCAGTTTTTCTCAGAATACTTTCTACTAGTGACCTCAATTTCTTTTGGCTTTAATCATCTAAAAAATAGAAATAATCTCAGTTTACATATTTATAAAATGGGAATGATACCTCTGAAAACTTGTGCTACAATAGAAACCAGATAATGTGGTTATGGTATCTTTCACAATTCATCTTGGCTCTAACAAGCATAGTTAGATTGTGTCTTAAATGCTTTTGGGGTGTCATGCTTCATGACCCCAGTATGGTGCTAGAAGAACTCAATCCACACTTGTGTCCCCACTATATCCCTGCTCCATCCAAATAGCTTTACAAGCCTCTGATACTTTAAATGAATCTAAAGATGGGCTATTTTCTAGATAAACCTGAAAAAGAATGTATCTTTAAATTAATTGCCTGTTTTTAATTTATAAAACACCCTTATACAAATTGATAACGATGTATGTTTGAATAATTCAAGAAACAGGATGTCAATAGCTTTTAGCATCAGGTACCAAGAGAGCTTCTGCCTTTGAATATTAATTTGACTAATTTGGTATATTAGGGCATTTAGTATGGTAAGCACACACATAGACTAGTAGGATTCTTGAAGGGTAATCTAATCAGGAACAGGGCATCTATCATTTCCTTAAAATGTAACAATTATCCTAAAGTCTCATCAGGAATATTCTGCCACTGATGAAGAGCAAGATACCCCAACTAAAATGTGAATGAACATAAAATGATTTATTGGGAATGATTTTGGGAAGAGTATGTTCCAGTCTACTTTGTTTGTTTTGTTTTGTATTTTCTTCCCATTTAATCATATAGTATTTTTTAAAAACAATTTTGTAAGTTTGTATAAAAGGCAAGAGTTTCATCTTCCTGTAAATATGCAAATACATTTAAGATGAACCTCATCTTACCTCAGAAGATGGAGTTGTTAAGTCAAAGTTTTCAGTGACTAATTTATGACCATATTGGATGGAGTATATGAGTCTTCTACATGCTTTCCATCATTTGTTTGTTTATTTTAATTTTCAAAATTAATATGGATGATTCTCTCATTATTTCCTTCTTATGGGAAATGCAGAATCAGAGACAGTAAGTAACTTTCCCAAAGTCACACAGTGGAGTGGAGCTGGTGTGTAAAGACTGGCCTCTTGCTCTCTTCCCGCAAGCGGCCTGAGGTGATCTCTGAAAATGGTTCGCTGTTCACTTGACCCGGAAAACCCGACAAAATCATGCAAATCAAGAGGTTCAAATCTTCGTGTTCACTTTAAGAACACACGGGAAACTGCCCAGGCCATCAAGGGTATGCATATCCGAAAAGCCACCAAGTATCTGAAAGATGTCACTTTTCAGAAGCAATGTGTGCCATTCCGACGCTACAATGGTGGAGTTGGTAGGTGTGCCCAGGCCAAACAGTGGGGCTGGACACAGGGTTGGTGGCCCAAAAAGAGTGCCAAATTTTTACTGCACATGCTTAAAAATGCAGAGAGTAATGCTGAACTTAAGGGTTTAGATGTAGATTCTCTGGTCATTGAGCACATCCAGGTGAACAAAGCCCCCAAAATGCGGCGTAGAACTTACAGGGCTCATGGTCGGATTAACCCATACATGAGCTCTCCCTGCCACATTGAGATGATCCTTACTGAAAAAGAGCAGATTGTTCCTAAACCAGAAGAGGAGGTTGCACAGAAGAAAAAGATATCCCAGAAGAAACTGAAGAAACAAAAACTTAGCCCAGGAGTAAATTCTGCATGAAATACATGCAAATAAAAGTAAAAACAGAAGAAAAAAAAAAAAAAAAAGACTGGCCTCTTACACAAAGTCAGTGTTCTATGTACCACCAGCTGGACCAGCCTTGTAACCCTGAGGAGAAAAGTTCATGCAGGTTAAAAATAGTTATATGGTGAATACACTCCAAATTCCAGAGTTGAGGTTAACCATGTCAAGAAGACATTGCTAATTTGATTGTTCGTGTAAATCCTTGTTTAGAATATAGAGATGTGATTATTTGAGAATGGCCAAGACAGCAATTATTATACACCATTTATTACAAAAAGAAAAGTCTTTTGCCTTTATCTTAGTGATTTATATACCTACGTTAGTTGTGAGAAAAGAGAAACACATAAAATATAGAGCAAAGCAATGACATTTCCTTTCACATTCCTCTGCTTGTCTCATGAAAATTTTGTACACTGAATTTCAGAGTCTGATTTGTGGAGCCCAAAATGACATTTCAGTATATATCAATATATTGATCGCAGCCTCCTTAGGCTCACAATAATTAAGGACTATCACATGGATACAGTATTTGTTTGTAAGATAATTCTCAAGACTTTGTGTATGATAATAAAGCCCTAACTATTGTATGTACATCAAATCTATTTTGAGTCTAGTGAAAATAATTAAACTTAATTAAAATGGTGTGAATTTATTTAAGTTTATATGAGGACAATCAGGGACATAATTATGAGCCTATTCTTGTTTTTTTACAGGACGAGGCTAGCCATTTGACAATTTTGAACCCAAGGTAGATAAGGGTTAGTTAGAAGTTATCAAAGTGTGAGAAAGCATAAATCTACTGAAGAAGGAGAACTTCCAATGCTTGAACACGTAGGCCTGATGTGTTATACATAAAATTTCATTTCATCTTTATAACCATCCTCTAACTGAAATACCATTATTTCCAAATGTGGGGACCAAGATCTATAGAGGACATGTAACTTGCTAAAGGCTATACAAATAGTAGTAGGAATGATCTTAGAATGAAGCCCGCCCAACTCCAAATAAAAATTAAATAATCACACAATAAATTACTTTGATTGGATATGAAAAATATTGGGGGAAATCCTTATTATTTTTATCATAGAGCTCACATAAAATTAATCTTTTGCTTTAAATTATAGTATGTATAAAATGGTAGTTCTAACTTCAGTTGGAATAGATACAGGGATTTCTTTCCAAAAACAGTGTCTCATGAAAGCAGGGGTGAATTGCATGGTTGTAAGTAGAACTGACCTTCAAAGGGAGGCCTCCCACCTAGGATGAGATTTTCATTCTGACTCGGGGGCTGTGAAACCATCACCAGGGACAGCATGACCAGCTATGTCTTGAGTGGAGAATTACATAAAACCTCATGAATTGATGGCTTTTTGCCATAGTCTGCCTCAATTTAATTGTTTCTTTCATGAAGAGATTCATACTACAAGACCTCCAACATTTGGAAACATGTTTGGATTATTGCCTCTTGTGCCATTACTGTTGTCTTAAATTGTGAATTTTTCAACAAGATTTTAGTGTGAAACTTCAGTGTGTCCAGGTACCTAATATGCAAGTAGGGCTAAGCAACAATAAACATGACTATTATTTACTCATATCAGGTACTTTGCTAAGAGCTGTTGCTTAAATTATCTCATTTTACATCACAGAGATCCTGAGATAAGTTTTGTAGACCCAATTTACAGATGAGATAGCTGACATTTAGAGAAGCTCATTCACCTGCCCAAGTTCATCCAACTAGTGTGATTGAAATTGGATTTGAAGTCAGTTGTAGTTGACTCAGAAACTGGTATTTTAGCTGCTCTGTTTAGCCAGTACACTTTTCCACATGATGCATTTTTTATGTTCTTAGAGATTTGAAAATCTATTTAAGAAAATGGTCTGAAAAATTATACCAGAAAACATTTAGTGTATCTCTGATTTAGATCTATTTGATATTTCTGTAGGTAGTTTTCTGAAATAATCTTCCCTAGCCTGTTTGATTGGAGCCCAAGGGAATCAGAGCATGGGTAAAGGGTAGGTGGGCAGAGGTTGGGGGAGTGAAGTCATTGTTAGGAGTGAAGCAATAATCTAAGCCAAATAAATAGTCACAGGAGAGCCTCAAGCTAAAGTATTGTTACAAATGGACAGTAGACCTACTTCATCAATCAAAGGGTAAGGTTGAAGTCAATTGTGCAGAAGATGTTCATTAAAATAATTTGAATCTTCGTGTGAGACATGATAGAGCATAGAGCAGACAACAAAAGCAAATCACACTTATTGCATCTGATATGGGCCAGATACTATTCTGGCCAAGTGATTTGCACAAATTCTTACCAAATCCCAGTGGAACAGACATTATTATCTCATTTCAAGATGAAGATGCTAAGGATCCAAAAAGAAGTTTCTTGCCCAAGGTCAAACAGCTTCTAAGAAATCTAAAATATAAATCTCAATCTCTCTGAATCGTTCCACAGTCCAGTGCTGTCTCTTTAGAAAGCCAGTTGCAACCTCATACATACTAAGAGAAACCGAGATTCTAGAAGTTAAGTAACTTGTCTGAAGAGGTCAAAAAGTTAAGGCTGTCATGTTCTCCTGCTGAGTGAACTTTTTTCACTTGGCTCCTACCATCATACACACTCTTGATTTTTCTCCTACCTCACTCTTTACTCATTCTCTTCTAAGCTTTTAATGTGGGAGCATCTCAATCCTTGATGTTCTTGTCTCTGTATCTCTCTTTCCTTATGACTTGGTGAATTGAATGCAGCATCATGGCTTTATGTACCACTTGACAACTTCCAAAATTATAGCTTCAGCCCAGACTTCCATTCCAAACTCAAGACTTTTATTTCCAAATGTCTGCTTTATATCTCTACTTGGATATCTAAGAGATATATCAAACTCAACATTTCCAATATTTAATATTTAATTCCTGTTTCCAATATTTAATTCCTGTTCTTGTCAACACCTGATTCACCAGCTACCTTTCCTGTCTCAATATCTGCCTATTTCTCATTATTGCCACTGCTATTACGTTTATCTAAATCAGTAGTATTTCTTACCTGGATTATTTATAAGAAATAATAAAATGAAGACTTAAACAAGTTTCCCTACTTCAGACTTTGCTCATCAATAGTCTGTTTTCAATATGGCTACCAAAGTGACTAAAACATAAGTCAGATCATGTCACTACTATGCAGGAAATCCAGCTCACCATTTCACTGAGAGAAAAAGTTGCAGGATTTACAGTGGTCTACCTCTGATCCCCTCTCTCCTCTTCCCATGCTTTTCCTACTGTAGTCACACCGCCACACTCCAGCTGTAGGTTCTAGATGTTCCCTCTGATCCATTGCTCTTTCCCCAGATATCAGCTTTACTAACCACCTCATCCCTTTTAAGTCTTTGCATGTATTTTACACTCTAAGTGATCCTTACTCTGAGCAGTCCATTTAACTCTGAAAGCTACCTGCCACCTCACTTATTGCTCCTCATCCTGCTGTCCTATTTCATATTCTTTTAAAAAACATGTCACAGGATGTATTACCTTCTAACACACTAGAAAATTTATTTATTTTAGCATGGTTGTTGCTTGTTGTCTGACTTTTACATCTAGCATATAAATTCCACAAGGACAGACATTTGGTCCTTTCCCACTGGTGTATTCCAAGCACCTAGAACAGTGTCTGAGGCATAGTAGGTCCTCAGAAAATGCTTTTTGAAAGAAGATATGAAATAAAGTGTATAATAGAACTTTTTAAGCTGTCTCACCTTTGCAGAAACTTACAGTTACTCTCTGAAGTATCTAAGGATGCAATCATTTCCCCTACTGTTTACAGATACACATCATCTTAGCTATCTAACTAACGTCTCATTTCCTCCTTATTAGTCATAGGTTTATGCAGATCTATTTCAGCCTGCATATAAATTACCAGTGGTATTGATCTTCCTTTCCACTTAATGGGGCTGGTCAAGGATCAACTCCAGACAGGCAAGGCCCTGAATCAGCTTTTGCTTGTGTGCCCTCTGGCTCATAAATAAATGGAAGAATGTCCCTTGGCTTTGCTTCTGCAAGCTCAGGAACCTCCTTCTTCCTCTTAAATGTTATAAATGTTATCAAATGTCTATCTATGCTCTCTTTTGCTTTGGTTAAGAAAATAAAGGAAATTTAAAATCATGGGATATCAGGAAGAATCAGAGTCATTCTTAAGTGTTTTCTTCAAGTTTACTCTAATTTCCCTGAGATTAATCTTCTTATTATGACAGCAAAGCCTAGCCCTTCCAGGATTTTTGGAACACCACATTTTGATAATTCGATCTTCATGGACAGTGAATCTATCTGTCACAGTCAGTTGTACTTTCAATCTTTGAATCGACTGGTATTTACCTGTATCAGACTCCATTTGTCCACCACTTCTAAAACTCTTGATAATTTCCAATTGCTCATGGAGCTGAGTTTTAAGGTTGACATGGATCATCCATTCTTTCCAGAATGACAAATAGCTTTACATGGCGACCCTCACATTTTATCTTAATTTCTTGGCAAACGTTAATTTAATTTTCTGCTAAATGGTTTCAATCTCATGCAGAACCAAAGTGAACTAAGTAAGTATCTCAGGAATATTCTTCGTCTTGTCAGGATAATTCTTTCTTCCCATTTAAGTGAAAATGAAGTAACATTCAGTGGTGATTAAAAAATATCATCAACATAATTACTAATGTCATTGTGAACCTCTGAGAAACCTTAAGTTTGAATTTCCCACTGGGCTAAGAGTGGTTGTATAAATTTATTTCTTCAGTACAGATTGGATAGAAAGCTCATAGAAACTGAGAACTTCTTGGAGCTAGAAATCACCTTAGACATTATCAAGCCTCATCATGACAGAGTTTGCAAATAGAGGAGGAATCAAGGCTGAGAAGGAGAAGATGAATATGTAAATTCACATTCTGTCACATTAGACAGAGGAACTATAGACCTTTGTCTTTTGATTTAGTCCAGAAAAGCTCTGAAATTACATGAAAAATATTGGTGAGCATTGGCAGGAGGACATTTATTTGAGGACCGCGTCCATTGCAGTTTTTTTAAAAAAGTCAGTAATCTCCCAAAAGTTAAGTATCAAGTTCCACCTTGCTATTTCACAGATATAATTCGTCCCTTTTGCAGGTTTGATCCCAATACCAGGTTAAAGCTATATTGAATTTTGTATTCAGTTTCAGACAATAGTAACTTCTTCCCCCACCAAAAAGCATTTGTGGGTTAGTTAGGTGTCAACCCAGGGCATTGATTTACTGTGACTTCAGCATTCTCTGAACTCAATTGCAGTCCTTGGAATAAAATGCTAAATGTATTTCCAGGTGACTGTGTGGGGATTGAAGAAAGCATCTGAAATTTGTAGTTCTCATAGAGAAGAGAATTCGTTTTAGGTCTTCAACCAACTTCGACCTCCTTTGCACAATTTGCAGGTAGTGAAATGAGAATAAAGATGCACATAAATAAGAAAGTACAAATGCAGTATATTTTCAAAACTTTTATCATGGGGTTTTGAAATAATAGGACATGTGATAAAATACAGTTTTATCACACAGAAAAGACCACTGTGATGTGTGCATATGTGTGCACGTGTGTGGCAAAGTCAGATGACATTAAAATACTTATTTTCTCTTTAACATACCAGAAAACGTATTTTTCTTTAAATAAGGTACCATCCAATATGCAAAAATGTGCGTGTATGGAAATGCATATATGGAAACAGCATTGATTTCCCTGCTTTGCCACTAAGTTCATCATCCCAGGCATGGCACTTCTTTCTAAGCTCCATTTCCCATCTGTAAATGAAGGAATTGAACTAGCTTGTTAAGGCTCTTTGTTAATAGTCAGTGTTTCTGTGATGATTTGCTATTAAAGCCAAACTGCAAGTCCCCTCCATCATTTTCTGAAATTGAAATTTTATGAGTTGTTTTTTGTGTGATCCAAAATAACATACTCATCTGAGATCTTGGCAATTAAGAATTGGCTATTGTAAGCATATCAGACACAGAAAAGGGCCAATATCCTTTCTTTCTTAAGCTGCATTTTGAACAATGATAGTACCAAAGCCATTCCTCCTATGGTCCCCAAATTCACCCTCTTGGAGTATAATAAATAAGACGGGTTAGGATTTTCTGTTGGGAAAAGAACAAAACTTGATTTTAATCTCAGTTCTTTAGGGTCAACAAAGAGCATTTTGTCATACTTGATCCCTTTCTGTCTACTTCTCTTTCCCCTCAATTTCTTTTCTGTTCTTCTCTCCCCTATATTCTCCACCTCCATATGCCCAACTAGGTCTTACATGTTAAAAGTCAGTTTCAGAAGAAACAGAGATCAGGGTTGTTCTCCAAGTGCTACTGAGAGTAATCTGGGAAAGTTGGCCCTGTCCAGTGGCTAATCTAAATTTTGTGGGATATGTATCTTCTGTCACTTAAGGGGTCTCTACAAAATTTCAAACTCAAAACATATAAAGGGTCTTCAGTGGAACCACAAGCAAGTAGGGGGGCCCATGTTTAAGTTTCATCAACTTCCTGGTGAATGTATGTGGGGCCAAATCTGCCAGCTGTGTCTACTCTTGTCTGTTTCTGTGTGTCAGCCCAGAAGAGAAGTTGTAAAGTGCTGGGGTTCTGCCATTTCCCCTTGAAGAGATGTGAGAATAAAAACATTCTTCAGTGGATTCTTGCCTAAAGAAAGCAAGACTATTTTGAAGGCTCCAGAAGATAGTTGTTGAGATTTTACTTTCCTTGCTCATTAGAATTGGCATTTATTTAATTTCATAAAGGCGTTGAGAGCTGCCTAGAATACAGACTCAGATGTGGTCTTTCTGATAAGATACCCTCATGGGCAAAATGTTGGCATTAGCATTATGCGTACAATTCTTGTAATATATTCAGAACTACTCTGAAACAAAAGAAGAAAATGTTACTTTAAGAAGGAGACAGATTTGATCAAATAATTTTAGGCTTACAGAGTGATAGTAAATGATAAAACTTGGAGAAGAATTAAAGGTGAGAGAAAAAGTAATTGGCCTCCAGTAAACACAACTCAATGTCAGTACAGGCGAAGAGACAAGGTCAGCATTCATATTTCATAAACCTGGTAATAACACCACTGTAATCTGTACAGCTGCTTTGGATGTGAGATGATATTCTATTTCAGAAGGAATCAGCTTTTTTTTTTTTAAATGTAAGGTATCCTTCCAGTTCCATTTAAAAGTTATTTGTATTCATTTTGGAAAAAAAGAAAGAAAAAAAGAATTATAAAACAATTGCCCATTTCCTAGCATTCTCTATTGGCATGATTGCTTATTTTCTCCCGGTCTTTATCTTTAGAGCTGCATATTTAACATATTTGAGAGTGTGCTATCCATATATTTTTTTCCTGTTTTATTCTCTTTACATATCCCCATGCTACCATCACCTCATTGTAAATAACATTTTTTGCAGATGTTTACATTATGCAAAATACCAAATGACAAAGTTTACTTAGCCTTCCCTCCAATTATTGGATATTTAGATTAATTACAAATTTTTCCCATGAAACATACACTGCAATGAGTATTTTGTGCATAAGCTGTTTCTCTATTTCAGATTATGTTCTTAGGATAAATTCCCAAAAGCAGAATTAGAGACTCCTACAGTTTGAATCTTTTTTGTTGTTGCTTTTTTGTTTTTAAGGCTTTTTAGTACATGGTGCCAAATAGCATACCAAATGGATGCATTGATTTTTTCCCATTTAAAATTTAAACTTATGAAAGATTCTGCTAAATTAACTTTGTAATTTTTTCTCAGACTGTAGCTAAAGATTGCTGTCTCTGTTACTGGACCAGCTATAGGATTGAACTGACTACCAGTCACCCAAAACTACTAGGTTTTTTCTAATTTGGTTGAATGATTATAATATCTATTGTAGTGAGTATTGCCTGGGGCAGTTAATTAACATAAAATGCTGTCTGGAGGTCCCCTTCCTGCTCTCAGATTTTGCATATCATTTTGAGGTTATCTTGTTTTTTCTGCCTAATTCTTAAAAGGCAAAATAACCACATAAATAAAAACAAAAGCCAAAATAATGACATCTTATTGGAGCTTAGTATTTCACTACAATTTCCATTTTGATGTGGTACACATACTTGAACAGAATACATTTTAAAAATCCCATTATTAAGGTAAAATAAATAAGAGTGATTCTTTTTCTCACTTTGTGTTGATTTTTCTTCTTGGTAACATAATCCTCATTGTGCAGCACTAATGAGACTTGGGGAAAAAAAAGACAGAAAACATCCTTCACTGCACCTTTGGTGTGAATCATGGGCAGGAATGGTATGTGAAAGTTAAAAAGCCAGTTTTAGCTCAAAGAAATACCGTCTTGTAACCATCACTGAGTGTTACAATGGCCACTTGGGAGGGATATTGTAGTGAGGATTTACCATTGATGAGTGAATGGCTTCTTTGACTTTAAGGGTGCCCTTTGCAATTCAGTGATTCTCTCATAGCCAACTTAACTGGATTGACAAATAGCTGAGACAAAAAGGATGTAGGAGTTAAGAGGAGAGCAGAGTCACTCATACAGGTTTGGCTCAGGATCAAGTTTTTATTCTCAGTGTAGAGGAATCATTTAGAGAATTGCTTGTCACCCGTCACTCAGAGTTGTCCTTGCCTAGGTATCCATAAGGCACTGTGGGGGTTCTTCAGAAAAAAATGTAAGCAAAAGCTTAAAGAATAATGTTCAGTTAAACTCTTTAAGACATTAAGGTATAAGAGATTCATGGTGTATTATACCTACCATAACATGGAAGCAGTCCATTTCATGGACCACAGCTCAGTTTGGACTCACGGACTGCAGAAGAGGCTCTAGGACATCAACAAGAATATGTGATGAAAGCAGTTCATTGCACCAGCAGAGATGGGAACATGGCGATCAGCAGGAACAAAGGCCCACTTGAAATGGAAAATGCAGTAGATATTAGTGATTCTCCAGGAGGAAACAAAGATGTCCTGAGAAGAAGGGTCTGACCTAATGATGAGTAAGTGAAATAACACAGGAATGTGTTCCTCACACAGTAGTCCTGCAGCAGGAGTATTGAATTCAACTGGAAAAATAATTCTCTTCTTGGGCAAATCCCACACTGCTTGAGGCAAAGAGCCAACATTATGAACTCCCTACCATGCTGAGCCATAACTCAGTTTGATTTTGTTTTTACAAACAGTTAAAAAGAGGCTTGGCTGATACTTTCAAAGGGGAAATTGAGACAACGAACAATTCTGGAGAAGGAATATTGCATTTTTCAGGTTCATTTGCTATGACTGCCTACTAAAGCAATTACAGGAAAACCTTCCTTTCTTTCCTAGAAGATAATAAAAATGATAATTAGCAATCTGCTCCTTCATTTCTTCACATGTTCTTGACCTTGCCTTGCTATTTAAGGCTTAACATTTTACAGATGATTTTTAGAAAGAATATGATTTGATTTCTTTGTAGTGGCATCATTTTCTTAAATATAAATGTTTGTCTTCAATGTTCTTTAAACACAAAATAGGAGAATTGAGAACATCCCTGTTCCTTCTGTTCCTTTACATTCCAGGAAGTTATATGAGTTTGTTCATTGAATGACATATATTTGAAATATTTATTGGACACTTATGAGTAATACATCAAAGCACGAGAGTTTAATTAAATTTATTTTACCTTTAAGATTATGATTGCAGGGCAAAAATGCAGGTTTTGGCTGTCTCACAAATCTGTAAGTAAAGTCTCACTTTATCACATACCCACAGAGCCTCAGCTTTCCTAGCTGGGAATGTGTGATACTCTAACAAAGAGTTCTTGTGAGGATTAAATAGAATGAAGGATAGAAAACATCTTGCAGGAAGCTCTCAGGTCTCAAGAAGTATGCATGATGTGTATAAGGCTGAAACAAATTGCCTTGAAAACGGTGTGTAAGTAAGGACCACAGTGTCAGCACAGGCTCTAAGTGCTGGAGAATGATAGGGAATGGCAACTTCTAGAGCAGCGGAGAATGTTAGAGAAGGAAGGGAACAAACTGGAACTTGGAAAAAGGTAGAGAGGGGTGTGTGGTAGGTTGTCTCTTATCCCCCAACTCAAGATCTGAAGTCTCCATCTAATGCTTTAGAATGACCACCACCCTGAAGCCTTGCAAATAATCTCCCACTTTTCTCATAGGGCACATTTCATGGTCTCTGGCCCCAGTAAGAGTTGGAATAATCTTGGAATTCAGTGAGCCATACTAAGCATATAAATCTAAAAACCAGAAATCACCTTTAAGCCTCTTTCTTCCTCAGCATCCCCATTTCGTCCCTTCTCCAGTCCACCTGAACCTATTTCTTTTTTATTCACTGAATCTATCCATTTCTCTCTATGTTAACTTTCCCTGCTTGTATTTAATGCTAGCTTTTTTTTTTAGCTTGAATTATTTCAGCATTTTCAATTGTTGCCCTTGATCCACTGTAGTGCATTACTCGTACAGACAGAAGAACACACTCTCTAATTTGCATCTAATCTGCTACAATCCTTTCAGTGGGTCTTTAGAACACATGTCCCTTGGCAATAAGGAAGAAATAGTAGAGCAAGCATGTGTCTGTTCCAAATGATGACTATGCTATCTTGGGTAGGAATAATTAGATCTTTGCTGGGCCTAGGCTGAACTTTTGTATCTGTATGTCTAAGTGGACCCATCCTACCTATGAATAGTTGTTAATGACCTCTGGAAAAATAAGAGGATGTCCTGAACTGAGACAACAACAATAGGAATATTAGGATGGTAACAGGTTTGAAGGTGTAGGCAAGTGATTATTTGTTGAGGAGTAAGAATGGAGTATGATTTAGATTTATAGGTAGACAACTGAGTGTGTAATATCATTAACTAAGATGAGAAATAAAGCCTTCTCAACTTACTAATGTGAAAAATTAATGAGTTTACTATCAACCTACTGTGGTTTGGAGGTAGCTATAGGGCATCCAGAAAGAAGGGCTTGGTTCTAGGCTATTGTCAAATAACATGGAGCTGATGGGAGGGGTCTAAGTTAGAGACAGATTTGGAAGTGATCTGGACATCGATGATGTGCAAAGGAACAAATCAGAATGGGTGGGACCATTCAAGTGCAGCCAATGGGGAAAAAGAAGCAGAGCAGGGATAAAGCCATCATCTCTTGTCTGGACTGTACATGCACTTCTGGCCATGGCCTTGCTGCTTCTCCCTTTGTTTTCTTTAACATATTCTTGGAGCACCTGTGTGGCGCAGTTGGATAAGTGTCCACCTCTTGATTTCAGCTGAGGTCATGATCTCATGGTTCGTGAGTTCAAGTCCCGCTTTGGGCTCTGCACTGACAATGCAGAGCCTGCTTGGGATTTTCTCTCTCCTCTCTCTGCCCCTACCTCACTCTGTCTCTCTTTCTCTCTCAAAATAAATAAATAAACTAAAACAGAAGAAGAAGAAGAAGAAGAAGAAGAAGAAGAAGAAGAAGAAGAAAAGAAAGAAAGAAAGAAAGAAAGAAAGAAAGAAAGAAAGAAAGGAAATAAAAAGAAAAAAGAATCTTATGGGAAAAAAAAAAAAAACCTCCAGGGACTCCCCAGGATACTGAAGTTAAAAGCCAATGTCCTTTCAAGCATCCCCCACGCCCTTTGTGACCTACTGTGCTCTCCCCCCACACCCCATGTGCTTTCTCTCCTCATACAATTGCCCTCTTTTCACTCCATCTCAGAGCTTCGTCTGCCTTAGTCTCCCTTCAGCATACCACGGATACTCTTACCCCAGAGTCTTTATAGAGGCTATTTCTTCTACTTTGAGTATTGTTTTCCTAGAGAAGAGCACTTCTTGGTCTATTTCCTCTTTCAGATCTTCACTCAAATGTTGACTTTGGATGAAAAATTTCTTGACCACATTCTAAGAATTATCAATTCCTCAACCACGAAAATGGGACTCCCTAGTTCTATTTCCTGCTTTATTTTACTCTGTAGCAATTATTCCCTTTTATCCTGCACATCTAATCATTATTTGTGTATTGTCTGTATTTTCCCATCAGACTGTAAACTGATGAGGTCAGGGATTATATCTCTTTTCTTCACTGCTGTATTCCTAACATCCCAAAGAGCACCTGGTACATGATAGACAATTACTAAATGCTGAAGAACTGAAGGAAGAAATGAATGGATGAAATCTGAGGAGATCCAGTGTCTTAAGTGACAAGCAGAGGAGAGATGTTCCATTTGAATGATGGGGTGGGGGGATAGTATATGTCAAAAAATATCTTGGCAGGAGTTGACATAGATTTGATTGCTTTTCTCCATTTTATTTTTCCCATTTTATCAATAATCTCAGAGTCTTGGTTGTGAGCTTACTGTGTTCTGGAATCCTGTTTCTCATGGACAAAGTGTTGGTGCCTGGCTGACAGGCTTGACGAACCTGTTGGAGCCAACAGTATCCTTCACTTGCTCTGATAATTCCAGATTCGTGATAACATCAGTTTAGTGGCACAACTTTCCGGGTTCTTTTGGTGTTTTTGTTGTCCTTTAGCTAAATTGTAAAAGGCTTTATGGCAGACACAAAGTACATTCTTTCCTTTTGTACCCTCTGGTGCTAGACACCTTAATAAAGACAGGTTAGCCAAAATATACTGATTTTAATAAATATGTGTTCCTTGTGATATTTCAATAAAAACTTTGTAATAAAAGGTAATTATATTTCTATTTTTTGTCAAGAATACTAGAATCAAAGCCAGAAACTAACTTTGAATCCCCAGTCAGCTACTTTTTAAGAGTGTGAACACGTTTCTTTGTGCCTCAGTTTCCTCACGTATCAATGTGACGATTATATCAGTCTTACCTTACTTCACACAAATAGAGTGACATTTAATGAGGCAGTTTTGAAATGACTTTGTAATGTGTAAAACTGCATGAATTGCATTTTTTATATAACTATCTACAAAGATACGGCTTTCCTCTGGGATTTCTTTTTGGATCCCTCTAAATCTGACAATTCTCAGCTTAGTCTGTGACATAGACATATTTTAAATATCCAAGCTATCTAAAATGTAATTCTGTTCTGGGATTTACATTGTCTTGTCTTCCAATTCGATTCGCCTGATATGTTGTGAAGACTATGTGACTGAATGATTGTAAGGATATATCTGGAGTCATTAAAAAGTGCTACTTAACTCAATGGAGATAATCATTTTATTCTGTAACTTATCCATTTCTACTAGAAGAAAGCTTAAGAATGAAGCAGGGTGTATCTGTATTCTGTACCTCCTGGTTGATTTTAAAAATGATGTTCTTAGTTCTGTCGAAGTGAAACAGAAGAGAAGAAATGATTTAAATGTGTAAACTATGTAAATGGTCCCTCATATAAAGAGAGTTGTGAACTTTCACACAAGATGAGCAGAAATGCATCTCAGAGTCATAACCAACATGGCTAATGAAGGAGTAAGTCCTTCAGACCCAAATGAGCTCAGTCTTGAGCTTGGAGCACTTAGGAAATTCTAGTCAATAGAGTCTTTTGAGAAAAGGGAGTTTGTAGTGTAAGGAAGTATGCTTTTGAGAGAGAGTTGATAAATCTGATCTTAAGAAGACCTATGAGTATTTTAATAAATAAGCCTAGAGATGAGAACATGGTTTTCAACTGCTATTATTGTTTGTATTTGCTCACAAAACCATCAACTACTTCTCTTTCCCTGAAAGTTCTGTAACATTTCTAGTAAGTTTTGCTTCTGACTTTCTAGATACATTCCATTTCATTTTAAAGTGAACCAAATTCTGCTTATACATCCTGTGACCACGAAGCCATTATAGGAACACTGCTGATCTCTCAAGTAGGATACCATAGTAGGTCACTACATTTCTAGTTCTGGGTCTTTGCCTTAGAGGTCTACTGATTTCATCATGTGACCACACTCAAATTCTAGGGAACTAGTCCTGCAATCTTTAAATGCAGAAGGGACAAGTGAATGTCTAAGATGCCAGTGCTGATCTTTGGTTGAGAGATGAAATTGCCAAGGAGAGAAGGCATTTATGGCAGCTGATATACACACTTTGCCTCTGCAGAAAACCTAGGTTGGACATCTAAAAATAATGACATGCTTCTTTGAGCAACTTGGATTCAGAACCAAGTGATTAAGGAGGAGAAGCCAGTTCTAGGGAGCAAGCCTCCACCTGCGCTGTTGGAGATACATTCATTTGCTCAAGGTGTTCATATCAGCATGTCAGTTTCCCTTTGCCATGGGCTGAGTTGGAGATTGACTCTTCACTCAATATATATTTATTTAGTGCCGTGCACTGGAATAAGTATGGGAACTTTGGTAAGCAAAACATTCCAGCAGTAGCTTTCATGAGGACTTTTGTCCACTCCGAAAGGCAATTTACAGACAAATACTTTTAAAAGTGTTGAGTGTATGGCAGAAGACTATGGAATTGGCCATAGGATTGGCCACTAAGTGTACCTAACCCTGGTTTGAGGGCTCAGGAAAGATACTGTACCAAACTCAGTACTAAAAACTTGAGATGTCAATTTCTAGGGCTGGTGCAACCTCACTCTGAGTGCTCCAGATATAGCAGTACTGCTTATGAGGACAGTGCTTTCACTAGCGTGTGACCAGGCTTTAGTATGTTGTCAGACGCTTCTTGCTTTTTAACTAATGTAGTGGGACATAGTTTAGAGGAGCAAGATAGCATGGCCGACAGCCGTGTGTAATGTAATCTCTGAACCTCCTCCATTCAGTGGTGAAAATGTCATCCTACTCCCCAATCTGCTGTAAGTATTGCCTGAAATACTGTTTGTGGAACACAGAGCTGTCTCTTATTAATGATCGTTCTGATGTCCTGAGCCCTCTACTGTGACACTGTTGTTAGCTCTTGTCTGTGGATTTCCTGGGTTCACTTTTCCTGGAAAGCTAATTTCCACCCCTCTGCACCCTTCATAAATGACCAGTCAGATGACTTCTAATGAGGCTCTTTCTGTTCTGTTTTGCGTTCTCAGCCTGAATGTTCTTGTCTTGTGAAGAGTCATCCCATAGCCTTCCAGATAGAGCAATGGATGCATTGTGATGTATCACACTGATATCAGCACATCTGTCAATGGCACTTTCCCCCAGCATGACATTTTTTCCTGGGTTTATGGATGAGCCCCTCATGCTGTGGTGTGGCCAAAGCTGTCTTATTAATGAGAGGGACAGCCCTTAAGATGGCAAGGTGTGATAGTGCAATTCTGAATGGGATTCTTAATGTATGAAAGATAAAAAAGGTGACCCTGAGGGCAAATTGATAATTGTGGCAAGCTTAGTTCTTCCCGCTAATATACAGAGATAGGTTAATTTATATTTCACCACAGGTGTTTGTCTGATAGACTGATGATGCTAAGCAGAATAACAAAATCTGCATTTAAATGAATGTATTATAACATGGAAAAGTGGAGCTGGAATACAAAGTAAGTACCATCATGTTTGGGAAGATAACAAAGTACAGTATCTCAGAGTCCTCTGGGAAAACTCTTGCTTGTGATTTATGGTCTTCTCGGTAAGTGGCTCTTAGAGACTTCCCTGGAGCCTGGCTAATGAGTAAAGGAGAATTCTGCCCCACCATACATCCCATTTCTCCTCCTCCTCCTCCTCCTCCTCCTCCTCCTCCTCCTCCTCCTTCTCCTCCTTCTTTTTCCTCTTCTTCTTCTTCCTCTTCTTCTCCTCCTCTTCTTCCCCCTCCTCTTCCTCCTTCTCCTCCTCCTCCTCCTCCCCTCCTCCTCCTCCTCCCCCTCCTCCTCCTCCTCTCCTCCTTCTCCTCCTCCTCCTTCTTCTTCTTCTTCCTTCTTCTTCTTCTTCTTCTTCTTCTTCTTCTTCTTCTTCTTCTTCTTCTTCTTCTTTCTTCTTAACTATAGCACAAACACACATTCCCACTAGATTAATGTTTCTAATAAATAAGGAATAATTCTAAGTAAAAAAAGGGCCCCAAAATGGAAATTCAATGAGGCACAGACTTTGTGGGCCAAGAGGTAAATTACTTTTATTAGTGTTTTTTTTTTCTTTCAGACCATCATGAAAATAATGACCTAGCTATTTTTATTTCACATATGGCACAATTTTAAAATCTAAAGTGGATCCTGTTATTTAAAGTCTTGCTATCTTCTTTCCTAAGACTTAAACAGAAACAGTGGTAAAATTCAAAATATTTTGGTGTGAAACTGACTGCAACTAATCAGACAGGATGCCAGCCAAAATTCAGTGTCAGGATCCTAGTTGTCCCCTGGAATGCCAGGCATTAAATCTTTTATTGTTGAATCATGGTGAGGTCTGAGGACTTAAGGAGACTGCTTGATGGCCAGAGTAGCAGTCATATGGCTTCCAGAGAGCCTTTATAACTGGTTGGGAAGTATTTCAATATTTCAAGAACTGATATTACTGTAATGTGCATAGCACCTGAACATCAGTCCTGAGTAGAAAAATCACTGACTTTTATTTTGCTCTCAAATTGGAAAACAGGAGGTTTCAGGCAAGTGATCATATTAAATAGCTTAACAGAAGCTGTGCCAAGATCTAGTCTGGGCTCTGCTGCTGACTAGATGTTAACTTTGTGTAAGTCCATTATTCTCCCTGGTCCTGTTTCCTTAGCAATGGCATTAGGATACTACTACCTAATTGATAAGGCTGATTGAATGGTAAGATCAGGTAGTTGCATGGGATACTACAATGCAAAGCCTGGGACAAAGCATGGTGACTGTGAAAGGCACTGCCTGATTTTGCTGTTTCTAGGATTCTTTTCCCACACTCTCTTTGGGACACCCCTGGGAGCACTGAGTGTCTAGGTTCTACAGGCTGTGACTAGGGTGTGGGTAGGAAATCTGGGGCAAAACCACACTCTTTTCAGTTTTATTCTTAAGAGTACCACACAGGCACTTGAGCGGCTCAGTTGATTAAGTGTCTGACTCTGGACTTTGGCTCAGGTCATGATCTCATGGTTCATGGGTTCAAGTGCTGCATGGGGCTCAGTGCTGACAGCACAGAGACTACTTGGAATTCTCTCTGTCTGCTTCTCCCCCACTTGCTCTCTCTTTCTTTCTCTCTTTCTCTCTCTCTCAAAATAAATAAATAAAACTGTAAAAAAAGAATGCCACAAGGTATTTAATGCTTGAAGTTCATGTATCTGGTAGACAGGAGTGTCACTGAGAGACTGTGTGAGAAATTTTACAGCCAACATCTCAGCACTGCCTTGATGTATCTTTTCAGAGACAAGAGACTCCAGTTTTTCTATCATTCTTTGCAAGCAGTTCTTTCCAACAAGTTCCTTTTTTGCTAGGTTTACTAGAATGGGTTTTGTTGCCTGCAATCACAGAACCTTAATCAACACTCTAACTGATTTCTGTTTTTTCAAAGAAGTGACCCTTTGGTTTTCAGAGAAATACAGATGTTTCTACATGCGTCTTTTCTGTCTCTGATTAGAATTTATTCTTTCTTTGCCTCCCTCCCTCCTTCCCTTCTCTTGTCTCCTATCTTTCTATTTTGAACCATGGTATCAGTCAACTCTGTGTCTTCTAAACATATTAACTCTGGACTACCACACCCTCCCCCCATCAGTTTCCTGGAATTTACATGTTTTGGGGAACAGATTTGGGAAAGAAGTGATTTGTAATAATTTTATATGTGTTACTCTGAAACCAGGAAATGTACCCAGAATAAACAAGTTACTGACATCAATAAACTCTTAGGTAAAGCTCACATTCTATGTGATAATTTACCTGACTGAATAATTTCTGCTCCCAGTGAAGTGATTTTCTTGATTCAAGCTGCGATTCTGTCCCAGGGCTTTCACCCAGCATCTCAGGTGGTGCTGTCTCTTGACCAATTTTAGTGCCTTTGTGGGATTATCAGTAAAGTTACACACAGCAGTACAGGTAAGATATGCCGTTAGGACTGCTGTTCATGTCAAAATGTAATCGTGAGGTGGAAATTGTGTGCAGAACAATGCTGTCTCAAGCCTATTAAGGAGAAAAGAGAATAAATGGGAACAATGTGCTGTCATAAAACCTTGTATAATGATTTCAAGACATGCTGGGCCCTGATGGCTGATGGGGGAACAGGGATTAAGTTGGTCCCACCCTTCCTAGACTTGTATGGCTAATTCAGTAATAGGGATATTGCTTCTCCTGTGATGGGGTTGATAGTACAAATTGGCAGGTCTGAGGGAGTTGGTACAATCTGTTGTTCGGCTGATTTAGAGCAGTACAAAACAGAAGGGAAGGGATGTGGGGAAAGGAGACTGTGGCCACATTTGGCCTTGAGCAGCAGGTTTTAGAAATCAAAACCTCATTCTGAGAAGGAGGAAAGGAGTATGAGGTCCCTAGTCAAATGAGATCAGTGCAAGTTCAGCCTCAGTTCTGGAGGGAACATGTGTGGGATGCCTGTGCATTAGCTCTAGAGCTACCCTAAAACATGAGTTGCAAAGCCTGTAGCTGGCATGGGTCTATGGGTGTTGCCTCTTACCCTGCTAAACCCTCAGATACTTTGGTAACCCAGAGAATGGGGAACCACTGGCTTTTCTAGCTAGGTTCTTCCTCCAGATGACCACTGGGCCAGGCTAGCACATATAGTGACCTTCCTAATGTTCCTTATGTGTTCCTCTCAGTGCAGAAAGTAACTTCCTAATGAATGGGAGAAAGACACATATAGCAGTGGTGATTTTTTTGAGAGTGCTTCTCTGCCCATCTGCTGATGCAAAGAAAAAATAAAGTATAAGGTCTGATAAGGGCAACTCAGATTGTGATGAAGGAATTTACCAGAAAAAAAACATTGGGAAGTTGTAGTACTTTGCCTAGCCAATAGCATTTCTCTAATGGAATATTTCCTCAACAAGGTTATTTTGCAAACCAATTAAACAGAAGGCTTTGTAATTAAATGTTCTATGGTTTAAATTGGGCTCCTATGGGGTTTCATGTGCATTTAGTAGTTTGAGTATTTTCCCACAAGAAATCAATATTTCTCTAAAACCTATGGGAATGTACTGTTCATTCAAATAGAGTCAATTAAAATGTTAACATGGTAAAACTGCAAACTCAGTATGGGATACATTATTTTCATACATAGCATGAAGATCAGAATCTCAGATTGGCTGTTAGTTATGGGGATTTAAAGTAGATCAGATGTGACAGGTTTGTAACTTTCCCCTGATCAACTTAATTTTAACCTGTTGACACCAGAACCATCAGGGATGTCAACTTAAAAATGAAGGGTAATAAGGAAATATACTGATGGAAGCAAAAACAGCAGCACCCCAGAAGAGCTGTAGTAAAATTAAAACACTGAAAACACATCAACAATGAAACACTGACCATTCAAATAGACTTGATGACCACAAAGAGCTAATCAGTATCCAAGATAATTAAAACCTACTGAAAATGAGTCCCAAGGAAAGTGTTTGAGATTCATGGCAAAGAATACTTCTTAGGGAGATGAAAAGTGTGGGATCATCAAAGGTTGGTGGGCTAGGGGATGCCTGGATGGCTCAGTCAGTTGAGCATCCTACTCTTGATCTCGGCTCAGGTCATGATCCCAGAGTCATGGGATTGATCCCCACATCAGGCTGGTCACTGAGCATGGAGCCTGCTTAAGATATTCTCTCTCTCTCTGTCTCTCTCTCTGTCTCTCTCTCTCTCTCTCTCTGTGTGTGTCTCTCTCTGTTTCTTCTCTCTCTGCCCCTGTCCCCTGCTGTTCTCTCTCTCTCTCTCTTTCTCTCAAATAAAACAACATCATCAACAACAAACAAAACAGGGTGGTAAGCTGGAAGGTTCACACAGACCTGCATTTAGTGCTCTTGACCACTCCCTCCTCAAATTTTCTATTCATTGAAATTCAAACCATAGATTTTATTGTTCAAATTGAACACTTTCATCTAGGTCAAGTGCTGAACCAGTTAGATGCTGGAACAGCAAGCATAGACCAGAGCTATTCCAGGCAAATCAGGACAATGGTCACCCTAATGATGACTCTGTCCAGGGTGCTGCCCTCACAACCGTTCCTTCTCAGTCTTCTTTCCCATGAGTCTCCACTTGGGCCACATTTTAAATGAAAAGTTTTTCATGTGTTCCATTATTCTTTATTTTCTCAAGTGACCTGGTTTTCCTGGTGATCTCATATGGTCACAAGTTAACTCTCTACCTTGTTTTTGATGACATCTAAAGGCACATCTCTATTTAAAGGCACATCTCTATCTTCTCCTCTCTCTTAAGCTCCAGGCACATAGGTTTTCTAGTTCCCCTCACAGAGTTTCCCTTAAGTAGCTCTGGATCAACATTCCTAAACCCAAGCTCACTATTCTTACTCCCCAAACTCCTCCTCTTCCTTTGTATCCTAAAGTGTTCCCATCTTTGTCACACTTCTGCTTACCCTCACCTTCTAACTAATTTTCCTCTCCTAATCACACTTCTGCTGAACAGTAAATGACCAGAAAATCAGACTTTTTCAACTGTGAAGAGTGATGGCTTCTTAAAGTACTTTAAAGTAATTACAATGCAAAAAGCACATAGGTCTGTATTTTCTGTTACATTGCAATAGCCCCCCCCCCCCTTCAGTAATCCCAGTTTGCCATAATTTCATCCTAGAAGAGGAGCCATATAGAAACATTTTACAATGGTGAGACATAGGCACATGCCAATCGAAATGGATGCCACAACAAAGTATAACAGATGCTGACCATGAACAATCAGTAAGCCCTTCTGGTGGCATAATAGCTAATTATTATCCCTGAAGTTGGTGAGGCCTGTGGCCACATTCAAGGTACTAAGGGAGAGGAAAGATGCCCAGAGGCTGCTCTGGTGACCAGGCTAACTGGGCCTTTAATCTCCACCACTGATTTACATATTTTTTAAGTTGATTTATTTATTTGAAGAGAGAGAAAGAGAGAGCAAGCATGGGAGGGTCAGAGAGAGGATGAGAGAGAGAATCCCAAGTAGGCTCCACGCTGCCAGCACAGAGCCCGATGCAGGGCTTGAACTCATGAACCATGAAATCAAGACCTGAACCAAAATCAAGAGTTGGATGCTTAAAAGTCTGAGCCACCCAGGCGCCTCAACCACTGATTTACATTTCAAAATGCATGCTTAATGATTTAATTCCTTACTGAATAATTATTACAAGTTTTTATGGGGCTAAGAGAATAAAAATTTTCAACTTGACTTCTAAAACCCTTCACAGTCAGGCCCTTGCTGCTTCCCTAGGTGGTATCCTTGCATGCTTCATAATCTCTGTCCTGGCCGTTTTCTGCTGTGCTTTTGCTTTTCCTCCTATGGGCCCCATTTCTCCAGGCCTTCTTGCTCTTGCTACTTTGCAGACCTGGTTTCTCCACTCCCTGCAGTGCTGTCCCTACCCTGCTCCCCAAGCACTGGGATCCACCTACCCCTTGTTTGTGTAGTGAATTCCAACTCACTGTTCACAAGCCTCAGTGCATATATACCATGTTCAGTTAAATCTTCCTTTACACCAATGCTTTTTTCATCTGAGTAGGGTCTGTCCCTTCTGTCATTCTCTGTACCTAGCCCTCAGAGCACTCATTAAATGGTATTGTAATTATATCTGTGTCTCCATCACCAGACTGAACACCCAAAGCAGACCAGTTTCATCATTTTCTCCATTATGCATCTAGCTAACGGTTATCTGTTCTATAAATTCCAAATTCTCAAAAGCTTGATACTGAGAGCCCAGTGCCTGTGGGCTGACACTGAGGCAGGATCCTGTTAGTGGAACATGGATGATCTCTGCTCTGACATGCAGCCAGAATACTATTCACACCTCTCCTCTCTCAATGGTGGCTTCAGTCCAGGGTTGGGCAAGTAACATAATATTGTCAAATAGGACTTTCAGGGAGGCTTTATCATGGGATTATTTACCCCAGTATGGGTATAGTTGAAAAGATGTGTGATGAGAGATATAACCAGTATAGGGTGGAAGACACAAGAATCAGAAAGGGTGATACCCGGAGTCCACTTGAGAGTGTGAGTCAGAGGAGAGTGTATAAGATGAAAATGACCCAGGCTGTCCCATTATCCTCTCTCTTATCTTCATGTCTTCTCATCCTCCTATCTTTCTGTGTTGCCTGCCATTTACCAGATGCAACAAAAGCCGGAAAACAAGGAAACCCAGCAATGGACCCCAATAAGGTCAGCTTCCTGGGCAAAGAACAGGGCAGAAAAGAACAGAGGAAAAACATAGATAAACAGAAGATGGAGAAAAAACTAGCACAGAGGCTGAGCCCCCAGTTTATTCAGAATGTTTTGATAAAGGGCTTCAACTCGTAAGAGTTGATAGGGCTTTCCCACTGTATGAGATGGTTTTCACCCCTTGTCATCCCAGCGCTGCCTCTATGTGGAGGGTGGGTTCAGCTGCCAGAGCAAGATTTGAGGCCCCTTGAAGGAAGCAGGCTAGTTCACCTAATGCCTAGAACTGGGCTGGGACCCATAGAAAAGAAATATTTATTACATGACTGATGTAAGTTTCTTGACCCTCACATATTCCAGAGACTTCTTTATTCTAACAGCCTCTGCCCATTAGCCTGTTACAAAATCCAAACTCTGCTGCCAAAATGTAACACTGGATATTTGGTTCTCTTGTGGCCAGAAGAAGATTGACCTAAATTCTAAATGCAAGGCAAAGCATGTTCTGAAATCCAGATCATCTAGAAACATATAACAGTCAAACCTACATCCTATTATAAAGAAGTAAAACAAAATAAGCAAAATCAACAACAATAACATCAACAAATCCCAGAGAATAAAACGAATGCTTTGTATCCGTAACTTGTGCACAATTTTCTATGGTGGCTCATATGTATCCCAGCTCATTACCTAAAATCAGTGACCTATTTTCTTACTCTTGCCTACACAGTCTCTGTATGAAAAGTGTAACTTCTTACAAGAATGCTATCAAAAGCAATCTCTCCACTTGGCACTCTACATCCCTGCTGGGCACTTTCTGGGAAATGAAGGTCCAATTGAAGAAGCCGCGGGCTGGTGAATAAGCCCAGCAGAGATGTGATATGGGGGGTGGAACCCAAATAGCACAGGCCCTGGCCACTTTATTTCTTCTCCAAAGCACAGGAAATCATAGTCAACAAGAAGCAGGAAAGAGCCAGGGGATTTGTTCACAAACACCAGAGTAGTGGAAAGAAAGGACAGAACAGTTATTTCGCATAGCTTCGGCTGTCCTTGTTCTGCCCTGTAGTAAACAAAGGGGGAGAGTAGATAAAGCCCGTTCAGGAAAAAGAAAAAAAAAAGGATTTCTATTAACTAGCAGCCACATTCACATTGCAGATGGAAGTGGTTTCAGGAACTGTATTCCTGTTGTTATTTCTTTTTTTTTTTTAATGTTAATTTAGTTAACATACACTGTTATATTCATTTTCTTGTTTTTTTTTTTTTTAAGTTTATTTATTTTTGAGAAAGAGAGAGAGAGGAAACAGAGAATCCCAAGCAGGTTCTGCAGTGAGCATAGAGCCAGATGTGGGGCTCGAACTCACCAACCATGAGATCATGAACTGGGATGAAACCAAGAGTTAGGTGCTTAACTGACCGAGCCACCCAGGTGCCCCTGTTTTATTGTTTTTAATTGAGATATAACTGAACACATAGCTTTGTGTAAGTTTAAGGTATACAATGTGCTGATTTAATACGTTTATGTATTGCAATGTGATTATTACCATAGCTTTAGTTCACTCCTCTATCACATCTAATCGTGTATTTCTTTTTTGTGATGAGAACATTTAAGATCTCATCTCTTAGCAGCTCTGAAGCATATGATACGGTATTATTGGCTGTAATTTCTGCGCTGTGATCAGATCTTTAGAACTTATTCACCTTCCAGTTGCAGGGTGGTGCCCTTTAACATCTCACTAATTCTTTCCTTTTTAAGATCATAAAAAGCACATCTCTTAGATTTGTGCGCCTACATTCTCCAGCGAATATTTAAGATAATTTGCCGATAACATTACTAAGAAATAAAAATTAACACACCAAGGTAAGTACTAGTATATGCATGCTAGGCTCAAATTAACTATTGTTTTTTACTGTCTTTGTGTATATTTGAGCTTATTATGAGATATATGAAACTTTCAAGTGAATATATGCCATATATGTATAGTTTAAAGGAGAATACTAAAATCAGCAAGTATCCAAAGTCTACTTTAAGAGGACACTCCCAATCAGTTGAGTTCTTATATGCCTCTCCTTCATTGCATCCTTCTCTTACCACCTCCAGCCTGAATTTTTGATAGATTTTTTTGTTACTTATCTGTTTAGCTTTTCTATCTATTTATCTATCTATCCATCTATCTATCTATCTATCTATCTATCTATCTATCTATAGATATAGATGGATAGAATGGATGGAATAGTTATATAATTTTAAAATTATGACTTTTCTATTAGTGGAATTTGAGTGTATTCTTTTGATACCTTGTCTTTTCAATTTAATATTATTTATTTTGTCTTTAAAATTTTAAATGTTTATTTTTGAGAGAGAGAGAGAGAGAGAGAGAGAGAGACAGAATGTGAGCAAGGGAGGGGCAGAAGGAGAAGGAGACACAGAATCTGAAGCAGGCTCCAGGCTCTGAGCTGTCAGCACAGAGCCCGATGCAGGGCTCAAACTTACAAACCATGAGATCATAACCTGACCTGAAGTCGGATGCTTAACGACTGAGCCACCCAGGTGCCCCAATTTTTAAATTTACTCATATCAATGCCAACAGTTACATTTCTTCATTATCACTATTTTATAGTGTTCCAGTGTATGAATGGTTGTGGCCACAAATTATTGATATATACTAGCGTATGTTTGTCTTGGTTCTATTTTTTTTTTCCTTTTTGCTATGGCAAATGAGAATACTAGAATAGAATCAGTGGATCATAGGGAACGCTCATCTTTCTTTCTTAGATAATGTCAAATTGTTTTCTGAAGTAATCGTGCAAATTTGCTCTCTGGCTAACAAAGTGTGAGCCCTGTACACAAAAGTGTGTGCTAACATGTGGCAATAAGTGGCATTGTCAGAGTTTTTGACTTCTGCTCATCTGGTAGAGATTGGTGGTACCTTGATGTGGTTTTACTTTGTATTTTCTTGAAAACTGTATGAGTTGGTAAAGGTTAAGTTTACAGTTGTATCTAATTTCAAAGGGAAAAATAAACAACTTACCTGAAATAAAAATAAACAACGTGACAACCAAATAGCAACAACACACAAGACTTGAACATTCACAGAACATTATATAAGTGATCTTTTTTGAGGCAATGAGTAATTCCCAGTTTTCATTTTATTTTGTGCTCTACTGTCATGTTTAAGGCGATGAGCACATTATAAAGACAGAAACCTCATAAACCCCAAGCCAACAGTGTGAAATGTATGCTTTGGAAGGAGGTGGAGGTCCTGCCAGGTTTCCTTTCGTTACTATAGAAGTGGGAGAGAGGATGAGAACGAAGGAAATTTTCCAAGTGCAAGAAAAGTTACAAATCTGCTTGCATTACTCATTAGGTTTGCAGTGATCTGCTAAGCCTTTACTTTATATAGAAATGATCGATCTTTCTCTTGATTCTCCTCTTAACAAGTTCTGGAATTGCACACAGCGACAACAAAAATCTGAAAATTCCTTCGACCAATCCAGTAGCCACCACTTCTATGTCACTACTACCATGCCATATGAAAAGTGGCTGGAGGCAAGGATTTTTCCTTCTAGAAGTTCTCTTTGTTCTAGAGCTTCTTGTTAAAGGGCAAGTGTGCTCCTTGAATTCTTGAACTTTCTACTCTGGCATGAATTTTCTTGTATTCTTTCACACCTCGTGGTTTTGGGCTCCTGAAAGCATCAGGTGCAAGGCTGATAGTTAGCACTGCACCAGCATGTTCTGCCACTTGTTAAAATATCGGAGAACTCCCATGCTGGTTGGTCAGTAGCCACTCGCCTGGGAAGCTGTGTGGCCATCACTGCAGGAGGCCTCCAGCACCCTTTTTGACCACTGTGGGCTTGTTTTTAATACCAGTTGTTTTGAATATTGTGGTGTGTGTGTGTGTGTGTGTGTGTGTGTGTGTTGATAGAGGTAGAATAAGGAAAAGAAAGGAAGCAATGAGCTGTTTATCACCATCTCGTTCTCCCTAGTTTCTTTTTTCCTAACAAAATTCAGAGAGGAACAACGTGAACTTAATTTAATTTAACTATTTTATTTTATTTTAATTTAATTTATTTTTCTGGATAGATAGGATATCCACCCATCAGTTTACTTAAGTTAGAATAAGTAGTCTCTAGCTTTTTCATCCTTACTTTTTCCCAATGCCAGCCTCATGACCAGGCTTGAAAGTTTGGTGGAATGATTGGAGAAAAACCCAACCTACCAGTGTGCTAAGTATAATAAATGAAACTGGGGGCATTTCAAAAATATATCTACTATTCCACACATGCAAAGAGCACATAATGGCCTTATTGGTAGATTAGAATAAATGAAAGTGTAAAAACCACAACATAGGTTGTAAACACACACACACACATACACACACACACTGCATAACATAACATAACATAACATAACATAACATAACATAACATAACAGTGTCTGCATAAGAATGCCTCTGGTATCATTCATGGTCTTCAATGAAAGATTTTCTTTAACCGATAATTCACCTTCTCTATGTCAGTCGAATTTATCTACCTAGACACTAAGATGATTCTTCTTTACTTTTTGGCTCAGATGTTAGAAGGCTATGTCCAAATTTCATTTTTTTCCAGATTTTTTTTGAACAGTCATGAGTAAAAGTTATTTTCAATGCTTCTTGCAAAGTTAAGAATGTTATCTCAAATATTATCTCAAAGAAAAATATAAGTGACAAACACCATCCACCTAATGCTAAAAATCAGAAGTTCTTTGTTGCTGAAACCTAGTCTTACAGACAGGCAAAGCAGTAAATGAGAATAAAGATTGTCAGTAAAGCATATATGAAGCAACACTCTTAGTCATTTTATTTTTTGGTCAATTTCTCATGATATCTGTAATGCTCTGTGTACAAATGAATTTCATACTAATTAATCTGGGAGAAAAGCTTTTGGTTTTATCCCGGAATCATCACACTCTTTCTATCTGACAGATTCTTCCAACAGAACATTGGAGTGATTTTGTCTGGTTATTCTTCTTAGGTCTCCGTGGAAATTTCTTCCTTTTATAGATACCATCTGGCCTAATGAGATTCTAACAGCTTCTACACACTCTGTCTTTCTTTGCATTTGAATTTTTTCATTGGAGTCATTGTTGGGAGTGAAATGTAAAAATAAGGGGGAAAAATTGTGTGTTAAATAAGCTTGGCGCATTTACTTGGCCATTTAAAGAAAGTAATCATGATTATTCATTTGATTTACTGAATGTAAGTGTTCAGTTTGAACGTTGTCCAAAGGATGTTGCCTTCCTTAAGTATCCAGTGATCCCTCAACTAAAATTGCTGCCATAGTCACTGCTGGATTTAGTCTAGGAATACATAGTCTTGTGGTAGCAAAGTGTGTATATCCATAATGTTAACAAGAAATCTTATTAAGCAAGAGTTGATTGTGTGTTCTCAAATGTAACTAATCTTCATTCCTAATCAATACATGTGAGTGGAGAGGTATGGAGGGGTAAGAATAAATCGAGTTTTAAACCAAGACAGAGTGGCTAGGAAACCAAACTTGAAGCAATTATTCTAGGACTCATATCATTAGCTCCTCATTGACCAAATGTACAAATTGGTCTCATAACAAATAACCTATTTTTATGTAAAATTTCATACAAGATCAATACTGGGCAATGAAATGAAAAATAGCATTAAGCAAACACTTATGTCTTGACAATGTCTTTGTTATTTCCTAAGAACTCTGTCCCATGGGATAGAACTGTGTGTGTGTGTGTGTGTGTGTGTGTGTGTGTGTGTGTGTGTATGGAGGCACTTTGAGTAGAGGCTCAGAGTGTGGCTCTGAGATAAGAAAGACCTAGATTTATGTTCTAACTCTTCAATTTACCTAGGGTGCATTACTTAAATTCCACTGGTCTATAAAATGAATGGAGTAGAAGTGAAATAACATACTTCAAAATGTACCTGGCACATAAGAAGCAATAAACATTAGCCAATATTGATTTTAATTATATCTTTTGACTTTGTAATTGTGTTCTTTCAAATCAAAATTGTTTACATCTGAGAAAGGAAATGACCAACAGAATAATTTAGATAGTAACATACTTTGCTTAATGATTCATTTGACAGGTGCTGTTTTTCTACCGTGTCTGGGGGCTGGTGGTATTGGGACTGTGTCAGGGAATCAATGAGATAAAATCCCTGCCATCATGGAGCTTTCAATTTAGTGGTCAAAAAGTAAATCACAACTTGGCAAAATCGTATTTCATTTGAAAGAAATGCCCCCCCCACACACACACGTATTAGTTATTTCTGAATGTTTGGAATGAGAAACAATGTTATGTTATTGTTTATTCTCGTCTCTATTTTATTTATTTCTGATTTTTCTTTTTTTCCTTCCTCTACTAAATAATAGCTAAGTTTCTTCTTTTTCTACTTCCTAGTGGTGTAGTGTTGTTTATTTGAATTTTTTATTCTTTTTTAAATTTTTTTAATATTTATTTATTTTTGAGAGAGAGAGAGAGCATGAGCAGGGGAGGGGCAGAGAGAGGGAGACACAGAATTGGAAGCAGGCTCCAGGCTCTGAGCTGTCAGCACAGAGCCTGACGTGGGGTTAGAACTCACGAACTGCATGATCAGGATTTGAGCCAAAGTCAGATGCTCAACCGACTGAGCCACCCAGGCACCCCTGAACTTTTTTTTTCTTAATACAAGCATTTATAGTATAATTTTCACTGTAACATCTGCTTTTGCTGTGTCCCATAGATTTTGGAATATTGTGTTTTCATTTTCTTTTGTTTTGAGACATATTTTGATTTGCCCTGTGATTTCTCATTTGGCCCAATGCTTGTGCAGTAGTGTGTTGTTTAATATTTACATATTAAATATTTAATATTTACATTGTAGATTTTCCAGTTTTGTTTTATTGTTAATCTTTAGTTTTATACCATTGTGGTTGGAAAATATACTTAATATGATTTCAGTCTTCTTGAATTTGTAATATTTGTTTTGTCTCTTTTTGTGTGATTTAACTAGGGGATTCTTTTTTATGCACTTGAATAAAATGTGTATTTTTCTTGGATGGAATGTTTCATATATATCTTTTAGAACCATGTATTCTGAAGTATGCTTCAAGTAAAAAAATGTTCTTGTTCAAAAAAAGCAATAACTTTAATTGAAGCTACTTGTTTATAATAAAGCATATCAATAAACATTAAAAAAATAATAATAAATGGGGGACCTGAGGGTGGACCTCAGTCGGTTAAATGTCTGACTTCAGTTCAGGTCATGATCTTGCCATCCATGAGTTTGAGCCCCGCATTGGGCTCTCTGCTGACAGCTCAGAACCTGGAGCCTGCTTCAGATTCTGTCTCCCTCTCTCTCTGCCCTCCGCCCACTCACACTCTCTCTCTGTCTCTCAAAAATTAATAAACATTAAAAAATAATATTAAAATAAAGCATATCAGAGAGGAAGTAGGTGGTGGGTTGGTGAGATAGCTGAAGGGATTAAGAGTATACTTACCATGATGAGTATTGGGTAATGATGTATAGAATAGTTGAATCACTATATTGTACACCTGAAACTATTATAGCACTGTATGTTAACTATCCTGGAATTAACATTAAAAACTTAATAAAAATATAAATATCAATATAAAATAAAATAAAAGCTACTTGTCCTTTAAAAAAATATTTTGCTTAGGTTTGCACATGGCAGTAAAGTTCTCCTGATTAGGCTTGTACTTTTACTATGATATAGGAAGAAATATCCACAGCTCAAGTTAACACTGGTAGAGGCTTTATCTTCAAGGACAACTGGTGACAGGCCATTAAGGTCTACAGAGAGAGGTAGATGCAAGGTTGGTCTGAATGGGCAATTTCCCATTTGTAGGATTGATCCTTGATTTTATCAGCAAGCTCACGTTCAAAAAAATCCCATTGTGAGGTATAATAGATGACACCTGATACTAAAAATCCACATACCAGCCTGAACAGTTCAGAAATTAATGCCTCCCATAACACCAAGAGATTTGATAATGAAGCCAGCTCAATAGAGGTCAAGGGGAAATGATATTATGTGTGCTCCCCTATGAATCAGTGTAATCCTGTTGCTTTTCCCCAGATGTTCACTCCTGGCATGTGCAGCCACAATGTGATCTCAGTGACTTTCACAGGAATCCTGTTGAACAATTCTGTACTAACTTGAGGCACTGTCAAACTGTTTATGGGTGTAATGGCCATAGTTCATATATCAGGTTCCTCTGCCTCTTGAGATCTGATGAAATAGCCTCCTGGTCCCTATCCCATGTTCCTTAATTATACAAAGCACCCCCAAGTGTTCTGAGAGTTCTTAGAAGGATTTATAGTGTTGGGGTCACTTGCTACGTTTTGAATGTTTGCTCTGTTTTTCATTGCATTAACTCAGATGCACAAGTTCATTCCTTCCTCATTTTCTCCACCCTCTGCCCCGGTCTCAAAAGCCATTTGAATGTAGTATGTTGTACTAAAGATTTAGATTATGAGGTGAAAGTGAGAGTGGGAACAAAGGTAACAATGCAAACACCATCGCAATTACTTAAAACATTCCTCTTCTTTAAATTCCTTTGCCCATTCCTTCACTAAGGATATTCCACAGAGGCTGCATTTTATGTCCTCAGTACCCAGCCTTGTACTGTCTCTCTTCAGGGCCCTCTTTTATATGTTCAAACCTATCAGGATCCTCTGAAGACCCAGTGTTGCTTAACACATCCCCCTACTCAAAGGGAATAGGAGCCTTTAAATAATCGTGTTACTGTGTTGACATTGTAAAAGCCCTGTGCATGCTGGAGCCTAAGGTACATGGGGGAGAAAGCCAAGAGGCAAGGTTGGAGAGGTAGGAAGGAACCAAACTGGTGAAGCATTATGGACAGTGTGTAGTCCGTGAAGCATTTTAAAGGGAGTGAAGCCATAGCTAAATTGATGTTTTTGAACAATCACCATTAGTTTTATTGAGAGTTAATTCATATACCATAAAATTCACCCATTTAAAATTATAAACCAGTAGATTTTAGTATAATCACACAGTTGTACATTTATCACCATAATCAATTTTTGACCATTTTCGTCACTCCCAAAAGAAACTTTGCGCCTCTTAGTTGTCTCCTGTCAATCCCTACCATCACCCATAGACCTAGGAAAACACTGATCTCTTTTTCCCCCTGCATATGTGCCTATTTTGGTTATTTTATATAAACAAAATCATACAATAAATATTGTGCAGCTTTGTGTCTTTGCATAATATTTTCAAGGTTCATTTATTCTATAGCATGTGTTTTGCTTTATTGTGGACTAATATTACATTGAATGGATATACTGCATTTTATCAGCTCACCATTGGATAGACATTTAATGTACTTTCAGGTTTTGGCTGTTGTGTATAATGTTCTGCGAACATTTGTGTACCAGTTTTTGGGTGGACATGCTTTCATTTCTCTTAGGTGTATACATAGGCCTGGAATTGCTGGATTATGCCATATGCCAAAAATACGTTTAACAGCATGAGGGACTGACAGTTTTGTTTTGTTTTTTCTTTTCCAAAATGGTTGCACCATTGGTCATCTCCATCAAGAGTATATGAGGGTTCCTCTTCCAACAGTCCTTTCCAGTACTTGTCATTAACCTTCTTTTAGATCATAGTTTTGATTTGTTTTTTTTTTCTTAGTAACTAGCAATGGGGAGCATCTTTTTATATGCTTATTGGCATTTTAAAAACAAATTGGGTTGTTTATCTTTTATTATTGAGTTATACACACACACACACACACACACACATAATATACAAGTCCCTTACCAAATAAATGATTTGCAAAAAGTTTTTCCCATCCTTTAAGTGGCATACCATACTTTTACTGGAGGAAGTAGAGAGTATTTAAATATGTGGAAAGACAAGGAAAACCACAATGGATGAAAGAATAGCAGGTAAACAAATTAAAAAATTCTGGATAGAAAGTATTTTATAGGAGTAGAGATCATTTTGATTAGCTAGCGCTGCACTGAGGTCTACTTAGGAATAAGCGCAGTGAGGCGAGGTTTACAATACTCTAGAGTTTGACCTGAAAAATGTATGCTGTGGCCAGGCAAGTTTAGAAAAGCTGTATTAAAAAGAGCTCTTATCTATATTATTTCAGCCTTTAATATACCAGCATTTTTTATACCCCTCCAAGAGAGAAAAAATAGTCGGTAGCCTTCTTGACTGTGGAGCTCTTGACAGAAAAAAGTGGTGAAAGGAACTATTTATAAGGTCGTTAATGTGAAAATATGTACCCTTGAAAGAGATACGTGGTAGATGCTGAATAACATCAATCTGTTCACTTTTTTTCTTACTCAAGACTTTATTTTAAGCCCCTCAAAAGAATTAATCAGGATATGGAAATATACATCTGCACAGTGAAATAATTCAATAACTGTAGTATTTTAACTATCTATTAAAAGCCTAGGCATTGCTTTAGAAGCTTAACTCATACTGTGTCATTTATTTACCTCTATCTTTCTGTTAGATAGTTGTTATAATTTCTAGACTACAGTAATATTCATAGTCTCAATAACAAATTCATATTCATATAAATAAGTGTCAGAGCTGGTCTTAACATGTAGCACAGTCTTCCTTCAAAACTCATGTTCATTTTAATACAGAAAATTTTAGTTCAGACCCTATGTATTTTACAAATGTTCCTCTTTCCAGAAACATCTGATCACCCTGACTGGAAATATTTTGTTTCTTAATAAATAGATCTCCAGAGCAATTTGTTTGAGTCCTTCCTATGACACTTAGCTTTTTTTTTTCCTTCAGAGAGAGAGAGAGAGAGAGAGAGAGAGAGAGCAAGAGGGGAGGGGAGGGGGGGAATGGGAGGAAAGAGAGAATCTTAAGCAGGCTCTATGTCCAGTGTGGGGCCTGACATAGAGCTTGACACGGGGCTCAATCTCATGACCTGAGCCAAAATCAGGAGTTGGATGCTCAGCCAACTGAGGCACACAGGCATCCTGGCACTTAGCAGTTTCGACAAGTTTTTACAGTTACTGGTTTCTTAGTATTTTCATTGGGTTTGCATTTTTCTGCTGATCTCCTCTCCTTCTTCTTTGTTCAGTGATAGGTCTTTCAGACAAAAGATGCTTACTGATATGTTCAGAATGAACCAATGCATGATATGTGGTGGTGTTTTCCAACCTATTCTATCACGACAAACAGAAAATTACATTGCAATGTGAGTTAGATTAAAGTTAGATAAGGTTATTTGGATTAAGTAATAATTTGGTAATTAGTATGTAATAATTCCTGATAATAATTTAAAAAGTTGGATCAAAAATTTCTAAAAAGCATAACAAATCCAAAAAATTAATAAGAAATTAGCATTTCAAAACTGATGAGAGAGGGTACCTAGAAAGGTTAGTCAAACATAGATGAAAGAATTTATTCATCTAGGCAAATTTGACACTTCTGTCTAACTGCCTAAAGGGTGAGAAGTCCTAGTCCTGGATATGTTCACATTCTCCTACTCTGGAGAATTTAACAGGAAATCCTCCTATCAAAAAACTGGTATCTCAAGTGGCTAATCCTTAAGAATAAATAAAGAGAAACCAGCTGTCTCACTGATTTCAAACTTACATTGACATCAGTCAGAAGCTCAAAAGCATACATTTATTTTAAAAGTTTTAACAGAACTGGAAAGACTCCTAGGTACCTAAAAAATAAAGTCTCTATAAAGTAATGCAGCTTTATCTTAAGCCTCCAGTTATTGCTGAAGATTTCTTTCTAGGATTAAGAACACCATACAAAGACAATCAAGCATGTCAAATATAATGAAACACAGAAAATGAAGTACTATGTGTGAGAACTGGCAAAAACCACAGAGCAGGACATAGAATTATACAGCTTCATACAGGGGAACTGTCGGGTTTAGATCACAAGCTACTGTTACCACTCTTTTTAAAGAAATTAAAAGTAAGCAAAAAATGTGTTCCAAAACCAGGAAACTCTAGGAAGTTACTTAAAAAGTAAAACTTGTAGAAATGAAGAATACAGTAACTGAAGAACTAAATGGATTGAACAGCAGAATAGATATGATTGGAGAGAAAACCGGGGGAAAAAAGGTCAGAAAAATTATCTACAAATAAGATTGCAGAGAGGAAAATACATATATATGTTGATGATTAGGAGGGCTCAATCTAATATGTAAGTTATATGAGAGGTTATGGATGGAGTGGAAGTGTTTTGATTTCCTGGTGCTTTCTGGGAGGTAGTACAAGTGTCGCTTTGTTTTATGCTTTGATTTAATTTGTTACAATTATAAAAGGAATGCAAATGGGGAAATTAACTACAGAATTCATAGGTCACAGTGTTTGAGGAAAAAAAAATTAAAGGAAAACAGAGAAGAGAGGGATAGAAGGAGAAAAATTGAAACCGAACATGCAGATTTGAAAGTACAAAGCAGGTAGTAGAAAAAAATAATTAAATGTAAATTGATTAAATGCTGTTAAAAAAATACAAAGACTATCAGACTGGACACATATATTCTATTTATGAGGTATATGTGCTGTTTTCAAGTGACATGTCTAAAGCAGAAAGATTAAAGAAAGTGTTAAAGCAAGATGAAAATAAGCACTCTATACCACTAGTAAGTTTTTGAAAGGTGTGTAGCTATAAATAGTGTAAAAAACACCATTTTTAGACAAAAATCATTAGTAGGGATAAAAAGAGACACTTTATAATCTGAAACTGGGTGTCCACCAGTAATGTATAATATTTCTAAATTTATATGTACCTGGCGAGAGTTTTGAAATATCTAAAGAAAAAACTGACAAGAATAAAGAGACAAATGCATTTGTAGTAGGAAGTTTTAACAAAGCTCCCTCAAAAATTTAGAGAACAAGCAGACAAAAGAAGTCAGGTAGGGTCCAGAAGATTTGAGCAATAAAAGGACATACTTAACAACTGAAAAACACAAATTGCTTATAAGCACACATGCAACAATCAGAAAATTGATGATGTGTTGGGGCACGTGCCAAGCATGGTGCCAGTATTTTGGTAACATTTGATAACATCTAGTGTATTTGAAGATACACACATCTTTGAACTAGAAGTTTCACATCTTGCTGAATACTTTAAATCATTAAATTGCCCATCAGATCGCAGATTCAGGAATGTTTTGTAGTGAGACTATTTTTAGTAGCTTCAAACTGTAAGCACACAATATGTCTACCAACAGTGGCATGAATAAAATGTAGTGTTTTCATACAAAGGAATTCTATTCATCAAAGAAAATGAAGGGACTACATATACACATTTCCATATGGATCAATCATACCACTGAATCCTAAATGAATGAAAACATGCAAGATAATGCTTATTGTATAACTCCATTTATGTGAAGTCCAAAAACAGGCATTAGTAAACTTAATTGTTTAGAAATTCATACATAAATGGTAAGACTATAATGTAAAGAAAAAAAATTTGTCACAAGAGTAAGGTGTGTGGCTGTGTTTGGGAAAAGAATGGGAAACGATGGAGGAGGGCTTATGAGATATTATTGGCGGTGTTCTATTTCCTAACCTGGGTAATTTATTATCCCGATGCTTGCTGAAACATTTTGTAAACATTTGTATTGTATACACTCTTCTCTTTTTAAGTCATATTTGAAAATATGAGGGTTTAAAAAGCAATTTTGGTAATTTTTTAGAGCCCATGCATGTAAAGAGGAGAAGTCCCTTTCAGCTGAAAGGGAGCCCCAACTTTTGCCTGATATCCTTAAGAGCTTGGGAGGAATCAATCGATATTCCTCTTCTGTAACCCTTGCAGCCCAACCACGCTGCTGTTCCTTGCTTTGTACAGTGTTCAGATCAAGGAAATTTAAAATCTCATTCTACTTGATTTTCATGAGCTACACTTACCTTTTCCTCCCTCCCTCCTGTTCTCCCTCCCTTCCTTCCTTCCTCCCTTCCTCTCACCCTCCTTCTAGTTTATGTAAATGGCAGGACCTGTGATTCTTTTGGAAGCAATCTTATGTATTTTATAACAGATTTCTCATCCCAGGCACTATGGACATTTTGCACTGGATAATTCTTTTTTAAAATATATTTTATTGTCAAATTGTATAACATATAGTGTGTACAGTGTGCTCTTGGATTTTGGGGTAGACTCCCGTGCTTCATCACTTACATACAACATCCAGTGCTCATCCCAACAAATGCCCTCCTCAATGCCCATCACCCATTTTCCCCTTTCCCCCACCCTATCCACCCTCAGTTTGTTTTCTGTATTTAAGGGTCTCTTATGGTTTGCCTCCCTCCTTCTCTGTTTGTAACTATTTTTTTCCCCTTCCCTTCCCCCATGGTCTTAAGTTTCTCAAGATCCACATATGAGTGAAAGCATATGATATCTGTCCCTCTCTGACTGACTTATTTAACTCAGCACATGTGGTTTATATATACAATGGAATACTACTTGGCAATGAGAAAGAATGAAATCATGCCATTTGTAGCAATGTGGATGGAACTGGAGGGTATTATGCAGACCGGATAATTCTTTGCTGTGTATTAGTGGGTAGAGGCAGGGAGCTGTCTTCTACATTGGAAGATGTTTAGCAGCATCTCTGGTCTTTACCTACTACATGACTGTAGCACACACACCCTGCCCCTGAGTTGTGACAACAAAATTGTCTCCAGGTATTGCTAGATTTCACGGGGGTGGGGGTGGGGTGTGGGCAAGATTGCCTTATGTTAGGAACAATTGACTTAGAGCCATAAGTAAAACAAGTCTTCAGCTACTGCTTACTTAATAAATGAATGCATATTCAGGCAGCAAGTTAGATGCCACTTTAAGTTCTAAAAGAGAAGACTTGAAGGAGGGTGACTAAATATATGGAGGCAGATCACATTAAGGGGAGGTTTATGTATTTTGCTAGTTCCAGATGGTGAACTTTGGGTGGCAGTTTTAATCAGGTCAGTTACCACAGGAAATTGTTTACAATTCTAATTATTAGAGTGATTTATAAATGGAGGTAGGGATCTTGAGTTATAGTTAGTATCCCAACAGAAGCTTCATTGAATACTTAGGAGTACTGAAGAGGATGTCCCTGATCCATACATGTTTTTGAGTCTGGCTTCCAAAGCCTCCTCTACTGTCAGGAGGATGACCTTCAAATTTAGGGCTCATAGACTTAACAAGGGCAGTTGCTAGTTAAAGGCCAGAATCTTTCTCTGCTGTCTTGGAGACAAGTATGCTGTTATGGATTTTTCACTGGTTTTCTGATTGCTTGTGGCCTTCAAACCAAGTGCTGAGTAAAAATACATTTTCATTTTTCCAGCATTTCTGAGCCATGCAATTGCTACTTAGTTTAGAAAAGAAGATTGGCTTTTTCTAGGAGGTATAAAAAGAAAGTATTGCCAATTCAAAAAAAAAATGCATAGAGACTATCTATCACCTTCATCAATATATATTTGACTAAATGTCCCTTCTTTCTTTGGGGGGACAACATATCCCAGATGACTCAGGAAGAACCTGATTTGCCTATGCCTGGCATCACATTTGTTTTAGCATTTTTTTACGTTTTATTTAATATTTGAGCAAGAGAGAGTGAACAGGGGAGGGGCAGAGAGAGAGGGAGACACAGAATCTGAAGCAGGCTCCAGGGTCCAAGCTGTCAGCACAGAGCCCGATGCAGGGCTCAAACTCACGAACGGCGAGATCATGACCTGAGCCGAAGTTGGACGCTTAACCGACTGAGCCACCCAGGCACCCCAAGTTTTTTTTTAACTTTTAGTGGAACATCATTAATAGTCATGCATTTAAATAAAATGGAATGGGTTGGTGGGTTTCCACTTTGGCTTTCAGCATTTAACATGGTCTTGTCTTAGGAGTGAGATGCACATACAGTCATGCAGTGAGCTGAATTCTCATTTTAACACAGGCTTAAACATGAACGATGGCCAGATGTTATCCATCTCTGCTTTCATTATTCTTTCCAAATGCAACATAGCTAACTTGTCTTCAAAGGGCAGCATACAGGGTGCTTGCTGATGTAACGAAGTCTTCTTATACCTGAGTAAGGACAGCTAACTGCCCTGGCTTCAGGTGTCTGTGGAAGAAGTGTTGTGTGGAGTTACACCCATTGGTCACTGGGTGTATTAACTAATTAGCTAGTTCTGTGAAGTGTGCTAAGTCTGCATGGAGCAGTTAGATGCTAGGCACCCTGTGTGAGAGAAGTCAGAGTAAAACACGGGAAATTATTGCTTAAGAGCTTGTGAAATAGGGGCGGGTAGTAGAAACTGAGCATTCTAATTGTTGAATATACAGAAAGTAGTATGAATGTTAATGATACAATGACAGTGTCATTTATTGTATGGTTTAAATCTATAACTGTTTATTTTATTGTTTGGCTATGCTTATTTTTAAATAAGTCTCTGTACTAGCAACTGTCCAAAAGTTTATACATAAGAAAATTTCAATTGCTAAGAAAGTTGGTGATAAACATGTAAATTGTACAAAATGTTTCCCATCCTCTGTGGAAGTCATAGTAATATCACTAACAGCCCAAGAACCGGAAGACTCAAATCTGCTAAAGAAATATCAGCATCTATCTCAAAAGTCACTAGTTGTTTTAAGAGACTATGCCTGAAGATGACAAATTAACATGGTTAGCTCTGAATTGTGACTATGTCAAATGATTGTTCTTCTAAATTAATTTCACTCATTTATATTCCAAGTACTATTATGCATGTACAAAAAAGTGAAGCCATAATAATTGTAAATGTCTTGGCTTTCTTAACAGAGACACTTTGCAAACAGTTAAACGATGCCAGGTTTATATCAGTGCTATCAGGTGCTTTAAAGAGAAAGGTAATGCCAATAATGGGATTTCATCTAATTCATAGAATGAAGCTAAAGATTTTAGAAGTTCCTTCTAATGAAGACAAATCATCTAACAGTAATTTGAAAGCTATAAGAAATTCAGTTGATAAAAGTTCAACATTGAACAATGAAGATAAACTTTTTTTATGGAGGTAACACATAGAAATTTTGAGATGTCTTGTGTCATGGTAAAAGCAACATTCTTATTAAATTATGGAATCCTTGGGGGCGCCTGAATAGCTCAGTTGGTTGAGTGTCTGACTCTTGATGTCAGCTCGGGTCATGGTCTCGTGGTTCATGTGTTTGAGTCCTCTGTTGGGCTCCAGGCTTGCAGTGCAGAGCCTACTTGGAATTCAATCTCTCCTTCTGTGTCTCTCTGTGCCCTCCATGCTCACACTTTCTGTCTCTCAAAAGACAGAAAGAAAGGAAACTTTAAATTATGAAATCCATGAAGCAGAAGTAGGCTGTTGTGCCCACATCATTCATAACTGGATCCAAATAATATTCAATAATCTACCAATAGAAAGAGAAGATTAAGTTGTCCAAATTTACAAATATGTTTAATAAGAGTAACTTTAGAGACACAGCTAACACTTATTTATCAAATAAATATTTTAGCCTGATGGTCCTGATTTCTCTTTACATGTTCATTATTAAACATTGAGAAATGTCGAGCTTTTAAGGAAGTACCTTGTAAATCAGCCTAAGTATCCTGCAATCATATAGAATTTTTTTGGTAAATGTGTCTTCTGACTATTTTCTTACAAAAAAAAAATCAGTTGGAAAATTTTAGTGAAATTATGCTTTCTGCAGACAGCCATCCTGAAAGTAGAGTTCTCACACAACAAGATGATTTTGAAATACATCCTTGCAAAGGCAAGGGGAAACTGAGCAAATTAAACTAGAATCAAAGGTTGGATAGGATTAACTTTTAGAATTCAATCTTTGTGTTTTAGAATATCTTGAGTTAGATTAACAAAATTTTACTGGAATTCTGTTTTTACTGCATGAACTTATATTGTATACTGCCATGGCATGAATTTGAGAAGGACTAAAATTTTACAGTAACTTAATTTAGTGCAGTGTTTAAAAGAATGATAAACAGATACAACTTAGTTGTTGAATTGTGTCTCATGAAAATAATTAACAAAGAAAGGTACTATAAGTTGAAGCAAAACATGTACTGATGAAAATATTTGGGCTGAACCACTTGCACATTTCATTATGAAAAAAAAAATTGGAGTTGAAAGTAGCCTGCATATAGAGTAATTGACTCTGAACTTACTCTAGTACCTTCAGTGAAAATGTTTTCTCAGTTAAAGATTAGTCTATACAGAAGAATCAGTTCAGAGTATCAACAACTTGAAATCAGTCCATAAAATGAAATATATACATGCTTATAGGTAATTTAAAAGTGATGACATCTTTTCAAAGATACATTCTTTAGTATGTCAATAACATGGTATTGGAAAGATATGAATAAAAATGAACTTATATGAATACATACTAAGAATGAAAATTATGATATTTTTATATACCTAAATAATGAAAAACCTTCTTTTTTATTTATTTTGCTTTGATGTTATTATGTGTAACAAGAGGAGATATTTTGGTTTTACCTTTTACAAAGGATTTGACCCTTGAATGTAGTTTTTTGAATAGAAATATTTTATATCTACTAATATAATAAATCTTTTTTAGTTAATAACTTTATAAAATATACAGTTTCATTATTTTTGGCACACCATTTCACTCTCAGACATATCTCAATTTACACGTTGAATCTATAGTCACTGTATCTATGATTATAATGGGAGAGTGGCCTGTATACATACTCACATATGTACAGGAGCACATGCACACTCAACAGATAATAGAGTTTTTGTTAAGAACTTGTATTTTCATGGTCACTTTTATTTTATTTTATTTTTTCAATATATGAAGTCTATTGTCAAATTGGTTTCCATACAACACCCAGTGCTTATCCCAAAAGGTGCCCTCCTCAATACCCATCACCCACCCCCCCGTCCCTCCCACCCCCATCAACCCTCAGTTTGTTCTCAGTTTTTAAGAGTCTCTTATGCTTTGGCTCTCTCCCACTGTAACCTCTTTTTTTTTTCTTCCCCTCCCCCATGGGTTTCTGTTAAGTTTCTCAGGATCCACATAAGAGTGAAAACATATGGTATCTGTCTTTCTCTGTATGGGTTATTTCACTTAGCATAACACTCTCCAGTTCCATCCATGTTGCTACAAGGGGCCATATTTCATCTTTCTCATTGCCACGTAGTACTCCATTGTGTATATAAACCACAATTTCTTTATCCATTCATCAGTTGATGGACATTTAGGCTCTTTCCATAATTTGGCTATTGTTGAGAGTGCTGCTATAAACATTGGGGTACAAGTGCCCCTATGCATCAGTACTCCTGTATCCCTTGGGTAAATTCCTAGCAGTGCTATTGCTGGGTCATAGGGTAGGTCTATTTTTAATTTTCTAAGGAACCTCCACACTGTTTTTCCAGAGTGGCTGCACCAATTTGCATTCCCACCAACAGTGCAAGAGGGTTCCCGTTTCTCCACATCCTCCCCAGCGTCTGTAGTCTCCTGATTTGTTCATTCTGGCCACTCTGACTGGCGTGAGGTGATATCTGAGTGTGGTTTTGATTTGTATTTCCCTGACGAGGAGCAACATTGAGCATCTTTTCATGTGCCTGTTGGCCATCCGGATGTCTTCTTTAGAGAAGTGTCTATTCATGTTTTCTGTCCATTTCTTCACTGGGTTATTTGTTTTTTGGGTGTGGAGTTTGGTGAGCTCTTTATAGATTTTGGATACTAGACCTTTGTCCGATATGTCATTTGCAAATATCTTTTCCCATTCCGTTGGTTGCCTTTGAGTTTTGTTGGTTGTTTCCTTTGCTGTGCAGAAGCTTTTTATCTTCATAAGGTCCCAGTAGTTCATTTTTGCTTTTAATTCCCTTGCCTTTGGGGATGTGTCAAGTAAGAAATTGCTACAGCTGAGGTCAGAGAGGTCTTTTCCTGCTTTCTCCTCTAAGGTTTTGGTGGTTTCCTGTCTCACATTCAGGTCCTTTATCCATTTTGAGTTTATTTTTGTGAATGGTGTGAGAAAGTGGTCTAGTTTCAATCTTCTGCATGTTGCTGTCCAGTTCTCCCAGCACCATTTGTTAAAGAGACTGTCTTTTTTCCATTGGCTGTTCTTTCCTGCTTTGTCGACGATTAGTTGGCCATATGTTTGTGGGTCTAGTTCTGGGGTTTCTATTCTATTCCCTTGGTCTATGTGTCTGTTTTTGTGCCAATACCATGCTGTCTTGTTGATTACAGCTTTGTAGTAGAGGCTAAAGTCTGGGATTGTGATGCCTCCTGCTTTGGTCTTCTTCTTCAAAATTACTTTGGCTATTCGGGGCCTTTTTTGGTTCCATACAAATTTTAGGATTGCTTGTTCTAGTTTCGAGAAGAATGCTGGTGCAATTTTGATTGGGATTGCATTGAATGTGTAGATAGCTTTGGGTAGTATTGACATTTTGACAATATTTATTCTTCCAATCCATGAGCATGGAATGTTTTTCCATTTCTTTATATCTTCTTCAATTTCCTTCATAAGCTTTCTATAGTTTTCAGCATACAGATCTTTTACATCTTTGGTTAGATTTATTCCTGGGTATTTTATACTTCTTGGTGCAATTGTGAATGGGATCAGTTTCTTTATTTGTCTTTCTGTTGCTTCATTATTAGTGTATAAGAATGCAACTGATTTCTGTACATTGATTTTGTATCCTGCAACTTTGCTGAATTCATGTATCAGTTTTAGCAGACTTCTGGAGTCTATCAGATTTTCCATGTATAATATCATGTTATCTGCAAAAAGTGAAAGCTTAACTTCATCTTTGCCAATTTTGATGCCTTTCATTTCCTTTTGTTGTCTGATAGCTGATGCTAGCACTTCCAACACTGTTAAACAACAGCAGTGAGAGTGGACATCCCTGTCGTGTTCCTGATCTCAGGGAAACAGCTCTCAGTTTTTCCCCATTGAGGATGATGTTAGCTGTTTGCTTTTCATAAGTGGCTTTTATCATGTTTAAGTATATTCCTTCTATCCCGACTTTCTCAAGGGTTTTTATTAAGAAAGGGTGCTGAATTTTGTCCAATGCCTTTTCTGCATCGATTGACAGAATCATATGGTTCTTTTCTTTTATTATTGTGATGTATCACGTTGATTGATTTGCGAATGTTGAACCAGCCCTGCATCCTAGGAATGAATCCCACTTGATCATGGTGAATAATTCTTTTTATATGCTGTTGAATTCGATTTGCTAGTATCTTATTGAGAATTTTTGCATCCATATTCATCAGGGATATTGGCCTGTAGTTCTCTTTTTTTACTGGGTCTCTGTCTGGTTTAGGAATCAAAGTAATACTGGCTTCATAGAATGAGTCTGGAAGTTTTCCTTCCATTTCTTGGAATAGCTTGAGAAGGATAGGTATTATCTCTGCTTTAAACGTCTGGTAGAACTCCCCTGGGAAGCCATCTGGTCCTGACTCTTATTTGTTGGGAGGTTTTTGATGACTGATTCAATTTCTTCGCTGGTTATGGGTCTGTTCAAGCTTTCTATTTCCTCCTGATTGAGTTTTGGAAACGTGTGGGTGTTTAGGAATTTGTCCATTTCTTCCAGGTTGTCCAGTTTGTTGGCATATAATTTTTCATAGTATTCCCTGATAATTGCTTGTACGTCTGAGGGATTGGTTGTAATAATTCCATTTGCATTCATGATTTTATCTGTTTGGGTCATCTCCCTTTTCTTTTTGAGAAGCCTGGCTAGAGGTTTATCAATTTTGTTTATTTTTTCAAAAAACCAACTCTTGGTTTTGTTGATCTGCTCTACAGTTTTTTTAGATTCTATATTGTTTATTTCTGCTCTGATATTTATTATTTCTCTTCTGCTGCTGGATTTAGGCTGTCTTTGCTGTTCTGCTTCTATTTCCTTTAGGTGTGCTGTTAGATTTTGTATTTGGGATTTTTCTTGTTTCTTGAGATAGGCCTGGATTGCAATCTATTTTCCTCTCAGGACTGCCTTTGCTGCATCCCAAAGCATTTGGATTGTTGTATTTTCATTTTCATTTGTTTCCATATATTTTTTAATTTCTTCTCTAATTGCCTGGTTGACCCACTCATTCTTTAGTAGGGTGTTCTTTAACCTCCATGCTTTGGAGGTTTTCCAGACTTTTTCCTGTGGTTGATTTCAAGCTTCATAGCATTGTGGTCTGAAAGTGTGCATGGTATGATTTCAATTCTTGTATACTTATGAAGGGCTGTTTTGTGACCCAGTATGTGATCTATCTTGGAGAATGTTCCATGTGCACTCGAGAAGAAAGTATATTCTGTTGCTTTGGGATGCAGAGTTCTAAATATATCTGTCAAGTCCATCTGATCCAATGTTTCATTCAGGGCCCTTGTTTCTTTTGACCGTGTGTCAAGGTGATCTATCCATTTCTGTAAGTGGAGTGTTAAAGTCCCCTGCAATTACCACATTCTTATCGATAAGGTTGCTTATGTTTGTGAGTAATTGTTTTATATATTTGGCGCATAGACATTTGTAATTGTTAGCTCTTCCTGATGGATACCCTGTAATTATTATATAATGCCCTTCTTCGTCTCTTGTTACAGCCTTTAATTTAAAGTCTAGTTTGTCTGATATAAGTATGGCTACTCCAGCTTTCTTTTGAGTTCCAGTGGCATGGTAAATAGTTCTCCATCCCCTCACTCTCAATCTGAAGGTGTCCTCAGGTCTAAAATGAGTCTCTTATAGACAGCAAATAGATGGGTCTTGTTTTTGTATCCATTCTGATACCCTATGTCTTTTGGTTGGTGCATTTAGTCCATTTACATTCAGTGTTATTATAGAAAGATATGGGTTTAGAGTCATTGTGATGTCCGTAGGTTTCATGCTTGTAGCGATGTCTCTGGTACTTTTTCTCGCAGGATCCCCCTTAGGATCTCTTGTAGGGTTGGCTTAGTGGTGACGAATTCCTTCAGTTTTTATTTGTTTGGGAAGACCTTATCTCTCCTTCTATTCTAAATGACAGACTTGCTGGATAAAGGATTCTCGGCTGCATATTTTTTCTGTTCATCACATTGAAGGTCTCCTGCCATTCCTTTCTGGCCTGCCAAGTTTCAGTAGAGAGATCAGTCATGAGTCTTATAGGTCTCCCTTTATATGTTAGAGCACGTTTATATCTAGCTGCTTTCAGAATTTTCTTTTTATCCTTGTATTTTGCCAGTTTCACTATGATATGTCGTGCAGAATATCAATTCAAGTTACATCTGAAGGGAGTTCTCTGTGCCTCTTGGATTTCAATGCCTTTTTCCTTCCCCAGATCCGGGAAGTTCTCAGCTATGATTTCTTCAAGTACACCTTCAGCACCTTTCCCTCTCTCTTCCTCCTCTGGAATACCAATTATGCGTATATTATTTCTCTTTAGTGCATCACTTAGTTCTCTAATTTTCCCCTCAAACTCCTGGATTTTTTTTATCTCTCTTTTTCTCAGCTTCTTCTTTTTCCATAATTTTATCTTCTAGTTCACCTATTCTCTCCTCTGCCTCTTCTATCCGAGCCGTAGTTGTCTCCATTTTATTTTGCAGTCATTGATAGCATTTTTTAGCTCCTCCTGGCTGTTCCTTAGTCCCTTGATCTCTGTAGCAAGAGATTCTCTGCTATCCGTTATACTGTTTTCAAGCCCAGCGATTAATTTTATGACTATTATTCTAAATTCACTTTCTGTTATATTGTTTAAATCATTTTTGATCAGTTCATTAGCTGTTGTTATTTCCTGGATGTTTTTCTGAGGGGAATTCTTCTGTTTCATCATTTTGGATAGTCCCTGGAGTGGTGTGGGACTGCGGGGCACTTCCCCTGTGCTGTCTTGAATAACTTGCGTTGGTGGGCGGGGCCATAGTCAGACCTGATGTCTGCCCGCAGCCCACTGCTGAGTCCACAGTCAGACTGGTGTGTGCCTTCTCTTCCCCTCTCCTAGGGGCTGGATTCACTGTGGGGTGGCGTGGCCCATCTGGGATACTTGCACACTGCCAGGCTTGTGGTGCTGGGGATCTGGCGTATTAGCTGGGGTGGATCGGCAAGGTGCACAGGGGCAGGAGGGGTAGGCTCAGCTTGCTTTTCCTTCGGAGATCCGCTTCGGGAGGGGACCCTCTTCCGTGGGCCTCTCGTCTGCACTTGGCTCCAGAGACTCCATTCTGCTAGTCTTCTGGCGTTCTTCTGGGTTATTTAGGCAGGTGTAGGTGGAATCTAAGTGATCAGCAGGACGCACGGTGAAACCAGCATCCTCCTACGCCGCCATCTTCCCAGGATCCTCTGTCACTTTTATTTTAATCAACAGATTCCAAGTGTGTCCTCCCTCATTAATTCTTCAAGTTAACAAATATTCATGGAGTATTCAGGAGGTCCTAGGCCTTATGTAAATGATAAGAGCTATACAATATCTATTATCAAAGAACAATCTATTGGAGAAAATTACATATACACAGTACACAACAAACACAAATAATTTTATCACAGTGGGATAAGTGCTATATTAGAAAGCTGTGTTGAAGCGTAGCTATTGTATACATGATAGAATTATCAAGTGTTCCAGGACAATGAAGGGTCAGTTGAGGAACATGTGCTAGATGAGATGATATTCAAACTGTTCTAGGCAGTTCCCAGATGTGAGACTATCGTGGATAAAAGGAACTGAGTTTTACAATAATATGATGTATTTAGTGTGAAAAACTTGACATTAGGAGTCTGCGAACACAGCAAGAACTCACATCATAGAGGGCGCTGTGGAGCATGACACTTGGCTATAGACTGTTTTCAGCAGGGTCAGGAGGTGCATTCTTACCAAAGTGTGTTTTCCAGAAGTGTTAGTTCTACAAGTATCAGTAGTCCTTATCATAGAAAGATGAAAAGTATGGTTCCGTGGCCAAATAAGTGTGGGTAATGCTTAATAATAAAAGTTTAAAAGATAGGTTCAGCTCTTCTTTTGCTCTTTGGCTTTGTTTGTTTCCTTGTTTCTCCCTAGCAGAACTCCTCAGAGCCTTGGCTATCCCTGTATGCAATATTACTTGTTTCAGCACAGAATACTTTCTTTAGAGTGCATCTCATGAAACTAGAATGCTTTCTTAGGGAATACCACTCTGTAGAAGGAAATATTGAAAGGATTTTTGGTAAATGAATGTAACTCAAGAGTTTCGCATTTTGAGAAGTATGGAGTTTTTGTTTGTTTGCTTGTTTGTTTTTGTTTTTTTAATTGGAGAGTTGTGGAATTTCTGAGTTCCTCAAGTAAAACTAGATACCATGACTGCAGTTAAAGAAAAACTACTAATGCTTTGAGAAAATTGGTGAAGGTCTGAAGTTGTTTTACATTTAGTCACACAAACGGGGGCTAGAGAGAATCCTGGTTAGAGCCTGCATCTGGGAGAATCTCCATGGGGCTGGGTCTTTTTAGAGAGGTGGGTCTTCATGTGAAAATACTTACATGCCTAAAAATAACTTTCGTGGAATTATGTGTATTGCAAGATTAATATATTGCTTTATACAAGGCACCAGCACATTTTCCTTTAAATAATGAACTCTACCACTCTGTACTTGGCCCAAATATAATTTCCAGGAATTTGATGTGAAAATATTTTTTTTCAAATCTGTTTTTCTAAACTGACATGCACAAAAGCTATAGCACTTTTGTATTAGTAAGTATAGTTTGAGCTTAAATTGTTTTGGAAATGCCCTAATCTGAGATGTCTGACAAGTGGCATTATCCCTGCTTTGTAAGTGTTGATCCCTGGCTCAGCTTCTTTGGCTACTCAGTGTGTTCTATCCCACAGACTTCTGTGAGCTTATTTTGCTAAGGAATCAATCACAATCTAATAATTGATCACCCTTTCTATGTTTCTCACAAAGCAGACATATCACTCAGAAAGATTTTGTAACACTATTTTCATGAAGCCTGGATCTACTAAGGATTTGATGGATTCAAGAAGACAAACAAAATGACTTGTTGGCTACCTTAGGATGGAAAATAGCCTTTGATAAAATTATCAGAAGTATGAGAAATTGAAGATGGAAGATGCTTCTCTGGAACCAGCCAGGGGACAAAGGAGGGGAAAAAAAAGCCAGGAGTGAATTGTTTTCCATTATGCAAGGCTGGGTCAGACTAGAGCTCTCTTTCTCATAAGAAATAAATTTATGTCACTCACATGGAGTTTAGGGTCAAAATTACTCTCCAAACAGTGTATTTTTCTTTTGGTTTCTATACTTCTTTAAGAGCATATATTTTGGGATATGGCCAATAGAGGGTGGCTTTGACTCACAAGTAGGTTATGGTGACTGTTCTTTCTTTCTTTCTTTCCTTCTTTCTTTCTTTCCTTTTTATTTATTTATTTATTTTTTTACCTTTGCTGTTTTCCAAGTGTTTCAAACTTTGCTGAACCACTTGAAGAACTGGTTTTCTCTTGCTTGGATCCAGGGAGAAGAGACTAATGCTTAATTTCCTGCCATTGAATTGTGATGGTATAGTTTACCTCATCATTGGACAGTAAACATTGTAATCTAGAGATCATGAGATTATATAATTCGTAGAGGGTTCATCAGAGTCTAGCCTTGCTTGCTGATTAGTCAGAGAATGGCATAAGGTTGCCAGGACAGTGGGCTCCAAGGTCCTTAGTTCCAGTGAAAATTATTAAATAAATTATTCTAAATTTATTTTACCAAATTATTCAATGCACTAACTAGAGAACTTACCAAAGAATTAAGAGTTACTAATAAATTATTAAAGATACCCCTACCAAAAAAAAAGGCAGTTGTCATGGAGAATCAAGCACTCTAAGAGTCAGACAGGAAAAAGTTAAGGACCTCACGCTGATTAACAGTGTGATCTTATGAAAATCTTTGAACCTCTGGTTACTAATTTGTAAAATGCATGCAGTCTTCATTTACCTTAGTTTGTTTGGATACTATAACAATACAATGAAATGGGTGGTTTATAAGCAACAGAGATGTATTTCTCACCATTCTGTGGCTGGGAAGCCAAGGTCAATATGCTGGCAGATCCAGTGTCTGGTGAGAACCAGCTTCATACATGGCCACCTTCTTCCTGTGTCCTCACATGGTGGAAAGATGGGGACAACTCCCTGAAACTGCTTAAAACAACACTAACCCTGTTCATGGGGACTGCACCCTCATGACCTAATCACTTCTCAAAGGCCTCACTTCTTCATATCATCACAACAGGGGTTAGGATTTCAATATATACATTTTGAGGGTACATAATCATTCAGCCTGTAACATCACATAACAGCATGCTAGTGAAAATTAAGCAATATGAAGAATCCACAAGTGGTCTGTAAACTGAAAATTGCAAATCAATATAAGGCATTATTAGCCCTTTACAGAATTTACTTAGGTTAATATATACCCATTTGCAAATTGTGACATTGAAATGATATGCTTTTCTCTACCTTTTTATGGAATAGACAGGGCATATGAAGGTATTGTATATATTGACAGTTCTAAAAACAAAACTATAAATATGACCAACCATTTAGATAGACCAATTAGGGACTTGAAGGAGAAGAGTGATATTTGCAACTTTGTTGTTCCTGTATTATAAATTGGGACCTCTTTTCTTAATTGCTTGATCATCCGAGTATCAAGCCTGGTCTTGCCCCTTTAATAGAGTTTGATAAAAACACTTTATATTATAAATAGTAATATGAATTCCAAGGCTGTGGTGCAAAGCTCCTGGATTCCTTGTTGGGCAGACTACATTTTATTTTTTATTTTTTTATTTATTTTTCTAAATGTTTATTTATTTATTTTTGAGAGAGCAGGAGAGAGAGAGAGAGTGCAACTGGAGGAGGGGCACAGAGAGAGAGAGAGAGAGAGGGAGAGAAAGAGAAAATCCCAAGCAGGCACTGCACTGCCAGTGTATAGCCTGATGCGGGGCTCAAACCCACAAACTGTGAGATCATGACCAGAGCTGAAGTTGGACGCTTAACCGACTGAGCCACCCAAGTGCCCCTGGACAAACTACATTTTAAGATACATGCAAGTGGGGCTTCTGGGTGGCTTAGTCAGTTAAGCGTCCAACTTTAGCTCAGGTCATCATCTCACAGCTCCTGGGTTTAAGCCCCTTATCAGGCTCTGTGCTGACAGCTCAGAGCTTGGAGCCTGCTTCAGATTCTGTCTCCTCGTCTCTCTGTCCCTCCCCTGCTCTTGCTCTGTCTCTCTCTGTCTCTCAAAAATAAATAAACATTAAAAAAATTAAAAAATAATAATAAAATACATGCCAATATTGCACAGCCCCAAAGCAGGAAAAGAAACAATCCTCAGTTTTCAAAGATTATTTTTAAATATGTTTTTAGATGTATTCTAAAAGTTCTATTTTCAGTGGTGTTAATTCTTCAGATAATGGTGTTAATATACTCTATGATTTGGGGCAAAGTGTTTGACCACTAAGCTCAGTGTCTTGCACCGTAAATCAAAGGACTTAGATGGGGTGAATGTGAAAATCTCTTCTGATTAGATCTTCTGTGACCCTGTTACAAACAGTTACTGAATGAACTGATTTTGGAAAACAGGAGGCAGCAGAGTTGCTGCTGTGAGTTTGGGAAGGGCAATCTTGGTCTTGACAAGGTTGTAAATATGGCAGCATGTGTCCCATTCAAGAAGGGAACCAGGAATTAATGAGCAAGGAACATAAATTCTTTGAGGACCATCTGAACTCCAGAGACCTTTGAGTAATGAAACTAATAATAGTGAGAGGTCTCTTATAGCCCAGACATGTACACCCATTATTTCATTTGATCCGTGAAACAATCACCCAAAACAATTAGGGTCCTACCCCAGGTTTTCAGTGGAAACTAGAGTTCAAGAGATTTTTCCAGGCCCACAGCCAGAAAATCACTGAGCTGCAGTTTGAACCCAGAGTACCCTGACTTCAAAACTTGTGCTATTCACGTCTACAACATGCCTATTTCTAGCTGTTGTTTCCATACTAAATATACCATTTCTAAATGTATAATATTCTGATTTATACTAAAATATCCTGATTTAGCTACAAACAAAATAACAATAAACTCAAGAATTAGTGTCTGAGTTCTGTATTTTTCTTTTGAAATGCCGTCACACAATTTGTCAGATTCTAACCTCATATGGCTAATAAGGAGATTATTAGTTATTAGTTATTAGTGCAATGTTTTGGCAGGACCACTTGACTGTTTCACTGACTTTAATCTATGTCCATACCTAACTAAGGCTGTGAACCCTGAAATCTACAATAGACAGCAAAGGGACATGCAAACCAAGAAGATACTCTGAAGGATCTAAAGTGAATTTGAGATTCTACAACAGATCTCCACATTTTGCAGAAGAAGAAAGTAAAAACTGGTTTCCTTGTAAGCTTCTGAAAACAAAACATCTGAGGAAGCAAACTACATTCTAAACCAGTTATCTTACCGTTACTCAGACTGTGGAGGTAAAAGGAGCTTTACTTTAGATTAGTGCGAGGGGGCACCACCAACCACTGAAGTTTGGAGAGAGTTCCTGAAGAACCAAGAGGCTTCCCTACATCCTCAGATGTGGTATCTGTTTTGCTGGAGTCAGGACGGACCAATGTTCTGGTCTTCATGAATGGCTAGGCCCTAGACCTTGACATAGTACCCTGATGAGTGGTCATCTTTTAGGATCAGATTTACTCTATTCAATTATAAGAGAAGCTGAGGCTTGTGTATAATTGACATCCACTTAATACATTTGTAATTGAAATAATAACTATCAAGTGGTTCAGTCAACTGACCAGTCCATTGTCTTCATTTAGAACAGTAGTTCATAGATATTATTCTGCCTAAAAAAGCTGACATGTTGCCACAAACGTGCAACACTCCCAGTCGTGAGGAATGTCTTTCTGGACTGCATGATGAGGTTTGTGCAATTCCCAAAGCATTAGCACTGATACTGTCCCTTCTTTCCTAAGAATCTTTTAACATAACACTGTGGCTTTACTGCTGCTAAAGAAAATTTTATAGGAGAGCACCATTATAAACAGAAGTTTGTTTTATGACTCTTAGGATGCTAATAGGTGATTTTTTTTTTTAATTTACTTATCCTTTATGGCATCAGCTAATGATATCTGGATACATCCTTTTCCACATCCACTGGGCCAGGAACTTGAGTAAATAAATCAGGACGCCCATGTCTCTGAGGATAGTACTTGGATGGTGTCTTTAAACAAATGCCTCTCTAATTATTATTTTTGAATGTAAAGTCTACTCTTTATTAAAATGTTTTTAATGTTTTATTTATTTTTGAGACAGAGAGAGACAGAGCATGAGCAGGAGAGGGGCAGAGAGAGAGGGAGACACAGAATCCGAAGCAGGCTCCAGGCTCCGAGCTGTCAGCATAGAGCCTGACACAGGGCTTGAACTCATGAACTGTGAGATCATGACCTGAGCCAAAGTCGGACACTTAACCGACTGAGCCACCCAGGTGCCCCAAATGCAAAGTCTACTCTTAACAAGCCCCATTCTGATGGCTATTCTTTCTTTCAGTATTAATACCATCCACTACTTTTGACAAGATCAGTCAGCCGATCTGCCTTTGTAGATTGACCTTGGAAATATCTGTTCTCATTTATTTTGTTTTAATTTCACAGTTTATTTCTGAGAAGAGAAATTTATTTTCCTTATTTTGGAGAACTGGAGAAGTGTATTGTTATTTCCACCCAGTTTCCTTTATGGCTTGATGATGTCTATATCCATGCCATAATTCATAATCTTCCTAGTCAATAACTCCTATTTAGTAGTTACCCATGTTGACATGGGAAATATAGGTAGATTTGAAAAGAAAAATGGCCTTAATTAGTCCAGTTTTAGAACTAGATTTTACTTGTTTCCAGTGGTTGCCATTCTTCTTCCCTCCATCTCTTCCTACGTTTCTCCCTTGCTTTCTCCATTCCTTCTTCCTTCTTTTCCCTCTTCTTTGGGAATAATTCAGACTAAAGACATTTGTGGGGGTCAAACTAATCAGGTGTTGTGTGTGAGCATGTGCTGGAGGTTGGGAGGATGGCGAACATGCAGCTGGAAGTATTGGGGCCTGAGTGGTGTAAGGAGGACATCTGTCCAGGAATGACAGGGGGTGCAGGAGGTAAGTTGCTAGCTACAAGAGATAGGAGATTGGTTCCCCATGAAGAGGGTTAATCTAAAATGTAAATAGATGGACTATAATTGCAGTCAGATTTATTATTATTGGAGCATATCTTTACAAAATATATAGAGAAAACTAGGATAAGCCTTGTGGTTTTGTCTTAGAATTGATGGTAAACTCATAATTAGGTTGATAGTGTTATAGACTGAATCGTGTTTCCCCAAAACCAATATGGGGAAGTCCTAACCCCTCTAACTCAGAGTACAACTATATTTGGAGATAGGGTCTTTAAAAAGTAATTTAGGTAACTAGGTTAAAAGGTAACCTTGGGTAACTAAGGATAGAAAAGGTCATATGGGTGGGCCTTCATCAAATCTGACTGGTGTGCTTATAAGGAGAGGAAATTTGGGCACACAAAGAGAGACCAGAGTTGCATGGGCACAGAGGAAAGACCATCTACAAGCCAAGGAGAGAGGACTCAGGGAAACCAAACCTGCCAACACCTGCATCTTGGACTTCTAGTTTCTAGAACTGTGAGCAAATAAATTGCTGTTGTTTAAGCCACCCGGTCTGTGATATTTTGCTGTGGTAGTCCTAGAAAACTAATGCAGGTAGATGGATAGAAATATGGAAATAAAAATGGATACAAATGTAGGTAGAAATAAGTCTACAAATATATATGTACGTGAATATGCGTGCATATATATTGCCTACCTCTGTCCACAGGGAGGTCTTGGGAGCAGCAGTGCCCCCATAAGAATAAGGAAAACTTGGTTTCTAAGTACCTAGTCCTTGGTTACTAAACACCACTCCCCACTAAAAGGCATCAGGCTTTTTGGAGAAACAGTGAGTTACTGGATGGGGACAGAGAAAGTACAGGATGTGCTTGGAACAGTTTGTTTTGCCAAAAAGAAAGTGATTGCTTAAAACATGATAGAGGCATGACAAAGAAGAACCATTCACTGATGTTTCCATTAGCAACATCTAAAGATGGTCACCCAGTTAATAAAAAAAGAAAAACCTTGAGTGCAAGCTGATATAAATTAACAAATGAACAAATCAAATGTTGAAGAGTGATCTAATACTTCTATTGTTTCAAAGTACCTCTCCACGAAATCTTTATTAATTACAAGGAGTCAGAAGTGACTAACTTCACTGTTAAAAAAAAAAGCATGGCAGACATGACCAAGTGTCCAAAGTTAACACCATGAGGAATGGAACAAATCAAAATCATGCAATACCTGATAGGGTGAAACAAACAACAAACAAACAACAACAACAACAAAACACAGCATCACTTCTGTGACAATCTTGCCAAAGGCACAAACACTGAATATCTGCTAAGGAGACATGAGATAAACCCAGATTGAGGGACATACCATCACATAATTGTCGGACAATCTTAAAAAATATCAAGGCCAGGTGCACCTGAGCGGCTCAGTTGAGTAAGCATCCGACTTAGACTCAGGTCATGATCTCGTTCCTCTTGAACTGAATTATTTGGTAATGTTGAATTTAGGATTATGAAAGTGTTCCCTGGGAATTAGAGAAGATAAAATTCAGGTCCCACGGTATTACAGGGACAGTGATGAGTATTTTCATCCATACTACATCATTTAAACATACAGTGGTTTCAGAAAGCAAAGTTTTTGCATCTGCATTTTACAGGTTAGGACGATGAGGCTCTGTAAGTTTGGATGATATATTCAAAGATTTGCCTAGCTCCTTGAGTCAGAGTTTAGAATCCAGTGCGTCCTGCAGCCCATTGTTGTTTCTGATAAATCACGGTGGCTTTGCTTAGCTCAGGGGGTAATACAGTCAAAGAGTAAGATTCTCTGGGATCTCTTTGCAGTGCTAAAGATACGAGAAGTAAGCAAAGTCTTCTGAGAAATTGTGCAAGGAGACAATACATTTCTGTGGAAAGAGAAGTAGGTGGCTCATTCCACAATGACAGTGCTGGCCTTGATTTTATCAACTGTTTTGCTCGTGACTGTTCAAGCCATTTAGAGACCTAGGCAGATATAAAAGTACTTTTATCTTCCTAAAGTGGGTACAACCCTTGGCCTATAGTTGCATTTTGTGGTTTAAGGAACACATGCGGTGATGAGTGAAAAATTGGTTTATACCTATAAAAGTGTTATATTGACATAACATAATGCTCCTTTTTATTCAGGTATGAACTGTCCTTAGTATCAGAGTATGAATTAGAACAAAGGAATAAATCCTTCCTCATGGATGGGTCAATCCATAATCTCCTCCTGGTACTAACTTGCTCTGACTTGTCCTCTGCCTTCACTATTCAAAGGGAATGCCAGGTGAGCAGCTGGTCCCAGGAAGAGGGTGAGAAATGTGGAGTTCTTGGGTTTGACATCCTGGCCACTATCTTCCTAGATGAACTGACAGAGTGCTGACCCCTGAGTGTGCCGCAAAACAACTAAGACCAGCTCATTTATTACCACAGAGAGCTGAGCCCAGTAACACTACTTAAGCCCCTAAACAATGCTTTGTTTTTGCATGAGAGGGTATATTTGTAATAGGAAGTAAAAGACAAAGTCTGCATAACTTTATGGTGACATGACAAGAGGCTTCACAAGTACTTTTGTATCAGCCACCTTCCATTTTGAACATGTCCTTATTTCCTCTGTTTCTTGGGCAGCTAGAGACTATGTTTCAGAAATAATGGGCTAGGAAATACAGCACCAGCTGCTCAAGAGATTCCAGTATTGAACTTCCACTTGAAATCTGTTCCATTGCACGCATCTCTAGGCCTTAGTATAAAAATAAAGAACTAAGCATACCTGGGACCTAGAATTTTATGTAAGTGTTAACAATTAAGTCATGTTAGAGTTTTCCCCTAGGATTATGGCAGCTGGGGTCCTTTTATTTTGGGTTAGTTGGGGGTAGGTGTTTGATTTTATGGTAAATCCCTTTACAGTATCTTTTTTTTTTCATAATGTCTATTTGCCTCTAATAATGTAGGCACTTTAGTATTTCTTAAATTATTGTTGTAATTACAATGAGTAATGATGTTGTAGATCTCCCTTTCAAATTTTAGAAGTAATTTTGCCAAAAGCACTTTTTAAATTTCTGTGCATCCTCCATGTAGGGCTATCTCTCTAGCAGCAGAATGGATGAGTTTTTCCTTGAGTATAAAATGTAACATTAACTTTTAAATCCCATTCCTGAGTAATGGATTTTGAATGGCTGCATTGTAGGTTGAATCAGAAATGTTGCTGTCCTCCTTTTGAAAGTAAAGAAATATTGTTTTAGGAGAACAGGTGTTAAAGCTGGTATTCTGACCAAACTCCAATTCCTCACAATTTCATTCTAACTACAGAATTGCTTAAATCATTGGAACTGCACCAAAATTCTTTGTTTCCCAGTTTTTGATTAAAACTTGCAATGGTGGGGGAAAAGATTTACATAGTAAATGTGAAGATTATTTATTTAAAAAATTAAATCCTAAAGTAAGGGTGAATTAATTAAAAAACTGGACAAGGAGCTGGGGTGCCTTTTCCTGGTTCTGTCATCAACAGCTGTGTGACTTTTCCCAGTTACTTTGCCATACCTGTTCTGAATGTATTAATATGAAAAAATATCTGTGACATATGTTGGGTGAAAAAGGTGAGACACAATAGTATGTATAGTCTAATTGCATCATGATATATATGGGTATCTCATTATTCAAGTCCCCAACATTAGCAGGATGTGTATGGATGTGAATCTTTATACCATGAAAGGATTCCCTAGTGTACTAAATACTTATAAAACCAGCCTCCACCCAATCATCTGTCTCTGCTTAACTTTTCCACTCATACATTATGTGTATGTAAATCATCTCTAACTTATTTCTAAATGCTGCATCTGTGAATATAATATAAATGCAAGGCAAATCAGTCACAGAATGGAATTGCAGGCCTTGTAATATGTGCACTATATCGTAGATCCTTGACAGTAATGTTGGAGAATTACTCAAATCATACCCAAAACTATGGACCCCAAATATTTGAAAATAAGGAAAGAAAGAAAGAAAAAAAGAAAGGAAGGAAGGAAGAAAAGAAAAAAAGAAAGGAAGGGAAAATGGAAGGAAAGGAAGGGAGTGTGGGAGGGAGGAAGAAAAAATGGAAGGAAGGAAGGGAGGCAGGGAGAGAGCGAGAGGAAGGAAGGAAGGAAGGAAGGAAGGAAGGAAGGAAGGAAGGAAAGAAAAGAAGGAAAAATGGAAGGAAAGGAAGGGAGTGTGGGAGGAAGGAAGAAAAAATGGAAGGAAGGGAGGCAGGGAGAGAGAGAGAGAGGAAGGAAGGAAGGAAGGAAGGAAGGAAGGAAGGAAGACCACAAAAAAATAATGATGATGCAGGATTGGCTCTGAAAAAAAGAAGGCAGGGGGAGGAAGGAGAAGGAGAAAGAAATGAATTCCAAAAGATTAAGCAAAGCCTTTGCACATTGTAGAACTACTAATTGTTTTTGATAGTTTGTTTAAGAATGGATACTTTAGTATCAGGCTGAAAAAGCCAAATATGAGGTGGAGATGGCATGCCATGCAATCAAAACATGTAAAGCAAAACTACTCAAAAATGTCAGGACTTTATCCATACTCTGTTCATTCATAGGATTAGTACTTGGGCCATTTGAAGCCTACATGTTGTTAAATTTAAGAGAAAATACACACATTTGTATACATAGTTTCATTCTTCCAACTTTTTTTTCTTTCTCCTCCAATGAAATTTTGCTACCTATTTTAAATGTTTTTATTTTAATTGGCCCAATATCCATTATCTTAAGAATAAGAAGGTCTTCTAGATCTCCCATGTAGAAATATACGTATACTGTACTATACACTTATATGTATATGCACATAGGCAATATATACATATTTCCCAATTTTCCATTGAAGCCAATATACTATATTTGCTGGCTTTTCCCCACCCAAGTCCTGAGTGGACCACAGCTCCTTCTCACTTCTAACATGGAGGTGCAAAGCTAGTGTGTTCAGGACAGATAGATAAGAAGCCATGGTCACTATTTCACAGGGCACTAGGAATTTCTAGCTATGCTTAACTGTGCAAAATAGAAACAAGAGAAGCTAATGCTGTAAGGAAATTCATGGAGTTGCCCTTTGAGTAGATTTTTAGCAATTCAGACTCAAAGATTAAATTGTTTTATTTATTGGAAAGAAAAATTGTAAATTTAAATGGAAAGAGCAGTTGTGACGTGGACAGCATGGAGCAGAATGGAGAATCAAAGAAGAATCTAGAATTTGTAGGACAAAGAAAGTGGCCCAGCTAAGGTTTTTCTTCATTGACAGCATTCTTGATGATAATAATGAGACTACCCTCTGTAAAATTTATAAGTTATGGAGGGAGTGAGTGTGTGTGTGTGTGTGTGTGTGTGTGTGGTATACATTTTGTACTGAAGGTTCAATTTATCTGTCTGGCAAAATCTACCAAGTTCTCACTTTGTGTTTTAAGAGCAAATAATTATATCAATTTTTGGACATCTTAAGAGGCCTAAATAAAAGAGATTATTGCAAGATTATTAGAGATTTCTAGTTATACTAGAGATTTCTAGTTATACCTTGACTAATGCAGGCAATATCCTGGTTCCAGAAGGGCCTGAACAGGGTTATTTCTTTGGAGTTGGTTGGACATTCTTTTGAAGTTGGTTGGACATTAGCTTGGATCTTTGTTTTGGCATTTACTGGTTGTATGGCTTAGAGTATTATTTTTATGAGACCCAGGAAAGAGGTAAGTTTAAGGACAGATCAGTAGCAAGAAATCTATTAGTAATTCACAGTGTAGATCTTAAACTACTTTAAATTCATCTTGCCCATACTTCCAGAATTGAAGTAAGAGTTGGTTCTGGTGGACAATAGGTGAGATAACCAATGGTTTCAAGTGGTCCCAGGTTCATATAGTGGGGGTCAGCAATACAGAAGGTGGAGAGCCAGACACAACAGTTAGTCTTGTATAGGAAACATAAGCAAGATTGATTTTCTAAATCAAAAGGTTTTTAATTTAATTCCCTTTGCACCTGTTCTTCCGCCTGGGCTCCTGTTATATTAAACTCTAAAATAGCTATTATCACCATTTGTTACAAAGCTGATACAGAATAATTGAGCATGTCCCTGGAGAAATTACACAAATTCTTTAATTCTGCAGAATTATTCAAAGAGTCCAGAAGGGGATTCCACATGCTCCCTTACTTTCTCATCAATGTTGGACAATTAGTTTTCTGGCTGAGGTATATTTATGACATCAGTAGAGTTAGAAATGGTCAATGGAATGATGCCTGCATGCCAGTAATGGGGAAACTTGGCACTTTCCAGTGTAATTAATTTTTTAAGGTTCATGGGATGATTCAATATGATTCAGCATTTCCTGCAACTTTTTTTTCCTGGATGGTTCAGTGGGAAACAGAGAGTATACATCAGAAGAGACAGAAGCCAGGGAAGGAAGTAGTATGGAGAAGACAAGAGGAGACAAGGATTGCATTACTGAAAGCTCCAAATCATGGTTCCCCTCAGCTAAAGAAATTTCTCAAGAGACAGATGAGAGTGCCAATAACCTGTGCTGAAATCCTCCTGCAGACTGTGAGTTACCTTAAGGCTGGGACTGTGTTTAATTCAGTTTATGATATGCGCACATTGCATGGTGTGTGGCATATAGAAAGCTCATGAAATATCCTGTCTTTTTTGGAAGGCTGGAGGAAGAAATAAAACAGTAGACCAACTCTATTAAAGATTTAATACTTGTTTATTTTCCTGCATAATTTACCTTCATTATCCACCTCTGGCGAGGACTAACCCAGAATATTTCAGCCTGGCCACAAGAAGGCATCTGAAATCAGAGCAGAGGATAGTAGTAGCCTGAATCACCCTTGCCAGAGGATTCAGTTAATTTTGTGTTTTGTGCTACTTCTGCCCAGCTACTGACTCCACTGATTGAGATTCAGCTCTTCTTTGGTATTTCCATTTCCTCAGTAGGTCTGCTTCTTTCCTTTGTATCCAATGGCTTTGCTAAGAAAACAAGACAGTTGGCAAAGCAAATGGCAAGAACATAGGTTATAAGTGGTGTTGACCTGGTTCTGAATCCTAGCTCCGCCTCCCTAACTTAATTCTTGCAGTCTCAGTTCCTTGTGTGTTTGAGGCCCTTATCTGAAAGGATATCTACTTCCTTGTTATCATGTAAATTAATTAAAATGCAAGTGTAATACACCTGGAAATATGCCAGACCCAAAGTTGGAAGCATCAATTAGGAGTTGGGCCCATGTAATACCTGTGGAAATGTCACTTTTGTTAGCTAGAAATTGGACCAGAACAGTTTGAAGGTGTTTGGCAAGATTACATTCTAAGATTCTAATATTCTATTTTGGAAAATTTGGACCTAGTCACAATAACTTCACTCATATGCTGCAGAAATACAGAAGAAGTGTATCCACATAGTAGGGGCTTATTAGCATTAAAACTTTATTTCTACCCAAGTCTAGGATGTACCTCAACAAAATCTTTTGGGGTACCTGGGGGTGGGGCTCAGTTGGTTAAACATCCAACTCTTGATATCGGCTCAGGTTGTGATCTCAGAGTTTGTGAGTTCGAGCCCTGCATGGGGCTCTGCACTGACATTGCGTGGGCCTGCTTGGGATTCTCTCTCTGCCCTTCCCCCACCCATGTGTGTGTGCTTTCTCTCTGTCTCAAAATATAGATAAATAAACTTAAAAAAAGTAAAAATCTTTCATTTTTGAAACATTCTTTTTGTTGCTGTTGAGAATCCAAACTCTGTTGTCTTTAAAGTTGCAGAAATAGTTAGTGTATAGAGATAAATGTAGAAGCCTTGGAATGCTTACTAAAGAGAGAAATAGAAAGGGTTTAAAATACCATTTTAGGTAATGGAAACAAGAATCTGTGGGAATAAATCTGCTTTCTCGGGTATTATTTTTAACATTTGTTACATGCATTCTATATTTTCAAAAAACTCTGACATTCACGGATAAGAGGTATCTTGCAGAGTATTTCTCTCTCTGTTAGAGCAGGGGGGGAAAGAAGCATCTATATATATCATGGAAGCAATTCTGATTGTGGTAGTAAGAAGTGAGATTAAGTTACCCTACTAGTAATAGAACCTTTGGGCGATTGTTATACATTGGATCAGATGTTGATGCTGAGTACCAAGGATTTGGTTTTTGTTTTCATTTTAAAATGTTGTAACTTATTGGGGCACCTGCGTGGCTCAGTCAGTTAAGCATCTGACTTTGGCTCAGGTAGTGATCTCACGGTTCATAAGTTCAAGCCCTACGTCAGGCTCTGTGCAGACAGCTCAGAGCCTGGAGCCTGCTTAGGATTCTGTGTCTCCCTCTTGCTCTCTGCCCCTAACCCACTCATGTGCTCGCATGCATTCTCTCTCTCTCTCAAAAATAAATAAAAACTTTAAAAAAATTTTATTAAATATTGTAGCTTATTAAACACACACACACACACACACACACACACACACACACATATACACACATGTGCGGGAAGCAACTCCAAACAAATTTCTAGCTTAATGAATTGTTTAAAGACAATACCCTTAACTTTGCCAGCAGCCACAGAAGCCCTGTCCCTTTTGTCTGCTCTCACACATTCACCATCAACCCCCTCCGTAACTATGCTGACTTTTATAGTAGTAAGTGCTTCCCTGATACTTAATTCAGTTTTATCACTCAAGTGTTCATCCCAGGACATTATCATTTAGCCTGCTATTTCTTTTTCCAATTAGTTCTATCTTTTTTTTTTTTTAATCTACAGGTTATTTCATCCTTGTCTTTTCTGCTTATTTTTTGTTAGATAAAATTTATTTGTAGAGAGACCAGGCCCATTTGACCTGTACAATTTTGCATAGTCTGAAATTTGTGGTCGTAGCCTCTGAATTAGGCTCTGCATCTATCACTTTAGTGAGATTATAATTAGAGTTATCTTCCTTCAAGGGGCACGTAAAGACAGGTTTTGTTCTTCCTTTGATGTTAGCAACTATTGATGTTTTATGCCTAGGCTCATTAAGTAATTGAGGGTTGAAAATGGTACCATTCTAAGTCCATATTTCTTTACATATTAGTGGAAATAATTCCATAATGACACACTTAACCTCATCTCCTGTTTGGTTACCCAATGATACAGTTTATATTAGAAAGATAGATAAAAGCTTAGTAATTTTTCTTTATTTACTAGTTTTGCAGATTATGGGTGTTTTGGGGGGGGGTATTTTTTGCCTATTGCCCTTCTAAGATGACCCTTTAAAAATAGCACTATGGGGGCACCTGGGTGGCTCAGTCAGTTTAGCATCCAGCTCTTGGTTTCAGCTCGGGTCATGATCTCACAATTTCGTGAGTTTGAGCCCCTGCATCAGGCCTCTGTGCTCACAGTGTGGAGCCTGCTTGAGATTCTCCCTCTGTCTCTGTATCTCCCTTGCTCATACTCTGTCTCTCAAAATAGATAAATAAACTTAAAAAATTAAAAGAATAGCACTATGAACTCATGGATTTAAACTTGTTTGATGGATTTTAATCTATTGCAACTATTAACCTCGTAGAAGATAAAATTGTCTCGTTTTTGAGGCTGATATTTATTATTAAAAATATTGACTGTTGTTTATTGACTGATGACTCTTTTGAGTATAAACTTTATATGTGTTATGCAATATAATGCTCCCAAAAGTCCTACAAAGTATTCCTTCATAGGTGAGAAAGCTGAGGCACAAAAAGTTTAAGCAATTTGCCCAAGTTCCTTCAGCTAGAAGCAATAAAGCTGCAGTGGAAATCAAGGCCGTCGTACTCTTTTATCAGTTTGCTACATTCGTCACAGTACAAGTTTACTTCAGGTTTTTAGGCATTGTCTCATTTAGCACAACATTTATGTGAGTTAGCAAATCTAACTTCATCACCATTTTACCAAGGAAAAAGAGACTTAGAAAAGTTAAAAGTCCAATCTCTCACCTTGAGACCGATGCCTTTTTTTTTAAAGTTTATTCATTTATTTTGAGAGCAAGAGAGAGCAAGTGGGAGAGGGGCAGAGAGAGAATCCCAAAGCAGGCTCTGCAGTGCCAGCACAGAGCCTAATTCAGAGCTCAAATTCACGAACCGTGAGATCAGGACGTGAGCCGAAACCAAGAGTTGGACGCTTAACTGACTGAGCCACCCAGGCGCCCCATGAGACTGAGTCCTTTTGAAGCAGCGCTGTCCTACTCAAGATGTGGCCACTGCCATAAAAGGGAAGCCAGGTACCTCCATCCAGGTGCCTGAATGTCACAGACCCCAGTGACAGGTGGTGAATTTACATATGCCTTTTAAGGAAGAGAAGAATGGCCAGCCGTGTAATAAGCACAGTGTTCGAGAAATGTTGCAGTTGTAAAGTCCAAGTTAGGAATTCCAAAACAGAAAAATGGGGCTGCACTCAGGTCAGTGTCCACTGGCAGTCATAGTGTCTCAGTGCTCGATTTTCCCTTGAGGCTAATAGGCTTAATTATTGTACTTTCTACAGAGTTTCATCATTTTCTTCCTTTTCTTTAAAGAAAAAAAAAATAGGGAGGAGGGTAACTGGTGAACAGCTCCCCAACCACCACTGCTTTATGTCTTCTAATAAGTTGCATATATTTTACAAAAACACACATAAATCTACTTTCCTCTCTTCGTACAGAAACTTCTCTGTCTCCCCTTTACCTGTACAACACATCTGTACTCCTCCCGTACCCATGAGTCACCAACTTCTTTTATCAAAATAAGTGTTTGCTAGAGAAAATTTTAGAATGCTGAACACTTCAGTTACCTACTGTTTAAACTGGGAATGTTAGCAGCCTTCTCAAAGGTATTTTTGGTGAGGTCAGAAGGAAAAACATATGATCTTTAATATTCTGAGTAGAACTGTCTAGATAGCTAAATGTGAAAGCATCCATAGAAGCTTATTATATATGCTGAGAACTGGAGCTAGGAATACCTCAGAGAATGACTCATAGAAATCTGAATTGGGATGGGGGTGTCGTTACTTAAAATAAAGTTTCTTGTTAGTTACGTGAAGTAATAAAACTTTCTTTAACAATCACCCAGCTCCAATATTGAGATAAGTCTCGTCTCCATCCCCCTCACCTCGTGATATTTAAGTATATGTACACCTGCCTAGATATTTTCTGTTTGTTTATTGACAAGATTTAATTAGGCCTCTAAAAAAAGCAACAGCTCAGGAGACAGTTATGATATTTCAATTTAATGCAAATTTACAGACTTAATTGCCTCCAATAGCAACATAGGCTGCATTTCAAAATCCTCGGGATCTGGGATCATCTGTGAAACGCTGTTATATTTTTACACAGGGCATTGGAAGAATGGGTTTGCATCAAACAAATGCATCAAAATGCTACACTTCTTACAGGGTGGAATTATGTTTTCAAATGAAGGTGAATTAAAATTAAAGAGTAGATGAACTTCTTGATTCCACAGTATATTTTAAGTGGGACTGTCTTGGGAATGAAATTAGCGTCTAAAAAAATCAAACCAGCTACTCTGAAGCATCTATAATGACCTCATAGTATATAATTGGGATAGAATTTCAATGTACAAAAGTGCAAGGGAGTTCTCATGTCAGTCTTGGAGCTGATGGTCTCTCCTGAAGGCTGTGACATTTAATGCATGTTCCCTTATTTTAAAGACTCTTATGGGTCATTCAGTGGAATACTCTGAGGACCGTGGAGGGAATTCAGACATGCCTGGAAATACTGGATAGTTTTATCTTTCAATAGAATGTGCAATTGTCATAATTCTAGTCATAATTTAACAGTACACACTCAAGCTAAATATCCAACAATAGAAGATTAACTTAAATACACATAACAGGACATTATGCAGCCATTAAAAAGCAATGGTGGAGACCTGTATTTATTGGCATGTTAAAACATGTATAATATGTGTATTTTTATGTGAAAAAGACAGTTAAAGGAATGGCATATATAATAGTTCACTTCTTTTCTTACACAAAGAAGTGTGTATTTCGCAAGCTCTTGTACTTCCTGATTGTCTCCCAGCAGAGATCTGGCTTCCCAGAAGTTCTACTTTCTGCTGCTCCTTCACTATATTCATCTTCTTTCCCTAAAAACCTCCAACATTTGGAGATCCGACAAACTGATTGAGATACAGCCAGTCCATCTTTAGCAGAGATATGGTGAGATCTCCAATCTGTTGCTACCACTATTTCTCACTAGAAGACCCCTCTTCTCATTCAAAAAAAAATTTGGGGGGGATATCTTAGTTATGTCCCATGACCACCATCACAATTGTATATTTTCAAATGCAAATTGCTCATTCCTTTTTATTTCTGGGGTGGTAAATTCTCCATCCTGGATAAACCCCACTGTCCAGTTCCTCTATGTCCACACTCAAGGGGCAGAACATTTCTGAAGGAAACCTCTAAAACCAGATAAGCTTCACTTTATATTCAAAGTGAGTCAACCCTGTCTAATAGTCTTCTCATAATTATCTCGTAAGTTTGTGTTTACACTCTCAAAACCAAATAATTCTTAGATCTCTTCTCTCCTAAAACCCACTGTCAATCCTATACTTTCTCACTTCACTGCAAAAATGAATCTTATCTTCCCAACAATACTAAAATTTAGTCCCTCAACATATGTTTTCTCTTTCTGCTTTTCTGTTAAGAGTAATTCAGTGCCCTTCCTCCTACCAATGGCCAAGCCCATAATCCTCTAGATTGGTACATACTTTCTCAAAGATTCAACCATTTGACTGTCCCCTTTTTAGCTAAAAACAGGAATATGGCTTTCCCAAATAATCATTGAGAACCTTTTCTAAATACAGAATTTTCATCCTTAAGAAAGAAAGAAAGAAACAAACAAACAAACAAAGTATGCTTCTCCTACATTTCCAGCTTCCACTTCATTTCTTCTGCCTGTTGTTTTTCCTATGCCAATGTTTCTTGAAAAAGTCATTTATATATTCTGTCACTAACCTCTTCTCCTCAAATATACTTCAACCCCTGCAGTTGGGATTTCATCCAAACCACTGCATAAGAGTGCTCTTGTCAAGGTTACTAAATTCAGTTGCCCTATATTTGTCTTCATCTTCTAACATCTCTGCTTCATTTGACACATTTGATGATATTCTTCTATTTAAAACACCTTTTGGTCTTGGAGTTACATCTCACTATCTTGGATTCTTCCTATCTCTCAGGGTGTTATTTCACAATCTGATTTGAAGTCTGCTTTACCTTCTTCCAAATTTAATTTTTTTTCAGATTCTACAGGCTCCTGTACTTCCTTGTAATTACCCTCTCCTATGTTATCTCATTACATCTCGGGGCTCTAGATATGTTAGAGTTTAAGACATGGTGAAGAAACTTCTGGCTATTGTTCTCGTACTCTTCCAATCATTTTGGAATACCTGTTGCCTCTAACGGTGAAGTTGAGGCATGGATCAAGTTTACATAGTGCTAATTGAAAAACCAGTAAAGGCTTAAGGGCAATTCATCTCTTGCAGAGATCACTTTAATGCATAGATATGATGACAAGAGGGGAGCAGGTTAGCTGTATAGGTAGGTGCCAGCCCTTGTGGGATGTACTTGGCCAGTGGCTTCAGCTATTTGCGGCCCTCACTTTGCTCTCTCTCTCTCTCTCTTTTTCCCCTGGTGATAGTATGCCTTTGCTATTGTGATTTTCATTTAGCAAAACTACTGTTCATGAGCATGGCACTGAGGTGTGCATTGAGGACAGCAATAATAATAAGAGCAACCCTGATACAGAATTTACTCTGTGCCAGGCATGCTCCTAAGCCCTGTAATTAATCATGTACAACTATCACATTGTACATGAGAGGACTGAGACTCAGTAAGACTTCAATAAGTTTCTCAAGATCAAAATGGTGGGGGATGGCAGAGCTGGCTTTGAGATCTGGCTCTGGAGTCCTTGAGGTCACCAGCTGTGGAGAAGAGACAGAGCTCTCATCACATTACAGTGTGGTTAGAGTTAGAAGAGAGGTTCAGGACATGTGGGAGCCTTAGGAAGGGATGTCCTTACTGTGCCTGGGAAGGGTTCCCAGAGGTGGTACCATTTGAATTAGGCCTTGAAAAAGGATAAGACATATCCATCAGAGGAATAGGAACAATCTCAGCAGAAGGAAAAAGTTGTGCAGATTGCAGAGGCAGGGAAGAGTGTGGCGATCATGAGGCACATGGAGAAGTTCAGAGTGGCTAAAGCATGAGCTTGTGTTCATGCTGCTATGAGAAGAAAGTTCAGTGTTGTTGGAAGACGCTAGCCTGGTGACAAGCAGGCTTGGCCAGAGCCAACTTTGTCTGAGTAGATAACCTTCTTAATGTCTATTATAAGACAATCAGATGAGAAGAATCTTTCAGGTGGCTCTCAGGTCAGATTTTATGTAATTATAGACAAACCCAAAGAAATCAGAAGTATCTTATCCTGAAATACCAAACCCAGACCCACCTCTCCTGTGGATGAATCCAGATGGCCTAAGCCTAGTTCTGTGGCCCATTACTGAGGGCTTACCTTCTACTAATTATCATTTGAAGGCAGTGGAAGGTCAAAATTGTCTGGGACTGTAGGGCTTCCTAGGTTGTGTTCTTTTCAGTGCTAAAAAAAAAAAAATTGAAAGTCCTAGGCAAACAAGGATGAGTTGGTTACCCTGACTGAAAGCCAGTGACTATGCCAGGATCTCACAGTGTAGAGACACGGTTCATGGCATGTCATGATACATAGGACTCAAACTGGTATATTTGTAAATTGTAGAAAATTTTGAGAGACAGACATGGGTATTTCACTTTTTTCATTAATTTTACCAGTAATATTCAACACAGTTTATGAGATTTGTGTTATCTAAGAAGCCTGATTCTGAGAGTAACACCATATACTTGGACCCTTCTCTCTTATTTTTTCTTCCTATTGGATTTGTATCTTCCATTTATTTCTGCAAAGGAGACAACTCTATTATTTCTGATTATTTAAATATCATCTGTTTCCTCTAAAAATATTTAACAGTACATAAAAATGTAACAAAAACTTAAGCCACCTGAAAGCATGACACTCCAATGACCACCATCAATACTTTGTTGAACAGACTCCCATGCATTTCTTTGTGCACACACATATTTTTTTTTTTAATTTTTTTTTTCAACGTTTTATATTTATTTTTGGGACAGAGAGAGACAGAGCATGAACGGGGGAGGGGCAGAGAGAGAGGGAGACACAGAATCGGAAACAGGCTCCAGGCTCCGAGCCATCAGCCCAGAGCCTGACGCGGGGCTCGAACTCACGGACCGCGAGATCGTGACCTGGCTGAAGTCGGACGCTTAACCAACTGCGCCACCCAGGCGCCCCTGTGCACACACATATTTTTTTATGTGTACATACAATTTAACACAATTGGGATCATATCATCAATATAGTTTGTTTTTACTGCAGATATATTTATTCTGATTCATTTCCCCCCCTCATCTATATTTGTTTCCTTTTTTTCCTACTTCCTCCCAGCCAAGTGGGATAACCACTGCTAAATTTTTGGAGTCTATCCTTCCATTTAGTTTGGATTCTCAAGAGGCAGATGTCAAGACGCGATTACATGTGAACGTGATATATTAGGAGAAATACCTATGAACAATAAAGGAAAGGAAGCAGAGGAAGCTAGAGAGACCCTTTAGATAGGTCTAACTACTGAGAAGGAGAAGAGAAAGGTAGGAAGATAGAAAGTCTGAAGCTGCAGTATAATTCTAAGACAGTGTGGCTAATAAGCTAATGGGGACTCAACTAGCCAGACACCCAGTTGACAACTTATAGGAATGGGGCTACATTACTATCCATGTGGTGCTAGGTCATGGGCTGACAGCAGCCTGCAATAAGTGTGGCCTCAGCATGAACAAGGGTTGGACCGGAAGGACAGTAGCCAGTCTATTTTGTGTAGCAGATGATCTTAAGAAGCACAGAACTTTCTCTGTTTGTATAGCAATGTACAAATTCACATGCATACATTTTGGGCTTTAGTCATTGTTTTTATAATTGTCAGATCATTTTATACACGTGATTCTGAATCTTGCTTTTGTCACTTAGCGTTACATCCACCCAAGTAATGTAATATAGAGCTCATTCCTTTCAGGAGACACCATGTTTTATAATGCTTACATATCAAAAAATACTCAAGTTATAAAAGGTATGGCATAGTCAAGGATATTGTAATAGTGTTATATGGTGACAGATGGTAGCTGCACTTGTGGTGAGCATAGCATAACATATAGAGTTGTTGAATCACTATGTTGTACACCTGAAGCCAATTTAACATTGTGTGTCAACTATACCTCAATTAAAAAAAAATTACCCAAGCTGTTTCATATTAATGGAGATTTTCTTAAAGACGTAAATGTAAAACAATACTATACACTTGTAAAGAAGTATATAGTATACAAACACACACATATAACCATATATGTTAAATATATGTACTTACATATATAAATACATATATAAACTAGATATATGAAAATCTAGTTTTTAAAAATTGAACATGTAACCCATTTACACCATGTTCTGATATGTGGCATGAGATTAGTTCAGCGAGGTCATTTGTTACTCTTCCATCTTCTGTGGGCTTCCAAAATTTTGTTGATATCATTTGTCCATGGTCATCATCTTCCTATTATCTCTTCCTGTATTTGTGTTTTTAAAAATATGTTTAATATCTGTATTCTCTTTTTTTGCTTTGGTGGAAAAGTAGAAATAAAAATGCATCAATATATCATATCTCATAATACATTCTTACCTATGAGCTTTTATCTCATTTATCCAGCTCAGAAATTTAGAATTCTATTTGGAGTTATATATTAAAAAATGAATTCATATTTAGGGGTTGACATTTTTATTATTTTGTCTTTGCATTTAAGAAAAAGATATGCCATAACTTAAGTACAGACCTTGTTTTATGTCTTCCAATAAGATTTAATAATTTTTGCCTTATAGCTGCTAAATTTTCTTATTAAATTAATTGCTATGCAGTTTATAGTTTTGTCACTTTTCAGAACAGAACAATTTGGTTGTTGCTAGTGTAGACAGAAGTTACTTATTTTTGGAAATGTGTCATATCCAACCCTCTTCACTAGTTTCTCTATTAGTTTATTTTTTTTATTTGCCATCTTGTTTTACCTAGATTTATGATTGTATTTTCAGTGAAAATACTGTTTTGTTTTTCTCCTGATCTTTACCTCGATTTATTAAAAATGTTTTTATCTCAATACAAATAATAACTACATAGGTATCTCTTTCTTACTCAGATTTTAATGGAAATGGCTTTAGTGTTTTGTTTTGCTTTTTCTAAATGTATTTTAATATTTGTTTATTTTTGAGAGAGAGAGAAACAGACAGAGCATGAGTGAGGGAGGAGCAGAGAGAGAGGGAGACACAGAATCTGAAGAGGCTCCAGGCTCTAAGCTGTCAGTACAGAGCCTGATGCAGGGTTCGAAGCCATGAACTGTAAAATCATGCCCTGAGCCAAAGTTGGACGCTTAACCGACTGAGCCACCCAGGCACTCCTTTAGTGTTTTGCTTTTAAAAAGTTATGGGGTTTGTGTGTATGTATGTGAGATGTTTCTCATTTAAAGGACATTTCTTCTATTACTGTTTTAATTTCATTTCAGGATAAGAAATGACTACTTAATTTTAATAAATAATTTTTCATGTATTGAAATAATTTGTATGACTTTTCTCCTTTAATTTTGTCAATGAAATATGACTCCCACATGCTTCTAATATATTTATCTATGTAAAGAAGTATTGAATTCTCTCTTATAGTATTTTACTGAAAATCATTGCATCCATGTAGGCATGTATCTATTTCTAAATATATATAAATGCCTATTCTATAATTTTCTTTCTTTGTACCATCTTTATTTAGGTTGGTTATTAATTCCATTCCTGCTTTATAAAATGAACTGATAAGATACCCATCTATTCCTATAGTCTGTAAAATTTGAATTATCTTTGTAATTATCACTTATTTAAAAGAAGCTTAAACCTAGAACAAGAAACTATCTTGCGCAAGTGTCTTTTGGGGGAAAGAGTAAAATCTTTAATCACTTTTCCAGTATCTTCTATAGAAACTGGCCTATTCAAGTTTTCTGCTTTTCCTTTGGTAATTTTCATGCTTTTAAATTTCTAGTATGTTGTTCTTTCCTTCTGGACTTTCAATTTTATTGTGTTATATTTGTATTCTCATTCAATTCCATCTTTTGTCAAGAGACTGAAACAAAGAATGGCTGCAACTTGGAAACCATGGATGGCCACTATCTGATATGTGATTAAGGAATGTATGAGTAGGGCTATGGATGACACAAAACAGGTAGAAAAAACCCAGAGACAAACAAGAGGGCAATTATGCTTTTTTTATTCCCTCACAATACTGTTGTCCTTGGTAGGAACCCATTGTTAGTAAGCATACCCGCACTTGAATTTCAAGAATCATACCAGACCCAGCAAAATTTCTCAGTCTTGCTTGAGCCAGGTTAGTAAATCCCAAACCCCACCACACTTTCTGTTTCTCACACACTCACATGTGTGAAATGGACTTGCTGTATTTATAGAAAACCAACGGGAAAGATTATAGAAGCAGGAGAAGTTAGCTCGTGAAAGGTCTTTAAATCATGACATATCATTTGGACTTTAATAGGACAGTGGGGGTGGGGCACAGAATTATATTAAGCACAATTACTTGATGAGCCAGGTTTATTTAAATACTTTTTTAAAATACTTTTTAATGTTTATTTATTTTTGAGAGACAGAGGCAGAGCACTAGCTGGGGTGGAGGTGGGGATGGGGGTGGAGGGCAGAAAGAGAGGGAGACACAGAATCTGAGGCAGGCTCCAGACTCTGAGATGCCAACACAGAGCCTGACATGGGGCTTGAACTCAGGAACCATGAGATCATAAACTGAGCTGAAGTCAGATGCTTAACTGACTGAGCCACCCAGGTGCCCCTATTTAAATTCTTTAATTGATTTCTCTTTAAGTGGTTACTAAGAGCACTGGTCTTGGAATTAGACCAGCCTTTCTACACTTATTAGCTTTATGACTTTAAACCTCGGTTTCCACACCTTTAAAATGAGGATACTGAAGCACCTGGACGGCTCCGTTGGTTAAATGTCTGAATCTTGGTTTCAGCACAGGTCATGATCTCATGGTCTGTAAGTTTGAACCCACACTG